>NC_140946.1:77390880-78780880 GCF_014529385.1 Adiantum capillus-veneris
ATCGTGGTAATTTCAATTTCAAAATTGTCGGTTGAGGGCAAGGGGAAATGGAGGAAAATAAACATAGATTTATAGACAAAAAATACCCCTCTAATTTATGGAAATTCCCAAAATACCCCTCAAATTTCAAAAATTTCCAAAATATCCTCATTATTTTATCGTGAGTTCCCAAAATTCCCTTCAAATTTACCAGAATTCCAAAAATACCCTTGGTTGTGAGATTAAATATGTCCAAAAATAAATGTTTTTGTAGGTTTTCGTAAGAAGACTGATTGTCTATCATTAGAAAATGCTAAAACTAGGATTTCGGTTTGTCATGTAGGCTTTGGAGATGAATTGCTTCATTACCTCGAAATTTCCTCTTCGCAAAATTTTGTATGCTTGGAAAAATGGATTTTCACGGAATAGACGTGTCGTGTCGATGGCAGAGAGTGGTGACGCTTGGAGACTGAGAAAAAAAGACAGATGAGCCACGGTTGTACTGACGCATGGAGTGAGGAAAAAAATCAACGACGTGTCGTGTCGATGGCAGAGAGTGGTGACGCCTGGAGATTGAGAAAAAAAGACAGATGAGCCACGGTTGTACTGACGCATGGAGTGAGGAAAAAAATCAGCGGCTGCCTGCTGTCGTGCGATCACGGGAAGGGTGCTCCCTTGCCTGCAGGTGATATAGACAGTGGGCAAGACTACGGGGGCAAGGAAGCGCAGAGGCATGGAAGCCCCTAACGGAGCGCGAGCCGTGACATTTTCGAAAGTGACGGAGACTCGCCTTAGGCAGAACATAGCGGGAAGGGGGGGCGCAGCTCATATCGAAAGAAGGGCAAGCCAGCATGCCCAAAAGAGGGCTGCAGGATGCGAGGCGTCTGGAGCAGAGGAGGGCGTGGCGCCAAGATACGCGAAAATTGGGGCAAAGCAAGACCATTCAGTTTCACAAAACTAAGAGAAGAATCTACTCGTGTAATTAATTAATGTGTGTTGAATCGAGCCGGTATGGACGGATAGTAGAAATCAGTCAAAACGATTTTTTCACAAATACATTAATTAGTTTGGGGAGGGGGAAGAAAGGAAAAGGGAAGGGTGAGGGAAAAAAAGGGAAAGGAGAGGGGGGGGGGGTTGAATCCTTTTTTTAATGGCTCAAAGGGAGCTCAAAGACCAACTTAGGCATATATAGCCTAGTAGTTTACGTTGAGTTTCATACTATGTAGGTGATGAGTTCAAGTGCTACTCATTAATATTGGTTTTAATGCTAATTGGAGATGCTAAAAGATCTTGGGGAGATTCTATCTATACTATTTATTATGCAGCTTAAATCTTTTGAGGATGAAGAGAGCATCCACGTGTCGTGTTACCATATACATGGGGTAGTGATGTGTGTGAACACACTAGGACCGTCGGGGCATTTTTTCCCTCTTTAGGAGGTTTTTTCCCCCGTGCATTGTATATACGCCCATCACTCTAGGGCTAACTATCTTTCCATTGCACACTAAGTAACACACTCTCTATTGTGTGCCTTGAGCTTCCTTCATCTTCTCCAAGCTGTGTGTGGTTCTCTGCAACCCTAATTCCAACAATTGGTATCAGAGCAGGTCACGTCCTCCCGGGCTTAGTCGCCAGCTGCTCCAGCACACGCCTGCTCACTTTCTCCGATTTCAGTGAGCTTTGGCGAGCGTTCGCAGGTCGACAAATATTTTGGGAAAGCTCAAAGAGCCTGGTCTGCTCAGAATTTTGATTTGGGCTCATTTCGGCCTCCGTTTCCACTACGGGCAGTACTGCACAGGCTATTTCGTCATTTTGTGTAGATTTTCTAGCAGTGTCGTTTTCTGCATAACAGGTGCCTTATAGTCTTCTACGGTTTGTGCTATATAGCACAAGTTGTTCCCGCTCCATTTCTCCTATTTTCGGGCAATTTTCACATCAGGTGCAGCATTTACCATGGCTGACAACAACAACACAAATGTGTTCAAGATGTTTGCTGCTGAGGACAGGTTGGATGGGGACAACTACCCTATGTGGGCTTATATGATGCAACATGTTCTTGTGTCAAAAGATGTCTGGAACATTGTGCAGGGCATTGATGTACGTCCTGGTTCTGAAGATGTAGGCGATATTGAGGATGTTGCAGGTCTTGCTGCAAGGATTGCAGCTGTTAGAGTTGTTTTGCCTACGGCAGAACAAGCTCATTGGGATGTTAAGGATGCGCAGGCTCATGCATTGATTGCGTTGTCTGTGAAGCGCACCATTATTCCTCACATCCGTTCAGCAAAATCTGCAAAACAGGCTTGGGATATTCTAGCAGGTCTTTATGCAAGCCGCAATGAGGCTAAAATTACTTTGCTGCGTAAAGAGCTAGAGTCGAAGATTATGCATGAGGAAGATGATATGGACACTTTCCTTGCTATTGTCAAGGATATCAATGAGCAACTCATTTCTGCAGGTGAAGTCATTTCAGACAGTTCCCTTGTGCAGACTGTTCTTGATGCCTTACCAGTTCAGGGAGTTGGAAAGATTGTGCTCACTGCTGCTAATGGCAGTTCCTTCACACTTGTTGATGCACTTTATGTACCTGGGATCAAGAAGAATCTCTTGTCTGTATCCACACTTGCTAGACTTGGACTTGTAGTCAAATTTGTGGATGACAGATGTACAGTTCATGATCTCAGTTTTGGTGATGAAATTGTTGCATCTGGGCTTTTGTGCCGTGGGCTGTATAAGCTCACTTTGTATGACAAGTGTGGACAAAATTTTGCAAATGTTGTTGCAGATTCAAGGGCTATTTCAGATGCAAAACTTTGGCATGCACGTTTTGGTCATCTGAATTTTGCCAGTTTGCTGCGTTTGAAGAAATCTGATATGGTTGCTTCTTTGCCGCCTCTTGAAGCACCTGTCAAACATGTTTGTGAAGGCTATATTCTGGGTAAAATGCAGCGTTCTAAGTTTCCAAAGGATGGTTCAGTTAGGGCCACATGCAGGTTGCAGCTTGTGCATAGTGATGTTTGTGGGCCCATGCAAACTCCGTCTTTGGGCAATTACCTGTACTTCGTGACTTTCATTGATGATTACTCCAGGCATGCATGGGTATTTCCGCTTAAAGCGAAGTCCGAAGTTTTTATGTGCTTCAAACAATTTTTGGCTATGGCTGAAAATGTCTCAAAATGTACTATGGGCACCCTCCGTTCCGATCGAGGGGGGGAGTATATGTCTCTTGAATTTAATGCATTTCTGGCTAGTCGTGGGATAAAACACCAATGTACAGTGCCTTATACACCTCAGCAAAATGGTGTTGCTGAGAGGAAAAACAGGTCACTAACGGAAATGGCACGATGTATGGTCAAAAGTCAAGCTTTGCCGCATTCTTTTTGGCTTGAGGCCATCATGTGTGCCACTTATGTACTTAACAGGTGTCCTACGAAAGCTTTGCAGTCTATTACTCCATATGAAGCATGGCATGATAGAAAACCTTCTATTGAGCACATGCGTGTTTTTGGCTGTTTGGCATATGCTTTGGTGCCACAAGTGCAGCGCAGAAAATTGGATGATAAGGCTGTCAAATGTATTTTTGTTGGTTATAGTGCTGAAAGCAAAGGTTACAGGTTGTATCATCCGCAAACAAAACGTATTCTGGTTTCACAAGATGTAGTGTTTGTGGAAGATTCTGTTCAGCCCTTGCTGTCATGTACTAGAGACAGTAATGTAAGCTCACAGGACATTTATGACACTTTGTTGCCTCTTTTCAGTGGTGGAAATACGAATGTAAGTTCCAATGAGGCAAATGAACAGCCTATGGGGGTTTCTGAAAATGTTTTAGAACAGCCTATTACTGATGCAGATGTACATGATGTACTTGATGAGGAAAGGGCTGAAAATGAGCAGGCTAGAGGTATGCCAAAATGGCTGGTGCACACATTGCGTGACAGTAAATTGGATGCACCTTTATCTAGTCGTACTCGTTCAGGCTCTCGCCATGCATCTTATGCATCACATTGTTATGCTTTGGCTGTGTCTAGTTTACATGATGTTGAGGAGCCTCTGTCTTTTGATGAAGCACATAATTCAGAAAATTGGATTGCTGCCATGAAATCAGAATATGATGCACTTATAGAGAATGACACATGGACTTTATGTGATTTGCCTCCTGGCAAAAAGGCCATTGGTACGAAGTGGGTTTACAAGTTGAAACGCAAGCCGGATGGTGAGATCGATCGCCATAAGGCTCGACTTGTTGCAAAGGGTTATGCACAACAAAAAGGCATAGATTATGAAGAGACTTTTGCTCCCACTTGTCGTATGACTACTGTACGTTTTCTATGTGCATTGGCAGCTCATTTTGGTTGGGATGTACATCAATCAGACATTGTTACTGCTTTCTTGAATGGTGACATATTTGAGGAAGTTTATGTAATGTAGCCTCGCGGTTTTGTCATAAAAGGACAAGAGGACAAAGTGTGCAAATGTAAGAAGGCTTTGTATGGGTTGAAGCAATCTCCTCGTGCTTGGTATGAGAAAGCTGACACTCATTTGGTTAAACGAGGCTTTCATAACAGTCCAACAGAAAGCACATTGTATGTAAAGCGTGAGGATGATGTATTTCCCATTGTGGTTCTTTATGTTGATGATTTGCTGATCATTGGACCAAATGAGAGACATATTGCTGAATTTAAGGCTGATTTGAATGCTACTTTCAAGATGAAAGATTTGGGGCTGTTGCATCATTACTTGGGTATACAGTTTAAGCAGTGTGATGGTGGTATTGCCTTGTGTCAGAAAAGTTACATAGAGACATTGCTATGTAAGTTTGGACTTGAGGATTGCAAACCTATTGCCACTCCCATGGAAACAGGTTTGAAGTTGAGTCTACATGATGCTGGCGATCCTGCTGATGTCACTCTTTACCAAACTGTTGTTGGCTGCCTCATTTATGTATGCAACACGAGGCCACATATTCAGTTTGCAATCTCGCAGGTCAGCAAATTTATGCATAGCCCAGGGTCTAAGCATTGGCAGGCTGTCAAGAGGATTTTCCGCTACCTTAGTGGCACTTTACATCCTGGCTTGTTTTATCCCAAGGGGGGATCATTGCCGCCAGACTTACATGCTTTTTCGGACTCAGATTGGGCTGGTTGTTTTGACACGCGAGTGTCCACAAGTGGTTTTTGTTTCATGCTTGGCAGTTCATGTATATCATGGTTGAGCAAGAAGCAACCTACTGTGGCCACTTCGAGTTGTGAGGCTGAGTACAGGGCAGTCTTCACAGCTACGGTTGAGTGTGTATGGCTCAGACGCCTTATGGCTGACTTGGGTGTTGGACAGGACACTGCCAACACTATCTACACTGACAGTCAGAGCGCATTGGCAGTTGCGAGGAACCCAGTTTTTCATGCTCGCACAAAGCACATTGAGGTGCATTACCACTATGTCAGGGAGAGGCTCTCAGCAGGAGAGATCAGCTTGGCTTATGTGCCAACACAGGAAAACCTTGCAGATCTTTTCACAAAGGCATTGTCTCGTGATAATCTTGAAGTTTTCCGCAAAGCTTTGGGCTTACTCCCCTTTGTGGACTGATCCTATCCTCAGGGCATGGCACTTCCCTTTACTCATGTGCCAGCTCTCGTTCACCGCATCACTCCAGGGGGGATTTGTTACCATATACATGTGGTAGTGATGTGTGTGAACACACTAGGACCGCCGGGGCATTTTTTCCCTCTTTAGGAGGTTTTTTCCCCCGTGCATTGTATATACGCCCATCACTCTAGGGCTAACTATCTTTCCATTGCACACTAAGTAACACACTCTCTATTGTGTGCCTTGAGCTTCCTTCGTCTTCTCCAAGCTGTGTGTATTTCTCTGCAACCCTAATTCCAACATGTCGTTCATTGGTTCAGTTTAAGAAGTAGTGGAAAATAAAGCAAGGCAACTCAACTCATTAGACCCAATGACTCACCAAGTGCAGGCGAGGCATCAACTCATGTCCCAGAAAGCAAGGTGGCTCGGAATGCATTGCAGCTGCCAACAAGCAAAAGTACGGCAGTGTTTGAAAAAAGCAAGGTGGCTCGGAATCCAGTAGGTCATGCTAAATTTTTATCTCTTCAGATCTTGTGATGGCTTTAAGGAGAAAACGAGGGAGATGTGCCACGTAGAGGAGAGAGATGCTACGTCTCAAAAAGAGAGAAGGAGAGAGAGAAACCATGTGTCACGAGTAGTGGGTAGAGGGACAGATTTCTTTTTGCATTTGACAAGAAGTTGAAACCAGGTCTGCCTTAGCTGTGTCAATAGCCAGGGGGATGGCACGCCAGGCTGAAGACGCACAAAAGGAGAGAGAGAGACGCAGTGAGTGCATAGCCGGTGAGGGACAAAGAGATGGCAGCTAAAGACGATCTCTCTGCTAAGCTCCTTAATTGTGCGTGTGTGTTTCTGTGTGTGGCAAGGGTTCATTCTCTCTCTCTCTCTCTCTCTCTCTCTCTCTCTCTTCTCTCTCTCTCTCTCTCTCTCTCTCTCTCTCTCTCTCTCTCTCTCTCTCTCTCTCTCTCTCTCTCTCTCTCTCTCTCTCTCTCTCTCTCTCTCTCTCTCTCTCTCTCTCTCTCTCTCTCTTTGTTGGTTGCAAACCATCCCAAGGCCCCTCATGGCGTACTCAGCCAACCCGCTCGCTGCGCCTATTTGTTTTGAGTAGTCTCTCTCTCTCTCTCTCTCTCTCTCTCTCTCTCTCTCTCTCTCTCTCTCTCTCTCTCTCTCTCTCTCTCTCTCTCTCTCTCTCTCTCTCTCTCTCTCTCTCTCTCTCTCTCTCTCTCTCTCTCTCTCTCTCTCTCTCTCTCTCTCTCTCTCTCTCTCTCTCTCTCTCCACCAGCTCCAGCCTTGGATGCGCCAATCCTTCCAGGTCGCTATGGCATGGCATGGTCAATGTGCAGGCTATGGCTATATCTGCCCTTTTGGGCTACTACCTTGCTGCAGGCTTCCACGTCCTTGCGTGTTGCAGGTTGCCTTGCTTGATGCGTATGGCAACGAAGCACCGCTTTGTTGCAGGAGAACAGTGTTGCTATCAGCGTGTGCAACGAACCGGGAGTGAGCAAAAGCGACATGAGCTGTGGGAAGCGAGGGAGGGGTAAGGGCGTCGATCAAGGCCCGTAGGTGGGGACGCGAGGTGCAAAAAGAATGCACCATGGTCGTAGGGGCCGAGCTGGGGGGGGTGCCCCGTACATTGTGCACGTGTGTGATTAGGATGCACGACCTGCTGCAATTGCCTCCCAATACATGTAATAGCTGCTCAGCACCACCTTGCTCGCCATTTTGGGCTGCCTGCACATATTTGCACCAAAATCGAACCTCACACCACCTACACTCAGCACTCACAACCACCGGGCATGGAGCTCGGCACAGCTGAAACGGAATGAAACGCAATGTTTCCTTTATCGTGGAGACGAATGGTCCTACGTAAATAGCTGGCCGCAGCTATGAGGTCCTTGAGTTTGGCGTTGTGGTTTTGAATGCCCAACTAAGTTTCTTTCATTCTTACTGCACGGGCTTGCAACCGAAATCTCTCCCATGACATCAGAAAGACGCTCTCTCTCTCTCTCTCTCTCTCTCTCTCTCTCTCTCTCTCTCTCTCTCTCTCTCTCTCTCTCTCTCCCCCCGGAAGTTCAAGTCAATCCATTTGGCCGCTCGATCTAATTTGTGGAAATTCCAAAAATACCCCTCAAATTTCAAAAAATCCCAAAGTACCCCCAATACTTAGTTATAAATTCCAAAAATTCCCTTCAAATTTTCCATAATTCCCAGAGTACCCTTGCTTGTGAGATTAAATATTTCCAAAAAATAAAAAAATTGTAGCTTTTCATAAGAAGACTGATTATCTAGCAGTACAAGATGCTAAAAGTAGAATTTGAGCCGGTTTTGGTGATGAATTGCTTCATTATTTTTTAAACATAATTGCCTTTTTCGCTAGGTAATTTGTGACAAATGACATGATAAGCACTAAAAATAGATCTCAATTGTCAAAAAGGAATAAAGATTATGCAATTTTGAACAATACAACAAAAATAGATACAATGGTTGTTTTGGTATATTTTGGGGTATCTTCGTGCATATATGGAAGTCAACACGGAATATGCAGTGTGGGAAGGTTGAGGGAATGCACGTAATTGCTTATTGAATATGGTCATGAAAATATTTTAGAGTAGAGCTCATTGGCACATAAGTGATGCTGACCTGTTTTGCTCTTGTGTAGCAAGAAAAGAGATGGCGTCAGTCAATGAACACATACAAATGAGCATCTCACTCTCATGCACCATGCTAGCATACACAACAAAAGACTCGATTGAGTAGTCAACCAAAGATAACCTATATCAGTAGCTATGAAGGCATGTGCCTGCAGTATATCCACATTAGTGAGCACATTGTAAACTCTTTGAGATTGTGGTGTAGATATGTCATTGTTTAGTAGTTAGCCTAAGTGCAGAGAATTCCAAGCTACTACACGGTGTTTTTGTCATTTGACTTTGACAGGTCGCATGCCGCTAAAGCCATAAGAGGGAACTTCAAATGCCAGTAATCCCTATGCAAAGGTCACGGCCATGAATTTTTGGCTTGGGCTAATTTGTGAATAATGACAACGATATAAGAGATTTGCAAGCATCTCAAGGCCAAGATAATTAAAAGCCTTGACTTTATTGTGACGTTGAAATTGCATTGATGCATCATGCTCAAGAAGTTTGTTTTCCTATGTTGTAGGATAATGTGCACCAATTCATTTTTTAAATTTTTATAGGTTTTAAAGGGATCTTCGGCCTTCTCTGTGTGTGCGTGTGATGCAGCCCATCACTCTCTCTTTGCATGGCACCTTGCCTTCTCTGAGGTTGGTCAACATTCAACTTGCAAGTACTTCCCAATCTCTACACAGGGTTGAATGCAAATGTGAAGACTACTAATGGAGTAGCATGGTTGCATGCTTTTATAGTCCAAAGCTGAGTTAGTCGAGGGTTGGCAAATGCAGAAGTCACATATAAGGATATCAATATAAGAAAAGAGGATATATAGCCTAGATTATAGAACCTTAACACTTTGCAAGGGGTTTTGCTAGCATTGAAGAACTACAAAAAAGTGTCCGAGCAACTGCAAAGTGAAGGGGCTCTAGGAATAGTATGTGGTTTTTAGCCACTCGCTTAGAGCGTAGACGCAAGGCTCGCAAGGACGTTATTGAGGTAGGTGTTCTTTGATGTGGAAAATGTTGTTTGAAGCTATCCTTCCAATTAGGGCCTTTTTTATATTTGGGAGAAGATACGTGAAGCAAGGCTTTGAACTTGGCCACACCAAGTTGATTACTTGGAAGCCACCTTGGTGGTAAGAAAGGAGATGTCACAGACTGCACGACGAGTGTTAAGTCAAACTAGGGATGGGAGATTCAATGAAATCCAAGGCAAATACACACCCTATGTACATATGCAAAAGAGAGCATAAATCACACATATACTACACAAAGATGGCAATCACATGGTTGTACAATATCAAGTACAACAATAAGAGTGCCAAGATCACGAATTTTGATTGTCACAATGATATCGGATTCAAGCCGATCGAGAGGGCTCATAGGTAGTGCTCACAAAAAACTGGGATTTAGTGATTCTTTAGCAAGCTAAAAGTGTAAAATCTCTACCAAATTTTGAGGTTGCCTTTCAGAAAACTAGCAAAGTTTTGAAAATTTTAGTGCAAATGTCGACAAATGCTTCAAATTTTGACCTAAGTATCAAAAGATTCCTAGAGTTGTCCTTAATTTAGTCGACTAGGAAAAATGTTATTGGCAAGCCCTGCTCATAGCCAGCACTTTTATGTGGTTAGTACAATGAATAATAAGGGTCGCCACACTACACCCCCGGGGTCTTATCTACACCCTTGAGTCCTTTATCTATCCTCTGGCTAATGCTGCACTATCACTACTCTATTCACCCTACCCCTATGTCTATGTCACATGGACACAACTCTCAATTTTTGGGATGGAGATCCTACTCTAGCTAATGCTGCACTATCACTACTCTATGCACCACACTACATCCGAGTTTTATCTACACCCTTGAGCCCTTTCTTTGTTCTCTGGCTAATGCTGCAATATCACTACTCTATGCACTAAACCCCTATATGTCTATGCCACACGGCCATAACTCTGAACTTTTGGGATGAGATCCTACTCTACCCTATGACAAGTCCAATTTCTCAATTTCTCTCTATATTCTCATTCTGACACAACTTTTGGGGTTGAGGTCTACTCTACTCCATGACAAGTCCAATTTTCCATTTTTTCTCCCTATATTCTCACTCATAGGCACAAAAACATACACACAAGCGTGCACAAAAGTAAGTGTTGTGCATGAGTATAAACAATACAAGAACTATGTGTGCTTACATGTATATTATACAAAGTTGAATGAGAGGTTGGAGGAAGAGCAAGTGTATGAGAGAGAGCTCACAATTGTACCATTGCATACCAATATCATGGACTTATACTCTCATTGAAACTCTTACTGCATGCTTGAATGAGAGGAAGCAGATGGTATCTCTTTGAGTATGTGTTATAGTACCAAGTTGGCAATTGAACACAAGTCTACAAAGGAGAGGAGCTATCATAGCTACCCATATTGGAAAGAGAAAAGTAGAGAGAGAGAGAGGATTAAGAGATAACAAAAAAAATTGCTCTTCACTCCATTTCTCTCTATCTACAAACCACCGCCGCATGCAGTGTAGTGGGACAGTAGCCCCATTTGGACATCTACTTTTCAGTTTGAGGGCCTTAAAGAAACTCCCCTTTTCATCATACCGTGGGCTGTGCCAACTACCCTCAAATTTGAAGAGTGACACTACTTTTCATTCTGCAGGCCTTTTCATCCTACCATGGGATGGACAACAACCCTTAAATTTGAAGGGCGAGTATCTATCTGAAGCAGATTTCAAAAACCCAAAACCCTCACATCTTTAAGAGAGCCATTGTGGTAGCTCAATTCAATGATATCATGCATGAAAATATTGAGCTTATATGTTTGATAAGGTCAAGAGTAGGTTAACTACACAAGGAAAAGAATGGAAACATGCACTTGGCTGCACGGGGTGGCACTTGCTGTGGGAAAGCACAACACTAATCTTTGGTTGGAATTGCTAGACAAGGAATGATCAAGGCCTCTTACTTGGGAATTGTACAACCCCGTTTTGGAAATGTTGTCTCCTCAAGGCACATGTAGTGCTTGAGGCTCATTGTACATCCTTTACTAAGTTAATATAACATCTCCACTCACAATCTTTTTTTGAAAGGTAACTGTACTTTTCATTTTGAAGGCCTTAAAGAAAGCCCCCTTTTCATCCTACCTATTGACGTTGCTTTTAAAAAAATACATTACGTCTAAGATCCCCCCTCCTTTCCCCCTCCTTTCGACTTTCTTACAACAACCATGCTGGGAATATCGATGGCATATCTTGCGATCAATGCGTTTCAAAGGCTGACCTTCTAGACACACACACACTTGCTCTCTTGCTTGCTCATGGCATACACATGTGCGTAAGGCCACATGCCTACAAGGTGAAAGCAAATGTGATTTCATCTGCTGAAAGGCCTTCTATTTAGTTAATCTATTCCACACACACACACACACACACACACAGGACTGGTTGGAGACAAAAGGAGAGAGTGAGCATGTACAACATGGGGCAAGCCACACTTGCGACATCGATAGTTGTGCGTAGCATGGGATGCATCACGCTCATATTAGAGGGGAAGACAAAAAAATTGAAGACCATGCAAGAAGCTAAGATGTGAGGATGGGGCAAGAGGAGGCCTAAATGAATAACTATGGCTCTTAACAGCATGTCGATCACCCCGAGAGAGAGAGAGAGAGAGAGAGAGAGAGAGAGCGAGAGAGAGAGAGGCAAATGGCCATTCCCTAATTGGAAAGAGCGTGTTGTAGCTTGGCATGAAAAAGTAGGTACCTAGCGTGGAAACCACAAAGGATGTTTATATCCTGGTCGATCTAGGAGCAAGTCGAGAGTAGAAGGAGAGTACCTACATATTGTGAGTTACCAAAGCTTGCCTTGGTAAAAGTAAATAGAGTGCTAATCCAAAAGGTAGATTTATACTTGATTTAATCAATTTGTGAAGAGCACCTACATTGTACGAGTTGTTAGTCTCATCCATGGAATAAGTAGCTAGAGTAGTAATTGATGCACGATGCATGTATCAAAGAGCTCCAAAATCTCACAACATATATTTACAAGTCATCGTGGAATGAAGGAGAGTGAGGTTGCCCTTCACCGCGGCAACGCGCGAGTCCCATACTAGTCTAATGAAAAACAAAAGTGCAGCAAGTAGGTAGCCAAAACGTAGTCATATTGTGAATTGATTAGTGCTTGCTTCATATAGCCATCATTAATGGGTGATTAATATAGACAAAGGGTGCTTTTCAAGCTATTTGTACATTTGTTTTGCAAACTCTATTGTCTGAGATCAGCTATACAAGCTTCTTCCCCACAGGACAAAGCTCAAGAGGAGTTGTTGCTATCTATTGTAATTTTGCATAGTGATCTAAAGTTTTTATTTTGCATAATCTCATCTTCAACGTGCTTGCTTTCGTTGTCTTCTTGATCGTTGCACTTTGGTACTTTCTATTGTTGTTATTAAGAGTTGGAACTCGAAATTTAGTTTATACAAAAACTCAAAGTCTTCAATTGGGATATTTTGGAAGTAAATTAACTTCATGTCAACTATTCTAGGCCTAAATTCCTCAAATTCTACGCCTATCATACAGTTGGGTCAAGTCCACACACATTAATTAATTACACGAGCAAATTCCTTCTCTCAGTTTTGTGAAACTAAATGGTTCTGCTTTGCCCCAGTTTTCACGTGTCCTAGCGCCCTCCTCTGCTCTAGATGCCTTGCATCCTGCAGCCCTCTTTTGGCCATGCTGGCTTGCCCTTCTTTCGATGTGAGTTGCATCCCCCTCCTCCCCCCTCCCTCTCCTCGCTACACTTCGCAGTTCTATCTAAGGCAAGCCTCTCTCAGTTTTGAAATTGTCATAGGTCGTGCTCCGTCAGGGCCTTCCATGCCACTGCGCTTCCTGCCTCCGCAGTCTTGCCCACTGTCTATCCAGCTTCACGACCTTTCCTTCACTCTCACATGCACGCAAGGGAGCACCCTTCCCCTGAAGCTATCAACCATATAATGAGCCCTTCAATTGAGACAAAAACATGGTCGCGCTCTCCTCCTCCTCAGATTGTTCTCTCATGCCATTTCCATCGCCATTTCTACCTTCATCGTTTGCAGCTGCGCACTGTGTTTGTATCGCGCTGACTAATGAGGTGCAAGACACGGTGACCAAGCACATTAGGGGAGGACATGGGAAGTCCCTTGATGAAGTTCGTAGGATAGCAGGCAATCGTCGATTTTTTTCCTCTCAGTCCATGCGTCAGTACAATTCTGGGCTCATCTGTCTTTTTTCCTCTATCTCTAGGCATCACCACCCTCCTTCCCACATAACAAATCTGGCATCGACACGTCTATTCGAAGAAAATTCATTTTTCCAAGCATACAAAATTCCTTTCCTTGCATTTGTGAAGAGAAAATTTCGCAAATGGGAAAATAATGAAGCAATTCATCTCCAAAGCCTACATAACAAACCTTTTCTAATGATAGACAATCAGTTTTCTTACGAAATCCTACAAATTTTTTTATTTTTGGACATATTTAATCTCACACACTCACAACCAAGGGTATTTTGAGAATTTTGGAAAATTTGAAGGGCATTTTGGGAATTCATGAGAAAATAACGAGGGTATATTGGGAATTTTTGAAATTAAAGGGGTATTTTGGGAATTTTCACAAATAAGAGGGATATTTTTCCTTTATAAATTTATGTTTATTTTTTGGGTTTTCACACTATTTTCCTCCATTTCCCCTTGCTTTCAACCGACATTTTTGAAATTGAAAATACCACGATATTAAGTCGAGACACATTTTTCTCGAACACTGGTGCTTTCGGAAAAAAATTGCCACTTTGAACATAAAGAAAATCTCCCTCTTTCCCTCTCTCCATCACGTCCACGTGCCATGTCCATGCGACCCCGCACCCCCCTCCCCCCCCTTTCCCTTTCCCTTTCCGACTTAGTTTACATTTCATCCAAACTTTTACAAAAGTATCTTTCGTGATTCCTATAGATAGAAACTGAAAAAAGATTGTGGGAACACACAGAAAAAAGATTGTAGGAACATACCGTCAAGGTCGCTGGTCGACGGGCAGTGCATCCTGGCCCTTCATCAACTGTCAATTCTGGAGCGGAATCTTTGCTGCAACCGACAGATTGACGACAGGTCAGCAGTCGTAATAATCGAATTGCAGCCTCTCAATCATTGCGAATGATTCCCAACCCCGTCATCAGCTCTAATTTATCGATCAAGCTCTTTTCAATCATTGCCACTGATTTTAAGCCACATCAGCACCCGTAATTCACCCCTACCCCCATCACCCGGCTCATCAACGCGTGTTCTCTGCTGAATTGTACCTCTACTGTTGCAGGTTGTACCCGACATGCAAGGCGAATTCGCAAGTGCAGCAACAGCCCTGCTAGAACATCGAGTGTGTAACATGTGATGATCATGGCCCGCCTCCCAACGACCCTTGACGCAGCAGCCCTGCTAGAACATCGAGCGTGTAACATGCGATGATCATGGCTCGCCTCCCAACGACCCTTGACGGTCGGGAATGGACACTTAGTGTCCATTCTCTCATAATACCTACTCCCCCATGGCTTCCGACCTCCACCGGTCGCCAAGGGGTCACAGGTATTATGAGAAATGGACACTTAGTGTCCATTCCCTACCCCGGAACATACTCAAAGTTTTGTTCCATACTCAAAGTTTTAGCTAGGAATGATTACATTTCTACGGAGTAGTCTAGAAGAGCCTTCAGAGGCCACACCTTGTTGAAAAATTTGCACAAGTGAAAGAGAAAGGGCCTTTCATTCATAAAGGAAACCATCTTAAAAGATCTTAAAAGAGAAAAGGATAAAGGGAAGCATTGGTGTCTGAGTACTCGAAAGCATTCTTGTCTGAGTTCAAAAGTATATGGTCCTCCAAGCTCCAACCACCCATGCGATGTGGCCGCATTATGGTCATCAAAACACTTCTTTCTCAAGGCCCAAGCGTTAGCTTAGTAACACATATTGGTTTCTAGTGGAGTTAGAACTAAGAAATTGCAGTATTGCAGTTTCTCGGTTGATAGTAAAATTTCGTAGTCATGTTTTTCGTTTGACCTTAATTTTCAACGTCAATTTTTGGGCACTTTAGTTATAAATTCCGATAAATACACTAGATATTTGTATAATTCTCTATTGTCTTTTTTAGTAGCCCTGATAAAAGGTTATTTTTCTTAGCACTATGCTTATAAAGTTGTCTTCAATGTGTAAAGTCAAATTTGGCCATTGTAGTCATAAACGTCAATAGCAATGATAATGTAAACTAAGTTTGTGTTATTAAATTAGTCCGCTATCAAAAAAATAAAGGGCCCTAGTTGTTTTGGGTAGCATGTTAGAGCTGAATCCCCCTTGTGACTAGTGAAATTAGTAGGACTAGTATGTGACCCGCGCGTTGTTGTGGCAAAGAAAACATGGATTCATTTTTTCATTGCTTTTCTCGTCTCCAACATAGCAACATTTATGATGTTTCAACATGCATGTTGCATATGTATTGCACATACAATGTCAAAGAGCACAAACAGACTCATGCCATATGAGACACACCATAAGGGTGCACGGATACACATACTATCCCATATCCCCCCTCTTTTTTTTGCCTCTCCCTACTCAGCACAGCCCCACTCAAGCCACACTGCAATCCCACCCTTGTGTGATGCTAGTGTATATGTGATGCTCTTGCATCATGATAGTGCATGTGTGATGCCAACCCTTCTCGTACATAGCTCTTATGTCCATCAATACCTAAACTAGTGCCACCACTACTTTGCTAGCACACCCATATTACTACCAGTGGAACTATGGAGTAGTGCCATCAATAACATTGACTCGCCCACCAACTAGCCTATTACCATCACGTTGTCGCTAATGAGTTCTCTCCTTCCGCTCCAACGTGCACAAAACTTTCTCGATGCTACATAGCATTGTCGGTCAACCACGTGGCTATGACCACCTTGCATAGTCTCAATCTTCATTGTTGCCATTGCAACATCTACTATAGTTTGTTGAGAGTTTCAAATCATATAGCATGCTCTAACTTTCTCCGTTTAGAATGACAGCTTGCAAAAAAGTACTAAATTTTTTCCCCACATTTTTTATCCAAGTGAGATTGGTTGGCAAATTATACAATCTTTTGATGGATAAATCAAAAAGAGAGAGGAAGATTGATATGCTATATATACTTCTTTGTATGTGTATGTGTGAATAAGAAGAAAAAATTGGAATAATCCTTCTATCACCCAAGTGAAGTATGTTGATTATCCTAGTTCCCTCTAGCTTATAGTTTTTGAGTTCATGACTCTTGGGATAGATCTATGAGGTTTCTTTCTACCACGTTAAAAATTATATTCTTCTCTTTTTACTTTCTCTCTTATAGGTAGTTGGACTGCACACTCACACAAAGAGCCAAGACTCTGTTCCCCATTCTTTCTATCGATGGCACATGACTACAATTTGTACACTGTCAAGATTGGCTGCAAGCTGGGCTTCCCCCCTCTTATCTCCATGATCAGCTAGGAGCTCGCTATATTATCTCTACTCAAGACTTTGTGTCTACCCATGCTCTCGGATGCTATTCTCGGCTACACTCGCTTGTCTGTGCTCTCGGATGCTCTTGCTTATCCACGCTCTCACTCTCCACCATTGTAGGTCGTCTGTGCCGAGTTTTCAAGGGCTCGAAAAACTCCGCATAAGAATCACCCCGCTCTCTCTCTCTCTCTCTCTCTCTCTCTCTCTCTCTCTCTCTCTCTCTCTCTCTCTCTCTCTCTCTGTGTGTGTGTGTGTGTGTGTGTGTGTGTGTGTGTGTGTGTGTGTGAGCTAATAAAAAGAGAAAAATGGTATAACTTTTCTATCACCCAATGTGGTAGATTGGTTATGCCACTTCCCTCTTGAATAACAGGCCTTGAGTTGAACTCTCCTCGTCCAATAGATCTTGGTCTCTTGAGATAGTTCCCTATGATGTTAAAACTCTCTTCTTCTTCTTCTTCTTCTTCTCCCTCTCTCTCCCCGTCCCCGTAGTATGTGCAAGAGCTCTCTCTTTGGATTGATCTCTCTCTCACACACACACACACACATTCTCACGCTGTCAAGACCAATCGTCTCTCTCTCTCTCTCTCTCTCTCTCTCTCTCTCTCTCTCTCTCTCTCTCTCTCTCTCTCTCTCTCTCTCTCTCTCTCTCTCACACACACACACACACACACACACACAGTGCGCGTATGTTGCACGTGTCAATGCAAGGAACTTGCCGATACACCGTGTACGAGCCACAAATGGCTCCAAGCACACAACAAGCCTAAACTAGTAAGCTCAAAGATGGCGTTGGTGTGTCACTCGCCGCTCTACGCTTCCTGTCGTGGAGGATTCCTCGCCGCGAAGAAGAGGGAGACGCCGCTACGCCACGCTCAACCGTCTCGCCGTCATCGTTCCGCCGCAATGCTCGATCGCACTCTCTCTCTCTCTCTCTCTCTCTCTCTCTCTCTCTCTCTCTCTCTCTCTCTCTCTCTCTCTCATGCATACACACACACACACAAGGAGATGAAGAAGAAGAAGATGGAGATGGAGCAAGAGCACTCTTTAATTGCACAAATAAGAGAATGAGTGAATTTTAGGTTTAGTTGACTTTTATATGAGCTCGCCCCATTCACACTTGGGCGCCCATGCTTAGCCAACTAATCCCTTGAATGTTCTAGTTAGAGTGCGCCTCTCATCGGCGATCACTCTTACCCTTTTCCAATTGGACCGACAAGCCCGGTACCTGACTCTACCAAACAAATAATACGACGTCCGTTGTAGGTGATAGGAATGTGTGTGAGAGTTAACATGCCCCCCTTCTTGATGTAGATTCCGTCCTCGGAAGCTATTGAGTTGAAGCTCGTTCGTCGAGGTGGAAGAGCATCTAAGATGAATGTCCTTAGCCTCCTTCAGTCACTGCAAAATCAAACAACATTGGCACAGTAATTGCATTCTCATAAGCAATTAAAAAGCATATGCAGTTGTAGGCAAACAATTTGATTGGTAACAGAATTTTAAACCTTTTGTCAGCAATAAACATTAAATTGCAATATAACCAAACGCATAAACAACTGTAAAGGTAAAAAATTTTAACAAGTCTGGGGTCGCTAATTTAACAATCGAAAGGCACTAAAGATTGACTATTAATACCATGGGTAAGCTTCTTAATTTCCTCTGGTCAATTAAGTTGTTTAATCGCGAGAGCCAAGTATTTCATGTTCGAGGGCTGACTAGAGGCTATACCTAGAAGACCTTGTAGTTAAGCTACGATAAAAGGAATTTCTCATGAAATCATCGCCTGACTGATTACCTTTTCTTTGACCCCCCAAAGTCTTTTCACAATGATTCAAATTTGATGTGTGTGCTTATTTTGTATGCCTTGGGTTTTTTGCTTTTCAAGGAAAAGCGCCCACACTGGGAACCTCTAGGGCTCTAGTAACATAGGTGATACATGTGAGTGAAGTACCCAATCAAGCTGAGATTTCTCTTCCAGCTTAAGATTTTACATTGTGGCACTTTGATTTTTTTGTTTGTTTGTTTTTTAGCATTTTAATTTTGTGACTTTGGGGGGTCATATAACACTGTTACCCTCCCCAGGCTCATCACACTAGTAGACTCCCTTTATAATACTTAAGCTAAAGGTCAATAGGGTCGAGCCTACTAGAAAGCCCTAGTACATTTCACACAATGCTGCCTAAATCAGATTAAGAACCTAAGTAACCATTGATTATTAGGAAGGCATTCCCCATGGTATTAAGAGAAGATCTCTAACACCTAACTTGGTCAAACTAGCTTAGTCGGACTGCTTGATTTTTAAACCTAAACAAGTGATTATGACAAAAAATTACATTGAATTTAATGTTTGCTACTAAGCAATTGTGTTGAATATTATGCTACCAATCACAATTAAAGCAGACAAACACATGGATGCAAAAAAGATAAGGGGCAATGCTAATGAACAAGAAACACCTGTTTGTGTTGATGATCGCGCTTGATTTGAAGTGTGAACGAGAGAAAGATTCCATGAAGGTCCAAATCCTAACCACAGCAACACGTTCCTATACACACTAGGAAACACAAAGAATACCTCTAAGAGGCACATCAGTGGGAAAAAGGAACTTTGCTAATCACTCAACTCTAAAACAGAAACACTCCTATCGTACTAATTCTATCTACCCTCCATCACTCGAGTGATAAGGATCAAAGGTGTTTTATGGCATAGGTTTCTGTTTCAATGTACCGGATGCGAACATGTAGGTTTGGGTCAATGTTTTGACTTTTATTGTGCATACTCGTTTGCTAATTGCTATTGCTCTTTACTTTTTTTCTTTTTTGTGAGTATAAGGCTTTATATATACATTCCCTAAGATTGGTGATTGAGATGTTAGGGAAACAAGGTTGAGAGGGGAGTGAGTGAATGATGACTGTCAGCAAACACTCCCCCCTTCCTTGGGTAGATCATATCGTTTGAAATGTGTCACCCTTTGAAACCAATTGCTCCAGTCGGTAACAGGTGAGGATTTTTTCCAGTAGTTTTCTATTACCTTAGGTGCCTCATCGAGTTGCAAGGGTGGTAAGGTACTCTCCCAAGATCGAACTTGAAGTGGTTTATCAGGTGATTCTTGAACACTGGGAGGTGTGGATTCCTTCGTAGCTTTATGGAGATCCACTATTGTAGGTGGAGGTTGTGGAGAAGCTTTTACCTCTATGGATGCATTACATGAGGAGCTAGAAGCTTCATGGGACTCCCCCCTTCCTGAGCTAGGTGGAACAAATCGTTCTTTCTTCGGTACCCAAACTAGCTCTGGAGCGGGTGTGTAGCATTCTGTGATTTTTTTCTTTCCGCAATCGTTGATTTGTTTTGGAGCTACGGGATTGGGCTCACATGGGTCAGGTGACAAGTAAGAACACAATCTACGTTTTGGCACCCGATTTGATCATTTCCTTTATAGTAGCCTTGGGCTTCCAATAGTCGTTTAGGAATCCATCGCAACATTTTCTTACTTTTCTTGGAGCGAGTGGTACGTTTCTTACAAGGCTTCTATTTTTTAGCACTAGCTATGGTTGCTAAAGAAGATTTAGGGACCCACTTGTATGTTTTCTTCGTTATATTAGGATGAGTTTTGTCAAAAGTTATATGCATTGCTTCTAGCATATTTAAGGGTACGAGTGGTGGCATTTCATCCCCCTCAGGTGTTACCCAGGTCGTCCCCCTATTTCCCCAAGTGTCTATGGTTGCTGCTAGGTGGACCCAATCCACATTGTCTGACTCAGTCATCCCAGGTAGTACATCCATATAAGGAGAATCTTCCCCAACATCAGTGTCCACCTTACACGTGTAACAATACTGCAATGGGGCCGAGTGAACTGTGGTGTCAGATCTATGATCAATTATAAACTTGTTTCCTAGAGGATGTGCTCGACCTGTCACAAGATCCACTCAAATGACAGAATCTTGGAACTACAAGTAGACATGGTTTTTAGACCAGTCATGCACCATTTTTGCTTCTCTCATGAAAGGACGTCCTAAGATCATCTCCGATGCCATAGTGTGTTTGGAGAAATCCATAACAATGAAGGTAATCCTTATTTTATATCCAAAGACCTTGATCTTGAGATCTTCTAGCATCCCAATAGGTTTAACAATAGACCCATTGGCCATCTTCACTACTATGGTTGTGATCGCAAGGTGAGGTCTTCCCATAGTTTCCCATCAATTTTTAGTCACAATGTTAACCCCAGCGCCACCATCAAGGATTCCCTTCACAGTTAATCCCTTAGTAGTGATTGGTATGGTCGCATTGGATTCATCCCCCTCAAAGTATTGTCCCAACTTGTTAACCGGTATTTCTATTACAAGGTTCTCATGTAGGTTGGGTTGTGGATCTAAGTATTCCTCCTCTATTGGCATCTCCCAGCTCCATCCATCTGTGCAAATTGTGGTAGCCCAAACTTTAGTTCTCCATTGAGGAAGGCTCGAAGAGCTGAGACTAGCTCAGGGTCTTTATATAGTTTGGACATGATGGTGGTTCTAACTTTTGAAGACATGAAATCCATCAATTTGGTAATGTTTAACGGCACCTTTTGGACTTCAGTCCCTTGATGTGGGGAAGATGGGATCTCCATTTCTTCGATAGGATCAAGTAGTCCCTCAGTAAACATTCTTTCCATCAAGAAGTGAGTACGCCCACTTTCCCATGACTTTAAGTCACTTTCTTCTTGGATGACGCTAGGTATGGCTGAGGGTCTATGGACTTGGTGAGGTTGTTGTTGAGTAGGGAACATGATGTCTGTAGTCTGCATCTGCCTAGGTGCTCGTTCTAGATCCCTTTGGGTATCTTCTACCAAACTCCTTAATTGCTTGACTCGCTCAATCTCCTCGTAGGGTTTGGATAAGTTCCTATCTTCTTCTTGGATCTTGGCCATTGTGGCTCATGAAGATCTTCCTTGTTGGTTTCTATCTTAGTGGTCGTTTTGGTCTCCATGGATTCTCCTGAATCAGAATCCTCTTCAGCGTCATTCATATATACGAGGTCGTCACCAGTCCCTATGTTGGTCTTTGAACTTGGGTCTGACTTCACTGCTTTTTGCGATCTCTTCCTTCGTGTTTTCTTCTTTTTTTGAGATTGGGCAATTGATGCCGTGTCTCTTTCCTTAAGAATATAATTTTGTTTTTGGAGCATCGATCGTGTGAGTACGTTTACTGGTACCACAGGTGTACTTTGTGATGTCTCCTCAATAACTTCAATCAAGTTTAATGGCGTGATCTTCGGTGCATTTGGATTATTTGGACATTGGGCAATCAAATTATCTATGCCACATCGATTACACATGAGTATCGGCATTGTAGACGTGCTCGCTTGATTGGTTTGCATTAGTGTGGTGTTCTTTTGTAGCCTAATAGGACACTCGGCTACACGATGTGGACCTCCACACTCATAGCATTGAAGAGGTGGTCTCTTAGCAGTGTAATTGATATTTTGGCCTCTTGCCACAAGAGCAGCTACTTGATATACAGGTTTGACTTGTCCCCAATAGTCCTCCATGTAGTATTGTGGACTTTCTTCAAGCACATCCATCCCATAAGCAATATTAGGATCTATATCTTCCTCACAGCCTTCCAAACAAGAAATAGATGACTCACAACCCACTTGATTCACATAAGTGATTCTCGGATGTGGTGGTTGCGGTCCTAGCACTGGAGGTGGTAAAGGTGTTGTTTGAACAACACTTTGGTCCCTAGGGACCATGTGTTGTGATGTTTGTTCAAGAGGTGGGGTCGGCATCAATGCAGGCACTCGAGGTGTGTCTGTCCATGCTAAGGTTGGTCTATTCGCCATCGCGTGCTTAAATACTATGCAATCTTTAGCTTGATGGCTATACCTTCCACATGCATTGCAATTCCCATTGAAGTAGGGCATTCACTGGTACTATGCGGTCCATAGCATACTGAGCACCATTGTTGCTCCATTCTTGGATACATATGATTGTTCTGCGGAGTACGATTGTCTCTAAGACTCTCTTGAATAGCCTTGGTGAGATCTGCTAAAGTTATCTCATATATCTTTGGCTCCTTAGCAATAGGCTTTAGGGTCATAGGCTGATGCCCTGATACTTGCGAGCTAATAGATTTAGTCTCAACAGACACACTTTCTCCTTGAATCATTGAATTATCTTCCAATTAGATCGCATTGGTGGTGTCTGCTTCCCAAGTGGTGATACCTCTAATGACTAGGCCATTGTAGATATCCTCATGTCGTAACCCCCTAATGAATCTATCAAGCAATTGGTTATTGTTGAAGCGGTCATTTGAATTACATCGAGAATTCAAATGCTTCAAGCGACTAATAAAGTCTCTCACCGACTCTCCTTCCTCTCGTTGGGCTTTCTGGAGCTGAGAGGCTACACCCCAAAGTACTCCCTCTCGTATGAATTCTTTTAAGAACATTCTCCTAAGAGTAGGGTAAATCGTTTTTTCTTCCACCCTTAGGGTTCTATACCAATCCCCTGTCTTCCCACTTAAGGTTAGACTTAAAGCATTACTCTTATGCAGGTCATTGTGCTCTCCTAGAGAATCGCATATTTGTTCAAACACTTCGATATGCTTTCTCACATCCCCGTCTCCACTAAATTTTTGTGCGAGCTTGGCTATTTGTACTGCCTTACTTCTAGGCTCTCTATCAGGCGCGTTACGCATATTCTCAGCAATAGATCGACCGATAGCTTGAGCAAATGTTGCCAAGTCACCTAAGTGAGCAGGCACCGTGAGTGGAGGTGCTCCAGAGACTACATGTGGAGTAGGTATTGGCATCGGGCTTGGCGCATAGGAAGCCCTTGGGTTCCACGTTGGGTACGATGTTGTGCCATGTGGTGGTCCAAAGTTCATATGTGTGGCCCTAGGCATAGCAGACGTCGGATGTGACATGCTAATGCTAGCCGGTATAGTCCCATGGAAATAAGAACTTGGGTGTTGTGGTTGTGGAGCATAGGTTGTTGAAACAATGGGAGGAATAGGGACTACATGAGTACGAGGACCCATGGGTGTATACGATTGGTACACACTTGTAGGTACTATTGCAGACATTGAGCTACCATGTAGCGGTGCTTTACTAACAAATGAGGTCCATGGCGTGTTTCTTGGCATGCCCATCATTGGGGTAGGCATGGTAGCCGTGGTGTCATCAAGGGAAAGATGAGCTAGACGTGGAAAGGTAAAGCTATCACTTGTGGGCTCAGATTGCACTGAAACCCCTGGCGAAACAACGTATGGAGGATCCATCGGACTTACCGAGGGAGTCTCCATTTGCGATAAGGTCTGTTGTTTAGCCTTTCCTGTATCCAAGAATCTCATGAGACCCGTTGAAGGCATGTTGATCCCCTTGTTCTGTCTCTCTAACTCAATGACCCTATGGATGACCTCACAAACTCTTTGTTGTTGATCCTCCACACTAGTAGTGCCCATTGTGGATTGTAGGACATCTAACCAACCCACGTGATAGGTGTGACCTGTGTATAGGTCGGTCAGAGTTTCTGTTTGTAGTTCGTACTCCCGGTTCTCATTTAGGAACACTCCATCTAGGATTGAGGTGCTAGGGGTGTCCTTTGAGCTAGATGCAATGTTGCTTTCTAGGGGTCGGCCCTTAGCGGTTGCTAAGTCAGGGACACTCAATTGCTCTCTTAGCAAGGATATTGACATAGGGTCTTTTGCTTTTAACTCTCTTTGTTGCTCCGCCTTACGTAAGCTCTCGACTTCCTTTTCCCTCGCTGCAAGGATATATCGCTCAACCTCTTGCACTTCAGCAAGGCTTCTACCACGGGTAATATGACCTTGGAGGGAAATAACTCTGAAGAGTCAGGAGGTGCAGTGAATGAAGTATTCATGTAGACATTCTCTAGCAGTATAGGGTCTACGTTGGTCACGAATGGAGAATTTACTTCCCCACCCTCCTCATTTACATCATTAGCTCCATGTTCTAAGCGAGTGGCTCTACTAAAGGTTTCCTTCAGGCGGCTAAGCACGCTCGGCCCGAACCGCGGGCCCATGGCATGCATGTCTTGGCTTGAGCTATCGGGATTAGGCATTGGGAAACCCTCCATGACGTCCTAGTCAGAGGAAGAGTCACTAACCGCTATGTTCGGGTCTTGGTTTGTACTACCTTGGGTCCCCGCCGAGGGCACGGAACCTAAAGTAGGTGGATATTGAGAACTCGCGTAAGTCAAAATTCTCTCTAGTTGCTCCGTCTCTAGCACACAACCAGAGCGCAGATGCATGTGCCTTTGGCACCCTAGAAGCGTCGGTGACTAACCTCGAAGGTTAACCGCTTACCTTTTTTAAGCGTCCGTTTTCACTCGTGTTTTTTACGTTTTTAATGTTTGATTTTTTTTATTAAAGTGTGTGAATGGCTCAAAACGAGTGTATCACTTAGAGGGTTGCTGTGTGCTTTACAGCACAATTTTCGGGCATCTGAAGTTCCATTGGTCCTCAAAAAATCGAGTTTTAGCTAAGTGTGAAGCTAAAATTCATAATCTTAAAAGGCGACTGAGGCCTAGGCCTGAGTGTGAGCTTGGGCTTGGGCTTGGGTCTGGGAGATATTCTCGATCTCGGTCCTACCTTTAAAAAGTTTTTTAAATTTTTTTTTTTTAAAAAAAAAAGGATAAGGTCGCCACGGCCTGCGCGAGAGCACACACACACACTCTATCTACCTACTTCTAACTAATACACCTACTATTACACACTAACACACTCTATTAGCTCTCACAAATCTACTTCCTACTTAGTGTACATTACATTACACCGAAAACTAACAACCTTAATACACAGAGAATAAACACAGTACCTTTGAAAACTCCATTAACAAAGAAAACTAACAACCTTAATACACAGAGAATACGCACAGTACCTTTGAAAACTCCATTAACAAAACAAACACAGAGTATAACACAAAATCCTTCTTCTCAACACACACACCCTCCTTCCTTACCTTTCCTACAATTGAAATTGCACCACAAAAGAAGCACAGAGTGCCATTCAAGCTTAGTGTATGGCATTCCTCGGCAACAGCTCCAAAAATGTGCGTGTATGTCGCACGTGTCAATGCAAGGAACTTGCCGATACACCGTGTGCGAGCCACAAATGGCTCCAAGCACACAACAAGCCTAAACTGGTAAGCTCAAAGATGGCGTTGATGTGTCACTCACCGCTCTATGCTTCCTGTCGTGGACGATTCCTCGCCGCGAAGAAGAGGGAGACGCCGCTACGCCGCGCTCAACCGCCTCGCCGCCGTCGTGTCGTCGCAATGCTCGATCGCACTCTCTCTCTCTCTCTCTCTCTCTCTCTCTCTCTCTCTCTCTCTCTCTCTCTCTCACGCATACACACACACACACACACACACACAAGGAGATGAAGAAGAAGAAGATGGAGATGGAGCAAGAGCACTCTTCAATTGCGCAAATGAGAGAATGAGTGAATTTTAGGTTTAGTTGACTTTTATATGAGCTCGCCCCATTCACACTTGGGCGCCCATGCTTAGCCAACTAATTCCTTAAATGTTCTAGTTAGAGTGCGCCTCTCATCGGCGATCACTCTTACCCTTTTCCTATTGGACCGACAAGCCCGGTACTTGACTCTACCAAACAAATAATATGACGTCCGTTGTAGGTGATAGGAATGTGCGTGAGGGTTAACACACACACACACACACACACACACACAAGAAGTGTGAGAGCTGGGAGTAAAACACCAAGGGAAAAAGTGATCCAGACCGCGGTTGCATCAATTCACCCCCATGGAATCTCTCTCTTTGCGCACGACAATCCAGGATAGCTCTCTCTCTCTCTCTCTCTCTCTCTCTCTCTCTCTCTCTCAGACACACACACACAAGTTTCAAAAGCTGATTGGATGATGGTTGAGGCTTTGGCAAAACACCGAGGTTCACATGATCAATGCCACGTGCATGTAAGCAAACGAACACACATCCACGGCAATGATCAAGATGCGATGATTGCACGTGAAAAAAAGGGGATAACATAACTTTTTTTGAGATCTTTTTTGCATTATTTTTTCATTTCATGCACGAAAGTTTGTTGGCACAGAGCACACCCTAAGGAGCATAGATTTCACTAGCACACATGCCCGCTAATTTTCAATTTTTGGTTTCATGTGGTACTTATGTGCACATACAGTGTGATCATGACACACTGCATTACAAAGGACATACCCACAAAACACAGATAAGAAAAACAATATGTGTGTGTGTGTGTGTGTGTGTGTGTGTGAGAGAGAGAGAGAGAGAGAGAGAGAGAGAGAGAGAGAGAGAGAGAGAGAGAGAGAAATAATGTGTGTGAGAGATAGAGAGAGAGTCCTAACAAAATTTCAATAGAGCATCACCCTAACATGTCTGGGTGAATGCATGATTTGAACA
Source organism: Adiantum capillus-veneris (assembly GCF_014529385.1). Classification (NCBI taxonomy): domain Eukaryota; kingdom Viridiplantae; phylum Streptophyta; class Polypodiopsida; order Polypodiales; family Pteridaceae; genus Adiantum; species Adiantum capillus-veneris. The sequence continues at coordinate 77,418,021 of NC_140946.1, forward strand.
ACCCTAAAGCGTTCCACCTTTTGCCTCATTTTTACATTTCATGCACAAAACTTCATTGGCACAAAGTACAACCCAAAGAGCACAAAATTCACTATCACGCATGCCCGCCAATTTTTAGTTTTTGGTTTCCTAAGGTACTTGTGTGCACATACAACGTGATCATGACACACTGCGTTACAAAGAACATACCCACATATAAAAAACCTTGTGATCTTGTGCGCGCGCGCGTGTGTGTGTGTGTGTGTGTGTGTGTGTGTGTGTGTGTGTGTGTGAGAGAGAGAGAGAGAGAGAGAGAGAGAGAGAGAGAGAGAGAGAGAGACAAAGAAAGAGAGAGTGTGTATGCCAAAATCTAGCCCCAACATATACTACTTAAGAGGGAACTCAAATGATCTCTCATATAACCACGTCACAATACATGGGCCTCATTGCCTCATATAGGTTTTTCTAGGAAATGTATGTATAAGAAAAGAGAGGCTTCATCAAACGTCTACATGTCAATTACATGGTGGGCAGCATGGCCGCCACTGAACCTGGCTCCCATGTTGTGCATGTGTACTTATGCTTGGCCCTTAGGAGCAATAAAGTACCATTTTTAGAGAGGGGGTTCAGTCTAATACATAGGGGGACGAAACTTTGGTAGTCTATATATGATGCTTAGGTAGATAGAAAGGTTGTTCAAGCAGCCTTGCAAATACACGCTTTAAAGCAACATTAGGAGGAAACCTTGAGGTGAGGTTTCAAACTACATAAGGAAACTAAGAGACTTTTCAGTGAGTTGTTAAATTTGAGCATGCTATTTACGTGTGAATTGGGATAAACAATCTTCCATCTCTTTATTGGGAATTGGAAGAGCGAATCTATTGCGTCGGTGGAGTGACGAGAAACTACCAAAATTGGTCGTTGACACTTGGATGTTACAATGTTTGTTCATACTCCCTTTCATTCTTCACGCACATACTGCTCTCACACGAGTCGATGAGCCCATCCCCTCATTTGGGTCGTTCTTGGAAATGTTTGCATGAGAAAGGGGAGGTCTCTTGGCACGTCTTACTGTCAATGACGTGGGAATCTTGTTGTCGATTGTGGATGGAATGGCTACCATTATAGAGGGATCCCCCTCGTGTACATGTATGTTGTTACTTGGGCATTTGAGAAAACAACCTGGCCTGTTTGAAGTGGGAGAGCCAATCTACCACATTGGGGGAGACTAATTCCACATGCACTCTTGAGCAATAGTTTGGTTGTTCAGCATGCTGCTTTGACAATCATAATGTCTAGGGGCATAAGAGAACCCCATCATAGGAGTGGTTTTGATCGCCAATAGGATGATGGTAAGACTTTATTATAAGGTCTCAATAACCCTTGTTGAAGGAAGAAATGGAGAAACCCATGAAATAATAGGTTTATTAAACCTATGTATCTAAAGATTTTGAATTTATGTGCACTCTATCTTCTATTGTCTTCCTCATGTGCAATAGTCCAACAATATTGTAATGTGGTGCCAATATTTTAAGGTTCTTTTTGGAGGTTAAAAATAATAATAATGTACTTATTATGTAATCAATGTGTTTTCCTCAATAGAATCATCAATGAGGATAAGAGATACGTGCCTTTGTCTTCCTAACTCACCAAGTGAGCACTCGCATGCACATGCACGTCAACAGATTACATAACATTATTGTCGACAAGTTGTTGTACCGCATTGCATTTGTGCCATTCACCACAAAATGGCCACGGTCATGGTAGAGGGCCCTCTCCAATTGTGGAGGGTTGTTTTCATGGTGATGTTACCATTCCACAAGACTTGCCAACTATCTTCCAAGGTCATTGACGGAGACAACACACTCTCTCATTTTTGGATGCGAGAAGAAGATATCGTCAACAACGGGCAAGGCAATGCGCCTCCAATATACGAGAGCAACTCCATTGACATGATGACCACTTCTGTTGTCTCATAGATGTGCAAAGTCAGGAGCGCACATCATATGTTCATGACAGCTCGCTTGAAGGCATTGCTTGCATTCTACATGCATACCCGTGTATAGCAGGACTTCATTCTTCCATGCTTCTGTCGATACATGTGTCTTTACATACAGAACATATAGGAACCATGTCCTCCTGTTGTGGGTCTTATGGTACACATATTTGGCGGTGCAAGATGAAGAAAAATGTGACACCAACCATTGGAAAATATTCTTGCAGGGTCAGGAAAGTATCTCTCTTTCCTCTTGCAAGACCACTAGACATATTGGAGAGACTACTCAATAATAATGATGCTTCAAGTAGATCTTTTAGAAGGAACATAAGGAGTTACAATAGGGTGATGGCATTTGCATCTCTTGGAGCTAGCATTGATGAGACATTGATGGGTAGATCAGGTGCATATTGTTTTGTATTCATGGTGGTATGCAACATTGAATTGGTTCTTTGCTGTCGGATGGAGAAGGTGCACCAATATTTGCACAAATGTATGTATATGATACTGAGAATGAGATTCAAAATTGTACGAGTGCCTTGGATAATTTTAATTTTTCCACTCTTAAAATTGATAAGCACATTGTTAGCTTGTTGACATGGTTGTGTTCTTCTTGGCTGATGTTTTTCTTCCTGTATAGGAGCCACGTATGAGGATGCTTGTTGCGGTTGCATCACCAATGAGGATTTTGGAAGCCAATTCTTATTCACTTTATTTTTGTAGCAATGACCTTGGTTCTTGGGTCTTTGATCTCGAAAATCTTAAAATCGTGCATTAGTTAAAATGTCATTCATCTCACCTACTAGGTTGTCTGGATTTCCATTGTTTGTATCTTATTGAAGCTCCAAGTGTTCTACAGAGTCATAGCACTTGTCTTCTTCTTTATCTTTTGATTCACCACACATTCCTTTGTTTGCACTTCATTTTGGGAAATTGTTGATGCCTGGTTCTCTTCATTTTTTTGGATCACAGTCACTGCAAAGTAAGGAACGACATCATAGCCATCTTTATCACAAAACTTTGTCTTTGGAACGTCTTGAATAGCTCACACATCTAGAGTAGCCAATATGTGTTCCCATTCTAGTGGCTCTAATGATTCTTTAGGAAATGGTTCTGGGATATAATCCTTATCTTCGATCACCCTTTCTACGATACATTCCTCTCGTTTTAATCTTTTGCATTGCGAATCTCCACGGATCCACAGTTATTTAAGCTTACCTTGCCATGCTAGAAGTTCCAATCCTGTTATCATAGTGGAATCAAAATCCTCGACCGATGTTCTCGTAACATCCTTATAACTATGGTCCTTAAGATTTACTCTTGTCATGGTTTACATGTGTCTAAGGTAGATATGGTCATAACCCAATCTTGGACCATTTCAAATTGCCTCATGAATGGTCTTCCTAGAATGATGTCATAGTTTTTCTTCTTGCCAAAGGCAACAATAGCAAAGGTATGCTCATATTCAATGCCACAAGAAGTAACAACTACTTTTTCTAGCAGTCCTATGGGCTGTTCCATGTGTCCATCTGCAAGCTGCAGTTTCAATGATGCAATCATCTAATCCATATGGGGATGCCTTCTATAATGTTGGCAAAATGTTGCATGATAGACCTGATGTCGAGATCAAAATGTCAATTTGTAAGAAAAAAAGTACTTCTAGGAAGTACTTGATACCTTATGCCAGGTCAAGGGGATTTACAAACAACTGGCCATGAGACATTATGATTCATTATCAAGATGGAAGGTTGCATACAATTTCAAGTCAGCAGCAGTCGTACATGCCACTACTATATGTTCTTCTCTTTCCTTAGGGAGAAGATGGATGGCATATAAGGGTCCCTTATGCTGATGCACATGCCCTTTGGATGCATTGAGTAATCAAGAACGTGTCAGTCAAAGAGAGTACTACACATGTCGGCTAGAAGTTTGTATTGATAGAGAACTATGCTTGCTTCATGGTGGTCATTCACTTCAATAGTTTATGGTCCATGCATATTATGCCATTGAGGAGTTTCATCTTGCATGGGTTTATAACAATTAGCAAACATTGAGGACACAATTATACGCAGGCTTGGTTGACATGGTGCATTTGTCTGAGAGTGATGTTCTTCTTGGTCGAGGTGTGGGTCGAAAAATTGTCTTGCCCTCATCTTTCACAGGTGGCCCTAGACATATGTACCACTTGTATCAAGACACAATGGCAATTATGTGTGCAAAGGGAAAGCCAAACCTATTTAACACATTCACATGCGATCCTAATTGGCAAGAAATAAATGAGGCATTGCTACTACGATAGGCTTCCATTGATCGATTGTGAGTGCGCGAATGTGGTGAGTGCGTGGACAGAGAGAGAGAGAGAGAGAGAGAGAGAGAGAGAGAGAGAGAGAGAGAGAGAGAGAGAGAGAGAGAGAGAGAGAGAGAGAGAGAGAGATAACACAGGATGTGGGTGGAGCAGCCTTAGGAAGTAACTCAAGTGTATGAGTGAGGTGCTCCTTATTCTTATGTATAAAAAGAATAAGGAAGTGTGTATACACAGTGGGAAACCGCACATTGGATATCCGGCCCGGCCAAAGGCGCAGCACCTTTACCTCAACAAATGCACCAATAAGTGAGGCCTACTAGCTAAACTATCAGTATGTACAAGAAACTAAGTGCGAGACTCTCTCAACCTATGCCCACTGGCTCACTCTGTCGATCTACATGCAGTCTTATCGGCTCTGATGTGGTAAGCGAGTGTGCGTACCCATGCTAGAGCCTGCATGTAAATCCCGCAGACAACTCTGTATGGTCTGCAAAGCTCTACAAAATGCTAGTGTCAGTCACCTTACGACTGACTTTCTTTGCTGCAAATGCTCCCACTGCAGCTGTTAGGTTGGGCCTGGACAATAACAAGTCGAACATGAGACACCCAAACACTGACAAAATCTGTGCAAAATTGGTTGTACTCGCCTCCCCTGTGCCATCTTCAAACACTGCATCATCAGGACTACTCACCACGTATGGATGTGTCACTATCAAGAAGGGGATGGCAATGTCCCTCTCACCCATAGGCAAAAATGTGCGTCCTGGCACCAACTCATCAGCCTCTAACATGAGTATATCAAAGAACTCCATATCTATCATCTCTGTTTGTGTCTCTAGGGAGCAGACCTACTCTACCTTTGCCTACACAAACTCTGACAACACTTGATGTGTCTCACTAGAGCATTGTCGCTCTACCTTTGTCTCCATAGAGCCTACTGGCACGTCCTGCACAACTAAATGCTCTGTCTCGTGAGCATGGTGGAGGTCACCCGTGAAAGAGACATGTCTCGTCTCTTGCTCAAAGCATGCCACCAACAAAACCGAGACCATACTATCTCGAACCTCAGACACATGCATAGGATAAACCAGGCCAGTGCGGGCTCCTCTGGAGATCACTAGTGAACCACAACGCATCTGGAAAGACTGCTCTTTAAGCAGTATCTGACAACCAAAAGCTGCCAACTATCTCACTGAGATCAATCTCTGTCTCGGCTGAGGAACATAGCGCACATGCCGTAGCGTGTATGATGCACCACTGGGCAAAGACAAACAAACGTCTCTTGCACCCTCTATGTCAAACGTTGAACCATCAGCCAAGTGCACACAACCAAGTCTCCCACTAGAGAAAGTGCTAAACCAGTCATGATGCGGTGTGACATGGAAAGCAACATCACTATCTAGTAACCATTGTGGAGAAAGTGTGCTATCCATAGACAAATCTGCAAGAGGTACACTGGAGGCAAGCATGGCATCACCATCATTGGCATAGACTGCCACTAGAACTGCCTCTCTAAGCCGTATCTACATCTCCATTGTTGTCTCACACGTCTGAAACAACGATGCCTAATGTGCCCTGTTTGACCACAATGCCAACAATGCAAGTATCGGCAAGATCAAGACCTCCGTCTCTCATGAGCCTTCACTGTAGACTCAATTGTGTCACACATCATGTCAATACATACGCGTCAAAAGTAGGAGATCACTTGATCACTGTGCTAATCAAGCATAAACCAACCAGTAGCTCAATAGTGAAAACCTATAACCTGCATGCTGTAGTCTCACGCTCGAAATATGCGTCAATGTGAGAACATGAAGCAAAATCAAAGAAAACATGTAACCACTACAAGCATATCATAAATACACTCTTGTGAGAGTGGATACAAGAACACTAAACCTGTGTCCAAGTGTCAAAGTGAGAGTAAATACTCGATCACTATCAAAGTGAGAATATATCAACCACTGTACAAGATGATCACTGCAAAGTTTTATGGCAAGACGATGGGGAAAAACGGACAGAGTTTCCTTTGCAAAATGAGCCAAAACTCAACACAAACCGCAAGCCAAGAAATTGCAGATAACTTCCAAAGTGGGAGTCAACTTGACCACTAAACCATCAGAGACTAAACTACGAATACGCATAAACCATGGCAAGAATCTGGGAAAAATCTGATAGAGTTTCCCATGAAAACTAAGCAAAAACTCACGTACAATCTCTACCATAAACCAAAACACTACTCAATGCCAATGAGTAGAAATGCCAAAAGGGCTCCAGATTTTCACATACACTGGCAATCTGCACTCAACATACATCAACGGAGTGACCGCACATAAGCAAGCGCCAAAAGAGTTACAATCCGAAAACTTGATCGATGCGAAAACAATCCTCTCAAGAGAGCTCATTGGCACTTGAAAGTGCTCCCCAAAATGCATGTACAATAGGCATCAACCATGTGCCATCACCATATGCAAACCATTCGCAAAGACCATGAATCCAAGCACAAAATTGTTGCAAAGTAGCCTGTGAAAACCTGTGAAAGAAGCTCCACCTGTGTGCTCCAAAAACCGTGTCTCTCAAGAGACCGCTTCAATGGTGTGTAAACGCCTTCGTGACTCTTTGTCCAAATCTACCAAAAACCCTCAACCACAAGCTCTGCACAAGCTGAAATTGCAACTTCAGCTCATAATTTATGCACCTAACTTCGAGCACCTGTCGTGCTTCCAAAAGTGCATCAAACTCGCACTGTATGCAATTCCTGCATACAGACAGTCTGAGCTGAATATTAGCAAAACGGTGAGGAATTTGCAAAACGTTTCTCCAAAAAAGTTGTAGATCACATCGGGACGGATGGGTTGAGTGGGTAGAACTCTCAGGTCTACATTCTATAAGGAGAAAAAGGAATCTGAAAACAGTGTTGTTGCGCACACAGTTTTTAGGGTAGCACCTTCACTTACACACAATTTACACTTTTGTCTGAGCTTCCACAAGAGCATACATCAATCTCAACTAAGCTCACAAGCTCCCATTGCATTCTCACAAAGCTCTAAAGCTTTCTAATCTCTCCATTGCCGAGAGCGAGCGAGCTATCGCCTCAAAGCTCTCAAAGCCATCGTGCTCCCCGCCATCGCCAAGCCGTAGCTCTGATACCAATTGTGAGTGCGCAAATGCGGTGCGTGTGCAGAGAGAGAGAGAGAGAGAGAGAGAGAGAGAGAGAGAGAGAGAGAGAGAGAGAGAGAGAGAGAGAGAGAGAGAGAGAGAGAGAGAGAGAGAGAGAGAGAGAGAGAACACGCAGCCTCAGGAAGTAACTCAAGTGTGAGTGAGGTGCTCCTTATTCTTATCTACAGAAAGAATAAGGAAGTTTGTATACACAGTGGGCAGCCGAACACTGGACGTCTAGCCCGGGCAAAGGTGCAACACCTTTACCACAACATCGATAGATATAACAACCAGGATTTGTTTTCAAAAACACTCGCGCATGATGAAGCACATATGGAAAGAAGATAATAATGGTTATCCCATTTATGTGTGACATGACAATGGCTCCACTGCCAACGTTAGGGGTTCTACTATAGATAATCAATGAGTGGTGCCATATTATCCTATATTGTTGACATTGTTTAATGCACATATAAATGTTAAGATATGTTCCACAATTTGGTCTGTAAAGTATGTCTATGAGTACACCTACAAAGGGCATGATAGGGCAACTATAAGATTTCATGTGTTCATATAAGATGCTAAAAGGGAAAATGTTGACGAGATAGATATGTATGTGGATGGCCGCTACGTATCTGCATTTGAGACTTGTTGGAGGATTTTTTATTTTCCTTTGCACAGTGATGCACCAGTTGTACAGAGATTGAGTGTGCATGTTTAGGCTGGTCAAACTGTGACATTTTGAGATAATGACAACCTTATTGGTGTCTTGCAAAGGGAGGGTGCAGAGAAGACCACCCTAATAGAGTGATTCACTTGCAACTTGGACCATCTTGATGCAAATGATACTTTGTATGTTGATTTTCCTCAGATTTGGGTGTGAAATTCAAGTTCCGATATCATAAAATCTAATATCTAACCAACCCAAATGATTTTCTCATATTAAACTGATCATTTAATGAGGGAGAAAATGGGAACAAGGTTTCAAATATAGACATGTGCTTATGGATCTATCTCAACATGGGGCCAAGGTTTCATGTGTTCGTATAAGATGCTGAAAGGGAAAATGTTGACGAGATAGATATGTATGTGGATGGCCGCTACGTATCTGCATTTGAGACTTGTTGGAGGATTTTTTATTTTCCTTTGCACAGTGATGCACCAGTTGTACAGAGATTGAGTGTGCATGTTTAGGCTGGTCAAACTGTGACATTTTGAGATAATGACAACCTTATTGGTGTCTTGCAAAGGGAGGGTGCAGAGAAGACCACCCTAATAGAGTGATTCACTTGCAACTTGGACCATCTTGATGCAAATGATACTTTGTATGTTGATTTTCCTCAGATTTGGGTGTGAAATTCAAGTTCCGATATCATAAAATCTAATATCTAACCAACCCAAATGATTTTCTCATATTAAACTGATCATTTAATGTGGGAGAAAATGGGAACAAGGTTTCAAATATAGACATGTGCTTATGGATCTATCTCAACATGGGTCCAAGGTTTCATGTGTTCGTATAAGATGCTGAAAGGGAAAATGTTGACGAGATAGATATGTATGTGGATGGCCGCTACGTATCTGCATTTGAGACTTGTTGGAGGATTTTTTATTTTCCTTTGCACAGTGATGCACCAGTTGTACAGAGATTGAGTGTGCATGTTTAGGCTGGTCAAACTGTGATATTTTGAGATAATGACAACCTTATTGGTGTCTTGCAAAGGGAGGGTGCAGAGAAGACCACCCTAATAGAGTGATTCACTTGCAACTTGGACCATCTTGATGCAAATGATACTTTGTATGTTGATTTTCCTCAGATTTGGGTGTGAAATTCAAGTTCCGATATCATAAAATCTAATATCTAACCAACCCAAATGATTTTCTCATATTAAACTGATCATTTAATGAGGGAGAAAATGGGAACAAGGTTTCAAATATAGACATGTGCTTATGGATCTATCTCAACATGGGGCCAAGGTTTCATGTGTTCGTATAAGATGCTGAAAGGGAAAATGTTGACGAGATAGATATGTATGTGGATGGCCGCTACGTATCTGCATTTGAGACTTGTTGGAGGATTTTTTATTTTCCTTTGCACAGTGATGCACCAGTTGTACAGAGATTGAGTGTGCATGTTTAGGCTAGTCAAACTGTGACATTTTGAGATAATGACAACCTTATTGGTGTCTTGCAAAGGGAGGGTGCAGAGAAGACCACCCTAATAGAGTGATTCACTTGCAACTTGGACCATCTTGATGCAAATGATACTTTGTATGTTGATTTTCCTCAGATTTGGGTGTGAAATTCAAGTTCCGATATCATAAAATCTAATATCTAACCAACCCAAATGATTTTCTCATATTAAACTGATCATTTAATGTGGGAGAAAATGGGAACAAGGTTTCAAATATAGACATGTGCTTATGGATCTATCTCAACATGGGGCCAAGGTTTCATGTGTTCGTATAAGAGCTGAAAGGGAAAATGTTGACGAGATAGATATGTATGTGGATGGCCGCTACGTATCTGCATTTGAGACTTGTTGGAGGATTTTTTATTTTCCTTTGCACAGTGATGCACCAGTTGTACAGAGATTGAGTGTGCATGTTTAGGCTGGTCAAACTGTGACATTTTGAGATAATGACAACCTTATTGGTGTCTTGCAAAGGGAGGGTGCAGAGAAGACCACCCTAATAGAGTGATTCACTTGCAACTTGGACCATCTTGATGCAAATGATACTTTGTATGTTGATTTTCCTCAGATTTGGGTGTGAAATTCAAGTTCCGATATCATAAAATCTAATATCTAACCAACCCAAATGATTTTCTCATATTAAACTGATCATTTAATGTGGGAGAAAATGGGAACAAGGTTTCAAATATAGACATGTGCTTATGGATCTATCTCAACATGGGTCCAAGGTTTCATGTGTTCGTATAAGATGCTGAAAGGGAAAATGTTGACGAGATAAATATGTATGTGGATGGCCGCTACGTATCTGCATTTGAGACTTGTTGGAGGATTTTTTATTTTCCTTTGCACAGTGATGCACCAGTTGTACAGAGATTGAGTGTGCATGTTTAGGCTGGTCAAACTGTGACATTTTGAGATAATGACAACCTTATTGGTGTCTTGCAAAGGGAGGGTGCGGAGAAGACCACCCTAATAGAGTGATTCACTTGCAACTTGGACCATCTTGATGCAAATGATACTTTGTATGTTGATTTTCCTCAGATTTGGGTGTGAAATTCAAGTTCCGATATCATAAAATCTAATATCTAACCAACCCAAATGATTTTCTCATATTAAACTGATCATTAAATGTGGGAGAAAATGGGAACAAGGTTTCAAATATAGACATGTGCTTATGGATCTATCTCAACATGGGGCCAAGGTTAAAGGGGTCCAAATGAGAGCGGGTTTGTCAAAGAGCAAGGCTACCTAATGGAGCTTAAAGACCTTAGGGTTAGCTTCATTAAAGACCTCCGCCAAAGGTTAGTGTTAAAATTCCTCTGATCTTAGGCAAGCTAAGGCTGTGCTTGAAGTGGGAACCCGGCCCGAGCTTGAGGTGATTGTTGTGCTTGCTGACTAAGGTGCTTGTTGTGCTTTCTAGCTAAGGTGCTTGAGGTGCTAGGACTAAGCTTGAGGTGAGAACCTTCCCCAAGCTTGAGGGACTCAAGGGGTTCCATAAAATTCAACAAGATCCCTACTCAAGGGGGGGCGAGCCCTCATTGTAGGAGCTAGCGAGAGAACACACACACCCTCACACAAGTCAAGCCTTGCCTAATGAAGCAACAGGGACACATGTCAAGTTCCTCTCCATGTTGCCCTCATAAGGTTCCTAAAGCCTATTGGCTGGCCTTTCAAGGGTCCAATGATAATTTAGCCAATTCAATTAATTGTGTATGCATTTATCAAGTCCTCTCTCTCAAAGGGGAAAGGGGGACACTTGTCCCAAGGCTAACATGCTTGCTTGATATGTACTCTGCATGTGATTGGCTAGGCTTGAAGGGATCAAATGAGCTTCCACCATGAGCCATAAGAGGGGGGAGACCAAAGCAAGGAGGGGACTAGCTTGGGGGGTATACTCCCCCCCCCCCCACCCACCCACACACACACACACACACACACACACACACACACACACACACACACACACAGACAAACTCTCTCATTGTTTGAGGTGAAAAGTGCAAGAGCTCCAATCCTTCACTAAGCTTGATGAGAAGTTGAGAGCCTACACCAACACTCTTGGCTATGGAATGCAAATCCAACCAAGAGCCATGCTTCAATGCTTAAGCTTGTCATCTTCTTCATCTTCATTACTATGCTATTATACTATGCTAAGCAAGAAGAGTGATGATAAGTGATGAACTATTTCTTTCTCCTATGAATGTTTCTTCTTACTCTTCAGTACCCTCATTCCCGATTAGCTCTCTCCACCTTTGAAGGTGTTTGAGGCCTTGGGACTTAGGCCGGGGATGGTTAATGCTTTTACAAAGGTTATGTTATGCTCGTGATGCATGAAGCTTCCCATCTTCATTGCATCACCTGCGTCGCTCTTGATGAGAGAATCTATAATACAAAAGCCTATTGGAGGGGGGACCAGCTTCACATAAATCCGGTCCTCAGCTATTGTCAAGTTCTCTAACTCTCTCTCTTGCAAAAGCATTATTCATGCCAAATTAATTAAGTATAATGGTTATGTTTCTACCGCTAATTAAATTCACCCTCTATGTTCTCAAAGTAGTCTCATGAAAATCTCACTCTAATTCTCTTAATTCCGCTATTCTCAAAGTTCATAGGCCATTTCCATTACATTGGTATCGGAGCTATTGGTTTCTCTTTTCTTGCTTAAGAAGAGAGGTCCTTAGTTGTCCATGAAATTTTGGACTTGTTCATTGCAATAGGGTAAGTGGGACAATGATCAATTATCTTGGTTGAGAAGGACTTAGTTTGAGGTACACCGTTGGGAACTATAGTCTTAATAATAAAGTCTCTCGGGGCTTGTCTTTGGCTTAACCATTATTGAGATACAAGCAAGCTCAACAGAACCATAATCAACTGAGAAATGATAGACCCTCTCCATTAGTCTTTGCAATCAAGAGACTCTAAACCATGGGTGTGGTTGCTTGAGAACTAATTTTCAAAGGTAAAGAATAGTAGCGACTAAGGTTTTTGAGGGTACCAAAGCACAAAGTAATCTACACATAAGCTTAATTAGCATGGATGACAATAACCAAGAGAGTAGAATGAACATTGATAACTTTGATTTTGCACATGAAGGTGCTAATGATGATGCCCCCATGTTTGTTAATTATCTTGTTACTAGGTTGCATCAAGCTATGGGCAACCCTGCTTTGCAAGCCGAAGTTACCCAACAACTTTGTGCTTATGGGATTTCCTTCCTCTCCAAGAGGAGAGAGAGCTTAGGAGCCTTCTTGATGAGAGTCCCAAAAGAAGAGACTCTCCCATAAGAGAGGAGGAATTCAAAGAACGAGAAAGAAGAAAATCCCTAAGTTCCTCTGAAGATGTGGCTCCACGAAGACGGTGTTCTAGACAGTCCTCAACTCCTCCCAAGAGGAAACGGTTAACCCATAGTCCTTCTCCTTGTCACTCCAAAAGGGAAGAGAGGAAACAAAGGAAGAAAAAGGCAAGAAAGAGGTCACCCTCTTCTCCTTCTTCTTCACCTTCCTTCTCTTCCGACAAAAGCAATAGCTATTCTCTTAGAGAATACAAGAGGAGAGGAAATCACAAATCTTACACTGCATGGTGAAGGTCACAAAAGCTCAAGAAATTCAAAGATGGAGGAAAGAGTATCTCTTTTCTCACCTATGATGGCACCATTGGTGCTACCGACAAAGTATTGGCCTTCATCCAGCAATTTGATGCGGCCTTTGGAGACGAGGGCTTCATGGAGTCCTCCAAGCTACGCCATGTAGCTATGCACTTCTAGAAATCTGCTCGTCAATGGTGGGCTAGACTTCATGGCAATGGTGAAGCCCCAATTACATGCAAAACTCTACGAGTTTCCATAATGAAGCAATTCCTTGCAAGCGATGCAAAGGACAAAGTGCTTACCAAATGACAGAGTTTGAAGCTACTCTTCAACAAGTCTATCCACAAATATGTGGACAAGTTTTGGGATTTACATCTCAGGGCTATTGTCTTCCAAAAGATAGATTTCGTCAAGCAAAAGTAACAATTCTGTGCGAGATTACCTGAAGAGATGGCCGAGTACATTAACTCCCAACGGCCTGGTTCTATTACCAAAGTAATCCACCACACTATGGCTGCTTTGCGCATCAATTTTTAAGAAGGGACTAAAAGGAATATTAAGCCCATGGAAAGCAAAGACAAAAGTGATGCAAAGGGGAAAAACAATGCCCAAAATTCTTCCCTAGGAAATTCCTAGAACAACAACAACAACAACAATTGGTCCAAGGAGAAGGGAGGTTACAAAGGTAAAAATAAAATCTCTCCTAAAGAGCTAGAAGCTTTTCGTAAGGAGCACAAATGCTTCAAGTGTGGGGAGCAAGGACATGGCTACTGTCCTTGTCTCAAAAGAAATGCCCACAATGAGACTCCTAGAGCTTCCACGATCGAAGCTCCAAAAGAGGATGATCATTGCAAAGGATCACCTCTCTCCTATGGTTAGGGAAAGGTAAGGGAGCACGATGCCTTCGTCTTGTTTGACCCTGGCTCTTGACCCTGGCTCTACTCACAACTTCATATCAATGAAGTTGACCACTAAGTTGGGCACTAAAGATTTTGAGATGGGAGATACTGTAACTACCGATGGAGCTTTCAAGGGACAGCAAGCCTCCGTTACTCCCTTGATTGGGAAGTTGAGGCTTCATGTCCAAAGCTATGTTGACAAAGAAGACTTTTTTTATCTCTCCTCTCCAACATGAGGATGTTATCCTAGGGGCACCATGGTTCAACCGCATGGCTGCCAACATGAAGTTCCCTGAAAGGAGAATCTACTTCACCTATAGGGAAAAGAGCATGTATATAGATGCTAGTGAGTCCGGTCATACTATACCACTTGTAAATTCAATTGCTTTTGACAAGTCAATGAAAAGCTCAGTTTCTACGTACGTGATTTTTGTCAGAGTCTCTAAATGATGCTAACATTTTAACAAAGCAAAGTGTTAGGAATCAAGAAGAATTAGACTTTTCTAATTTCCTAAATGGATTCCAAGATGTGTTTATCGATGATATCCCTATGGACTTACCTCCAAAACAAGGGGATGATGACCATGGAATTGAGCTCCTATCAAGAAGCTCACCGCTTAGCAAGCCTCCTTATTGAGTTTCCCAAGCTCAACAAGAGGAGCATAAGGCAAGTATAAGAATTGGTAGACAAAGGGATGGTGAGGCCTAGCTCCTCTCCCTTTTATTCTCCAGTCCTTCTAGTGCAAAATAAAGATGGTACATACTGCATGTGTGTGGACTATCGAGTGCTAAACCATATCACTATCAAAAATAGATTTTTTGTACTGTGAGTAGAAGGTCTGTTTGATAAGCTACAAGGTTTGACCTCATCAAATAAGGATAGTGAATGAAGATATCCTAAAGACCACGTTCCGTACAATGTTCTTTATCAATATCTAGTCATGCCTTTTGGCTTGACTAATGCACCGGCCACATTCAATCGTTTGATGGAGAAAATATATAGACCCTATCGCAAGTTCACTAGAGTGTTGTTTGATGATATCGTCATCTAATCCAAGTCTTTGGAGGAGCACAATTTATTTTGCGAATGGACCACCAAAGTCTCAAGTACTTCATGACGCAAACCAAGCTTTTTGACAAACAAATGAGGTGGGCAAATTTTCTTTCGCAATTTTATTTTCATATTACTCACATTGCTGGCAAGCACAATCAAGTGGCCGATGCACTTTCACAATAACCAAGAGCCAATGTGGTGTCTATAGCAACTCACATGATCTATCTTCTATGATAGATGAGCATACTACTAACAAAGACTTTAAAGATGTAACGTCAGTCCTTGCATTGGGGAAGAAAGAAGAACCATTCACCTTGCAAGATGGTTATCTTCTCTATGGCAATAGGCTATGTGTTACCCACTCCCTTCGTGAGAAACTTATGTATGAATCCCATGCTCCTCCCTATGCGGGGCATAGAGGCATTCAACCTTCCCTTCAAGGAGTAGAGACGTACTTCTATTGGCCTACCATGAAAGTAGGCATACAAGAGTATGTTTCAAAATGTGTGGTATGCCAAAAGACCAATTATGATAGAGGGTAGCAACCTGGATTACTCCAGCCATTGCCAATCCCTAATTGAGCATGGGAGAGTATATCCATGGATTTTATCTTTGGATTACCCAAGTCTATCCATGGGAATACGAGAATATGGACAATATTTGACAGGTTTAGCAAGCAAGCACACTTTATTCATGTCAAAAAGACTATTAAGGCACACCAAATGGCAACCCTCTTCATATTTTAGATTTTCAAACACCATGGATTTCCAACATCCATCGTGTCAGATAGAAATCCTAGAATGACCAGCAATTTTTGGAAGGGTCTCTTTTAAATCTAGGTACAAGATTGAATTTCTCTTTGGCCTATCACCCACAAACAGGTGGCCAAAGTGAGATAGCTAATCTTACGATACTCAATCTACTAAAGACCTATGTTACATAAGTAGATCAACACTCACAATGGAAGGACTACTTACCCCTTGTAGAGTATGTGAACAATAATGCTGTCCATACTACTACAGGAATGGCACCTTTTGAGATCATAGAGGGAAGACCTAAAAGTCCCTTACTACTTAAAGTACATGGGAAGATCTTCGTTGCTGATGAGTATAGTTGTGACCTACAAGAATCTTTCCAAAAGATTAAGGAGGCTATATCCATCTCTCAACAAAGGAAAATATTGTTGCTGATAAGCACAGAAGGACCTTAACATTCAAAGAAAATGATTGGATCTTACTTGAGTTTCCCAAGGCTTGATTGAGGAAAATGACGGGCAAAAATCCTACAGGCCATCAAAAGTATTATGCTAAACTAGCAAAAAGATACTTTGGGAGAATGAAATGGACTAAAGAGCAGACATGCTTGCGGCAGCTACGTCTCCCAAGTACCAAATGGATCAGTCATCCATCTTGGAATGATGTCGTAGGGTAAAAAGGGATCCTCTACCCGCTAAGAAATAACAACTAATGACTAAGGCTTTATCTCTTCTACCTCATAGTCAAGGACGACTATGATTTTAAGAGAGAGATAATCTCATAAAATATAATATCTAACCAAACCAAATGATGTGGGAGAATAAATAGGAACAAGGGTTAGAATATAGACATGTGCTTATGGATCTATCTCATTACAGGGCCAAGGTTAAAGGGATCCAAATGAGAGCGGGTATGTCAAAGAGCAAGGCTACCTAATGGAGCTTAAAGACCTTAGGGTTAGCTTCATTAAAGGCCTCCAAAGGTTAGTGTTAAAAGTCCTTTGACCTAGGCAAGATAGGGATGTGCTTGAGGTGGGAGCCTGGGGCCCAAGCTTGAGGTGCTTTTTGTGCTTGCTGACTAAGGTGCTTGAGGTGCTAGGGCTGAGCTTGAGGTGAGAACCTTCCCCCAAGCTTGAGGGGCTCAAGGTGTTCCATAAAAGTCAACAAGATCCCTACTCAAGGGGGGGTGAGCCCTCATTGTAGGAGCTAGAGAGAGAACACAGACACCCTCACACAAGTCAAACCTTCCCTAATGAAGCAACAGGGACACATGTCAAGTTCCTCTCCATGTTGCCCTCATAAGGTGCCTAAAGCCTATTGGTTGGCCTCTCAAGGGGTCCAATGATAATTTAACTAATTCAATTAATTGAGTATGCATTAATCAAGTCCTCTCTCTCAAAGGGGAAAGGAGGACACTTGTCCCAAGGCTAGCATGCTTGCTTGATATGCACTCTGCATGTGATTGGCTAGGCTTGAATGTGTCCAATGAGCTTCCACCATGAGCTAGAAGAGGGTCGATCAAAGCAAGAAGGGGGCTAGCTTGGGGGGTATACTCTCTCCCATATACTCTCTCTCTCTCTCTCTCTCTCTCTCTCTCTCTCTCTCTCTCTCTCACACACACACACACACACACACACACACACATTGTGTGAGGTGCAAAGTGCAAGAGCTCCATCTCCTTCTCCAAGCTTTTTTATGAGAAGTTGAGAGACTACACCAACACTCTTGGCTATGGAATGGAAATCCAACCAAGAGCCATGTTTCAATGCTTAATCTTGCCATCTTCTTCATCTTCATTATTGTGCTAAGCAAGAAGAGTGATGATAAGTGATAAACTATTTCTTTCTCCTATGAATGTTTCTTCTTCCTCTTCCCTACCCTCATTTCCCGCTAGCTCTCTCCACCTTTGAAGGTGTTTGAGGCCTTGGGACTGAGACCGGGGATGGTTAATGCTTTTACAAAGATTATGTTATGCTCATGATTCATGAAGCTGTCCATCTTCATTGCATCACCTAGGTCACCAAGGAACACAAAGATTGTATTCTACCAAGTCTCTCTTGATGGGAGAATCTATAATACAAAAGCCTATTGGAGGGGGGACCGTCTTCACATAAATCCGGTCCTCAAGTTTTGTCAAATTCTCTAACTCTCTCTCTTGAAAAAGTATTGTGCATGCCAAGTTAATTTTGTATAATGGTTATGTTTCTACTGCTGATTAAATTCACCCTATATTTTCTCAACGTAGTCTCATGAAAATGCTCACTCTAATTCTCTTAATTTCTCTATTCTCAAAGTTCATAGGCCATTTCCATTACATCCAAAAAATGGACAAGGAGACGTCTTGAAGACACTCAATGATCGGATGTATTTTGTGCATCCCTCTACGAGTGAACAATATTTTGTTTGTCTGCTTCTAACTATTTGTAAAAGATGTAGGCCATTTGAGGATTTGCGTTCTTTAAATGGTGTATTGTTCCCCACCTTCAAGGAAGCGTGCATTGCAAAGGGGTATCTTGGAGGATGATGGGTAATGGTTTGCCTGCATGGAGAAATCTTGCATTACACATACAAGATTGCAGTTGAGACATTTATTTGTGACAGCCCTATTGTTTTGTGAGTCCTCCTCTCTTGATCGCTTATGGGAGAGATTTTGCCAATCTTTATCTAATGACTATCTACACAGGTTGGAGATGAGATATGCTTCCTTGGATGAATGTGCGTTGTCGTGTGGCTCCGCTTCCATGATGGGGAAAAGAGCAAAGGGAGGCAGAAAAAGTCTATTTGAAGCTTATACATTTATTGAGCAATGACCAGGGCTCGAGAACAAGCAAGGAGATCCAGGAAGTGTATGTTTTATGTGGTTATGAAGGCCTAAGCGTAGAGATTTCATGCTTGAAGAAAAGGTTTTTACATGTGAAAAGGCTCTTAGGACATGCAAGGCAACTTGGGTAGAGGAAGACATGTGGTCAGTGGTTAAAAGGAAAGTGTGTGAGAGACTTCACACCTCTGCATGAGGGAGGCTAAAAAAGTCTTAGTCTATAATTTTTTTTGTAAAATGGGGTTTTTGTAAAAACGGAACGCGAGGGACAAGGAAAACGGCGTTTCGAGCATTTTTGTGTATCACGCACAAGGGCGAATTCTTCACCGATTAGGAGATATTTAAGTTTTCGTACTCTACTATTTTAGGGGGGGAAGCCATAAGCTTTGAGCACTCTAATCCTAAGCCAAGCTTCCATAGCCCACTCTAATCCAAGCCTCCATAGCAAAATCTAATCAAAGCTTCCATAGCCCACTCTAATCCAAGCTTCCATAGCCAATCTAATCCAAGCTTTCATAGCCACTCTAATCAAAGCATCCATAGCCCACTCTAATCCAAGCTTCCATAGCCAATCTAACCAAGCTTCCATAGCCACTCTAATCGAAGCCTCCATAGCCCACTCTAATCAAAGCTTCCATGCACACTCTAATCAAAGCATCCCCATAACCCAAGCCGTATTCTCTTCCATAAGCCATAATTAATCATTTTCCTGGGATCTCTCTCTCTCTCTCTCTCTCTCTCTCTCTCTCTCTCTCTCTCTCTCTCTATCTATCTATCTATCTATCTTAAAGCAGTAGAGGAAGAACAAAAGAGAGGAATATTATCAAGGCAATCATGGCAGACCAAGTAAGGCAGATTAAATCGATGTAAGGAGCTTAAAATCCACAATTAACATTTAATTTAAACAACGTTATTGTTAATTGTCTGCTTTGGGTAATCAAGCATTGGAATCTTGTTCAAGCTGTCAGTTTTAAGCTTTGTCTATATTAATCATGTCTGCTGCAACTCTCTTCCTCACACCTCTCACAGCCAGAGGCCATGCGCCTTTCTAGCTCACCTTTCGAACACAAATCCCTCGACATTCTTGGTGAACCCGACGTGAAACGAGCCGAGGTGGGAGGTAAAGATAGAGATGCCAAAACAGTTGATGCAATTTATTGAAGATTACAATTCTAATGGATTTGATAAAAATTTATCAGTTGCAGATTTGTCAAAAATGTTGGGATTAGTTCAGGATGACTGCAGAAAGCGAAAGCCATGCAGATAAAAAAGCAGATTGATGATGATGTAGAGATGGCACTTGATGCTGTATGGGAGAAGTATCGTGTTTTTCAAGGATATGATCTAGAAGGCTTTATTGTATGTTATGAAGTCGAGATGAAGAGCCGAAATGTTCTAGAAAAACGGATGATTGTAGCTTTTGAAGAGGCTGTTAACTCGGATTTTCAAAAGCAGGTTCAAGAACTGGCACAAGCATATCCCACAGGGTGGGACTATTTTGCAAAAGAATTTATTCGCGAAAGCTCAAGGATTCTAGATCTGGAAATAATGGAGATTACTAAACACAACCGAATTGTCTTTTGTAAAGGAGAAGGGGATCAGATGCAGTTCCTTAACTATTATGAATTTTGGGAACATATTTCTACAAGGAGTAAAGCCAAGGCAAATACGAATTTGGAAGTAGCAGATTCAGCTTTGGAGGACCATATTTTGAGCACCCTAGCAAGGGTAGACAATGAATTTAATGCTGAAACAAAAATATATGATTTTTTTTCAAAGATTGCTCGCATGGAAGCTACCTCGATAATGGTACTAATGAAGAGCTAGACTATACAACAAATGTTTTTCAAGCCACTGACCTTGGTATGGGATGTTCTCAAAAGGTCTATCAAGAAGATGAGCCACTACAGGCTACTGATGGGTCTATCGGCACTATAGCTGAGCAGGACAACAGGTTTACTACAGATGATCGCATCAATAAAGCTATTATATACACAATACCTAAAAAAGTACAGGAGTTAGATGAGCCTCTATAGGATACTAATGAAACTATCAGCACTTTGGCGAGCAGGACAACATGTTTGCTATTGCAGATGATTGCATCAATAAAGCTATTATATACACAATAGCAGATGAAGTGATCGAGATTGTGGACCCAGCACAGTTGGAGCCTGAGAATGTCCACGAAACTATGATTGCTATTAAGAATATGTTTGCAGATTCTATTATCACAGAAGAAGATGCCATAATCGATGATTTCTTGACTAGATCTGAAGGAGATTATTATAACAATATAGAAGAGCTTTCTGATGTGTGTACCTCTTCAGAGGGGGTGTCAAATGAGCCTTTACAGTGTTATGATGGATTACTAAGTAGCATGGATGCAGATGAGGAAGCAGAGGGCGACATTGATGAGTATGAAGATTGCCTAGATAATGTTGATTGTGAACAGATTATTGACAGGGATTCTACATCTATACTTATACATGGGTTGCATCAGGAGATAACTCCTACAATTTTGATAAATGCTGATATTTTGCAGAGTGACTTTTTCAAGGATGCTATGGATGAATAATTACAGGCTAAATCTATTTTCCATGATCAAGTTGAAATTTCAACAGGTAAAAATTCATGTGATGATACAGGTCTAGATTGTTCCAAGGTTCTTCATGATGGCTATGAAGCTAGAGGGGGTGATGATGCTAAATCACCATGGGTACTGAAAAATATGTACAGGTTTCTTCATTTCCTTGGATAGTGTGCCAATTATGGGAGGATTTGGATGCTTTTTTTTTAAATGATGCTTATGTCAGTGATGGTTTGCCTACCAATAAAAGGGAGTCAATACTCTTTAAGGCTTGCTGGTAATGAGCGTAATTTGCCAGAAGTTTATGGGTGGGTGTTGTATTATGCTTCAGGTGAAGCTCTAGTATATTGTGGGGCCCATCAATGCTATGTTTTCTTAATGGTATTTGATCCAGGAGATTCTAAGAATCTTCAAAAGCAAGTTCAATACGGATGGTTACTTGTGGATATGCATTTTGGTTGCATGTTGTTGGATCCAGGAATAGCATATTCGGACCAGAAATGCTTGAAGTTGATTGATACAGGAAATGTATGCTCATGTGAGTATTATGTTGCTCCACTATTGGGACAATTTCTTATTATCCCATTTGATCTTGGGGGCTATTGAAGTGCAACTTGTAGATTCAAGGATATCAATTAGTTTCTTGTAGCAAGCTACTTGGCACTAGGTTTTGTTTTTGGATTTATGCTATGAAGAAAAGAGTTTTGGGTTTTGTGTTCAGTAATCTTACATGGCTAGCTTCTAGTTGACATCTTTGGAAAATTGATAAAGTATCTTCACATCTTTTGAGTTGGTTCTGCTACTAGAACTTGAAGTAAAGGATTTGACAGCCATTCCGTGTGCAGATAGAGTAAGTCATACTTGAGCTTGACAGGGTTCCCTAAAGCGAGCTTGATGGTCAAGCCATGTGCATCATTAAATCGAGCACTTGAGTCTAGCGGGGTTCACTAAAATAGGTTTTTTCATAATTGAGTGTGGAGACACGACATATACGGTTCAAAGATTTGCAATGGACAACTACCAAATAATTGAGCTAGACCATTGATGATATGGTTTAAGCCTTATTTTGTTTTTACATGTACTTACCAATTATGTGAGCTTGAGGATGGAAAAGAGCTTCAAGTGTTTATAGCAGATGTAGATTGAAGACCGGTTGGCACAGACCGGAGGCTGTGCAGGTTCAGAGGGGGTGGATGTCGTGCGGCTCCACTTCCATGATGGGGAAAAGAGCAAAGGGAGGCAGAAAAAGTCTATTTGAAGCTTACACATTTATTGAGCAATGACCAAGGATCGAGAACAAGCAAGGAGATCCAGGAAGTGTATGTTTTATGTGGTTATGAAGGCCTAAGTGTAGAGATTTCATGCTTGAAGAAAAGGTTTTTACATGTGAAAAAGCTCTTAGGACATTAAAGGCAACTTGGGTAGAGGAAGACATGTGGTCAGTGGTAAAAAGGAAAGTGTGTGAGAGAATTCACACCTCTGCATGAGGGAGGCCGAAAAAGTCTTAGTCTATGAATTTTTTTGTAAAACATGGTTTTTGTAAAAACATAACGCGAGGGACAAGGAAAACGGCGTTTTGAACATTTTTGTGTATCACGCACAGGGGCGAATTCTTCAGCGACTAGGAGATATTTAAGTTTTCATACTCGGCTATTTTAGGGGGGAAGCCATAAGCTTTGAGCACTCTAATCCTAAGCCAAGCTTCCATAGCCCACTCTAATCCAAGCTTCCATAGCAAAATCTAATCAAAGCTTCCATAGCCCACTCTAATCCAAGCTTCCATAGCCAATCTAATCCAAGCTTTCATAGCCACTCTAATCAAAGCATCCATAGCCCACTCTAATCCAAGATTCCATATCCAATCTAATCCAAGCTTCCATAGCCAATCTAATCCAAGCTTCCATAGCTACTCTAATCGAAGCCTCCATAGCCCACTCTAATCCAAGCTTCCATAGACATTCTAATCAAAGCATCCCCATAACCCAAGCCGTATTCTCTTCCATAAGCCATAATTAATCATTTTCCTGGGATCTCTCTCTCTCTCTCTCTCTCTCTCTCTCTCTCTCTCTCTCTCTCTCTCTCTCTCTCTCTCTCTCTAATTATCTATCTATCTTAAAGTAGCAGAGGAAGAACAAAAGAGAGGAATATTATCAAGGCAATGTTGGCAGACCAAGTAAGGCAGATTAAATTGGTGTAGGAGCATAAACTCGACAATTAAATTAAATTTAAACAGCATTACTATTAATTGTTCGCTTTGGGTAATCAAGCGTTGGAATCTTGTTCAAGCTGTCAGGTTTAAGCTTTGTCTACATTAATCGTGTTTGCTGCAACTCTTTCCTCACAACTCTCACAGCCAGAGGCCCCGCCCCTTCCCGGCTCACCTTTTGAACACAAATCCCCCGACAACGCAAGTTGCTAAAGGGTATGCATTAAGATATTTGTAGAACATTCTAATACGTTTGGACGAAGTTTAACCAAATATCCTGGAATTCCAATGCCTGATGAGCGCTTTCTATCACCTCATGAAAACAGTTTGCTTTTCCACGAGCAATGCCTTGATGCCATGGAAGAGCTATCCACATTATGTGCTATGGCGCAGAGTTTGAATGAGGATCAAAGGATTGCTTTTGAGATAGTTTTGCATGCATTGATTGTTGGTGGTGGGGCTATTTTCTTCCTAGATGGGTCTGTAGGGTTTTCACTTTTTCTGCCACTCGTCATGGCATGGTATACTATGTCAAGTGAGTGTTTCATCCCATCTTCTCATTGGCTTTTTTTTAGGTTTCCACTTTGTTGTATAGGGCATGGATAAATACAAGTACATCTCTGAGGTCCTTTGATTTAAACATAGAAAACGATACATATCCCAGTATGTTTATGTCTATTAGGTCATTGTGTTTATGCTTATTGTATTCATTTTCAAACCTTGAAGTCTTTACTATTACTTTAGTAGAGCCACATTTTTCGTGTACACCTTTGTCACATGCGAAAATTGTCAAGACCATTTGCAAACACTACAAGATGAGGTGTGTGCGCATGAAGTAAGAATTGACTAACCATAAAGTAAGATTGATGGTTTTGATCCATTCCAATTGTGTTGTGAACCATAGGAAACTTCCATCAATTAATGATTTCATGTTGCATATTTTGGCATACTCATCCGATGTTGAGTATGGGGTGTACTCGGTTAGGAAGGAGTGTGTCTCCTCCAAGCAACAAGATGATATTTGGTGGTTCGTATAGCAGACATTGTTGTGTAAGAATGTCAATTTTATGCGTTGATCCTCACTTTTGTACAAGGGTCTTTCGCTATAGAGAGAGAGAGAGAGAGAGAGAGAGAGAGAGAGAGAGAGAGAGAGAGAGAGAGAGAGAGAGAGAGAGATACACACTAAGAAAGAGAAAAAACCATACACGTTGCTAAAATGTAAGGTAAACTATAAAGTATCTCCATGTATTCTTACTAGACTTGAGCACCTCGGCGGGCATTGTGTAGTATACGCTTCTTTTGGCATGATAAAATGTTGAGTTTGTAGCATATATTACACAACGTTTTCTCCCTTTGTGGTAGATAAAACATACTTTAGATTTTGTATGCATTGTGATGTGATGTTTAATGGTACAGTTATGGAAAACTCTACAACCAATGTCATCGTTGAGACTGAATCCGATGGAATTGAGCCCACTCCTCCAAGGATTTTCAATGTTCGATTAGCAAAGAGAAGTGCTTGCATTGTGGGATCCTCTTCTATTGATCCGGTGGTACATGATGGGATTGAGAAACTCTTGGTAGCAATGTGAGAGTTCTTTGCCCGTAGTGAGTGTAGGCAGTTGGAATTTGAAACCAATGGCGAACAATTTGTAGAAATTTGGAATTAGGTGCCTTTATGTACAAAGAGTTTCAATGAAGGAATGACTCGAATTGAGTCGAACTAGTCCGACATGTTGATATGCCTCGAGCAACAATAGTTTGAATCAATATGAAACTTATACCTGATAGGTAGGGAATGCCAGATTCAGATTGATGCACTTAAGGAGCAACTTCGTGCTCTGGAAGGAGAGGTGACATCATGGCTCAAAGTCCAACCGAATGAATGCACTTATGACAAAGATGGCTCAAGCTTCTGATCCCCGTGCCACATAAGTGCCTTCAATCTTGGCTACTATGAATAACCCAAGCATCTACTTTTGTGTGATCAATTTATTGAATATCATGATGCACAAAAGCATACGTCGTGTTGAATTGTGTTGGTAGAGTAATGTAATGAACGTGTTCTTTTGTTTGGATGTATAGTTGTGTTGCTTTGTGTGCATGACATAAAGGTGTAGAGTTTACTTAGACTAATATTTGAGGTCTTTGTTTAAATGATTTTTGCATCAAAACAATGTGAAGTACTACCTTTGTGGGTTGAAAAATGTAAGGAAAGTGAGCTTCAGGGTTGAGATGACGTACTCAGAAGCTCAACACATTCCAGGTTATTTTTTGGATTGTTTGAACCTCTTTGTAACAGTTGTCTTTAGGTTTATGACAGAAACTATTTTACTTTTGTAGATTTGACATGCTTTCTACAGTCCCAAATAATTGGGTAGCGCCTTTCAAACCCCATGAGATTGTCATGACAATTGTAGGTGACTTCAGACAAGAGTAATGCATGTTATATCATTTTCACTAAGTTTTTGGGTGCATTGATCTATATGAGTTTGTCTCACGTTTGTAAGCAGAAAAGTTCCTCCTCTGGAACACTTTGCTTTGGAAATTAGGAGCAGTCCGTTGAACATTATGATGTGCATCTTGTTGGAATTAGGGTTGCAGAGAAACACACACAGCTTGGAGAAGACGAACGAAGCTCAAGGCACACAATAGAGAGTGTGTTGCTTAGTATGCAATGGAAAGATAGATAGCCCTAGAGTGATGGGCGTATATACAATGCACGGGGGAAAAAACCTCCTAAAGAGGGAAAAAATGCCCCGGCGGTCCTAGTGTGTTCACACACATCACTACCACATGTATATGGTAACAAATCCCCGTGGAGTGATGCGGTGAATGAGAGCTGGCGCGTGAGTAAAGGGAAGTGCCATGCCCTGAGGACAGGATCAGTCCACAAAGGGGAGTAAGCCCAAAGCTTTGTGGAAAGCTTCAAGCTTCTCACGACAATGCCTTTGTGAAAAGATCTGCAAGGTTGTCCTGTGTTGGCACATAAGCCAAGCTGATCTCTCCTGCTGAGAGCCTCTCCTTGACATACTGGTAATGCACCTCAATGTGCTTTGTGCGAGCATGAAAAACTGGGTTCCTTGCAACTGCCAATGCGCTCTGACTGTCAGTGTAGATAGTGTTGGCAGTGTCCTGTCCAACACCCAAATCAGCCATAAGGTGTCTGAGCCATACACACTCAACCGTAGCTGTGAAGACTGCCCTGTACTCAACCTCACAACTCGAAGTGGCCACAGTAGGTTGCTTCTTGCTCAACCATGATATACATGAACTGCCAAGCATGAAACAAAAACCACTTGTGGACACTCGCGTGTCAAAACAACCAGCCCAATCTGAGTCCGAAAAAGCATGTAAGTCTGGCGGCAATGATCCCCCCTTGGGATAAAACAAGCCAAGATGTAAAGTGCCACTAAGGTAGCGGAAAATCCTCTTGACAGCCTGCCAATGCTTAGACCTGGGCTATGCATAAATCTGCTGACCTGTGAGACTGCAAACTGAATATCCGGCCTCGTGTTGCATACATAAATGAGGCAGCCAACATCAGTTTGGTAAAGAGTGACATCAACAGGATCGCCAGCATCATGTAGACTCAACTTCAAACCTTTTTCCATGGGAGTGGCAATAGGTTTGCAATCCTCAAGTCCAAACTTACATAGCAATGTCTCTATGTAACTTTTCTGACACAAGGCAATACCACCATCACACTGCTTAAACTGTATACCCAAATAATGATGCAACAACCCCAAATATTTCATCTTGAAAGTAGCATTCAAATCAGCCTTAAATTCAGCAATATGTCTCTCATTTGGTCCAGTGATCAGCAAATCATCAATATAAAGTACCACGATGAGAAATACATCACCCTCATGCTTTACATACAATGTGCTTTCTGTTGGACTGTTACGAAAGCCTCGTTTAACCAAATGAGTGTCAGCCTTCTCATACCAAGCACGAGGAGATTGCTTCAACCCATACAAAGCCTTCTTACATCTGCACACTTTGTCCTCTTGTCCTTTTATGAAAAAACCGTGAGGCTGCGTTACATAAACTTCCTCAAATATGTCACCATTCAAGAAGGCAGTAACAATGTCTGATTGATGTACATCCCAACCAAAATGAGCTGCCAATGCACATAGAAAACGCACAGTAGTCATACGACAAGTGGGAGCAAAAGTCTCTTCATAATCTATGCCTTTTTGCTGTGCATAACCCTTTGCAACAAGTCGAGCCTTATGGCGATCAATCTCACCATCCGGCTTGCGTTTCAACTTGTAAACCCACTTCGTACCAATGGCATTTTTGCCAGGAGGCAAATCACATAAAGTCCATGTGTCATTTTCTATAAGTGCATCATATTCTGATTGCATGGCAGCCATCCAATTTTCTGAATTATGTGCTTCATCAAAAGACAGAGGCTCCTCAACATCATGTAAGCTAGACAGAGCCAAAGCATAACAATTTGATGCATAAGATGCATGGCGAGAGCCTGAACGAGTACGACTAGTCAAAGGTGTATCCAATTTACTGTCACGCAAAGTGTGCACCAGCCATTTTGGCATACCCCTAGCCTGTTCATTTTCAGCCCTTTCCTCATCAAGTACATCATGTACATCTGCATCAGTAATAGGCTGATCTATAAAATTTTCAGAAACCCCCATAGGCTGTACATTTGCTTCATTGGAACTTACATTCGTATTTCCACCACTGAAAAGAGGCAACAAAGTGTCATAAATGTCCTTTGAGCTTACATTACTATCTCTAGTATATGACAGCAAGGGCTGAACAGAATCTTCCACAAACACTACATCCTGAGAAACCAGAATACGTTTTGTTTGCGGATGATACAACCTGTAACCTTTGCTTTCAGCACTATAACCAACAAAAATACATTTGACAGCCTTATCATCCAATTTTCTGCGCTGCACTTGTGGCACCAAAGCATATGCCAAACAACCAAAAACACGCATGTGCTCAATAGAAGGCTTTCTATCATGCCATGCTTCATATGGAGTAATAGACTGCAAAGCTTTTGTAGGACACCTGTTAAGTACATAAGTGGCACACATGATGGCCTCAAGCCAAAAAGAATGCGGTAAAGCTTGACTTTTGACCATACATTGTGCCATTTCCGTCAGTGACCTGTTTTTCCTCTCAGCAACACCATTTTGTTGAGGTGTATAAGGCACTGTACATTGGTGTTTTATCCCACGACTAGCCAGAAATGCATTAAATTCATGAGACATATACTCCCCCCCTCGATCGGAACGGAGGGTGCCCATAGTACATTTCGAGACATTTTCAGCCATAGCCAGAAATTGTTTGAAGCACATAAAAACTTTGGACTTCGTTTTAAGCGAAAATACCCATGCATGCCTAGAGTAATCATCAATGAAAGTCACGAAGTACAGGTAATTGCCCAAGGACGGAGTTTGCATGGGCCCACAAACATCACTATGCACAAGCTGCAACCTGCATGTGGCCCGAACTGAACCATCCTTTGGAAATTTAGAACGCTGCATCTTACCCAAAATACAGCCTTCACAAACATGTTTGACAGGTGCTTCAAGAGGCGGCAAAGAAGCAACCATATCAGATTTCTGCAAACGCAGCAAACTGGCAAAATTCAGATGACCAAAACGTGCATGCCAAAGTTTTGCATTTGAAATAGCCCTTGAATCTGCAACAGTTGCAAAATGTTGTCCACACTTGTCATACAAAGTGAGCTTATACAGCCCACGGCACAAAAGCCTAGATGCAACAATTTCATCACCAAAACTGAGATCATGAACTGTACATCTGTCATCCACAAATTTGACTACAAGTCCAAGTCTAGCAAGTGCGGATACAGACAAGAGATTCTTCTTGATCCCAGGTACATAAAGTGCATCAACAAGTGTGAAGGAACCGCCATTAGCATCAGTAAGCACAATCTTTCCAACTCCCTGAACTGGATAAGAGGCGTTGTTGGCACAAGTGATTGAATTCCCATGAGGGACAGACTCGAGAGAGGTAAACAATTCACAATGTGAGGTAATGTGCTTTGTAGCACCGCTGTCGAAATACCACACATGTGAATCTACAGCAACTGACAAGCATGCATCATGGACAGTAGGATTGTAAGTGCACTCTGCGCTAAAAGCCCATTCTGCATCAACATCAGCAACACAGTCTCCTTTCACAGAAGACTCAACAATGGCTGCATTTGTAGTGGAACCAGCATTTGCAGTGGAACCACCCTCTTTCTTCTTAGCCTCTTTGGCCTTCAACTTAGGGCACGACTTGATCAAGTGATCATTGGATTTACAATAATGGCAACGCATCTTCTTTTTGCCCTTATCACCAGAATTGCCAGACGAAGTACTGCCAACAGAAGCATTAGGAATAGAATTTTTGCCACTCGCAGCAGAACCATAAGAAGTGGCTGCATTACTGTTACCACCCTTTCTTTGAGAAGCAATAAAAGCCCATTCAACTGCACGCTGCCTAGTCCTATTTTTTCTAGAAAGTGACTCTTGCAACAGCAATGTGCATAATGCATCAAACTTGACAACTTCAGGATTTCCTTGGGTCATCAGTCTCCAAGTACTAGCAAATGTCTGGTAGGAATATGGTAAGGCATCAAGAACAATCTGCACAAGGGAACTGTCTAAAATGACTTCACCTGCAGAAATAAGCTGCTCATTGATATCCTTGACACTAGCAAGGAAAGTGTCCATATCATCTTCCTCATGCATAATCTTCGACTCCAACTCTTTACGCAGCAAAGCAATTTTAGCCTCATTGCGGCTTGCATAAAGACCTGCTAAAATATCCCAAGCCTGTTTTGCAGATTTTGCTGAACGGATGTGAGGAACAATGGTGCGCTTCACAGACAACGCAATCAATGCATGAGCCTGCGCATCCTTAACATCCCAACGAGCTTGTTCTGCCGTAGGCAAAACAACTCTAACAACTGCAATCCTTGCAGCAAGACCTGCAACATCCTCAACATTGCCTACATCCTCAGAACCAGGACGTACATCAATGCCCTGCACAATGTTCCAGACACCCTTTGACACAAGAACATGTTGCATCATATAAGCCCACATAGGGTAGTTGTCCCCATCCAACCTGTCCTCAGCAGCAAACATCTTAAACACATCTGTGTTGTTGTTGTTAGCCATGGTAAATGCTGCACCTGATGTGAAAACTGCCCGAAAATAGGAGAAACTGAGCGGGAACAACCTGTGCTATATAGCACAAACCGTAGAAGACTATAAGGCACCTGTTATGCAGAAAACGGCACTAACAGAAATTCTGTACAAAATGACGAAATAGCCTGTGCAGTACTGCCTGTTGTGGAAACGGAGACCGAAATGAGCCCAAATCAAAATTCTGAGCAGACCAAGCTCTTCGAGTTCCCCCAAAAAAAATTCGACCTGCGAACGCTTGCCAAAGCTCACTGAAATCGGAGAAAGTGAGCAGGCGTGTGCTGGAGCAGCTGACGACTAAGCCCAGGAGGATGTGACCTGCTCTGATACCAATTGTTGGAATTAGGGTTGCAGAGAAACACACACAGCTTGGAGAAGACGAAGGAAGCTCAAGGCACACAATAGAGAGTGTGTTACTTAGTGTGCAATGGAAAGATAGATAGCCCTAGAGTGATGGGCGTATATACAATGCACGGGGGTAAAAACCTCCTAAAGAGGGAAAAAATGCCCCGGCGGTCCTAGTGTGTTCACACACATCACTACCACATGTATATGGTAACACATCTACAAGGCGTGTAGTAAACCTTGTGGAAGAATCAAATGAATGGTGGATGATAGAGTTTGTGGGATTTCATTTGCAAGAAGGGTGGTCAATGTATGATAGATATAGCGAATTTGGCTAATGTTCCAGTTTTTATGTGCCACCAACTGCAACTCCACCAAGGCATCCTTTATATGATACTGGTATGCCACTACTTGTTTCATTCGTTTTTTAATAGTTTTGACATTTTATGTGGAGTATACAATGCCAGTTATGGATTGAATAATTTGTTGTTTGTAGGTCCATTGGCGTCACATTTGCCGTTATTTGTTTTATAAAAAGCATTGAAAATGTCAAAATTAGGTGTTGCTTTTCGTTCTAGATTTTTATATTTGTGTTAGAGGTGCTTTCATAATTGTAGCCATTACTCATTCTTCTTTATCCTAGTATGTATACATAAATGAGTGAGCAAACCTAAAAGTATCATTAGAGATTTAAGAGCTTCAATGGCATTGATGGGACAATTTTCTACTATGCACCAACATTTGGGTCGCATACTTTAGTTGTGGTTCAATTTTCTGTGCACTTTTCATTGTCATGGGAAGTTGATGTCACATTACGAATGATTAAATTATTTAAGGAAATACAATAGACGATGGAAAATTGTATTACCACTTAAAAATATTTGTGATCTGAGCTTCATAATGAAGCACTCATGCATAGAGATTACTTGGATGTCACCTTGGAGGGGGAGGGGGGATATACTAAGATTGTAGCATACTTCTTCTTGGCCGCAACATCACGCGGGTCACTTACTGCTTCAAGCAAAATCATCTAATAAATAGATTTCTTCTCGAAGGGACACACTTGAAACCATGTTAGCATTTGACAATGTTGGTTAAGAACACTCAATTGATGTCTTTTTTGGCTTGTCAAAGGGGAAGACCTTAGCATTGCTTAAGTGTATTTGAAGCCTAAGGTTGTTGGGCTTCAAAAGAAAGAAATGATCTACACCATTTTGGAAGTAAATTGAACTTCAAAAGGCAATTTTGTATCTATTGCAAGTCTGATTTATTGTAACCTACAATGCTCAACTTTGAGCTTGTGATCACTTTTGAAATGCAGGTTGGCACCCGCAATGTATAATACACCCATATTCTTATTAGCTTATGCATGGAGGTTGCATGTGTTGTGACAATATAGAGCTATACATCTTGCCGCCTCATCACAATTTGAGGATGGCTCCACTAATGGCGACCAACTCTACTATCCCACTCTCATTTTTTGCAAAGAAGGGCGTTGAGTTAAGCTCACAATAAAAAATAATTATGTGTTTGTGAGTGAGAAAAGTAATACATGTTTTGTTGTTTGCGAATGCCCAATGATGGGAATGGGATCGTGCTAGCTAGGGTGGATGATAGACAAACATTATGCACACAAGTGAGTGTGTGTGTGTGTGCTAGATTGTTAATCAAGCGAATTAGTTTCCAAAATAGATTAACTTGGACTCATAAACACGATCTTGAGTAGTTGGCTAACCCATCACAAGCTCATCATAGACAAGAGACATGTAATGCAAACTTGGAATAACTATTTATTCATGAAAGGAGCTTTAAGTAGGTCTACAGCCTCACACCTTTACATGTGGGATAATTCCACCTCTTCTCTCATTCACTCACACTCTAGTGACTCTAGGACAAAGCCCATACCTGAAACATCCTAATCTCCCCCTAGCCTTGCTCTATATAGGTCCTTGGCCTGCTAAACATGGAGACCCCCTTGACTGCATGTCCATCTTGGCCCTTGGCCCTGCCCGGTCCTACCCTTGGCATGACATTACTCCCCCCTTGGAGAAGCGTTTTCATCCTCAAAAACAAGAGTGATGATACACTAATGTTTTCCACAGTGGCATCCTTCATGGATCCAACTGTTTGCTTGACCCAAACACAGTTCAGTAGGAGGTTCAATGAAACCAAGAGTAACATCTTGATTTTGCACATTCTTGTCCCTTTGCAATCATCTTGTGTTATTGGTTCCTATCCAATCATAGTGTGTAGAGTCCATTTAGAACGCACATGAGCATGCTAAACGAGTTATCATAACAAAGATGGACCCGAATTAGTACCTCTTTTCACTTTCCATGAAAGTAACTTGTTGACATAACTCATCAGCCAAGTTTAAGTCCTTGACTCGTTGTCAAATTTCACCAGTAAACAACCTAACCAGAACTAGTATCCAAGGTTGAGAACCTGACTGATACATGAAGAGACTATACCTAGTCACAGACATGCTTTAACTTATGGTAAGCAAATTAGAGAGCATTTAATGGTAGAACAATAAATGCTTATCAATTGGATTGCTTGGTGCTAACGTACGCACTTTGCATATCCTTTAACACAAGATTACACTTTGTAATTTGTCTATCCCCTTGGATAACGGACAATACTGAGGTGTTTTTCCCCACGGTTTACAGACAGTTCTTCCTAGATGATTGGTAAACGGTGATCACAATGTCGTACAATATTACTGATGATTGGTAAACTGTGATCACAATGTCGTACAATATTGCTGAGGAATCAACAATGACATGCATAACCATCTTGGTTAACTGGAAAGATCTACAGGCACCCAAACCGAGCACTGAGGTGTTTTTCCCCATGGTTTACAGTCTTCCCATATGATTGATAAACAGGAATCACAATGTCGTACAATATTGCTGAGGAATCAACAATGACATGCATAACCATCTTGGTTAACTGGAAAGATCCACAGGCACCCAAACCGAGCCATGACCTCTATTGGTGATTGGTAGATCCAAAATGAATCTCAGAGAGATACTGCACATAGACAACAAAATGCTTCATAGCATTAATGTGATGAATATGCATGCCACTCCAAATAAACCTTTGCTAAACACTAGGACCCATAACACCTAGTGTGCATGCATTTAGCAAAAATAGATCTGAACATGTATATCCATGATCATACTTGCCAATACTTATGGTGAATGTGATTCTCCTAGCATACATGAAAAAGAAGTGTAAATAGTTTTGAAAAGAAACTAAATACTTTCTATTGCAATCATTTGCAAACCTTGCAAAAACGTTTGAACCTTAATAGAAGGTGAAAGAGAAGTCACTTCTAGGTACAAACAATGAAACTTTTTCATTAACAACTCATAGCCTTGCTATATGGATAAACAACCATATGTAATGTTGTTTAGCAGCACTTGTACCTTAACAAGTCATTCTAAGAATCCGACAATTTTTTTCCACTGAAATTGCTCCTGATACGTCGTGCTAAAAATGGTCTAGAAAACAGATTTGACCAGCACCTAGGGACATTGTCGCGACACATAATTAAAATAGCGGTGCCAGTGTTTGTCCCAAAGACTCATATTCTTCACATGTGGAATACGTCTCAGGTAAGGATGTCTCGAAAAAAAACATCCTTCAAGTACAAGATGTACTTGGGTGTGGAGGTACTGTACAAGATGTACTTGTCCAATTTTATCTATCTTGGAACCTAATTCGCTTGAGTAACAATTTAGCCTACACACACTCACTTGTGTGCATAATGTTTGTATATCATCCACCCTAGCTAGGAGGGATGACATGCATGTTTCAAAGACGAAGATTTTTACTTCAAGGGGAGAATTCCTCTTTTATTTGTCATCCTTTGTGGATTGACATCCTACATTGATACCATAATGTCATTGTCATGCCAAGGGTAGGATTGGGCAGGGCCAGGACGGACATACAGTCAAGGGGGTCTCTATGTTTAGCAGACCAAGGGCCTATATAGAGCAAGGCTGGGTTGAGATTATGATGTTCCAGTCCCCTATGCCTTTCACTGGTATCAGAGCTTAGGAGAGAGGAGCCATGGAAGGGAGAAAGGACTCTCTCAGTTTCTCTCTCGATCTCAGCATGAGACATGGCCTCCCTTTCGACAGGGTTCTCTCTCTCTCTCTCTCTCTCTCTCTCTCTCTCTCTCTCTCTCTCTCTCTCTCTCGTTTGCAAGAGCAGGACGTGATGGGTTAGCTAACCCATCACAAGCTCACCATAGACAAGAGACATGTAATGCAAACATGGAATAATTGTTTATTTATGAAAGGAGCTTTAAGTGGCTCTACAGCCTCACACATTTACATGTGGGATAATTCCACCTCTTCTCTCATTCACTCACACTCTAGAGTCACTCTAGTGACTCTAGGACAAAGCCCATACCTTACACCCAAGTGGGTCAAAGTGTAAGTAGCTTGCTTTTCAGGGTTGCCCATTGGACACCATTTTCCACCCTAAAATAGGTTACCCATCCAACTTTTGAGACAAGCGGGAGTGTTTCATAACATCAATAGATCGTTGTATTTAGTCCTCACAACTAGCTCATCTCCTACAAGAGCTGCTTAGTGTGCACGGAGCGTTTTGGCCATCCTTTTTCCTACGCGACTAATCAACCTTTGTTCCTTTACACCACCAAGATGATGCACTAGCTAAGGATGCACTTGTTGCCTTTGTTTGGGCAACTAATGTGTGAAATATATGAAGGCTTTATTGGGCTCTAATTTGGGCAATAAATGGCTAATACTGCACTTGCTGCCTATGTTTGCGGAGCCGATGTGTAAACACCCAAAGAGAGGTCATTGGACTTGGTCACTATCTAACACAGGGTCCCTCAAAGTTGATATAGGGCCTAAATTATGCAAAGTGGTGTGAGATTGATCTCCATCATCGATAAACTAGGAGTAAACTGAGCATCAATGAGTTAGGGAGTGAAGTAGATGGTAAACTAGGCTACTATACTTCTGACATGCCCATAGGGAGACATGGCACATCAATAGCCTGGTGGTAAGTAAAGGCTTTCATGTGTGACCATTCGAAGGCCCTTGGATTTGTGGATGGCTCTCAAATCCTAACGTTGTAAGGGTACCCCCACACAAAGGGGGGTTAATTGTTATAAATTACTCTCTCCCCCCCTCCACTAATTGAGATTTTGGGCATCTTACCCCTTTCCCTCATAGAGTGTGTGCGAGTAGATGTCCAATCAAGAGTCACTTCTTCCTCTCTAACAAATATGCCCTTTGTGAGGGAAACCCCGTCCCTCCTTGTGCGTCAGTATGATAAAATGTCAATCGCATTAGTACCATCGTGTCGTGTCTAACCATTACCCCCTCCCGTGGAGGCCCCTTCTAATGCGGCCCTGGGCAGGTCACTACAGTCTGGTGTTATATAATGTTGGGAATTTATTAGACGGTAGATTCGCTGCACCTGGTCTAGTGACTAGCTAGTTGAATGGTGGGCCTCATGAGATTCAAGTTTTCAACCAATGATATTACAGCATTACAATTAGATGCTGCACCCACAACGCACATGGCTTGGCTTTTCATGGGAAAAGAAAAGAGTACATTCGCGCTGGATTCCAGCCTTCCAGGTGCCATGGGCATTGGGCAGGGCAGGTTTGCGAGACCCCCTCCCCATTCAAGTGCGCAATTTCTCACCTGCGTCTCTTCTCCCTTGCACCCACCTTCCCTCGTCACTCATCACTTCATCAGGCGCCCATTTCTCCACCGCCGGAAAATCTTTCACAACTGTGACGCCCTCGTTCGGGGCGTCGCGGAAACGGGGCCGCGCCGGCTCACCTGCGATGCAAACGGGACCTGCAGGCAAGCAAACGCACGTACAAGAACTCAACTTGAAAACTGAACGCAAGAGGGACACGAGAATGAGGGACACGAATGCATGATCAATTTCATAAGAAAGTGCCGAATACAAGGGACGCAAGTAATCACTTGAAAACGGGGCTGGAAAGTTGGGGGAAGTGGCACATACTTCCCTTATATACTCCCCCGGGTTGAGAGAGCTTGACGCCCACGTCAAGCCGGGGTTTTGAGGCGTGCCGATACAAAATTTGCTGCCGAGGTTGAGGGGTGGATATTTACAAAGATGAGAGTTTGTTGTTGCCACAATGTCTAGCTACCTAGGGTGTTGCTATTTTACAAGGGGGTTGAGGACTATGCTATGTGGTTTCATGTTGATCGATGTCCTCCTCTTCAGTGGGCATGTTGTAGAATCGGAGCACAAGGGGTCGTCCGAGGCGGAGCATGATTTCTTCAGGTACCCAAGTGCATTCCGTCATGGGTCGGTTGCGCCACTTGACATAGAATAGTTGTCCCCGGCGCCCAAAGCGCGACTTTAGGATGGCCTCCGGCTCATTGGGCGGGCCATCCTTTACATATTCGGGGACATTCCGACCATAGGTGTTATCCGGTGCAAACCTCTTGAGGAGACTTACATGGAAGGCGTTGTGGATGTTGATTTGTGGGGGTAGTTCCAACTTGTAGGTGACGTCGTTGTAGCTTTTGAGCACCTTGTATGGCCCGTAGAATCGGTGGTTGAACTTCGGGGAGAGGCCTTGAGGGAGGTTGATATTTTGGGAGCTTACCAGTACCAAGTCACCTTCTTGGAACAGCTCGGCCGGTCTTCTCTTTTGGTTGGCATATTTGGCTATGCGTACCTTGCTTTGCTCGAGACTTTGCTTGGCCTTTTGCATGCGGGTTTGCCATTGTTGCAGAAATTCTTCACATTCCAGATCCTGGGCATGCACGTCGCCGGTTGCCAGGGCCAGGGGTGTGATTACTTCTTTACCTGTGGAGAGCTCGAAGGGGGTGTAGCCCGTGCTGCTGTGGATGGAGTTGTTGTAGTGGAATTCCAGGACGTCCATGTATTCGGACCAGTCTTTCTGATCTGCTTTGACATAGCTGCGGATGTAGTCTTCAATGCCTTGGTTGACTCGTTCTGTTTGGCCATCGGTTTCTGGGTGGTAGGCGGAGGAGAAGCGGAGCTGGGTTCCTAGCAGCTTGAACAGCTCGCGCCAGAGGTCGCTGAGAAAGCGGGTGTCGCGATCAGAAACTATGGCTAAGGGGAGGCCGTGGTATTTGAAGACTTTGGCGAAGAAGTGTTTGGCTACTTGGTATGCTGTGACAGGAGGCTTTGCCGGGATGAAGTGAGCCTGCTTGGTGAAGTAGTCGACGACCAC
This sequence comes from Adiantum capillus-veneris, assembly GCF_014529385.1. Taxonomy (NCBI): domain Eukaryota; kingdom Viridiplantae; phylum Streptophyta; class Polypodiopsida; order Polypodiales; family Pteridaceae; genus Adiantum; species Adiantum capillus-veneris. The sequence continues at coordinate 77,456,324 of NC_140946.1, forward strand.
CATGATGGTAGTGTGGCCGTGGGAGGGTGGGAGGTCGACGATGAAGTCCATACTTACCATGTCCCAAGGTCGGGAGGGTGTTGGCATGGGATGGAGGAGGCCAGCAGGTTTTACTCGTTGAGCTTTTACTAGTTGACAGGTTGGGCAGGTACGCACGTAGTCGATTACGTCGTCCTTCATTTTGGGCCACATGTAATGTTGGTGGAGTTTGTCATAAGATCTTTTCTGGCCCCCATGTCCAGCTAATTTGCAGTCATGAGCCTCCCACATGAGAGCTTTCTTGAGCTCTGGGTCATTGGGAATGTAGATTTTCCCATGTGCATAGAATAGGTTGTCTCTGACTTCAAAGAGACCCACCGCTGCTTTACCAGAAACATGGTCGTGGAGCATGCGGAGAACAGCCGGATCAACTTTCTGAGCGTCGAGGATGCGCTGGCGTAGCGTGCTGGTTGCTGATGAGATAGCATTGAGAGTAGGCATTCTGCTGAGTGCATCGGGCATGACATTTGTGGAGCCCGGTTTATGGATGATCTCGATGTCATATTCGGCCAGTGTATCTTGCCACCTGGCTTGCTTGGGGGTGAGTTTCGGTTGGGTCTGGAAGTACTTGAGTGAGATGTTGTCTGTGTAGACCTTTGTATGCTTGTCTTGGACATAGTGTCGCCACTTTCGGAGGCAGTGGACGACAGCGAGCATTTCCTTCTCATGTGTAGTCCATCTTGTCTCTACATCGGTGAACTTGTGAGATTCATAGGCGATGGGTTGCTGTTCCTGCATGAGGACGCCGCCAATGGCACCATCTGATGCATCTGTGTGGACTTCAAAGGGTTTTGTGAAGTCGGGCAGTCGGAGGACAGGTGTACTGCACATGGCAATCTTCAGGTTCTCAAAAGCTTCTTCTTCTCTGGTTGTCCATTGGAAAGGTTTGTGGCCTTTTGTGATTTCTGTAAGTGGGGCCGCAATCTTGCTGAAGTCGCGGATGAATCGACGGGTGTACTGGCAGAAACCCACAAATTCTCGGACTTCTTTGATGGATGTTGGTGGGGCCCACTTGATGACAGCGTCAACTTTCTTAGGATCCACCATAATGCCTTCGGATGTGACGATGAAGCCCAAGAACTCGATTTGCTGCACAGCAAACTCACACTTCTCCAGCTTGGCATATAGTTGGTGTTCGCGGAGACGTTGGAGTACGGCGGCCACATGCTTCTGGTGCTCTTCCAGTGTCTTGCTGTAAATCAGGAGGTCATCAATGTATGTGATGAGGAAATCATCTATCATGTCCCTGAAACTGTCATGTATGATTCTGCAGAATGTGCCCGGGCCGCCAGTGAGACCAAAACCCAGGACAAGCCATTCCCACGAGCCGTAGCGTGTGCGGAAGGCGGTCTTCGCAATGTCTTTGAGTGCGATGCGGACTTGGTGATACCCTGAACGTAGATCGATGCGCGTGAAGTACTTGGCGCCCCGTAATCTGTCTAGGAGGTCTTCCATCAGCGGGACTGGGTACTTGTTTTTGATGGTTATTTTGTTCAAGGCCCGATAATCCACGCATAGCCGCATCGAGCCATCTTTCTTTTTGACGAACAACACTGGGGCCCCAAAGGGAGAGCTGCTGGGCCGGATGAAACCTTGATCCTCCAATTCCTGTAGTTGCTTCTTGAGCTCTTTGAGCTCGGTGTCGTTCATGCGGTAGGGGGCCTTTGCCGGGGGGGTGCTACCGGGGATGAGGTCAATTTCGTGTTGAATTTGACGGGGAGGGGGTAAGCCGGGGGGGAGTTCTGGAGGCATGACATCCTTGTACTTTTGGAGGATGGGGGTCAGAGAGGGGTCACCCACTTTGACTTGCTCAATGCTGATGGTGTTGAGCCTAGCTGTGGGCTGTTCCTTTGCCTGCACGATGCAGAGGTGAACTTGAGCTCCTTTCTTGAGGGCCCGCTCTGCTTGCTTTGCACTCATGAGATTGAGTCTTGGTGAGGAGTGTGCCGGGACTTTTTGTTTGCCTTTCATTGCTGCTAACTGTGCCGGGTCCTGTCGGTTGATGGGAGCCGAGTTGGTTTGCATATGCGCCTGGCGGGTGAAAGCTTGACTTGTTGTGAGTCTGGCGCCTTGTACTGTCACTGCTTTGCCTTGATTATTTAGCAGTAATTGGTCCACCTTCATGCCTAGTAGAGCAATGAGGTACTTGTCGTTGAAGGAGAGACCAATGATTGCCTCAAAATCGTCCATTGGGACCACTATGAAATCCAGCCGACATGTGAATTCACCCAACTCGATCCTGACCTGACGAGCTGCCTTGACATTGTTGTCTTTTCCCTGGGCAAACTTTACTGTTGTTTCGTTGACGGTGGTGAGACGTAGGCCCAGGCGCTCGGCGCATTGTGGCGACAGAAAGTTGTGTGTGGCGCCCGAGTCTACCATGATCCATTGCTTCTGGTATCCGATTGTTGCTTGAACATACAAGTTCTGAATGTCTGTTATTGCTGCTGCCATACACTGCGGACGGAGGGACACTGCTCCGATCCGAGGTTGCTGGTTAGCCCCAGGACTAGCCAGTTCTTCGACGCTTATTCGGGGGGGAGAAGGTGGTTCTTCTATCTGGAGGGTATTGACCCTGCTAGATGAGGATGCTGCTTGGTTGCGTTGGCGTACACACGGGAAGTAGGGACCATGCTCAAGCTTGCAGTCACGGCACCAGACACGCTCGGTGCGCGGGTAGTTGTTGTTGCTTTTGTAAGTATTGGAGGAGAAGCTGCTCGATGTGGGGCTGTGAGAATTGCTTGCCAAAAAGCTCCGTGGTGGTGAGCGGGGTCCATTGTTTTTGTAACTGGGTCGAAACTCGCGGCCTCGCCCGGCAGGTGGGTTAGGCCCATTATTGGGGGCAAAATTGTTGGGACGAGGGTTGTGTGGAATGATACCCTGGGTTGAATTTGTATCCCGTAGCTTCTCGGCCATGTTGGCGGCTACTTCCCATGTGTTGGGATTCTGCTTCTCTACCTCGCGACGGGCCCAAGGCTTAAGGCCGTACAGCAATCCATGTAGCCTGTCTGCTGTGTGCATGAGTGGGAGTTGCAGCATCAGGCGGCGGTACTTGACCACGTACTCTGATATGGGGCCGTCTTGGCGCAGATCGCGCCACGAATCTCTGACTTTGTTTCCTTCATTCTCTGGCACAAAATAGTTAAGCATGTCTCTTTGCAAGTCCTCCCAGTCCTCCCAGTGCTTTGAAGGTTGTTCACTGAAGAACCACACATAGGCGTCGTCAGCCAGGAAGGTTTTGGCCACTTGCACCCATCGGCGTTTGCCTATGTTGTTCCACTGCATGTAGTCTTCGACCTCACTGAACCACTTGTTGAGTGCCAGTGAGGTGCGGTGGCCTCGGTATTTCTCTGGGGGCAGGGGTTTGAATTTTCCCAGTCTGTTTTCGTCTTCTAGATTTCTCTCGGGGCTGTAGTAGCGCCCTTCACTTCGGTCATCCGGTTCGTCTTCATCTTCGTCCACTGTCTCTAATCTCCCGGGCCGCGGTCGTCTTTGCGTGTTTCGCCGCGTGTTGACATTGCTTGTTCCCGGGCGGTCTTCATGTCGCTGACCTAGCTGCGTTTGCAGTAGGTCACTCAGGTTGGCAGACATCATGTTTATTTGGTGTTCTACAGAGGCCATGATGCGTGCCTCTAGTCTTTCTTCCATTGACTCTTGGTGGTCTTGTCGCGACTTTTTCTCTTTATTCTTCTTCGGGGCTCTATGAAGCTCCGGTTCCGTCCTGTATCCTTCTTCATCTTCTTGATTTCCCGCCATTGGGTGTTCTTGTGGCCGAAGCCGAGGAGAAATTCAGAAAATACCGAAAAATTGGGAAACCGCGAGAAACAACTTGAAAAACTTTGAAAACTATGAAACAGTGAGGAAAACGGGTCCAGAACGACGGAACTGCGAAACAATGCTCAAAACGGTGAAAAACCGGTCCCAAACGGTGTAAGACGGGGCAAAACGAGGTAAAACGCTGAAAAACGTGGAGAAACGCGTCAAAACGGGGCAAAACGCGGGTCAAACGAGGCAAAACGGTGAAAAACTTTGAGGAACGTGGAGAAAACGCACGAAAAGGGGCAAAACGGGGCAATTACGCAAGGAACGTGGTAAAACGGGGCAAAACGGGGCAAAACGGGCCGAAAACGCGGAGGAAACGTGAACAAACGAGGCAAACGGGCCGAAAACGTGGTGACAACCACGGGCCGCGGGCCGACGTCGGGTCGGCGGGGACTCGAGCCGAAGCTCTGATACCAAGTGTGACGCCCTCGTTCGGGGCGTCGCGGAAACGGGGCCGCACCGGCTCACCTGCGATGCAAACGGGACCTGCAGGCAAGCAAACGCACGTACAAGAACTCAACTTGAAAACTGAACGCAAGAGGGACACGAGAATGAGGGACACGAATGCATGATCAATTTCATAAGAAAGTGCCGAATACAAGGGACGCAAGTAATCACTTGAAAACGGGGCTGGAAAGTTGGGGGAAGTGGCACATACTTCCCTTATAACAACAGCCACATTCCCCTCCCTCCCCCCCCCCCCCCTCTCTCTCTCTCTCGCTCGCAGACACGCAGGTACGAGATACACACCCCGGTCCCCCGTTTCTCTTCACACACAGATACGACTCACGAGACACGCACCCCCATCTCTCCATACACACGTCTCACTTTGTTGCTCTCTCTCTCTCTCTCTCTCTCTCTCTCTCTCTCTGTGCGCTTCGTTTCCTCGAAAGCGCAACGCAATGGGGCTTCGTAGAGTGAGCTTTACCTCCCTTGTTTTGTTCTGGACTATGTAAAGGTATGCTTTCCTTCTTTTCTTTCATCTCCCACAGTGATTTTGCCCTCACGCCTGTGTCGCCCTCGCCCCGTGAACACATGATTATTGCAGACGGATTTGCAGGGGGGGCTCCTGACATGCCTGCATGCACTGCATAGTTTGTGTGCTTGCCGCAAATGATTGGATCCAAAGCATGACAAACAGACCAACTATGTAAACCACTACTTAGACAAATTAACATGCAAACTATGTTAAGAGCTAAGGCCAGCAGTAGTTGCAGAAGGCCTAGGGTCATGACTGCACTTTACAGCTCAAATTGTTCATTGCCAGAGTGAGAAACAGTTAGAATGCGAGAATTTTGAAACGTCAAAATTCCACAAGGCTGAGAAATCTCATAATGATGAGCGTGTAGAAGCCATGTTGTGCTGATACGAGGTTTGCTGAAGCCGTTTCCTTTTTGTGGCTTGCGCAAAGCTGAACATTGAGAACACCCAATTATCTGTGATCCATACAATCACTTGAGTTCTTGTTCAATGTAGCATCTTATTGACAACGAATTGGTGAACTCTCTTATGAATCAGCTGCTAAGCTGCTTTGAGCATTTGTTTGCGTGGATGCCATGCTTTCTAGCAGTGGAACGGTTAGATTAGAGGTTCCTTTTAACTTATTAATGTTTTGAGTTTGATCTTAACTTTACATCAATAAGGCCAAAAGTCTATTCAAGCCAAGACGAAATTTGACTAGTCTCTAATATTGGGGCCAAAATTTTGGTGGAACTGCACAAGTGTAGTTGAGCTTACAAGGACTGACTCTCCTTGTTTGGTCATCAAGCTTCTCCTAGTAGTGCCTTGCTAACCGAGGGATAATGGAGTATGTGCTGTGGAAAATGCTCTCTTGTAGTGTGCAGGCAAGCAAAAATTTGTTTAAGTGGCTTCATAGAACTTTTTTATCGATCCTTCGCAGGGATTATTTATATTGACAACTCTTTGGTTGCAGCTTTCCCCTATTAGCATTTCTGCTAGAAACATAATTTACATGTGAGACCTTTGGGGAAGATTCTTAACATACTTCTGGGCTTTCAATATGCGTGAATTTTACATGTTACCGATACTGTGTGTTTTGTGGGTTGTAGCAGGAATTGAAGGTGTGTCAGGGCCCTTGAATCATAATCATCATTCTGATTCGGTGGTGGTAATAGTCATGCCACCTTTGGAGGACATGTATGTCACCGGCCATTTACAAAGACCAGATACACTAGAATTGATTTAAAATTTTAGTAACTTGCAATAATCAGACCTGCTGGTTGACAAAGTGTGAAATTGTGTTTTCTGGAAGGTCGGCCAAGGTTCTTCCCGGTCTTCTGACAGAGCCAATAGAGATTGACGGACTAGTCGTCAAGGGCATGTCGGACGAGGATGATGTTATGGAACATGTTGCAGCAATACGGCTGCAAGAATGTACGTTATCAACAGATGACTTCATGATGGAGCCTAGAACAGGCTCCAAGTTCCCGATGTCCCTTTCTCCTGTTGGATATAAAGAGGGTCTAAATGATAATTCTTTTAATCAGGTATGGAGCCACTTGAGCAATCGCTATGTACTTGAGTCAGTAGTTTTAATTTTTATCACTCTCTCTTAACCGTAATTTGAACTGTGCATGTCTGTGGGATTTGCTAGGTTCTGGCAGGAGTAGGTGTACGAAGTGTCAGTTTCATCAGGCTTAGTCTTCTCAAGATATATGCGTTTGGATTTTGTGAGTTGTTGGCTCTCTTCCTTCACCAAGTATTAAGCTAGTATTTTCCTTTCTTGTTTATGAGACCTAAATATGCAGTTTCACATTTGATTGTCCGTTTTTTTCTGTTCTTTGTTTCAGCATTACTTATTATGTTCTTGCTTACATCTTTATCTATAGATGTTAGGGTAGTGTACATTCGTGTGTTCATTATCGTTTTGTAGCCATCATCTCATGTCATCACAAGAACAATGTGTGACGGCGTTTGGAGTGTCTCTCTCCCTCTAAGGCACACACTGGTCGAGATATTGGGATGAGCAGGACTCACAAAAGCTTATGACGTGGGGAATTTTTTCAATTCTTTCTTATTATTATTAGTTGTACCTTGATTGGTCTCAATGATGAGATATTATCATTAGTTGTACCTTGATTGGTTTCATGGGCCTTTAAGAGACGTTAATAAACTATGCATGATGGAGCTGATGGTTATATTTTCTTGTGCGGGACTACCATGGGTCTATACCTTGCACATTTTTTTCAGGGTGAATCTTGGCTTATCCTGGATTCATCTAGGTATATTACTCTCTCTCTCTCTCTCTCTCTCTCTCTCTCTCTCTCTCTCTCTCTCTACTTGTTGGGTAGATCTTTGAGGTCTCATGGGATTGCGCCTGCTAGGCTAAGGAATTTTCTTCTCATGGGTGTGTGTGTGTGTGAAAAAAAATAAGAAACTGGAAAAAGTTTTCTATGACTCGAGTATGGTAGATTGGTTTTCCCCCTCTTGAATAACAGGTCCCGAGTTCAAGACTCTCGGATATATCTTCGAGGTCTCTTAGAATTGTTCATACGACGTTAAAAACTTCCCTTCTTCACTTCGTTCGTTGTGTGTGTGTGTGTGTGTGTGTGTGTGTGTGGCCACAATCGACAAGATCTGCAAACGACCGATGCTGGACATCCTGGGACACCATCGATGATGATGATGTTTCTACCCTCCTGATTCCTCACGAGATTGTATCTTTGTTTTGCTAGAGAGCTCGTAGTCACCCCCTCATAACGCCCTACAATTCTATTTTAGCTTTTTTTACTTTCAGTTTCTCTTAGTTCCTTTCAGACACTTTATTAAATTTCTCGGAGTCCTAACTTTTTGGGTCTCATAGGTCATTTTGGCCTTTGGAAGATGTTTAATAATATTTCATTTCACTTCATTTCGTGTGTGTGTGTGTGTGGCTCTACAATGCCCCTCGTTTCGTGGTTTAGTCTTAGATAAGGACACCACACCCTAGATAAGGACACCTTTAGGGTGTGGCTTAGTGCAAGTGTTTTGGGAGCATATGTTAGTACCTAGTTCGACACCCACTATTGGGCATTGACGAGGTTAGTGGGGATGTCGTGGTATTTAGTCAATACTATGCATGATGGAGCTGATGGTTATATGTCTTGCGGATGTCTACCATGGGTCTATACCTTGCACTTTCCTTTAAGGGGGAATCTGGGCTTATCCTGAATTCATTTAGGTATACGTGGCTTAGTGCAAGTGTAGGGCACTCCAAAAAAGACATTGTGTATGTCTTTGCCAGGTGGCCTGCCATGCTCAGGTCGTCTAAGAAACTTAAACTTGTCTAGGTATATTTTTTAGTCGTATAGCGGACATGCTGACTTCACATTGTGAAGTTTTCGTCTGAGTTACGACCAGTTGATATTGTGCTAATTCTTTCTATCTTTTGTGGTGCGTATGCCCTATCAACTACCTCATTTTTGTGCTAATTTTTCCGATTTAATGCTTCTTTTAGTGCTAGGCTTCATTATGGCTGAGTCTGCCCTTGATCTCCGGAGTCATGATAGAAACTCAGTACGTTGAACTTTGTGTTGATGTATGCTTGTGTGTATGTGTGTGTGTGTGGTGTTGTGTTTGGGAGCATATGTTAGTACCTAGTTCTACACCCACTATTGGGCACTGACGATGTTAGTGGGGATGTCGTGGTGTTTAGTCAATACTATGCATGATGGAGCTGATGGTTATATTGTCTTGTGGGTGACTACCATGGGTCTATACCTTGCACTTTCCTTTATGGGTGAATCTAGGCTTATCCTGGATTCATCTAGGTATATTGTTTTTGCTTTGGGCTTCATTGTGCCTGAATGAATCTTCCTGAATGATTCACATATTGAAAAGCATGCATGAGGGGACTTGCTGCCTACATGGTTACTAGGAAATTCGTGTAGTTTTTCTGCCTGTTGTCATCTTGTCAGCAAGTTTGGAAAGAATTAAGTTTGTGAATCTTATTAATGTACACTGATTAAGTGACCTTAAATATTCTCATCTTTTTGCAGTTATAAGTCTTCACGTTAATATCTTCATCTTCTTGCAGTTACAAGTCTGCATTTTATCAGGGTCCATATCTACAAATTACTGTGGTTGGGTGTCTAACATAGGAGGTGTATTATCACCATGCACCCACCTGAATGTATTATGCCAATTTGGTTGGATGATTAGCTGCTAGTTTGTGGCTTTATCCTTGCATTGCAAAGGATGGGAGTAAGAAAATAACCAAATGGTCGTTAATATGTCTTTAGCAAAAGAGTCAAGAAGGTTAACCAGATGAATGGTCATCCTTCCATATATTTCATCTCTTGATGCATGAATTTTATTGTCGCTCATTTGTCCCACTGGTCTCATACACACATTTAGCATTCACATGATAAATCTAATATGTTTGGGTAACTGATTAAGGGTATGCCAATTGATAGATGTCAAGCCACAATGCTTGAGGACACAACTTGGTGCTAAATATGGAGGAGTGCCACCTGAGGAGCTCAAATTCCAGTCGAGTTTTTATGAAGATGTTTTGAGGTGACAACAATAAGAACGCCTTCAGCTTTTCTTGCTGTAGGAGGAGGGAAGTCTTACATTTCTATGCCACTGCAACGCAGGCATGAACTGGATATGACAGTGCGACTAATTGTTCATCATAAAAGAGTTCGAATAGGACTTGTGAAAAGGTTTGCTCTTCCCTTTTTCTTTGGAAAAGAACTAGATTTGTCTGCTGGTTCCTATTTTTGCGAAATATAGGATCATTGATAAATCCATGAAAGAGTAAATTCATTGCATCCTTTTCACAGATGCTGCTTCCTAAGAGCAATACTCGACTTGTTACATAGTCTGTTGTTAATCAATTAGTCACTATTTTCTCACTACCAGTGTGTTGATGCTAGTGAGATTTAGACGAGCCAGGTGAAGAAGTTATTCATTTTCATCGCTGTAGTATCTGAAACTTTCACTGCCAATGAACAACTAGTTGTTTGTGCTGCCTTATTTGTTTTGCTAAAGAGGGCCCAAAAGTGTTTTTGTTTCTTCTTAGTTCATCAATGGGCCTTGGCCAGTCAAAGGAAGCCATTTGTGCCCAGTGAGATGAAGCTAGAAAATTGTTTGGGCTGTACTAAAGGGGCTTTTGTGCTATTCTTCCCTTTGAGAGGCTGAGTTGTTTGGGAAGGGGTAAAAGTTGGACTTGAGAGTCCGAGGTGTTTGGAAGGGGTGAAAGTTGGAGAGGAGAGATAGTATGAATTTGAATGAGCTTTTTGAACCTAACGTTGTACGTGTGATCTCGCAGTACTTTTGAGACGGCACTGAGGAATCGTCTGAAAAAGGTTTGAGTCTTTTGGTATCTATCTGTTGTGCTTTGTGCCCTCGTAGATAAAGTTTTTTGCGTGCCATCTATCATTTGTGCCTTGCATGAATGTAAATGACAGTAGCTAGTGTTGTGAGAAGATAATGCTCTTGTAAATTTTGCAGATGAAGAGTAATGATGATGAAGGCTTGCAAGTTTTTGGCTCATATTTTGCAGAAGATTTGTCATTGCCTGCGGTATGAGTCTTTGAGACAGGGAATGAAAGCCCAAATGTGTTTAAGTTGGGCTGTGTCAAGGGCTAATTGAAGGTTTTGTAATTGTAGGGTACGGTCATCGATTTTCACTGGCAACCTGGGGGACAATTTCATACGAAAGGTTGGGTGCCTGTTTCGTACCTCCATATGTTACTTTGTAACCATGCAGTTTCTGTCATGTCAGATTCCTTTTATCATCCTTTTAGGCCGCGTAAATCTAAAGCTAGAGTTGATTGTAATATTATATGTGGTTCTGCATGTGACAGTTGGGGACCGTTTCATGGGTACTATCCGAAGCCTGGACTTTTGCAGTAAGTTTATACCCTTCTGACACTCAAGCTAGGTTAATTAGAGAAGTATCAATTTGAGTTTGAGGCAAAGTCTGATGCAGGGGCTTTTTTCGATATTTACATTGGCGAACCGCCTGTATGTCACAAAGCAAAACAAGATATTGGCTTGAGGTTGGGGCATATGTTATGTGATTGTAGCTGATAAACTCACTCACCTCTATCAATGCTGCTGGCAATGCCTTAAGAGCATTGTTTTGGTGTCATTTGTCCTCCGATATACTCAGGGGGCCCTCACAGTACATCATTTTTCATTACAGAAGTTTCTTAGGAAGGAAAATTGAGAACCAGAATTTTTGTACAGATTATTTTTGAGCTCTTTTTGCAGAGTTGGAATGAGCACTATCTCATCAAAACTTTATATAGCCTTAATAGACATTGCTTTTCATATCATGTAAGATTCCTGATCCGTAACAATTTTGTAATTGTGTTGAGATGGTGATAATCTTTGTTTTCTTTTGTTCAAAATTTTCATTATATTTGTTCTGTGCTTACCCCTTGTTATTTTTTGTTCAAAATTTTCTTTATATTTGTTTTGTATTTGGATATCGTCAGACAGAACTTTTGCCAAAGAGAAGTTCTTTGCCATGCTGGCCTTCGTCCTAGCATGTATTAGGGTTGTAAAACTTAGATGAGGTGATCCCATTTGCAGGGAAACCTTACATGAGTTTTATCTTATACATGAGTTTCTTGATACAAAAAGACCTGGACCTCCCCTTGCAGGTGATTCTGGCCTTTGAGTCCTTCAGATATTTAAAATAGGAAATTCTACATGAGAGGGTTTAAGTGGGAGGATATGGGTACTATCTACCTTTACTGTTTTTAGAGGTGGTGTTTTGTTAGTGTGATCCCTCTATATGCCCAATTCATTATCACTTGATTGATGTGGCATATTTATTAGGGTGCCCCCATCGTTTCTAGGTCATGGGGTATTAGGTTGTGAGTAGGCCGTTTCTGGGGAAGTTCGTAAATAGGGATTCTTACCCCCCGCCCCTCCGTTCGTATTCACTCATGTCATTAGCAGATTGAGTGACCCAGCGAGTTGGTCACTCCTCTCAACATTTTGCCCCTTTAGCGTTTGTGCATTGTGATCTCTCTCCTCCAGCACACACTCTCTCTAGCGAATTGCTCTCCCCTCCTTTCTGCAATCATTGCGTGCAACACCCACCGAGCGTTCTGTTAGTTCCATTTCCTAATGCCTTGTTGCTTTTTCCTTGCACGAGCAATAATTTTATGACCGGTACATTTCTTTCCTAGTATACTGGTAGTCAAAAACATCAATGAATCCAATGTCTGACTGAATGGCCATGTAGTTTGCATCATCAACAAAAGCTGAAAACATTGAACACTCACAGTAAAACCTCGACAAGCAATGCATATCATGATAATAGCTACTTTCTGAGCAATTATGTAGAGATCACAATGTGGGAAATTTCAAAATAGAAGGTGAGGAGTTTTCTGCAGACAGCCTTCATGTGCCTCTCTAACTAATAGTAAAATATTTCCGTTGTTCCATATGTAAATGTTAGCGAGTGTTACCATTGCTTTGCAAGATTTACTGATAATTGAATGATTTTGTTTGAAAGTGGTGTACTCATGTAATGTGAATAGGTATGTTAAGTCATTGATAGTTTCCTAGAAGAGGGGGCCCACAGAGGGGAGATATGGGCATGGCAGGAATGCTTTGCTCTGCCACTGCTGGCTTCACTACTTGCAGAGGCGCAAATTAGCAATCCATATGAGAAAATGCCCATTTATATAAGAGGACCCCCAAAGCCCTGCCTAAATGGAGATGCCTCTAGCTAGTGGAGGCTGATGGATGGTGGCTGTCAGTGTTTTGCAAGAGGGTCTTCCACAGGTACTCCTACCTCGAGATGCCTCTACCGATGCACATGATTCTCTGAGTTGGTTCAGTTTTGGGGGGGGGTTTGGTTCAAATGTCCTGGTGATAGAGATGTATTGTCACAAATTTAGCTCCACTGTGGGTTCTTCAGAATGCAATGTGGGCAGAGTAGCATAAGAGAGGCATTCAATAGTCTTACAAGTAGGTTAGGATAGTCTGGCTAATGGCGTCTCTCCTCCCAATCCTAAAATCTGCCTCGGTTTCTTGTATGTAAAGCGGTAATCTCATAAGGAATCCAGTAGACAAATGCTCAGTAAGAGAACATGAAAGAAATTTGTACGTTGGTTTTGGGTGCCATAGCCATGACCTTCACCTATGGGCACACGTTCTAGTGGTGCAAAGTGATAGCTGACTTAAGTACAAGAGTAGTTTATGAACCTTTATTTGAGCTAGTAAGGGAGGTGGTAAGATATGCTGAGACCTACACTCGTAAGATTATCTAGGGTGAAGATAGTATCTATTCATCTTTCTACTGGGGTATGAGTTTGGGGTGTAAAAGTTGATGTTATGTGGAGCTTGTCCATACGAGCGGCCTTTTGACAATATGATCGTCTATTTTTCTCTAAGACATTTTCGTCATATGACAATGTGTAAGTATCTGTCCGAGAATGAAAGCAACAGAGATGGAACTTTAAATGCTAATTGTTTATATCATTGGTAGTATGCCAAATTTGTATACTGTGCATGACATTGGCTCTCATTATAGTGTGAAAAGGATATGTTATAAGTAAGATCAGTTTATATTAATGTGAAGGAATGCATACCAATTGATGGGTTATGGACTTGTGATGTGGCGGGTCATAATAGGACCGTGTGGTGTGTACTAATAGAGTGGGGTGGTAGCTAGTAATAATATAATGGTGTGATGTGTACTAATAGTACGGTGGCATGGGAGCTCTTATGGTGTGATGTGTACTAATAGTACGGTGGCATGGGAGCTCTCAGAACCCTCCTATTTAATGTAGGTTTAGGGGTAATTAACAAATCCCTATTTTAGCATATTCAAATGAATAAAATGATCTCTTATTTTAAGTTTTAAAAAATAAAATATAAAAACCTCTTTTGTTAATGTATCTCTATTAAAAAACCACCCCTCCCGTTGACCTCATGTGGTACATTTTACATGATTACATAGTGTGTGCCTCAAGCATGAGAGAGAGAGAGAGAGAGAGAGAGAGAGAGAGAGAGAGACTCTTGAACCAACCAACCTTGTCAATGAATAATTGATACTTTTACAATGAGGGCAATGGGTTGCATTTATACCCACCCAAATAAGTTGCCCTACTTAAGACTTTGACAAATAAGTAAAAGAAATACCTAAAAGCCCAAATAAATAATGGGATTTCATTGGGAAATTCACTTGAGATGCCATAATTTTAGCACCGTCTCATAGTGGAGATAAATGGTGAGACCTAGTTGATGAAGAAGCTACCATGGACACTCCAGCAACAATTGTCATGTTGTATACACCTTGGATTAGCACCCTCAACTTTGTACCTTAGAAGAACGCCATCTTGAGTATTAGTTGCCTTTTAGAAATTGAATTATATACCATACTATGTTCAAGAATCCCCATTCATGAACTGTGAACACATCAGGGCCAAAATACTCCAAAATAATGAACTTTGAAACACATCTTGTCCATAACCCGACCAACAACAATGGATCGGTGCACTCATCCATAGTGTTCTAGATATGTATGATTGGTTCTCTACCAAATGTATGTACCTTAAAATATGACGGACGGGTTCAAACGCCGGTAACGTGAACAACACAAAGGTCCAAATTATTTATAGAAAGCGCTACTTGCCTCTTTCTGCCATTCACAAGCCTCTCTCTCTCTGGCTGAAGCTAGTGGTGGCAACAATCTCCACTCGACGAAAAGGCAAAATTTCTTGCCAATCAGTTTTCACCATACTAGTGTAGATTTCTTGTTGTCCTTTCCTGAGTTCCTTTTAATGCTTTCCTCATTATGCTTGCTTTTGCCTTTGGATTTGCAATCTTGAGACAGTTGTAACGATGGCCATTGGTCTTGCAATTCAGTTAGTTCCAAAGCAGCTAAGGTGCACTTTTCATGGTTATAGTTAATGTGAATAACCTTGGCCTTCATAAGAAATGATTGCATGGAACTTTTGGGTGGAAACATCCAACAAGCTTGAAGAACATATCGTTGGCAGTATTCAATGTCTAAATTGTTTGAGAAATTTTAATTGTAAGATATTGTGCAATGACCAACATTGCCTTCTCTCGCATCTCAATCGACACACGATATGTGATACACGTCATCTTGAAGGCGGGTATACTCCTCGTAGGAGATGGCTCAGAGTCTCATCGACTATCTCATAAAACTTTTCGCGTGAACCGAAGTCGCATAATCCAGTTCCAATGGGTGTAGTTATTACCGTTCAATTTTTCGTTGGTGCTCGAGCAAAGGGGACCCATTTTGAAGTTGCAAAATACGGAAATTTGCTTCCTTTTGGTACTCCAAAAGAGGCCGCAAAAACCAAGCTTTACACCAAATTCTGCAAGGGGGAGGAGAAGCTCCACCACAAATTCACACTCCAAAAAACTCCAAGGTAGTCGACCGGGGAGGTCATCTCCAATGCCCAAGGGAAACCTCAAAACCCTCAGCCACGTAGCGTTTAAAAACACTATGGAAAGGAGGAGAGATTGAGTCTCCTGCAAGAAGACCAAGTTGTCGCCGCCAAGGAAGGGTCATTGTCGGGGGGGGGGGGGGGGGGGGGGGGGGGGGGGGGGGGGGGGGGGGGGGGGGGTCGCCACCATGTGAGGTGCGAGTTGGCAGGGTAGGATTTCAAAATGCAGAAGGCAACATTAGAGGGGGGTCTATGAGGCTCCAATCTCCAATATTTTAGAATGCCAACGGCTAGTTGCCAAGAGATGATCAAACAATGCCGATTTTGGGGAGAGGTTAGGAATCTCTTCACAGTTGCTCCACGGTGCTAATGGCTCCACCAAAGGCTTTGATACCATGTCAAAGTCGACGATACAAAAGCATAGAGATCAAAAGGGGGGAGAGAGAGAGAGAGAGAGAGAGAGAGAGAGAGAGAGAGAGAGAGAGAGTGTCTTCTGAACCCACCTTGGCAACGAATGACTAATTCGTCACTTTGACAATGGGGACAATGGGTTGCATATATACCCACCCACCTAAGTAAATTGCCCTACCAAACTGACAAATAAGTAAAATAAATACCTAAACGTCAAACAAATAATGGAATCACATTGGAAAGTTCCCTTGAGATGCCATAACTTTAACAAGATGAAGATAGCCAGAGAAACTTGTGTAATAGCATTGTGAATATTGTCATTGAGATGGATGGTCTTTAAAAAACATCGATTTGGGTGATATTTTGCTAGAATAGGATTCATGATGTTCATTTAGAGGCTTTTTATTGGCTTCTTAAAACAAGAATTGGTGATAAGGGACTTAGCATGCAATGGAAAGCCCTGAATGATCAAATGGATAGTTTCATTTGAGAGCCTTACTAAATATTATTTTGAGAGAGAGAGAGAAGAGGAGTTATAAAATGTAATTAATTAATTGGAAATCAAAAGGATAAGAAGCTATAAAATGTAATCTATTTTCAATCAAAGATTACGATTGGGACGTATTTATTTGCACATATCTATGCTTTAGAAGGTCCAATTCATGGATAACGAAAGCTCTTGTGTTCAAATTTCATGGAAATTGATTAAAAAAAGGTAAAATTTACAATATCTCGATAAGAAGACATTTATAAATCAAGAAAGACAGCTCATGTAACTTTCACAAATCCAGAAATTTACCAAATGGAAACTCAAATACTTTGACGATAATTAATATTCAAAATGAATACAAAAGGGTCAAGTTTTTTTAATAGGTCCATAGTGTAAATGTAGCATGTCACAAGAAGATTTAGAAATTCTCATGTAGAAAAAAACTTAGTTTTTTTAAGTATTTTTCATAAATGCATATAAGCATCATGAGGCTCTGCTCAAGAGACACTGCATACCTAGCTAGGCATGATTGGGGGTAGGAAACCGCCCGCCGGTAGCGGTCCCTTGCCCCCAATCATACCTAGCTAGGTACGTAGTGCCTCCCCCAGAGAAGCTCATGATGTTGAGGTAAGTCTCAAATGTGGGAATTATTGTACTAATGTCCAAAATTTCTTGTGTGAATTACGGTATTATTAATAATCTCTTGAATGTATTAACGTGACATAGGGAGCTTTTGAGTCGCCCAGAGGTTAAAAAAAATGGTGAAAGCAACTAATCTACTCATCGTTGAACAAAGCAACATACTAAGCAAATGTTCAAATTCAGACAACAGGCATATATACGTCATCTGTAGCTGTGTATATATAATTGCACATTAATCACATCATTAAACATTAAGAGTTGCACAGGTGGCTCACCCATAGTTTACTTTCTACTTTCAAATTCTCTTACTTCATATGTGGGTTCATGTTAGATTAGACGGCGCGGTGCACGCACAAGCCACAAGGGAAGTGGGATCTGTTTAACAGGACAACTTAAGACGGATCCTTCAGACCCACTTTTTCGGCTGCCCCGCTGGCATCGCGCTTTACGGCCTTGGCAGCCTCGACGCCTACCTCCTTAAGCCCCTGTGTTGTTTCCGCAACCTTCTCAGGAATGTCTTTCACCATACCAGCTGATGTATTCACTTCTCTTTTGACTTGATCCCCCACCTTCGCCGTAAATGACTGAGCTTCACCAACCTTCTCGCCGGCTGCGTCTGATGCATGCATTCCCTCCTTGCTTCCGGAATCTAGCTTTTCCTTCATTTTGCTGCTTGCCCCATCCGCTTTTTCGCTCGCCGTGTCCTTCGCATCTTGTAGCTTGCTCTTGGTCCTGTCCGCCATATCAGCTACTGAATCCTTGGTTTCCTGCCATTCACCTTTAGAGGGCTGATTTGCGTCGCTAACACCGATCTTTTTCGACTTGACCTCATCCTTCTTTTCATGGAAGGTTGAGGTGCTCCCTCCTCCCTCGCTCATCATTTTCTCGGATTCATGGTGGTGGTGGTGGTCGTCATGCTGCAGATGAAGCATCAAGAATTCATTGAGCGCCACACATTGAGCACAAGTGCATATATCGCGGTGCTCTCTCTCTCTCTCTCTCTCTCTCTCTCTCTCTCTCTCTCTCTCGCGCGCGCGCGCGCGCACACACACACACACACTGGCAAAACAAAGTAATTGCGTACCGGAAGAGCCGATGTGGAAAGAGGCCTGATGGGCGACGAGGCAGAGGGAGGCGCAGGAGATTGAAGGTGGACGAGAGAAGCTCCAGCTCTCTGATTCAAGCACCGAGACAGCAGAGCAGCAGACGCCTTCATCATTTTGGAGGCAACTGGAGAGGAAGTAGATGCAGACGATAAGAGGCAGTTGTGTGTGTGCGTGCGCGCGTGCGAGGTATTCTTGTATGTTGCTTGGGTGCGTTGCCTGTAGTGGTAACGGAGCAAGAGAAGATTGCAATAGGAAGGGAGGAAGGTAGTGAGGCATGCAAGGTGAGGTGACCGTGTGGCAAATGTAATGGCAGCGTATGGCGCTATCCACTTGTCACTTGCTGCCTTCACCCCAATACAATTCTTCTTAAACATCGCCCTTGTTAATCCACAAGGCCACTTGCACTAAATCACTAGTTGAGAGAGAGAGAGAGAGAGAGAGAGAGAGAGAGAGAGAGCCCTCCTTAGGTCGCCACGATTTAGAGAGAGAGAGTATGAGACCAATGAGTCTTTTGAGAGAGAGAGAGAGAGAGAGAGAGAGAGTGCACTACAAGAGTGACTAGTGGGTTTTGTGGGAGGATCCCTCCAAATTCTCACTAATTGGGATTTAAAATGAATCATGGGTATTTTTACTAACTCAGCATTGCCTCAGATTTAACAAGTCGTATGGAGACAGACGTCGGCACTGTCTTTCACACCGATCAGAGAGAGAGAGAGAAGAAAGAGAAGAAGAGAGATTATAGATTAAAGAGAAAAAAAATAAAAGATATCTTTCAAAAATTGAAAGAGTGCTCCTTTGTACACAAACTGAAATTTTCTCGTATATACACTCCCTTTCTACCCAAAGACACTGCCAACCAAAAAAAAAACTCTACAATGTGGGTGCTTTAAATGTATACATGTCCTATTGTCTTCAAAAAAGCTAAATTCACTACCTACATGGTACATGGTGCAAGGAAACACTAAAGAGTAGAAAAGGCTACAAAAAAGTAAAAAACACAAAGGTATCAATGCACACTCGACCAACTTTTTATATAAACATGAAAAATCTTTTGATTTTCCATTTTCATGGGATTTTTCATTTCCTAAACTCACCCTTCAGTTATACAATTGAGATGTTTTTAAAAAGCTAAATTCACTAGCTACACGGTGCAAGGAAACTCTAAAGAGTAGAAAAGGCTACAAAGGGAAAACCATAAAGGCATGAATGCACACTCGACCACCTCTTTACATAAACATGAAATTTTTTTTGATTTTCCATTTCCATGGGACTTTCATTTCCTTAACTCACCCTTCACTTATACATTTGAGATGTTTTTAAAAAGCTAAATTCACTACCTACATGGTGCAAGGAAACTCTAAAAAGTAGAAAAGGCTACAAAATTTGGAAAACACAAAGGTATCAATGCACACTATACCACCTCTTTATATAAACATGAAAAGTCTTTTGATTTTTCATTTTCATGGGATTTTTTATTTTTTAAACTCACCTTTCACTTATACATTTGAGATGTTTTTAAAGGATTTTTATGTTTCTCAGATTGGGGGACACTACGTCAGCTGGTGTCCCCTACTATTGGCTCGTACGCCTTTTTATTCAATAGTTCCAAGATTCCTCCAAATCTAGATTTGGAACTCGATGAATCCTTGACGGTCACCCTCTACAAAAGGATCATTGATTCGAACGCGCGCGTGTAGAAGACATCCACCTTATGGCACTTGATGTAAACCACGCGCCCATTCGCTCGCTGTGTTAAGAAAGTTGCAAATAAAATTGAAAAAAAACAAATCGTCTCCCCTCCGCCGCCTCCCATTTTAGCAAACTCCCCCTTCTCTCCATGGCTTTCACCTTCGCCTTCAACTCATTGCCGCCTTCTCCCGCTGTCACCTTATCGCCCGTTAGTTGTCTACAAGCCCGCGTTGTCTATAGCGCCCCTTTCCGTTCCTTCGCATTCGCCAAAGAATCTTCCCCGATTCTTAGAAAGGCTGGATGAAAAATGTGCAAGTTTTCCTATTGAAGCCTACATATATACACACACACACATATACATACATTTATTGGTGGTATTGGAGGCAATTATTCTTATAACAACGTCGATTTTAACGACAAAGGTGTGATCTTTTATCTCAAGCCATAAATAGAAATTTTCTTTTACAAGAACCCTCCCATTTTATTTTTGTCTTCTTCTCTTCTATCTGAGAACCAGACTTTGGCGTTTGGTGTCCGAGAGAGAGAGAGAGAGAGAGAGAGAGAGAGAGAGAGAGAGAGGATTTTCTGTTACTATGCCTTCCATTTGAGAGTTCAAGTTACATCTTCGTATGAATTGATTCTCCTCCCTCTTCATCTCTCCTTTAACACTGCCATTCGGATGTCTTATTTATATTTATATATATTTGTGTTCGCTATGTGTGTGTGTGTGTGTGTGTGTGTGTGTGTGTGTGTGAGTGAGTGAGAGAGAGAGAGAGAGAGAGAGAGAGAGAGATTGAGAGAGATTTAGGTGGCATTACATCAAATTATTTATTTTTTATGTTTTCGGAAGAAGAGTTTTTAAAAAAACAAAAAGGAAAAATGGAGAGAGAGAGAGAGAGAGAGAGAGAGAGAGAGAGAGAGAGAGAGTCATACAATTTCTTGGGTTGTGATTCCTGCATGTTTGTGACTAACTGCCACTATGACATACTTCAAGCATTTGAAACCCTTTGTTGCTGGAGTGTACTAGCTTATAGCCCATTAGGGCCTCAATGGAGTCTCCGAAATGTTTATATCTCAATCAAACTTGAGATATAGGTATGAAAGTAAATATTTCTTTTTTCCCGAGAATGTGCTATTAAAAAGGTGATGCATTCAACCACATAGAAAGGAAGGTAGCTTTAGCTACTTAGAAGGTACCTTCAGGACGTCATAGGTGTCCCACATTCTCCTGAATCTTTGTTCTTCCCCTACATTTGAAAC
This sequence comes from Adiantum capillus-veneris, assembly GCF_014529385.1. NCBI lineage: Eukaryota > Viridiplantae > Streptophyta > Polypodiopsida > Polypodiales > Pteridaceae > Adiantum > Adiantum capillus-veneris. Next base: position 77,477,173 of record NC_140946.1, read on the forward strand.
TTTTGTCAACTTTCCCTCCCTCTTTTAAGGGGCATGTAAATCTAAACACTCTTTAAAATGCCCCTCACTACTGCATGGAAAAGTGCTTCCTTTTCTCTCTCTTCATGACATAGCTAGAAGATTTGCACTGTCTGTATCTCCATATCCATTCTCACACTCTTATTACTCACTCGCCACCATGACCATTCTTAGCCTCCATCTTCTAACCTCATCAAACCAAAGCACCATTGCATTTTCCCTCTCTGAAAGAACAAGTCTCCAACTCCATAACATCCCTCCTCTTCTCCTTCTCCACTTGCACAATGTGAGTGCGCAAGTGCGGTGCGAGTGCGGAGAGAGAGAGAGAGAGAGAGAGAGAGAGAGAGAGAGAGAGAGAGAGAGAGAGAGAGAGAGAGAGCACAAGATGTGGGTGGAGAAACTCAACAGTGTGGGAGAGCCCCTTGTTCTTCTATTTAGTAAAGAATAAGGTGTGTACAAGTAATGGGCGGTTGGATGCCTCTGGCATGTCCAACCAGGGTAAGAGGCACACCGCCTTTACCCCAACAATCTCCCACTTAAAGGAAAATGTGTCGATAAGTGGTACTACTATAGAACCTAGTAGTACGCACAATAGGTATAGGGAGGAATCTCATCTCAACCTATGTCCACTGGCTCTCTCGAAGTCGATGCATGCCACCGTGTAGGCTCTAGCAGTGTGCAGAAGTGTATATTCCTGCTAGAATAAACATACATACTCTGCATGTATCATGTAATGACCTGCACCGCTCCATGATGCATCATGCTTGTGTCAGTCATCACACGATTGGCAACTCCAACTGCAAATGCGCCCAATGTAGTTTCTATGTCGGGTCTCGACACTAAGAGGTCGTACATGACAGTCCCAAAGGCTAATGATAAACGCGTAATCTCTGCCATATCCTACCCATGGCATCAACGCCATGTGCAGTGACCTCTTCCAATCTATCCGCAATAGGTATCTCAACCCTCAATGTATAACCACCAGAACTAGTCTCATATGGACACATCAATCATGACTTCGGGGTAGTTGTCACTCCCTCATCATCCATAGGGACTGTACCATCATATCAGCCTCTAGCATGAGCAAGTCAAAGAACTCCATATCGCTCATCTCCATGGTAGGATGCATCTCTGTCCTAAAAGGATCAATCCATCATGTCTCGCTAGAGCATGGCCAGTTTGCATCTACAGACACGTTGTGCATAACATGTCTACATTTATAGACATGTTGTGCACAACACTTTGGATCTCATCTGCGAAAGTACATGTCTACAAATTCATTGAGACTGCATTGTCTCGCACATGTGACTCACGGCTATACTCCTTGACCGGCAAAGCATCAAAATCTATCACCACCACCGGTGACTGCTCTAGTCATGCACTCACAGAGCTATCCTTCTCTATACGTCTATCCTCGGATCCTGCATGCACAACAAGCGAGGTGTCACGTTGGTCATCAGCAATATGTACTCGCTTAGACTACGAGCGGTTGCATGGCAAGGGACTTACATAAACCATGGCATCTCTGACACAAAGAACGTTGAGAAGAGTCAAACGAGCACCACGATAACCTTGCGCTATCACAAGAGAACCTCTCCTCATCAAGTAAGACTCATCAGTCAACTGAACATGACACCCATGATCTCTGAGCTGCGAGATGTAGATCAAATTCCTATGAGCATCAGGCACATTCTAAACATCATGGATCACAAGCATAGTCCCACTGGCAAAGTGAAAATGAATGTCACCCACACCATGAACATCATCCTATCTCAGAGCAAAAAATGTGCTAAACCACTCCTTGCAAGGAGTAACATGGCGTAAAGCACTATTGTCTAGCTTCCAATCGCGAGACAAAGTCCATGCATGTCTAGATGAACCTACAAAAGTAGGGGTGTCTACCACACTCGTACTCTCACCAACAACCAATGGAAAACTTCGATGCCTCCAACGCCTGAAACATCGTCTCCTCATGTTCCCTGGTCTGCCACAATGCCAACAAACCACATGTCTGTGCTGCTGAGATCTACCTAATACACCAACCTGTGTATCCAATAATGAACTATCACTGCAAGATACCATAACTGAGCACAAAATGAGTCTATAGAGTTCACACAAAGTGCAAATGCAATGTCCAGAAGAGCATAACCGCTCAACACAATGCAAAAGAAAACCAGCTGATCAAAACACTTGCCACCAAAACTATGGAAAACATCGCATAAAGCCCATAATCCTCTGCCAAAAACAAGAACCAATCATGCATAAATTGTGACCATACGCAATGAGAGCACAAGAGAAATGACCATTAGCATAGGCACAAGACAAAACTTGGCTAAAACAACTCTCTAGCACCTATCACAAAACGCATAAAACCTCACGAAAAATCGGCAAAGTCTCCTTTGTAATTGGAGCAAAATGTCACCAAAAAACAAGGAAATAAACAATGCGAAAACACTATGGCAAAATGCCAAAATGGCAAACAATCTAGGAATTCCTCGGCCAAAATTAATGAGCATAAGGCTCCCGTAATGTCAATACATGAGCTATACCTACTCCACAAGACACTGCAAACTTGTGAGCTAATCGCCCAGCTCACCCAGTGCGGTATTGAGGCATACACACACTAATCTCCCACTTGCAGAGAATACCTCACGAAAGCCCTGGATGCACCTTGCAATCACTACCTGGATCGCATCAAATCATTCGCATAAAACTGTTGGGAAAAATATTCCAGAGTTTTGAGAGTAAAATGGCTATCAAATCCAAATAACCAACAAGTTGCCAAGCTCAAGCACGAGCAATAAATGTGCATTAAATTGCACTGAAAAATACATGCATAAACCTCTGCACATTTGTATACCATGCATGCTCTTTGAAATCGGCTCAATTGCACAAGTTAACATGCATAACCTGTGATGAATCTGCTCTCAAATCCTAAGAGTCCACAAAAGTGCATACATTCACCAAATGTTCTCAACTTATGCACAAGAGAACAATCAAGCTTAATTCAAGCTACATGGGGGTAGCAAATCAGCTTCAAAAGCACTCTAAATTACCACAGTATGCATACATGGTATGCATATTAACTTGTAACTTCCAAACACCCTATATCCGGTCATCCCATATCTCTCAAACCGTCAAGAATTTGCAAAAATTTCCTTCTACAAAGATGTAGATTGTAAAAAGAAGTTATAGGTCAAAACATATATGTAAAAATATGCAGCTCTGTACCCTCGACCTATAGGCAGTCTGCCAAATGTACAACAAAATCAATGCTGGATTTGGAAAAACTTTCAATTGGAAAGTTGTAGACCACAACATTTCTAGTAGTTATGATAGCAACCAAGCTGAAAATCTACCTTTTACTCAGCCAAAAATTTTACTGCAAAATAGTGCTAAAATTCTTCACTCCAATCTCCGCCACAACATCACCCTGCTCTCCGCAAATTACCATGCACTCTGATACAAGTTGTAAGTGCGTGGAAGGGGTGTGCATACAGAGAGTGAGAAGAAGAAGAAGAGAGAGAGAGAGAGAGAGAGAGAGAGAGAGAGAGAGAGAGAGAGAGAGAGAGAGGGGGGGGGGGGGGGGGAGAACACAGGATGTGGGTGGAGCAACTCAACAGAATGTGTGTGAGAGAGCCTCTTATTCTTCCATCTAGTAAAGAAAAAGGTGTGTACAAGTAATCAGCGGTCAGATGCCTCTAGAATGTTCGACTGAGGTAAGAGGCACACCTCCTTTACCCCAACACAAAAGCACCATATTTGTCTTGTCTCCCTTGTATCCCCTTCCATTTGTAGATCAATTTATGCCCATTCTTACAAATGGTGTCATAAAATCTAATATCTAACTTTTCCAAATGATTTTCTCATATTAAACTCCTTCCATTTGTAGATCAATTTACACCCATTCTTACAAATGGTGTCATAAAATCTAATATCTAACTTTCCCAAATGATTTTCTCATATTAAACTGGCCATTTAAAATGGGAAGATAAAGGTAGCAAGAGTCATAATATTAATATGTGTCACTAGACTTATCTCAATAGGGGACCAAAAGGAGAGATATTATATCAAAGAGAAATGTGAACTCAATGAATCTTTAAATGGCCTTAGGGTAAGCTTCATAAAGCCTCCAAAGGGTAGTGCTAGAATCCATTGGGTCTAGGATTAATGGAAAACTCTATTGCCAACTCTAGGTATTTTAAACCATGCAGTATAAGGTTACTATGGACCTTCAAGTGGCCAAGTTGCACCCCCCACTTACATGGGGCGAGCCTCTCTTGTAGAGAGATGAGAGAGAAGACACACTGTAAGATAGAGGGGAGATAGACCTGCAAATAACCACCCAACCATCCTATATATAAGCCCCTGGCCCTCTAGCTCTTAGCTATATATAGACCCCTATACTACAAGTTTGTTCGGCACTTTTCCAGGGCCATACTATCCTAGTCCTACCCTTGGCATGACATTACTCCCCCCTTGGAGAACCGTTTTTGTCCTCGAAGACGAAAGTGGTAAGATCTTCTCAAGAACACTAATGTTTTCCACAGTGGCACCTATGAGAAACCCGAGAACTGCCATAAAGGATTCTCCACCCTAATTCTTATAATATAGGCCCTTGGCCATCCATACTTAGAATCCGATGTCCACATCTAGTAGCCGTGGCCTGGGTGGGTTTGTGACTCCCCTTGGGTTTGCCTTTGGCATTACATTACCCCCCCCCCCCCCCCCCCCCCCCCCCCCCCCCCCCCTTGGAGAAGCGTTTTCCTTCTCAAAAACAAAAGTGGTGTATCTTCATAAGAATACTAATGTTTTTAAGAGTGGCATCCTTCATGGATCCAACTGTTCATTTGATTGGGATATGGTTAGGAGGTTCAATGAAATCGAGAATAAAATCTTGATTTTTTCACATTGTTGTCCAAAGTTGGTGCAACCAAAGTTGGTATGAGCTAGGAAATGGTCCATGCTAGGCAGAGGTGGCAGGCAAGTGCAGTGCAGAAGGCTAGGGCAGGTGCCAAGGACCTAGGCAGCCAAGAGGTAGCGAAAAAGTGTGCTCAATGCGGCTTTTTAGGCCAAGGAGGCTTAAAGAGGGGTCAGTTGGGGTAGCAGATGAAGATGTTCGAAATGCCCTATCAGTGTCCTAAAATGTAGTGTTTAGTGTGCTCTAGAAGCCGGTCTAGACGGCTCGTCAAACGGAGCCCCGGTGTGCAAGAAACTAAAGTTTGAAGAAAGAGTGTGTAGCAGATCCCTGACGGGCAAGGCAGCTGGGAAATTAGGTGCCAAGGGGTAGTCCCAGGTAAAATAAAGAGGGAGAGAAAACCCGAGGAAGGCCGCCATGTGTATAAGGTGAAGACAAGGACAAGTGGACCAAGCAAAGAGCAAAAGGGCCAGTCAAGCAGAGGTAAAACCAAGGCAAAAGCAAAGGTAAGGCCGCACCAAATGAAGAGAGAGAAATAGAGAAAGAGGGCTGATGGAAGCCGGGTAGAGATGGTCAAGAGGCAAAAAAGGGGTGCAGGGAAAGATAGCCCACCCAAAGGGGTAAAAATGAAAGAGGGAAAAGTAAATTTTTTTACAAAAAGCCTAGGGGCAATAGCGACGTCGCTATTGCACCCCCCCCCAAGTGGAAAAGAGAGAGAGGAAAAGAGAAGATAGAGCAAGGTGATGCCCCCTTCCCAAAAGATACTAAATTAGGGTACTAGATGGACCAATAAGGGGGGAAATTTCCCAAATTGAAGATCACCCCCATAAAAGTCAGAAATTAATCAAATTAGGGGCTTTTTTCCTGGCTTTTTGTGTCGTTTGAAGCAGCAAAGTGGAGCTCTCTGACAGAGGAGTGTGCCTGTCAAAGCCCTTTGTATTTTCTTGTGAAAATGGCCATGATGATGGCACTGCAAACCTATGTACATGTTTAGTGAAGTGTAATCGAGCCACTGTTGCCGAGCTTTGTTGTCGTCTCCCCTTCCCCCCTTCTCTTTCTCCTGCTCTCGTGCTTTCCCTCGGTGCCGGCTGTGTGGAAGTGTGTGCCCCCCCGAACCGACGGTGTTTTGTGTGAGAGAGTGAGATTGAGCGGCTGTGTGCGTGTGTAAGGGTGGAGACAGACCGTGGCAGTAGGTGTGCGTCGTGTGGTGAACTCGTGGAGTGTGTGAGCAATGGAAATTGGGAAAGCGGTGGTCTGCTAGTGTGAGTTGTGTTTTCGAAGGTGTTTTTCGAGAGAATAGGGATGCTGTGGATACACTGAGATATAGAGAGGCCCTTGTGTTTGTGCCGGGCGTGTTTCCCCATTCCCCTTCTCCATCTTCTGGTGCCCCCACTGAGGAGTGTGTTGATGCTCCTAGTTGAAGTCGAAGCATTGATTTTGGTGATGCCCAAGGTGCGGCCTTTGAAGAGCAGGTGCTGTTAGTGATGGCTTGGAAGGGATTTCCCATTTTCACTGGGGTTGAAGATGCGGAAACTTGGCTACAAGACTATGGGTTGTTCATGTTGGAAAGTGGTTTATCAAGAGAAGACAGTGCGGTACAGGTGTTCCCACTCCTGGTTCGTGGTAAAATGAGGCTATGGTTTGATAGACTTGGTGAAGAAGAAAAAGCAGATTGCGAAGCCCTGGAAGCGGCTTTTCGAAGCAGATTTGTTGCGGATGCGCAGCTAGATGAGGTAAAGCGGAAGCTAGACGGATTGAAGCAAATCTTGGAGGGAGATTTTCAAGCATTCGACTGGGAGTTGGAAGCCCTTTGGAGGAAGTTAATCAAGGTAACTGCTGCAAAAAATGCTAGTTTTTTGAAATTGCGTAAATTCATGGATTGCCTGCATGAGGAAGTGCGAGATAAAGTGGAGGTAGATGGCCCAATGATGTATAAAGAGGCAGTAGCTCTAGCGAGAGGGCGAACCAAGAATATTTTGAAGAAGCGTGAGGCTAGGCAGGGTTTGCCAAATGCAGTGATGCCAAAGCAGTGTAATGCGGTGGTAGCCGAGCCACAGGTGATGCAAAGAGAAGTGCAAGTGCAAGAAGAACCAAGGGTTATTTGGCTACAGAGAGATAGGGTGGTTCCTATGCCGAAGATGCCGCCTAGAGCGGTTCCAATTGTGGAGGATGTGTAGGTAGTTCCAGAGTGGACAAAGGAAGTGATGCCAAGTTCAAGTGTAGCTGTTGAAGCTCCATTGAAGTGCGGTAAAGAGAAAAGGGTGCGGTTTGCAGATGAGGTCGAAGCGGTGAAGCTAGAGGAGATTCCTGAGCTTGAAACGGAGGAGGAGACTGAATCGAGTGACAATAGCTCTATGGATGCGGATTCGAGTTGGGAGACTGAGTCGTCTCAATCCAGGTATGATGAGTTCGACCTCTTACATGTGAGTGGAGAGGAAGTGAATATGTGCATTGAGCAGCATGAAGTGCAAGCCGAAGTGCTTAGTGAAGACCAAGTGGAGCAGTCTAGGCCTACATGTGGTGAAGAGCAGGTAAAGCTGGTGTGTAGTGCCATGCTAATGGTCATGTTGATGAAAGTAGTAGTAGAGTATGTCATAGTGGTGCAGCAAGTGCGGAATTTTGCCAAAAGGGTTAGAGCAGTTGTACCTATGAAAGAGGACGAGGAGGATGTGATAGAGAATGAGTTTCTATCTTCCTTGGCATAGATTGATGATGTAGTGGTAGAAGAACAGGTGATTGCGATGGACAAGCAAACGGTGCTTATCGACCTTGAAGGGCCAATTGACGAGGAGGAGCTCGACAATGCTGGAATTGAGTTCATGGCAGGTAAGAAAGACAATGTGGAGTCAAAGTTAGAGGTACTCCCTATGCAGTCAATGCCCTCTATGATAGGTGGTGCGGATTCCAAGGCAGTGTCCAAGCTTTCTAAGGAGGTCTATCAGTGGTGGCTGAAGGGAAAGCTAATAAAAACAGTTGTGCATTATGCTGTCGAACAGGTGCAGGATCTGCTAGATGAGGATCTAGCTTTACATGGATGGGAGGGCGGGTCAGATATGTTAGGTCTGTTTGGTACGAGTGATGGTACAAGCAGGTATTTGGATGGTGAGCACGGGGTGCTCTATTTGGTGTTCATGGAGGATCTTTGTTGCGAGTTAGCAGTTTGCCGATAAGTGCTTGGAATGGTAGAAGTATGCTGATGGCAGTTTGGCTATGCAGTTGGATATGTGCCTTGGTGTGGAACTATGCAGAACAGTGCAAGGTGTTTGACCCAAGAGGTTGGTGATAGGTAAATCAGGGGGTTGAGCAACCCGCATGAGCAAAGGTGGCGGGTAGCATATGCCAATTTTATACATATGGTAGGGGTTTTGCAGTGTACATATAGTTTGTTTTTGCTGTGCAGTTTTTTAGTGCAGTAAGCCTATGTGTGGTTGAACATAAATGTTCAATGACGGAGTGGGCAATGATGGTGCAACCAAAGTTGGTCCGAGCTAGGAAATGGTCCATGCCAGGCAGAGGCGGTAGGCAAGAGCAATGCAAAAGGCTAGGGCAGGTGCCAAGGACCTGGGCAGCCAAGAGGTAGCGAAAAAGTGTGCTCAATGCGGCTTTTTAGGCCAAGGAGGCTCAAAGAGGGCTCAATTAGGGTAGTAGATGAAGATGTTCAAAATGCCCTATCAGTGTCGTAAAATGTAGTGTTCAGTGTGCTCTAGAAGCCGGTCCAAATGGCTCGTCAAACGGAGCCCGGTGTGCAAGAAATTGAAGTTTAAAGAAAGAGCGTGTAGAAAATCCCCGATGGGTAAGGTAGCTGGGAAATTAGGTGCCAAGGGGCAGTCCCAGGTAAAATAAAGAGGGAGAGAAAACCCGAGGAAGGCCGCCATGTGTATAAGGTGAAGACAAGGCCAAGTGGACCAAGCAAAGAGCAAAAGGGCCAGTCGAGCAGAGGTAAAACCAAGGCAAAAGCAAAGGTAAGGCCGGACCAAATGAAGAGAGATAAATAGAGAAAGAGGGCTGATGGAAGCCGCAGAGATAGTGAAGAGGTAAAAAAGGGGTGCAGGGCAAGATAGCCCACCCAAAGGGGTTAAAATGAAAGAGGGAAAGTTTTTTTTTTAAAAAAAAGCCTAGGGGCAATAGTGACGTCGCTATTGCAAACCCCCCCAAGTGCAAAAGGGAGAGGAAAAGAGCAGATAGATTAAGGCGGTGCCCCCTTCCCAAAAGATACCAAATTAGGGTACCAGATGGACCAATAAGGGGGCAATTTCCCAAATTGAAGACCCCCCCAATAAAAGTAAAAAATTAATCAAATTAGGGGCTTTTTTCCTGGCTTTTTGTGCCGTTTGAAGCCTCCAAAGTGGAGCTCTCTGACAAAGGAGTGTCCCTGTCAAAGCCCTTTTGTGAAAATGGCCATGATGATGGCAGTGCGAACCTATGTACATGTATGGTGAAGTGTAATCGAGCCAATGTTGCCGGGCTTTGTTATCGTCTCCCGTTCCCCCCTTCTCTTTCTCATGCTTTGCTGTTTTCCCTTGGTGCCGGCTATGTGGACGTGTGTGCCCTCCCGGACCGATGGTGTTTTGTGTGAGAGAGTGAGATTGAGTGACCGTGTGCGTGTGTAAGGGTGGAGACAGACCATGGCAGCAGGTGTGCGTCGTGTGGTGAATTCGTGGAGTGTGTGAGCAGTGGAAGTTGGGCAAGCGATGGTTTTCTAGTGTGAGTTGTGTTTTCAAAGGTGTTTTCCATTTAGAACTCACTTGAGTATGCTAAACGAGTTATCACAACTAAGATGTACCCAAAAGAATACCTCTTTTTAGTTCCATGAAAGTAACTGACTGACGTAACTTATCAATAAAATATAAGTCCTTGACTTGTTTTCAATTTTCATTAGTAAACAACCCCACCATAACTAGTGTTCAAGGTTGAGAACCTGACTTAACATGAAGGGACTAAACCAAGTCACAAACATGCTTTACCTTATGGTAAGCAAACTCCAACTAGAGCAATACATGCTTGCTAATTGGATTGCTTGGTGCTAATGTATATGCTTCACAAATTATTTAGCACAAGAGTACACTTATAATCTGCCTATCCTCTTTGGATAACTGACAATACTAAGGTGTGTTTCCCCATGGTTTACAGACAATCTTCCAAAGTGACTAGTAAATGGGGATCACAGTAGCAAACAACGTTGCTGAGGAATCCACAAGCACCCAAACCAAGCCATGACCTCTATTGGTGGTTAGTAGATCCAAAATGCTTCATAAGAAACTATGTGATGAATATGCATGCCGCTCCAAATCAACCTTTGCTAAACACTAGGGCCCATAACACCTAGTGTGCATGCATTTAGCAAAAGCAGATTTGAACCTGCATATTCATGGTCATACTTGCTAATACTTATGGCGAATGTGATGCTCCTAGTACACATGAAAGAGGAGTGTAAATAGTTCTGAAAAGAAACTAAAGACTTTGTATTGCAATCATTTGCAAGCCTTGCTGAGACGTTTGAACCATAATAGAAGGTGAAATATAAGTCACTTTTAGGTACAAACAATGAAACTTTTTCATTAACAACACATAGCCTTGCTATATTCCTAAACAACCATCCTTTAATGTTGTTTAGCAACACTTATAACCTTAACAAGTCGTTCTAAGTACCCGACAATTTCTAGCCGATGAAATTGTTCCTGATGTGATGTGCTGAAAATGGTCTTATAAATGGATTTGACGAGCACCCTAGGGACTTTGTCGCTACACATAATTAAAATAGTGGGCATCAATGTCAGGCCTAGAGACTCATATTTTCCACATGTGGAATATGTCTCAACTAAGAATGTATGAAAAAAGAACATACTTCAAGGATGAGATGTACTTGTGTGTGGAGGTAACTGCAAACACTCTACGGCGGAAGTGAGAGGGACCCTCAATAACCTTGCTCCACACTGGCTAAACCAGACTCCTTGAGTTTCTAGACCATGTTGTATCCCATGTGACAACAAGTGCCAAACTACGTAGTGTAGGAATGTATATTGGACACTATGGTCCAAAATACTCTGCTCCTATATGACCTTGTCATGTCTCTTTAAGAGCAAAATGGATGAAAACATAGAAGTTTATGCATCCTACTTGGAAAAGTAAACAAAAAAGTATTAAAAAAAGAAACAAAAATAAATTAGATGCGTACTTGGAGATTGAACATAGTGTTCACTTACATGTAGTCAAAGGCACTGCCCAAATTTCCCGCTTGCAAAGGCCTAGGAATGCTAATTGAAAATTAGTGAAATGCAAGTAGTATTGCACATGTAACCCTGGGTGTTGCCTTTGTAATCCAAACCCCTTGGTAAATTCTACATTATCAAACCCCTAACTTCTCAACTAGCAGCCAATAGTAATTGAAGTCAACTTTGGAAGTTGAAATTGCCCACTACCCCTTGGTAGCTCGTGGACTTCTTTCCTTGAAAGTGAAAGTGTGAAGGTGCCAAGAACTGACCATCAACACTCAAGAAGTGATTTAGTAATCACGAGCTGGGTCTTACCCAAAAAATATGCTCGTATAGACACTCTTAGTCCTATAGATAAAATCGAAGATCCACTCAAGTTGGAATTATATTTACAACTAGATCCTTTCTAGACCCAAAAATCCATAATCTTGGGTTTTTATGAACAACCATGGTGTCTGAAATGCTAGCTTCATCTATACACCTTGGTAGAGATAAGACCTTACGAGTTTAAGACGTTCAAAAACTCAACTTGAACTTCACCTTTAAAGTATGTAGTGCTAACATAACACCAAAAAAATCAGTAAGGGAAAGACTCTTGCTTGTCCAGTAGAATCGATAGGTACTCAACTAGATAGAATTGTTCGATCTTGAAAGAAATCATTGATAGATTACAAACATATGGCTCTTAACCATTGATATATTACAAACATATGTCTCTTAACCATTCCAAAATAGGTGGCTCTCAGCCCTCTGAAAAGAGATGGCTCTTAGCCCTTTCTATTACGATATAGACATAGAAAGATTTTAGTATAATCATGCCTAATTTCACCTTTCTTGCAAAGAATTAGGAGAGAGAGAGAGAGAGAGAGAGAGAGAGAGAGAGAGAGAGAGAATGTTGGATGAGAAAAATCCCTTATTGTATTGGTGTATGCCCCTTGCGTATCCCATTTTGTAGACAATGGCTGTGTGATAGCTTATCCTATAAGCGTGTGAAAATGTGTGTGTACAACGCTCTTGTAGAGAGAGGTACATAATTCACATCTTGACCCACCTACCGTGTATGTGGTCATGATTGTATTAGGGTGACATAAGTATGGCACTTTGCCTGTGAATAAATATAAATTTAAAAATATTTTAAGAAATCAATAACTGACCTTGTCCTTGACAGAGTAGCTAGTGCTATAGTGGAGGCATATACAATGATGGGTGTTGTACATCCATCGTACTAGTATGCCATGCATACATATCAAAAAATAGAATAATAAGCCCTTGGCTTCAATGAAAGTCTCAACCATGTGAGCCTCTGGTATATGTGCCTTGCACAAATGTACTGGCATGGATACATCACAGTGAGTCGTTGCATAAATTGTGAGCTTATATCCACATAGTGCCAAATATGCGTGCCATTGTCGCTGTGATATGAAGTCAATCGATGATAACTTGGCACATGAGAGAAGCCTTGCTTCGCATGAAATTTGACAAAGCACTTTTCTTTGTATAGTTGAGATATCTTTTTCAAATAAAAGGTTAAATTACAGAAGAAACAAGCATAACTTGAAATTTACTAACCTTGTCACCCGTTTGTAAGTAGGTTTTTAGTAATTCATAAGTAAGAAGCTCGCTCAAATTTGGCTCATATCCATACGTACTGCTCGAGTGAGTTAGAGTATGTATCATATACACCCTCTTGTTTTGTAAAAACTTGCAGACATCTTGGCAAGTTTTCCCAAGTTCGATACTAATAGCATATTCCAAACTTTGGAAACCACGATGCCAAATGCCGGAAGGGAAGCCTTGCTTCACATAAGTACTCATGGAGTTCTAGTGCTCATAGCTAACAATTTTTTCCACATTACAATGTTATAGAAAAAGAAAGTCTACCTTGTCGAGCATTCACAGATAATCAACCTTGTCGAATTGTACCACGTATTGAAAAGAAAAAAAAAACTTGCAAAGTATATACCTCAGACCTGCTTGGCTTGATTATGGTTGTCCTTGACCTTATAGATTTGTCTCGGTTGACAAAACTGCTACAAAAGTTTTCCTAGGAACCATATCCTAGCAAAAATGTAAATCTAAAATGCAACATAGGGAAACCTATGCCGGCTTCTCAAGTTGGAACAAGTGGTTCGGGGACTTTTTCGTCTTGATTGCAACTCATAGCAATTGCACGTCTTATGCGATCGATTTTAAAAAAACTCCATACTGCACCTTGCCTTCAGAGAAGTTGCCTCTTGTGGTAATATCAAGTCTAGCAGCCGGCCATGCCAATCTCCTTGAGATGCTAGAGAGGCGGTTTGTAATCAAGTTGTGCTTGATTTGGGTATGCAAACTGATCATTGGTCCTTGCCAATAATATATGCAAAAAAATTTTAATGTGTATGATAACTGTCACAAGCCGTGCTTGTGCTTGGAGTGCACTCATCTTTGTTGCATGATAGGGCTATGCATCCTATTTTGAAAAATTAGTCAAACAAAAGAAAACTATTGCTTAACTTCTAAAGTACTCGCATCGCCTTTCCTTGCCGTACTGGCTTGGTTCCATTTGAGCACGCCTTGCATGATTTTGTTAAATGCCTTGCACTTCTTGTTTAATCCAATTTGGCTTGCGATGTAATGGTCTTCGCGTGCCAGTGCATGACCAATGCATGCCGTGCATGACCAGTGCATGCTGCCTTCTCGCGGTCCTCAACACCTGTAGGCTTGCCAATATAGCCTTGCTATCGAGCTTTAAGTGCTTCTTGCCAATCATGTCGACTCTTGTTTGCACTTATGGAGACACTTTGCCCTCGATCTCGGATCTTTGCCGATTATATATTGTGCTTTGCACGGCCCGTGCATGCGTCCCTGAGGACATGCACCATCTTCGCATAGTCGTGCTCCAATAAAATTGAGATCGATCATCCGTGAGTAACAAAACTCCCCATGTACATCATATATATATATGGTTTTTCCATTTTTCTGTGCCTCATGATTTTCTACCAGTACCATGCCTTGCATCAACATGGGTTTGGGATTGCTTGATGGACATATTCCTCCTTGATAGATGGTGGTATTTTGAGTTGTTTCCTTTACATACCATGCATGACCAATGCATGCTCCCTTCTCTCAATCCTTGACATTTGCATGCTTGTTTGCAATTTTGAATCCATGAACTTCGCTGATTTCAGCCATGCCAAGGCGGCCTTACCCAAGCTCTTCTGCTTGCGACAAATTGGACACTCTCGATTTTTTGCACTTTACATTCTCTGCATGCTTTTATCGCAGCCTGCAAGCTGGTGTGCCTTGCAGTCCATGCATGGCCATGCATGGCCAATGCATGCGGTGGTGACTGCTATACTCGTGTTATGGGGAAATCCCCTAGGGTGGCCTTAGGGCACCCTTAGGGCGCCCACTTCATACCAAAAAAGTTTTAAAATAAACGCTCTTTACCTGCTGTCAATGATGGCAACTGTTATGGGAGCGAATCACACCACCTATAAAGTGCATGCAACACTACCTTAGGCGCACAAAGGCAATCTCTATAGCTTTTCAAGCTGATACCATCCCCCACATACAACAGTGTGGAAGGCCAACTAAACCATAATCAGGAATCTCACTGCTCTCAACTACACCACCCAACCCACATACACACAAATGGACTAGATAATTAATTTTATTTGGATTAGATCTAAAAGCCTTGGCACCTAGGCATTGCCAATGTAAACTCTTAGGATAAAGGGTAACTTGTAAAATGTAAACATCTCATTTTTAGCTAATAGAGAAGAGTGCCTTGGGAGAGCATTGGCTATGGAGTTGTCTTCTTCTTATTGCTTTTCACTAGTCACTTTCTTAACTAAGTAATGCTATGTTTGTGTGTGTTGCTAGGGTAGTCAAAGCACTAGCATGCTTGCTTGCTTGCCTATGCATCCTAGGGACTCGTCTTCAAGCATGTGTTTGTGTAGAGTAGAATACAGCGTGTAGGTTCCCTAGGAATTTCCATGTGTGCATGCTTGTAGTAGAGAGTGTGTGTAGTTGGAGAAGCAAGATAGCAAGTGGCCATCAAAATTACTTATTCTTTTTGGATGTGACCTTCTTGAATGGCCCCATAAAAAATCCAGCCCCCATTTCATGAATACTCCCAATGGATGAATTGGTGTCAAAGGAGTCATATATGTTGTTGTGGATATTTCCATCCTCTAACAAATATCACAAATTTTACATAAATCTCTAACATTGGCCATCATGGTTTGCCACCATATTCCAGCTTGTAGAATTTTCTTGTAAGTGATGTCAGTGGAGAAATGTCCTCCAGAGCTCCCACTATGAGCTTCTATAATTACCTGCATTCTTCCTTGCATAGGCACACACCTTTGAAGAACCTCATCAATGCCTAGTCTATCCAAGGCTCCCCCCTTGATGGTGAACTTCATACTTTTCTAAATCACTACCTTTTTATTTGCTTGGGAGCAGTCTTTTGAAATTCCCCATACTAAAGGAAATCATATACATCCTCTGTCATTCTAGATATTGTCCTTACACTTCTGAGTTTTGAAAAAGTTAGAGATTAAGGAAAAAGCTAATTCTTTATTTTAGAAATACAAAGAGGCATTTGCATGGGAACACGATGATTTGAAGGGAGTAGATACAAAATTGTGTCAACATTGGATACTGCTGAAACCAAATGCCAGACCGGTGAGATTGCATAGGTATAGAATGAATCCCAATTATGCCAAGAAGGTATGAAGAAAATATGTTGAAAGCAGAATTTATTACTAAAGTAGTAAGTAGTGATTGGTTGTTTCCAATTGTAGTGTTTTCATAGAAGAATGGGAAGTTGCAAGTATGTGTGGACTACCAAAAGCTCAATGCTCAAACCATTAAATATCCATTCCCACTTTCATTCTTTAATATGTTGCTAGATGAGATTGATACCCATGAAATGTATAGTTTTATGGATGGTTGTACTGGCTACAATCAGCTAAAGTTTGCACTAGAATATTGAGCAAAAAACAACTTTCATTACTGAATGGAAAGAGTTTATGTATTTGGTAATGCCATTTGGGTTATTTAATACTCCATCAATCTTTCAAAGATGCATAATGGAGATCTTCAATGAGTTCTTGCATAAATTTTTGGCTATTTTCATGGATGACTTCACAATCTTCTCAATGAAAGAAATGCATCTATTATTCTTGGAAATGGTTTTTGAAAGATGCAAAGAGAAGACAATATACTTGAACTCGTTTAAGTCAATGATTATGGTATGGAAAGGCCAACAACTAGGATATCTTATCTCTAGAAATGGTATGGAGATGGCAAAAGACAAGGTTAAGTGTGCTTAGTAGGCTAGAGCACCAACAACTGTATTTGAAATAAGCTAATTCTTGGGCTACGTCAATTTCTCTAGAAGATTTATTCATACGTTTGCAGCAAAGGCACTTCGTCTATATAGATTGTCTCATAATAGAAAAACGTTTATCTGGACCCCAAAATGTGAAGCAAGTTTCCAGTCTCTGAAAGGAGCGATCAATAGGAAGGCAATACTTTATTAACCAGACTGGGATGTGATTTTCCATGTTCATGTACATGCATCTAGAATGGTAATGGGGGAAATATTGGCCCAACCTTGTGGCAAGAAAGACTACCTAGTCTACTTTGCTAGTCATGATTCAATATAATTGAAGAAGGTTATTCCACAACAAAGCGTGAGGCACTAGGAATGGTTTTAGTGCTAATATGTTTGTTGATTTTCACCATTCTGAGGTTTTCATCTATGCCGAGATTCCACTCTTCAACCTTCTGATCATCTAGAAGTAGCCAGTTTAGACCACCTCCTTTTCATCCGGCCAATGACTCTGCTTCTTCCTTAGTTTGAATTCTAGTTGCATACTCATTGAATGGATCACCTAGCTCTGCAAATCCAGGTTCCATCCCTATCCTCTCAGCAGCTTAAGCTGGATTCTTTGTATTGGCTCACCAGCTATACCCTGCATTTCTTTTCCTTCTCTTGATTCGTGTGATTTGGTATTCGCCCATTAATCTGGATTATTCTTTCACCAATATTTGATTATGTAAACAAATTAGGGTACTACCACCTTTTCCTTTCTGCTTATTCCTTATCCATCGGAATGACACTTAAGTCAATCTCTACAAGTGGAAAAAAATTCATTGATGAAAGCATTTTCTTGCTCTTCTTGCTACCATACTTCTTGTACAGCTCTTTTGGTATGAGTGCCTTTTTTCATCTTCTTGTGTTATTAATTTTGGTATGAATCCTTTTGTTGGGCCCCTGAATAGATAATGCTTGATTGGCATAATCATGTATGGCTCCAAGTGTTCTGAGCCATGGTCTACCCAGAAGCATTCCATATGCTCCCTATATGTCTAATACTAAGAAACCTATTTTGAATTTCTCCTTGCCAACTCTTATCTGCATATTTTCATTTAAGCTACTAGCTTGGACTACCCTATGATCAGCCATTCAATTTCTAAATGGTGTTTGCTTGAGGTCCTGAATCCCCAATTTTTGTCTCACATGTTCTTAAAGAATGTTGACTCTAGCCCCACAATCTAATATGACCCCTGAAAATGCTTCCCATTGCTTTCTAAGCTTGTAGTCCACTTGAATGACAAGAACCTCATCATCTCTGATGGCTACTAAATCTACTGCTTTGGCTTTAGTATCTGCTTTCTTGATAAACTTTGCAGGTTCTGGTAAGGTTCTTCTAATATCATTTAGCTCCATTGTGAGCTTTTGTATCCTTTCACATACCTTAATGTATATTTCATCTTACTCGTAACCAGAATTGCTATCTCAGCTGGAAGATCTCTCTTCCAGCTGAGATCTTCCAGCTGGTTGTCTTTGCAATGCCATTGCACTATCTTCTTTCATCTCGTGGTTGATGAAATTTTTTATTGCTCTTCAATCTTCTCCTTTCCTAGGGCAGTAGTTCTAGCTTTGACCAAGTTCGATTTGACTTGCCACCTCTCCCCCAGCAGACTTCCAACCGTAGCTATCATAGACTCATCTAGTCATTAATGTTTGTGAAAACCAACCATAAGAAGAAGCCATACATTGTGTACAACAATGAGATATTTGATGTTGTTGAGAGCTTTAAGTACCTTGGCCTTGAGGTTTCAGCCAATCACGAGTATTATTAATGTGTTATGCATCATTTGGAAGCGGGCAAGAGAGCATACTATGCATTTGATAACATGTGTAACGGGGAAAACATCAGATGTTGGGCTCTCAAGAAGTACCTTTTTGACACATTGGTGACACCGATTCTTCTTTATGGAATTGAAGTGTGGGGCGGGATCATCTCAAAGTCTACTTGGAAAGAGTTTGAGAATGCCCAGAAGAATTTTCTTACAGACTTTCTCCAAGTTAAGACACACACACACACCATATATGCTCCTACTTCTTGAGTCAGGATGTCTTCCAATTCAAGTTATGGGCATGGAAAGGGTTGTGGAGTACATGATAAAGATGCATCAAAACCCTTCACGTTGACTTCCTACAATTACACTCGAAGCAAGAAAAAAATTTCAAAAGACACATAAAAGCAAGATCTTGAGCACGGGATGGATGCAAGCCATAAAGAAGTCGATTGGGAGATGGGATGCATTACACTTGCTATATGATGCCTCAATTGACTCCCAAGTGAATGAAGCTTTTCTACAATGCCAATATATAACGGCTTGGGAGGAATCCGGTGGGTGACACTTCATACATTACACCACCCATATTGCCCCCAACTACAAAACCATGTTCTTCGCTTAAAGAGGAAATCGTACTCACCCTTACATGATTGGGTCTATCCCCTTGCCAGTGATACACACTATCAAAGCCATTCGGCTTAGATCCCACTCCCTTCAATGCGAGACAAGGAATTGGAGCAATGAAGAAGAGTCAATCGATTGTGCACATTAGGCTCACCGCACATTCAAGAGTCTGAGTGCCACACACTACTAGAGTGCTCAGCTTTTGGTCACAACCGAACTTACTTCCCTCACACTTTGAGCGATGACTTAGACCTACACAATTTCGTCTCTCAACCACATTGTGGGCTCTCCATTTAAGACTCTCGTCACCACAATTTTCGAACCTTGAGAGTCACTCATCAGCCACACACATACTACATCACATGTAACTTTGGTCTTGTAGGTCATATTTGACCTCCAAGGACGATAAAAATCTCTCTCTCTCTCTCTCTCTCTCTCTCTCTCTCTCTCTCTCTCTCTCTCTCTCTCTCTCTCTCTCTCTCTCTCTATTCTTGCAATGCGGTGTACACATATATTCACCCTCCACTTGGACATTTTCTTGAGTACTCTTTCATTCATACCACCCATTCAAAGGGAGCACTAGTGGCTAAGTGCCTCTAGATACAGGGTGGCTCATGGTTAAAACTCCATACTAGGTCGGGCACTGAGAACTCCTCCCCTATACAAACGCTTTGACAACTCTGATGTATATTCAAATTATATAAAAGTGTAAATTGTATATTTTTCATATAGACCCCTAGAAAGGGGTATCCTTCACTTGGTATCAGAGCCTAAGATTATAAGGATAGCTTGAAGCATGATATTAGTCGGGTTAGTCCTTGGTTATTCATGCATCATGCATGCATTCATGCATGTTTAAGAAAGAATATTGTATTCATGATGCATTTATCGATGTCATTGATTGGTGACACCTGCTTGAATTGTTTTCTTCTGTGGATTTACACGGTATTGGGCTACAATGAATTGATTGGACTGTCATACAAGTGTATTAAGGATTTCTTTGAATGTTTATATTATACTTAATAATGAATTTTAAGGTGACGTCTGAATTATTCAGCAAAGGGAAACAAAGTTTTGGCCATAGTGGTCAGCAATATAGTGACATGGTTAACGAGGGATGCAAGGGAACTCTTTTGCCTTGAAATCATGATCAAAGTCTTGGCAACACTAGGAACTATGACTTGTTGGAAGAGTGTTGACCGCGGTTACTTCACTTGTAACCAAGAACCTTTTTGCCAATTCTTTATCTACATTGACGATAGCCCAAAGGATTGGTTTTCCAACCTCATTCTACTCCAACTTAGGATGTAGCTAGGCCTAGGGGATATGTTCTATTACTTGAAAATGTGCTCATAGATGCTTAGAATTCCAAAGTTGCCAAGAAGTTTGAAGCACTTACTATCATCATAGGGAAGAAAAGACTAGAAGATAACTATAGACCACACTGTCATATGAGAGGTCTAAGAGAATTTTTAGTAATGAAAGGGTATTTAGAGAGTTAGCTCCAAAACATGCATAATGTTGTAAGAACCCGTAAAACTAAAATTTTGATGTAGAGAGAGCGTAGACTCAATTTTGGTATTGTATGCTAAGCCTTTTCTCTCCTTGTCTTGTTTTTGGATGGATCTCCTTAACCGTCATTCAAACTTCAAAGGGGACTAGAGATTATCTCGTTCCGAACTCCTAGGTAGCATGGGAATTGTATGTCAATGTCCAACCAAAACATTGAACCCAAGTACCTACTAGGTACATGGTCGGCTCACAGATTTGGGTCAAGGAGGAAGGTGATGTCCAAGTGCAAGGATACGTTCTTATCTTAACCCAAAGACCCTAGTGCTTAGCATATTTTTCCAGTACACATAGTACAAATGGACGGGAGACACTTGACGAGTTTCCTCAAAACATTTCTTCCTCCGATGACTATTGTAGCTATAAGAATGCTATGGTCTATAGAAACATGTAGGTGCATGTGACAAACCGCTCACTCACACGAGTGCTATGATTCGCATGAAAATAAAGCGATGTTTGCACCTACAATTTTGAGAGATCAATGGAATAGCCCACCAGACATACTCATAGAATGGGATGACTATGATCTAGTGGTTGAAGGAATTCATAACAATTACCATAGGGTACACTATGTTAGAACCATTAGATATTATTAATGGCCTTAGAAAGGCAATGTTTATTTTTACTAAGAGAGACTTTAAGAGAGGATAGGACGTATTGTACTCAGAGTAATCTTGGTTGATATGGTCCAGTAGGTAAACATGCCTCCTTGAGGAAATGCAGTGGTTGAAAATGCCCTTGTCCCAATTGCGCCTCAATCAATGACCATTGATCAAGACATTGCAGCAGCTATGCTCCACAAGTCTCAACTTGGGAATTTTAGCGGGGAAGGCAAAGATATGGGCAAATTTCTTGAGGATTGGATTGAGCGTACATATTATTAATTTGATTTAGCTCACTCGTCTGTAGAGAACAAGGGTATTATTGCTAAATTCAAATAAAAAAAGACAGCCAACCGTTGGTGGAGAGACCATTGTACTAAAAATAATATCAACCTTAATGCAGCAACTTGGGATTATCTTAAGACTGAGCTAAAGAAGAACTATTAAAAAAGGTATATCATTCCGATTGCATGAATGAGTTTCTTGATGGTACTCAAGGAACCAGAGACCTGGAGTCATAATATCAATATTTCTTGACCCTTGTCAAGTATGCTCAAATGGGAATGACTCAAGCATTCAAAGTAGAACAATTCGTGTCAAGGTTGCACCATCCTATGAAGACTAGACTTCAAATTCTTTGCCTTACAATTTTCCAGATGTTCTTGATGCGGGTAAACCAATTGAACTCAAATTATCTAATGTTCGTGAAACCAAAGCAACTTTGTCCTAAAGATGAGCAAAGATCTGTAAACTCACAACAAATAAAGGAGAACTTATTGCGTACGAAGGCCAGACGAGATCATCTTTGCTACACTTTCCTTGATCCTGACCATCAGTCCAAATATTTCCCATTCAATAACTCAAGCTTTATAAGGTTGGTAGATAATTATGAGCCCAATAATTTGAACCCAAACTCGAATTTTAGTTGCCGAGCTTTTGGCACACACACACACAGAGAGAGAGAGAGAGAGAGAGAGAGAGAGAGAGAGAGAGAGAGAGAGAGAGAGAGAGAGAGAGAGAGAGAGAGAGAGAGAGAGAGAGAGAGAGAGAGGAGATTGATTATCGTCCTTGGAGGCCAGATATGACCTATGGGACCAAATGAAAAACATTACAAAGTGGCTCATCATATGATTGATACAACTCAATTGGGTGAAGTATATTCTAGAAATTCTAGCTTTTGGGGGAGACTAACATAAAACAAGAAAAGGAGGGGTAAAATGAGAGAGAGAAACCTAAGGGGTATCTTTAGCCAAATGTGGTGCGGTCTTCTTAGAAGTTCGGAATATTGGATGATAGCTCATCCATCTCAATAGACTGCCCATTTGCCTTGTTTGCGGGCATCGTGCATCTTCTTGAGCTCGCTCCCTTTGAGTTTGAGTTGATGTGTTTTCAGTTCCTCAACAATCCAGAACTTTGTTCCCTTGAGGAAGCGTGATTGGCATAAAAGCTTCAGACGCTCCTCTTTGTCCTTGAGGGTAAGGGTGCATTGCCCGGGTGGCAGGCGCCTATTTGTGTCATTGATCCAAGAGACTGCATTGGACTTTATGTTGACTGGTTGAAGTATTTCATTAAGCTTGATGATTGCTTCTTCAAGAGTGTCCTCGTCGGTACACCAAGGTGATGGGAGCCCCCCAATCCTAACCTTAAGGCTGAGGGTTTCCCGCAACTGACGTTACGTAAGGGCTGTTTGTAGCTCAGTGTCGATCCTCTTTGTGATGCCATGTGTAAATTCATATACTTCTTTTTGGACCAATGTGATAGACTCGATAAGGGAGGCTTCAACTTCTCGTGATTTCGCAAGAAGAGCTGACTTTCTATTTCTTGCGCGTTCTCAAGCTTCTGCAAGCGTAGCTTGAGAGCCACATTTTTTGCCATGAGCTCATGGATTTGGGCCTCAAGGGTCGAGATCCATGCTTCTTGATGGGCAACACAATCCTTCTTGGGTGCGTCTGCCACGGCAAGAAAGGTCTTTTGTGGACGGGGAGCTGGTGTGCCAGGGGTGGACATGGCGTCACGTCAAGAAACCCGTCCGCAGTCAATCGCTTCATTGTGTGAACCGCCTCCTATAGGCTTGCCAAAATGACAAAACCAGTGAAATGTGTTGAGCGGCTCAATGGCGTGCACCTCAAAAGCCTTGAGAATGTGCTCACGGTGGAACGGATCTGACTGTGCCGAGACAGGGGCAGGCATAGGCGAGATAGTTGTAAACTGCAAACGTTGAACTGCAAACACTGAGTGTGTCGGGCAGGCTGCAGTAGAACTACAGGCAGCACTGAGTGTGTCGAGGGGCAGGTTGTTGGTGATGTGGGCTCGGTGAGGGGCAGGGATGTACTTGACGCCCCCCCACAGGGCTGCCCTCGCCCACGGAGAGAGAGAGAGAGAGAGAGAGAGAGAGAGAGAGAGAGAGAGAGAGAGAGAGAGAGAGAGAGAGAGAGAGAGAGAGAGAGAGAGAGAGAGAGAGAGAGAGAGAGTGAAACAAAAAATTAACCCAACCTTGAATTCTTTAAATATCCCAAATCATGTACAAAGTGTGGTCAAAATCAACCCTCAATAATCACCAAAAGCTGTAAAAAACACCCTAGGTAACACTAGCACCCAAACATGATGAATATCCATTGCCTAAGCCCTCCAACCATAAATTTGGTTCTTTCCTATCACATGATCAAGCCATCATTGGTGGCATGCACCTAAGCTCGTAATGATCACAGGTTGGCCATAATCCAAGCACTAAAATCCATCCCTTTGCAGCTATTCTCATCAGAATCCTACCTTGTTGACAAAATGTTGCCTATGCCCCTAGCAAAGAATTCTCGAACTTTGCCCGTAATGCTCCTCCTTGAAATATGCCTTCCCTTCTGCTTGCTTCCTCCTTTTGATTTCTTCCAAGCTCTTTCCCTCTTGCTCCTTTGTCGAATCCTTAAGAGAAAAAGAGAGAACCTTTTAAAAAACCGTTCCCTCTTCTCTCCTTTTCATGCCTTTGAGCTTGCCCTTGATTCCTACTTTGCTCTTCAAAGCCGTCCGGAGGAGAGAGAGAGAGAGAGAGAGAGAGAGAGAGAGAGAGAGAGAGAGAGAGAGAGAGAGAGAGAGAGATTAACTATATGAGCTTAATGGATATCAGAGAGATTAGAGCTCATGAAGCTTTAGTATGAGGGATATATGGCTTGATTAATACGGCTACAATCGTTTAGGCTTTAGAAGAGAGAGAGAGAGATATATCAAGATCTTAGGATAATGGAGAGCTCGGGAGCTATGAAAGCTTAAGAAATATGGTTAGAGAGATAGAGCTTAGAGCTATGGAAGCTTACACATAGGAAGAGAGAAAGAAAGAGCACATCTCTGCTTCCTTTGGTTTTCCTTTTCCCTTCCTCCTCTCTTGTTTCTTCTTGCAACTTCTTGAAAAACAATAGAGTATGAAACTTCTTTCTCTCCCAATCGATGCAGAATTGGCCTATGTGCATGAGACGCAAAAATGCTCAAAATGGTGTTTATCCTAGCTCGTGGTTGGCTGTTTTCATAAAAACTGACTTTTGTAAAAAACTTACAAACTAGGTTTTCAGCCCTCCTCATACAGTACATGTAGTCTCTCACCCACTTTCCTTTTTACCAATGACCACATGACCTTTTACTTCCCAACTTGCCTTGCATGTTTTGAGAGGAATTTATCATATAATCCTCCTTTGATGATCATTAGATCCCTACACTTGGGCTTGCACACCTATATTGATATTCTGACATGTGTCATCGTGTCCCATCACTGCATAATTGACATCATTTCACTTCAATCAAGTAAGATGTTCATCTTTTATCCTTGTTTCTTATTGTGGAAGTGGAGGGACATGACACCACTTTATACACTCCATAGATTTCTCATACCTCTCAAATAATTTACCATTTTACACTCCCATGTGATGCACTTTGTATGCATACTTAGTCATTTTCTTCTTTCAAGTTACTAACCTACTAACATGAATAACCCTTAACCTAATCATACAAGGCACCTCAACTCAAGAGATGTAAATTGTGAAAAGGATCTCTCTCTCTCTCTCTCTCTCTCTCTCTCTCTCTCTCTCTCTCTCTCTCTCTAGAGCAACCATTTTTTTTGACCTAGTAGACAGTAGTTCATTCTTTTGATCATAACTTCTTCATCCGAACTCCGATTTGGGTGATCTATAGCCTCAATCAAAGAGCACAACTCCCTCTACGCATTGATGTAAAGACCAAAAAACAAAATTAAAGTTATGAAAGGTCTTTTTGTAGCAGTATTTCTGAAGTGAACAGGTTTCAGGAAAGTAAACTCTCATTTCTTATTTTACATACAATGTCTTCTGGCACTCGCAAGGATTCTTCTTCTTCAGCAAGGTCCACAACCATTGTGGAAAATGATCCAATATCTCCTAAGTGTGGAGATAGCAACACAACCACTCAACCAATGACATCGGAAACTATGATCGTGGCATACTTGGTATTGTTGCAAGAGACCGTAAACAAACAAGGCAAAAGCTTCCGGGCACTTGCAATGAGAATGGTACGCTAAGGGTACTTGTGGTTGATAATGAGAATCTCAAGAAGACACTTGAGATGCAACAACACGTTTGATGCAACTTGAAGAGAAAGTCAAGGAATGTAAATGCTCTCTTGTGGACTTGAATACTTTGAAGGAGCGCATGAGCAAAGTAAAGCATCACCATGTATTGAAAGAGGAGAAATTTGACACCATGAGCCGGGATGTATGTGACATGCAAATTGTATGCACAAACAAGTCTTGGGCTGATGTATGTGGTAACAATGTGGTTCCCAATTCCTCACTCATGAAATCTATGGCTCAAACAAAGAATGTTGAGAATGTGGATATGGAGAAGTTAAAAGAACGGGAGCGACATTCCCAAAACATTGTTATTCATGGAATTATTGAAGAGAAGTTAGAGACGCCTCCTTCTCTTGCCATTGTTATCGAAGATTTCTTCAAAATCCACTTTGGCATGTCCGGAGCTATGGTCTATGAAGCACATAGAGTGGGTAAACAAGGAGCTCCTCGCTCGGGAGAACGACCAATTATATGCACCATGCCGGATGAAAGATTATCCTTGATAATAGTTGGATCTATTTGAGGGATACAAAATGTTTTGTATGTGAAGATCGCACTATGGAAGCAACAAAATATACGTCGCAAGGCATATGAGAAAAATAATAAGAAAAACAAGGAGATCTCTCATGAAGAAAATGTGCCCAAGGAGGAGGTAAGTTCCTCGAGCAAATAGGGATGCGCGACCTATGAGGCTGACTTACAATTGAAAATATGCTTTTGGAATTGCAATGGATACCCATGGAATGTGGGGGTTGGCATTGATAAACTAACAAGCAAAGCCGATGTTTTACTTCTTGTTGAAACTTGGGAGCATGATACACAAAGGGTTAAAGGCTTGGAGGATTACAATGTACAGTCATTGATGTGGTCAAAGAATCTCAAGCAACGAAGAGGGCAAGGAGGGGTAGCATGTATGGTTAAGAAAGGATTGAAAGACTTTGATCCAATTGTGAAAGATGACAAGTACAAACATTATGTATGGCTGAAAATTATGACACCAAGAAGAGTACTCATTTTTGTAGTCGGTTGCTACATTCCTCATTTTTGTAGTCGTTTGCTACATTCCTCATCATGATTCTCCCTTTTATGCTTGCATGGATAGAGATCATCCATTTTTTTATTTAGAAGAGGACATTCCTTATTTCAAAGGCAAAGGTGATGTTATTGTATTTGGGGATATGAATGCTTGCACAAAAACATTGCAACATGATACTCAACAATTTGATATGCCATACATTTCAAGGGAGTTGGAGGAAGTTCACTTGTATGATCGTACGTCAATGTATGAGAAAGAGTCGGATCACTATGGGAAGTTACTATTACACATGTGTAATAGCACAAGTATGATCATTGTCAATGGTGTATCTTTGCGGAGTGGAACCAATGGATTTACTTGTAGAAAACATAATGGGGATAGTGTGATTGACTATATGCTACTCTCCGAAGCCATCATGTATTGCATAAAGAGTTTTATGTTTGGCCAATGGACATCAGAATCATATCATCGGACCTTATGTATTGACCTTGCATGTGGAGAAGCAACTAAGCACGATAATCTCAGCCAAAGGCCACCACGTCAAATGGGATGTCACCCCACACGACCTAACTGCCAAATCGATCGAAAATAGCATCATAGGACTCTTAGAAACCCAAACTCCAAAAAAAAAAAACTTGAGCACAAAAGTGAAAGTCCACAAGCTTGCAACCACCAATGAATCGGTAGACCATCCAATACAGTAGCATGACCATATCACAATACCCCACAAAGCTGCCCAGATCCATGACATCAAACCATTATCCACCACTTGCAGGCCAATCCATAGCAAAACACAACCGCAACCCATCCTTCATTGTCGATAGCGTCAACCCTAGAAACCCTTCTTCCACATTTAGCAGGCCCTGCCTTCCAAGGGAGACCACGGAGTCGGAAAAGAGGATCTCACCAAAGATGTGGAAGCCCCCAAACTTGAGAGAGGTTGCATGCTCCTCACACCCAGGCATCCACCCTCGAAAAGAGCTCTGACACCTGCTTCACTACCCGCAAAATAGAGGAGTTTCCTTCATATAGCAAGCGGCCCCCAAGGCGGCTTGGATCCAAAAATGGAGGGATGCTACAGACGAGCGAGTAGAGCCGGGGCTGCCCAACCAGGGCCCCCTCCCTCAGGGGTACCCTTGTAATGGAGGCCTCTCCCCGCCTCACCCCCACCTGTAGGCTGCGACACCACACAAACCCGAGCTCTTTCAAAACCCTACAAGTTCTTAATAAAATAGATCCCTGGGGTAGTTTTTTGTGGGGTTAAAATCTCTATCTAATTCCTTGGTCTTCTTTGTAGCTTATAATCTTTTTTAAAAAGTTAGTAGCTACAATAAGGAGATCTGCTTTTTTAAGACAAGTTGTAGAATTCATATATTTAGAGAAGAACAAGAAACAAAATTTGAAATTAAAAAATAAAAATTGAGCATGACTTAGCTTTGATTGGTGCTCATCAACTGTTGATGATCGGAGCACGGTTGTGAGTTTTGAGTTGCAATAGTGATTACGCTAATATTTTGACCGAACTTCTAGGTTTGTATCTTCATCTCACGGTTGATATATCTCCCAGGAGCATAAGCTATGCTTTGATACCACTTCTATATTTGAAAAGCACAGAGGGCCTGCAGAATACCAAAGTAACATATCGCAAGCTATGAAACTCATAGATTCGCATACCCAAAGTCTCGCACAAGCATCTTCGCAGCTTATGTGCCCTTGGTGTGAAGTCTCCAAATCCGAGAAGATTGGGGCAACTTGATAGATAGTCTTCCTTTATTCTCCTTTTTTGTTGACGACACCCTACTCCGTTTTCATGAAGTAGAGAGTACGAGCAATAGAAGAGAGGAAGTCCTTTATCCATCATAATCGTGGTTGTAAGGGTCATACGCCACAGGCCAGGTCGATAAATCAAGGATTCTAGTGAAAGCTATTTCCTAACATAAAGATAAAATCCCATTGATATATTTAGGATCCATAAACATCGCCTTTTTCCCCACGTTTAAGAGGCACGTCCGCCATCCATAAACCATAAAAGAGCACAATGTCATCTACGCATTGATGTAAAGACAAAAAAATTTAGAGTTATGGAAGGAGTTTCTGTAGCATCATAAAAAATAACACAATAAGCTTCTATATACACTCATTTGTCATATTTTTTGTCAGATTGCTCCATTTTTTTCATTTTCTTGCGTAAAAATTGCTATTTTTACATATATACACACTCCTAGAGGCTCCTTTTTGTTGCTTGTCCTCATACCTCTATAGAACCATGCTAGATAAGGGCATATATACTTGGGTTTTCTAGAAATCTCCACAAATAATGCAACAAGACTCACAAACATAAAAAACAGTGCCCTTTTAGTACTTTTTAAGTGTCTCGGGTTCGCATTGAGAATGTCCCCCCCCTCCTAGTTAGAGTCCTCCCAGATGACGGTGTATCGCCTTAGGGTATGTGTCGTGCATAGGTTACAAATTTGTGCTATGGTGACACCGGTTTTTCTTTATGGAGTTGAAGTGTGGGGCAAGAGCATCTCAAAGTTTACTTGGAAAGAGTTTGAGAATGTCCAAAAGCATTTTCTTACAAACTCTATCCAAGTTAAGACACAAACACCATATACGCTCCTACTTCTTGAGTCCGAATCTCTTCGAATTGAGGTTATGGATATGGAAAGGGTTGTGGAGTACATGATAAAGATGCGTCAAAAACTCTCACATCGGCTTCCTACAATTGCATGGGATGGATGCAAGACATAAAGAAGTGGTTTGGGAGATGGGATGCATTACA
The DNA here is from genome assembly GCF_014529385.1 of Adiantum capillus-veneris. Classification (NCBI taxonomy): domain Eukaryota; kingdom Viridiplantae; phylum Streptophyta; class Polypodiopsida; order Polypodiales; family Pteridaceae; genus Adiantum; species Adiantum capillus-veneris. The sequence continues at coordinate 77,506,662 of NC_140946.1, forward strand.
CTTGCTACATGACACTTCGATTGACTCCCATGTGAATGAATCTTTTCAACAACGCCAATGTATTACGTCTTGGGAGAAATCCGGTGGTCATGCTTCATACATAACACCATCCATATTGACCCCAACTACAAAACCATGTTCTTCGGTGAGAGAGGAAACCGTACTCAATCTTACATGCTTGAGCCTATCCCCTTGTCGGCAATACACACTATTGTAGCCATTCGTCTTAGCTTCCATTTCCTTCGATGCGAGACAGGGCATTTGGGCAATAAGAAGAGTCAAATCGGCTATGCACATTATGCTCACTGCAAGTTCAAGAGTCTGAGTACCACACACTACTAGATGCTCAGCTTTTGGTCACATCCGAACTTGCTTCTCTCACATTTTGAGCCATGACTTAGACCTACACACTTTCCTCTCCCAGCCATAGTGTGGGCTCTCCATTGCGACTCTCATCACCACAATTTTGGAGCACTCATCATCCATACGCATACTACATCACATGTAACTTTGGTCCCATAGGTCATATTTTCCCTCTGAGGACGATAATAAAATCTCAATCTCTCTCTCTCTCTCTCTCTCTCTCTCTCTCTCTCTCTCTCTCTCTCTCTCTCTCTCTCTCTCTCTCTTCCCCCTCCCTTCCCTTTGAGGGAAAGAATTACAATGAATTTCAAACACTTTTTTGGTAGGTTTGTACAAGACAATTTTAGATTTTATTTACTAGTTTTTTTTTGTTTTGAAAATTAAAAATATGACTACAATGCTCACTCACTCTCTCTCTCTCTCTCTCTCTCTCTCTCTCTCTCTCTCTCTCTGTGTGTGTGTGTGTGTGTGTGTGTGTGTGTGTGTGTGTGTGTGGAGGAGGTCGATGAGATCCGACAACGACCAATGAGAAATTCCATTTGAACCCACAAACACCCCCCCCCCCCCCCCATTTCCTTTCTCCTTAGCGTCTTAGTGTTAGTTCTTTGTACCTTTTAATTTCCATACTCAGACATGGTATCAGATTCACCAATTGTAACATTTTTGGTCTCATAGGCCATTTTGTCCTTTTGAAGATGTTAATATAACATTTCATTTCATCTCTCTCTCTCTCTCTCTCTCTCTCTCTCTCTCTCTCTCTCTCTCTCTCTCTCTCTCTCTCTCTCTCTCTCTCTCTCTCTCTCTCTCTCTCTCTCTCACTCAAGTGTGGTAGATTGGTATGCCATTTCCCTCTTGAATAACAAGTCTTGAGTTCAACTCTCGTCGGATAGATCTTTGAGGTCTTTTGGGATAGTTTCCCACGACGTTAAAATTTCTTCTTCTTCTTCTTCTTCTTCTTCTTCTTCTTCTTCTTCTTCTTCTTCTCTCTCTCTCTCTCTCTCTCTCTCTCTCTCTCTCTCTCTCTCTCTCTCTCTCATGTAGATAGCAAGGACATTGGTCACCAAAGCCTAAGAAATTGGACCTCGCATTTTTTAATAAACATTTAAACAGTGCTATAGCAATTGCCTCTGGCACTGCCAACAACTAAAAAAGAGGTACACAAGAAACTTCCACCTGATTTCAAATTTAATATACTTGCTATAATCTTAACATCCTAGCTTGACTTCCATTAAAATGAAAAACAAATGTAGAGACTACTATTGGCCCAACTAAACGACCATATGGGCATCTATTGCTAAAGGGTTGGACATAGATTTAACGTAGATGCATTGTATAGTACCATATCCTAATGGCAATAGAGACAGCACTACAGCTAACCATCTATAGAAAATTTTAAGGTTACTATATTCAAGTATTAGACATAGAGCAATGTTATGGATGACCATAGGTAGATGGGCCTTATGGTACCATATTTAGATGGACATAATGTTAACATTATCGCTTATCATACGTAGAAAGGTTTTTTGGCATTACCATATATGTAATAGACATAGACATAACGCTTTGGATGAACTTGCATCAATGCAGTGTATGGTACTATATCCTAATCATAGAAATAACACTAGCCAACCATATGTAGAAAAGTTTTGGGTACCATATCTAGGTATTAAACATAGAGAAAACTCTATAGATTACCATAGGGAGATACATGGATTGTATCATATATAAGAGCACATAGTATTCATGCTATAATTGACCATACGTAGATATGTTTGATGTTACCACATATATGTATGAGACATAGATATAACACTATGGATGACTAGACATAGAGGCATTTTATAGTCTTGATGTCCATAGAGATAAAACTAGTGGACCATATGTCAAAAAGTTTTTGGGACCATACCTAGGTATTTAAAAAAATTTGAGTCACCATGTCTAAGTATTAATCGTAGAAAGTTTTGGGTTACCATATCTAGCTATCAGAAGTCCATTGCATCCATGATCGTTTCTTCACTATGATCATGTTTTCCTTTCAATGTAGGCACCATGTCTTAGAAATCTCAACAATGAGGAGCAATCCCCACAGTAACACGCCTCATAACAACCAATGCCCCCATAGTAGCCACATGCCCAAGAACTGTAGTTGCCCCCCTAGCAGCCACAACCCCCATAGTAGGAGGAGCCACCTTTGGTTTCTACACCTTCTCTAGCACACATACACTCTTTGGTGCAAGATCTCTTTTGTGTTGCAGAACGCCTTTGTAGTCTTCCTTCATGCCTAAAGACTAAACGATAGAGACCTTGGAGGCTACCACAACTACTTTTTCCACAATACACGACCCACTTGCCTTCCAAGAGTGAGCATTCAAGCACCATGTTAGGAGTAAAGGCCTAGTGTGGTGTCATGTGGAGGCTTTGCCATTGGTATATCTCTCACTTTACAATAGTTTCTCCCTAGGCAAAGAGATTGAATTCCACAAGCACCTTTTCCCTTCAACAATTGTTCCACCCTGCCAACATGAGAGAGCCCATTTGTGGTACGTAATGTACTATGGAGCATTCCCCCACCATTTTCAAGTGCCCAATCAAGCGTGTTTTACATACAAGAGGCCCTTCTTTTGAAAGTTGGTGCATGTTATCAGCGGCTAACACATGCTACACCAATTATGCACCAAGCTGAGGATGTGCTATTGATGTGTACAATATTTTATATTCACATTGTATAAGGTCTTGGGCTCATCTAGGAGTTCCAAATTGTATAAGGTAGAGGGCTCAAATTTAAACCCATAATAGAAAGGCTTTTAGTGCATGCCTTTATAAGAAACCCTTTTATGCAAAGAGGATTCATTCTTGAGGATCCATTCTTGAGTAGTCATTCTTGAGAGCTCACGCTTGAGTGTTCACTTTATGGATGGCCTAGCCTTGAGTTTAATGCCCATGCTAAGAAGGCTAGCGCTAATCCTTTGTAATTAGAGTAGCTCTTCTTGATTAATCTAATCTCTATTTTTCTCATTAATCTTGTCTTCTCTACATTTCATTAGTGTCATAAAGTAGTTTTACACTTTCATTATCCTAGATTTGAGAGAGGTGACAACTTCTTGCTTTGATCTAACTCTCTTCTACCATCAGCATTTCAATTAGTTGATTATTTATCTAATGCTCTTGATTAATGTAGTGTGTGTGCAATCTTGGTCATGTGATTAGAGCTTGTGCCTAATTGTGTGCTTAAGTGTGTGATGGTGTAAGAGCCTTGAGCTTAATGCCACTCGTGTGTGATATGATAAGAGTACCTTGATTTGCATGTGATGATTGGGGAGACCAACTTCAATGCAATTAGTGTGTGCTTTGATCATGGATACTGTATTGATTGTGATATCGTGACTCAATAAGATTGGCAAGTTGGACTTTGGTGGACTTGATGTGTGTAGGAGTTAATTGATTAGTGATTAGAGTGTGATTAGAGTTAGTCTTGCCATGGCTAATCTCTACTTGCATTGGAGAGGCATTCTCTTAAATCCTCTTATTCATTGTGTCCGATGACTCTCTCACACTTAGTTGTGTGATTCGCTCTCCATTGTACTAGATTGTGCTTTCACGTATTTTAGTTAACATGGATTCAATTTACCACAAAAGAGTTTATCAAAGTGCTCTAATAATTATAGCAACAAACTCTCTCTCTCTCTCTCTCTCTCTCTCTCTCTCTCTCTCTCTCTCTCTCTCTCTCGGGAGGTGACCTCTCTCTCAAGGGTATCAAACCTTGTCAATTACGCATCCATGTTAAACTAGGTTACAATCCCTTTGGCAACATCATTCACTTTAGGCTAGAGATATAAGCTCTTGATAGGGTCCATCATATAGCATGCTAGTAAACTCATGCTTGGCATCGGGAGAATAACCAAAATCAACTGGTAGCATGGCTGGTATCAAGCCTTGGGAGCTATTTTACTTGACCCTCCCTTTGTATTTAAGGCTCGCGTGTATGAAACCATGTACATTAGACCACCAATGAAAACTATCTCCTTGAGGCCACCAATCTTAATGACTGGCTCATGTAATTCCAAAGCTTGCATATAGCTCCACTTCATCCACTAGTGCAAACTCCCAAAAAGCTCATTGCTTAAGAGCCTTTGATTTCAAGTGAACCCAATAAACATGAGTTCCTACAAGGTGTGGTAGAGCGGATGACTTTAAGATCAATGGCACATTGGTATGGCTTCTACCAATATACCCATTATCAAGGAGGAGTGCTAAGAGATGCTTCTTTTCGAAATCAAGGGAAACTCCAATGGTCTTAAGTCCAACTCTTTTCTGCCAGGGTAACCCTCCGCACTAAGAGCCGTCCAATGTGCATTTGTAGATTCAAGAAACTTTCTAAATTTGGGGCTAAAACTAAACTCGTGTAGGCTTGTAAAGTTGGGCAGGTTCACATCCCCCATCTTGGACCCACAACCTCCCCATAGAAAGCCATGTGCTCTAATCAATATGGACACATGCATTTATTTAAATACAGATGATTTAGGTGTGTCATTTTGTAAATGCAAGCGGATTCTAAAATTCATGGCAACTTTTTAAATTTGGGCCACCCCCTAGCTGCCGGATCTGATGGCCCATGCTCTACGCACCCCCTGATTTTTGCCTCCACCAGTGATCCCATTTGAACTCGCCCGTGCAATATAGTGTTGAGGCTAGATAATTAGACTTTCAAGCAATGTGCTTTCACAGAAAGGGGGACCACTTTCCAAATGTGAGGCCAAAAGTGGACAACACAAAAAAAAAAACTCAATGACATTGCACATCTATATTGTAAGACTTTTTGCAAGCAAGATTATTACTTGCTCTTGTCTCTTGCATACTTCTTACAAAAACCAAATGGCAAGCATCCTTTAACAAGCTATAATAGCATGCTATCAGGAGGGTGGAGATCAAGTTCGAAGGAAGACATGGTGGTGTACACTCCGAAGGAAGGACAAGTGTGGGGTGTGTGTGTGTGGATGTCTTCCCTACAGGAGGTAGCAGAGGCTTTAGTTTCTCACCTTGGGAAGATCTTCGACGCCTCGTCCCCTCTTACACAAGAAGCTTGGCAAGCACGTAACCTTTTTTATCGCATATTTGTCCAACATTTTTGTACATTAGGCACAAGATTTGGAAGTTGCGTTCATTGACGCACAGTTGCATGCAAGTTTACAGTACTTTGGAAAATGGAAATCTCTTGGTTGGGATGGGCTTACTATCGAATTCTTCTTGTCCTTCTGGGACCACCTTAAGCAACCATTATTGGTAATGAATATGGCATGGGAGAAGCAGGATATTCCCCTTTCTCGAAAGGAAGGGTTGTTCAAGCTATTGCCAAAGCATGATTTCTGTGAGCAATTTTCTCACTCATTGACAGTCATCACTCTTATGTCAGTGGTCTACAAATTGATGGCTAAAATGATAGTCAATCATATTAAAGATTGTCAGCATCAAGGACTCCATCAATCCTAGTATGGTTTCATACCTCGTTGGCACATTATTGACAATCTGGCAAATGTCATCGTTGGCATGGAATATGCAAAATACACTGAACAAGATGACTTGGTCATGCAAGTTGACTTTGATACTGTGTTTTGGGATTATATTGCAGAAACAATGCAAAGGTTAGGATTTGGGCAAAAATTTCACAAGTTGTCTTTGCCTTGTATTCTCAAAGAACTTTTGCAAGTTTGATGGGTGGGTCTCTCACAAGCCCTTAGGGCTTTGCTTTATGCAATTGCTTCTCACCCCTTGTCGTTGCATCTTGAGGCCCTCACTTCCTCCAGTCGTTTACATGATATGGCTCTACCTTTTAGGAAACAATTTATAGGACAAGCCTATTGTGATGACTATATTCATGCCTAGGAAGAACCATTAGGAGGATGTACAGCAAATTATGTATGCTCTACATTTATTTGGTTTGGTAGTTGAAATGTAGGTCAACTTTTGTAAATCCAAATTATTGCTTTTGGATGAATTTGATTGGCAAGCTTCTCTAGCCAAAGGAGATTGTGTCATAGTACGGCATCTAGAATATCCGATCGGCTAGAATGTGTTTGCAACAAATAAACTTGATTCAGTACTCCAAAGATTGCATTGCAAGCTAAGCTATTGGAAATTATCAACCTGGCCATTGCATGTGCGTCTTAGAATTTTTCAATGCATTATGATGCCTTACGTGCAACTCTATTTACCGGTTTTATCATGGCCTCAGTTATGCCTTGGGTCTCTCATGTCTTGCATGCCAGAGAATTTCTTGCACACATCCTCCCACAAGAAGGGGTTATGGTTTTTATTTTAATGGATAAGTTATGCACACCTAAGCAATTGAGAGGGATTAATATTTTGGATCTACGTCGACATGTACTATCAAGAAAGCTATACTCCTTCCTATTTTGGTGGAACAACAATAGCCCTAGACGCTCATGGTTTCACATTTATGTGGTAGTATTGTCACGTCTTCTTTTGTTCATTGACATCCATTGTATTGGGATATCATCTTTAGACAGCTTGATGGCCATATTCCAAAATATCCATTCACTTCATCCCTTGTTATTGATTGGAAGGTTGTTACCTCGTACCTGTCCTGGCATGGTCGCCAGTTTCCTCAAGAAAACTGCCTCAAGTTGGAGAGCATTCATTGGAGTAGAGCGTTCTCTCTCACTTTGGTTCAGTGCTCTCCTCAACAAGCAAATTTCTTTCACAAAAAGGGGTATGTCAAGTTGATCAGGTGGTGGATGACTCAAGACAAATTCTCTCCTTTGATGTTGTTGCTCTTCGTTATGAGTTGGGACCTCATTATCGAAATTTGTGGCAACAAATTCAACAGTTGCTTGCTAATGTTTCCCAAGTGCCTCCATTACTTGTGGATTCTCAGCTTTTGGATTGGAATCTCGCCCATACTACCTTGGACTACGTATCAACTAGTCAGTTTATGCTTTGTTGCAGTCTAATGCATGGATTGTGTCTCACAAAAACCGATTGTGGCCACTTTCCAAGTCTAAGTTGTGGTGGCAAAGAACATTGTCTCGCATTTGAAAGAATCATCTACCTCTCAAAGAGTGTATTTTCTCATGGCGATGCCTGGGGACGCTCTACTGGTTGGTACTTTGTTGCATGTACGACACATTGCCTCCTCTCATTGTGTTCGATATCATGGGATAGACGAGACTGTGACACATTTGCTTTGGATTGCCGCTACTCTCGAACTTTCATCAAACAAGTGTCCTCTGCTCTGCGCCTTCGTTTCCATTCCATAGTCTTTCACAAACAGTTCTAGATTTTAAGGTGCTCCAACCACCACAGTTTTCGATTGAGGTATTCTTCAATTGGGCCAAATTTTGGGTAAATTTATCCATATGACACCAACATAACTCTCAAATGTTTCATGCACAAAAATTGACCCTTTCCCTTCAAATTTTTGCTTGGACAATCATTACACATTGCTCGTGAAGTGGGAATCATCCCTCTTGAAGGCTATAGGATTTACTTTGATTGTTTTTAATTTGTGCTTATTTTTGTACCTCTTATTTACCATGGGTTTTCCTCACTTTGAGATTTCTCTTGTAAATTCAATCAAGATTTACAAGAAAATGTGTGTGTGTGTGTGTGTGTGTGGAGGCAAAGGATGGGAGGGACATAACTCCTCTAAGCCGAGTGATTAAATGTGCAAGTGGAAGGGAGGTTCCGGCAAAGGGTTTTCAGCTCTTCCAAATCCTCCCCCCCCCCCCGCCCCCCCAAAAAAAAAAAACCAAACAAAGGATCTCTGGACCACCTAATTAGCATCCACTTCCTCTATAGCAAATTTGGTTGGGTGGTAATCTGGTAGCCAATTTAGGTTGTGGTGTGAGCAAGGTTGCAAGAAATGCAAGGATGAGCAAGACCATCAAGTACAACAGGGGTCTAGAGGTAAACAAGGAAGCTTGAGTAGGAATAGCTTAGTCTAACGACGACTGGGTGTTGTGGAATAGCACATTCACTCTAAAATTGACATGGTTTCTACCAGTTGTAGCTTGTCACTCCGAACGAACAGTTTCGAGGTCAGAATGTGGGATCAACTATTGTCAACAGACTTAATTATGTCCCATCCATTCGTATTGACATAATTAGACATGGAGCCCTTCCTAAAAATGTCCCCTCCACATTATACATATTCTTACTAGTAGGGCCCCCTAATTTCAGAATAATTAGAGGGGCGGTAGAAATTTTCCATGGTAACAATTTAATTTAAGGTTGTAATAGATTGGTGAGTATGCCAAAAGGATTTTTCACTAGTATTCTATGTTGTGGTTAACATATGGCGAGAACACATGTAAATCTAAGAATTAGTGACCTTGTAAATGTAATCGGAGTTAGTCCTCTATCGTTCTGATTGACGTGGGGACACGAGAGAGAGAGAGAGAGAGAGAGAGAGAGAGAGAGAGAGAGAGAGAGATTATTTACTCCATTGGCATCTACAACATTGAGGTGTTCCAACAGAAGAAAGGAGTGGACAATTAAAGCCTTCACAACTGATGAACTGCTTGGCATATAATGGCTAAGCACTACCAATAAATAGATTTTGTTTCATGCTTAGGTTCTTCCAAAAGGTGATGCTAAATGGAGAAACTCGTCATGACCTCTCCACTCATCCATGACGCACTACATGAAGCGTTCTTTAAACTAGCCTTAAGGAGGCACCCTGTTGCAAACAAATGCTTGGCCTCTACAATTGTGTGTTCTCATAGCATTTGAGGCTATTGGCTACTTTATTGACACTGCCTTTCCAGAGAAAGGTAGTGTTGATGTGGAGGTTTTCTGAGCCCGTATGCTTTTCTCAATCCGTGCCATGTGAGCCAAAAGAATCAGTAAAGAGGTCTCTCTCTCTCTCTCTCTCTGATAGCCAGTGCCATCGTCTGCAAGGTTGTTATTTTTACATTGCAAACTTGGGGGAGGGCCCCGCAGAGGTATTTAATGGTCTTTCCAGAACTAAGCAGCTGCAAATCTTGTTGCAGAAAATATTTTGAGCATCTTCTCTGAGTGTAGTCGTATACAGGTAGTGGATACAAAGGAGAAAACTGTGCATAGGTTGATGGTGCCACAAATCCGTTGGCAAAATTATCTTCAAATGAGACTACAGCTCTTCAGGGAAAGGCTTCCAAACCTGTCACTTTTCATGATTCCGACCCTCCTTGAGAATTGACCCCCTCAGAGTACACTCTTTTCTGAATGTATTTCATGCTCACCTTTCGAATTCTTCCCTTTGAAACTTGATATAAAGGATCCCCTTCTGGCTACAACTCTCCCAACACGCTCAGTCTCGGTACCAAATTGAATGTTGGAAGTTTTCTCTTCAAACGATTCACGTAATGACATTGCTTGGAGATAGCTGTCCTTCTCTATCACACTTCTGTACTGAGGATAAGTTATAAGAGACCCACGTAGGGACTGCTCCACACAACCTTCTTGTACATGCGCATGTGCTCCTCCATCAAATTTTCCTTCATGACTAGTGTGTTTCTTGCTGGTGTCCATTTCGCTGGATGTGTTGGTTGAGGCTCCCATCCCTCTGGCATCATTGCTCACCGAGACTTTCAATGGGGCTGAGAAAAGAGCTTGAAAATCTTCTTGTGGGCGGCTATCAAGTGATTTCTGCAAAATGGAGACGGGTTTAAAAGACATTGATCAAAATTAATGTTGACAAAGAAGCCAAACGATTGGCATGTTAAGACCACCATTAAAGGTCAGAAAGCACAATTATTTCAAAAGAACACTACAGTCATGGTTGAAGGTTGAAAGACAAAATCTCTATATTCCTGCCATCTCATGAACTTGCTGACCACTCTTTCAAGTCAACCATGATGTAAGCATGTGCAGTCTGGGGATAAAAGTTTGCTTCTGAACGCTATGGTGCAAACTACATTTTCAATATCGAATCAAACCTTCATAAAAAACCACCTTTATATGAGAGAGTACATCACAATGAGATGTGTCTTGTACAAAGCATTCTGCCCAATTTCAGACAAAGGACCACCTAGCGTCATAGAATCCCCAAGAAAGGCAGGCGTGAACAAGGAACAATAAATATGAGATGTGCTAATGGGGACGACAGATTTTTAAGTAGGGAAGCCTCATAAAATGCAAAGAGTAGTAATGTGAGGACGAAACCTGCAAGTTAGCTCATGTCACCAATCAGCACGGCGAGTTCAGCATATAGCCATGTTGTTGAAATTAATACGAACCCTGATTCAGATTAGCACCAACAACATTCTCTGAATATTGAAAAGCTAATCACTGCAATCCTCGAAAAGCATGAATATGGGATTGTCTAGCTCATTTCTAAAACTAAGCATGCACAAAAATCTTTTCAAAGTTTGGGACCAGATGAAGAGAATCACCTCCAAGTGCACTCTTGAGTCCAATGTTTGCCTCCGCACCTTTTGGTCATGTATGTCTAGACCAAAGTCATGAGATAAAGTGCAGGATGCGACCCTGGTCTTTGGCTTATCTAGGCCCCATTTTCCTTTTGTCATGTTCAGACGCTCGATCTCCATGTCTTTCTTTGAAACCACCTCTTTTAGCAACGCAACCTGCACAACTCAGCAGACAAGCAAGTTACAAACAAATAAAAAGGGTCATACCAAATACAAGACTTGTTGATATCCTAGTTATTATCCAGGAAAATTTATGAGAGGGAAGCACACTGAATCCTGCCTGGTCTTTAAGATCACGCAATTCTCTGCTCTCTTTGTTGCTTTTTGCAGCACCAAGCTCAACTGATGCAACTCTCTCTGAAAATTTTAATGTACTGAGTGTCTCCCCGTACGACTCTAAATCCGGACTTATATGCACAAACATCAGAGTTTTTGCCTGCCCACCTTAGCAAAAAAAGATTAATAGCGTTAATAAAGAGCAAACCAGTAGCAAACGTGAAATACTTTAGGCAAGCAGAGAGAGGTGATAACCTAATGAATCTTGAAGGAGTTGGGTGAGCTTGCTATTCCGGTAAGGCACATGAGAATTTTTTTGTGCAAGAGCAGACACAACATCTCCCAAGGCAGACAAAGACCTATTGATATGCTGAGCCTCTTTTAGCCTATCTCCTGTTGCTTCTGATCGATCTACTCTTTCGCTTCCAGCAAGGTCCACAAGATGGAGACATGCATGCAAGATCGTACCAGATGCTAGTTCTGTACCTCGTACGTGCACTGTTAACACACTGCAAAGTACACGTCATCATTCAAACAAAGTGGCGATTTTTACCACGTTTTATACGTCCCTTCCGAGGATGAAGGAAGGATGGCTAAGATACCAAGTGATATCTCAAGTTTTCTATGGCCGATTGATTTCAAAAACAAATGGTTAAGGGTCTGTGCACTGCACCTGTGAGAACGGCTGCTGCGTTCATTTAATGCAGTTGCACCTACAGCTCTGTTTCTTTGGCCGATCTTCATGAGGTGGAAGACGTCAGAGGTAGAGTTTACAGGAAGCATGCAAGCATCAGGAACATTAACACCATTCAGCTGAGAGTTGTTTCGAATCTCCAGTGTAAACAGCATCCAGTTAAGGAAGACAAGTTATCGATTGTCAGCAACTTATGTTATTTACAAATTACGAGATAATGAATATTTAACTAAAACATGACTGATGGACAGAAAGAATTCTCTCTACAGCAAGGATATCGTCTGTTTGAACTATCTATAAACAAGAGATCGCGCACTTGCTCGTTATAGATCTCAATCATTTGTACACCAACTTCATAGTTGATGACATCTTTACGTTCCCGAGATATTTGAAAGAGATCATTGAGAGCTCGATAATTTACACCCCAATCTTTCTCAGATGTGCTGCTTGGGCCACTCTGAAATCATTTGATAGTAGTTACAGGACAAATCAAAATAAAGTTTACTGCCTTGCTTGAGAATCAAGATTGACTATACGTACCATAGTGTAAGTCTTGCCTGATCCTGTTTGACCGTAAGCAAAAATGCAGACATTAAAACCATCTAAGACAGACCTTATTAAAGGTCGAGTGTCCATAAAAACCTCCTCTGTAGGATAAGAAGAATGAGATGCAGCATAAATTAGATATCTAGATAAGCTGAGTGATTCTACATGAATGGACATTTACTGGCCGAGGCTGACTTGACTTTCAGAAGTTTTGACTACCTTGTGTGGCACAAGCCTCGAAGACCTTATTAAAAGTGAAGAATTTGCGTGCCTCCTTTCCTTGTTGTTTGAGAGGATTAGAAATGAGAATGTCTCCATTTTCTCCTATAAACTCCACAGTGCTGTGCTTAGTAGATTGTCCAAGCAGAAAAGGCCTGATCCTACAGTAAACTCTGATGTTGCCTGACAAACACATCAGAAAGCTCATTGTTAACAGAGACAAAAGACAGTTCGACTTTTCATAAGTGCGTTCTACATTCAATCTAGAAACTAGAAAGGACTAGATGCAAATGACTGTGGAATGGGCTTCAGTTGTTTGCTGGAAAAAGAGGAAGTTGAACATCGCACCCTTCAGATCCTGAACCTCATTGTACAGTAACCGATTCTCAGCAAGAATCTTATGATACCCCACAGCTGCATGTACCATGCCACAAAGCTGTTCCTCTATTAAAAAATAAGAACTCGTGTCAATTAAGTACATCAAATCAGAAAGGCTGTAACAACAGTTCAAGCTTCAGAAACACAAAGGTCAACTTAACACACACAAAAATAGCCAACTAGGTGAAGCTTTGAAGCTGGTGTGCCCCATAGATGTTTCCCTACCAAGGGTTGCTAGATCTTCCTGGCAAGCAGTCCTCAAGAACAGAACTTCTTGCTTCATAGTGTCCAGGACATCCTTTACATCCTGAAAGTGCAAATGGTAAAGATTACCGCTTCTATCAAGGCCTCAGATGCTTCATTCATTATCAGTACACACCCATAACAATTCAAGCTGCAAACGGACAAAGCATCCATATTGCTCAGTCTTTCTTTTGATAGCTTCCACCTCCAGTGCTATGACTGCCTCAAGCTCCTGCACTTTCTTGTTTGATTTTTGTAGTAAGGATTCTCTCTCAACTATCTCTGCTTTCAAACTCTGCTCCAACTCAATCTTCTCACGCTCCACCTCTTTCAAATGCTTTTGGTCCAGCTGCTGAACTTGGTCTAGCTCTTGCTTCAGCTTCTCAATTAATACTTCACACCTCTTTCCTTCTTCCCGCAAAGTCTCCATCATAGTTTCTTTCATCCTCTTGTCATCCTCAACTTTTTTATGGTCAACCTGAAACAATTTCAACTCAACAGGTTCATTAATTGGCAAATGAGTCCTGTTACGAATTCTTTGGAAAGCAATGAAGCCTTCACATTAGAATCAAGCAAACCTAGCAAAATCTTTCTTAACAAAATAGGAAAAACACGTGCAACAGGTACTTCAAAATGCTTAGAGAAAAAGCGCTGGGCAAAATAAATGATAGAAGCTAAATTTAGAAACTACTCAACTTTGAAGACAATTCCAACCGGGACAAGACAACGTGATGGCTTAATTCTACTTCATTCTTAAGTCAACAACACAAACAAAAGGAGAAAGAGCAAAGAAGCTAAGGACTCAAATGAAATTCTACAACATAACAATGTAGAAAAAGTAATACATAACCAGATCAAAACACACTGTCAAAAACTTGACAACACGTGACCTTAACTTTACTACTTGTCTAAACAAGAAAGAACAAAATCATCACCTTTGTCATGCTTAGCTTGGACAACAACTACAGCATCCCTACTCACGTCATTAGTACCAAAGAGAAGTTGTAGGTTTGTATAGAGTTAATTCATGGTTAGAACATAGTTACTTAAACCAAACTAACTTTCTATCACACAATGGAGGTGATGGGAAAAATTCCTGTTTTAAGGATGGGAAGAGGGAGAACAATTTTTAACATGCTTCATTTCTTGCATGTTGGCAATTTGATGCAAGTATGTATGTATAAAATAAAACCGCAATGAGCCCTCCTTTATTTCTGGTTGACCTAAAAGTGGAGAGGGAATGTTATAATCTCCCAGAAAACTTAATACACACATGTTTCCTTATAAATTGAGGCCAAATATTTAGCTCAGTCCTGCTCTATCTACATTCTCCGTGTCATGGTCCATTTCTCAAAGATTATTCATACTTTTTATTTTTTTGCTTTGGGAAGATGTCCTACAATTGAATTTCAAGTACTCTTCAATTTGCGGTAAAATTGGCTTTATCTATCAGTACCTGATGTTTGGCATGAGTACGTACTATGTAGGCATGCTATTTGATGCCCCATCAGTCTCTATGCAAACACACTAAAGTTTCTCACAAAAAAGAAGGTGAAACATGCTGGAGAGCCCACGATCCGTATCATACCACTTGAGGGGTGTGATGTTCCCGGATTGGTGATCAAAGGAAAGAAAAATGAGTTCTTTCCAGAAAACACACACTTTCTGGGACAAGGGTTTAGTATGGATCCAGCTAAAGTTAAGACTAATCGCAATTGGCCAACTTTACAGAATGTGCATGACGTAAGGAGCTTCTTGGGCTTGTAGTTCTTACTACCCAAGGTTTATTCAAAATTTTTTGGAGATCTCTTCGCCTTTGCAAATCCTTACTCAGAAAGGTGTACCATTCACTAGGTGACCTACACATGTCACAGGTTGTGTGTAACCGGCTGGCCTACTGCCCAGGCAGTAATGGACAGCCCAAAACAGAATTTTCAGCCCTCAAATAATTTATATCATTGCTAATTACTTGATAGATAACAGATAATTTAGATCAAGAGACAGAATTGTGATAGAATGAGAGATACAGAAGGGATAGGGGGAGATGGAGAGGCGGAGTTCCTCTCATACACCGCACTGGCCCCTCAATAGGCGCCAGCAGTACAATGCTCATGAGAGAGCTAGCGCCTTGCTTATGAGAGATCAGACCGGAAAAGTGTGTGCAAAAGACCCTTACAATTAACTAATCAGCCTTCTTTATACATAGCCATCGTGCCAAGTGTCTGCAATCTTTTAACCGAGTCTAGAATGAGCAGGAGTGGACAAGTGGAAACATGCCCGCCTGTCATTGTGTGTGAGTGGAAGCACCCTAGCTATAAGAATGACAAGTGTGGGCTGCAAGATGAGTACCCAGTCGAGCAGAAACAGGTGATGAATTTACTTTGACAAAGTTCTATCACTTCTAAGTCAGCCAAATTATTAGTGAACTTAGTGCTTCTGTGGGGAAAAAGGTAGTGATCTGATTGGGCTGCACCAATGATTTATTACAGTTGTTAAACACTTGGATATCCCAATCAGACCCTCTCTTTTTATAGAATTATTTCAGGGTTTGTTTTCTTGTACATTGAGTCAGAGGGTAAAGTAGCAGAAAAACATTACCAGTGGTGGGTTATTCTTATTTATCTAACATCTGCATGAATTTACTGCCCCACCACAACTCTGGAGGACACCATGAGTTCAAGAGCAAACAATGTTTAAATATACAATCCCCAACTACCACAGGATTTTTCAGCCAAAAACTGTCTACAAGACATCTGTTTGTTTAACACCAAAAAACAAGTGAATGAACTACTCTCAACATGCACACCAAGAACTCTTGTGAAAGGTACAGTAGCCATCATATAAGATCATATTACCTTTAACTGCTGAAGTTGGCTGGATAAAATCTGCATGGTTTTTCAAAAGAAAACGCAAACTGTAAGAGCCCACAATCTAGTAGCAATCAAACGTTTTGTTAACCAAGGGCATTTAAAACACAATCAATCTGTACCTATACCTACAAGGAATTTCTGCTATCTCAATGGGTTGGTCTTACCTTGACCTCTTCTCCAGTGCCAGCCGCCAAAGTCTCCAACAGTATTGCCCTTGATAGCAGCATATTTTCTCGGTTGAGGTGCTCTTTCAACGTGCATTTAAGCTGTCCTTACACAATCAGTACGTTTTCATGAAAAAATCAGCCTAGTCCACTAAAAATGAAAGAACCAAAACAATTCACCTTTGACACTCGCTGATTTTGGGACATAAAACACCGCTCAAGCTCTTCAAGCACCTTTCTCAACATAAATTCTACAAGCTAATGCCATGGAACCTCGTCAAAATAAGATAAGCTGATATAGCCCTTAAGACAAGGTACATATTGAGTTGAAACTTAGTGATTAAAAAAGGACAGGATCGACATGTATAATGTATGCAAACAACATTCAACTTACTCCAGCAACCTCTTCATGTAGCTTATTCCCAAAAATGGCAGTAACAAAGCTTGAGAGGGATTGAGTAGATATATTCTGGCAGGTAAAGCACATTTCATAAAAACTTTGAATCGCTGAGTAGCTTTAAATTGCAACATGAACCAATATATCAAATACAAGGAAGAGCTTCATACTTCCAGACTCTTTGCTAATGACGGATGTGCTGCAGATATAGAATCCCGCCTTGCTTTCAAACCCAAAATGTCTTGGATCCTCTGATTTATTTGCTGTATGTCATGCTGACTAGGTCCTGTAACAGATTTAGCTCTATATCATGACATAATGGGCCTCACTTGAGTTGTGATCTTCCAGTCACATCACTACATCTTCTGTCTAAAACAACATATACCTGACCTGTTCTAGGTTGCTCAGTAGTTAATAGCAAGTCTTCCCCACCAATTTTTTCCACGTGACGAATCAAATTGCTGCTCTTATGCTCCAATTGAAAACTAGAATCAGCTGCAACAGGAATGCTTGCACTTTCATAACCTGGAATGACCCATCGTTTACGAGACTGAAAAGGGCTTTTCAGAGTTCCATTTTGGGACAAACTACTCAAGTTATTCGGAGGAGTAACTGCATGCTGGCCCGATGGATTGCTTAAGTTGTCAATCCCTTGATTCTGCTCATAATAGTATTTCATAGAAAGAAGGCAGTCCAAGATCTTTTTACAGGATGACGATGAGTAGCAAGCCTGCTAGCACAAGAAGTCAAGCATCTTAACAAAATGTTTGAATCTCATTGCAAACTTCATTACATTATTGGCAACACTGGTAACATGAGAACAAGAAAGCTCTCAACAACCAGTCCATGATTACATGAACTGAAATAACTTTGCTATTTCTCAGACACAACTGCAGTGAGTCTATGAATTTGGATCGCTGCATTAGAAAAAAAAATCTTCCCAACATGTCGACTCAATAGCTCTCCATATAAACATTTCAGTTTCTTTGCAGAATATCTGCAACAGCTTTCTTACCATATCTAAATCACTAGCTTCAAACAAGGGAAGCCTCATCTCTGCTGCAGCAGAAAGGAACATTTTCACACGATTATGAGAAGTTGGCAAGCTGTCACAACTTTCTACCTGCCAAGATTTAGCAATCAGAAAAGTACCGGTAGACACAAGTAGAATGACCATTACACCACTTACAAAAGCAGTTGGATTTTCCCGATTAACTTTCTTGAGGAGATTGCATAGCACCCTGCCATCTTGCAAAACAAAACGCAAGTCCTCATCGGAAGGATCACTTGGAAGGTTCATAGGACCAATCATATGTTGAAGCCAAGCAACTAGTAGACGTCTTTGGGAACCTGATTGAAAGGAAAAGATAAGATGCATGAAGCCACACCAACATCCACTATTATCGATATGACAATTGAGGAGGAGCAAAAGAGGAAAACGAGAGCCCTTCATGTGCGTGTTACAAGTCTCAAAGACACTGAAAAAGTAGAAGAAGAAGTGAAAGAACTCTTGTGAAGTGCATGGGCATTGTTGAACCCACACACACAGGTGCTTGGAGAGTGTGAAAGAAGGGAAGTGATGAGAAAGGAAGTTCCAAGGAAAGAGCACTCATTATACGTTTCCCTACGTTGGAAGCCAAGAAGGAATTCCTAAAGAAGAGCCCAACACTCAAGCAAACTGGGAAATTTTTGCGTGATGACCTCACTCTTAACACAAGTAGCACACATGCAAGAGCTGATGCCAAGGATCAAGGCAGAGGGAGAAAGGGAAAATTGCTTTCTACAGAGGAGGGAGAGTTGATTTTGAAAAACGCACCGCATGACGCTACGAGACCTATGGGACCAACCTTAAAATGGCACCATGGAATTGTTATGTATCAATGAAGCTAGATGTAGGCGCATTTAAGGATAGCTTCAAGGGAAGAGACGTTATTTTTTCATCAAGTGGCACATTACCTAGAGTGACGAGATACCGTTGGGAGACTACTTGTAGACAGGAGGTGAGATTAAGGATGCGGGTTAGGAGGTGTGGCAATCTTATCAGGGAGGAGCTTCAGCCCCTCATTCGCATTGTTCGGAGAGATCAGCATGCCAGATATATGTGGGTCAGAGTGTGAGCAGAGACAGGGAGGCCACTCTACATTGCAATATGTTATTTTTCCCCTAGCACATATCATTATGCATCGCCCAAGGGGCAGTCACCCTACATGATATTGGATGAGGACATATGGGAGTTCTCTAAGAATGGAGATGTCATTCTTCTAGGAGTCTTTAATGCCAAGACAGGCCACTCTCAGAGAGTTGTCTACGATAGAGGAAATGTTGAGAGAGTTGGATATGGGATTGGCCAGGTGTTCGCAGGATGAGGAGCACAGTCGGTATGGGGGATATCTGATAGACATGAAGACTGCACATGGACTAGCAATCTTGAATGGCCTCCAGAGATTTCCAGCATCGAGTGGGCTTACTTGTTTTCCTCAAAGACATGGGGCTAGCACAGTGGATTATGTTTTGGCTCAGCCCAGTTTTGTACCCTCTATTCAGGACTTACAGTCGGGCACAAGCCTCTATCTGGGTAGCAGTAGCTCATGCCCTCCTCACGTTTACCGTCTCATTCCAGTTCAGCACAGCTCGATTGGCACAGACATCTACACATACCTGATACACTTATACTTCGGAAATTGATTCTATCTACATAGATGGCATATACAGATGCTTAAGCACAGAGGATCCGGGGAGACCGCTAGAGGAGCTCACTTATATATTGACAGAGACACTGCAAGATGCAGCAGCAGAGCCATACCCACACACACAGAGCTTCGACAACGGCGACGTTCTGGGAGCATACCCCAGAATAGCTGGTATGATGATGAGAGCAGAGTGACGAGAGCCCAACTTCAGAGGGAGGTACTAGGAATCATCACCTCACAAGCTGTCACGCATTACTTCTCGGCACTTGTGCGATGGAAAAAGAGGGTGTTTCTAGCTTGATTAGAGCAAGATTTATACCAGTCGTTTTTGAGCCACGACTCAAGCTAGGCATGGTGACTCTTCCACGTGTCAAACCTCACTGCTTAATGTAACAAACTGCTGACGTGTCAAAGCCTTGAAGAATGGAGTCAACTTGCAGATGCCGATCGAGGGGCCTAAACCCTAAGAAGAACAAGTAACAGAAGAAGAAGTCCTACCAACTTATGAGGACCCCGTTCGATGGGGCCCCAGTGACATAAAGGATTAAAATAAAGCAGGACCCACACACACACACACTAAAGGAAATTGCATGGAATTGATGACGTGGCAGGTTTTTCCAAAAAATTATGCTGATTGATGACGTGGCAGGCTATACGGATTTCCACATTTTGCGTTGGCTAATGACGTGGCAGGCTGACGGATTTCCGTGATTTACGCTGACAGCTTTTTGGCTTTGCTTTTGGACCAGATGCTTTTGAGTTTGAAGGCTTTTTACTGTAAACTGCTTTTGGGGCCTAGGGCCTTTAAGTATGAGGTTAGGGCTCATTCTCTGGCATGCTTCTTGGCAAAGGTGCAGAGTCTGGAGTACCGGCTTGTACTGTGTTGATGCAATATAAAGAAATACCGAAAGGGGCGCCAAGGTTTGGGGCCAATACTCTCTGGGATGGAATTCCTCCACTCCGTGTCGCGTGTCATCTCTCTCTCTCTCTCAGTTCTGTTTTTATTGAAGTGCTAAAAGTCTGTTCCGTCTGTTCTTTTCTATTGGCACGTGGTGCCCGTCTTGTGACAGTGGTATCAGAGCATCAGGCGTGTGCTTTTCTGAAGCATACCGGTCCTACCAAAGAGCAGACAGAGCAAGATCACACTTCCAAAGTTCATTGAAAATAGTAGCTTCGTGCACTTCCAAAGTTCATTGGAAATATTGGCTTCGTGCTCCGACCCCGGACTTACTAGCTACTCCCACCCTTGCCACATCGCGCATCATGCGCGCTCCCGTCTTCACCGCTCATGTCTTATAGGGCATAAGCCATAAAGATCACTTGCAAGAGAAGGATCTAGATTTGTTTCGAGTCACTGTTTTTCTCAGAAGCAGTGCCATGCAGATGTTGATGTATATAGCTACTAAGCCGCACACTTCCAAGGACTTGGCAAGCTTTCAAGAAAAATTTTGCCCGAAGTTGTATGGTTTCTGACATCTCCCTTCGGAGTGCAACTTCTGGCAGAGTGGGGTATTTTGAAATGCTTGCCATGGAAACCCTAGCAAATTATAACTTGAGATTTCTCGACATCTCTCAGTAGATGTCTCTTCACGAGCATATGACCTTGGAGGTCCAGTGTGACTGCTATGACTTGGGACTACCATCCCCGCCAGAGGAACATTGTCTATCCAAGAGCTGAAGGACCATGCTGTGCTCGGCTACGACCTTATGGAAGGAATCTAACCCTAATTTTTGGTGCAGGTTTCAGAATGGAAAGTCAGTCGACTTTTCGAGCTCGGCTGATGTCGAGATTGCTTTTTAAGTTTGAATTTTTTTTGAGTTCTGTTTGAGAACTTGTTTGGTGATCCTGTTTGGAATTTGTTTGAAATGGATGGTATCTCTTTTGAACGTGTCTTGGTGCCGATTTGAATTGTTTGACTCTGGTTTTAATACTGGTTTCAATGATTGGTGATTTTACTTCCGGGTGGGGTAATGAGAAATTACGTTTGAGAATGCTTGTTCGTACTCATGGCCAAGACCCTTGTGGTTGTTTGCGAGGGGAGTATTGAATGATTGAAAAGAGCTGTTTTTTTTTTTACTCATGGCCCAGACCCTTGTGGTTATTTACAGGGGGAGTATTGTTGTTGTGACTCCCGGCCCGGACCTGGATGGTTATGCGGGAGGAGTATTAAGAAGTCTGAGCAGTGGTTACTCTCAGCACCTCCAAACGACCCAGGTTGCAGTCTGGGGGGCGTTTGGTTGTAAAAGGCCTCTATATCTCCTGGCCCAGACCTTTTTAGGTTTGTACAGGAGGAGTGATGAGGGAGTCATTGAATATCTCCCGGCCCGGACCTTGTTAGGTTATGTGGGAGGAGTGTTCATCGGCGGCTTTATGTTTCTATGTCTTGTAACATGTATATGTGAGCATTTGTGTTGCATTGTGATGTGCCAGCTACTGAATATTCCTAATTGGATGAGATTGCCTGGGTATGTAATTTTAGTGCATCAAGACACCCGTGGAAGATCTGCACTGTGATGGCTAATTTTATTATGCCGGGATATCAAGAGTTCCGATCTGGACAGACAGAGAAGCTGACTCCTTGATCAAAAGAGCCGAAAGGAGAAGCTAACTCCTTAACAAAAAGAGCAAACCGATTGTCCCTCGGAATGACCCTCGGAAATTTTTGAGCTAACTTGAGTTGTTTTGCAGATATGATGTAATCGCGGATGATTACTATCTTTCAAGAACGGGAGATGTAACAAACTGTTGACGTGTCAAAGCCCTAAAGAATGGAGTCAACTTGCAGATGTCGGTCGAGGGGCCTAAACCCTAAGAAGAACAAGTAACAGAAGAAGAAGTCCTACCAACTTATGGGGACCCCGTCCGATGGGGCCCCAATGACATAAAGGATTAAAATAAAGCAAGACCCACACACACACACACACACACTAAAGGAAATTGCATGGAACTGATGACGTGGCAGGTTTTTCCAAAAATTACGTTGATTGATAACATAGCATGCTGTACGGATTCCCTCGTTTTGCGTTGGCTAATGACGTGGCAGGCTGTATGGATTTTCGTTATTTACGTTGGCAACTTTTTGCCTTTGCTTTTGGACCCGATGCTTCTTAGCTTTTTACTGTAAACTGCTTTTGGGGCCTAGGGCCTTTAAATATGAGGTTAAGGCTCATTCTCTGGCATGCTTCCTGGCGAAGGTGCAGAGTCTAGAGTACCGGCTAGTACTGTGTTGATGCAATATAAAGAAATACCGAAAGGGGCGCCAAGGTTTGGGGCCAATACTCTCTGGGGTGGAATTCCGCCATTCCATGTCGCGTGTCATCTCTCTCTCTCAGTTTTGTTTTTATTGAAGTGCTAAAAGTATGTTTAGTCTGTTCTTTTCTATTGGCACGTGGTGCCCGTCTTGTGACACTTAACTCCCATCCTTGACCTCCTTGGGCTTCTTTTCCTTTTCCCCACCATCAGAAGAGCACGAGCTCTCCTCTAAACTGCTAAATGGCCTCCCATGCCGTTTCGACTTTTTCAAAAATCTAATTTCCATGCTTTTCTGGCTTCTTCTCCGTTTCTTCCGCCATTTCTCATCGTCTAGAATTAGAGGTCGACGAACTGCCGGAACTCTCTAAAGACGAAGAAAATTTTGGGTCATCCTCAAAACGAACACGCTTCTTTAATCTGCTTATCACCTCGAAAGTCGACTTCCGGCTCAAGTAACCGGGGAAATCCGTTGATTTCCTCTTCTTACGAGAGTGCTTTAAGCCTTTCCTTAATTGGGTCATCTTCTTTTCAAGAGCTCTGTCCAGCTCTTTCTGCGAGTACAGCTTCCGCTATTTTACACTCGGCTTTTCTTTCGGCTTCCTTCCCATCGTGAGAAAAGAATCAACGGCCTCTCACCATCTCGAGTGAATCTCATCAATCAGGTAATTCTTCACGTGATTCGCATATCTCGAGTCTCTAGAGTACTTGATCAAACTTTTCACACACATGTCAACTTGCAGTTGACATTTGTACTCCGCTCTGGCGAAATTCCCTACCGGAAATTTGCCTAAATCTTTGTTGGTTTCTGTCACAACTCGGTAGACAAAGATCTTGTATCCTTTTTGTGATAATGCTTGTTTTTGCTTTTGAAAATTGTTTTCCTCTTTGAAAGATAACTTGAATAATGCATTTGAGTAGGCCACTAGGCCACTGATGCGTGGTCACGTGTTATGGTGGACCCTGAAGTGGGTTAGAACAATAGATAATGCACACTCCCACCTAGCTAGCCAAAACTTGTGGCTTGTAACTCTTGCATATCAAGGTCAATGTTCGCACATAGAAAGGATTAATGCCTTGGAGTGTGGGCTAGATTCACCAGAAACGAGAATTACAATCAATAAGATGGCATGATCATGGAAGATTGCTCATTATACATACGTGGGCTGAATGTTTTGAATGCTTCTATGTTTCCACAGGCATCTTGGATTTATGTTTTAAAGCTAGAATCGTGATCTATACAAAAAGAGCTTTCATTTGGTCCCCATATTGATATTGATATTTCTTTTTGTTAGCAGTTTTCCAAAGAAGGAAGGTTCTAGAAGATTCTAGGAGGATGATTTTACAAGGACAAGTGGAAGGACACTTGTTGCAAAGCTTCCAAAAGTTTAGACACTTGTCCACTCTTTTTGACCATTGAAAGGACACTTGTTGTAAAGCTTTTCAAAAGCTAGGACACTTGTCACGCATGCATCAACCTTTTGGAAATGCCGCTAGACACTTGTCCCCATGCTACCTAGCTTATCCTTTTTGTTTATAAAGCAATTTCACCTATAAATTCAACCTCTTCCACCCTCATTTGGGCATCATCTACTTGCTGAATTTTCACTCTATCATTAGCCTAAGAAGCCTCTACGTTACCGCCATCATCTCCCTCTGCATATATCCTCAAATTCTCTCCAAGTAGACGATTCTCTCTCTAGCTTGTTGATTTTGTCACAAACTACTAACGTGTCAGCCACTGAAGAATGGAGCCAACCTACAAATCTCGACCAAGGGGCCTAAACCCTAGAAGCAGCAATGAAGTTTTACCAACTTGCAAAGTCTTGCCGAGTGGCCTATTTTTAAAAAAAAGTTCCCACCAGCTTATGGGACCCCCATCCGATGGGGCCCAAGGACCTAAAGGCATTAAAATAAAACGGAACCACACACGAACACTGAATCTCTTACAAAATTGCTGATGGCGTGGCACTTGTATGGATTTCCGCGTTCTACGCTGATGATTTGGCAGTTGTATGCATTTCCGTGAAACACACTGGTAGCTTTTAGAGTCAGATTTTGCGACCAGTTGCTTTTAGAGCTTGAAGCTTTTCATATAGCTGCTTTTCATGGCCAAGGGCCTTTAAATAAGTGCCATGAGCTCATTCTTTGGCACGCTCCCACATGGAGGTGCAGAGAATGGAGTACCGACATTGTACTGAGTTAAAGCAGTATAACAAAATACCGAAAGGGACGTGAGGGTTTGGGGCAATGCTCTCTTGGTGTGGAACTCTGCCACTGCATGTTTCGTGTCTCATGTATCGTGCATCTCTTTCCGCTTACTGTTATTTGAAGTGCTAAAAGTTGTTCAATCTGCTCTTTTCCGTTGGCACGTGGTCCTGTCCCGTTACAGATTTTCAAGGCAGCAAGCCTGCAAATCAGAAAATTCAGCTCTCCTCTTGACACTTTGAGCTCTTTCTCTCACCATGAATGCAACCAAGAAGTTGGACTATTGTTCGATCCCAAGAAGCAACTAAATTTCCTCTTTATAGTGGAATCATCTCTTATGTTGTTTGGATTTATGCATGTGCACATGATATCTTGCATAATCTACAAGTGTGAGTCTACTTAAACTCACTCTCCGGTTGATTGTAACTGAGCTCAATCCTAAGGTACTTGGAATATTTTGTCAAGTTCTTAAAGTACCGAATCACGAGGTATAAAAGAGATTTTGGGAGTTGCTGAAAGTTCAACACTTCAAGAAGATTGGTCACTCCGAAAAACTCGAGAAGTATCAAAGAGGTTTGCACTTTCAGCTTCGTATTGCTCTAAATCATTATTCTTGCTCTACTCTTAGGGAACTTATAGACCATGCCGAAACAAGGGCGATAGAGCATAATGGTGGTAACAACCTTCCACACAGAGATAAAATGAAGCTTGCAAATCCAGAAGGAAATATCAATCTTTAAAGAAGGACGAAAATCAAACGATACGAAGAAGCTTTTCAGTTGAGAACAGCTGGTCAGGAGTCGGTGGGCTGCCACAACTAACTCTCTCTCTCTCTCTCTCTCTCTCTCTCTCTCTCTCTCTCTCTCTCTCTCTCTCTCTCTCTCTCTCTCTCTCTCTCTCGTGTGTGTGTGTGTGTGTGTGTGTGTATAAAAAGAGGAAAAAGGTATAACCTTTCTATCACCCAAGTGTGGTAGATTGGTTATGCCATTTCCCTCTTGAATAACAAGTCTTGAGTTCAAGTCTCGTCGGATAGATCTTTAAGGTCTCTTGGGATAGTTTCCTACAACGTTAAAATCCTCTTCGTCTTCTCTCTCTCTCTCTCTCTCTCTCTCTCTCTCTCTCTCTCTCTCTCTCTCTCTCTCTCTCTCTACAATGAAAGTGGGGCTTTGATCTTTAACATTACATAAATCGACCATCGGTCCATATACAAGAAATATGGAAAAAACCTGATGAATGTACAATGAGAACATGGGAAAAATCCAATTAAAAACTACACGAAAACATTTGGGGGTCAAAAATACTTTTAACCAGGTGGTGAAGTGTAGCTATCTGGGTAGTGATCAAGCCAAAACAAATCTGCCCAAAGCTCAGTTCACCTCGGGCAATGTAGCGAAAACCTCCAAATCTAGTGTTGTTTATCTGACTGATATAAAGCATCCGCTGTATAAACCTCCTGAAGTTCGTTGTATAAACCTCTTGAAGCAGCTCACAAAAGCCAAGGGATTGTAAAACCCCTAGGTCATGCCTCTTAGTCATCCGCATCCATTCTAGCATTTCCTGATGATGTACTCCAAAAAAGGAAGCGGATCTTCGCCACAACCAGACTGTGAGAGAGGCGGGGGGGGGGACCCACTCACTATCCACCTCAAAGGCCAAGGGAAGGTATCAAGATGCACATTTCTCTAACCAAACCATCCTCTTCAAGGCCTCTCTAAACTGGCGTTCAAAAAAATGTGCAAAATGTCTAATATCCATAAAGTAATTGGCCTCAATCGTTGTCTGCCTATGATGGTATTGAAGATAACCTCTCTCGACCAGAGAAAGTCATCATGTAAAACCTGTACTCTAAATCTGACCATGGGTGCTCGCTCTAGGCCAAGAAGAATGTGACAAGTTCTTGATAGCTGCAAGAAAAGCATATCGACACATAGTGGTCCACTCCTCAAAGAAACATCTGGAGATCTCTAAGGGCAAACCACAAAGAATTGAGCTGGTAGAATCTCACAAAGTGTTTGCTAGGGATGCGAGGCCTGCTGAATAGTCAAAATCCTCAGCAAAATGCGAAGATTCACTACCCTCCTGCTCCACTCCCCCTGAACAGGGCCTATTGTGAGAGGCACTTGCGACTAAAGCTACTAGAGATTTGAGAACTGTTAGACTGGTCTATCCTGGGGCAATTGATGCTGCTCTTGAACTGCCATCGATTGTTGATCCTACTCTACCCCTCTCTCCAAATGCTCTCTCGACCCTGGTTTGGTAACCTCTCCTATGGAGGCTATCTGGGGACTGCTCTGCCTCTGCCAACCTCTGTCTTACTGTGAGGGCGCGTGTGCGGAAGCGAGAGAGAGAGAGAGAGAGAGAGAGAGAGACTATAGACCACAAACGCAAGATATGGTGAAGAGGGGGCAATCAATCCCCCTCTTCACCATGGGGGGCAATCAGTCCCCCATGACTACCATGAGCAATACACAATGATCAGATGATGGAAGTGGATACCCCCTTGGATATGTTCGTTGCGATGTCCACTGAAGACAATACTCCGACGGACTCCGGGAGAGTAGCAGCAGTCTGGGGTGTTCCAACCGCCACGAAATCTCCATGGTAAAGTGTTGTCACGAGCAATGTAGCAAACTGTTGTACTCCGTCGATATAGGGTGAAGATACTGCGTGGAGGTCTCGAACTGAGTGTGAAAACAACTCCTTGTCGTGAAAAAGGAGTGCCAATAGACCTACAAGTGTCTTGCCCAATAGGACCTATGGTGTCTGTGGTCAAACCAATCTGGAGAAAATGGGGAAGCCCAGGAACCGTCATGAGCATGATCGGAAGCCTATCAATGCATGAACCTGTAAACTCGAGGAAGGCCATATGAAGCAATCTACACCGTAAACCTCCTCTGAAACAAGGAAAGCCAGACTAAACAGTCTGCACTATAGAAGCTACCGTAAGCTGCAACAGTCATCGAGAGAACGCACGGACCACCACCAGATGGTGTCCTATCAGTTGGTAGGGTGATCCAAGATGAGGGGAAAGCCAGACTAAACAGCCTGCGCTATGAAGGACCTCTGAAAAGAGGTGTGGTCAGACCAAGCTGTCTGCACCATAATCATCCTGTATGAAGAAGGGAAGCCAAATTGAGCAGTGAACAGTCGCTCTACGTTGTGAAGATCCTTTGAGAAGAGGAAAGGCCATGCCAATTTGTCTACGTGCACCGTCTTGCCTATATCTCCTACCACCAATCCTCCATTGTCAACCAAAACAGAATCCACGCCAACAACGCCACCAAACCGCAACTAGGTGTGGCTCTCAATGTGAATGAGCTAGGAGTGGCATACTGCCCAGGTCAAGGGATAAGTCTGCTATAAGGTTACCGAGGGTGAGTGTAAGCAACTCTGAAGGTAGCAATCCAAATGATCAGGTGTAGAAGAGCAATTGCACTACCATCCAAGCCAAGCTCCAAGTGACTCCGGATGTAGTCGCGGGATGCCTAATCTTCCGCATCTCGCGAGTAAACTCTCCAAGAGAGTCCAAAGAACTGAAGTCCCACTCCAGTCTGTAGATCCAAGCAATGAACCTGTCCAAGAAGAGATCCAAGATCCTCTCCCTAAGTCCATGTAGATGCTCCTGTGTAAGCAAGTGATTTGACATGTCGAGGTCAAGTGGTAAGTGTCAGTCCACCCAAGATGGTGGTGTCTTCTTTGGGAATGTTGGAATCCCATATGCCATAAGCATGGCCACATCTCATGTAAGGATTCTAGGTACTAATCCTTAATTAAGTACTTAAACTCATGATTAAGACTTAATAAACTTAAATTGTACTTTGAAAACAAGACGCAGAAGACTATGTTGATTGGTTGAATGTGTGATACAAGGGCTCCTTATATAGGAGACGAAGAGACACAAATGAAAAGACACATCTCATGGTGAAGAGCGGTGACTTTAGACATAAAGACACATCCTTTTGGCAAAGAGCTGCAACCATTGGGCGAAGAGTTATAGCCGTAGAGCGAAGGGGTGTGACCAGTCGTCGAAGGAGTGTGGCTTTGGCAAAGAGACACGTCTTTTGGGCGAAGGGGTGTGACCATCCAAGCATAGGAGTCCTCCTTGGCACGGCACTTCGCGTATCTGCAACTAGGAGTAGATGTAATACTGTAATATAGTCACAATCGTAACATTCCCTCCCATTTAAAATGAGAGCCCGTGACAAAGAAATGACTTCTGATGTTGAGAAAAGCATTGAATCTTCGAAAATCTTCAATCTTTGAGTTATCGAAAACCTTTGCTTCTTGCGAAACCTTTTTGCTTTGATTGCTAAATCCCATGTCATTGCATTATTTAAAGACTTTGTAGAAGAATCTGGCATAATCAGGTTGACTGCAACAAGAGATTGATCTTCAAAATTCTTCATGCGATGTAAAATTTCTCGTGCAAAATCTTCCAATAACTGCAAAATGTTTGGGAAAGAGAAAATCTTCTCAAGGTACGCTTCATATGGGGTAACTTCAACTTTAGTAATCATTGGAGAGGATTTTGGATTGATAGTGTAATCATCGTCCAATAATGAATCCCAAAATTCTTCAGAATCATCTTCAGAAATTGTCACTTCATGACGTGCAATTGGCATATCATCATCCAGCAAAGAATCAAAGAAAGCATAGTCATCTTCAGACTCAGAATCTGCAACTGTCCTTATCTTTGTCTTCATCAATTGATTGAGGAGAAGTTAATGAATTCAAAAATTCATCAATAATAATTTTTGTATCTGCATCGGAGATCATATTTGTTTCATAATGCACCGTATCATGTCGTTTGACTAGTACACGTGAGGCTTGAATCACTCTTTCCGCATGAGAAAGCCTGTGTAAAATCAATTCACGTCCATCTTTGAATAAATTGATAGTATGTCCTCGAAAGCTAATTACTGGATCATATTGGAATAACCAATGCTGACCAAGAATCGTGTCGTAGTAAGATAAAGGCATGACCTCGAAATCTAGTTGATCTGCATAATCTTGAATACCGAACTGCAATTGTCGAACTCTTTGATCACAAGCCAAAATTGATCCATCTACTAATTCCACATCATATAAGTGAGATGTTTTCTGAGTTGGTAAGTCAAGCTGTCGAACTATTTGAGTGCTGAAAAAATTATAAGAGCATCCGCTGTCCACCAAAATATTGATGGAGCGATCATTGATAGTTCCAAGAAGGCTCAAAACTTGCTTTGAGAGAGGCTCCAAAAGTGAAGAACCACACTGAGCATGCTTCATAAGAATAGACATATCCTCTGAGACACGAATTGTCTTGACCACTGATTTTCCTTTATCCTTAGTAAAAATCTGGTTGTTCAACATTCGATGATGTTTCCGCGTTGGAATTTCTTTTCAAATTAGACGGATTTGGTCTCTTTGGACATTGATACCATCTATGGTCACCACCGCAAATTGTACATAATCCTTCCTTCTTTGAAATTGAAGATGCATTTGACGAAGAGCTTTGTTGACTATTGGAATGCCGATCTTGAGAAAAATCACGTCCTTTACCACGATCACGTGGAGAAACATTTGAAGAAGATTTGCTTTGAGATTGTCAATCTTGAGAATAGAATCTTGAAGTTGAATAAGGTGTTGTGGATGGCTGTCTGAACTGAGACTGATGTTGCTGACTTTGGCTATAGTGTTAGCGGGTAGACGCGATGGACGTCTGCAGTATAGCTTTTTGTTACTAACATAATGTCAATATGCAAGGAAGTGACTCGGAATGGGACACGGAGACTTAATAAGAGTGTCAATCTCATCAAAGTGAACTTAGAGGACTGTTCATGCTACTACAAAAGCAGATCAACCACTTCCTAGTCAAAAAATTAGTCTTAGTCCAATCTCAACGCTCTAGGTCATCACGCCTTTTCAGCATCCAAACGAATTCAGAATGCAACAAAACTTAAGAAGAGGTATTACAACACCTAAGGACACATTCCTACCAAGTTCTGCAGCCCTCTGAGAAGGTACATAAATCACAATCCATCCCAAAAAATGTACAGAAAACTGAAACAGAACTACACGGAAAGGTCCCCCTTAAGCATAAAAACACTTCTTCAAGGTCGAAACATCAAAAACAACCATTTAAGACCTCAAATCAATGCAATTAGCTCACAAACAAGATGTCGCGAACCACAACAGAATTGAGAATGATTACACTTAGATTGTAGAGCAAGAGACACGGAACACAATGTGCTATTCGGAATCGAATTCTGATTGCCAAACAAGGAGAAAGATGGATTACAATTTGTAGCAGCAAAGAGCTCTCACAGCCGACGTCCAAATCTTGCCAAGATAATAATTGTGTTTTACAAAACTAAGGGTTTTGACTTAAGAGCTAGGGAGACTTTCCCATGACCATTCAGCCACTTACATGGTTTGTAGGCTCAGAGAGGATAGAGGGAATGATAGAATATATTACAATTAAGAATCCTCATTAGCAAAATTACACCGCTTCTTTTGCAAAAATGAGTGAGTAAAACAAAGTTTGGCGTATATCTGCCTTTTACGTGTCAGCCCGCTGTGTCCACCAAACATTCCCCCCATCCATTGCACGTCCTCGTGCAATCTGTCTTTGACTATCGCCTTAGTAGTTGATCAGTCTCTTTTCTAGCGTCCCAATGAGGGGCCTCAACTTTTGTGCCCTTGCCTCGATCTCCACCTTTGTCGCCAAATCTTTAAAAGGATTATTATTGAGAGTGCTCTGATATGCTATGTGTCGAGCTGATAAACCTTTGGTCATGGGATTAAATATTGAGTCGTCGACTTTGAAGAATCCTGTCATGAATGCCTCCTCAAATGTTTGCATGTACTAGGAGGGCAGAAACATGACTCGTATATAATCCCATGATGACGTTTTTGCTTGGAATTTCTGTTTCCATATCCAAGCATAGCCCTCTGGTGCCTTTGACAAAAACTTGCCAAGGATGCTCCGCGGCTTCTATCTCATTGAATGACGTAATGCACGTGATTAGCGCTTTGCAATCTTCACGAGCATCTGACATGCGAGATCTGGTATCTCCTTCATCATGTTGATGACCCCTTTGAGCGTCTGAACCATATACTTTTCTAATGGGGGCTTACTTGGCTTTGTTATGATTGGGTAATTCAACAATGCTGGTCTTTTGCTCTGCCATGAATAAAAGCTTTCCTAGGATCGCCGTCTATTGATGGGACAATAAGTTGGGTCGATCCTGAGATGTTGCGAAGCATTTCTATAATATGTTTCATTTGTTGGGCGCTACTCAAACCATTTTTTTCACCAGAGGGGTTGATTGTCGATGATAGTCTGAATTTGTATTGCAATGACAGGAACATACTTGTAATCCCCTCTTTGGTTTGGCTCAAGGGAAGGTAGCATTTTCCGTTTCCACAATAGAGCCTTCTGCCTCATCAGTGGTAGGGCGATCATCTCATGCTCGAGGTTCTTCACCACTTCATTGGGAGTGATCATGAGAAGGGCTGCTGACTCCAACACTTTGAGCTCATATCACAGATACTCCTTGTGTGAAGGATTTTTGACTTCTAAGATCCACTATTGAATTTCTTCTTTTGTTGTATCCGAGATGGATGTCGTGGCTCAATCTTCAGATTCCTACGTTGCTTTTCCTATGCTTGTACCTGGCATATCTGTTTTGTGAGCTTCGAAGGTGAAATGCTCCAGTCCTCCTGTTTGCTCAAATTCCACGGGGATTGTTTGTTATAGCTTTGCCTGTGTTGCCCTTAGAGCATCCAAATCCGCCTTTGCCTCTGCCAATTGCTTCCTCAGATTTTCAATTTCTTCGTCTTTAGCTTTCTGCAATGCTCTATACCCTCCTGTCATAATTTGTCTGTCGTAGTTCTCTTGGGCAAGGGCCTCCTTTAGATCTTGGACCTCTTTGTTCAACGAGATCGATCTAGCTGTCATGCTTGAGGAGCTCGGCGTCTCCTGCAAGGCTAGAAGTTGGGTCAGAGTCTTGCTGACCACGGCATAAGACTCTTGGAGCTTCTCACTCTGTTCTCTTTCCCTGATTAGCTCCTCCTCTAGTCGTTGTTGCTCAACCTGCAAAGTAGTGTTGGCGTCATTAAACTGCTGGACTTCCTTGTAGAAATATGCAGCTTTTTCTTGTTCCCTTTGTATTTCAGATTGCAGTTGCAACTGGACGGTTTGCAACTCCTCGATTTTGTTTTGCAGTTGTTGTGTCCTTTCGGCTGCTTTTGTTGCCTCTTTCTTTGTGTCCTCCAGCTCTAGTTCGTGCAAGTTGTAGAGAGCTCTTTGGCATTGGAACTGGAGCTTGATCTGGTCTAAATGTGCATCAATGTCGAACGACCTGATCATTTCTGCTCCCTCCCTACCACAGCTTGCGAACGAGGTGATCTTGGTTTTTTCTGACGTCTTTGGCCCTGATCCGAGGTACCCGCATCATCCGTCGTTCTTTCTTTTGTTTTCAATACTTCAAGAGCAGTTGGAGCTGTAGTGGTTTCTGGCGGTGCTATCTCTTTTTCCTGATCTGCCTTCTTTTGTGATAGCACTTTATCTGCCATTTGTTTTGGAAGATCTACAGCTTCTTCTCTTCTTTTTGTTGCAGCCTCTGAAGGTAGTCCTTTTGTTGATTCAAAATTATACTCTTGTTGGTCAAGGGTGTCCGGATCACCTTTCTCTTCTTCGTTTTCAACTTTTTCCGTTGCCTTGGTAGATTCGTCGGATGATTCGAGATCATCGACGCGTAGCCGTTTTACATCCTCTCTTTCTCTTTGTTGCATTTTTCTCTTGAGCTCATTCTGAATCCGTTGCCGTATTTCGCTGGCAATGTTCAGATTCTCCTCCGCTTCCTTTCTTTTGCGTTTTTTGATCCATTCTAGAGCTGCTGATTTTCTGTGCTGTAGAGGCACATCTTCTTCTTTTTCATCATCCGCTTCCATTCCCTTACTTCTTTTTTCCAAGTGTTGCTGTTGGCGGATTCTTTCTCGTTGCGCTTGCGCTTCTTCCATTGTTCTTCGAGCTTGGGTAATTGGAATGGCCTGTGCCGCCCAGGTTGTTCTCTTCTTCCCCGCCAAACTATAGGCCTCCTTCCCCGCAACTCTCTCAATAACATGGTATGTTATTGGTAGTGGATAGTTGTCCTTGATGGTGACAGCATTTACCTGTTTGAGGTTCACACAGACACGCAATTTACTATTCTTTTTTGGTACTACCACAATCGGGGACACCCAATCAGTGTGTTCAATCTCATAGATAAACTCCGCATCCTTTAGTTTGTCTATCTCCTCCTCAATTTTTCTGACGAAAGTCTCATTGTATGTATAAGGGCGTCGTCTGCATGGTCTGACATCACTTCTAAGTGGTATCGTGTGCTGACGGATCTTTGGATCTATTCCCTTCAGGTCTTTGTACGACCAAGCAAACACATCTTTATACCGTCTGAATGTATCTTTCAGAAGCCGCTCTTCTTCTTCCGTGAGGTCCATGGCAATGTATGCCGGTTTAGGTTCCTCGCCTAGTTCTGCTAAGTTTATGCATTTGGCTTTTTCAGGCCCATCATATGAAGTTCCAGGTTCTTTTGGGTCTCATTTGGGCTCCTACACTACAATTTTTCTATCCAGAATGGTATACTTTTTGTAGTGGGAAGGTGCATTGAACTTATCATCGTTTGATTCATCATCAATTTCCAACTCTGTCGTCCAAACTTCTTTCAAAGTTCGTTTCAACTCATTGTATTTGTGTTTGTGCTCAGTTTTGGATAACTTCGTTGCTTTTTCTGAAATACTTTTCTGTATGTGGCTTTTGTTTGTTCTCCTTTTTCAAGTTTGTTTTGGTTGAGTCGGGTTTCATGTACCTCTTCGATATCCCATCTTTAAGGCAATCGGTTGCTTCAACCAACCTTAAATACTGCGTTTTGTCAGTTAATAGAGATACTATTTTGTCTTGTTTCGTTTGTTCATGCGTTTATTCTGATATCTACGCTGTCTTCTAGAATTTTGGTTTGCAAAATCATAGTAAATCACTTGTCGATTCTCCCGTTTTATTTCCTGATCTGAACTATTAGAAAGCTAGTCGTCCGCGTCGTCTTCTAAAAGCTTATCCGTGGAGTCCTAGAATGCTTCCTCTTCAGTTTGGTCAAGGTCCCTTATTGAGATCTCATCCACTATGCGTCGGCAATCTGCAACCCCCTCCCTGACAGGGACTTTTTCTACTTTTGGACTTAGGTTGACACTCATCATCTGGAATATAATGATATCATATCCTTCTCATCACAGAATTTGGTCAAGGTCACCTCATTCACACACACATCAAGAGTGGCCAGTATCCGCTGCCAACCAAAAGGTTTGAACATCTCTTCCGGAAAAGACTCTGGTACATATGCCTCGTCTTGTACTGACCTATCATGAATGCAATCTTCTTTTTTCAAACTACCACTCTTAGAAGCTCCACATGTCCAATTGTGAGCTTTGTTTTGCAGCCAAGCAAGTATTTCTCCTTTTTGGTCAATTGTGGAGTTTAATTCCTCTCCAAGGATTCGTTCCACATCTCTATAACTATGATCCGTGACACTGATCTTCGTAGTGACATCCTTGTTTCTTAGGTAGCTATAGTCATAGCCCCAATCTTGTACTGTCACGTGCACATCTAACCCTATGTGTACGTGGACAAGCTACTTCATGATAAGGGTTCAGTTCAGTTCAGTTAGCCTAGAATAGGAAGTGTTCTAGCACTTTTGTGAATCTGTTCGCAGACCGTGCATGTCCAGGCACTTAGAGTAGATGCATATCCTCTGGTTGCACACAGCATGACTATCGATTTCAGTCAGAACCCATCAGGAGCATTTTTACAGTGCATAGACCTATTTTCCCTATTTTAGCCATTTTTCACTTATTATTTTTAAGTGACTTTTGTTGAGAATTGGGTAGGGCAATTTGACAAGGAAGTATATAAGAAAACCCAACGCTAGCACTTTCTGGCAGAAGAGGCAGCAAGGACCTATGTCCAACAGTGCACCTTCTCAAGCAAGACCCCCGGCAGTCAACCTAGCGTTTTCAGCCACAAGAACAGCCAGCGTTTTCAACAAATTGCAGACTAGCCAACGTTTTGCAACTTGCAGGTCAACCCGCGACAGCAGACTCAACAGATCCTCTAGCGTTTTTGCAACAAGTCAAAAATCAGCCCTAGTGTTTTTGCATTTGCAGAGCATCCTAGCGTTTTGCAGATTTTTGGCGACAGATTCAGCCATAGCCCTCGGCGTTTTCAGTTTTCAGCACATAGACACCGCAAAAGGAGCCACAAACCTCGCAGATCTCACCTTCCCGTAGCAGATCCTCGCCGCACAGTTAGATCAGTCAGTGTTTGCAGATTCAGCCCAGAAACGCAGATTTCAGCATCTGCGTTTTTCAGCGCGTCGTCGTCACCGACATAGAGTCAAAATTCAGCAGACACAAGATTTGCAGATTTCAGTCCGTCTCGTCGTCGTCCTCATCGTCGGCATTGTAGAGATTTGTGCAATCAATAGTAGACCACTCTCGCCTTAGAGAGTGGGGCCTTCGGAGGAGGGTTTGACAACATTTTGGTGTCATATTCTTCTCTCTCTCTCAGTCTCAACACCTTCATTCACAATGTTTACCACTTGTTTGTGATCATTTGCACTCTCTCACTAAAGGAATGGAAGGCTCTCCCTTCCGTAAGTAAAAGGAACCTTGAGCACAGTTTGGAGCACTCATCTTGAGCAAAGTTCAACATTCACTTCCGCTACACCTTACATTGGTATCAGAGCTTTGGTAGTGTTCTGTATCACTCAAGGAAAGAACCACAAGAATTTTTTTGCTTGTTGCGATCGCATGTAACCCGAGTCCTCTTGGGCGTGTCGATTCCTAATCGTGTTTTTGAAGAGTGACAGAAACCCAAGAAAGAAGGGCTTGTCCAACCTCCCCTTGTGCCTCTTTTCACTCATTGAGAGCGGACAATACATTTAGCGGCCGGCCAATCGACGTGAGGTGGGAAAAAGCAACCTTGGTGTGAGCGCAAGGCCGCCGAGGGGTGCGCCCGCCGGAAAGAGAAGAGCTTGGGTTAGAGAAGATCCAAGAAGAGTTTTCCCCACAAGGAGGTTTTTCCGACCCTCCCCCTTCCCCATCTACGACAAGGATTGCACTAACTCTTATGGAGGCTTTCGACAAGATGATGATGGACAGGAAGTTACAACGCGAAGCAAGAAAAGCAGAAAGAAAGGCCGACTTTGAGCGTGAGCACGAGCAAGCGCACTTGGCAGCCGAAGAAAGATTGGCAGAATTAGATCGTGAACACAAAAAAAGAATGGCAGCCATTGAGCGCGAGCAAGCACGCTTGGAGGCTGCAGAAAGAAGAGCCGAATTGGATTGCGAGCGCGAAAAGCGTGAAGCGCAGAGCGCCCAACACGTACAACAATTGGTCCTCTTATTTTCTAATGTGCAAGCGCAGATTGAAAAGAATCAAGAGAAGGAGACTCAGTTTTTTCTTCTCCAAAGCACGACACACATGATTTGCATGATAATGATAAGCGAGATGATAAGCATAATGATTTGCATGATCAAGATGTGATTATTCACGAGCATGATGATTTGCATGATCAAGATGTGATAATTCACGAGCATGATGATTTGTAGGATAATGATGAGATTGTTCACACGGATGATGGTTTAGTTGATACTTTGTCTAGTGAAGCGAACCTCATTGCAGATTCGATCAATCACGAAGAACCGATCTTGGCTCTCGAGTCGAGGTCCACAGATCCCCCACGGGAAGTATGTGTTCGAATGATTAGTCAGCACGCATTGTTCAAGTGTTTCATTCGTGATGCTTTCCTGTATTTTAGTCACCGTCCTTATGTGATCTCTTTTCAAAGGCATGACATATTGTACGATGAACACGATTCACTCATGAATGAGCATGGATGTATGCGGATTACTCATGAAAAGCTGAAATTTTTGCATTCGAAGAATTCACATTCCATGTCTCTTCCTTGGCATGACACAGTCTCAAAAAGAGGACAAGAAGGATTGAGCATCATGCATCGGCATTTCCATTATGATTTGCCACAGTTTATAGATTTAGATCAAAAAGTCAAGATTCAATTCCATTGTTTGCGTGTGTTTGATAAACGGTTTGGCACTCCGTCTATATGTTCATCTACATCGCATGCACAGTTTTTAAAGAAGACTAGAATTTTTCCAGTCACTTTACATGAAATGGGTATGTTCATGTTTTTGTGTTGGAAGTGGTTTCAGGATTTTTTATTCTCGAAGATTCTTGAAGAAGGTAGACGCATGACTATAGACGAAGTTGAAGCATTGAAGGAGCCACAGATGACTGTCGCTTTCGACGCGGCCCAAGAAGCAAGCATTGCAAACCTTTATGAAGTTCAAGTATCGCATGACCCACGCATCAGAGTAGGCTAGCAAAGAGTCCTTTCGAGGATTCCAGACACTGTTGGCGATCTCCCTCGACGCCATTCAATTTGGTACCAGTACCGCACTTTGAAAAGGAGGAGATGTCACGTGCACACTAACCCTATGTGTACGTGGACAAGCTACTTCAAGATAAGGGTTCAGTTCAGTTCAGTTAACCTAGAATAGGAAGTGTTCTGGCACTTTTGTGAGTCTCTTCGCAGACTGTGCATGTCCAGGCACTTAAGAGTAGATGCATATCCTCTGGTTGCACACAACATGACCATCAGATTTCAGTCAGAACCCATCAGGAGCATTTTTACAGTGCATAGACCTATTTTCCCTATTTTATCCATTTTTCACTTATTATTTTTAAGTGACTTTTGTTGGGAACTGGGAAGGGCAATTTGACAAGGAAGTAAATAAGAAAACCCAGCAATAGCACTTTCTGGCAAAAGATGCAACAGGGACCTGTGTCCAATAGTGCACCTTCTCAAGCAAGACCCCCGGCAATCAACCTAGCATTTTCAGCCACAAGAACAGCCAGCATTTTCAACAATTGCAGACCAGCCAGCGTTTTGCAACTTGCAGGTCAACCCCGTGACAACAAACTCAGCAGATCCTCCAACGTTTTTGCAGCAGGTCAAAAATCAGCCCTAGCGTTTTGCATTTGCAGAGTATCCTAGCATTTTGCAGATTTCCGGCGACAAATTCAGCCATAGCCTCAGCGTTCTCTGAAACCGACCTGTACTTTCAAAAAGGGCGGTAGACTTTAAACTTAAACCTTATTTTCTTCCACCCATTTAATTTGTCGCCCACTTTACCCGTACTTTCAAGTCACAACAAAGGGGAAAGGGATACAGGCTGCTAGAATGCACCTGTATGAGAAGACCGACACCAGATTGGCCCCTAACTTAGGCGCCCCTTTCGGTATTTCTTTATTGTTTAAAAGAGGGAATAAACGTTGTGGTTCTCTACAAGCTGCCCCACACAAGCTTGGCTGAATTTCAACTGTTCCGGCCCGATTTCAGCAGCATAACTTTACTAGGACACTTCACAGTCAATATTCCCACGCATTGACTGACTTTCCCGACGCATACGGGCACTTTGCAAAACCTGGCGAGAATCTGCAGCACGCTGAATTCTCTGTTTTCAGCCCGGAAAATGCGCCAGATCACCTGTACAGTGGTCCCCTCGCGTCCCCGAACCTCCTGGGGGTATTAGGGACCGTTTAGGGCCAAAACCCTAAACCTGCAAAAATACACAGCAGGCTGTAATTTACTGTTTCGGGCTCCGTTTCGCATGCCAGTCGCATCCGTAGCAAGTCCTCGAGCTCCCGCATCTGTAGGGCTACTTGCCCTTTGAATCGGATGAGATTTCTGGCATGAAACCTCTCCGAATTCACATGTACCTGCGGGGATTAGCCGCTAGCTAATCCAGTACCTGTGCAAGAGGCTCTTGCCTCGGCAATCGCGCATGAACCCACACAACTGTACATTGGTCAATTGAAAAGCCCACTAGAGGGGCATAACATACTGCCATAGGGGAGAGAGAGGGCAGTGCGTAGCGTACAGGGCATCACTCCTGGCAAAGGATTCCACTTTGGCTAGTCAATGACCCCACTTTGGCTAACCATAGTCCTTGTCCAACCTTAGTGCTCTCTTGCCCTCAGGCCTGGACTCCCTCTGAACAGTTCCACACTAGCTATGCAATGCAAGGCAGTTAGATTTCCCGAGGGGTGTTTCCAAAAAGTGAAAGTAAATAAATAATAAGAAAGAAATCAACAAAAAGGATAGATTTTTTTTACTTTAGCGAGCCGGGGGGCCGGGCACGGTGCCTGGCCTACTCTCGCAAGGTGAAGCTTTTGTCACTGATTTCAATCTCAATTAGAGACCTTAGACACCGCCTTGGGGATGGATAGCCCGCCCAGTATTTTAGGACTTGCACCCTCGTTTGTTAATCCGAGGGATCCCTGGCGGACCCCGTTAGGGGCGTGACAGCGCCCAAGAGCCCTGTAGGGATCCAAATACTGCGAGACTTGGTTGCCCTCACTCGCCAAAACCTTGATCACCCCGGCGGGTTTTCGAGAGAAATTGCCATACCCAGCTTGGGCGTCGGCTCGTAGGTGGAGTCCCGATCCGGCGACAATTAGAGTCTCCCTCACTCTTCTTGCCACACGCTGGTGACATACCCCCCTCTTGAAATCTCAAACGTCCTCGTTTGCATCTATGTCGTACATGCTCACAGTCAACACTGATGTATTTAACACCTGTCGACACATGTACGACAGATACATGCTCATTGTCAACCCTGGTGTATTCAACACCTCGTCGACACATGTATTGCCTGCGTGTGAACCCTGTCCCAATGACATAGTGGTAGCTTCGCACTCTGCCATTGCTTTGAGTCACTAACTTTCCAATGACAAAATGGTAGCTACACATTTTGCCACTGTCTTATAGTACACGTTGGGCTCAGTAACACTTTCGAGCATACCCAAACGGACAGTTTAAGAATGCAGTTACACATGTACCCTTTAATAGAAGCAATTACTGTATCCTTGACAAACTGACAAGAAATACTCACTTCTATAGCACTAACCAAACTTTTGGACATTCCATAAGAGCAATTGCCAAACTAACAATCTGTACAACTCTAACATTCATGTAACAGGTATTTCATTTGAGCTCACTTTAAATACCATGTACATCATTTCTTTCAAAATCCATTGTCACACTGACAATCCATGTAGCTTTGAAACTCAAGGAGTCAAGGTAGGTTGCAAATCGAAGGCTTCAAGGTAAAGTGATAACACAGTTGGTGACTCTGCAAGTTCACCTTCTTCCATCCACTTAGCATCCATTGGTGGATAGTTTATGAACTTGACAAAGTAACGCCTAGCAACCTTGCCTTTCACTTTTCTTTCTTTATGTGCCAAAATCTGTTCCGGAACCAAGATCTCGTCAAGTTCCTCGACTTCCGGCTAATCTTCAAATGGCATATCCTCTGGCACATCACCCACATAGGGTCTGAGAAGACTCACATGAAATGCATTGTGAATCTTCCAACTGTCAGGCAATTTCAGCCTATATGCAACATCACTGATTATGTCGCACACTTGAAAAGGCCCATAGTAACGCATGCTGAGCTTTGGAAACAGTCTTTCCTTGCCCTTCATCTTCTTTAACCTTGCCTTTTCAAAGCGTAGAAGCACCCAATCACCAAGTGAAAATACCACTTCACGACGGTGACGATCAGCTGCTTTCTTTTGCTTTGCCTGAGTCTTTTCTAAGGCCACTTTGACCTTCTTGTACATTTCATCCATGTCCTGAACATACTTATATGCTTCAAATATCTTGTCCTTTATATGCAGTATGGGAGGAACTTTCTTGCCACCTTCAACTATCTCAAAAGGTGCCTTGCGAGTTGATGAATGCATTGTATTATTGTATGCATACTCCACCAATGGCAAATACTCCTCCCACTTTCCTTTATGCTCTGACACATAGCACTTCAGCAGATCTAGGACAGTAGAATTTGCCTCTTCTAACTGCCCATCTGTTTGAGGATGAAATGACGAAGAGAATTTGAGCATTGTGCCCATATTCTCAAACAAGCCTCTCCAGAACAAACTTGTCATGCGTGGATCACGGTCGCTAACAATCGACTGTGGCATGCCATGATACTTGAAAATATTGCTCATAAACAAGCGTGCCATCTGATCTGGCTTTATCTTCTTCCTGACAGGAATAAAATGAGCCTGCTTGCTGAATCTGCAAATGATGGTCCAAATACCATCGTTTCTTGTCTGCGTTCTCGGAAGATCAAAGATAAAATCCATAGCAATACTTTCCCATGGTGTATCTGGAATAGGTAGTGGTTGCAATAACCCTGGTGCCTTTTGCCTGTCAAACTTGACCTTCTGGCATATTAGGCATTCTCGCACAAAGGCATCCACATCTCTTCTCAATGTAGGCCAGTAGAAGAATGTCTCAACCGCTTTAATTGTAGCATCGATACCACGATGCCCTGCATACGATGGGACATGACTCTTTTCCATAACTTTGCGTCGCAATGGCTTTGTGACACACAATCTGCCATGCATCATCATGAACCCATCTTTGAGAAGATAGTGTTCATGACGTTGTCCATCCATTAGCTGCTCGAAGACCCTTGCAAAATCTTCATCATTTGCATATTGTTCCCTCATATCATCACAACTTAAGAGCGCATGAATCACGGCCTGCAGTTCTTTTTCATAGACTTGCATAGTCTTTTCTGGCCCTTGCAAGATTCTACTCTCATAGGCTACTACCCTGCCATCTTGCATTAGCACTGCACCAATGCTACTACCGCAGGCGTCACACTGGACCACAAATGACTTCCTAAGATCTGGTAACACAATGACTGGATCTGAAGTCATCTTTTCCTTTAAGAGATTAAAAGCTGAAATCTCTTTCTGTGTCCATCTAAAGGTGACTGTCTTCTTTTGAAGAGCATGTAAAGGTGAAGCAATCTCAGCGAAATTTCGGATAAACCTTATGTAATAGGAGCATAGTCCCAAGAAACTTCGGACATCGTGCACTGTCTTCAAATCTGGCCATGACTTGATCGCTTCAACTTTTACAGGATCCATTCTGACACCATCCTTTGAGACAATGTGTCCCAGAAAGTGAATCTCTTCCAGAAAAAATTCACTTTTCTTTGCATTGATGAGCAACCTATGACTGCGTAGCTCTTTGAACACAATGGCCAAGTGATGCATATGCTCCTCTTCATTCTTTGAGTATACTATCATGTCATCAAAGAATGTACCAACAAACTGCTGGTGTGGACGGAAAATTCTGTCCATCGTCCTATTGAACGTAGCAAGAGCATTTGTGAGACCAAAGGGCATCACTAAAAATTCATGAAGGCCAAACGTCGTTCTAAAAGCAATCTTGTGCACATCCTCTGATCGAATGCGGATCTGATGGTACCCACTCTTTAGATCTATCCTGCTAAACATAGCTGCTCCTTCTAATTTGTCCAGAATATCATCAATTCTAGGTATAGGGAACCTATTCTTGATGGTATTCTTGTTCAGTGCACAGTAGTCGATGCACATACGCCATGAGCCATCCTTTTTCTGCACCAACAACACTGGAGAACAGAATGGGGATGAACTGGGCTGAATCAGCCCCTTTTCTAACAGCTCCTGTACTTGGCCCATTATCTCTTTCTGCTGAGCCGCACTAACCCTGTACGGAGGCTTATTTGGTGGGCTACTGCCTGGCACCAAATCTATCGCATGGTCCTCGGGTCTCTCTGGCGGTAATTGAGATGGTAATGAATCGGAAAAACAGTCACTATACTGTTGTAAAAACATTGACCTTTCCTTATCTAACACAGATAAATTTGATTCATCACAATCTGACACTTCACATGCAAAAACCAAGTACCTAGAAAGATGCTTTTTCATTACAGAAGTAATAGCAGAAGCTGATACAGTGGGAATAGACTCCCCTTTAAGCTTTACATCCAAAATGTGAGTCTTTCCCCTGCTCTGTACAGTGATCTTTTTGTTGTAGGCATCCATGATTCCCTGTACACGAAATAACCAAGGAATACCTAGCAACACATCACATCCGTCCAGTGGCATGATGTAAAATTCTTCAGCATCTACATAGAACTGGATATGTAGACGCAACTTTCCAATGATGGGTGTCACAGCCTCTGTATGGCCAGGACATGCCAAACCTGCCTCTGCTGTATACCCCATCTCTTCAGGTCTGATTCCCAACTTTGAAGCCAATTCTGAGGAAATGAAGTTGGCTTTGGCACCTGGATCAAAGAAGATAAGGACTGTTTGATCCCTGACCTTTCCCCATGCTCTGCAAAGCTCACTTGCA
The DNA here is from genome assembly GCF_014529385.1 of Adiantum capillus-veneris. Classification (NCBI taxonomy): domain Eukaryota; kingdom Viridiplantae; phylum Streptophyta; class Polypodiopsida; order Polypodiales; family Pteridaceae; genus Adiantum; species Adiantum capillus-veneris. The sequence continues at coordinate 77,550,703 of NC_140946.1, forward strand.
TCTAAATTTGGCTTGTCGCCCACCATATCTGGCACTAGACCAGCCATGGGCTTCTTTCCTTTCCTGTCCTCCTTGTCTTCAGAATCAGCTGGCCTTTTCTTTGTAGGACAATTGTAAGCAATGTGGCCATGCTGCTCACAGATGAAGCATTTGTTCTCTGACCTCAGGACCTTCTTTTGCTCTTCCGACTTGCGAGGAAAACGTCTTTTCCATTTCTTTGTTGGTCCCTTTTCTAATTCAGCCGTAGCTTTGCCTTTCCCTGCATTGGTTGGCTCCTGAGTCCCTTTAGGAACCTCATTGGGAACGTTCTTCGCTGAATTTTTCTTGGCTGATCCTTCCTTGACGCCAGTATTGAATTCACAATCTTCTCCCTTGAGCAAACCATTGCCAGTGTTTGCTACCTCGATGAGCTGCGTCAAAGTAGTGACTTTGGTCTTCATGCAGTACTTTCTCAATCCTTTGGGTAGGCCACAACAGTATTTTTCAACCTGTTCTGTCAATGGCACAAACCTATAGGAAGTTACTGGAAGTAGAGCTTTCCAGAACTTCCGATTGTAGTCATCCAGATTCTTACAAGTGGCAGCATTAAGCTGGTGCCATTCTGTCATGACATCTGCTTCAAAGTCATCAGATAACCATGCTGTTGCAAAAATTTGCTTGAAGTAAATCCATGTGGATGGAGCTTGCCCTTGAAGCAATAAAGTTGTCCACCATTGTCCCGCATTCCCTGTCAAGAAAGTGGCTGCCTTGCGGACCTTTGAAGCCTCTGTAAAGTTTCCCCCCGCATAGGCCTTGTCAAACTGCTGGAGGAATGAGAGAGCCTTCTTCCTGTCATCAAACCCTGTAAAGGTCGTGAATGTCACACCTTTGCACCTTCTTTGTACGGAGTTGGCCTCTCCAGCGGCGTTAAGTTGTCATATGGAAGTGACTGAAACATGGGAACACTGTTAGGGTTCATTTGTGTTCCCTGACCGCAATTAAGTTGACCTGGAAATGCCATATTTGGCTGCTGATTTGTAATTCCAGCCATACCAAAATTTGCCTGTGGCATCCCAAATTGGCCCTGAGTGCTTTGAAACCCTGGTAGCATACCCATGACACCATACATGGCGTTAGGCATCATCGTTTGAGCACCCCCAAACACTGTTCCTGGCGTGTAAAACTGATTTCCAGGTGCATGACCAGCCATGCTCTGGAATACCGATCCACCTCCAAAATAGCCAGGGTGTACTGAAGGTGGTGGGAAGACTTGTTGCATAGCCTGTTAGTTGCTTCCCTGCCCATTAGAACCAACTATAGGCTGCTGAAAAGTGGCTGGCTGAACTGGTATAGCTTGAAAGACTGGCATCTCAGCCACTTGTTCTTGCACCTTAGGCACAGGTTGTGGAGACTGCATGTTCTCCGTCAAGTGTACAGGTGTTTCCATTGACTTTGCAGTATGAATCACCTGTGCTCGAGCCTTAACAGGCTTTTGAATGTGATTCAGTGACCCAACTTGCTGAGACGGAAGAGAAGGTTGCAGAAAGGCTAAAAACCTCGGATTCTGCATTACTTGTGTGAACATAGCTACAGCAGTAGCCAACTGGGTCCTGAATATATCATCATCCGTCTGTGGTGGTCTTGAAGACTCACCCACTTCATGTGTCTGTTGACCCTGTGAAGAGGAAACCTCTTCAATCACATCATCTGGTCTGTCAGCCATAATTGCAATTCCCTGTGTCTGGTCTATGATCCCCTGAGTCTTCAAGCCCAAACTGACCAAGGCTCACTTCTATGGGAAAAAGTGATTTAATCCCGGCGATGGAACCATGAAACCGGCCTGTACTTCCAAAAAGGGCGGTAGACTTTAAACTTAAACCTTATTTGCTTTCACCCATTTAATTTGTCCCTCACTTTACCCGTACTTTCAAGTCACAACAAAGGGGAAAAGGATACAAGCTGCTAGAATGCACCTGTATGAGAAGACCGACACCAGATTGGCCCCTAACTTAGGCGCCCCTTTCGGTATTTCTTTATTGTTTAAAAGAGGGAATAAACGTTGTGGTTCCCTACAAGCTGCCCCACACAAGCTTGGCTGAATTTCAACTGTTCCGGCCCGATTTCGGCAGCATAACTATACTAGGACACTTCACAGACGTATTCCCGTGCATTGACTGACTTTCCCGACGCATACGAGCACTTTGCAAAACCTGGCGAGAATCTGCAGCACGCTGAATTCTCTGTTTTCAGCCCCGAAAATGCGCCAGATCACCTGTACAGTGGTCCCCTCGCGTCCCCGAACTTGCTGGGGGTATTAGGGACCGTTTAGGGCCAAAACCCTAAACCTGCAAAAATACACAGCAGGCTGTAATTTACTGTTTCGGGCTCCGTTTCGCATACCAGTCGCATCCGTAGCAAGTCCTCGAGCTCCCGCACCTGTAGGGCTACTTGCCCTTTGAATCGGACGACATGAAACCTCTCCGAATTCACCTGTACCTGCGGGGGATTAGCCGCTGGCTAATCCAGTACCTGTGCAAGAGGCTCTTGCCTCGGCAATCGCGCATGAACCCACACAACTGTACATTGGTCAATTGAAAAGCCCACTAGAGGGGCATAACATACTGCCATAGGGGAGAGAGAGGGCAATGCGTAGCGTGCAGGGCATCACTCCTGGCACCGCACTGTACATAGGAGGGAAAGTAAGCACTCCATAGCTCTTAACCTGTGACAGGAAGCTTGAAAATGAGCCTCTTCCCTCTAAATTCAGCGCCACCTTCTCTTGCATGAGGAAAGTGCACACAAATGTGCCACTTGGCACATTGACAAGTCATTTCCCGTTTCGGGGTTGCCGCCTAAAAATCTCCCGACCGGTCGCCCGGTTGACTTCACTGTAGAGTAATAAAATGTTCCCCTTGTTATTCCGGAGGTAATGACGCGAACACATTTTTAGGTCCCAAAATAGCAGTTCCCTAAATTTTAGGAGATGCTGTCATTGTATCTTTCTAGGTCATCTGACCCCCTTTGTACACTGCAGCCACACCCAAAACTGAAATGTAGTCTCTGTAGCAAAGGATTCCACTTTGGCTAGTCAATGACCCCACTTTGGCTAACCATAGTCCTTGTCCAACCTTAGTGCTCTCTTGCCCTCAGGCCTGGACTCCCTTTGAATAGTTCCACACTAGCTATGCAATGCAAGGCAGTTAGATTTCCCGAGGGGTGTTTCCAAAGAGTGAAAGTAAATAAATAATAAGAAAGAAATCAACAAAAAGGATAGATAGTAGTCACACGCTAGTGACATTTTCAGTTTTCAGCACATGACACCGCAGTAGAAGCCCCAAACCTCGCAAATCTCACCTTCCCGCAGCAGATCCTCGCCGCACGGTTAGATCAGCCAGTGTTTGCAGATTCAGCCCGGAAAACGCAGATTTCAGTATCTGCGTTTTTTAGCACGTCGTCGTCGCGCCGTCGTCACCGACATAGAGTTAGAATTCAGCAGATACAACATTTGCAGATTTCAGCCCTTAGCGTTTTCAGATTTCGGCCCGTCTTGTCGTCGTCGACATTGTCGACAAGTCCATTGCATTGTAAAGATTTGTGCAATCGATAGTAGACCGCTCTCGCCATAGAGAGTGGGACCTTCGGAGGAGGGTTTGACAACATTCTGATGTCGTATTCTTCTCTCTCTATCGCTCAGTCTCAGCACCTTCATTCACAGTGTTTACCACTTGTTTGTGATAATTTGCACTCTCTCACTAAAGGAACGGAAGGCTCTCCCTTCCGTAAGTAAAAGGAACCTTGAGCATAGTTCGCAGCACTCATCTTGAGCAAAGTTCAACATTAACTTCCATTGCACCTTACATGTACCATTTTGAGCTGACGCATAAACGGTCTGCCCAATATAATATCAAACTTGCTACTCTCATCGAAATTCATGATAGCGAATGTGTGTTCATATGCGATTCCGCAAGAGGTTACTACGATTTTCTCCAAAATGCCAATAGGTCTCTCTAGATACCCATCCGCTAATTGAAGTTTCATTCTAGTTTTCCGAAGAGCAAGCTTTCCCCATTTTTCCCACATTGCTTTAGTGGCTATGGCTATTCCGGCTCCACTATCCACTATCGCTACCGATTTTACGTCTTTGTACTCCACAGGCAAGGTCATGTTCCCTTCTTCTCCTTCACAATAGTTTCCTACCTTGTTCACTGGCACTGGCTCATGTTTAGTTTGTTTCAAGGTTTGGTTATTCAATGTTTTTGGAGAAACATTTAATGGCGGAATTACCAACCCTATTTTCTCCACAAAATTTCCCACCTCTTCCCAAAGATGAGGTCTTATATGCAGTAACTCTGATAGAATTAGTATACAACGGATAGGGGACGACATCATCTCATGAAGAGTTTTTGTATCCATCATCTTTGGATTAGCTTTCCATTGAGATGGTACTTTTTTAGTTTCTGATCTGGTTTCATGGTTGCCTATGAATGAAGGTAACGTCTTCAACGATTGAGGTTTGTTGTCTTCCGATATCTTCGTACCTGCATCACCATACAGTGATCGGATATCATTTGGGTAGAGCTCATGTTCGAGGTGGATCTCCGTGATAGAGCTGACTGAAGCGTCACACTTCCATCTTTTCTGTTTCGGATATGCTCCCACAGATCCTGTGGCCATTGTTCTTCCACTTCAGGAATTGACATAGGTGCTTGTGAATACATTCCCTCTGTCGTATTGACTGCCATCCTCGTATCCAAGGACGTTTCCTTTACCGAATCTTTTTGGTCTCCGTCTCCGATCCCTCACTCCTTTAACTCTTGAATTTTTTCGCGGATTAACACCTCAGTTTTTGGAGCAGTCGGAACTGGTGGTTCCATAAGAGCTTGAGCGGCCTAGATGAGCTCCTTGCACATCTTTAACCTCTCTTTTTCATACCCCGGGTGAGGGTACGTTAACCATCTATCCTCCTGGGTTTGGTTGGGCTTTAACCTAGCATCATAAGCTTTTAAGATCACATCCAAGGGTTCAAAGGCCTTGTCCACCAAGATAGATCCTCCCGACGGTATTACTAATAGTTTTGTTACATCGCTCTTTTTCTTAAGGTCTCTTTCCAATCGCAATCGTTCATCTGTTTGCAGTAATTTGGTTTCCAAAGCCGTTTTTTCTTTCTCTCTTTTGGCTTTTATCTTGTCTCGTTTTGCCTTCCAAGATTTCCTAGGGGTTCTAACAGAAAAATTTTATATCTCGGTTTGACGGACTAGGGCGTTCCTTGCAGCCTCATGTGCTTAGGCTCTCGTTACCGCGTTTATCGGAATGGTTGGTTCTGTTTCTGATCCACTTGAACTTGGTACAATTCCGATTTTATTCATGGTTGTTTTCCCTTTGTTATCAGGGTTTTTTGAACAATGTAGAATAAGATGGTCATTTGTACACCCCTTACAAAACCCAAAGAGTTTGATACGCTCTCCTTTGTGTGGACAACTTCTTTCCCAATGATCACCGCCGCATTCATAGCATGGTTGGTCCTACTAGCGGTGGAGAAGCTTGTGGAGCCCCCATCGGTTGTCCTGTTCTACGAGGATATCCCCTAGGTTTGTAGTTTTGGGTTGCCATGAACATAAGCATATTTTTATCGACCGAGTAATGGTTTTTTGTTGGTTGTGCTATGTATGTTAATTCTGGCATCTCCTCATAAACCATCCATGGAATTTGTCCCTCAGAAGCATATGCATTTCAGTCAAACCCTCTCTCATAGGTATTGTCTAACTCTTCTCGGTATGAAACTACTTGGACCATACTCTGATCAGAAGGTGCTTCTATAGGTTGTGAAATCCTTACCATGGCCCTGTTTTCCTGGGTAAAGGAGGTTGATGTCCCAACACAGGTTGAGGTTTTTCCTGCCCTTGGACTGCGTCATTTTGTCCTGCTTGGTATCTTGGAGGAGGCGGTAACTGTTGCCCTCCATGCGGCCCGTATTGTCTCTCTCTAACATAGTTTCTATTATAGAAACATTCGTGGGTCTCATGGTTTGTCCATTTTTTGTTCAATAGCACACCACTTCAGTACACACGGTATGTTTACTCCTGTACCACTGAGGTTGGATGATCTCCTCCACAAGTGTCACATTTTCAGGTGGGCTGTTGTCGTGTGTTTGGGTTCGTCCTGTTTCCTTGGTTCATCCTTTTGATCACTTCCTTAATCATTTGATCAACGTCCGGCACAGTTGGGTTTTGCCCACCCAGTTTCATCGTGGACTCACTAGTGGTTGAAGAGGTGCTACTCATCCCTTGGTCTGTGTCTTCTGTCACCTCTCCATATGCCTTGCAATTGTCTACCAGATACGCCTCTTTCATGACTTGCTCAAAAGTAACACATGCCTTTAAGTGCAAGTCTTTTTTTAGAGTCATTTCGCAATCCTTCTATGAAAAGGACTGACAGTCTCTCATCCTGAGGTAGTTCTCTAGCAGGGCATCTTTCTATGTATTGTTTAAATCGAAGCGAGGCTTCCTTCACCTTTTCCTTCTCCTTTTGTCTAAATGCATAGATCTGGGAGACAGTATTATGCTTAATTCCTCTCTTAGAGAATTCCTCAGTGAATTCTAGGAAAAGTTGCTCGATACTTGGGAATTCCACGTTGTTTAAAGGTTGAAACAAGGTCAAAGCCGTTCCTTCTAGAGTCAACTCAAAACCTTCATATTGAGTACAGAAATCAGTTACCTGTTCCATCCTCAACACTTGTTTGAAGATCGAAACATGAGCATACAGATCTCCCGATCCAATATACTTTTTGGGTACACATTTTGCCTCTTGAGACGGGCGCATGCGTCTAGACTCCGCAACCATCCTCACCATCCCTGGTCCTCCTGGTGTGGTCTCTCTAGTTTCATATTCTCCCATTGGCACTATAATTGGTACCCTATCCGCCATACATTCATCAAGTCGATCTCGTGTAATAGTCGGAGGGATTCTAGTTGTGTAACTCAAGTCAGGTGTTGCACTACCTCTCTGTGTGTTCATAGAAGCCCTAGACCCCGTTGATCCCACAGGCCCTGTGTTCGAAAATCGTTGATGTCCAAAAGAATCTTCCACTTTGGTTCTTATTGGACTTACATTCCCAGTTTCTGGTCTCGTGTGAGTACTCGTGGTTTTCACTTCTTCTGAATTTACATAGTATTGGTGGAGAGGTCCCCCAAAATATGTATATCGCTCTAGCTCCTTACGGTCCATAGGAGAGTATTTTCGGCCATACTTATTCATTATGACCACCTGGATACTTCTCCCCTCTGTGTGAGTAAAAATGTATAGTTTTTTGCAGTCAGTCAATTCCTTGATGCGGGGTTCATCACATCTATAATAGAGTGTTTGTTCTTCATTATTGAATTTATATAGCCCCACGTAAGTGTTGTCTGTATTAAGCCTCTCTGTCTCGTTGGTGCGTCTAAGCACCGCGTTTTGCTTGTTCATTTTGGGTGGACCATCTGGTAGCTCTTTATCTACCTTGTCCTTGGTGCCAGTCATTCCTCATTTGTCCACAATAAAGGGGTTGTGAACCTAAGTACATCATTCCCTCTCTCTCAAAGTGTCTGTCTTCATCATAATCTACATCTATAAAGTCCTTGAACTCGCTTGGCTTGTTTTCCAACTTAACACAGTAGCGGTCCATTCCATCCTTATAGATTTTGGCCTTAAGCACATTTTCAAACTGAAACTTTAAATACAACAATTTTACGTCAGATGCAGGTTGTGAAGGACCTGCCCCCATGGAAGTTGCTTCCTTAGGGTTCAACTTGCTAGATTCCTCAGTCATTAGAGTGTATGATCTTTCTAACGAGGTGTCAGAAAAGCTTTCCTCTACAATGGCTTCTAAAGGATGCAATGGTCTTTGATTCACGCTACCTCCAGTTAAGTGATTGCTCACTTGGTCTATGATGCTGAGATTCCTATTCTGGGACAATCTTCCTGATCGCAAATACATGAAGAATTGATATTGCAGAATCCAAACCAGGTTACCTCATTAGCTAATTTGAATTTCCCATTTTGGTCTTACTTGTTAGGTCGTATTCTCTAGCACTTGCAACCTGTCAAAAAATGCTTGATGGCTATGAGTTTACAGCCGTTCCTGTTAGTTCGAGATTTCAATCGACAAAAGTACTCCATAATTTTACTCACAACATCAACAATTCAGATCCAATTTCAATTTGAAAAAACCACGAGCTCGGGACTACCTCTCTTTATGGTCAAATTTTGCTCTTATACTGACTCGGAGGAACATGGATCGCGATCCATGTTGGGAGGACAAACTGACTTTTCTTAGTACCAACAAAATCAGCATGATTAGTAGGTCATTTGGTACTAAAATTTTTGAAAATGGTTTTCTGGATTTTAGAATTAGGTCAGTTCTGTCACTTGATCAGAGTGCTTGACAGTTCTGGACTTTTGGCTTGAATTTGGGGATCCAAATTCAGCTTTGATCACTAGAGTCCTTGGGATGTTCCCTAGCTATGATGCAAGTTTTGGATCAATTTGTGTCAGAGGAACATGGATCACGATCCATGCACCTCAGTGCTAGATTGAACTGAAACTTAACACACAAATTTCCTTTGGGTCAGCTTTAGGGTTTTTGTAGCATTTGAACTTTTTTAGGTCGACCAAAAGTCAATTTTAGGGTCTGTTTCAGTGGTTTTTCCCTTGATCTGTTTTATGCCCTTTTGGCCCACTTTTTGACCTTTTTTTATAAGAGTGGTTTAGGAGAAAGTACTTCAAATGTTATCACTTTTCTACCTTTCAAATATCAACTCAAAATTTCATAAAGGTACACCATATGCAATTCTGCTGCACCTGACAAAAGAAATTCCTTTGATGCCCCTCTCTAAGCTCCAACTCCCAAGCCAAGGCCACATGCAATGTTTTGAAACACAAGCAGCAAGCATGGAGGAAACAACAAGGAGAGGGAAAAGGGAAGGTGCTTTAAAACGCCATCGGCAAGAAGGCGTGGCGTTTTAAAACGCTTCTTGCAGGAAGGGGAAGAGGTCGCCGTCATCATCAAGGGCTCAACGGAGAGCAAAACAGTGGCAAACCTACAGTGGTGCCGACCAATGTAGTCGGCGTCTTAGAACGCTACTACAAGGAGGTGCCGCCGGTGCTTGCGTTTTAAAATGTTGCCTCTATCAAGGCACCAAGTAATGTTGCATTAGTGAAGCAAACACACAGTCGACCCACTCCTCCATAAGCAAGTGAAGCTCCTTCACCGCGTGCTCTTCAACGCCAAGGCTCTAATAACATATCAAAGTTGACAATGCGGAAGCGATGACCCAAGGAGAGAAGCACGAGAGAGAGAGAGAGAGAGAGAGAGAGAGAGAGAGAGAAATGAAATGAAATGAAATGTTCGTCTTTAAAGGCCAAAATGACCTATGAGACCAATCTGTTACAAAATAGTGAATCTAATACCATGTCTGGGTACAAAAGAACTAGAACAAAGATACTATTACTAAAATCCATCCTCATCTGCACTTGGGATGTTGAGAGAGTATGGCTCGAATCCTCTGTTGTAGTCTCCATCAATGCTGCGTAGCCCCTCTCCTCAATCGTGGCCGTCTGGATCTCCGTAGCTCCAGCGCTCAATCGATGAGAGTGCCGGTAGTGGTCGAATGAGTGTGGGCCGAGCTTTGCAGTGATGGCTGCTTCTCTAGCTGTCCCATATCTAGTGAAAAGAAATCTGTAATCTGAGAGAGAGAGAGAGAGAGAGAGAGAGAGACTTTTGAACCAACCAACCAACCTTGGTAATGAATTGATATGATTTACAATGGGGGTTAAGGGTTGCTTATATACTAGCTTAGACTAATTGCCCTACCCAAGGTTTGACAAATAGGTAAAATAAATGCATAAAGCCAAAATAAATATTGGAATCACATTGGGCCATTCACTTGAGATGCTATAACTTTAATAGTACAAAATATACCTCCCTGAAGCCGAAAGGAGTGCGGCTGACGACCCTGGGGGCAAGCTCCTATGATGAGAAGATAGCACTGAAAGTACCTCTGCCAAGCAAGATGATGTCCTCCACTTTGCCTTCATTTGAACAGACTAGAGTGCATATGATACACTCACATATGCATATATGTCTCTAAAAAATATATATGTACTATTATTGTTTATCTTTAAACTAGCCTTAAGATTTTCTGCAAACACTTAAATAGTCCTTTCGTCACCTTGTTTTGTGTTTGCTTTGAAACATCTCAGGTGTTTCAAATTACGTTCAGTTTAGAGAGGACAAAATAGGTTTTCATGTCAATATAGCTAGGGGGTGGACGCGTTTCCTTGTTATTACGCAAGGCCCTTGCTTCACGAGAGAGAGAGAGAGAGGGGGGGGGGGTGGGGGGGGGGGGGGGGGTATGCTCTTGTTGTTGTGTAACTAACAACCAGCTAATGCCGACTTGGAACGTGAGCTCTTCATTGGAATTCTATCCGTGAAAAAGTTACAATCGTAGTCCTGACTCCTTTGTGAATAAATCTCTGAAAGGGCTAAGAAGTTGCGGCTCAATGCCATTCCGTACAACACACATTTGGTTAATGAAGGCATGGGAGAATCCCCTCTTAACTAGACACAGTCAAAGTAATTTTCACCACCGAGGGTACATGAGCTCATACAGCCTCTACCACATGAAAGCCACGATGCCCAGCAGTTGGGCCCTTTATCAGACTCGCACCTCCAAAACCGCTCGATAAGTGACTCCTCTGTTGCCTGCCACAGTGTCAAACTGCAATAGATGTCTATACTACAATTGAGAAAATCGTGGAACTCTCAATTCATCTTACCTTACACAATTTCAGACATGAATAACAATTATCAGAGTCTCCAAATTTCATAATCGTTAGCTACAAGTGTAGTTACCTGTGTCGGAGAGACGGATGCAATTGTGCATTTGGGTATTGTGTGTGTGTGTGTGTGTGTGTGTGTGTGTGTGTGTGTGTGTGTGTGTGTGGACAGCCACAAGCAACAGCGTGCACAAGCGGAATAACCTCAACTTGCTTTGTACAACCACATCAAATAAGTGCCATCGCTCATTCGCTCAAACTCTCCTTTCACTCTCTAGAAACGATTAAAGCTACCTCCTTCCATGGCATTCCAACACAACAGAGGTGTAGAGCTTCCAGCGTCTAGGCCTTTGAGAAGCGGCTAGGGCCTCGGCAAACCGACCAACGATAAGCTGCAATGAGGGGATCTCCGGGGCTTGCAAATGAAGTAGGCTTGCAAATGAAGTAGAGGTGAGAGGGAGAGAAAACTGGCGCTAAAATGCAGGAACGCGATCTTCTGCAGAGAGAAAACATCCTTTGTCCAAGGACCTCGCCATGCCGGCCGCAGGATCCCCCCTTCTTCTCCACGCCATGCTGCGCAAATACTTACAGATTCACAAGCGACGAGGTCCTTTACAGAAAGGGACTGCAGCGGGGCTTGTGTCATCACATGTTGCGCGTCAGAAAGACAGAAATTTAAGCTGTTGGTAACTTTTCACTGCCCGGGCCCATTTTTTGTATCAGGACACGGGGGGTGGAAGTTGCCTTGAGCTCCAACAACGAAACAAAAGCTGCCATTTGGACATATATGTTCATGCAACTTGATGCAAGCCGATGGAACATCTTTTCTTTTGGTCCACTTCACGAATGATTTTGCTTTTTCTCGCCCAAGGGCCTAAGGACTCTTCCACCGTGACAACACGAGCGAGACGAACTCCGCCTCCAACGGCAAAAGAAATCAAAGATAGGTTACACCTCATAATACACACAGACTAATACAAAATGAAATGTCTACATTGAGGTTCAGCACTGCCGTTGGTGCATGCACGTTGAATGTGAGCGTTGAGGAGGGGGCGGGCACCAATAGGGTCACGAAGGCATCATTGAATGTGCAAAAGTCCACCCAAGGTAGTGAAACTACTTGCAAGGATCATGTAGTTCGACGCTTCAAGCTTGTTCATTCCATAGGTAGCTCAAACCAAAATGAGATCTTTAGCAGAGCTTGGAATTGAGCTTAGAGCCATCTTCTCCATCTTTGTCCTTGCCATGTTTGCCAAGCCCTTTAAGATTTTCTACTGGAAAAAAAGCACCTCAACAAAGTCTTCCTCTGTTGATTGCATCAAGAATGCTACACAAAGTAGAGCAACCACGAAGTTGCACCACTCAAGTGCAGACTTTGTGCGTGAAGCCTCGCAGGCCGGTTTGTTCAGGGGCTACTCTACATCCAGATCGATTGAGGTGGGGAGGGGCTCTGACTATGCTGACCAAGCCCTCTGCACTTGCTCATTCCAATCGAGGAAGAAACAAAGGAGGATATGGAGCTAGCAGAGGGCTTTGAGGGCACAATTGAGCCGAACTAGAGCCTGCGTAACAGCATGCCAAGCGATGTGCTGATCAAGGTCCACATCGTTGGTGACAGCAGTAGACACATCATTCACATCCCCTCCATCGTCTCTGCCACCATCGCTTGCAACAAAGTTGAGCCCATACACAGTGCGTGCGGTGTGACAACTAAGTTGGGTTCCCAGATTGTCGTCATCACCAATGGGGGCAGAAAGGCATGCACTTTCAGGACTTCAAGCTCGCCACTTGCTCAAGCTATCAACAGGGGGGCAGAAGGGACACCATTGAGGCTTTTGTTCTAGCGGCGGTCACCACTGCTAGGGCCGGGTGTGCACATGCTAGGCTCACCATTCCAACTAGCATCCTCGAGATCGGCTCATGCCAAAGGTAGTGGGAACTCCAAGGCATCATCTCCACCTCCTCCTTTGTACCATCGTCTCTATGTAGTGGGATCAGACGCAATGAGGGTGTCGTTTCAAATTCTCCTCACGCACTGTAGCATCACTATCAGTAAAGGCATAGCAAAACCATATATCTCTCATGGCAACCTTTTATCACAATCAAGATTTTACTTGTGTTGTGGTTTGTTACATTCTACGACGAAGTATTTGACGAAGATGTAGTGCACAGGAGTCAAGACTGTTGTGGCAAGTGTTGTTTGCCTCCATTTGATTCTCCCTTTGGGACCTAGTGGCATTCCTTGGAAGATCCATGAAGTCTTTGAAGGTCAAAGGGGAAGATGAGAAAATGGTAACCTACTCTCTCTCTCTCTCTCTCTCTCTCTCTCTCTCTCTCTCTCTCTCTCTCTCTGTGTGTGTGTGTGTGTGTGTGTGAGAGAGAGAGAGAGATTACCAGCAAAAGCTTCAAATTTTGACCTAAAAATCGAGACAATTTCAAGTTTTCCCTTATTTCCACCGTTTAGAAAAAAATGTGTTTTTCTAGCCCTGGTATCTAGTATGTATTTAGCTTTCTGTTCAATTTTGAAACGTATATAATTCACAATACGATGACATTGTCTTCGCGACAAATAAATTTTTTTCTCTAAGCACAAAGCAAATCTCATCACTTTAATTTCAGTTTTCCATGCGACAATGAATTTAAGCTATAACTTATAACACATGGTGGTTGTGGGAATGGCTAATCCAGTGTCCCACCATGCTCCCCATCTTTGCCTCTTGTTGTGGATAGCCTTGAACTAGAAGGCCCATTAAAGCACAAAGAAAAAGAATAATAGAAAAAAAATGTTCGAAAAAAATTTGGGCTCAATTTAAGCACTAAAGTATACTCACGAGACACTTCCGGCTTATGCCATAAGAACTTGGACATAACCAATGCATAGGAAATTAGCTTTTCATTTTGAAAAAAATTAGCATAAAAGAAAAGATAAGATAAGGAAAAAGGAAAAAGAAAAAGAGAAGATAAGGATAAGGTGACTAAGTAACTTGTTGAGAAAGTTTTGATAAGTGGGAAAAGTTATCAAGATAAGGACAATAAGCTATCAAGATAAGTGAAAGCGCTTATCAAAAATATGCATTAAAAAAGGGCTTTTCTTCTCATTTTTCACTTCTCTCCTACATTTTTAGGATGCAACTAGAGAGTAGGTTGTAGAGAAGTTTGAGGAAGCCATAGCCAAGCCTCTTGCAATGCGCACACACACATACACACACACACACACACACACCTCCTACACATCTCCTACACACACCTCCTCTCCAAGAGAAGCCATGGCCAAAAATCATAACTATGCTTTCTATAACTTCTTCAATCACACAAAGCAAGGAGAATACTCTTACCATACACACACCAAGGTAATGTTTTCTTGTCATCTTCATGAGCACACCTTAAACATTGGGTTACTCTTCATTCTACATTAATCCATGCTTAAGCTCTCACATCTACATACGCAAACTTTCCTCTTTCTTAGAAGGACAAATTACTAATTTTCTCTTGTCAACTAACAACGTTGCTAGCCACTAATTACGATGTTATTTCAAGCTCCGTTGTTTCAAGTTCTCTAGATTACCAAACTAATATGGCAAAGAGAAAGTAGAAAGCACTCTCTTTAACCATAGGTGACTAGATGAAAGGGCGGTGGTAATGCGTGTGCTAGTCTCCACCCAACCGTGCTATCTTATAGCCTCCCCCTCGCGTACACATTGTCCGACCATGCCGATGGCCTTGCCCATAGGACCCATGTCCTTACATTACTCCCCCCCCCCCCCCCCCCCCTCTCTCTTTGGAGAATCGTTTTCGTCCTCGAAAACGAACATAGGAAAACGTTTCTTAAGTGCGGAGACATTATTCCATGTAGAACCTTCTTCAGCTCTATCTAGCCATTTTACCAACACCTGTCGTCTGACATGATGTCTGGTGCGAAGCTTGAGAGAATCCAAAATCTTTTCAGGCTCATGAGGAATGCTTGGCGTTTCAATAAGGTCAACTAACACACCTGTGTCAATGACGTTATCATTATGTCCTAACTATTTTCGTAAACGGCTAACATGAAAAACAGGATGAACTCGTGAGTGCTCTGGGAGAGCTAACTTATAGGCCACTTGACCTATATGTTTGAGAATGGTAAATGGTCCATAATAGCGTGGTGAAAGTTTAGCAACTTTTCCCGTCTTCAGACTTTCTAAATGCTCCAGAACTTTGAGGAAAACCTTGTCTCCTTCTTCGAAAGTAACAAGACGACAATGCTCATCTGCGTACTTCTTATAGCGATCTTGAGCTTGCTTAACATTCTGTCGAGCAACTCGAAGCATGTCAAAATGGTCTTGGAGAAAATCCTTCGCTTGTTGTATCTTCTCCTTAGCCAACCCCACCGTAACGGGTGATCTAGGTTGAAATCCATATAAAAGCACAAATGGACTAAACCCTGTAGTCACATGCTTTGAACTATTATAAGCAAATTTCAATATAGGTAAGTAGTCTTCCCAATTGGTTTGCTTCTTGCTAACGTACACTCGTAGCATATCCTCTAGCACTTGATTAACTCTTTCTGTTTGACCATCCGTTTTTGGATGATCAGCCGTACTTAGATCAAGTTTAGTTTCCAACTTTTGGAACACAACTCTCCAGAAGTGATTATCGAACTTTCGATCTCTGTCACTAATGGTACTAGCTGGAAGACCGTAGAGTTTATATATATGCTCTTCAAATAGACGTGCTAATTCCGGTGTCTTAACCGTAGTCTTAGTGGAAATGAATCGACCCATTTTTGTGAGACGGTCTACAATTACCCAAATGGTATCATGGCCACGATTTGTAGTAGGTAGTCTTACTACAAAATCCATAGAGATACTCTTCCACTTATCTTGTGGAATCTCTAAAGGATGTAAAAGGCCACCTACCTTGAGGCGCTATGCCTTATTAACTTGCCACTGTTGGCAGTTTAGTACATACTTTTGAACATCATGATGTAAGTCCGGCCAATAAAATTGCCGTCGAACTAAGGCATACGTCTTACGAATACCTGTATGACCAACACTTGGACTATCGTGACACTCAAATAAGATTTGGTGCCTAGTGTTTGAGTCCTTTGGCACACATACTCACCTTTGTGGAGTAAGTAGCCATCATCAATGGAAAAATTCTTCCATCACTTAAGCTCTTCCTGAGTAGGGGTGGAGCTTTGTGTGTTGGAGTTTTTATATGCGCGTGCAGAGACATGTTGATCTGGCTTTTCAGAGACATGTGAGTGTGATCCACACTTTAGCATATGATTGATCATGTGCACACTTGCCATGTAATGACTCCAAAAAACCACTTTTTAGTTCCGTGAAAGCAAGTGAATTAATATGAGGCATCCGACTTAGTGCATCCGCTACTACATTATATCGCCCCTTGCAATATCGTAGCTTACAATCATAATCTTGAAGGATTTCAGCCCATCTAGCTTTACAGCCCTTCAAGTCTGTTTGAGTAGTAAACCATGTGATACTCTCATGGTCAAAAACTACTTCAAACTCGGCACCATATAAATAGGGTCGCCACTTTTGTAAAGAGTGAATTTTGGCATAGAGCTCTCGCTCATAAACAGAATAATTCTGTTGAGCTCTATCTAACTTTTTACTTTCAAAGGCTATAGGTCTTCCCTCCTGGAGAAGTACCACACCAATGGCTTTATCACTAGCATCAGTCTCTAACACAAACGGCTTAAGTGGATCGACGATTGCTAGGATGGGAGCAGCGGCTATAGCTACCTTGAGTTGTTCGAAACTGCGTTTTTGGGCTAAGGTCTTACCTTTTGCTTTAAGTTGATCCGTCATAGGAACAGTGATTTTGGCATAGTCACGGATATACTATCGATAAAATCCAGCCATGCCTAAAAATATTTGAAGCTCCTCAACCGTGTTGGGATGTGGCCATCGAAGAATGGCAGCGACCTTGTCAGTGTCCATCTTGATACCAAAATAAGAGATCACATGACCGAGGTAATGTATCTCTGTTTTAGAAAAATCGCACTTGCTTTGCTTAGCATACAGCGCGTGAGCTCATAGCTGTTCAAACACTAATCGTAAGTGCTCTATGTGTTCATCTTCAATCTTACTGTAAATGAGAATGTCCTCAAGGAAAATCACAACAAATTTTCCAAGATAGGAATGTAAGACACTATCCATGAGTGTCATAAATGTAGCTGGAGCATTGGTTAGACCAAAAGGCATAACCAAAAATTCAAAATGCCCGAACCGTGTTCTAAAGGCAGTTTTGGAGATATCTTGCAGTAGGCTACGTACCTAGTGGTATCTTGAATGAAGATCTATCTTTGTATAGTATCGTGCCTCATGGAGTTGATCAAACAACTCATCCATTTGAGGTAGAGGATACTTGTTCTTATCGCATTTAATCCACGATAATCTACGCACATGCGCATAGTATCATCTTTCTTTTTTACCAAGAGATTGGTGATGCCCAAGGCGAAGTGCTAGGTCTAATGAAACCACGAGCGAGGTAGTCAGCCAACTGGCTCTCAACCTCCTTGGCTTCTTTAGCACTCATACGATAAGGTGGTTTACTCACCAGTTTAGTGCCTGGCAAGACATCTATGCCATGTTGCACATCACGTATAGGGGGTAAACCTGGTGGTAAATCACTTGAGAACACATCACTATACTCCGTGAGTAAGTGAATCAGCTTTTGCCGTGCAAAAGAAGAAAGTAAACTAGAGTTATGCTGGGATGGAGAATCTTGTAATTCTTGTAATGTTTGTTTTACAACAGTTACACGTTGCTCTATAGAATTAAAATTGAGAGCACTTTGCTCGTTAGATTTGTTAACACTTTGTTTATCAGTAGAATTCATTGCACTTTGCATACCATTAGAATTCATTGCACTTTGCATACCATTACTAGAATTCACCGCACTTTGCTCTTGAGAATTCACAAGACTTGGAGACAAGCAGTAAAACAAAAAGACTTCATCTATTAAATCTGCTTTCTGCAAAATAGAAAGCTCGGTTGTACATATAAGAGGTGCAGATGGTATATTTTTCTCACCAAGCAAAAGCACATGTTTATCATTGTCCATAAAGGATAAGGAGTTTTGTTCATAACTAGTGTGCAATGTGTTTCCTAAACCATGCAGCCACTCCCATCCTAAAACTACATCAGCACGGTCCATGTTCATAACTTGGAAGTCAAGGGTCATCGTATGATCTTGAACAATAAGCTCAACCCCTTGAACTACCGTGTCCCATACTTCTTTATCATTCCTAGACATCTGCTCCACCACATACTTGTGAGAGCAGGAAGTCTGTGTAAACTTCAATTTCTTGACTAGCTTATAGTTCAAGAAGTTATGAGTTGCACCATCATCCACTAAACAACGAACACGTTGTCCGTTAATAGTGTCATGCATGTGAATCAAATCATGGTGTCCAAAGGTGGGCTACCACATTGAAGCAGGCACACAACACTTGTGCTTTTCTTCCATATGAAGAACCTCTACAACACAATATTTAGGAGATGAATCTAATGTGAGGCGTTGCACCGTGTGCATGGCCTTTTCTTTGCTTTGCAAAAGAGGACAATCTTTCTTGCTATGTTGGTCCGAAAGACATCTAAAACATAAATTGTGTTTCTTTGCACGCTCAAAATCAGCAATGCTGAGAGACCCACGTGGAGTATCTCGTGATTGCTTAGGCTTCTTAGCCTCTTGTGGGCGTGGAGAGGTAGATTGTCTCTTATTCCTCTTGGAACATGTGGGAGATCTACCTCGCCATTGGCTCTTAGCCACATTGCTCTTAGCAAAAGTATTCTTAGAGTACGGAACATTTCCTTTCCTCTCTTGGTCATCATCATATCTTTGGGCATGACTGATGGCTTCTTCCAAAGTTTTTGGATGTTGGGTCTTGACATGAAGACGATAGTCTTTGTCAAGATCCCTATTAAAACCCCGTATCTTTTGGAATTCATCTAGACCTTCTAGTTTTAATATGATTTCCCGATACTTCGAAAGGTACTATGTGAGAGAGAGGACAGACATGCAGCATGCATCCCATGCTAACCAATTCTTATCTTCTTCGTTGGAGTCCAAAAACTCTTTGGAGAAAGAAGCTTGAAACGCAGCCCAAGACGGAGGACGAGCATCTATTGGAAATGTCATCCACCACTTATAGGCCTTGCCTTTAAGAGAGACTTGTTTCCACAGCCGTCTTTATATCCGGGGTGTGTCTCAATCTATGAATATCACTCCATTTGTGTAAGAACGTATTGACCACATCCTTGTTGCGATCACGCTCTTCCCTGTGAAACTCAGGATTGGTGATATTCTTAAGTAATGCATTGCTACCTTCAGCATCTTCTGCATCACTTGTCTCTCGGACTTCTTGAGTCGTGTGAGCTTGGTTCCCTTGAACCATGCCACTTGTGACTCCTTGAGTCGTCTATGAATTCATAAATTTCACAAGTAACTCCGTAAGATTGGTAACATTTGCATTGAGTGCAAAGAGGTTGCTTTCAAGTGCTCTTTGGCGATGTTCCAAAGTCTTGAAAGAATCCATATCTACAAGCCCATGATCTACTAGATCATCATCATCATGGATATTAGTGTCAGCAGCACCCGTGGTGCCCTGATTTTGATCCACATGCTCAAAATCAAACGTGTGTGCAGGTGGGATATCCTCACTGGCCATGGTAAATACACACTAATGCAAAGAGAGAAAAAAAACGACTTGTACCTTGAGGAATTGAAGTCTTTGTGTTTTGTATGCTCCGCGATTTGCGTTGCATGCGAACCTTGTCTTGCGAGAATTTGAGCGCTTCACTTTGTCGTTCGTTGTAAAAACACCTTTGTTGATTCTTCACAAAAACCCATCGTTTTTGTGAAGGCTTTTGTTCACTTTGAAGCTACCTCCTTGAGAAAAAAAGAATTTTTGGAGGAAAACTTGTCTTCCTCCAAGAAGTGAAAAGGAAGGGTGAAGTTACTTCCTTGCAGTTTGAAGCTCTCCCTTTCCTTCTAGTTTTCCTTTCAACACAAGTAGGCTATCTTTCCTTGTTATACACAATAAGGGTCAATAGCTTGATGGTAAAGTGTTGACCTTTTGCCCTCATGGGGTGGGTTCAATCCTCCTTCATGCAAGGGTTAAGCGGGCCTTCCTACGCGCACAGCCAACGGCACCAACGGAACTCTCGGTGCCGTTGAGTTGCCGGTTGAGTTTACCTTGGTCGTGCGTTGTGGAGGGTGTAGATGGGGCTATCACTATCGCTACACACGTTGTGCACGGGAAAGTGTGCATGTCTTCTTTTGCTGCAGAGCGGAGACATCGCTGTCTGTAGAACATGGGAGAGAAGCAGAACGTCGCACGCACATGCAACCCGCTTTTCGCCTCCTACCAAAAATAGCTCTGATACCAGTGAAAGGGTGGTGGTAATGCGTGTGCTAGTGTCCACCCAAACGTGCTATCTTATAGCCTCCCCCTAGCGTACACACTGTCCGATCGTGCCGGTGGCCTTGCCCATAGGACCCATGTCCTTACACTAGAGATCATACTTATATTTCAAGTTCCGTTTTCTAGATTACCACACTTATATGGCATAGAGAGAGTAGAAAGCACTGTCTTTAACCATAGGTGACTTGAGATCATACTTATATTTCAAGTTCCGTTCTCTAGATTACCAAACTAATCTGACATAAAGAGAGTAGAAAGCACTCTCTTTAACCATAGGTCACTGGAGAGCATGCTAAAATAGCATGCAAGTTGGATGATGATTAATATCCATGCATACCCTTAAACCCTGCCAAAAATATATTTTTGTATTTTTAAGATGCACGAGATAATTGCTACATAATCACGAGAAATTAAGTATTGGAAAGTTTTGGAATGAACCATTCTATTTAAAGTGGCATTATAATTTACTCTAAAAAGAATGCTCTAATGAAAGGTTCACAAGTTTTTCTTTAAATTTAAGAAATATGATTTTTCTTCTTTCAAAGAGAAAAAGAGCATGTGTGTTGAGCCAGCAGAGGATCACACTCACACCCACATTTTTGCTCACACTCATCATTTTGTAACCATTGATTGTAATAAATGTCTTTCCGACATTAATTTTGATTTGAGCCATTCATTAAGTAATGGGACTCAATTGAGTTTCCAGCTTGTAATCCCGAAGTAATTTCACTTGCTGATGTAATTAGTTAGAGATGTTCTCACCTCCAAGGCTGAGGTATATAAGCCAAAGTTTTTGTAACCTAGGGGGGGATTATTAATCAAAGTGAGTTTTTGAGCGCCGTGACTGTGTCTGAGAGAGAGAGAGAGAGAGAGAGAGAGAGAGAGTCTTATCTACTTGCTACGCGAGCTACGGAGCCGCCATTGGAGAAGCGACACCGCCATAACGGCGAGAGCTACGCACAGATACCAAGAGTGCGCTATCGGCTTCCATGTGTGGTAAGTTCCTACGAGCTTCGGTGTGAGTTTTCTTTCAACTCGTGTGTCAGAATTGAGCGTGCAGCATATCTATAGAACCACAACGAGTAGAGCTACACATTAGTACCATCGGGGTCAAGTTTCGATCACCTGTATATTTCGGCCTGTCTTCATACGCGTTTACCGCACGGAGTGGTTATAGGTTGAGTTTGCAGTTCAAGTCTTTAGGGTGTTGTTCTTACCTAGTGTATAGACTTCCCCTTGAGTTTGAGATCGATTCAATGATTTTAGATCTTGTTTCGTATAGCATTCGTTCGTAGTACGGATTTCAGTCACTTGCGTATGTTAGAACTTAGATTTGATTTCCTTAGTGGTGATTGTCATTAGAAGGTCGAGTAGGTGATTTGACACCCACCTAGTTGTTTCCATGCACCTGCGGGTCAAGCTCCGTCCTCGTCTAACAAATTCTGTTGTTGGTTGAGTTCTCGCTATTTAGCTTCCGCTAGCGGCGTAACCGCCTTAACATTTGGCGCCGTTGCTGGGGACGAGAGCCCTAAGTAGGTGACCTTAGACTAATCCTACGAGGTGAGTCGTATAAACTACTTTGTATACTTTAGTTAGAAAAGATCTAGGAGTGGTGGACTCCGAAGATCTCGAAAGATACTAGGAAGTGGAGTATTCCTGGGTCTTCCGTGTTGACAGTATTTTTAGTTTAGCTTAGACTTGTTTGTTGTTTTGTTGGTGTTGAGTAGTTGTTGATAGAAGAAGAATTTGCTAATCCGTGAGTGGCAGTGGATCTCTTTAAAATCACAATTACCAAACCCATTTTATGATTAGGAATAGCTTAGGTAGGACTTCATTTGATCCTGATCTAGAGCTACTAATCATTGGAGTATTTGCTTGATATGGTTGATTGCATGTTAGATCACAAAACCGTCGAGTTAGTAGTGAAACTTGCAATAAACAAAAGTCAGAGAAATTTTCTGTGTATCTGGGAGTTGCTGAGCACTTGAGAAAGCTTTAGGAAGGATTCTGTGCCAAAAAACTGGAAATCTGCAACTTTAGACATCATACGCGTATGATGTCTAAATGACCAAACAGAGACCAAAACATAAATTTTGACTTTACCAGAGTGTTCAAAAGGGGGGTTATACCCTAATTTCAACTGAAAACAAGAGCATTAACACTCAAAGAAACCCAAAAAGACAAGTCGGAGTCCAAGAAACGCAAAGAATAGGAAATTTTGGATTCAGATCTTGTTTTTACATTCAAACCTGACAAAAACACTTGAAACTCAATTATAAACATTGGAGAAGGCTTAAAACCAAGAATAGTCAAAATCTGGGACAAAAGACATCATACGCGTATAATGTCTTTTAGCACATCCACTGCTTATTTTTTATATCTGACCTGACAAGATTGTTGCAAACACTGTAGAAAGCATAAATATCAAGTCTTGACCCAAATTGATGAAAAAGACATCATACGCTGTCGTGTTGTGACACGTACATAGTGGGAACGCATGCTACAAGAGTTATCTTGTAATTTTTTAGATACATAACTATCTTTCCTATAATGTACATATGCATATTTAAGTATAATAATAAGCCTTCTATCTCATCCTATTATTTTTCTCAAGGATAACCTATTCTTACTTTACCATCAGAAAATACTATGGGAAAAGCATCAATAGCTCCGCCTCTTTAACTTGGGGCAAAAAGCATTGATTCTTTATTTCTACTATCTCATTATCATCTCACACCCTAGCTATATCCTATATCTAGGGTAAACTTCAATATATATATATTCTATGTATTTTTTATATTTTTCTTATATTTCTTTTTAAATAGCTACTAGGAGGGAATCATATCCTAGTGGGACACTAGGTGGCATGATTTCAAAGATACACTTATTTTAATGCATTATTGCAAGCATGATTACAAAACTTTGTCAAGGAGCAATGTCATGCTTTTATATGGCATGAGGTGTCCTTTGGAATCAAATGAAAGTTTAGGCTAAGGGGACCACATGAAGACTTTTGCTGCCAGAAATGGACCCTATTTTGATGAATTTTTTACACAAGGTTCCAATCCAAATTGGAAAATGATTTTAAAATGAAAATCGTAGCTAATGAGCTGAAGTTTCTGCCCATATTTTTACTTTTTTATTTGGAGCCACGGTTGAGGAGATATAATCAAAATACTGGACCCCAGTCTGCCCACATCATGCAAGGACAGCTCATTTCCAACTTTTCCAATTCCTGTTCACACTGGCTCCTCTCTTCTTGTGTAAACCCTTGTGGGTTCCCTTCACCTATAAAAGGGGACCTCTTCTTCCTTGGAAAAAACTCAAGCATTCAAGCCATTGATGAGAGGAATTCCTGAGGGAGTGAGTAGTAATGCCTAATTGTACTTAGCCCCATTAACATAAGCCCAAGCCTACACTTTCTCCTAGAGGAAAACTAGCCATTCTTGTACGCCATCCTTGGAAGATCAACTCTAATCAAAGAAGGTGTTGTACTTGGCGTATCAATCAACATTGAATTCTCCCCTCTTCTTCTCTCTCCCATCAATAATGGTGCCGAAGGGTTTCAAGTAAGATGTGTTCTACATTGATGTTTTCTTGATTTCTTGTTGTTTTCATTTTCATCTCTAATCCAACATATATATGTGTATCTAATCTCATCTCCTTAACCAAACCTATCTCTCTCATTCTTAGTAATTCATCCTCTCTAGGTTCTCTTTGCTACAGGTACATCTCTCCCCGCAGTATCCTTATTGCCTACGGGCAAGAATAGGGCTTGGGAGGGAAACTTCTCATCTCTTTACTTCTCTCATATCTACATTTCTCACATACTATCCTAGATGAATAACCCACATGATGATCATTTCTATCGCTTTCACTCTGTACGATCTATTAGAATTAACGTATGGATTAGCAGTAAAATACACTTTCAACAACGTATAGTGTTTCTCTTCAGCCCTGAAAGGCTCAATGAAATACTTCTATCACCGGATCCCATCATACTACCTCTCATAGACTATAATTTTTCTTTTGATGTAAGCGTAGTTATCTTGCTATGAACCAAGAGCATTTGTACACACAATTAATCCCAATCACTAGACAAAATATATATATTATGGTAAGCACAAAACTACAATTCCAAAGAACAATTCGTAGCCTATTTGGTCAGCCAAGATTGAATGCCATTAACTCATCCATTAACCCTTTCATATTACCCATGATACGATATGACCATAGCCTTGATGTTTTCATCTTCGCATTGTTTTGGCATTCTCTTTTGCGTTCTTTCTTTGCGTGTGTGAGTGCAAGAGAGAAAGAGTGAGTCTTCTTTGATTGCACTTCTTTCCAAACCCTATTCTTCATGGCATCTATGGTTTAACTCCTTCATATAGTTTTTGTTGAGTTCTCTCACAAACTCTCACAGCCATAAGCCCGGTGCTTTCCTGGCAAGACCGCAAATTTCTCGACATATTTTTGGTGAACCCGACGCGAACAAGCCGGGGTGAGAGTACATAAAGATGGCTAGCAAAGTGGAGCAGCTATATGCTGAAATGAAAGAGCTTGCAGACAGATGCAAATGGCTTGAAGAAGAAGACCGGATTGAAAAAGCGATTGAAAGCGCTATGCAATCCGTATATAATGAGCTTAATATATTCGAAGGCTATGATCCAGAAGGATATCTTGAGTGCTATGTGAGAGAGATGAGGCTTCAAGCAATTCCAGAAGCTCGGATGATTGCAGCATTTGTTGAACTTGTGAGTGATGATTTCAAGCACCAAGTTCAAGACTATGCAAGTGTATATGCAAGCAGCTGGGGTGAGTTTTCTACAGCTATACCACAGGTATGCTTGGAAAATCAAGACCAAGAGATGGAGCAGAGTGGAAGTGGATGTGACCAGCTAGAGTTGGTGTCTCCTGTAAGCCATGCAAGTGTCAACACATCCATACAGGCTAATTTAGAAGCAGTAATAGATGCATATCTTTTGCAAGATGCAAATTTATTATATGCAGATGAAGCAGACATAGTGGAAGCTATTTATGCACGTTTGGGTCTTGTAACCTTCGTATCTCAAGATAATGACTCTCATGATGCTATCCAAGTGCCTGAAATGGCTCAAAGCGACTTAGAGGATGATGCAAACTCGTCGGCTATGATAGATGATTTGGACGCTCCTTTTGATTCGTTTGAAGATGAACATGAGTGTATATACAAGGATGAGGATGCTATGGTTTTGACAGAGGATGTGAAGGGAAAACAGGTGGAAGAAGGCTATATTAGTGATGTGCTACAATCTACTTTTGAGCAGATCCAGGAACTTTTACCAAGTTTAGAAGAGGCGGATGCCTATACTGAAGACATATACCAGGATGAAGAAGCCATTATCAATGCTTTCCTATGCGAGTTTGATACATGTGGTACTATCCAAATGGATATGCCTAGCTGCAAAAGTGCTAATTTAGAGGGGGGGACTGAAAATATCTTTCTTTGTGAGTATAGCTCCGCTAGTAGCATTGCGGATTGTGAAGTACCTCAGTTAGACGAGGTGGAAGAAGAGGAGTGCATTGACAAAGTAATATGTATGTCTTGTATATATGGAGTAGCAGATGTGATGCAGATGACTCATGAAATTGTGCCTTATTTAGAGCTAGATGCAGCAAGCTTTCACAATTCCATGGTAGAGGAAGGAATGACAGATGCAGATTCTCTGCATGAGGATTGGGGTTCTGCAGATGAAGCTATGAATCTTCAAGATTCACAAATCAAAGATAGAAAAGTGTTTGGTTATGCTATACAGGTTGAAGTGACATTAGAGGATAGAGTAGAAGAGCAAGAAACCTCTTCGGATATGGTCTGTGATTGGGGTGATATATCTTATCTGTGTGAAGATGCAAATAAAGATGCTTGCCATAAAAAGCCTACTATACAGGGTTCTAAGAAATTCGGTTGCCTGCAGGTATGCAAACAATATCTGAGGCATAAAAGGGATTTAGGTCTTGTGTCACAGGGTATAAATTGCAAGCAGGTTTGTGAGCATCTATCTGCTATGGATAGGAAGGGTATACATGGTGATTCCTTGAAGCAAGAAGAGGATGCTAGCTCTACGCTGACACCAGAGTCATGTAATGAAGAAGGGTTCTCCCTAGATGAGTGGAGACATGATTCAATTGAAGATAATTTAGCGATGAGTCAAAAACGAAGAAGGGGTGAAGATATTGTGTCAGAGACTAACTCCAAGGAGGTTTTTGAGCAGTCGGTTACAAGTGACCGGGAGCATACCTACCAGGATGATTTGGAAAAGGAATTAGACACCATATTTGAGAGGTATGCAAAGTTTTATGCTATAAAGCTGGAGAGGTATTTGGTAAAAGGTGAGAGAATTGATGAGAGGTTTACCATGCACATTTCTGACGTTTCTCTCGATGTTGAGAAAGGCTATCTAGAGGATTCTTTTGAGAATGAAGATGCAGATTTAGACTTCTATGCGAAAGAGGTACATATGGATTTACACGTTGGTTAGAAGGTTGAAGTGCAGTTTCAAAAATCTTTCAAGTATATTACAGGAAGCCTGGAAGTGTTTTTTGAAGAGGAGGCTGGCTCCTCTCTTCTTGTGTAAACCCTTGTGGGTTCCCTTCACCTATAAAAGGGGACCTCTTCTTCCTTGGAAAAAACTCAAGCATTCAAGCCATTGATGAGAGGAATTCCTGAGGGAGTGAGTAGTAATGCCTAATTGTACTTAGCCCCATTAACATAAGCCCAAGCCTACACTTTCTCCTAGAGGAAAACTAGCCATTCTTGTACGCCATCCTTGGAAGATCAACTCTAATCAAAGAAGGTGTTGTACTTGGCGTATCAATCAACATTGAATTCTCCCCTCTTCTTCTCTCTCCCATCAATAATGGTGCCGAAGGGTTTCAAGTAAGATGTGTTCTACATTGATGTTTTCTTGATTTCTTGTTGTTTTCATTTTCATCTCTAATCCAACATATATATGTGTATCTAATCTCATCTCCTTAACCAAACCTATCTCTCTCATTCTTAGTAATTCATCCTCTCTAGGTTCTCTTTGCTACAGGTACATCTCTCCCCGCAGTATCCTTATTGCCTACGGGCAAGAATAGGGCTTGGGAGGGAAACTTCTCATCTCTTTACTTCTCTCATATCTACATTTCTCACATACTATCCTAGATGAATAACCCACATGATGATCATTTCTATCGCTTTCACTCTGTACGATCTATTAGAATTAACGTATGGATTAGCAGTAAAATACACTTTCAACAACGTATAGTGTTTCTCTTCAGCCCTGAAAGGCTCAATGAAATACTTCTATCACCGGATCCCATCATACTACCTCTCATAGACTATAATTTTTCTTTTGATGTAAGCGTAGTTATCTTGCTATGAACCAAGAGCATTTGTACACACAATTAATCCCAATCACTAGACAAAATATATATATTATGGTAAGCACAAAACTACAATTCCAAAGAACAATTCGTAGCCTATTTGGTCAGCCAAGATTGAATGCCATTAACTCATCCATTAACCCTTTCATATTACCCATGATACGATATGACCATAGCCTTGATGTTTTCATCTTCGCATTGTTTTGGCATTCTCTTTTGCGTTCTTTCTTTGCGTGTGTGAGTGCAAGAGAGAAAGAGTGAGTCTTCTTTGATTGCACTTCTTTCCAAACCCTATTCTTCATGGCATCTATGGTTTAACTCCTTCATATAGTTTTTGTTGAGTTCTCTCACAAACTCTCACAGCCATAAGCCCGGTGCTTTCCTGGCAAGACCGCAAATTTCTCGACAATGCGTATGATGTCTTTGACCTAATTTTGGACATATTTTGATACTTTGCCAACACAGATCCATTGTAATAGCTGTCTAGAGGTTATATTTCAAGTTTCATCCCATTTGGATCACAATTGACCCAAAACAAGTCAAAAGCGGAAAATTGCCAAGAAAAGCCTAAATTAGCCATAACTTGCTCAAACTGAATTTTGTGAGTGGACAGAGCATAAGGGGGCTACTGAGAGTGAACATAACCAAAATAGTCCAAATCTGTGAAAAAAGACATCATACACATATAATGTCTTTTTCAGCATAACTGCAACAAAATTCTCACTTGATGAAACAGAAGTTGTCCAACTGACAAGATTAAACAATTGACCAAGTATCAATCAGTTTGGATCAATTCTGACCACAAAAACTTGGGAAAACAAATTGCCGAGACGGAAAAGTTAAAGTCCTTTAGGGGAATTGATGAATTTGAGATCGGGCAGGAATCTCCGGAATAACCAACCAAAACAAGGGGAACAAGCAAGTGTCATATCAACCGAGGGAAGTGTAAACCAAAGTTGGGTGCAACCATTAGAGCCGATCTTTGAAGGAAATGTTTCTGATACTTCTTCGGAGAGATCTTACGAGATTTTCACCGAACACTTGGAACACTTGAACCTGAGCAACAAAGAAAATATGGCAGCAGGACCATCAAACCCTTTTGCCACAATGAAGCTATTGTTCATAAAATACTAGTACGACAATGAGCAAGGTGCCAAGATCTACAAAGATGGAATGGACCGCTATTGTGTAAAGATAGAAGATAGACCTGGTGAGTTCAAGGACTTAGTGCCTGTGAGCTATAGCGGAGATAGATATCTAGATGACGAGGGTACCATGTATTTGGTAGTCCTAAACCCTAACATTGTGGACAAGTGGGGATTGATGGGCACCAAAGCCAAAGTAGATGAAGAACTTGAGGAGAAAGCACCAATAATGAACTTCCCTGATGCGAGGTTAAGAAGAGAGAATGAAACTACAAGGATCAACACTGATAACATCTATGTGGGGCTATACAAATATAATAATGGGGAGCAAGATCTCTATTATAGATGTGAAGAACTCTACACTGGAGAGTTGACAGACCAAAAAAGACTTTATGTCTTTACCTACACAGAGGGATCGGAAGTGAAAATTGCCGCTTACGACAAGTATGGGAGGCAATACTCAACAATGGGCAAGAAAGAATTAGAAGGATATACATACTTTGGGGGACCACTACATCAGCATTATGTTACTTCTAGCTCACAAAGACCAACACCAACAAATGGAGTGCAAAACCCAATGACAACAGGAGGACAAAGAATTCAGGCTGCTGACTCTTTCAGTCAACCTCAGTACTCGAAGCCCGGACCAATGGGATCATTACATTCCAGAGAGTCAATGGATACGAATCGAGGTAGCGCAGTTCCAATCCCCACATATACCACTCCAGGTCCAAGGTTCGAAGCGGAACCATCACATTTACCTCCTAGTAGTAGACTCAGGGAAGGGGAACCGACAAGGGTAACCCATGAAGTCCATGATGCTAGAGAAAGCTTTAGCCGAGACACAGGAGCAATGAGATTGGTAGCAGACCATAGACGTATGAGACCATCTCAAGTAGCCAAGTGTATGCCAAAGAAGTATGGTGGTTCAGGAGATCCGTATGCACATATGTCACTCTTTAAGCAAGTCTTAAGAGCTGAGCAGATAACAGATTTCCATACACAATACGAGGGATTTGGTCTTACTCTAGAAGGTACGGCATTGACACGGTTTCAACCACTGAACAGAGGGGGATTCCATGACATTCACCATTTGCTAAGAGAGTTTGCTGAGGAATTCTCAAAATGAGGGATTAAGCACAATACGGTCTCACAAATATATGCTTTTAAACAGAGAGAACACGAAAAAGTAAAGGAAGCTTCACTTCGCTTCAAACAATACATTGAGAGATGTCCAGTACAGAACGACCACAAGATGACAGACTATCTGTTCTCTTTATTGAAGGATTGAGAAACGACACTCTCAAGAAGGACTTGCACTTGAAAGCTTGTACAAGTTTCGAGCAAGTAACGAGAGAAGCATTGTACTTAGTGTATAACTGTACGGTTTATGGAGAGGTGTCAGCGGATACAGATTTTACATCCAGTAGCTCTTCCTCCGTAGCGAGCGAGACTACTACTAAAAAGAATGTTCAAACAAAAACCATGCCAAATGTAGAGAAAATGATAGAAGATGCTCTAAAAAGGATGGAACCATACCAAAAACCATTGCCAAAACCACTGAAATGGTGTGCTATTGAACAAAAATGGACAAACCACCCAACAGAGGAGTGCTATTACAACAAAGGATATGTAAGGGAGCGTCAGTATGCACCTCCTGCTCAATTAGCACCACCTTAGGTACATCCAGTACCTCGATACCCAACGGGAAATGTACCAGGACCTATGGGGATAGAAAGACCGCAACCGGTATTGGGACAACAACCACCTTTACCAGGAGCAAGACCAGTGGGCATTAGATATGCACCAACCTTAGAGAATCAGGAAGAACAAGCCTTAGTACCTGTTCAAGCCTATTATGAAGAATCTGGTGCACACATGTCTCCAACTGTGTATTACCCACCAGAAGAACCCAAACAACCAGAACCATGGGGCATGATTGGGAATGTTGGAACACCAACAGTTACAAGTGCTTCTGATGAAGAGAGATACAATTTGGACGCAAGAACATTGATGTTCATAGCTCATGGAGGGTTAACAGGACAAAGAGAGTGGGACCAAGACCAGCACTAGGACCCTGTTACAAGTGTGGAGGTGACCATGTGATGAATGTTTGTCCACATACGGAAATCATTAGAATTAACGCTTATTGCACTGAGTGCGGGGTTACTCACTTCATTGAGGATTGTTCAAAGAATCCAAACAAAGTGCAAAATACGACATTGAATATGCTAGAAACTATTCCTACCAGCAGTGGGTCCGAAAATGAAACTCTGATACCAACGCAAGTTGTTACTAGAGCTCAAGCTAAGAAAACCACTAGAGAACCTGAGAATGGAAAGTTAGCGACTGAAGTGGTTAGTCAAAGACCGCGGAGTCAGAGAAACACATGGAAAGCTAGAAAAGCACGTATGAAGTTGAGAAAAGAACGTGAAGACGCTATTCTAGCTGAGGAACTAAAGCGAACTAAAGATAGATTAGAAAAACTTGAGAGTCAAAACGGGAAACGAGAGATGAGCCCGGAAAGAACGAAACAAAAGAGTATCAAAGAAACAACGAGCTTAAGCTCAGGGGGATCAGTGCTAGTCGACAAAGTATACGAACCATTGGACGCATTGATGAGAGCTTCCGAAGCTAGGTTAAAGAACAACCAAACACAAGAACAGAGGTGGATGACATACCCAAACGCGGAATTGGAAAAGCAGAGACTTGAAATGTGCCAGAGAATGATCGAAACTGCACAAGCCTTATTAGAACCACCAAGAGAAACAATGAATTGTGGAACGGAAAACCCAATTCAGCAAGAGACTGTCATTTCACGGGTAGCTGAAAAGACTCCCAGTGCACAAAAGCCTGAAAATACACACAAGGATGACCGCATAGTATTGAACACAACCGATCAGGAGATAGAGAGTTTTCATCCAGTCATACAGGGGATTTATGAAAGAGATGAGGATTACAATGAATTTTGGAAACAAGTGAGAGAGGCAAACTTTGCAAACGAGCTAAGTTGCCAAGCTAATCAGACAAATTGGGAAAAGGACATCAGGAATCCTCCCATAGTGGAATTTGAGGCAGGATCTCAAGTGGACTTGGATCTGCAATCTTACTGGGGAGATGGGGGCTCTGTTAGAACAATGGAGAGCACACCTCATTCACTAAATACCTTACCTTCATACTTAGGAGAGTATGAAGCAAAATTCGAGATTAGAGCACTTCCCTCACGAAGAATCTCATCAGAAAAAGTCATGGACTCACAAGGATTGATAGAGATCTTGTCAACACCAGTGACATGCACTATCACTCTAGCCGAGCTTTTGAGGCTAAGACCACATATGTGGACCACTGTAGGAAAATGCTTGGAGAAATTTGGGATAAAAGACCCAACATCGAGACTGCAAGAGGGTATACAAGAGCTGAGCAAACCACAAAAGAACGCTAAGCCTGTACCCTTAAACAAGGTCGGAGAGTATTGTGAAGGTGAAGAGGGGAATACAACCTTACCAGTTGAATTCCAAGGAGTGAACACGATGGCAATACTAGACAGCGGAGCTGGGGTAGCCATTGCTACAAAAGAAATCTGGAAAAAATGGGGGAAACCAACAATAAGGGAGACTAAGTTGAAACTCCAATTAGCAGATGGACACATGCAGAAACCTATGGGGTTATTAGAGAAAGTCGTAGTAACTTCTTGCGGCATTGAATACGAACATACTTTTGCTATTGTCGATTTTGGCAAGGAGAATAACTATGATATCATACTGGGAAGACCATTCATGAGACAATTGAAAATGGTCCAGGATTGGGGCTACGATCACATATACCTGAGAAATATGGAAACCACTACACGTGTGAACGTGAGAGACCATAGCTACAAAGATGTGAACCGAACACCGGTAGAGGAGTTTGATTCAGCTACTTTGGCGGGATCCGAATTTTCAGCTTGGTTAGGTAAGCCCAAGGAGTTATGGATGTGTGGAGCCTCGAAATGTGGAAGTCTGAGGCGAGAAGAATATGTTTTAGAAAGGGCTATCGAAGACGAAACTTATATAGGAGAACCCTTTCCAGAGGACACACTTGAACCATTAGAATGGACACACATTCTAGCAACCCTAGATGTTTGTGCAATTCCGGATGGTCCCACAACGAAATTTTGCGACAAGGATGGGTACGACGTGGTTTCGTACTTCATGCTGAGAACTACACTCGAAAAAGAAACTAAAAAGAATGATACACTGGAAAAGGAAGATGAAGAAGAGGTGTTTCACGACATTCCCGATCATCCAGAGTGGGAAAATGAAGCAGACAATGAGTCAACGGACAATTCAAGCGGAAACGAAGAAACTATAACGGATGTCCGATTTTGTGATTTTCCGAACCAAACTAAACAACGCGAGAAACGCTATAGAGCAAAGAGAAAAACAAAGGGGGTTAGAACCAATCCGATGCCTAGAATAATAGAAAAAAATCAATTCCTAATGCTAGTAAAGGCGGAAGATTGTGTTAAGGACAAGATTTCTGGAAGAATGAGAGGGAATGAGCAAAAGAGCTTACGAAAAGACAAAAGAAGCTCAAGAAATCAAGTTCAAAGGAATGAAACAAAAACTGAAACAGAAAAATCAGAAAAGAACAAGCGCAACAGAGAACACACGGAGTCCAAGTTAGAACGTAGAAACAAGTACAGAGAGCTCAAGAAAACTCTGAAAGAAGTTTGGATGACAGAAATTGAGAGTGGAGAGGACGAAAACGCCAAAATCAAGGAAAACATGGATGCTCCCTTTCACTACAGGAAATTCACAATAGAGGATAGGAAGGTGGTATTAACCCAACCTATTCGAGAGAGAGGGTAGAACGAATCTTATGACGGACCGGAGGATGCAAAAAAAGTTGATTTTGTAGCTCCAGGTGAGACACCTAGACCGGTGTACATAGCCACAGATTTGTCTCCAGGCGAGGAAGAGAGACTTTTGAGTCTTCTCAGAGAGTACAGGGATGTGTTTGCATGGTCTTATAAGGACTTAAAGAGAGTTGACCCATCAATATGCCAACACACAATCCCACTAAAACAAGATGCAAAGCCTAGTAGACAGAGACCGTACACATATAATGATACGTTTGGTAAGCGAATCAAAGAAGAGATAGATAAGCTAATGGAAGCTGAATTCATATACGAGATTGAACACACCGATTGGGTATCTCCAATTGTGGTGGTACCCAAGAAGAACGGAAAACTCCGAGTGTGTGTCAACTTAAAGAAAGTGAATACTGCAACAATTAGGGACAATTATCCCCTGCCGATAACTGATCATGTTCTAGAGCGTGTATCAGGGAAAACAACATACTCCTTTCTTGATGGTTTTTCAGGATATAACCAGCTAGCCATAGCACCAGAAGATCAACATAAAACAGCTTTTGCAACGGAGTGGAGAATTTATGCTTATCGGGTTATGCCTTTTGGTCTAACCAATGCTCCCGCAACCTTCCAGAGGTTGATGACTCATGCTTTCAAAGAATACTTAAGGTTGTTTCTAGAAATATACATGGATGACTTATGTGTACATTCTCTTCTGAGAGATGAGCATCTAGAACACCTAAGAAAAGTATTTGAGAAATGTAGGACATATCGTATTTGTCTCAATCCTAAGAAATGTGTGTTTATGGTCCGACAGGGCAGAATTCTGGGACATATTGTCTCACAAAACGGAATATCCACGGATCTAGAGAAGATAAAAGTTATAGTGGATATGCCTAGACCAACCAATGCGAAACAAGTACAGAGCTTTATGGGACATTGCGGATATTATAGACGATTCATTTACAGGTACGCTTTAATAGGCCAACCACTTTACAGGCTAATAGTGAACTTTGAATGGACAGAGGAGTGTGAGGAATCATTCAAGAAATTGAAAGAGGCACTCATTACTGCTCCAGTCTTGAAATCACCAGATTGGGAGAAAATATTCCATGTGCATATAGATGCTTTGGCATATGCAATAGGATGCATTCTGGCTCAGCCAGAAGAAGGAAACATGGATTTTCCTATCTGTTACGCCAGTCGACAGCTCAACAATGCAGAGAAGAATTACACCACAACAGAGCGAGAGGGATTAGGAATGATATATGCTGTGAAGAAATATCGGCATTATCTTCTAGCCAACAAGTTTGTGTTTTTTACGGATCACCAAGCCTTGCTCTGCCTAGTGAATAAACCATGCAATACCGGGAGAATAGTGAGATGGTTCATTATCTTACTGGAATTCGACTTCACGGTAGTAGTAAAGAAAGGAAAAACACATCTTAGAGCTGATCATCTTTCGCGATTGACGAATGGAGAAGACCCTATAGGAGTAGATGACGACATGCCAGACGCGTACTTGTTCAACATAGAAATGATACCGAAGTGGTCTCAAAATGTCGTTAGCCTATTAACCTATGGAGGAGAGTTTGATAGAAGAGAATACAACCAGAAACATATTGCTATTCAGCAATCCAAGAATCTTCAATTGGTTGCAGGAAGGTTGTATCAATTGGGAAATGATCATGTTTTACGACTATGCATCAATCCTGAGGAATATAATATATATCTGCGTGAAGCACATGTTCAGGAATGTGCATTTCATTGTTCAAGAAGGAACACATATAGGAATTTGTTACAATTGGGAGTCTATTGGCCAGGAATGAAAGAAAGCGTACATGAATATGTCACTGTATGTATTGTATGTTCATCAAAACCGCCAGCAGAGTATTCGACATTATATCAGGTAATGATTGCTCTGGAATGGAGTCAGTATATTGTTGAATATCTCACAAATAGAACTTTCCTAGAAGGAACGTCAAAAGCTCGTCAGAAATCTGTAGAGACAGAAGCTAGAGATTACGCTTTAATAGGAGATCAACTCTATAAGAGAGGTAAAAACAACCAGCTTAGGATTTGCGCATCAGAGTCTGAGTATGTGATAATCCTGGAGCAAGCTCATGGAGGAGTAGGTGGAGGCCATTTCTCAAGTGATAAGACAACAAAACTTGTCTTAGCCGCAGGAATATGGTGGCCAACATTACATATGGACGCTGAGGAATACGTTAAACGGTGTGATGACTGTCAGCGGACCAAAGTACCACTTAAAAGAGATGATATGCCGCTTAGACCAATGATGGGGGCAAGAGCTTTTGCAAAATGGGGGATTGATTATGTCGGACCCATTTCACCTCCTGCATATAAGACTCATGCACAATACATCGTTGTGGCTACAGACTATCTAACAAAGTGGGTCGAAGCAAAGGCAACTCAAAAAGTAGATGCCAGGACCACGACACAATTTCTATATGAATACGTCTTTGTACGATATGGATTGCCAATAGAAATTGTGAGTGATCGAGGCACACATTTTATAAATGAAGTGATAGAGATCCTTCTAAATGAATTCATGGTAATCCATAGGAAATCAGCCCCGTATCATCCACAAGCAAACGGACAAGCTGAAGCAACAAACAAAACCATATGCACGGTCCTTACGAAGATTGTATCTGAGTCGAGAACTGATTGGGACCAGAAGTTGCATTCAACATTATGGGCATATAGGGTAGCATATAAAACATCAATAGGAACGACCCCATATAACATGGTTTTTGGGCTAAATGCTATCCTACCAATAGAATTCTTGATTTCAACCTTAAGGGTGGCTAAGGATCTAGAGTGGACAGGGCACGAGCTTTCTGATAGAATAGATGACCTGGAAAAGCTAGACGAGCTTCGCCTAAAAGCAGTAGCTTCTATCTACGCTCAAAAAAGGCGATAAAAGGAATTTTTTGATAAGCATGTGCGGACTAAAGAGTTTAAGGTTGGGGACTATGTCCTAGTTTACACTCTGAAACAGCATGCTAAGAAGCTTAAAAAGCGAGGGATGGGACCTCTGGTGATTAAAGATCTATCACCAAGTGGAGCCGTCAAGCTTGCTACATTAGACGGAGAAGAAATGCCCAATTGGATTAGTGGATGCAGAGTGAAAAAGTATCTTTTGCCGCTAACCCAAGACATGCTTCTCAAAATACATCAAGAAAAGCTGCGTGTCCAGAAAAAGAAAAAGATTGTGGAGGAAGCGCAAGCCGAGGCGAAGGAAAGAATGGAGAAAAGAAGACTACTGCGTCAGAAACAGCGCAATGAAGGAGCAATACGAATAAACGCAGTCAGTATAATAGAAATGGATAATGACAAAGAAGAACCCATCATTGAATGCAAAGTAGGAACCAACCAAATCAAAGCCAGAGCACTATTGGATTCAGGAGCTCAAACTAACCTACTTTCACTCAGTTTGTATAGACAATTGACAAATGCCACTAAATTACAAACTGCCAAGCAAGAGTTAAAGAGTTACTCTGAGAATTCAATCAAAACTGTCCGATGCACAGTTTTACATATACAGATTAACCAGTATGTGTATCCTCATATGTTTTACGGGGTTGAAGACCAAGCTACACAACATCCATTATTGCTAGGACAACCATGGCAGAAGCAATACAATGCAATGATTGACTGGAGTTCTAAATCAGTGCTTATCAAATACGAAGGTGAAAGTCAATCAGTTAAGTTCACCAAAGGAGCAGTGCCAACTCCAAAGGAAGAATCCAAGAATAAAGGTAAACAACAACCAGAGAAAAAGAAGAAGCAATGGCAACCAAAAGTTTCTATACAACTGGATTGCTCTTCGACGAGGAACTCTCAACATTGGATAAGGAAGACAAGCAATAATATAACAGCTCAACCTTGGGAAAAAACGGAGTCAAAGTTGGTATGGAGACCAAAAAAGGTTGTGCCAGAGAACACAAAGGTGGAAAACAGAGTCTTCAATACCATACAACAGAGTGATTCCAGATAATCAAGGACAGTGAAACAGATCTGGATTCCAAAGAAGTTCATGACGGCACAAAGCTATAGCAAGCAAATTTGGATCCCAAGGATTTGTAAACAGGAACTCCCTTCAGTACAATCCACGGAAACTCCTAGGTATTTCAAGGCGAGGAAATCAACACAAAGAACAAAGCAGGTTTGGGTCGCAAAGAGTTTGTGGCAAGCACAAGCAAAGCGGAAGCAGATTTGGATTGTGAAAAAGAACAACAAGGTAAAGAAGAATCCATCTACTGATTCTACTACCGAAGTGCCAAAACCAACCCAAAACCCGACCACCAATCCTTCAATCAAACAAAGAGCAGCTTTATTGGAAAGACTGTTGTATCATCGCTCTACAATTGCATTGGGAACTTATGACCCAAACAACTACAATGCTTCGCCCAAAGACACTTCATAGTCGTCCGGGAGGACTCAGACTAGGAGGGGGGGAGATATACAGGTATACTGGAGCTGCAAATTGAAGCCAAAAAATTCCAAACATACACAATAAATAGCTGGTAACCCTGTGTATATGAATATACACTTATTTGTGATTTCTGGACTTGGATTACCATTTTTTTCCACTTTTTAACTCCAAAAACACTCTTATTTAGTGATATTTACACGTAGGAAAAATTGTAGCTCCTGTAAAAAAGTAAAAGAAAAATAAGAAAAAAGCAGGTGAAATGAGATAAAAAAAAGAAAAGAATAGACGGTGATGGTCCTAATGACAAGGGCAACCCATGGTAAAAATTGGGTACAATTCTGAAAAAGTTGCGGAAAGTCCGAAACGGCAGAATTTTGGCAAGTGGACGGAATTCTAAGAAAACAGGTCAAACGGAGTCCGATTTGGGAAATTTCAGATCCTAAAGCGCATCTCACAATGAGATAGGAGCACATGACAAATTTGGTGGCAAGTGAACCGGGAAGTCCGAAGTCAAGTATTTTTCACGTCACTTTCAAGCTCATTCACACTATTACCTTCTTGGAGAAGAGCAGAGAGCCACAGGAGCACATATCTTCTACAACCTTCTACGACTTCCACGAGAGCTCAAAGGACACCAAACATGAGAGGTAGACTCGTTGCCATAAGCTTTTGATGCTTATCATTAACTTTTGTCGCGAAAACTGACCAAAACCAAGAAACAAGAGCAGACGGGGAATGGGGTAGAATGCTAGGTAGTGGCACAACCGCCTAACCAAACCTTGCAAGAACTTATAGGTGGGTTACCCTAGTATAGAAGATGGGTTTCTAACACTCAAAGCTCGAGAAAGAACGACTAGAAAAACCCTAGGTCAACAGAGCCTGCAAGAGGCAAACAGGAAAAAGTTGTCAAAACAACACGAAACTTCACAAGAAGTTCAACCACATCAAGGACAATGCAACCATAGAATATCTCCAAGTTTGAATCACAAAAAGTAGGTCGGAACAACCGATTTGGCTGCGGACACACAAAGCGTCATTTTGGCATAACGGCTGAAATTGATGACCGAATGAAATGAAACTTCACAAGCAGCTTCAAGTAACTATCGATGACTTATGTTTGCAAGCAAAACCCAAAAGAAAGCTGATTCACTTACCGATGGTGAAAAAGACGCTTTCGGGCAACCAAAGGGAGAAAGATGGAGAACGGGGAGCCAAAGTCAAGTTCAACCAAATAGATGGCTTCACAACATATCCAATGAGCTGGAAATGTAACTCTCGAGAAGAAAAGTTGAAGAAATTCAACTCCAAGGCAAAAAGACGACTTCGGAGACTGAAATGCCTATAAGGGGGCTTTTTAGCTAAACTGATGACTTTTTAAGTTGAAAACTAGTTAGCAGGGCTTAGGGCACTAGCACAAAGCATTCTTTGCACAAAAAGACCAACATTTCAAGAAAATACATCATACATGTATGATGTCTCACAGCATGAATTTCACATCCATTTCAACATTTGAGTGCATAGCCTCATTCCACATGTTAATCACATCCTATGAACCAAGTATCATGAGAATAGGATGTTAATCACATCCTATGAACCAAGTATCATGAGAATTGGAGTTAGAAAACCCAAGGAAAACCAAAAAGACGCAAAGTAGGCCATAAAATTGATTTTTGGTCCTAATTTTGTCAAAATAACTCCAAACTCATTGAAACTTTGTAGGATTGTTGTTAAACATATCTACAAGCTATCTGGAACCAAAAAGCACCATTTTGACACAAAAGACATCATACACGTATGATGTCTATTTGCACTTACAGAGCCAAAACTGCTCATTTGTCATCATACATCCATTATATATATCTAATACATGCTACATATGAAATTTGGAACCATTTGGTCAAGAGTATCACCC
Organism: Adiantum capillus-veneris; assembly: GCF_014529385.1. NCBI lineage: Eukaryota > Viridiplantae > Streptophyta > Polypodiopsida > Polypodiales > Pteridaceae > Adiantum > Adiantum capillus-veneris. The sequence continues at coordinate 77,590,702 of NC_140946.1, forward strand.
CATTAGCCCAATTGAGGGAAAATCCTTCACCTAAAGCCTATTTTTGGCCCAAATCCAACATACTCAAGTCCAAACAAAGATTTGAGTAGGAACAGTCCTTCACTAGTACATGGGGAGTCCACAGAACCAATCCCATGCAAAATTGATGAAAAAGACATCATACGCATATGATGTCTCCAGAGCCATTTTTAGCCCAAAATCTATCCAAACTTCATAAATCCACTGAATAAGCCTATCTAAAGCCAAATCCAAGCTTATAGAGAAATTTGGTCCAAAAATACACTAAAAGACATCATACGCGTATGACGTCTCACTATGTGATTTTGGCACCTCAGGGCTTCAACCACCAAACAGAAGTGATCTACATGCCATTTGAAAGTGAACCACCAAGTTTTATCCAATTTGGATCATAAAATCCAATTCCCTTTCAAAATTTTGCCAAGAGCCGGAACTGGACTAAATTGGCCAAAACTTGACCAAATGGGATCCAAACTCAAATCCAAGCATATGATAATCATGTATACACTATCAGCTACAAGCACAACCAATATGAAGTCATTTTGACACAAAAGACATCATACGCGTATGATGTCTCCAACATGATTTTGAGCCCATTTTGCATATATTTTCACCTACCTTGCATCCTTAGGCCTTGAATAGCTCATGTTTCAATTTTCAAGTCATTTGGATAGTTAAAAGCTTCATTTCGGCTTTCAGTACTAAAAAGACGCTAACTTCTGAAATTGGAGTTACAGGATCCATGGATTCCACCAAGTCATCGGCAACGAAGAGAAAAATATCGACAATCAAAGATGCTATTGCAGAAGCGGAACCATTTGACATTCCAGCAGAAACCCTCAAGCCAACCAAAACTTGGGTGGAGGAAGCAGTATTGGAGAAAGAGGGAATAAAGATCTACCAGGGGACTTTCAGAGATCCTCAAGGGCAAGCGATGGATGTACCGATGATCCCACAGGAATTGGTAGATTATAGCAGGTCAGAAGACATCAGCAGGTACCTGGAAAGGGCAGACTTGCACAGTTTCTTCACCTCGAGACCATCAGGTGTGGATACAAGAAGAGTGTACGAGTTGGCAACATCCATTCAGAAGGATGGAAAAGCCACATTGACAGCCATGGATGGAGAGAAGGTAGAAGTACAGATCACTCCACAGCTAATTGCAGACGCATTGAAGCTGCACAACAAAGGGAGCTCGATCAGGGAAAGAAGGGAGGCCATAGAGGTCTATGGGCCCAAGAAACAGAATGCGACCTATGGAGATATGAAGGACCCAAGAGCGGCAACCCTTTGCCGACTGTACAACCAATTTCTTCATGTTTGCAGTAAAAGACCGCAAAAGTATACGACACCACCCCATGCCATTGCAACCACCATCACATGGGCATTAAAGAGAAATATGCCAAAAGAGGTGAATTACGCTCAACACATCCATGAACAAGCAATTGCCATGCACAACGAGAAGCCAAAATACATAAGAGGAGCGGAAATTCTGACAAGAATAGCTTATGAAGCTATTGGAGCTAGAGATCAGTGGCCAAAGGCTCCCTCCCAGAATGAGTGGCTTAGAGAAGCCGACGAGGAGGAAGAACAGCCCAAAGTATCCAAGAGGGCATCCACAAGAGCACGCCGGAAACTAGAAGTAGTTTCAGAACCTGAAGAGGATGTGGACGAGCCACTTAAGAAGAAAGTAAAGAAGAAGGTTGATCCCAAGCAAACCAAAAGTCAGAAAGCGATAAGAATGGAAAGATTAGTGGAGCAGTTTAGAGCGGAAAGAGCTCTAAAGGGTGACTTTGAAGAAAAGTGGGTGCCAGACCCCACTAAAGTCGGAACTAGCTCGGCCAGGCCACACATTGATCAATACGATCAATATATTAAAGCTTATGAGGAGTCAGAGGCTATTTTGGAGCAGCAACCTGTCGAGCCATACACTGAAGAGGAGGTACATCAATTAAAAGCTGAGCTGAAAAAGGACGACAAGGAGAAAAGGAAAGTAGATGGGTCTACTAAGCCTCAAGAGAAAGATGGGCAAGCCGACAAAGGGAAAGCCAAGGAAGCTGAGGACAAACATCCCTTTATGACTGATGTACCAAGTCCGAAGAAGACGGAAAAAATTGTGGAAGAGACCACAGTAGAGGTGGACACAGATGTTTTGGAAAAGCCAGAAGCCGAGACCAAAGAAAAGAAGATAGATCCAGTTCAGCAAAAGAGAAATGATTATGAGGATCTGGTAGAGATAGGATACACCGAAGAAGATGCCCTTGAGGCAGTTTATGGGATCACCCTACAAAAACAAGATGAACGGAGAGGGACGAAGAAAAAGACAAAGAGTAAAAAAGAAAGTGAAGAGAAACTACAAGAGCAACAAAGAAGAGAGACAGAGACACCACACGAAGAATCAGGTGGAGCAGCCATAGAGCTACCAGAAACTAGAGAGGCAACCACAATTGAAGATCCAACCCCAGCTCAAGAGGTGGCCTCGACTTCAAGAATCTCTGAAGATGAAGAACAAAGGCTCCATGACCAAAGAGAAAAGTCAGCAGAGGAGAGTGCCAAGGCGGAAATGGAATGGGAGAGGAGACTCCTAATCTCCATTAGACTTCAGGGACTAGACACAAAAGTGCTCCATGAACAGTGGATGCAACCCAGCCTGCCTTTCCCTTTGATGAAATTTGAAGTGCTGAAGACGAAAAAGAGACTAGAAGGAGAGCAGTATGTCTCTCTTTGCGAAGGCGACATCACAAAGGAGGAACAATCAAAGAAGATAGTAGATTCACAACCTAGATGGAGGAAAGGTTGGCTGAACAAATACCCAGCCTACCTCATCTACTTGATGGAGGCACCAAAGGAGATCCGGGAGGATGTAACCTTCTGCCCGGTGCCAAGAGTCAGAAACTGGAAAGAGCATGGCAGGATTGCAGAAAAGAAGCCAAATTGGCTTAATTATCCCAGGATGCCAGGACCAAAGGCAGGAGAGAGAATAGGTAAAGCCTACATGGTGAAAACCCTAACGGGCACCATCAAGCTCTTTACTGGCTCTCCTGACCTTTCATGTCAGATGCTCAAGAAAATCTGCAGGACTCTCTTAGCTTGCATTGAAGTGTTCGCGCCAGATAAAGCCACGACCTCGAGTCTACTATCGACGGCCGACACGGTGTCTGATATGATGTACGCTCTTTCATTGCAGCCTTCTCCAAAAGTGTTACACCTCCTATACCAAAGGATTATGTTTTTGCCTAGCTTCCACATGCAAACATTCGAAGAAGCTTTCTACACCGGCTTTTGCACCCACGAAAGCAAAATATTTGGCCCAACCTTGACCATCGGCAACCTACGATACGAATCACATTTGCAGATGCTCAAGACGACAGGACTTTATTGACCAAGCATAAAAGTCATGTCAGGGACGACATGAACGCGGGGGGGGAGGAGTGTTGAGCCAGCAGAGGATCACACCCACATTTTTGCTCACACTCATCATTTTGTAACCATTGATTGTAATAAATGTCTTTCCGACATTAATTTTGATTTGAGCCATTCATTAAGTAACAGGACTCAATTGAGTTTCCAGCTTGTAATCCTGAAGTAATTTCACTTACTGATGTAATTAGTTAGAGATGTTCTCACCTCCAAGGCTGAGGTATATAAGCCAAAGTTTTTGTAACCTAGGGGGGGATTATTAATCAAAGTGAGTTTTTGAGCGCCGTGACTGTGTCAGAGAGAGAGAGAGAGAGAGAGAGAGAGAGAGAGAGAGAGAGAGAGAGAGAGAGAGAGAGAGAGAGAGAGAGTCTTATCTACTTGCTACGCGAGCTACGAAACCGCCATTGGAGAAGCGACACCGCCATTGTGTTAGCAACGGCGAGAGCTACGCACAGATACCAAGAGTGTGCGCTATCGGCTTCCATGTGTGGTAAGTTCCTACAAGCTTCGGTGTGAGTTTTCTTCCAACTCGTGTGTCGGAATTGAGCGTGCAGCATATCTATAGAACCACAACGAGTAGAGATACACATTAGTACCATCGGGGTCAAGTTTCGGTCACCTGTATATTTCGGCCTGTGTTCATACGCGTTTACCGCACGGAGTGGTTATAGGTTGAGTTTGCAGTTCAAGTCTTTAGGGTGTTGTTCTTACCTAGTGTATAGACTTTCCCTTGAGTTTGAGATCGATTCAATGATTCTAGATCTTGTTTCGTATAGCATGCGTTCGTAGTACGGATTTCAGTCACTTGCGTATTTTAGAACTTAGATTTGATTTCCTTAGTAGTGATTGTCATTAGAAGGTCGAGTAGGTGATTTGACACCCACCTAGTTGTTTCCATGTGCCTGCGGGTCAAGCTCCGCCCTCATCTGACAAATTCTTTTGTTGGTTGAGTTCTCGCTATTTAGCTTCCGCTAGTGGCGTAACCGCCTTAACAATGTGTGTAAGATTTTTTTAGTGATACAAATAATTTAATACTAATTCACTCTAGGAGAGTTAAGTTTTGAAGGGTAGCTCCATCTTAATCAAACGAATTTTTCCTAGGAAGTGGGAATTTCCTTCCAATTAAGGATATTCCACCCCCCCCCTCCCCCCCCCCCCCCTTTCCCCTTCAATTGGAAAGTCCCAAAACCATAAGCCTCTCCTAAAGCTACATAATCAATCCTCTCCATGGGAGCAAAGGTATGCGTAAATCAATTCTTAAAGAAGAATTTGTTAATCAATCATACACTATTACATGAGCATTTTCCACTACACTAGCATATCCACTCTTAGGAACTTCGTAATTTTTTTAACGCTTACACTATCATGCATGGAATGGTTTCACTCTTGCATAAGCATTCAAAGCAAGTTTCTTGATTATTTGTCTCAAGATTGTAAGTTGGTGCATTCCAAAGTTTTGTGTTTTGCATGCATATATCACACCAAAGAAAAACTCATTGTAGAAAGCATATGCATTGTTCATTTCAAGTTTGTCTACTTTCAAGTTTGTTTTGCAAATTCAAAGGTGGGAGTAAGGGGATAGATTCATGGATATTGTGACCGTATTGCTTGAACATAGAACTCCCATCACTTCTATGGAGATGCCCCATGGATGGCAAATGATGCAAAGGGACCAAAATGGGATTCGTCAAAGTCGGGGTTCACTTGAAACTTACGTCGAGACAAAACCTTGAACTCCCAAGAGACTCATTGTATTTCTCAAGGTCTTGTTTTATTAAAGATTAAAATAAACTAGAAACTAAGAGATTATAACTAAAGAAACTTAATCTAAATCTAAACTAGGATTAAAAATTTACCGAGAATATTTGACGTGGATAGCCCTAGCATAGCATAGAAGATTTAAGTGTGAACTTTGTTTTACATGCTTGGAAAAGGTCGGCGCAAGTGTTTACTTGTGGGATACAACGAGGGATGGTCCTTTTTGGCTAGGAATGATAACTGTTGGTCTATGTTTTGAGCTCGGGTTCATTCACTGTTCTAGAAATGGGATTGAATGGGAGTGAGTCCCGGCCGGGTGATAGGGACCCACGGATGCGTATGAAATTCGGCCTAGTCCGGTAGGCCTGATGCCAACAGGAAAAGGAGGAAGGAAAATGGATCCATGAAGGGATCAAGATAAGGGAGTAGGATATGATTTAATTAAGGAACTCTTCTAATTGTTTGGTAAAAAGGAACCTTGGAAAATCTAGGAACCTAAATGGGCTATTCTACAATTGTCCTCTTCAGTCGAACCTTTGCTCTATTTCTCAGATTATTGATTTAAAAAGAATCTAGAGTAGAATATATTTGTAAGCCTTTGCCACATAAGATAAAGAAAAATAAGAATCGGAAATTGTGTCAAGGCGTCACCTCGACACGTGACGGAGGAGACAGGATACCCAAGTCGTGGGACGAGGATAGGGATATTCTTGGAGAAGTATATGTGATTGCTTGAAATATAACTAGATAAGTTTACTAATACTAAAGAAAAAAGGAAGTAAAATATTCTATAAAGAAAAAAAGGTGGAAATGGCTTGATAAATGCACACTTGCAAGGGTATGCAACAGTTTGCATGCTGCTTTCAAATGTTTGAAATGTATCCTTGGTCTGGCATGATTGGAATATTGTTTTCTAGTATCATAGTATTACCTTGGGAAGGTGCATTTACCAAACGTTTCAATGGGAGGGTGGATTTCGGAGGGTTAGTTTGTTGGCCAAAAAAGTTGAACCCAATTTTATGTTGTCCATTAAAACAGGGAATGGGATCCCGATATGCGGAGTGGGGATAAAACTTGGGAACGAGGGATCTGTGTAGCTATTAAATACATTCAATGCTCTGACGGCTATGCTCGACCATAACCGAGAAAAAAACATCAGTGACCTTGAACCAAGGGTGAACTAGAGAACACCCACCAATTGACCCTGGAAGGTTGAGTTCACATTTAATCTGATACTTTGATTGGAAATTTGAAAGCAATAAGGAAAGATATTTGGAGGTTAAGGGTTTTGTAAGAGAAAAGTGAATGTTATTAACCTCCTTGAGTTGGCATCGAAGAGCGGGAGGAGTCATGTCTTGGTGTCGCCCTCAAGCAGGAGGGATGTCACGAATCATGGTATATCCATTTGGAGATGGTGCAGCCGACGGTCCCTCGCTTGGCCCTCACAAGTGGTATCAGAGCGTAGTTCCTACTATCCTCGGCCAACTAAATATTTTTAGTATGAATTTTTGCAGGAAGAGAGTGAGGTATTCACAAAAATGACATGGGAATATTAAGAAGAGAAAGTTATCGACTTCGTGTAAGAATCAATGGAGATAACAACTATAGAAAAGAAAGAAAAAAGAAAGAGGACATGATAAAGAACTTTGTCTACCTCATCTTTCCTACCAAAGAAGATTTGAAAATTTGCAAAGATAGGAGACCCAGTACAATATAACGTGAATATTGCCTTGGGCCCAATGACTATGATTTGGATAATCTCTGTCTAGAAATGGTGATAGAAAAATTGGGAGCAGGTCCCAACTAATATTGTTGGACCCTCGTTGAAACAAATTGGCATTGTAATTTGGACTCGCAAGTCATTTTTTTAAAATCCAAGTCTAAAATCTTATATTTTGCATTACTATGAACCCTAGAGATTTGAGGACAATCCTCTGAAAAGCATGAAGTGGGAGAACTTAGACAAAAACAAAAAGGTAAAGAAGAGCTTCCTTTCATCATTAAGTATATAGGATAAAGAGAATCCACCTTTTGAAATGTGTGAGTTTTTATAAATATACCCTTGAATATTTGTGAATCTATCTCTAATAGGAATTAGTTTTGTTTGCCACAGCCATAAAATATGCCACGTAATCTCCCAAGAGATAGAGCTGCTCGGGACTCGCCTGTAGCTAACACTTCAGATTTGGTTCTTTCTTGATACACAAGCTCTACCAGCACCTCAAGTTGTCCCTGTACCAAATTAGATGTCGCTTTCTACAACACTCGTAGAATATTTTGGGCGTGACAAGGATCTGAAGGCCCTGCTCAAATCTGTGCAGCCACGTTCATTTTTAGGGATGGGTTGTGCCTACTCAACTAGAAGAATGGGTAATTCAAATGGATGACTACTTTGCTCTTGCCGGCTACAATGCAGTTGTGCCTACTCAACTAGAAGAATGGGTAATTCAAATGGATGACTACTTTGCTCTTGCCGGCTACAATGCAGTTGCTCAAGGAATAATGGGGAGAGCTAAGTTAGAAGGACCAACAAAAACATGGTGGAAGCCCTGCCAATCTCGCCAAGTAGCAGAGGTGACCCAAAGCTGGGAAGAGTTAAAGCATCATCTCAGGGAGAGATATCTTCCCCTAGACTATTCCACCACTAAGATGAATGAGTTTCTTTCTTGCAAGCTAGGGAATAGGTCTATTGAAGCTTACTCCGACTTTCACGATATGCTCCTTTCATGACAGAGAAACAAAAGCTAAGTCGCTTTATCCTTGGGCTTGGAAAAGATTTTTCTCCCAAAGTAGAGTCCCTACAACCTGCCTCACTCGTAGACACTCTAATCCGGGCCAAGTCAAACGGGCCAAGTCAAAGCATAAGATCCTTTTTCAGAGAGGCACTACAACCAATAGGAAATGAGATTTTCCTTCCTACCCCAGTGAACCCTGTCAAGCATTCCAGCTATCCAAACCCAATCACCATTGTGCTTTGTTCATGTGAATTCTCTTCCAATCACTCAAAGTGGAAGGTAGATTCAGTGCTATGAATGCTTGGAATTTGGTCATAAAAGGTCCATTGCCCTAAAGGAAATGATCCTAATAATTTGAGCCCCCATGTAAGATTTCATAATCACCCCAATCAAGCGGAACAGTCTAAAAAACTTAGATCTAGAGGAAGAAACCCAAACCTAGCAAGAACTCCCCCTACCACTCATTTTCGTTCTCAAAGGCCAACCCTCAATCCACCTAGATCAGCAGAAATAAACTTTGTCTCAGTAAAGGATGAGATAGACGAACAAGCCAATGTCTATGCTGCTTTGAATGCTAGTGACTGGAATCAGCAATCTCCCATTCTCGAGGCTAAGGAAGAGTATGAGGAAGGAGCTAGGGAAAATTAGACATGAAGGAGCCAAAGCTGCTACATAGAGAATGGTTTAGGAGGTTTTTCGTATAGTGGGAGGAGTATCTCACCGACGATACTTACTCGGAGGACTAGGAATGCCTTACTTCTCAGTTTTCTTATCTTTTTTATGAGAACTTTTCTCTTTTTGTGCTCAAAGTGGACCCTGCTAGCCCATGTAATTACCACGACAAGCTCTATCTTACTAAACGTTTCTATCACCCAAGCAATGTAACCTGACTTTTTTGCTACATAATAACAAGATTAGTGTTATCCTTTGTAACTAAGCTAGCTATATTTGTATTTCTCTCAAGGATTCTACAAAATACCATACATAGGAAGCTAAGAACAAATTTAATTGCATTTGTTAAGAGAAATTAGAGAAAGAAGGATTTAAGACAAGAGCCAAGATCTTAATAAACGATGAACTTGTTAAGAGATACAACGAAGATGTATTTTTACAAGTCAATAAGCCCATCCATCAGATGATCACAAAAGCAACTATCACAAGCGAGACACATATTAGGCCTTTCAGCCATAGGAAGAATTTGTTGTGAAATTGATGCACTGATCTCTTGAGTATGAGGTGAGAAGTTAAAGGGCCCTCTAAGAGGTAAACCAAAGTGAGGGTAAAGATATATCTTTTGATGAGGAAGAAACTGTGCATGCAAATAGACTCGCTCAGAGAACCCATGATACATCGACCTCATCACGCAATAGTATCGAGGACCCAAACCCATTGCTTCAATTACCATAGCCAAGTGGACATTGTTGCGAAAGTGATCCCGACCTCAAAGTGTCACTCTTGTTATGTCTCAAAACATCCACCATTTGGTTTGAGCTACTCAAGTTCCCAAGTGAGGGAAAAGCAGACGCTCATACCGCTTCACAAAATCCCTCCTAATTGATTCACTTGTTTGTTGTAGATGAGGAATGGCCACAGATAAGCTCAGCTCTTGCCACTGATCCATAAAGTAAGGTAATGAACAAAGGGACAGCAGAAAGGGTTAAAAGAGACAATCTTAAGAAGTTATGGACAAAGAGATGGGAAGAAAAGAGAAAGAGGAAGGTAAGAATACCGTAAGAGATGAGAATAGATTGTGCTTTATATAGATGAACCAACTAGAGCAGAACGAATTAGCGTTACCTAGAAGTTAAAGGTGTACCTTGCGGTTGAAGATTTACCACCTTCCTTTATTATTTTGAGTTGAGGATAACTCTTTCTTTTTGTTACGGAGTTTGTAAGGGCTTTCTCCTAGCCCTTACGCAAGGCCAACACTTATAAGCCACCGGCTTAGATGTGTTGGGGAGTTTGTAAGAGCTTTCTCCCAGCCCTTACACAAGACCAACACATCTAAGCCACCGACTTGAAAGATGAAAAAGAAACTAAGATTAAAACTTTACCGAGAAGATTTGACGTCCATAGCCCTAGCATAACATAGAAGATTTAAGTGTGAACTTTGTTTTACATGCTTGGAAAAGGCCAGCGCAGGTGCTTACCTGTTGGATACAACGGGGGATGGTCCTTTTTGGCCAGGAATGATAACCATTGGTCTATGTTTTGAGCTCGGGTTCATTCATTGCCCTAGAAATGGGATTGAATGGGAGTGAGTCCCGGTCGGCGGGTGATAGGGACCCGCGCATGCGTCTGGAAATCGGCCTAGTCCGGGTAGGCCTGATGCCGATGGGAAAAGGAGGAAGGAAAATGGATCCATGAAGGGATAAAGATAAGGGAAGAGGATGTGATTTAATTAAGGAACTCTTCTAATTTTGGTAAAAAGGAACATTGGAAAGGATAGGAACCTAAATGTACTATTCCGCAATTGCCCTCATCAGCGGGACCTTTGCTCTGCTTCTCAAATTATCGATTCAAAAAGAATCTAGAGTAGAATATATTTGTAAGCCTTTCCCACATAAGATGAAGAAAAATAAGAATTGGAAATTGTGTCAAGGTGCCGCCTCCACAGGTGGCGGAGGAGACATGATACCCAAGTCCTTTGATGTGGATAGGGATATGCCTGGAGGAGTATATGTGACTGCTTGAAAGATAACTAGATTATTTACTAATTAATACTAAAGGAAAAAGGAAGTAAAATATTCTATAAAGAAAAAAGGTGGGAACGATCTGATAAATGCACACTTGCAAGGGTATGCAACAGTTTGCATGGTGCTTTCAAATGATTGAAATGTATTCTTCGTTTGATATTTTTTTCTAGTATCATAGTATTATGTTGGGAAGGTGCATTTACCAAATAGTTCGGTGTGTGGGTGGATTTCGGAGGGTTAATTTGTTGGCCGAAAAGTTGAACCCAATTTTATGTTGTCCATTAAAACGGGGAAAGGGATCCCGATATACAGAGTGAAGATAAAACTTGGGAACGAGGGATTTGTGTAGCTATTAAACACACTCATCTTAGGGGAATGCTCTGACGGCCGTGCTCGGTCATAACCGAGAAAAAAGTGTTAGTGACCTTGAACCAAGGGTGAAATAGAGAACGCCCATCAGTTGACCTTGGAAGGTTGAGTTCACATTTAGTCTGATGACTTCGACTAGAAATTTGAAAGCGATAAGGAAAGATATTTTGAGTTTAAGGGTTTTGTAAGAGAAAAGTGAATGTTATTACCCCCTTGAGTTGGTATCGAAGAGCATGAGGAGTCCTGTCTTGGTGTCGGTGATATGCACTTTTGCAGCCATTTGGCTAAGCTCCCATTCCCTTCCTTTATCCAACATCTGTGTGTGTGTGTGTGTGTGTGAACCGCCCGCCCGTAGCTCTCTCTATCTCTATTGAAGTGCCAAAAACACACTGTATCTCTACTAATCACTTGTTGGACACTATCCTTGTAGTGGTGATTTCAAAAGAGTGAAAGGCACACACGATCGTCGATCATGGTTTGGACTCTAAAGTCTGGCGCAAAGATAATGTTGACTCTCTCTTTATCTCTCTATTATCCAGCGCCGTCTCTTACTCTGTCTCTACTGCAACAATTTGAGCTCTCTCTCTCTCTCTCTCTCTCTCTCTCTCTCTCTCTCTCTCTCTCCCCCCCCCCCTGTTGTATGGTGTGCACACTGAACACAGTCGAAACTATCCTTTCCTCCTTGAACCATGGGTGGAAGCTCTCAGCTCCCAGCCTCCTTTTGATGCCACGTGGTGATGCAAGCAGGTCAGGGAAGAAAATGTGATGTCCGGTCGCACCTGTAGAGTAGCGTAGAGAAAGACGGAGTCGGTTGCATATCATGAGAAAATTTTGGCAAAAAGGGAGCACACTCATTGGGTAGAGTTGGAAAGAAGTATGCCCATGCATTCACTTGCAAAATGATAGCTTAATCTTCTCAAAACTGAAGGGGCTATTGCTACATTAGCAGGACTTCTAGATCGATTCTGGATGGTTGACCTCTAGTAGGCTCTCTGTGAGTCTTTCTCGACTATTCTGTGCCCTAACCGCATGTTCACCTCCCATACAGTCTGCTCGCCTCTCACACGGTGGGCTAGGAAAGCTCACAAAGAGATCGCTTGGATTTTTGTTTCAATTTTTGTTGATTTTAACACTAGTAGCCCTCCATCAACAACCCGACTCTCTCTCTCTCTCTCTCTCTCTCTCTCTCTCTCTCTCTCTCTCTCTCTCTCTCTCTCTCTCTCTCGTGGTCTTTGCAGAGTCCACACTGTAACCCGACTCTCTCTCTCTCTCTCTCTCTCTCTCTCTCTCTCTCTCTCTCTCTCTCTCCCCCCCCCTCTCTTCTCGTGATCTATGTAGACAAAAACCCGACTCTCTCTCTCTCTCTCTCTCTCTCTCTCTCTCTCTCTCTCTCTCTCTCTCTCTCGCACATGCGGATGCCTCTTCGACTACCGTCCCACCTATTCTCTTCTCGTCCCCCTCTAATATTCTAGGCCCCCCTCCATGCTCACCGCCGGCTAGTATCCATTTCCACGTGGAGCTGCCTGAATTTGGCCCTCCATAATAGAGTAGTATAGATGGGCAAAGGCCTTGTTTTGCACTTTCACCTTGTGTGAATACTAGGGTGGTAGAAACCACCTCCCTCGAGGCTCCTCCTATGTGTTCCGCATGAAAGTGGTGGAAAAGTGTTTTTCTTCCACCACTCTAGTCTGAACCCAGTCTAGTAACCAATTCACTCCTTGGTGAGTATTCGTCCAACTAAAACTTAAATGTTGTATTATATTAGAAACTAGTAATGCATGGGAAGTTCTTTATACGTGATGAGGGATAAAAAACCCATGCATTAAGGTGAGAGGAAAAGGAACAACATGATCTAGACTCTTTCGAAGAGGGCTGGCAATCCTAAAGCATAATGTGGAGATTGTGGAGCATTTGTTGTATTACCTAATGGTCTCTTGGACATGCATTACTCTTAGTGTTGTCCAAAAGCCTTGGACTTCCATCGAAGATTTAAATGTGAAAAACCATGAGCTTCTTTTACCCTACACATATTAGACATACCTTGCAATAATTGCAATTAAAGAGACATCATGGCCACATTACCAACTTCATGTGCTCTAAAACGTGCATCATCTCAACTAGTCACACATTCTCTAACTACATGTTCCTTTCAAAGCAACCCACTCTTGTGAATGTTACCAAAGTATCTTTTAAACAAGACAAACAGGGGAGGGGGGAAAGAGAGAGAGGTCAAAAACAGAGGGGGAGAGAGAGAAAACATAGATAGCGACTTTTACAATGATAGTATCTTGATATGCAAATGTTGCCTCTACTTTTGAAGAGGGCCTCATAATCTCAAGGTGATTAAGCGAGATTGCAAAGTGTCTCACACTAAATGTCACTCTTCCTTTTAATGCGACTCTCCTTTTTGTTAAGAGATAGAGAAGGAGAGAGCTTGAGCTCTTGCACACACACACACACACACACATGAAGGCAAACCTTCTACTTCTTCTTCTTCTTTATTAACTCAAGATTAGAAGTCTACAATGCATAAAAGGGAAAGTACTACATAAGAGGAAACTAGTACAATGGTCTAGTGTGAATCACTAGTGAGTGAGGTAGACAGATAAGTGTGCCATCACTCTGGTAGGTAGACGAAGGCGGCATAGTCTAGTTGTATTATCACTTGGTGAAGATATTTGTATCCACCAAGCCACACCAGTGATGATGATTGTCAGTGATAGTCATCTAGGAGTAGTAAATGTTGAGCTTGACACCTCAACACTCCCCCTCAAGCTCAACACCATTGCCTATATGCCAAGCATTGCTTTGAAACCATGGTAGCTTTGCCTCTCCAAGGGCCTTTGTGAAGATATTTAAAACCTGTGCATTTGTCTTCACGTACTCAAGGTCAATGTCACCTACCAAGACCCTCTCTTTGATGGATTGTTAATGAACTTTAATGTGCATGATGTGTCCCCTTGTAGCGCTAGCTGTCAGGATGACTCAAGGGCTAGCCGAGCATATTTTGTTTTTGGATCATATTTATGTTCCACAAAAATACATGAAGGATTGGATACTATATGCAAGCTTGCCCTACCTAATTTTAGAAAGTGGAAATTGGCCATGATCAAGTTCAACAACAAGGGAGAGCTATAGCTACAAGATCATTTATAAGATCTAGAAATGTTTAAAGGCCAACATTGCAAGCAAGCAGCAAAGAGTTTCAATTTTTATGTCAATCATTGTATTTGTGGATTTTTTTGCAAAGGTAGATGTAAATGTGTTTAGAGCAATGATGTTGGTTAAGTTCTTAGATAGTGAAGATGTATTATAATTTTTGGATGAAGGTTGGGCTCAAAAAATAGTGAATGAAGTCCATTGCAAAGTGCAATTTGGATTTATTATCTATGAATACATGATCATACCCAAAACTTCATCATATCATTTCAATTATAGTCGATCGCATCATGTGGGGGTGACCTGGTCCCTTTAGATCAAAATATCAATGATTTTGATGAGAACCCCATCCAATACATTGATGTATGGATGAAAAGTGAACACCTTACAACATTGAAGATAAGAATCAAGTGCACATTGTACTAAGTGAGGCAAGACTTACAAAATGAGGAGATAGATTTGGCCACAAATTTTTCTTTTTAGATAGCTAGAAAGAAGGTATGTAAATAATGATTTCTTTATTTTGATCATTCTTTTCTTCTATGAGATATAATCTTACTTTCCACATTGTTATTACTGATTGCAAGTCGCAAGGAGGATTGAAAATAAATTTTGATGCCAAGAAGTGCCAAAAGGGATCATGCATCTTCTTTCAAGCTAAACATTAGGAAGAGAATGGAGTCTAGGAAGACCTCTTTATTTGACAATTTAAGGGAGTCAAACCTTTGGTATTAAGAAATAAATCAAAGGACAATGTTTAAATTCAAATATGGAAAATGGCTGGTTTATTTGAATTCAAATTTTTTCCCCAAAATGAAATTTATAATCTACCAAGTAAAGCCATATCATGTAGCATATTTACAGAAAGAGTGTGGTGCATAGATTGCAGATCTATAATCTTTGCTCAAATAAAAAACCATATGTAGGAGTTATGGAAGACCAAAAATCATAAAATTATCCACCTCATTTTTAGGAGGAAAAATGTATCCTTTGACCACTCTTACACCTCTCTTACACACCCACCATTTTTGTATACATGGTGTGCAACTATTTGTCAAATTTCTAATCACCTCCATAATCACATGCCAAATAAAGAGGCCCTCATAGACCCCATCCTCTTCATAATGGCTTGCTCCTTATGTTGAGCCCTACTAACCTACTAGTATTGTTGGCAAATTGCATCAATTGTAGCAGACTAACATTTTGTAAAAAATATCTACATATCAATGACAAATACTTGTTTGGTGTAAATGGCTCATCTCGTTGGTTTTCTTTTCCACTTGTTTGGTGAAAATGTCCCATCCAGTTGGTTTTTGTTATCATTTGATGCCATTGTCATGCCCTCAATATTGTATGATTTTTGTATGCCAAAACAATAAAGTGCAATTTTGTCTTCCAGTTGCTTCACAATACTATAAATAACTCAAGTCGATTTAGGAGAGGCCAAGAGATGTGGGTAAGGATTCTAAATCCTCTTCCTCACTTTTTGTGAGCAAGAAGGAGAAGAAAAATAAGAGAAAATCCCATGAACCTGAGAAGGTAGAGGTAGACTCTGATCCTATTTTCATTGTCTCCACTTATTTAAAAAAACTGCCCCCATGGTTGGAAAATTATTTAGGGCCTTCAGGTGTAGGATTGAAAGATGGCATGGATAATTCTTTGGGCCTTGACATGCTACTGTCAATACAATTGGTTTGGGAAAAATATGCACAGACAAATGAAAGGGCCGCCACAATTACAACAAAAGTTGAAAGACTATATTGGGAGCTACACAAAAACTGGAGCGAATGAAGGTTGTAGAATTTACAAGGGACGTAATGTTTGGTCTTTACAAAAAAATGTTATTTCTCAAGGACAGAATATGTAATGTTTACAAGATGCTCTCAAGGAGAGAATATGTAATGTGTACAAAATATTGGTTCACAAAGTGTTTTAGGGAGTTTTGGGAGTCCTAGGAATCTTCTTTGTGCTAGCCTCCTCTGTTCTTTTTTGGCTCTTTCTTGGTGTATTTGGCTCTTCTTCTTTCTTTTTGTCCTTCTTGGGCTCTACATCTTTGATGTCTTTTTTGGCTTCTCTTCCTCCTTGGGCTCTGGTACTTTTGGTGTCTCCTTTTTTTCCTCTTTGGGCTTTGTCTCTTTCCGTGTTTTCTTTTGCTTATCTTTATCCTTCTTTTTACGATTTGGTTCTTCTAATGTCTTTCTCTGTCTCTTTCTTTTACTCCTCTTTAGCATTTGTTCGTGTTTTTCTAGGGCTCTTTCTGGGGACAACAGCCTCCTTTGTCTTCTCTCTTCCTTTGGAAACTCCTCTTCCTTGGGCTTCTCTTCATCTCCCTTTTCTCTTTTGTGTTTCTCCACCTTGCTACCTTCTATGGTGCTTGGCCTCCTCGGGGGGTTCACTATGTGTAAAACTTACCATATCACGTGCGTTTTAGACATGTTTGTGAAACCCTTTATCTGTGAATTTTGTTAGGAATATAATGTACCCTTTTCTTTTAAAATGCGTAATTTTTTTTCAAGTTTGAAAAATAATGTCCTTTTGTATATATATTTCTGTAAGTTTCAAGAACTTTAAATACCCTTCTCTTGAACTCACGTGATAGGTTACATTTTTCTTAGGTGACTTCCTTGGGTTGGCCTCTTCCTTTGGCTTCTTTGGCCCTTTGGGGGCTTTGGTACAGCTTTGGGTATCGGCATTTTGACACTCGCTGCATACCTAATCAAATTTTCCCTTACCCACCAAGCATGGTTGTGGGTGTAGAAATTCCTCTAGATTTTTCCTTTTCCTTTGATATTGAGTGTGTTAACTCTCAAAAAGAAGATTTTAACTAACAACTATATTTATATGACTACATGCTTACCGTGATATTCTTTTTTGGGTTTCAATTGATGTAACAAACCACTAGCTTTGCATTTGTTATTATTTTCCATCCACATGAGAAAGACTTCTCCTGCAAGGGGAGCTAAATATACACAAGGGAAGACATTAATTCATTTTTTTTAAAAAAAAGTCTTTAATTACACCCTACCAGCACTCTACCCTCACAATTAAGATATGCATGTCATCCATGAACTTTGTGATGGGAGGACATTGCTCAATTGCCTCTATTAGTCTTGAGGCAGCCCCGTCAACAAAGATCCAAAGCATTGGCTTAACCAAAAACAAAATAATTGAAAATGGGAGAATTGGCCTAACTATTAGACAATTACATTTAAAACCTAGACATTCCATGGTGGCTCTCAAGGGAGTTCAATATGCAATATGTTTTATTGGCGATATAAATTGCTATAAGACTCGATTGTGAGTTGTGGCAATAGCATTGGACATTGTCAAAAGCCTCAAAGATTAAACATACCTCTCATGATAGGGGCAGATAAAGGACTTACAAGTCTCAAACTCAATATTTTCTATCCAATTTTTTATGTCACAATCAATCTAAAAAACTGAGAGATGGCTAAATCAACCACCTCCACTTTATATTAGACAACTAGCTTATAACCATGCTTCAATAATCTACAAAAAATGTAAAGAATAGTTATTTACTATCAACACTCTACAAAAATACACAAAGAATGGCTGGATGGAAAGGAAAATGTCAAGGATTCCATGATAATAGAGTCATAGATATCTTTTTTCTAGTCTTAAACAATGTCAACAGACTCAGCATCTGGGGAAATATAATTTTTCCTTTGAAGAAGGTCATCCTCTAGAAGGAAGCCACCCTAAAGCCATTGGATTGAAACTTCTCAACAATTTCTCATATTAAACTGATCATGTAATGTGGGAGAATAGACGAGAACAAGGGTTAGGATATAGACATGTGCTTATAGATCTATCTCAACATGGGGCCAATGGTAAATGAGCCCAAATGAGAGACTCGGTCTATCAAAGAGCAAGGCTAGCCAATGGAGCATAAAGACCTTAGGGTTAGCTTCATTAAAGAATTCCAATACTTAGTATTAAAAGTCCTTTGACCTTAGGTAAGCTAGGGTTGTGCTTGAGGTGGAAACCTGGACCAATCTTGAGGTGCTTGTCATGCCTAATGACTAAGATGCTTGAGGTGCTTGATGATTGAGATGCTTGTCATGCTTGAGATGCTAGGGCTATACTTGAGGTGAGAACTAGTGAGGGCTTGAGGTGGCACAAAAGTCAAAGTAAATCCCTACAAGGAGGGGGAAAGCCATGCAAGAAGGGGGGGTGGTTGCTTGACCACTCTCTCTCCCAAAAGGCACCCCTTGCCCAAGAGGCAAGTAGGACACATGTCAAGCCCCTAGTAGCTAGGTTACCCTCATGGTGTGCCTAAAGCCTATTGGTTGACCTTCCAAGGGGTCCAATGATAATTAAGTGGATCTAATTAATTGTTTTAACATTTATCAAGCCCTCTCTCTCAAAGGGGAAAGGGAGACACCTGTCCCAAGGCTACCCTTGTTGCTTGGTAGACTCTTGCTTGTGGTTGGCTAGGCCTGTAGGGGTCCAATGAGCTTCAAGCATGAGCTACAAGTGGGGGGTTTGACCAAAGCAAGTAGGGGGCCTTCTTGAGGGGTATACTCTCCCACACACTCACACACACACACACACACACACACACACACACTTTCATTGTGTGAAGTGCAAAGTGCAAGATCTCTTTCTCCTTCTCAAAGCAAGTAGAGAGGTTAAGAGTCTATCTATGGAATGCAAATCCAACCAAGAGCCATGCTTCAATGCTTAAGCTTGCCATCTTCTCTATCTTCATTTCTATGATGTTATGTATGCTAGCAAGAAGAGTGACAATAAGTGAGGAACTAGTTCTTTCTCCTATAAAATGTTTCTTCTTCCTCTTCCCTACCCTCATTCCCTGCTAGCTCTCTCCACCTCTGAAGGTGTTTGAGGCTTGGGACTGAGGCTTGGGATAGTTAATGATTTCCACAAAGTTTATGTTATGCTCGTGATGCATGAAGCTTTCCATCTTCAACGCATCACCTAGGTCACAACAAGGAACACAAAGATTGTATTGTAACAAGTCTCCTTGATTGGAGAAACCATAATACAAATGCCTATTGGAGGGAGGACCGGCTCCACATAAACCCGATCCTCAACTGTTGTCATGTTCTCTAAACTCTCTCTCTTGCAAAAGTATTATTCATGCCAAGTTAACTAAATGCTATGTTTATGCTGCTACCATCAATTATGTTCACCCACTATGCTCACAAATTAATCTCACAAAATTAATCTCTCTAATTTTTGCTACTCTCAAATTAATAGGCCAATTCCATTACAATCAATGATCATGGCTTGATAACAAGCTAGTTTTAACCTGTATGTATGCTAGATGCAGCTTTTAGAGGCAAAAACCTGTGTTTTTGATGCTAAAAGTGAGTATATCTAAAGTCACAACAATGGGATTTTATGGATTAGAATTGTAGTGCTCAAGGTGCTCTACGAGCTTGTCTTTATGGCTCGTCAATTGGAGCTACGATGAAGAAGTTATGCTAGTTTGAAATTGGGGTTAATTGCGGATCTATACCGGATTGGGAAATTTCAGATGTGGTATTAGGGAAGAAGTGAATTCATGGACCCAAAGTGCTCACTTTGTGGAGAGCATCGGCCTTTTTAGATTGTCAATCGGAGCTCTGGTTGCCGAGATCTTAGCAGTTTAAGTTTCACTAAGCGCCAGTTCCGTATCGGTTTGGTCGCCTCAATCAATGTTCCATTTGAGAATTTCTGGGATTGAACCACATTTTCGAATAGCATGCAGTTAGTAGAGTGATAAGGGCTTGATGAGTTTTCAGCTAAAAAGGTTTTTTGGAATGTCATTGATCCGAGCCTATCACAAATTTTTGTTTATTATATTTTGTTGGTTTTCCTTGCTTCTAGAGGTTTACAATAAAAGAAAGAGTGAGAACAACCTGTTGGAAAAATTAAAAAAATGATTTGATAGGAATTTTTTCTTGACTAGTTCACCGGAGGTGAAAGGTAGAGGGAGAACCTAGTGGTAAAGGGAAGGGAAAATATGTAAATGTGAAAAGAAAAGATATGATGTGGTTGTGGATCCATGCACCCATCATTCAAGGGTCATGAGTGGCTCATATCATCATGGCTTTGGAGCCATATGATGATTCAAACAGATGGGACCCAAGTGGAAGACTTGGTAAAGGAAGGAACCAGACACATGATTTTGCTGAATTTTTAAAAAATACTTCCACTCCGATCCAAGAAAACTTGTCTTCATCAAAGTTGTAGCTGATGAGCTGGAGATTATGACCATATTTTTTTTATAATTTTTGTATCTACGGTTTAGGAGATATGGCCAAAATGGTGGACGCCATTTTTTTCAACTGTGGTGGAGACCACCCCCTGTACCTTTACACACACACACCCTTCCTTTTCCACATTGAGACCTTCTCTAAAAATCAGCTATTAGTCTTCTCACCCTCATCTCCTTCCTCCTCTCTCTCAAGCTCAAAAACCCATCAAAATTCCTCTTCTAATCACCTCTCAAGTCATGCTTAATCTTGTTGTAATTCATAAGTTCTCATTCAACCCCTTTCTATTATTACTAGATATATATTGATTTTATGTAGATTCTTTACATTTTAAAATAAGGAAGCTCTTGGACTCAAGCTATGGAGGAAGGAGTGAAGACAACACAAGTGATGATGGAGCTAATTAGTTGCAAATTGGTCAACAAATCACTTGGAAGGAGCTTCTTCATTGGTTGAATGTCCCTAATCAAGCTTCATTTGAAAAAATTACACTTGGATCTTAACCTCACTCCTAATCACTCTCTTTCCTATATAAAGAGGCCTTCCCCTTTGTAATTTCAAGCCTCCCTCAGCCCCATTGAGTCTTTGTATCACTCACCATGAGCCCATAAGCTCATTCATTCACTCTATTCTTGCACATTCTAGAGTGCAAATTGTTTCATGCTAGTAACCTCTCCTCCTCTTACTTATGTTAATTAAGAGAAATCTTTTATATGTGTGTGAGAGTGCTTGATGTGATCTTGGCTAATCCTTGAGTGGTTGTTTGGTAATCTACATGCTATTTGTGTTGGGAGTGTTTGAAGCCATCCATTCCTTGTACACACACTAAGGTTAATGCTTCATTCATAGTGATCTCTCTCTCTCTCTCTCTCTCTCTCTCTCTCTCTCTCTCTTTGTGTAGCGGTCCTAGTCCACGCTTCCAAGACTAGGTGGTGCCCTCATCTCATTTCCCTTGTGGCGCAATGGAGTTTGTTTTGGTGTAGAGGCCGCCATTCCAAATTTCCTTCGTCATAAATTGGTGCCCCCACGGAGGAGTTCTCAAGCAGCGCTCTGTCAATCCTATGAAGGAAGATCCATCAAATTATCCGAGACTTCCACTATGGTCTCCCCAAGAAGCTCGAGAAAAGAAGCGTCTTTATCGACTAACGGCACGTATGCGGGTAAAGAGAGTTAACTACACACACCCTTCTTTGCTTCAAGGAAAATCTTGTAGTCATCAAGTCCCTAGGTTAAAGCATTGTGTTGAGTGCTTTGTGGTTAGTGTGAAGACACTTCCTTTGAAGCCTCGACTCCAGATGGTGAAAGCACTCTCAAACTCGGGTATTAACAAGTTTTTGGAGGGGGAGCTACACATCAATGGGGTGCGGTATTGGCAAGAGGCTACATATGGTGATGCACTCCAACTACTACTAGCAAGAAGGCTCAAGGTGATTGAGAGGGTAGCCATTGAACCCTATGAACTCTACAAAGCTGAAGATGGTCACACCAAAGCTAGGCTAATCACTGGTGAGCAAATTCTTCGCATCTCTCAAATGGTGGGATCCAAGAGAGCTCAACTTCAATGAAGTGCTTCATGGAAGTTTGTATTTAATGCACCAATGAATAATCCCATTTTCTACAACTTTCAATCAGTTCAGAATATTAGGGTGAATGTGCGCATTGATGGAAAGATTTTTTTCCAACAAAGATTGGTCTTCTATTTTGGAGCTGAGAGGTTGAGAGAGATATTGTTGTCCCCTGACCCTATAATATTTCCTATTTTGGAGTATAATGTATCTTTTGAAGTTCACATCTTCATCTTGCTTTAAGCATACTCCATGAATCATAGGGATTTATATGGACCTTTCCAACCTCTTGCTAGACAAACTGTGCATATAATAGCTAGCACAAAGCTTATGTTCCAAAACATCATAAGGAACTTACTAGGCCCTCGTCGTCTAGCTAAAATTAATGCATCTATTAATCCATTTATTCTACCCTTAATAAGATATGATTTGGGCCTAGACGTTTTCATCTTTGTGCTGTATTGAGAGGAAGGCAACCCATTTTTATGATGGCTTTCCCAAATTTTTTTGGGCATAGTGGGGAAAATGCTGGGGATTTTTTGGATAACTTGGAGATGGCTTTCCTTGTCTCTGGGAGGGATGATGAAGCATTGAAATTCAGAGCTTTTCCTTTGGTGCTCAAAGAAGAAGCTAGGGTATGGTTCCAGGCTCTAGATCCAACCCAAAGAATTGATTGGGAGGGATTGAAGGCGGCTTTCCTACGAAGATTTCAACGAGCCAATTCGGCAGAAGAACTATGGCAACGGCGTCTAGCCCTTCATCAAGTTGACCCTCATGGTTATGCAACCTATGAGGAAGGTTTTCTGAAACTTTGGGGGCAATGGTCAGACTCACTAAACCCTGGTGAGTGAGCTCCCAATTGCCTCCAAAAGGATCGATTTATCTCAGGTTTGTACCCCTTGCTAAGGGAGAAGGTAAAGAGCAAATTTCCAAATGCTTTTGAAGATGCCTTAAGAATTGCTAGGGAAAAGAATAGAAAGATTCTCTATCAAGCCCAAGATGGCCAGCTAGCTTTGGGAGGCAATATCACAACTATGGAAGCTCCTCACATACCTCCATATGTGCCTAATGCACCAGACCTCAATAGAGGTCAACAAGAAGATATGCTCCAACAAATAAACAATCTCACAAACCAGCTAGAGGGGTTGAGAGTAAATCTTGTGCAGGGTGCAAGAAGGCCTATTGAGGGAAATGGTGGGAATCGGCCACCAATGCGACGTCAAGAAAGGAAAATGTTGTGTTACAATTGTGGGGAAAATGGCCACGGTATGTATAATTGCCCTCATCCCAGAAGATATGACTACCCTGTCAGAGGTCCTCGACAACAAGTAAGTACTCCCCGTGCTAGAGCTCAAGCACAAGAGCAACCGCAACCTCAAATTTTGCAGCCACCTCGTGCTCAAGCTCAACCCAAATGTGAGCATCATAAGGATGGAGGAGGTCCTCAAGGGCAGAAGCAACCAAGAAGAAATAGCTAAAGGGAAGATGAAGATAGATGAAGTGGCTACAATGCCTATCAAACGTGTGCGTGTCCAAGATGAAGTAGGTAAAGAAACAAGCAAGGATGCAAGCAATGAAGCAAGTACATCTCGGGCAACTAAAGATGAAGCCAAGAAGAGAAAGACCCGTACTAGGTCTCAAATTGACATCTCTGATTTCCCTATGGGATCTCGGACACAACCTTATGACTTGACAGCTGATGTGAGTTCTCAAGGACCAAAGATTACTTGGCCACAACTACTTCATATCTCCCCAAAGCTTCGACGACAATGGTCAAAAATGGTGAGCACGAGGGCAAAGCGAAGTAAGCTAGTAAGTGTAATCAAAGCATATGGTCTCAAGGATATAGTGCCTTTGGTGGAGGCTCAAATAGGGGGACAATGGATTCCAAAAACTTACATTGACAGTGGAGCAGAGGTTTGTGTCATGACAGAAAAGCTAATGCATCAATTGGGTTTAGAGGTAATGGAATCATCAAACTTTAGGGCAAAAATGGCCAATAATGTCTCTGTCACTTGTGTGGGTGTAGTGAAAGCTTTGAGAGTTTCTATTTTTGGAATCACTACAGAGGTTGATGCTTATGTGATGCCAGTAAAGGGAGAAGGATACCCCCTTATTTTAGGACGACCTTGGCTCATGGGTATAGGGGCTAGGCAAGATTGGGCAACAGGAGACTTGGAGTTGAGGCCTCGCATGGGTGGCCATAGTCGGAAGGTGGTTTATAACCTAAAGAATGGGCGACAAGAGAACCTTGAACTAGAGACATCAGTTGATGAGTGGAGCTCAAGTGGATGCTCCTCATCCATGGACGAGGAAGAGAGTTCAAGTGAAGAGAGTGATAGCACTCTCGAAGTCATGGGCATCACCATAAAGGAAACTACCTCATCAGAAGACAACCCAAGGATCCAAATGGAGAATGTGTGGGATGCCAGCCTAGAGGAGATGTTATGCAAGGATATAACGGAAGAAGAAAAGGAGGGTTATGTAAATGTTCTCAAGAAGCATGCATCATTGTTTATTTTTGATTACACTCACATTACAGGTGTCACTGCAGTGAGGCATCATATCCATCTAAAAGAAGGGAGCAAGCCAGTAGTACAAAAACTAAGAAGATTAGGAGTTGTGCAACAAAATGCACTGTTGTCCGAGGTGAAGAGACTCTTAGAAACAGGATTCATATACCCAGTAGAAGATTCAGAATGGGTCTCCCCAGTAGTGGTGAGGCCAAATAAGAATGGTAAATGGCGAGTGTGCGTGGATTACAAGCCACTAAATGCTGCAACAAAGAGGGACCACTTCCCTTCCCATTTCAAGATGAGATTCTAAATGAAGTAGCAGGCCATGAGAGATACATAGTGTGTGATGGCTACTCTGGCTACTTTCAAATACGCATTGCAGAGGAGGACCAGAAAAAGACTACTTTCATCACACCATGGGGCTGTTTTGCATTTCGAGTCATGCCTTTTGGTCTCACCAACACTCCAGCCACCTTTCAACGATTCATGAACATGGTCTTCCAACCTTACTTTGGTAAGTCCATAAGGGTTTTCATAGATGACTTTTGTATTTATAGCTCCAAAAGTATGCATCTCGGCAAGATTGATGAAGGATTTACTCGTTTAGCTAAGCTCGGTGGACAACTAAACAAGGACAAATGTCACATTGGGGAAAGCAAGGTAACACTATTAGGGCATGTAGTGTCCATTGATGGAATCGAGCTAGATCCTGAAAAGATAGAAACATTGCTAAATCTACCTTCCCCAACTTCCATCAAACAATTAATCTCTTTCTTGCAAAAGCTAAGATATTTGAGTAGATTTATACACTTACTCTCCCAAGTGATATTTCCTCTACAACAGCTGACTCGTCAAGAGACGCTTGTTTGGAGTGAAGATAGTGATGGGCATTTTAGAGAGATTAAAAAAATGTTAGGGTCACTCCCTGTAATCCTCCAACCTTGTTGGGAAGAAACATTCTTTGTAAACCCTAGTGTGGGAGAAGAGGCCATTGGTGCTGCCCTCCTACAAAAAGATCCAAAAACATCCTTTATGAGGCCTGTGTATTTTGCTAGCCGCCTCATGGAAAACACAGAGAAGGCCTACACCCTGATGGAACAGCTAGTGTTAGCTCTCATGTTTGCGGTAACCAAATTTCGGCCATACTTGCTGCCGAAGAGGTTTGTAATTATCACTGTGGAGGATATGTTTCCCTATGCACTACAACATATGGAAATCTCTGACAAAATAGCAAAGTGGGTGGTGTGACTTCAAGAGTTTGATTATACAATACAGGTTGAAAGAACAACTCGAGCATGCTTAGCCGACATTTTCCCTATGCACTACAACATATGGAAATCTCTGACAAAATAGCAAAGTGGGTGGTGTGACTTCAAGAGTTTGATTATACAATACAGGTTGAAAGAACAACTCGAGCATGCTTAGCCGACATTTTAACAAACAAGTGCTATGAAAAAGTTTTCCATTTGAAGAGAAAGGAACTTCCACCACCTCCAGCTCCAGAGGCTTTGGTCAATGCTTATAGCCTCTACTTTGATGGAGCATACAAGAGAACCAAGGATAAGGCAGCTGCAGGCATCGTGGTCTTATCTCCATTGGGAGAGAGGATCCATGGTGAAGGGATCACTCTAGAAGATGTCCACTCCAACAATGAAGCAGAATATCAAGCTCTAATTCATGGCCTTTGTTGGTGCCTCGATAATTCAATTAAGAGATTAAACGCTTTTGGTGACTCCATGCTTTTGGTAAGGCAAATGCAAGGTACATGGGCTTGAAAAAATGCCCGTCTCTCTACTAAAATGAGAGAAGCCAAAGCTCTTATGAGGAGATTTAGGGAGGCACAAGTACATCATGTGCCAAGAGACCAGAACAAGGATGCAGACCACCTAGCATCATCAAAGTTAAATGAGTCAATAGTGGGAGCAGTGGCCATCAAACTTCCACTTCAGCAAGGCAAGGAGGACTTAGAAGATATTATGCACATTCTGGAGCAAGGAGAGGCTCCTAAACACTTGAATGCAGGGGAAAGGCGATGGTTAGCTAGGAAGGCTACCAGGTATCGCATAGTAAATGATGACTTGTATTGTCTTGGTAAGGATGGTGTGCTTAGGAGAGTGCCTTTGAAGAGTGAAATTGAAGAGATTTAAAAATCTTGTCACGATGATATGTGCGGAGGACACTTTGCACACGACGTCACTAGTAGAAAGGTTCTACAAGATGGGTTTACTTGGCCAAGTCTTCATCGTGATGTCAAATACTGGTGTCAAACATGTGATGAATGTCAGAAAGCAGGACCACGACGGCTCATAGCTGAACCTCAAAACCCAATAAAGGTATATGGGCCCTTTGAGAAGTGGGGAATTGATGCCATAGGGCCTCTACCACGCACTCAGTCAGGAAAAGAGTACATCATCATGGGAGTAGACTACATGACTAGATGGGCTGAGGCTATGCCGACCAATAGAATTACTGCTAAGGATGTGAGTCAGTTCATCTTTGACCACATCTGTTGCCGGTTTGGCACCCCTCTTGAAATACTATCTGATAGAGGACCAGGGTTTAGAGAAGACTTGGTAGGAGAACTCATGAAGAAGCTAAATATTCAGCATCAACACTCTACTCCTTACTACCCTCAGTGCGATGGTTTGGTGGAAAAGGTAAATGGAATCATTTGCAAAATTCTCACCAAACAGGTACATGCCAGGCGCCAAGATTGGGACAAACACCTGAATGGAGCTCTATGGGCCTATAGAACCTCCTTCAAAACCACATTAGGGTACACACCCTTTCATTTGGTTTATGGAAAGGAGGCGCTTTTGCCCATTGAAGTGAAGTTAACAAGTCTTCGAATATTGGGTAGCCAGGTAGGCTCTCAAAAGGAGAAAGTACATCAAAGGATCATGGATCTAGAGAGGCTGCAATTGGATCGTGAAGAAGCCATCAACAACTATTCTCAAGAAGCAGACAAGCGCAGAGAAAAGTTCAACAAAAAGCTAGCATCCAAAGACATCAAAAAGGGATCTCTGGTGCTTCAATATGACAATCGCTTCGACACTCGTAAGGATGGAAAGTTTCTTTTTCGATGGGAAGGCCCGTTCTTGGTCACCAAAAAGTTCAAAAATGGCTGTTACAGACTTCAAGACATTGATGGTAAAGTGCACAAGACCAGGACAAATGGATGGCGTCTAAAGCCTTATCACATCAGGATAAGGTCAGCTCAAGATCAAAGAAAGTAGGCTAAAGGCATAAATACCCCTAGCCAGGTTTGGGGGGGCTATGATCCGAGCCTATCACAAATTTTTGTTTATTATATTTTTTTGGTTTTCCTTGCTTCTAGAGGTTTACAATAAAAGAAAGAGTGAGAACAACCTCTTGGAAAAATTAAAAAAATGATTTGATAGGAATTTTTTCTTGACTAGTTCACCGGAGGTGAAAGGTAGAGGGAGAACCTAGTGGTAAAGGGAAGGGAAAATATGTAAATGTGAAAAGAAAAGATATGATGTGGTTGTGGATCCATGCACCCATGATTCAAGGGTCATGAGTGGCTCATATCATCATGGCTTTGGAGCCATATGATGATTCAAACAGATGGGACCCAAGTGGAAGACTTGGTAAAGGAAGGAACCAGACACATGATTTTGCTGAATTTTTAAAAAATACTTCCACTCCGATCCAAGAAAACTTGTCTTCATCAAAGTTGTAGCTGATGAGCTGGAGATTATGACCATATTTGTTTTATAATTTTTGCATCTACGGTCTAGGAGATATGGCCAAAATGGCGGACGCCAGTTTTTTCAACTGTGGTGGAGACCACCCCCTCTACCTTTACACACACACACACACCCTTCCTTTTCCACATTGAGACCTTCTCTAAAAATCAGCCATTAGTCTTCTCACCCTCCTCTCCTTCCTCCTCTCTCTCAAGCTCAAAAACCCATCAAAATTCCTCTTCTAATCACCTCTCAAGTCATGCTTAATCTTGTTGTAATTCATAAGTTCTCATTCAACCCTTTCTATTATTACTAGATATATATTGATTTTATGTAGATTCTTTACATTTTAAAATAAGGAAGCTCTTGGACTCAAGATATGGAGGAAGGAGTGAAGACAACACAAGTGATGATGGAGCTAATTAGTTGCAAATTGGTCAACAAATCACTTGGAAGGAGCTTCTTCATTGGTTGAATGTCCCTAATCAAGCTTCATTTGAACAAATTACACTTGGATCTTAACCTCACTCCTAATCACTCTCTTTCCTATATAAAGAGGCCTTCCCCTTTGTAATTTCAAGCCTCCCTCAGCCCCATTGAGTCTTTGTATCACTCACCATGAGCCCATAAGCTCATTCATTCACTCTATTCTTGCACATTCTAGAGTGCAAATTGTTTCATGCTAGTAACCTCTCCTCCTCTTACTTATGTTAATTAAGAGAAATCTTTTATATGTGTGTGAGAGTGCTTGATGTGATCTTGGCTAATCCTTGAGTGGTTGTTTGGTAATCTACATGCTATTTGTGTTGGGAGTGTTTGAAGTCATCCATTCCTTGTACACACACTAAGGTTAATGCTTCATTCATAGTGATCTCTCTCTCTCTCTCTCTCTCTCTCTCTCTCTCTCTCTCTCTCTCTCTCTCTTTGTGTAGCGGTCCTAGTCCACGCTTCCAAGACTAGGTGGTGCCCTCATCTTATTTCCCTTGTGGCGCAATGGAGTTTGTTTTGGTGTAGAGGCCGCCGTTCCAAATTTCCTTCGTCATCATCTCTTGCTGTTCATTGATGGTGGGGAATGTCAAAAGGGGAAGTCGCATTTGGCAGTGCCTTAGGCGAGATGTATGTCAAATGTAGTACCCTTATGAAAGCACATAGAGTTATTGATGACCTTGGGGTAGAATCA
The DNA here is from genome assembly GCF_014529385.1 of Adiantum capillus-veneris. Taxonomy (NCBI): domain Eukaryota; kingdom Viridiplantae; phylum Streptophyta; class Polypodiopsida; order Polypodiales; family Pteridaceae; genus Adiantum; species Adiantum capillus-veneris. The sequence goes on from NC_140946.1 coordinate 77,620,070, forward strand.
GCTAACCAATTGCAAAGGGAAGGCCTTTTGTCAAATGCAATCACCTATACTTGAATCTTGAGGACACGTGGCACTATTCAAGACATTGATATGGGCCGAGACATTGATACAGGCAACAAAACTCATGATGATATTGTTAGTAGGGGTTGCTGAGAAAATGTTGTGCTTAACAATGCTTTGATCAATAATGCATACCAAATGTGGTGTACATAAGAATGTGGCCACCCATTGGGTCTTTTTTTGCCGCCCTGTCCATAGGCCACCCCCTTTAAGGGTTAATGGGTGGGTGTGAATGGGGAGAAAAAGGAACAAGGTATGGCGAAAGGCATTGGACAGTGGCACAGGAAAGAGAGATAAGAGCTTGCACCCAGTTGTGGGATGCTCTAATAAGTGCACCATGAAGCGAGAAATGATCAAATCAGCATGGTGAGTCCATTCAGCATCATAAGTGGTGGATTTTGCGCAAGTCGACACCCTGACTTGCCACATCATCACTTCGATTTCCCATGCCTTGTCATGGGGTCATGCCAACCAAAGCGAGATATAGCCTAAAAATAGGAGGGGAGAAGAGAGCTTTTGGTGGGGCATAAACAAGGGAGACGAGAGGATTGTGGTTGTTGTTGCATGTAAGAAGAAGAAGAGCGCACACAAGAGAGGCAAAAGAAGAAGGGGAGAACAAAGCTCTCTCTCTGGCTCTCTGTCTCTCTCAACCAAGGCTTGAAATGCGATGAAGCTCTCTCTATCTCTCTCTCGCCCCCTTATAGAGAGGAGGCACAAGCAAACAAGGGAAGATCTTGAAGCAAGGAAGGAGGGATGAAACGGGGTCTATTGATCTCGATCTCTATCTCTCGATGGAGGCTTTAAAGCCATTGGAGGGAAGATTTAGGCTATCGATCTCTCTCTTGACCAAGCTTGGAATTTGAAGCTCACCCTTGAAGCAACAAGGGAATTGCGGCATAATCAAGGAGATTAGGAGGTCCAACCAAGGGTTTTGAGAAGCATAGGGGAAACTTCACAGTTGTTGCTTTTCTTCTTCTTGGTAAGCGTACAAGAATTGACATTCATCAATGCCGACCATCAACGGAGACTCAAAATGAATACAAGCTAGATTAAGTTGGCCCCATTTTTTTGTAAAAGGAGCTTAAACTCCTTAATTTGCAATTAATTAAGTTAAAAATGCTATTAACAGCACCGCCTTGGCAATTGTGCATCGGGTTTAGTCGGCATTGTAAAACTCAGTTGTTTTGGCACTTTGTTTCCATTTCAAAGAGGTTACTAGATGATTGTGCGGTGTGGTGCATCTTTTCTTTCCTCTCTTCTCCCACAACTAGCACCCCGATGATGACTTGGCTCGCCGTTCGAACCCCTTAATCCCCAAAAACATGGTGAACCTGACGGGAAATTGAGCCGGGGTGGGAAATTTATGTTGAGGAATATTTCTACACCGCAGGAGATAGCCAGGCAACCGCGGTTTGTAGCTTATATGCAGCAACAATAGGCTGCCCAACAACAACATAATCTGCAAGAGCGGATTCAAAGAGCTCGTCAGACAGTCACAGATAAACTACAACAGTTTGAAGGCCGATATATTAGCAAATTTTGCAATATCTACTATGAGTAGAAAATGGAAGATAATGGGATTGATGATCAAAATGCAATTGAAGGGTTTCACATAATTGCAGTGCCTAAACTTGGGACTCGGATAAATAACATTCAAGCGGCTCATGTACCAAATTGGCAAGAGTTCAAGAAGGCACTACAAGAGGAATATTTTCTCAAAGATCAGAGGGTAACCAAGAAAAGCTTCATGAAGTGGGTGTAGAAGAAGAACAAAAACTTGTCTACACGAGAGCTTACCAGAATTTGAGAAGAAATTTGACCAATTATCCTCGGCAAAGCAACATTTGATGAAGGATCAAAAGGTTGAGTTGTTTATTCAGGTTTTTGATACACTGATTCAAAAGAGTTTGGTACAATTACTGGAAGATTCAATAGGTGAATTGGGCTTAATGTCTGATTGGAAGATAGTCATTGAAGCGGTGAATATGATCGTGAAACAGAAGGTGAGGGTTGAGAAGCTGATTGTGGCTGATGTCATGGATGTTGTGGAATAGGAAACTAAGGAGAAATCATCCTCAACAATACCCAAAATGGAGGAGCCGATTCTCAGTGAGCTGGTGAAAGATATTCAAGAGTTAAATTTAAATTTCAAAAGTGTAAAGCTTGAAGGATTGGCTGCAAAGGGGTATACTTCTGAGCCTAAGCAGCAACCACCACACAAAGGTTAGGATAATTAATGCATGTGGTGAAATAGTGAAGACCATAGGTATGTTAAGGAGTGTGATGAATTTGATGAAGCTTATAAGAGAAATGTGGTTTTCTGGAAAGACAAAAAGATTCATCTCAAGGCAATAGGGATGAAGGTGCAGGTGTGCAAAGGGTCAATTATGGCCTTATGCTTTGAAGACAGTAGAAGCAGGTAAGGTAACTTATGGCAAACTATGAGAAGTAGGAAATTCTATTCGCGAAACCACAGGGTGGATAGATTCAATGGATTCTCTCTGAGTATATGCATTTATTGCTAAGTCCCAAGCGAACGAGGCTATGGTGGTGATAGCCGTTTTTCAGCTATCCAAAATTTCCATAGTGAGCTACCTCACCCTATCAAAATCACGCAAACACTGTGGCTATCCTCACCTTTTCACTATACATAGGTGTGTGTGAGTTAGGGGACTTTCCCCATATCTCCTTAAAGCCCTCAGAGCTAGTGAGCCAGAAAAATAAATTATATATATATATATATATATATATATATATATATTATGGTCCATTTGTGTGTAAATATCTCATTGTATATAGGGGCTAAATATAGGGGGTTTTATTATAATTATTTTGATATTTATTTTAATATTTTTACTAGGGTGTGTGTTATTTGTCTAAGTATGCTATCTACATTGACGCAGCATTACCACAATTTTGCTTACTAGTGTGCATACTCTTTATTATATAAATAAATATTTTCTTGCAATCCTCTCTAAATCTTGGTGTGAACCCACTCTAGAAAAAAATCACAAAAAATACATTTCACCTGGTCATTCACTTTACTAAATTACCATTTTTTACATGCTTTCTTCTTTACTTCTTGTAAATAGTCCCAAATCAATAAAAACAAATGAGGGTCCCCCCATTTGATTCCCTATATTTTCATATATTTCTTTTTCCATTTTATGTTTATATATAGCTGATACTATTCTAGATTCCATGAATTTTTTATATGCTAACTTATTTTTTCCTATCATATCCATATATCATATTTGTGCATAATCCTATCCATGCATATTTTCAAACCCTTAAGAATCTATTAGGTCATGCTCTCATGCAAGGAGGGGCTCACTCTTGGAGCATTATGCAAATTCAACAAAAGGGGGGCCAATGAAGACTTTTGTAGGAGGAAGAATGAGCATTTTGGTGAGATTTTTGGCATCCACCTCCACTCGAAATTTGAGAAAGTGACCAAAACAAAAATCTAGCTCACAAGCTGAATAATCACCTCAAAATTTTTCATGATTTTTGGAGCTGCCACTGGTGAGATATGATTTTTTTGGTGGACCCTAGTCTGTCCACTTTTTCGCACAAGTCATCCTAGTCTTCTCTCACCTCCATTCACTTCCACACACACGCACACACACACTCACTCATTCCTTTCTATCTCTCACTCAAACATTCACCTTCCATGGTGTCTCTCACCCTCTTCATTAGTAACCTCCCCTCTCACTCTCTTCATCAGTAACCTCCCGTCTCACCTCCAAAGCTCTCATATGAACTCTACATGTACATACACCATCTCTATGCCTCTCTCTACTACCTCCCAAATTACAATTCCTTCTTACGTTTTCTCTACATACATAAATTCAACATGGAAAACCATGCTTAATCTCTGCTAATTGGAGATTCTCATGAACCAATATTGGCATTTTCATCATGGTGATTCAACCTTGGCAAAACGACAACGTAAGAAGAGAAGAAGAAGAAGCGGATCAACATTCATTTTTGAGAACCTACACGAGTAAGTTCAAATATTCTTCAAAGCTTCACCATCACAAGGATTCCCTCACTTCATTCAATCATCTTACTTCAACCATCCACCTCATTGTACCCATTGTAAATATATCATTAACTTTTTAGTGATTACTAACACTAACCACTAACATGCTAACACAAAATAGCCATTGACCTAACCATAAAAGGCACCTCACCTCGACACATATGCATAGTAAAATCTCTCTCTCTCTCTCTCTCTCTCTCTCTCTCTCTCTCTCTCTCTCCTTCCTTCCTTAAAACTTTACTTTCACTGTATCTACCATCAATAATGCTCTCTTTTGAGCCCGCATCCATTACTCAAGTAGACAAAGAAGACCTGTAATGTTTTGATATTCAAAAGAAATCCTAATCTTGATTTGATTAGTGTGTATGTAAGGCTATCAATAATCTTAATAAGGGGTCTCCAACCTATAAATAGGCCCATCTCCTTCTTGTAAATCATCCCCAAGCTCTCACATAGCACCCCAGGACTCTATACGTGAGGAGAGATTTAGAAGTAGTCATCACCTTATGAGCTTTACACTTGGTGTGAGAGAATGCTACACATTGCAAAGTGAGAGAGTGTGAGTTTCCTATCTCAAACCACTATTGTACATACTCTTTCACACTAGCAATTGAGGTTTTGGTGCTCCAAAGGCGTGCTTGGCTTCAGGATCTTCCTCCTTCCACTTGTGTAAAGCTCTTTGCCAAATACAAGGTGATGTGTCTTTTACGTTCTACCATTTGATCTTGTTTGAGAAAGTTCTTAGTGTGTTTTCATCGCCAAATTTGTGTCCATTGTAAGAGTTTATTGTGGTGAGAGGGCTCCCACACCCTAAGACAATGTGTATGTGTGTTGGAAATGTTTAGCATTCACTATGCATTGGGTTCTATACTGCCACCTCTTGCATTGTTTTTGTACAAGATTTGTGGTAGCATTGTAGGAAACCATCTCCATTTGCAAGTTATAAACGAGGCATTATGCAAGTTTCCTTTCTCCCTCTCTTCCCTTTGCTCTAGCTCTCTCTTGCTTCATTTGGTGTTGGTCGTGGGGTGTGAGATTGCTTTTGTGTATTTTTGTTGCATCTCTTCTTGGTTGTGAATAAATCTCTCTCGTGTCCTAGTTCGCATCCCATAACTAGGTAGTGCCCCTTCACTTGTTTGGCTATGGTTTTGTTGTTGTTGTTTCTTTCTTGTGAATGCCCCAACCCCAATTGAGCAGCACGGGAGCCTTGAAGGGTGTTTAGAGGTTGCCTCTCTTGTTGCCAATCCCGGACCGCCTCAATGGAAGAGAAGCTAAAAAGGGATGAATATTTTGATGGGACATCAAAAGGGCAATGAGGTCCAACAACAAGAAAGAGGAAGGGACTTCTCCTAAGCCCGCTCCCAAAGTGGTTATGGAGGAGGCAAGATCAAAGGGCAAAAAGCAAGGTAAGCCCATGGGACCCTCGTATAAGCTTAAATGTGATATTGAATTGGCTATAGATCCAAAGAAGGTTTTGGAAGAGCGTATCCTGAATAGTAAAGTGGAGCTCACATTGTGTGATATTTTGGGAATTTCCAAGTGGAAGTTCCATGATGAGATCATCAATATGCCAAAATCCCGAATAATCACCGAATAGCCGTATTTTTTTCTTTTCGATCGAAATATTTTTTGATCAAAAAATATTTTGATAAAAAAACTGCTTATATAAAGACTGCCGCTAATTTCGATCGAAACCAGCGACTGTAATTGAGAGAGCAACAAACAGCTAGAGCTTATTGAGGTATACTTTTAAAGTTGTTTATATTTTTTCTAACTTGTTTTTGTGTGTTGTGCTAGACTCGTGTGGTGCAATAAGTTTTATTTCCCCATAGAGTTGGCTTGCACGTTATAGACCACTTTGTGGTGTGTAGCCATCTGACTCACTCCAGAAGTGAGTAGAAGCTAATTGCTTTTCTTGTGCTTTGTAGTCACTTGTCTCACTGCAGGGAAGGGTTTTTAGACATACTTAGATTCTCACTCCTGTGGTGAAGTAGTATATTTCTCACCACAAAACTGAGTTAGAATTTAGTGGTTGACTCATGGAGTGCAGTAGGCATGATGTTACACCTCTCACTACAGAGTGACCTATAGGTTTGTCGATTTTAGATCAGCTCAAATGATCATTTGTACCACGTAGAAATGCAAGAGTTCTGCTCGTCAAATACAGAGTGGAGAGATGCATAGTTTATGCTCTCTTCATCTCTGTGTGACGTACTGTTTACTCTTGTGCTTCAAACTCCAAAGACATGTGATTGTTTATCACCAGATGACTTGGTGTTGTCTTGGATGTAGATACATACGATATTTGGCCTGCATTTGAGATTGTTAAGTTGTGCGCTGATGTTTTTGTTGTGATTTCCACACACTTCATCAATGATTAGTAGATAAAGTCACATCATCGTTCTTACTACATAGAAATATGAGGGTTACGTTTGTCTACCTAAGAGTGGAGAGATGCATACCTATGCCCTCTTCATCTTAGCATGACAGGCCTTGCCCTTGTACTTTGTGATCCATAGATACGTCACTCATCATCAGTGGATGACTTGGTGTTGTCTTGGATGTAAATATGTATGATGTCTGACCACAATGATATTGTTAAACTGTCCGCCTCTGATGGTTGTGTTGTGCATTTCACGCACTTCATTAGGGATTAGATTTATTAAACTATCAATCAACATTACAACAATGTCCAGGACTTGTGCTGAGTGTACCTCACACAAGGTGGGTTGTTCACATGTACGCTCCAATTGTTTACGTGTATTATGTAATGCACATAACAGGGTCCAATTCTTGTGATGAGCGTCCCTCACACTCGTGGTCTGTTCACCTCTCTCCATCTCTCTCTTTGTGTGTTCTCCTCTCTATTGTACAATGCATGGATTGCAATTATAATATATTGTTGTTTGCTATAGATTATGTCAATTGTTTATGGATTAGGGTCATGACATGATTTTGATAGTTTATCCTCTCCTCTGACAACGTTTATGTTTTGAAATTATATCTTGCAGATATGGCGGATACTAAGCTAGAAAAACATAAAAAAAATTCACCTTCAACGTGATAGTACGTCACATTTATCACATGTCAGATCTTGAGTTTCATTGTTGCCTAAACCCCTCTACTCCGGAGCATTATTACCACTTCTCAGAGGCCTTAGTGAAGTCTGTATTTGAGAAGCTTCAGCTCGTATTTACGCCCGGTGCTTTTGATATATCTCTAATGACACCAGGTTCATTATTGAACATGGTTAAGCAGTCTCATATCATCTATTTCATCCATATCAGAGCATGCTGAAGCTATTTCCCATTCCATATCATCATCATTGTCTACTTCTGCAGCTATAGCTTCATGGGTTTGAAAGACACTGTAATGCTTTTGTGCTGCTCTTGATGCAATTTTCATTGGCTTATGGATAATTCTCATGTTGCAAAAAACATAAACCAAATTAGCAGCCTATTTAGGGTGAAGCTGGTTTTGTTTTTGGATATGCATAAAGTCAAAAGCCGACCAATTTCTCTCACAGCTTCCATTTGATGCTGCAACAGATAGAACCCTAATTGCAATTCGTTGCAGCTCCACTTTCTCCCCACCATACTCCTTCCACCATAGAGATGCACTTGTGTGTGCAATGGCATCTACCCGGCATCTATATGCCATGGATCCTGGAACATGCCAGTTATATTAGCATAATCAACTTGCTAATGAAAAGTTGTTTTCCCATCCTCTTGTCCCAATTGTTGAGAGCACACTATTTTGAAGTCAGTCATGACTTATTTATTGGCCAATTGTTGGTGCATTTGAAATTTGGGATCCAATACAAATGCAGCACCATGCAATGACGTATGCAATTGCACCCATCACTTGTTGGCAATTGTGATTATGGAAGCTTTGTCCTTTGCACCAAAGCCAACATGCTCTCTTACTTTGTGTAATACCTCTGACATATACCAATAAACTCGACCAAAGACGAAAGAGTCTTTTTTGATTATTCACAAAAGATCTACAAATGTTTGGCCAGGGTGACGATTCTCTCTACATTGAGCCAAAAAACTTGTGAGTTCACAAGCTATGCACATCTTGTAGTTGCCTCTTGGTAGCTAGGATACTTGCTGAGCCAAGCATCCCATCGTCCATTTCAATCAAAGCAAGCTTCACTTCTTGCAAGGTGGCAATTGCAAGGTGGCAAGAACATACTACACGGTTGCAAACCTTGTCGCACAAATTATCAGTAAAGTTTTGTTGATTGATTTTATTCAAAAAAGAGCATACAAAAATTGATGCTCTCTTATAAATTTCACCACATGATTTGCATTTAGTAGCGTTTGTTTTATGTTGGCCATTTTACCGGTATCTTTTAATAGAAAATTAAGAGGATGTGCGGCACATGACACCTAAGTAATCTCTAGGTACTTAACTTGGATAGCCCTCCCTACAACCTTGTAATTGGATGCATTATTTGTGACAATTGTAGTCACATTCTTTGGCCCACCTGCCTTTGCTATGGCGCGCTCATATATCCTTGCTAGATAATTGTTGGTCTTCTCTTTTAAAGAGGAATCAATGGATTCTACGAACAAGCCCTCTAGGGTTGACAAGTATCACATTGATGAGTGGCTTCTTCTGATAGTTGATCCATCCATCCAACGCTATGGTGCAACCATATGTAGGAACAAAGTCTACCACCGTGCACTTGAGGATGGCTTCAATACTGTCTTTCACTTTATCTAGATACTATGTACGCATCTTGTTATAATCAAGAAGCACAAACCCTTTTCTGATTGTGCTCATTAAACCATCTTGAAATATGGGGTTGTGCATAGCATTGAATTTTATACTGCACGCCACAAAAGCTTGCAGCCATTTCAAGTGCAACTTAAGCAACCACTGCCTATCTAACGCTTCATACAACATTTGGCCATTAGTGGATCATGCCTTACTGACTTTAGTTGAGCTAGGATTTGCTGCTACTGACGTTGAAGTATGTCCATGAAAAGGAGTTGATTGGGGAGTGTGATCATTTGCTTTCGTAGGCACATGCTCTATCCTCTCATTGACAACAGACATTTCAACATCCGTTGCAACTTGTTTGGCATTAGCACTTTTCTTTTCAGCTGCAAGAATTTGCTCTGCTATGCAAGCATACTTTGGCAATCTAACATGAATATCTCTTGGCGGATCCGTACAGTCGGACACTTTACCAAGGACTTTAAACAAATGCTCTTTGATTTTGGTCGCATTACCATTGAACTCGTGGCCGTATGTCTTGCATTTCAATCAAGATGTATTCTTTTCGGTAGGAAGCTCGTGGACGTAACTCCACTCATGCTCTTTCAACATGCTAACAGATGAATTTAATTCGCATGATCAACAAATCCAACTGTCAATTTTGAGGTCAAAATTAATTCAAAACAACAAACTACACAAATTAATGCTCTATCGATCAATATAGTGATCAAAATCTGCCCACATTATCAATTAGACTTGCGTTACATTATCAATTAACAATAAACAATGATAGTAGTATTGTTCTTCAATAAACTCATGCCAATCAAATTATATTTTCATGCGCTAAATAACTTCATCACTTCAAATAAATATTTCAACCACAATGCTCACATTGCATTATATCGAATCATTTAAAGTGCAAGCTTTTGGCTTTCAAACATTATGATAATCAATAATCTTAATCACTTATTTAAAACATACAAACAAATCTCATCATCACGTTGCACTATATCGATTTATCTAAAGGACGAGCTTACGACTTTTACACATTACGATAGTCAATAATATCAATCAAATTTTGCAATTGATTCTCATTGGAACAGGAAGATTAATTGCAAACCTTGATGATTTTCATATCTATCTGAAGTGCGAACATGAAGTTCTCACACTCCACGGTAGATTTTTGAGAGCTTATCTATTTGCGGTTGCTACACGTGTACGATCACACAGTATGATAGAGTAGCAATCCAAATAAAGATAAATCTGATATCAATGTATTTGGGCATGAGATTCCTAAATTCTAATTCCAATGAGAGCATAGTGTGATGGCTCTACACAAGACAAAAAAATTTCTATCTATGTTCAGTTTGAGGTGAGAAAATATCTGCATGTGAAAATCGAACCTACCTAAATAAAACTGATCTCTATTCTATTTTATTTTGGAAACTGATAACCTCATATGAGAGTACACTCTACACACAACAACAATCTCCAAATTATATCACTGATTCACTTCCACATGTCAGTAAACTAAGCACATAGCAAGTGACTCCTAAAAAATAAACACCTTGTATGAGTGAGAGTTTGAGCTCTACACAACATACAAAGATTACATAATTTGAACCTAAAAAAAAGAATCAATCAAATTTTTAAAAAAATATTAAATTGATTTTAAACAAAAGATTTTAAAACTATTTTCAATTTCAATAATTTTTTATTTATAGATAATTTTAAAATTTTTTCTCTACTATTGACATGGAATACCTTTTGTGATGATATTAGTCTCAACATACGCATTGCCGCTATATATACTTTTTTTTTAATCAATGTATTCTTCGATCGAAAAATACTTTGTGGAAAGTATTTTTTGATCGAAGTTTCTTTCAATTGAAAAAGTAGGAAAAAAATCGGTTGCCCATTTTTGGTGACGTGGTACCGTATAATACGCTTGTATAATATGAGGTCATGTAAAATATGTCCGTATATGACATATTATACGTATCCTGTATAGCGTATAATGCAACATCATCTTCTTTGTCACCACCATCATCAACATCGTCATAATCGTATGATTCCCTCACACTCTTTGCAACAGTCTCAACCATGGGTGGTGCAATGCTCACCTGTTAACGACTCCAACTCAACAACATTGTAAGGTTTGTTATTTGCATCCAATTTTCTATGTCTATACATTTGCTTGGCACAACACATAAATGCTACAAGGTAGGACACGACTTTCGTTTTTTGTAATTCTTATGAATCTGGTATAGCCTCCATCTGTAGCTCTTCAAAAGACGACGTTGAGTGTGGTGGAGGTGCTGCCAGAGCGCTCAAAACCTCTACTCATCCGCCTAATTTGGACATGTCCGACATCCGTTACCTCTACGACAACATCTACATTTTCAAAAGAAGACAAGTGCTAATGATTGAGATATGTAACCTTTGAGCTTTATAAGATGGCTCAGCAACGTGCTTCACTAGGTTTGAGTGGGGCTTTTGAGCTGAGAACTCATCACTACAATAAACCCTACACTGTTTATGAGGTACAATATAAAGTTACCTCTACTTCTCTTTAAACTTAATCAATATCATGTATCTTTTGTATTTGTCTTGACTCCTGTTCTGTGTCTGATAGAGAGGACAAATATTTACAAAAGTGGATGTTTTGACTGCACAAGAACGACTCCAGCTCGACAACATTGCAAGGTTTGTTATCTGTATCCAATTCCCTATGTCTATATGTTTACTTGGCGCAATGTATGAATGCTACGGGGTAGGGCATGAATTTCATTTTTTATAATTTCTGGGGAGATCATAGTACCAACTCTCCACCATACTTTTATATGGCACGTTTGCATGACGTGCACTGTATATTTAGCATTTTTACTTTGTGTCTAACTGCAAAACAAAATGTTTAACTATTCATATTGCTTTTATGTAGCTCGATTCAAACATTGTCCTCTAGGTTGCACAAATTGGACAACACCGTACACGATTACTAGGTCGGTAGTGCTTTTTTTTGTTGATGCTTTTTGTATTTTTTGAGTTTGTCAATGCTTCCTTTACTTTAGTTTAGTCACATATTTTTATCACTAATGCATGCTCAATCTCGATCGTTGAATCTGTAGATCAAATAGTAAGGTATTTCTTTTCTCACAGTTCATAATTCAAGTTATGTATTACGGTACTCAATGCACACTATATATGTTTACTTTATTCCTAGGTGGTTGATGTGAAATTGCGTCTTTATTTCTAGGTGGTTGATGTGAAACTTCGTACATGAAACTGCATCTTATATATTGCACACTGTACATGTTTACTTTATTCTTAGGTGGTTGATGTGAAATTGCGTACTTATTTCTAGGTGGTTGATGTGAAACTTCGTACATGAAATTGCATCTTATATATTGTAGCCCAGTGTTCTCCTTTACATAAGCGTTCTGTAGCACGAGGACAACCCTTTGTCCTAACATTTTCCTCCTCAAATATGTTTTTCACTAGGTTCTATGATTGACAACCAAATTTTTTGCTCCCTCCGATGCAACAACACATAACTCTCTCTCTCTCTCTCTCTCTCTCTCTCTCTCTCTCTCTCTCTCTCTCTCTCTCTCTCTCTCTCTCTCTCTCTCTCTCTCTCTCTCTCTCTCTCTCTCTCTCTCTCTCTTTATGAGAAATAAAAGAATTGATTGGAATAAATACACATGTATTTCATTTTTAAAAGCTCATCAATGTCGTGAAATTGGACTATCTTACATATAAAGAGCTATAGAGGTAATTAGTCATCATATACATATACGCAATTCATTTAAAAAAAAATTGTCAATGGGCTTTATACTTCGTTTACTTTAGTGCTAGATGCTTACTAATTTTGCAAGGCTTAAGGCTTCACGACGTGGAGTGGAGCCCCACACTGCATATCATGTGAAGCTACATATTATATATTCATCATCATCATAAATACTGTATATACTTAGCTCTCCTACTGGCTCCTCGTAAAAGAATTTCATTTCTTTGTTAGATACCGGATATTCCCCCCTCTTCTCAAGGCCATCCCGCACCTCTGTCGCCCTCCCTCTTCGTCTTCCTCCGGCTCACGTCGGCTGCTCTCTGCTGAGGAAGAAGGAGACATAGACAGAAAAGGTCATCGAGGAGCTCGATGAGCCACAGTAACTTGCAAGCCTTTGCCTCTCCCTCAGCCCCTGGCATTTTCCCTCTACCAACCTCTGGCATCTGCCCATCGCACCCTCTCTGAGAGAGAGAGAGAGAGAGAGAGAGAGAGAGAGAGAGAGAGAGAGAGAGAGAGAGAGAGAGAGAGAGAGAGAGAGAGAGAGAGAGAGAGAGAGAGAGAGAGAGAGAGAATCGGCATGCAGACTAATAGTTCTCTCTCTTCCCAGAATCGATTCGGCATGCAGAAGAGAGAACCTTTTAAGATTCTCCCATCTATTTCCTTTAAATAAATTGAATCACCTACTCATCATCATCATGAATAAATGATCGAGGCCTTCCACAGGAAGCTAGCTACAGTCTGCCTTCATCACGCAGCATCGACATGCCTCCTCTAGATGACGTCACTGATCATACTAACCATATCTATTCTTTTGATTATATAGAACTCATTCTTATAACACTCTAAGGTCCACTCGCTATTAATGCATTCCGTGGCATGCATTCTAATATATCCCGCTCTAGAGGGTGTCCACAAGTTCGGAATTAGATAGCGTGACAATGCATGTGTGGAAATAAAGTAGAAGAGAATGTATTTTAAATTCTTAGCCTCATTCTTTTGATTGGGTGTCTCATACTATTTCCTTACGGTATTCCAATTAGCCTCAGAAGCCTTGGTTGTATGTTGAATCACCGTCAACACACTATCAATAGTATTGGTCACCAGAGCGCACAGAGCATCTGGGTTCCTATGTTTCCAAGCTCAAAATGAAGACCAACATTGGTGGTGGACAATCGATATCGTGTTATGTGGATCAAGATTGCTTGAGGCTCTTGGTCAATCCCAAGTATGGTCTCAAGAAGCTCATAAGAATCAAGAATACAAGTAATCTTAAACTTCCATAAAGTATAGTTTGTACCATCTAACTTTCCTTCAGAAAAGGTCCGGTAGTGGAAAAATCGACAGTGTTTGTATAGTTGGCATAGGTGAAGCTGCAGCCATTGTTGCACTAGCTATACTCCTAGATGTAGTTGTCGCTTGTTGAAGTAGACATCTCGCTGCTTGCTATCTGAAGCCTTTACCTCCTTTATGCACTCTTTGTCAGGCCAAGGGCCAGGACACACATGCGATATAGGGGGTCTATATATAGCTGGGGCTAAGGGCATATATATGGCATGGTTGGGTGGAGAAGAGCATGTATCTGCTTCCGAGTCTTTACACTGGTATCAGAGATTAGGGGAGATGGACAACAAGGGAGAGGCGAGGAAGACTTGGCATCATGCATACATGGTCTCTCTCTCTCTCTCTCACACACACACACACACACACACACACACACACACACACACACACACACACACACACACACACACACACACACACACACACACACACACACACACACACATCCTCAAGCCATGGTGGGCCAAGAGGTGATGGGACGCATACACATAAGTGGCCCTATGCAAAAACCTGTGAGAAGTGATCGCCTTGCTGATGTGAGTGTTTTTTGTTTCATGGGCGAGTTCATCCAGGCAACACACAAGGTCCTATGAGCGTTTCTTCTCTAATGGAGGTTCAACACTATCGTTTTCTTTGTAGCACGCCATCGTTTCAAAGTTTTTCCATTGAACACCTTATGAGTTAACCCAAAGCATTTTTTTTGGGGCCATCCCTTCCAAGGGGTACTCCCACAAAGGGACATGCCTCTTCACTATGGGGGACTCCCACAAGGGCTTGGTGAATCTAATATAGTTAGGAGGGTGCACATATTTTTTTTCCAGCAGTTGGTCAACATCTTAGAAAGAAAGGCTTTGCAGCAAGCAACGACTATGCAAAGACCTCAGTAGGGAGCCATGGTTGCATATGCGAAATTTCATGGTCTTTGAGTCCAATACTTGAACTGCTGAAATCTACATTCTTTATGAAGAGTGCACGGTGCGTGTGGAGTGAGAGGGTGAAGAAGAGCAAGACAAAGTGTTGATGGAGCTCTTTTGGAGCTCTTGGTAAGGATTGAAATGCCTCACTACTCCTTAGTGTTCTATATAATCAAAAGAATAGATAAGGTTAGTATGATCAGTGTGATTGGTGGCTGACCAGTTGGCCTGAACCCTAACAATCTCCCACTTGAAGTCCAATGTAGCCCAAGTTCCACCCATGTACGTACATCTATATAACCTTGAAGCGATCTTGTGGCTTCACCCTGCTCCAACAAATGGAACGCCGTAGCCAAACGTGGATCTTTGACTATCCACACAACCTGAATAATCCGCCCCACAATGGATGCGTCGCTATTCAAAAGCATAAACACTTTTTTGCCGTACCTTTCACATATCTCAAAATGTGCTTTACTACTTCCTAGTGCTTTGTGCCAGGTTTGCCATAAATTTGCTAAACACTCTTACTGTAAAAGAAATGTTTGGTGTCATAAAATCTAATATCTAACCAACCTGAATGATTTTCTCATATTAAACTAATCATTTAATGTGGGAGAATAAACGGGAACAAGGGTTAGGATATAGACATGTGCATATAGATCTATCTCAACACGGGGCCAATGGTAAAGGGACCCAAATGAGAGATGGTCTTTCAAAGAGCAAGGCTAACCAATGGAGCTTAAATACATTAGGGCTAGCTTCATTGAAAACCTCCAATAGTTAGTGTTAAAAGTCCTTTGACCTTAGGTAAGCTAGGGTTGTGCTTGAGGTGGGAACCCGGCCCAAGCTTGAGGTGCTTGTCATGCCTAATGAACCAAGATGCTTTAGATGCTTGAAGCGCTTGATGATTGAGATGCTTGTCATGCTTGAGATGTTAGGGTTGTACTTGAGGTGGGAACTCAACCCAAGCTTGAAGGGCCAAGCTTGTGATGAGAACTGGGCCCAAGGTTGAGGGGCTTGAGGTGTCACAAACATCAAAACAAATCCCTACAAGGAGGGGGCGAGCCATGCAAGAAGGGGGGTGGTTGCTTGACGACTCTCTCTCCTAAAGGGAACCCCTTGCCCAAGAGGCAAGTAGGACACATGTCAAGCCCCTAGCTAGGTTACCCTCATGGTGTGCCTAAAGCCTATTGGTTGGCTTTCTAAGACATCCAATGATAGTTTAGTGGATTTAATTAATTGTTTTATCATTTATCGTCCTCTCTCTCAAAGGGAAAGGGGGACACTTGTCCCAAGGCTACCCTTGTTGCTTGATATTACCTTGCTTGTGGTTGGCTAGTAGGTCAGGAGGGGTCCAATGAGCTTCAATCATGAGCAACAAGGTGGGGTTAACAAAAACAAGCTAGGGGGTTGCTTGAGGGGTATACTCTCCTACACACACTCACACACACTCTCATTGTGTATTGTGCAAAGTGCAAGATTTCCTTCTCCTTCTCCAAGAAGGTAGAGAGGTTGAGAGCTTACACCAACACTCTTGGCTATGTAATGCAAATCCAACCAAGAGCCATGCTTCAATGCTTAAGTTTGACATATTCTCCATCTTCATTAGTATGCTATTATGTATACTAGCAAGAAGAGTGATGATAAGTGAGGAACTAATTCTTTCTCCTATGAAATGTTTCTTCTTCCTCTTCCCTACCCTCATTCCCTGCTAGCTCTCTCCACCTTCGAAGGTGTTTGAGGTCTTGGGACTGAGGCTTGAGATACTTAATGCTTTCCACAAACTTTATGTTATGCTCGTGATGCATGAAGCTTTCCATCTTCATTGCATCACCTAGTTCACAAGGAACGCAAAGATTGTATTGTAACAAGTCTCTCTTGATTGGAGAAACTATAATAAAAATGCCTATTGGAGGGGGGACCGGCTCCACATAAATCCGGTCCTCAACTGTTGTCATGTCCTCTAAACTCTCTCTCTTGCAAAGGTATTGTTCATGCCAAGTTAACTAAATGCTATGTTTATGTTTCTACCATCAATTAAGTTCACCCGCTATGCTCAAAAGTAGTTTTACAAAAGTACTTTCTCTAATTTTTGCTACTCTCGAAGTTAATATGCCATTTCCATTACATTTGGTCTCATGGCTACCATGGCATATGTAAGACTTACAACCGCTAAAGAATATGGCACCTTAATTTTTTTTCTTTCTCAACATCAGACTTGGTAGCATCATTCTTGATAAGTTTTTCATATGCTTGTATTACGATATCCAATGTAGCCTTTCCCCTTGCATATTAAAATGTTGTACTACCTTGTGGATATACGTTTCCTGAAGCAACTCTAGTATTCCACATTTTCTATCCCTTTGATATTCCTACCAACAAAATGACTTACATATCCCAAATTATTCATAGCATACTGTTGTAAAGTGTGAGCTTTGTCCTAAGGTGTGAGTCAAGGAGAGGAGAGTGGATTTATCCCACATACTGTGGAGCAAGGCTGTAGAGCTACTTAAAGCTCATTTCTTGAATCAATAAACAACAACTTCATTTTGCACTACATGCTTGTCCATGGTAAGCTTGTGCTAAGCTAAGTCAATACTCAAGATTGTGTTTATGAGTCCAAGCTAATTCTATCTTGGATTCTAATTCACTTGAGTGATAACCTTGCTTACACACACGCTCACACATTGAAGCCATGTTTCTCTTTCATCCACCATAGCTAGCACGATCCAATTCCTAACATTTGGTATCAGAGCCATGGTGTGCTAGCTAGGATTGTTGTTATGCATTTGTGTGTTAGTACAATTAGCATTACTCTATCATCATTAGATAAATCCATTTCATGATTTGCTCTTTTATTGCATAATGCATACCTGATTAGTATTCCATTGGCTAGCATGAGCATGTTCTTGATCTAAAGACTCTTGAGCCACTACTCACTGGCTAATTGGAAGCCTAATTAGCATTAGATTGCATTCAATTTCCATCAAGAACTTGCATTTTGCATCCAATAGCTGCTCCTTATTTTAGCAAAACTGGAATTTGTAATTGGTGTGTGTGCGTAGCCCGTCTCGAGAGCTTTCCAACAAGCATGTGCATGCTTAAATCGTCCCAAAATTTATCAAACAATGGTTTGATTAAATTTGGCATTCTTTTGTGAGCCATTTTCATTCATCCTTTGTGCATTTGTGTGTCTGCAACAGCAAAATCAACAACCCAAAATTTGTGTGTGTGTGTTTTGACTCCTTTAATGCTCATCAACCTTTTTCACACCTCCTTTGTGAGCCCACATGGTGGGAACACCCTGTTTCTGGGGGGCCTTTGACCCTTTTTAAAGGCAAAGGGGACCACACACTTGGGCACCCAAGCGGACCTCAAAGAGGCGCTTAACTCCGTTGCATGCACAAGGCGGGTCCGCCGCCACTGGCCCGACCGGCTGCTGCCTCTTTGCGTGCGCCCGTCCGGCGGAAGCTCTCACTGGCGATGGCTGCGCGCGTCCGACGACCGCGAACGTCTGATCCTGCCGTCCGGTCACGGACTTCCCCCGCATGCTCAACCGCTCTTAACAAGCAGTTTTGGGTCCGCCCCTACGGGGCCCCCCTTCCCGCGCTTGCATGGTGTGTTATCGCCTTATGCCAAGCCCTCCAAAGCCCCACATTCCCTAGCATCGGGTCCCGCCGCGTGACTGTCGAGCACCTCCAAGAGGCCTCAAAGCCCCAAGGCAAGGCTTTCTTAAGCCCCTTCTCCCACAACTTGCTGCCATCATGCCGCCGAGACCCCTTTAAGGGCTTGCTCCCACCAAAGCTGCAACAAGGTTTTCAAGGCCTTCCAAAAGGCATACAAAGGCGGATCTCATCGTGCTTCAAAAGGCATTTCTAACCAATTTAAGGGAGGGTGAGACTTCAAAATTTTATCGAGCATCCAAGGGCTACCAAAGGGGCCATTCTCACCGACCGCGGCATTACCAAGCATCCAAAGGAGCATTACTTCATTGTGAAGAGGGGCTTCACCGACAGTGAAGAGGAGCTTCACATTTGAAGGGAAAAATCCAAAGTACAAATTAAAATCTTGCAGCCAAACACAACACTTTCTTGCAATGTATGTAATTATATTTGTCTACATGGATGACATTATGTGCTTTTGTGATGGGATAGAAATTGGCATTGGAGAGTCTCCAAATTGCTAAAATCTCTCCATGTGTGAAGAATTTGTGACAAATTGTATGAGAAATTCTGCATGCTTGGGCTCTCCGAGTATGACCAAGATGGAAGAGAGCATTAGTTTTTGCATAAACCTTTTCATAGGATATTTTGGCATATTGTTGCATGTCATTATGACGCATGGAATAAAGCCTGATTGTACCACAAAAAGGGGGACAGAAGTACTCATTCGAGGGGAGGATACGAAGTCAGACCATGAAGCAGTAGAAGAAACAGTAGAAGCAACGAAGGCAAGAGACCTGACAGAGGATCAACTCACATAGTAGAAGACAAAAAGGACGAAGATGAAGGTAGCGTTTGGGAAGACCCATTTTGAAGATGCAGACTCTCTACTTGTAGGGGAGGACTTTTTCCTGTGTGGATACCAGCTTATCATCCTGTGTGGACATCACCATCCTTTGTGGATCTTTCTTGTGTGGATTTTACCATTCTGTGTGGATATCACCATCCTTTGTGGACTTTATTTTCCTGTGTGGATATCACCATCCTATGTGGATTTTGTTAGTCTGTGTGGATCATGCATCTTCAGTATCTTGTCTTAGTCCAAACCTCAAGGGGAGGATTGTAAAGTGTGAGCTTTGTCCTAAGGTGTGAGTCAAGGAGAGGAGAGTGGATTTATCCCACATACTGTGGAGAAAGGCTGTAGAGCATTTTGCACTACATGCTTGTCCATGGTGAGCTTGTGCTAAGCTAAGTCAATATTCAAGATTGTGTTTATGAGTCCAAGTTAATTCTATCTTGGAACCTAATTCACTTGAGTGATAACCTTGCTTACACACACGCTCACACATTGAAGCCATGTTTCTCTTTCATCCACCATAGCTAGCACGATCCAATTCCTACCAACTGTGTGCTAAGTGACTTTTCAAAGATGGCAAACTTGTCTTTGGACTTCTCAAAAATGAGCATATTATCGATATAAAGTATCAAGATGATAAGTAAACCATTGTTCAATTTTTGGGTGTACAAGTAGTGATCTTTGTGGCACCTTTCATATCCTTGAGACGACATGTACTTGTCAAAATTCATGTACCACTACCTTGCCTTCTTTTAGGCCATACAATTCCTTACCTAATCTACACACGAGTTCTACCCTCATAGGATTCTCAGGTTTGACTTCAAAACCCTCTGATTGTTTTACATAGGCATCCTCATCAAGATCCCCATGAAGGGAAGCCATCTTCACATCCATTTGGATAAGTTCCATGTGCTCAGTCGTCGCTAAGCACAAGATGCAATGTATTCATCTTGACTAATGGAGAGGAAATCTCATCAAAGTCCATGCCTTTGTTCTGCTTGAATCCCTTAACAACCAATCTAGCCTTATATGTAGGCTAGAGATCTTTTGCCGTGTGCTTCTTCTTATACGTCCAATTGCAAGGCAAGGCTTGTTTTCTCTCTAGCAACTCTGTCAATTCCCAAGTTTCATTTGACATAATTGAGCTCTACTCAGATTGCATTTCCTACTCCACTTTATGCTATCTTCCATCCAAATAGCCTCTTGGTAGTAGGTAGGCTCTCTGCAGTCAGTGACCAATAGATAGTCCAATCCTGACTGGAACTGCTCAAGGGTATGAGATACACATGTAGATTTCCTCATGGAGTGGCTACTAGAGTCTGATTTCTAAGGAGCATCACGAGCTCTCTCACGAGCATTACTAGCGATAGGTACATCACTACTAGATTGAGCTACTAGTGTAATTGAACTTGAGGCTAACATCTTTGAATCTCACTTTGCAATACTCACCTCTTTCATGGGTCATTTGTGTACCTTTGATTCACTAAAGCTCATTTGTGAGCTACGAATAACTCTCCAAGATTTTGGGTGCTAGAGACGATAACCCATCTCTCCATTTGCATAATAGCCAATGAAGATGCATTTTCATCACTTAGGATTGAGATTCTTTCTAAGATCTTTATGCACATGCAAAACTGACTCACACCCAAGTACACGTAGTCTGTCATTATTAAGCTTCTTGTTTGTCCACATCTCCTGCAAAATCTTGTAATTCAATAGTGAACTAAGAAACCTATTGATTATATGCACCACTAATAGATTCTGCCCAAAACTCTTGAAGTAAATTTTCCATGGATAACATGGAGGTGACACTATTCGAAATAGTTCAATTCATGCGCTGAACAACTCCATTATGAGTAGGTGTGTATGATGGAGTAAATTGTCGCCGAATCTCTTAAACTCAGTGGAGATGTACTCTCACCCATTATCAGTTTGCAAAGCCTTCAACTCTTGTCTGATTGGTTTTTAACCATGGCTAGGAACTTTTGGAGGACATTAAAGAATTGATCTTTCCTCTTGAAGAGATAGACTAATGATACTATGGAGCTAGGAATTGGTACCATGGTACTATGGAGTTGGGAATCGATATCTGCAATAATTGTTGTCTAAAAAGTACCAAATTGGCATTGTCTGGCCTAGAGTGATTGTTGGCAAAATACTACCAATTTGGTATTGTACAGCCAAACATGAGTGTTGTCCAAAGAGTACAAACTTTGTGATATTTCAATAAAACCAAGGCCACCAAAGACTGCATCCATAAATTTTTGACACACTTTTAGATCTTTCTCTGCAATCAAAATCTCAAAATAACTATACAAAAGGATCCCTCTAATATGTAGACTTCTCCATAGATGTTGAACCCTTACGTCATTGAACATAAATACACAAAACCAACAAGATAAATAAGATCAAGATCACCTCCTCCATGGCTAAAGTCATATAGAGACACTAAATCATATTTATAAAAATTTGGATCATTAGCTTTAGGTACTCGCTCGAAAGTAGTATAGTCATTGAATCCTTATGTCATTGACCATAAAGACATAAAACTAGCAATATAAAATAAGATCAACATCACCTCCTCCATGGATAAATTCATATAGGGACACTAAATCATTGTCATAAAAATTTAGATGGATAGCTTCAGATACTCACACAAAAATAGTATAATCATGTCTAGCCAAGGTGTACCAAGGTGTCTGAACACAATGTCCTTTCTGACAACTTCCCTTGACCATTTGGCAAGGCTAAACTATTGGGAACGGGTGGTGTGTGCAATGAGATCAAGGTGGTTTGAAGCTTGGAAAAACCATGGCTACACACAATATAGAGAGAGAGAGAGAGAGAGAGAGAGAGAGAGAGAGAGAGAGAGAGAGAGAGAGAGAGAGAGAGAGAGAGAGAGAGAGAGAGAGAGTCACACTCAATAGGCTATAATGTACATACAATATATTTACAACATATAAGTTATCACTCATATACAATTCATATACAAAGGGAAGGGTTTATGTGCAAAAGGTCTCATAGCCAATATCTGACAGCTCATATCTCCAGGTGCGTTTTCAAAATGGCTACACACATATGTATTATGTGTCATATCAAAACTTGCACTAGGTGTAGAAGGAGTTCCCATGCCCACCTTTCAATCCTCCCCTTGTGCATGTAAAACATAATAAAGACCCAATCATTCACACAGGATGACACTATCCACACAAGATGACAAGAACTATCCACATAGGATGATGATAATACCTCCCCTTGAACGAGAGAAAGTAGAAACAGATCTTCAAAGTACATTTGTAACAAAACAAACTTCCCCTTCATCCTCAGCTTCTTCTTCTTCCACTATATTAGTTGCTCCTCTCGCTGGCTTTTTGGCTTTGTTGTTGCTGCTACCTTGATCCTTTGAATAGCACCTAGAAGGAGGATGCCCCTTCTTTCCGCAATTGCTACAAAATTTATTGATATAGCAGTCCTTAGCTATATGTCCCATTTTAACACACTCATAGCATTTTCGAACGTTGGAAGATGATGCAAAATCTATGGACGAGTCCCCTGCCTTTGCCACAAAAGCTCCGTTTGTCGGTGCAAATGAAATTTTCTGCTGCTTTTCCTCTGCTTGAAGTGAGCTTACCACATCTTGAAGTGTTGGAGTTGGCTCCTTTTCTTCAAGAATAGTGACTATATCGTCGTAGTTGGAAGGAAGTGCACTAATGAGGACTGCAAGTTTGTCATCTTCTTCTACTTCGCATTGGATGTAGGTCAATTGTGTAATCATGCTTTTAACCCTATTGACCAAACTGGCTATGTCTTCTCCCTCGATCATAGTGAGTTTGTAAAGTTTCCTTTTCAAGCTAACTTTACTTCGTTTTGGTTTAGCTCTAAAATTCTCCTCTAGAACTTGTCAGGCCTCATATGCATGTGTGCACTCATCTATACAATGTACATAATTATCATGGAGTGCAGTAATTATGATGCCAAGTGCCAATTCATCTTTTTCTTGATTGAGTTAGTAGAAGCCCTAGTTTGTGTACCTTCATGATCATTGAGAGATGTTTTTACTATGCCCCTTCTTCATTAAGTATCCCCTTAGCTTAGTTTTCCAAGTATGAAAACCCTCCCCATTAGATTTTATGATTCCTTTCTCTTCCATGATGCAAGTGCTCGTCAAAAAATGCCAGGGACTTGGTCTTACTGATAGATAAACTCTCTCTACGGTAGTGTCTTGCCCAATTTTACAAAATAGTGCATGTGAAAGCTTAATAATATTGATTTTTAAAGTCACTCTTCACGAGTAAGAAGTAGTGCCCTTTGCTCTTGTCTTGAAATACCGGCTCAATTGATGATTTTGATTGCAGTTTGGCTGTTGCGGTTTGAAATTGACGTGGCCTTGGAATGCTAGATCTTTGAACGTCTAGAGGAGGTATCAAGCTTGAATGTTTGAAGTTTTTTTTTTTTGAGGCTTAATGTATTTTTGACTCTTCTTGAAGCTTTGAATTGGTTGTGAGAAAAGTACAAGCAAATATAAAACTAACTCAAGTTGTGAGTGTGCATGCATGCTTGGCCTTGATTGGCTTTGTGTGTACAATGTTCATGTAGGCCGACTTGTGCCCTTTCCAAGGATGGTTTGTCAATGACCCAATAATGACAATGATGCAGCTTGTGTATGGCTCCTTGTATTGCTTTAATGATGACTGTGGGAACAAGCACTTGTGAAAAGTGATCAGCTCATGAGAAAACAAAAATAAATAAATAAAAAAACTAGGTGGCGTCAGTGTTAGTCTGCAAAAGGCGGGCCAAGCTTGGCGTCTTCTGCCAGAAGTTTTGACTGTAGGCAATGGGGCCACAATAGCCAGAGTGTAGCACTGTAGGCTTCAGCAAGGGAGTCGGTGGTCACCGCACGGGGTTGAGTTGTCGAGGAGAAAGTTGTAGGTTGACTCGATAGGTGTGCAATGCCATGTGTAGGTAGCATGGGTCCGAGGGCAACAAGGAGGTTGCTTCAACCTCATGATGGAATTTGTAATGTTTGATTGTTGATACAGCTGCGGACTGCCGGACGTCAAATGTATGTGTGTGTGTGTGTTGGGGGGGGGGGGGGGGGGCACCCTCATGCCAATATAGCATCGTCCCATTCTGATCGAGCTTGTTCAAAGAAGGTTGAAGAGGATAATAGGTGCCTAATCACCCTTTGATTTTCCTTTTGAGCTCATTGTTGATGACGAGCAGGCTTTATCTGGTAGCATGTGAGAATAGCCAAGTAGTAGCATACTACTTGCAGTGGGTGGCCAGGCACGAGAGGGTGTTGGAGCAAGCTGAGGCTTATGAGAATTTGCAAACAAAGCTACACCGAGCTGCCCAATGCTACTGATTATTGCATATGCTGCTCAAGGGAACACCAAGTTTTCCAAGCTACTATTCGTGTAGGTGCTATTTACAAACAGTAGTTTGTGTTGCAAGGATTTCTAAGATCTCTCAAATTTGAACTATGTTGAGTGCTACTACTAGAGGTGCTTGCATCAAGTACGCTGGCTAACTCCATACAAAAATTGCACTAACTAATAGGAAAGAAATAAGTCAAACTCAAGGCAAATCTGTGAGCTAAGTAGGATTATGTACACACTCTTAAGGTAGAAATGAGAAACAATCAACTAATGAGCTTATTTGAAGATTCAAAAGAGACTCAATTGCACCTTAACCATGCGCTCTGATACCAGTTGTTGGAAATGGTGTCATGAGTTTTTTAGAGCAAGGGATTGCGCATATGTACATACACATGCATGGTGCATCAAATAAGGAATTGCCCATTTTCCAAAGCCAGGTGGTTACATGGGGCCCACATATGTACAGGTAGGACAACATGTACATAGTGCATCGATTTTCATCGTCACCAGTACCAGTGTGTTTTTTATATAATAATGAGGAGTTGATAGCATGTAAAACTTCTCGAGAAAGCTATCCGCGGGCCGATGACATGAGGTAAGCAGGTGCATCAGATGGCATCTAGTGGCGTCAGGAGGTCGAATGGGGTCAATACTTGCACGTGGATAAGTACAGACACGATGTGGGTGTTTTCTTGTGATAATTATGCAGAAAGATCATCATGAGGATCATATTTTGGGGCCACTTCACGTGGTGGCGGGATGCATTATTGGAAAAAGTTGAGTGCCAAGTGTGCGGATGAATGCAGCAGGGTGACAACTATGCACTGTGAGGTCAGTTTTTGGCCTGTTCGGGGTCTGTTTGAGGTCAACTAAAAGGCCAAACATGCCCAAGTAATAAAGCTAAGTGAGAGAACTGAAAAACCTAAGAGAAGACCAGAGAAAACGTGGAGAGAAGAGGAGGAACAACCGCAACTGTGTTTTTGCTGTTTTTGGAGCCTGTTTTGGCCGTAAACTGCTCATCCGAGGTCGGATTTGAGCACTTTGACATTGTAGACTGGGGTTTTGGGTCATTCCGGACGCGATGGTGCTGTCCATTTTGCCAAATTCCTCACTGTTTTTCTGCTGTTTTGGCTGTGTAAGTTTCTCCTTTGAGCAAAGCTTCTGCTCCAATTGGTGATTGTATCGGGCATATTTTACCCATATTGTGTGAGCTATTTTCCCCATTGGTGTTGGCCCAAGCTCAAGTGTATCTAAACATCAGAAATTCTTCTCTTTTGAGCTGAGTTTTTTTGGGTGTGTGTGTGTGTCTCTCTCTGTGTGGAGTGGGTAAATGGGTAGTCTCTCTCCTCTCACTCCATAGGTGTGTTCCCTGTCTCGGTCAGGTGGGTTGTGTAAGACGAGTGGTGCCCCGTAGTGTGTGTGTGTATCATCCCAAGTGTGTGTGTCGGGTCAGTATAGAGGCGTTCTGTGTGTTTCCATCCCGCTCACATTCTTTTGGCACCCCCATAGAGGATCTTCTTCGAGTACCTTCTGCTTCGAGCTTCAAGTTTTGAGATTCGGGATTACAGGTTACAGTTTACAGAGACAGGTACATGTGATTCACACAGGTACAAATAGCTGGAGTACAGTGATATACTAGCAGTGGTGTCACTTGCACTTGTTGTGGGTATGCATCATTTGGCGCCTGTTTGAGCGCATTGTCTGCTGGATTGTACGTTACTTGTGGAAACTGGCATTGTACGCCTTTGTGGAGCCATATTTGGTTTTATTTTGCAGTCCCAGCCATTTCTAAGACTTGGTCTGGAAGATAGTCATTTCTGAGACTTGACTATACGAGATTTGCATAAGCCTTCGTGTGAGGGTCGATAGCGTGAGTTTTTATTGAGCTGGGGGATTTTCAAATGTGGAGATCCTTTCGGTGATACAGGTAGTTGGAGCACCCTTCTCGTGACCTTGGGACAATCTACGGCATGGGTTGGAAGTGGAGTTTGTGAAGACAGAAGATCCTGACAAAGTGTGGCAAGAAGTACAAGGTTTGGTGCAAAAGGAAGGTGAGCCAGTAGATGTGTACATATGTAAGTTTTCATTGGCATGGGAGCAGATGTGCAAGGCCTTAGCACCACAAGTACCCCCGCCTGACATGATGAAGAAGGACAAGTTCTTGGCTAGTCTTTGGGAGAATATACATTGGAGAGTGGAGCTAAAGAAGCCTAGGACATATGAAGATGCATTGGAGGTGGCAAGGAACAAAGAGTGGAAGATGAGGAAAATGAGCCAGTTAGGGGTGGAGTCTTTGCCCACGAGGTCTGAATTTGAACCTATGGACTCTTTACAAGGTCGTATGCCAGGGGTTCATCATGAACCAGTGGTTCCTGTTACTCTTCAGGTTATGCCAACAGTGGTCACTACATCAGTGCAAGATGATGGGCTAAGGCAAGACATGAGGCAAGTGGTAGATTTAATGAAGAATATGCTAGGTCAAGTGGGAAATAATTGAGGTTTAGGGAGGTTTGCAAATCAGCCAGGAGGTGAAGAAAGACCTAGGAATGGTGTTGGACAAAGCAATGGTAGGTTCTAGAGGCAGACGCCCACATGTTATAATTGTGGAGAGTTGGGTCACATCAGCCCGCAATGTGATAAGCCACTAAGGATGGGGGGAGAGATGTATCCATTGCCAAAACAGGTGATAACTAGGTCAAATGATTATGGCATCGAAATTAAGGGAGAAGAAGGAACCAGTGGATTAACCCAGGAGGAAAAGGGAAAGACAAAAGTGATAAGTGTAGTCACCTTGGAGAAGGCATCAAAGCGAGAGGATACATTAGTGATGCCTATTGGGAAGAGGAACGCAAAGGACAAGGAAGGAAGAAGTTCCCTAGGTCCTAGCAAGAAGAAGGGAAAGAGCCATGAAGGCGAGGATGTCAAGGCCAAGAGTTAAAGGAGGGCTCGTCGCAAGTTCCATGTTTCAGATTTTCCACTAGGGGATGGGCAATTAAGCTATGACTTGAAAGAGGATTTGATAAGCAGGAAGGCAGATGTTACTTTTGGGCAGCTTATAGAGATGGTGCCTAAGCTAAAGAGACAGTGGAAGAGGATGGTTAACCCAATGGAGAAAGAGCCAGAGAGAGGTTCAGTAAAGGTGTTGGCAATGGATGAGCTACCAAACATTTGCCCAATAGTAGATGTGTGGCACAAAAGAAAAAATCTGGGACAAGGTTATGTGGATGGCGGTGCCCAAATATGTGTCATAACACACTCATGCATTGAGAAGATGGGTCTTAGAGTGACTGGGGTGTCAGGCTTTCGGATCAGATTGGCAAACCATCAGAAAGTAAAATGTTTGGGTGTTGTAAAGAGCTTAGAAGTGGAGGCATATGATGCAAAGGTAGTGGTTTATTTTCATGTGATGCCAGCGGGGTTGGGAGCATATCCTATTATACTGGGTAGACTATGATTACGTTCAGTGGGAGCTGTTCAAGATTAGAGACGTGGTACGATTAGCCTCTATGGAAAGACAGGCGCCAAGAAGCTTTATAATATGGACACAAGAAAAGGAGGAGATTTATGAAGATGAAGATGAGTCTAGTGATGAAGACTATTCCACGGTGACAGATGAGGATAGTGATAGTACCACCAGCAGTGATGAGGATGCTGATGTTGCATTTCTTTTGATGGACAAAGAAACCCATGAGGATGGTTTAGTCGCATTTGCAAATGAGGTTGAAGATGAAAGTGAAGGGCCTTATGAAGTGATTGAAGGGCTGATGCAATAAAAGGTTGAATTGTCAAAGAAGCAGGAATTGATGACATGAATGATTAGTGGAGACCTCTCAGCTATGGAGAAGGAGATATATTTGCACATGCTAGCTAGTTTTCCTGATTTGTTCATTACTTCATATGAAGAGATCAGAGGGTTCAAGGGCAAAGAGATGCATATAGAACTGAAAGAAGGTGCTAAGCCAGTGCGGAAAAGGCTAAGAAGGATGGGTCAAGAGCAAATGAAAGCCTTGCAGGAAGAGGTGGACAAGTTATTGAAGGCAAGGTTCATAGTTCCAGTGGAAACCACAGAATGGGTGAGTCCAGTAGTAGTCAGTCCAAAGAAGGATGGAAAGTGGAGGTTTTGTGTAGATTTTAAACCCTTAAACGCAGCCACTAAGAAGATCCCATATCCTCTTCCATTCATTGATCGGATCTTGGATTCAGTGGAGGTTATGAGAGGTACAGTGTGTGTGATGGTTTTTCAGGATATTTTCAGCAAAAACAACTTCCATTACGCCATGGGGTTGCTATTGCTTTACGGTATTGGCATTTGGGTTGTCAAATGGACCATATTTCTATCAAGAGAGGGAAAATTGGGTATTGGAACCATTCATTGGCAGTTGTGTTAAAGCTTTTATGGACGACTTCTGTGTCTACAGCAGTAGGGCTGAACACCATGAGAAGCTGCAAATGGTATTGGCTCGATATGGTGAATGTCGAGGACAACTAAATCCAAAGAAATGTCATTTAGCACAGCCAAGGGTGAAATTATTGGGCCATATGGTGTCAAAAAATGGCATTGAGGCTGATCCAGACAAGGTTAAGTCTATTATTCTTCTTCCATCACCTACGAGTACGAAGCAATTGGCAAACTTTATACACAAAGTGAAGTACATGGCGCGGTTTATTCCATTGTCTTCACAGCTGCTTTATCCATTACAACAAGTGGCAAAGCATGATCCATTGCAATGGGATGACAAGTGTGAAGAAGTGTTTCAAGAGGTAAAAGAGGTGTTAGGGGGGTTGTAAGCCATGCAGGATCCTGATTGGGAGAAAGTTTTTTATGTAAATCCATCAGTAGGGGATGATGCCATTAGAGCCATGTTATTGCAAAAGGGGAAGGGTAGTCATTATATGAGGCCAGTGTATTGTGTAAGCTGAGTGAAGCTGGTAGCAGAGAGAAATTTCTCGGAAGTAGAGCTAGTGATGGCCAGTTTTATATTTGCTTGTCGACGATTTCGTCATTACTTGCTACCATGACCTTTTGTTTTCTTGACGAGTTATGCTTTTTTGCCACAGTTAATTAATGGCACTAACATGTCAAATGTGGTGAAGAAATGGGTAATTGAGCTGCAAGAGTTTGAGTTCTCTTTTTTAGTGGAAGATAGTACAAGAGCTACCTTAGCTGATTTGTTGACTTACAAGGAGAATCCCCTTCTTGTTAAGGAAGAGGTGGTGAGAAAGGTAGTTGAAGAAGTGCCACAGATCAGCAATGCACATGTGTTGTTCTTTGATGGATCATACAGGAAGATCCATGATGCAGCTTCAGGGGGTATAGCACTTTATGATCCAGAGGGGAAGCTAGTATGCAAGAGAGGGTTCAAATTGGAAGCGCATAGTAAGAATGAGGCTGAATATGCTACTTTGGAAGCTGGATTACACATTTTTTTGAAGCATGGGATTAGAAGGATGAGCATAAAAGGTGATGCCTGGTTAGTTGTGAAGCAACTGCTGGGTGTGTGGAAGAGCAAGAACACCTCAATATTGAAGGAAATGTGTTTCAGAATTAAAGGCCTATTAAAAAAGTTTGAAGCACGGAGCATTAGACACATTGAACGTGCTCTAAATGGTGAGGCACATGAAGCAGCTCAAATCATGATTGGGGAGCTATTTGTGTTGAGGACCAATTTACCTCTTTATCATGCCCGGGAAAGTTTAGCTCAAGAAGAGGAGTTTTTGCTGACAGGAATGATTCCAAAAGACATTCAAAAGGCTAAGAAGTATGGTTTTGTGTGTAGAGCATACATGTACAAATTGATTGGTGATGTCTTATACATGAAAGGGGCTGATCTTGTGTTGAGATGTGTACCTTGGCGGGAGGAGCTTTACAGAGTGCTGGAAGAGAATCATGAAGGTGCATGTGGCGGCCATTTTGCTCTAAAGATCACCTTGCATAAGATCTTGCAAGAGGGGTATGTATGGCCTAGTTTGCACAAGGATGTTCAGCATTGGTGTAGGTCTTGCAATAGGTGTCAAGCATTTGGGAAGAGAGTGTTGAAGCCAGAGCTACGGAAAACCATTATGGTGTTTGATGTATTTGAAAAGTGGGGGATTGATGCAATAGGCCCGTTACCTATCACAAGCAGGGGCAAAAGCTATATTTTGAATGCAGTAGACCATCTCTCTAGATGGGCAGAGGCTATAGCAGTAAAACAGATCACCGCAAAGGATGTTTTGGCCGTAAACTGCTCATCCGAGGTCGAATTTGAGCACTTTGACATTGTAGACTGAGGTTTTGGGCCGTTCCAGATGCGATGGCATTGCCCATTTTTCCAAATTCCTCACTGTTTTTCTGCTGTTTTGGCTGTGTAAGTTTCTCCTATGAGCGAAGCTTCTGCTCCAATTGGTGATTGTATCGGACATATTTTACCCATATTGTGTGAGCTATTTGCCCCATTGGTGTTGGTCTAAGCTCAATTGT
Organism: Adiantum capillus-veneris; assembly: GCF_014529385.1. Classification (NCBI taxonomy): domain Eukaryota; kingdom Viridiplantae; phylum Streptophyta; class Polypodiopsida; order Polypodiales; family Pteridaceae; genus Adiantum; species Adiantum capillus-veneris. The sequence continues at coordinate 77,651,301 of NC_140946.1, forward strand.
ATCTAAACATTAGAAATTCTTCTCTTTTGAGCTAAGTTTTTTTTTTGTTTGTGTGTGTGTGTGTCTCTCTCTCTCTCTCTCTGTGGAGTGGGTAAATGGGTAGTCTCTCTCCTCTCACTCCATAGGTGTGTTCCCTGTCTCGGCCAGGTGGGTTGTGTAAGCCGAGTGGTGCCCTGTGGTGTGTGTGTGTGTATCATCCCAAGAGTGTGTGTCAGTTCAGTATAGAGGCGTTCTGTGTGTTTCCATCCCGCTCACAACGGGTAGTGTGTGCAGTAAGCTCAAGGTGGTTTTAAGCTTGGAACAACCATGGCTACACACAGTAGAGAGAGAGAGAGAGAGAGAGAGAGAGAGAGAGAGAGAGAGAGAGAGAGAGAGAGAGAGAGAGAGAGAGAGAGAGAGAGAGAGAGAGAGAGAGAGAGAGAGAGAGAGAGAGAGAGAGAGAGAGAGAGAGAGAGAGAGACTCACACTCAATAGGCTATAATGTACATGCAATATATTTACAACATATATGTTATCACTCATATACAAAAGGAAGGGTTTATTTACAAAAGGTCTCATAACCAATATCTGGCAGCTCATATCTCCAAGTGCCTTTTCAAAATGGCTACATACATATGTATTATGTGTCATATCGAAACTTGCACTAGGTGTAGAAGGAGTTCCCATGCCCACCTTTCATAAACAAGTTGCTCATTGATAGTGAGATCAATCTTGACTTCTTAATGTTTTACAATGAATCGAAAGTAGTGGAAAATAATTGGACAATATGGAGAGGCACAAGCCGTGATACCACAAGCTTGGAAAATGGTTTGTTGATGTAAAAAATTGGAGTGTGTGTATGTATCCGATACCGAGAGGAGAATTCATTGATGCTAGGAGAGAGTGTGTGATCTTGAGTCCTTCAATGTTAAAGTTGAGATGAAGCTATCTCTTTCTCTTTATACACTCTTTGTCCTCTCTTACTGAACTCAAATGTATAGTCTTTCCTAAGAAAGAAACCTCTATGTTTTTTATGTTAGATATACCTGCACTCCAAGCCAACTGATGAGTTCTTCTACAAAGTTGTAGAGCTCGAAGATATCTCCGTTTTGATTAGAAAAAGTTTTTGAATCCCATTTTTGTAGCTCAAGTTATGATCAAAACAATGACCTACTGCTAATCTATCCTAAATTGAGTAAGTTGCCTCTCTCTCTCTCTCTCTCTCTCTCTCTCTCTCTCTCTCTCTCTCTCTCTCTCTCTCTCTCTCTCTCTCTCTCTCTTTGAGCTCACAAAAAGCTCAATTTATCTCTTCTCTTGTGGGCTATTGAGTCTAGTGGTCCCTTGCCACCTTGATATGTGAGCTCTATGTTCCAAGATTACAATGTATCCATAGACATGGAAGCTCTAAGATTCGCTCCGTCGCCGATGTAGCCGATGTGAAGCTCACCAAGAAGAGGGAAACACCAAGAGACATGTAGAATCATGACCATTGGCTTTGATACCACTTGAAGAGTGCACGGTGCGTGTGGAATGAGAGGGAGAAGAAGAGCATACAAACATGTTGGTGGAGCTCTTAGTGAGGATTGGAATACCTCAATACTCCTTATTGCTCTATATGATCAAAAGAATAGATAAGGTTAGTACGGTTAATGTGATGGGTGTCTGGCCAGTTGGCATGATCCCTAACACTTTTGACGGTACCACAAGCAAAGATCATGTTGTTGTTATGCAAAAGGCAATAGGAATTTCTTGACAGTACAATGCACTCCATCAATGCTTACCAAGGGTTAGGCTTTACGTATGAATTTACAATTTTTGACGATCGTGATATGGGCACACAAGGTGCAACAAGGGAAGTAAGCCAAACAATTTCAAGTTACTATTGTCTTTCAGTGTTTTAAATTTTCCATTTGAAAAATATCTTCTACTTTACAAAGCAAAGTGAATTGTGGGCCATATGAGAAGCAAGGCTTCTACCCCATACCAGGGTATTGATCATTGACTTCGGATCAAGGGTAATGGTAGACAAGTTTTTAGCATTAACAATACGAGGATATAAGCTAACATTTTGCGTATGGCAATGTCAAATTGTGATGTATCCATGCCAATATAGATCGTGCAAGGCACATACGTATCAACTCAAGCTATGAAGGCTATCAATATGGTAGCCTAACAAGGGCTTACCAATCTATTTCTTGCACTTGCATACATGGCATGCACATAAGGTGGAATTAATTTCACTCAATCATTGTTTATGCTTCCATTATAAATAAGCCACTCTATCAAGTACATGATTATTTGCCTACTCATTGTGGTGGATTCAACTTGCCTGGTCTCCACATGCATTGGAATTGCACGATTCTAGATTTTTTTAATTCTCAAATTTATTATTTTTGATGATTCTCTTGTTGATGTTGTTACCGAGGTTACCCATATTTGTAACCTTCTACTCAATCAAAGTTGAGGTTGGTATATTTGCTTGTGCTTGCTACATATGACAACAATGGTGATATTTCTATATCATTGCTTATATGCACAAGGTGCATGCACTATAGATGATGATTTTTGTCTGGTAGCAAGCAAGCAAGGACTCGCTATTGAGAAACTAATTCATGAGATAACATGAATCTGCTAAGAGAGACTCAAATCAAGTAATCTCTTATTTTAAAAACCAAAGAATATCTAGTATGATTACCTTCTTTTTGGTTATGGGAATATTTATCTTCTTTCATGAGGAGCTGTGATTGTTTCAATATTTGTATGAATAAGATTCCAACTTGAGAAGATCTCATGTTTAATCTATAGCACTTATTGTGGCTATAGGAAATGACAAATCATTCCTTAAGTGTTGAGGGTCATTGATTGGTCTCTTCATGATTGTACTTTCAAGGAAAGAAGATCTCAATCTGCCAAGGGGTATGCTGGTCAATTAACTGATAGTTTAAGCTGTTTCTTTGCAAAATCTAACCAAGTGGTTTGGATTTCCAAGTCAACACCTAGGGTTATCAGTTTCTAAATATTTATTTATCTTCACTAACCTCTACTTTTAGTGTTTAACAGGTTAAAGGAATTTGGTAACGTATCTTTGAGTGTTGAAAATTGCACTTGACCTCGGGGTAAGTATAAGATATTTTCCACCTCATAGTAAACATATGAGCTGGTTTAGTTTCATTTTTGAATATATTTTTATTGAGATCTACAAGTGGGATGCATATGCTGCAATGCTTTCATTCAATTAACTCTTTGAACACAATGACAAGGTCATGTATGAGCAAAGGATCTGGGAAATTAGTGAACCAAGTATCATTTTTGCAGCTTGTTACTTCTTCTTAACTATTCATTATGATACAATCAAAGGTTCACTCCTTATTGAAACAGTTATAGGCCTACATGGTAGGAAGTATTTTGTTTGGCACATGTTGTTAGTCACAAGATGTGCTGAAGTTTGGTTTAGCCAGTGTGGAGCAATCTTTATGAGGATCCCTCACTCATATCGCTAAGTTACTTCTTGTTATCTCCACATACAAGTACATCTCATACTTGATACATGTACTATTTCTTGACATCATTATATGAGACATATTCCACACATGGAGAATATGAGTCTCTCGGATTGAAATTGGCACATGTGTCTCTAACTATGTGTTGCAACATAGTCTCTCGTTGCGGATCAAATCCGTTTATTAGACCGTTATGAGTACATACTATTAGGAACATTTTCAATCACCAAAAGTTGTCAACAAATAAAAAGTACGACTTGTGAAGGTCACAAGTACTGTTAAAAAAAATCAAAAAATGGTTGGTTACACAGATACCAAGGCTATGTTCTATTAATGAAAATGTTTCATTGTTTGTACTTGATGTGATTCATTTTCACATTCTATTGTGGTCCACATGTGTTAGCAAGGATTTCAAGTAATTACAATGGGAAGTACTTAGTTTCTTCATAGAGCTATTTATAGATACTATTGCCACCTCTTCCATGTGTGCTATGAGCATAAGATCCACCAAAAGCATTGAAAACTATAGTCATGAAAATGTGGGTTCAGATCATCTTTTGCTAAATGTATGCATACTAGGTGTTATGGGTCCTAGTGCTTAGCAAAGGTAGATTTATAAAGGCATGGAAATTCATGAAATTAATAGCTTATGAAGCATTTCACACCACAGGTGCAATATCTCTATGAGATTTATTATGGGTCTACCAACCACCATACGAGGTGATGGCTGGATATGTGTGCTTGTGGTAGCTAGGTTGACTAAACTTTGCCAGTTAAATATTCAATATCTAAAGTTAGACAAGATGATTGTTCATAATCTGTATTGATTATATGGATTACTCAGCAATATTGGCAGTAATCTTGATCCACGTTTACAAGTCATTTATAGAGAACTATTTATAAACGGTGGAAAAAAACAACTCAATATCAGTACTATCACTCATCTAGAGATGGATGCATAGCTTGCAAGTATTAATCTAGAGCTAAAGGTTACACTAAGAGCGTATTGTTAGGAAATATGACATAGCTAATGCTACAGACGGATGTGTGGCTGCCCTGCAAAATACCCAAAACAACATACTGCTAATCATAAATGAGCGAATCTACATACCTGACATCTCACATTGCACATAATCAATGGTGTATGCAAACAGAGAGAGACAGCGAGTGAGATAGAGCAAAAGTGTTTATATGATTGGACTTGACATTTATGAGATCGATGATGAATGTGACCAATGATATCTTGATTCATCAGGATATGATATATACTGCTTATTCTAGTGGTATGGGACGCTAGAATAGGTAGTATGTGGATGACGGTAGGCATAAGCAATGTTGTCTAATTTTATGGATTTTTTCTTTTACTATTTGATACAGATTTCTAATTATTGTTTTTTAAAAGTATTGTTTGCATATTTTTATCTTCGCAATTGAGGACAATTGCTTCCAATGGAGAGGTATAATATAGAATTGATATTTTATTATTTATTGCAGCTAACAGGTGGAAAAGACTAGACCGAGCTAGGCCTATGCCAATGGAAACATATATATATTGTACATTTTATTATTCAAGTGTACTTTTATGAGCATTGGCCATTTATGACCGGCCGGCCAGTTTGTACTCAATTTGACCATTCAAGAAATCTATAAATAAAATACGTGCAAGAGGAAAATGGTCACTCTTGCACAGGGGGAAATTGCACCCAGTGTTTGTGTTGCTCTTCTCTCCTCTCCTCTCTTCTCTCACGTCGCGCTAAATAGCACTCCGCTCTGGGAGGTGCACCTGCACATGCGCTCTCGCTTTATCTCGCTCTCTATCTCTCTTTGTTCGTGTGCAACTTGATTATGTGCCAGGATGGTTTCCAGGTATGCAGATTTGTGTATTTTATCGACTATAGTATCTAGTTTTGGTATTTTGCAAGGCCTTCCACGCACCCGTTTGTAGCAGCTAAGAACATAATTGAGTAGATTACTTAATGGAGAGAGAGAATTTTCACACACAAGAGATTATAGAGTAGAGGGAGAGAGAGAGAGAGTACACGCAATATACGTGGTTCACCCAATGTGGGCTACATCCAGAGGAAAGCAGCCACTGGCTTTAGTACTTCAAACAAGAAGTAGGTTACAAAGGTATTATACCTTTAATAGAGCTCCTGCCTTGCTTCACTCTCACCACCTCACACCCACTTTGTTGCATCAACTTCACACTGTGTAATGTGTGTAGAGGCTGTCCTCTCTAATGAGAGGCAGCCATGTGTAGCCGCCCTTGTGTAGATAAGTCCAAATCGGACCCTCCAATCCGCCCGTGTGTGGCTGCCCTTGAGAAGACAAGTCCTCCTTTGAAATCAGCCACCGACCATTGAATTTGGCCATCGGACACCGGCCATTGACTTCTGACCACCGGCCATCGGCCAACCGGCCAAATGATTGGCCGTTTTCCAACCACTTTCCGGCCGCCGTCCCGGCCGCCGTCCGGCCCATAATATTCTGGCAAAAAGAAATATTTCAGAAAATTTTGGTTTTCGGCGAGTGATTTTGTAGCATTTAATGGCCTAAAAACTTGTGTGTAGTGGAAAATAGCATGCACATAGTGAGCATTTCATTAGAATAGATTCCTAATGATAATAACAAGAGTGCTTGGGTGGAGAAAGCAACAAAAAGAATAACACCTAGTTAGATAGCATGAACAATACTTCAAAAGAGATAGAAATTAAGCAATTGACAACAATTGAGGACCAGATTTGCATGGAGCCAGTCCCCCCCCCCAAAGGCTTTGTATTATGGTTTCTCCCATCAAGAGAGACATTTTACAATACAATTTCTTGTGTTCCTTCAATACTAGCTAGTGCAATGAAGATGGAAACTTCATGCACAACGCAAAACACTTATTGAACACAACATCAATTCCCTCATGGTCTCAGACCCAATACCTCACACACATTCAAAGATGGTGAGAGCTAGCGGGGTATGAGAGTAGATTGAGAGGAAGAAGGAGTATTCTTACGAGAAAGATGTACATCTCCTCACATAATCACTCATATTAGCGTAGCTTAGCTTAGTAATTAGCATGGTAGAGGAGATGAGCATGCATTGAAGCTTGGCTCTTGCTTGGATTTGCATCACAAAGCCAAGAGTTGTTGGTGTAGGCCTTTCTTCTCACAAGCTTGGAGTAGGTGATAAGCTTTCCATTAAAGCTTGAGAAGGAGAGAGAGTCTTCTTTACTTCACACATGAGATAGTGTGAGTGTGTGTGTCAATAATGCCTTGCAAAAATCAGCCCCCTCTCTCTCTTGGTTGACCCCCCTTGCCAATTACTCATGCTAGCATCCTATTGGACCTCCCCAGGCTTAGCCAATGACAATAAAGCAGCGTAAGTGATATCCTTCTGACATGTGTCCCCCTTTCCCCTTTTGTGAGAGCTTTAGGTAATTTAATAATTCAGCTAAAGTCTCATTGGACCCCTTTGCCTCCTGGCCAATAGGAATCAGGCAAGCCATTGGGCTGCTGAATGCTCATTGGTCCCCTTGGGAGACTGTCCAATAGTCTTCTAGAGAGCTTAATTATTATTGGTTCTTTTATTAAGTGTTTTTAAATTAATTAAACTAGATTTACTCTAGCCTAATTCTCATTGGTCCCACCTCCAAGGCCATCCAATAGGATTTGAGTACACCTTGTGGGCATCTGGGCTAGGGAGCTAAAATGTGTTCCTCTTTCCCCTTGTGTACAAAGGGATCTTGTGTGTGTGTATGAGTTTCTCTCTTGTAACATTTAATGGTCTAAAAACTTACGTGTAGCGGAAATTAGCATGAACATAGTGGGCATTTCATTAGAATATATTCCTAATGAGAATTACAAGAGTGCTTGGGTGGAGAGAGCAACAAAAAGTATAACACCTAGTTAGATAGCATCGACAATACTTTCAAAAGAGAGAGAAATTAAGCTATTGACAACAGTTGAGGACCGGATTTACATGGAGCCGATCCCCCCTCCAAAAGGCTTTGTATTATGGTTTCTCCCATCAAGAGAGACATTGTACAATACAATTTTGTGTTCCTTTAAGATTAGCTAGTGCAATGAAGATGAAAGCTTCATGCACTAAGCAAAACACTTAGCAAACAAAACTTGAATTATCCCCGTTCTCAGATCCAAGACCTCACACACCTTCGAAGATGGTGAGAGCTAGCAGGGTATGAGAGTAGATTGAGAGGAAGAAGGAGTATCTTACGAGAAAGATGTACATCTCCTCACATAATCACTCATACTAGCATAACTTTAGCTTAGTAACTAGCTTGGTAGAGGAGATGGGCATGCATTGAAGCTTGGATCTTGGTTGGATTTGCATCCACAAGCCAAGAGTGTGTCAATGTAGGCTTCTATCTCACAAGCTTGGAGTAGGTGATGAGCTCTTCATTAAAGCTTGGGAAGAGATAGTATTCTCTTTCTTCACACATGAGATTGTGCGAGTGTGTGTGTGATAATGCCTTGCAAAAATCAGCCCCCCCTCTCTCTTGGGCGAGCCCTCTTGCTATTTGCTTTTGCTCAGCCCTCATTGGACCTCCCCAAGTCAAGCCTATCACAATTAAGCAGCATAAGTGATAGCCTTCTGACATGTGTCCCCCTTTCCCCCTTTGTGAGAGCTTTAGGTAATTTAATAATTAAAATAAACTCTCATTGGACCCCTTTGCCTCCTGGCCAATAGGAATCAGGCAAGCCATTAGGCTTCTGAATGCTCATTGGACCCCTTGGGAGACTGTCCAATAGTCTTCTAGGAGACTTAATTCTCATTGGTTCTTTTATTAAGTGTTTTTAAATTAATTAAACTAGATTTACTCTAGCCTAATTCTCATTGGTCCACCTCCAAGGCCATCCAATAGGAATTGGGCACACCTTGTGGGCATCTGGGCTAGGGAGCTGACATGTGTCCCTAATTCCCTTTGTGTAAAGGGAGCCTGTGTGTGTGTGTGTGTGACTTTCTCTCTCATCCCCTAGAAGAAGGGCTCGCCCCCTCCCATGTAGGGATTGCAAAGACTTTTTTTGGTACACACAAAGCATCCAATTTCCCCTAGGGTTGACCTTTGGACACGACCTTTGAATTTTGGAACCTTAGCATTTTGGAAGTCTTAATGGGCTGAACCTTAGGGTCTTTTTAGCCCATTGTTGCACATGGATCTTTTGCAGATGCCCCCCCCTTTGGATCCCTATTTTCCCTCCTTTGGATCCCTACTGTGGCCGGTCTACTAGCTTAACCAATATTCTAGCTTTTTCTCCCCTGGCACTTCCCCACATTAAATGATCAGTTTAATATGAGAAAATCATTTGAGAGAATTAGATATTGATTATTATGATATCTCTCATCCCCTACTTCTTGGGCTTGCCCCCTTCTATGTAGGGCTTGCCAAAGACTTTTGGGACACATATAAAGCATCCAATTTACCCTAAATTTGACCTTTGGACACAACCTTTGAATTTTGGAACCTTAGCATTTTGGAAGTCTTAATGTGTTGAACCTTAAGGTCTTTTAAGCCCATTGTTGCACATAGATCTTTTGCAGATGGCCCCCCCTTTGGATCCCTATTTTCCCTCCGTTGGATCCCTACTGTGGCCGGCCTGCTAACTTAACCAATATTCTAGCTTTTTCTCCCCTGGCACTTCCCCATATTAAATGATCAGTTTAACATGAGAAAATCATTTAGCAGAATTAGATATTGATTATTATGACATTACTTCTCTCTTGAAATCATAGTCGTCCTCGACTATGGTGTAGAGAAGATAAAACATATTCATGAGTCCTTTTTCTTAGCGGGTAGAGGATCCCTATGTTACCCTAGTCCTATCAATCTTCCATAGTAGAGTGACAAGCTTTACTTGGTGTTTGGGAGACGTCGTCTCCGAAAACTTGATCTTAGCATGCATATTAATTCATTTTTGTGCACAATAAAGAAAAAGAGAGTCTTGTAAGATAGAAACTTTGTTCATTTTTAACATTTGTACATTTGCTGTGACTTTTGGGAAGCATTGTAAGCATTGACAAGGTTTGGTTATCCTTTAATTGTATGCCTTGCATCCATCTAGCATCTTTAAAAGGATAATTATTAAACTTAATAAGATATCGTCGGATAGTCTTACCGCCTCTTAGTACCTTGTCTTCATGTTGGAGAATGGACTCGGACTGCAGCACCTCTTCTTGGTCCTTGGTCTTTGGTGGGTCTTCAATAGTTGGTTCTTGAGGTGGCTCTCATTTGTAAGGCTTTAGTAGGCTCACATGGAAAGCATTGTGTATGAGCCAATGGTTGGGCAACTTGAGTTGATAGGCCATCTCATTGATTGGCCTAATAATCTGGAAGGGACCATAGTACCTTTTTGCTAACTTAGCATAGTACTTTTGGTGTCCCGTAGGATTCTTGCCTGTTGTGTGCCTTAATCGAGCCTTGGGATATTTGAGTAAGACCCGATCATTTTCTTTAAAGGCTTGGGCTCTTCTGTGCTTGTCAGCAACAGCCTTTTGCCTTTGCTGTGAGATAGAGATAGCATCCTAAATCTTTTGGAAAGATTCTTGTAGGTCTTGGCTATACTCATCTGCAACGAAGATCTTCCTGTGTACCTTAAGTAGCAAGGGACTTTTTGATCTTCCCTCAATTACCTCAAAAGGTGCTTTCCCGTGGAAGTATGTACATTGTTATTGTAGGCATACTCCACTAAGGGTAAGTACTTCTCCCATTGGAATCTTTGATCTACTTCCGTTACATAGACTTTTAGTAGATCAAGAATTGTTAGGTTAGCTATTTCACTTTGGCCATCCGTTTGCGGGTGATAGGCCGAAGAGAAGTTTCATCTTGTTCCTAAATTCTCAAAGAGACCCTTCCAGAAATTACTGGTCATTCGAGGATCTCTATCCGACACTATGGACATTGGCAAGCCATGGTACTTGAAAATTTGTGAAATGAATAGGGTTGCCATTTGATGGGCTTTGATAGTCTTTTTGACAGGTATAAAATGAGTTTGTTTACTGAACCAGTCTACTATCGTCCATATTCCCGTATTCCTATGGATAGACTTAGGAAATCCAAAGATAAAATCCATGGATATGCTCTTCCATGGTGAATTAGGGATTGGCAAGGGTTGAAGCAATCTAGATTGCTTCCCTCTATCAAATTTTGTCTTTTGGCATACCACACATTTAGAAACATACTCTTGTATGTTCGCTTGCATGGTAGGCCAATAAAAATATGTTTTAATTCCCTTTAGGGTAGACTAAATCCCTCTATGCCCCGCATAAGGAGGAGCATGAGATTCATACATTACTTTCTCACGTATTGAGCTAGTAACACATAGTCTATTTCCATAGAGAAGATAACCATCTTGTAAAGTAAATGGTTCGTCTTTCTTTCCTAGTGCAAGGGTTGAAATCACATATCTAAAATCGGGATCAATATTATACTCATCTATCATAGAAGATAGATCATTGTGAGTTGCTATGGAAACCGCATTCACTCTCGGCCGTCTTGAGAGTGCATCGGCTACTTGATTATGCTTGCCAGCAATGTGAGCAATATGAAAATGAAATTGCGAAAGGAAATTTGCCCACCTCATTTGTTTGTCGAAGAGCTTGGTCTGCATCATGAAGTACTTAAGACTTTGGTGATCCGTTCTCAGAATGAAAGGAGTCCCCTATAAATAGTGCTTCCATGAGTCTAAGGCATGTAGAACTGCAAGGAGTTCCTTTTCATATATGCCTAGAGCTTGCTCAACAGGGTCGAGCCTTCGACTTTCATAGCCTATGGCGTGCCCTTCTTGAAGAAAAACAGCTCCAAGGCAATCACCACAAGCATCACATTGGACCTCAAATGGCTTTGAGAGATCCGGTAGTGTAAGCACAGGTTGAGAGATAAGCTTTTCTTTAAGCTTTCTGAAAGCATTGTTCTCCTTGGTAGACCATGTGTACCTAACGTTTTTCTTTGTTAGGTCATCTAATGGTCCTGCTATTAGTGATAAATTTTCTATAAAGTGTCTATAGTATGCACACATACCTATAAAGATTCTTAACTCATGAAGATTCCTTGGTTTAGGCCATCCATTTATTACCTCTAACTATGATGGATCCATTTGGATGCCATCTTGAGAGATAATGTGACCTAAATACTGAATCTCTTGTAAGAAAAATTCACTTTTCTTTCGATTAACATAAAGTTTATTCTCTCTTAGAACTTGAAATATTACCTGGAGGTGTCGCTTGTGTTCGTCTAATGAATTAGAGTAGATGATGATATCATCAAAGAACACTCCTATAAAATTTTGATGAGGCCTGAATAGCTTCTCCATCAAGCGGTTGAATGTGGCTGGTGCATTGGTCAAGCCAAAAGGCATGACTATGTATTCATAAAGACCAAACGTAGTGCGAAATGCAGTCTTTTCAATGTCTTGATTAACTATCCTTATTTGATGATAGCCACGTTTTAGGTCAATCCTATTGAAGTAGGTGGAGCCTTGTGGCTTATCAAATAGGTCTTCTACCCGTGGAAGGAGAAACCTATTTTTGATAGTGATCCTATTTAGTGTTCTATAGTCGACACACATACGATATGTGCCGTCTTTCTTTTGCACTAGTAGCACAAGAGAACAAAATGGAGATGAGCTAGGACTAACCATGCCCTTCTCAACTAACTCATGCACTTGCCACACAATCTCCTCTTGTTGAGCTTGAGAAACTCTATAAGGAGGTTTGTTAGGTGGTGAACTTCCTGGAAGAAGTTCAATTGCATGGTCATCATTGCCTCGTTTAGGAGGTAGCTCACAAGGGATGTCGTCAATAAAGACATCTTGAAACCCCTTGAGAAAATTGGATAACTCTTATTCCTTTTGATTTTGTATATTTTCTTTTGTTAAAACATTAGGTTCATTTTGATAATCTTTTAAAAAAATCATGTACACAAAAATAGAGCTCTTTATTGACTTGTTGAAAGCTTGTGTATGTACAATGGATATAGTGTTACCCATTTCCTTAGCATCTATATACATATCTTTTTCCCTGAACTTAAAGGAGTTTCTCCTTTCAAGGAATTTAACATTGCCAGCCATGCAATCAAACCATGGTGCCCCTAGGATTACATCCTCATGCTTGAGAGGAGGGATAAAGAAGTCCTCTTTGTCCACATAGCTTTGGACATGGAGCCTCAATTTCCCTATTAATGGAGTGACTGAAGCTTCTTGCCCCTTGAAAGCACCGTCTGCGGGTAGGACATCTCCCATCTCGTAGGCTTGTATGCCTAGCTTGGTGGCCAACTCTATAGATATAAAATTGTGAGTAGAACCGGGGCCAAGAGAATAAAAGCATCATGTTCTCTCACCTTTCCCCAAGCATGGCATAAAGGAGATCCTTTGTGGTGAGTTTCCTCCTCTTGGATTTTGACCAAGCTAGCTCTAGGAGGATCATGGCGGTTGTTTTATTGGGGAGAAGCGTGGTACACAAGCCCTTGTTCGCCGCACTTGAAACACTGGTTATCCTTGCAATAATGCTCAAGCTCTTCAAGAGAGAGTTTATTTTTGCCTTTATAAACTCCCTTCTCTTTAGCTTTGTTGGAGTTGCCCTTAGGAGACTTTTGGACATTGTCCTTCCCCTTAGGCTAATTGGAACCCTTGTTTTTAGGGGGCTTAGAATTCCTCTTAGCCCCTGTTTGGAAATTGATTCAAGAGGCCACCAAGTATGATGTATTACCGCTAATATGGTCCGTGGTCTTTGGAAGTTGACATACTCCGCCATTTCTTCGGTTAAGCCCGCACAAAATTGCTGCTTTTGCTCTCCAAAATTCAACTTTTTGAAGACAGTGGCTTTGAGTTGTAGGTCCCAAAACTTTTCTACATATTTGTGAATGGATTCATAGGGAGAGAGCTTCAAGATTTGCCATTCGGTGTGTACTTTGTCTTTGGCATTGGTGGCCAAAAACTGCTTCGTAATGGAAGCTCTTAAAGCTTTCCATGTTTGTGGAGCTTCACCATTGGCCCGTAAGCTAGACCACCATTGTCTGGCGGACTTTTGAAAGTGCATAGCTACATGGCATAGCTTAGAGGACTCCGTTGTGAGCAGGGTGAAAACACACACAACGCCTCTATAATGACCCGACACACACTCTTGGGATGATACACACACACACATACTATGGGGCACCACTCGGCTTACACAACCCATCTGGCCGAGACAGGGAACACACCTACGGAGTGAGAGGAGAGAGACTATCCACTTTACCACTCCACATAGACACACACACACACACACACACACACACACACACACACACACACACACACACACACACACACACACACACACACACACCCAAAAAATTCAGTTCAAAAGAGGAGAAATTTTGATGTTAGATACAAATGAGCTTGGGCCAACACCAATGGGGCAAAGAGCTCACACAATGTGGGTAAAACATGCCAGATACAATCACAAACTGGAGCAGAAGCTTCGCTCATATGAGAAACTTACACATCCAAAACAGCAAAAAAACAGTGAGGAATTTGGCAAAATGGTCAGTGCCATCGCGTCCGGAACGTACCAAAATCCTAGTCTACAATGTCAAAGTGCTCAAATCCGACCTCGGATGAGCAGTTTACGGCCAAAACAGGCTCCAAAATGAGCAAAAACATAGTTGCGGCTGTTCCTCCTCTTCTCTCCACATTTTTTCTGGTCTTCTCACTGTTTTTTCAGTTTCCACACTTAGATTTATTACTTGGGCACCCTTGGACTTTTAGTTGACCTCAAATGGACCCCGAACATGCCAAAAACTGACCTCACAGTGCATAGTTGTCACCTTTTTGGTTTCATCCGCACACCTAGCACTCAACTTTTTCCAATAATGCATCCCACCACCACGTGAAGTGGCCCCAAAAGATGGTCCTCATGATGAACTTTTTGCATAATTTTCACTAGAAAACACCCACGGTGTGTCCGTACTCATCCACGTGCAAATATTGACCCCATTTGGCCTCCTGACGCCACTAGATGCCATCTGACGCACCTGTTTACCTCATGTCGTCGGCCCGCAGATAGCTTACTCAAAAAGTTTTACGTGCTACCAACCCCTCATTATTATATAAAAAACACACTGGTACTGGTAATAGTGAAAATCAATGCACTATGTACATGCTGTCCTACTTGTACACATGTGGGCCCCACATAACCACCTGGCTCTGGAAAATGGGCAGTCCTTTATTCGATGCACCATGCATGTGTATGTACATATGAACAATCCCTTGCTCCAAAAAACTCCTGACATAATTTGCCCATCCCCTAGCCTGCTAGAGCATTCATGCTCAGCAGTAGCAACACTAGTAGATGCTCATTCCACCTGGATCCCATACAAAAACACTTGGCATTCCTTGCATCAAAAGCTTAATCAAGGTTCCACCTCGTTCCCAAGGAAAACCTATAGAGATGCCATAGATAAACTTTGCATCAAGAAAACCATCAATTACTTTGGCATAGACCGGCACGTGCAAATATATCTCCTTCTCCATAGCTGAGAGGTCTCCACTAATCATCAATTCCTGCTTCTTTGACAATTCAACCTTGGTTTGCATCAACCCTTCAATCACTTCATAAGGCCCTTCACTTTCATCTTCAACCTCATTCGCAAATGTAACTGAACCAGACTCCTGGATTCCTTTGTCCATCAAAAGAAATGCAACATCAGCATCCTCATCACTGGTGGTAGTACTATCACTGTCCTCGTCAGACACTGTGGAATAGTCTTCATCACTAGACTCATCCTCATCTTCATAAAGCTCTTCCAATTGTTTACTTGTGTCCATATTATAAAGCTTCTTGGTACCTGTCTTTCCATAGAGTCTAATCGTACCATGTCTCAAATCTTGAACAGCTCCCACTGCGCGTAAGCATGGTCTGCCCAGTATGATAGGATATGCTCCCAACCCCACTGGCATCACATGAAAATCAACCACTACCTTTGCATCATATGACTCCACTTCTAAGCTCTTCACAACACCCAAACATTTTACTTTTTGATAGTTTGCCAATCTAATCCGAAACCCTAACACTCTAGTCACTGTAAAACCCATCTTCTCAATGCATGAGTGTGTTATGACACATATTTGGGCTCCACCATCCACATAACCTTGTCCCATAATTTTTCCTTTTATGCCACACATCTACTATTGGAAAAATGTCTATATCACCGAAAGGATCTCCACATTTGAGAATCCCCCAGCTCAATAAAACCTCACGCTATTGACCCTCACACAAAGGCTAATGCAAATCGCGTATAGTCAAGTCTCAAAAATGATTATCTTCCAGACCAAGTATCAGAAATGGCTAAGACTGCCAAGTAAAACCAAATATGGCTCCACAAAGGCGTACAATGCCAGTTTCCACAAGTAACGTACAATCCAGCAGACAATGTGCTCAAACAGGCGCCAAGTGATGCATGCCCACAACAACTGCAAGTGACACCACTGCTAGTATATCACTGTACTCCAGCTACCTGTACTTGTGTGAATCACTTGTACTTGTACCTGTCCCTGTAACCTGTAACTTGTAGTCTGCAACTTGTAATCCCGAATCTCGAAGCTTGAAGCTCAAAGCAGAGGGTACTCGAAGAAGATCCTCAGTGGGGGCACCAAAAAAATGTGAGCGGGGTGAAAACACACATAACGCCTCTATAATGACCCGACACACACTCTTGGGATGATACACACACACACACACACACACACACACACACACACACACACACACACACACACACACACTATGGGGCACCACTCGGCTTACACAACCCACCTGGCGGAGACAAGGAACACACCTATGGAGTGAGAGGAGAGAGACTATCCACTTGCCCACTCCACACAGAGACACACACACACACACACCCAAAAATTCAGTTCAAAAGATAAGAAATTCTGATGTTTAGATACAAATGAGCTTGGGCCAACACCAATGGGGCAAATAGCTCACACAATATGGGTAAAAAACATGCCAGATACAATCACAAACTGGAGCAGAAGCTTCGCTCATAGGAGAAACTTACACAGACAAAAAAGTAGAAAAACAGTGAGGAATTTGGAAAAATGGTCAGTGCCATCGCGTCCGGAACGGCCCAAAATCCTAGTCTACAATGTCAAAGTGCTCAAATCCGACCTTGAATGAGCAGTTTACAGCCAAAACAGACTCCAAAATGAGCAAAAACACAGTTGCGGCTGTTCCTCCTCTTCTCTCCACATTTTTTCTGGTCTTCTCGCTGTTTTTTCAGTTCCCACACTTAGAGTTATTACTTGGGCACCCTTGGCCTTTTAGTTGACCTCAAACGGACCCCGAACATGCCAAAAACTGACCTCACAGTGCATAGTTGTCACCTTTTTGCATTCATCCGCATACCTGGCACTCAACTTTTTCCAATAATGCATCCCGCCACCACGTGAAGTGGCCCCAGAAGATGGTCCTCATGATGACCTTTCTGCATAATTTTCACAAGAAAACACCCACGTTGTGTTCGTACTCATCCACGTGCAAATATTGACCCCATTTGGCCTCCTGACGCCACTAGATGCCATCTGACGCACCTGTTTACCTCATGTCGTCGGCCCGCGGATAGCTTCCTCGAGAAGTTTTACGTGCTACCAACTCCTCATTATTATATAAAAAACACACTGGTACTGGTAATAGTGAAAATCAATGCACTATGTACATGCTGTCCTACATGTACAAATGTGGGCCCCACATAACCACCTGGCTCTGGAAAATGGGCAATCCTTTATTCAATGCACCATGCATGTGTATGTACATATGAACAACTCCTTGCTCCAAAAAACTCATGACACCATGAAGCCCTCATCTCTGAACGCCGCATCAAATTGTACAGGTACAACACATTGTGAGAACTCATAACAAGGAAGCAGACTTACTCGCAAATGAAAAGCTTTAAATGGCGGTAGGAGGTGTGAAACTATATGAACCCAAATATCAAGGTCAAGAGGAGCTAAAAGACATTATCTTCTTTCTACAAGCAGGTGAGTGTCCCAAACACTTAGACAAGGTGCAAAGACATAGACTAGTTAAGAAGGCCACACCTTACCAGTTGATCGGGGATGATTTATATCACAAAGGGAAAGATTTGGTCTTGAGGAGAGTACCAGGTGTGCAAGAGATAGAGAAAATTCTTCTTTCATGTCATGATGATGTCTGTGGTGGTCACTTTTCTCAAGATATTACAAGTAGGAAGATTTTACAAGCAGGGTTTATTTGGCCGAGCTTACATCGTGATGTCCAATATTGATGTAAAGCATGTAAGCCATGCCAAATTGCTGGGGATAGACGACTAACATATGAGCCTCGAGTCCCAATAATATCTTATGGCCCTTTTGAAAAGTGGGGTGTGGATGCAATAGGTCCCCTACCTCGTACTTCTACAGGGAAGGTTTTCATCATCATGGGTGTTGACTACATGACATGATGGGCGGAAGCAACAAGCACAACCCGAATCACAGCTGAAGAGGTATCAAAGTTTATTTTTGATCATATTTTTAGTAGGTTTGGAACACCCCTAGAAATCTTATCAGATCGAGGCCCGGGTTTTAGGGCCGACCTTCTGAATGATCTCTTGAGGAGGTTAAAAGTGAAACACCTGCATTCCACACCCTACTATCCTCAATGCAATGGATTGGTGGAAAAAGTGAATGGAATGATATGTAAGATCATTTCTAAACAGGTTGTGGACCGGCCTAATGATTGGGATTGCCATTTGACGGCTGCTCTTTGGGCGTATAGGACATCTTTCAAGGTATCTACCCAATTCACCCCTTTTCATCTAGTTTATGGACAGGAAGCACTTCTACCCATTGAGGTAGAGCTCTCAAGCTTGCGCGTTCTTGCAAGAGTGGCAAAAAAACCAAAGGAGGTTTTACATGAAAGGATCTTAGATCTCCAACGACTTGAGCTAGATAGAGAAGAGTCCATCGATCACTACATCACCAAAGCGACAAGCCAAAGGGATAAAATCAACAAGAAGCTCAAGGGGAAAGGATTGAAGGAAGGTATGTTGGTTCTTCGCTATGATAACCGACTTGATACTCGACTTGACAAAAAGTTTTTGCAAAGATGGGAGGGAACTTTCATGATAAAAACAAAGTTTGGGAATGGTAGTTACAGATTAGCAGATTTATCAGGAAAACTCCTCAAGACCAGAGTCAATGGATGGAGATTAAAGCCCTACTTTCAACGTATCAATCCGTTGATAGGCAGTCATCTGCCTACATCATCTAAACTCCAAATTGGCATGGCTCCCTTCGGCTTGGCAAATGCTCCACCTATTTTTAAAGCTTTGATGTGCAAAGAAGAACCGGTCTTGGAATCTGAACATACCCAAGGCAACCCTCCCATCTCCGATTTATGGGATTGAGGTAATGAAAAGCAGGTCTAATGGAGTAAAAGAGTGCATGACACTCCTCCTATCGAAAAAAAAAGAAAAAAAAGAAAAAAAGAAAAGGAAAAATGACAAAAAAAGAGAAAAAAGAAAGAAAGAAAGAAAAAAAAGAAGCAACACCGTCCTCCTAAAGATATGAATATATTTAGGCTTGGGGGAGGGCTAATATGAGTGGCATAAAATGGTAACCATCTTTTTGCAACATTTGTCAGCCTACTCAACGTCCTCTTCCTCATATGTGTATATATTTTTCTATGCTATTAAGTTATCTAGAGTAAATTCCCCCTCTTCGTTTAACCTTTGTGGTGACACATACATTGTACTCTTCCCAAGAATGTCACCTTAGTCATATATTTATATTACCACCCTTTTCTTTTTGCTTTGTAAATAAAAGTAAGCATACAATAACCAACTATATACCCCCAAACTTTCTTACCTCTTGTGAATTAGTAGTAGAAAAATAATATATCCATCTTCCACCCCTTATAGATAAATTCCCATGGAAATCAACTCTCCACTTGTCTTTACCAAAGATTATGGTCCCTCTCTACAAGTCTTCTATGCCCCCTACATAGGTGGCCCAATATCTCTTAAGAATATACATTTAGTTTCCCTCCTTTCAAAAAGACTCCAATTGTATATTCTTTTCACAAGCAAATAATATTGGGCCCTCCTCTATTTGTTTAAACATCATAGCCTTTTGAAAAAGCATGATTCCCCTTGGATGCATACAAGCAAAGGGCCCATACAAGAAGACTTTGAAGCAAAAGGTTCCCTAGCCTAGTGTGGACCTTCCAAACCGAATTCCTTGGTGCATGGGCGTGAAGAATAGTCCAAATTCATATCAAACATGTTGAGAAGGTCAATTTTTCCTTTTGAAGCATGTCATTCCGAGCTACAGGTAAAAAGTTATGGTCAAAATAGTGTAAATCTGTCAGATTCGCAGCAAAAGGGAACTGTAAATCAAGTAAATCAAGAGAGTGAGATCTTATTTTTCCCCTACTCATCTTCTAGAAGAGCAATGAGTGTTCAAGGTCACTTGCATGTGATGGGACCAACCTAAAGATGCTTTCTAAATGCCAAGACAGACAAGTTGAGATACCCCGTAGGAGCCACCCGTAGGGCCTCATGGTGGGGCCCACCTACATTATGCACCCCTATGGAGCCTTCACGGTTTAAAATGATATTTTTGGTGAATAAATAGTCCCTTTTATGTCCAATATTCAATGAGTGGTCAAAGGACACTTAATTAGGTCTAATCACTTACTCTAATTAAGTGTAGCATAATCCCACTCCTACACAACTATAAATAGCCCCCCTTGGAGAGACTCAAGGACACACACACACCTATATTTTCAACTTCATGTTGTTTCTTGATCAATAGTAGAGAAAACCCCAACTCTCCCTCTTTCACATCCTCCCTCCTAACCTTCCTCTTTGGAGGAAGTGCAACTCTGTTCTCCACTCTTTCCATTCTACAATCTCTTACTCCATCAACCCAATAAATCATTTGTAGCACCTCAATAACTTGTAAATACATAATGATCTCTCTCATGGTTATGTTAATGATCATGAAATCATCTTCAAAACTTTCAAGTGTCGCAATTCGTGATGTTAGCAAGCGTCGGTTCTCCCCTTAAAAGGTGTGCGAGAAATCAAGTAAGTGTTCTATTCTCAATTTACCATTGGTTTGTTTCTCCACACTTATTCAATTGGTCTAAAGAAATTTCTCACTCCAACTCTCTTTTGCTTCATTACATATGCATGTGGCTACCTCTCATGGTGATTTTATTTATGTCACGGCATTGCATAGATGGAGATGAGCTCTCTATGCAAAGTGTGTTAGTTTGAATGTAAGTGATTCTCTTGTGTGTTTGAGAGGCAAGTCTTGTGAGCATGATTTTTTGATGAGTGCTTGAGAGAGGAAGAGTTTGGATGTATTATGGGTATTCTTATGGGGAGAAGGTGAATGCTATTCCACAAATTGCATATCTCATTTTGATGCACGGCATTGGGTTGCATAATCGTTGATGGTGTTCAAGTGTCCAAAGTGTATATAGAGTAAGGGGGTTTTCAAAGTGTGTTGCTTGAGTGGGCGAGTGCAAGTGTCATTTTGATTGGTTTCCTTCTCCACTCCCAAAAGAAGGTGGTGCCCCAAGTAGTGTGCGTACCTCTTACGAACATTTTGTGAGGGTAGGCCCATTGGTTTGGGTTTAGAGGCCCCATTTCAAAAAGCTCGCCCTCACTAGTAGTGGTGTCACTTGAGTTGTTGTGGGTATGCATCATTTGGCGCCTGTTTGAGCGCATTGTCTATTGGTATTGTACGTTACTTGTGGAAACTGCCATTGTACACCTTTGTGGAGCCATACTTGGTTTTATTTGGCAGTCCAAGCCATTTCTCAGACTTGATATGGAAGATAGTCATTTCGGAGACTTGACTATACGCGATTTGCATAAGCCTTCGTGTGAGGGTCGATAGCGTGAGGTTTTATTGAGCTGGGGGATTCTCAAATGTGGAGATCCTTTCGGTGATATAGGTAGCTGGAGCACCCTTTTCGTGACCTTGCCATAGGCTATGTACTAGTGATTCCTACTTGATGCTCTGGTCCTATTGATTGTCAGTTTACACATACATATACAGTTTATATTTTGGGTTATTACTGCTCTACTTCTGGGGAAACTCTGTCAAATTTTTTCCAAGTTATGATGGCTGGTTTTTTGGTCTTTGAGCCATTTATGCTGTTATACTGCTGAAATTTTGGCAAAATCAGAGGATAAGATAGGTGTGCTTTCTTGGGAGCTGCATGGTTGACTTTAATGGATGATCAAAATGGCCCTCAGTTCACTCCTTTTCATTTAACTCACAGAATCCAGATAAATGTTCATGTGTCTAGGAATATTTTTTTCCAGCAGCGCATAGTCTCTATGTTCGGGCCAAGAAGATTATGAGAGATCTTGGAATCTCCTTTGCCTGTTGTAATTCCAATGATTAACTATGAAAACTCATTTGATGTGCATGTGTTTGTCAGCCTATGGACTATTTACAAGGTCGCATGCTAGGGGTTCATCATGAACCAGTGGTTGCTGTTACTACTCAGGTTATGCCAACAATGGTCACTCCAACAATGCAAGATGATGGGCTAAGGCAAGACATGAGGCAAGTGGTAGATTTAATGAAGAATCTCAGCCTAAACATGCTAGGTCAAGTGGGAAAGAATCGAGGTCGAGGGAGGTATGCAAATCAGCTAGGAGGTGAAGAAAGACCTAAGAATGCTGTTGGACAAAGTAATGGTAGGTTCTGGAGGCAAACGCCCACATGTTATAATTGTGGAGAGTTGGGACACATCAGCTTGCAATGTGATAAGCCACCAAGGATGGGGGGAGACATGTATCCATTGCCAAGACAGGTGCTAACTAGGTCAAATGATTATGGCATCGAAATTAAGGGAGAAGAAGGAACCAGTGGATTAACCCATGAGGAAAAGGGAAAGACAAAAGTGATAAGTGTAGTCACCTTGGAGAAGGCATCAAAGCTAGAGGATACATTAGTGATGCCTATTGGGAAGAGGACCGCAAAGGACAAGGAAGGAAGAAGTTCCCTATGTCCTAGCAAGAAGAAGGGAAAGAGCCATGAAGGCGAGGATGTCAAGGCCAAGAGAAAAAGGAGGGCAGCTCGTCGCAAGTTTCATGTTTCAGATTTTCCACTAGGGGATGAGAAATTAAGCTATGACTTGAAGGAGGATCTGACAAGCAGGAAGGAAGATGTTACTTTTGGACAGCTTATAGAGATGGTGCCTAAGCTAAAGCGACAGTGGAAGAGAATGGTTAACCCAATGGAGAAAGAGCCAGAGAGAGGTTCAGTGAAGGTGTTGGCAATGGATGAGCTACCAGAAATTTGTCCAATAGTAGATGTGTGGCACAAAAGAAAAAATCTAGGACAAGGTTATGTTGATGGTGGACCCCAAATATGTGTCATAACACACTCATGCGTTGAGAAGATGGGCCTTACAGTGACTGGGGTGTCAGGCTTCCGGATTATATTGGCAAACCATCAAAAAGTAAAATGTTTGGGTGTTGTAAAGAGCTTAGAAGTGGAGGCGTATGATGCAAAGGCAGTGGTTGATTTTCATGTGATGCCAGCGGGGTTGGGAGCATATCCTATTATACTGGGCAGACCATGGTTACGTGCGGTGGGAGCTGTTCAAGATTGGAGACGTGGTACGATTAGCCTCTATGGAAAGACAGGTGCCAAGAAGCTATATAATATGGACACAAGGAAATGATTGGAGGAGCTTTATGAAGATGAGGATGAGTCTTGTGATGAAGACTATTCCACAGTGTCTGACGAGGACAGTGATAGTACTACCAGCAGTGATGAGGATGCTGATGTTGCATTTGTTTTGATGGATAGAGAAAGCCAGGAGTCTGGTTTAGTTGCATTTGCGAATGAAGTTGAAGATGAAAGTGAAGGGCCTTATGAAGTGATTGAAGGGCTGATGCAAACCAAGGTTGAGCTGTCAAAGAAGCAGGAATTGATGACACAAATGATCAGTGGAGACCTCTCAACTATGGAGAAGGAGATATGTTTGCACATGCTGGCTAGTTTTCTTGATTTGTTCATTACTTCATATGAAGAGATCAGAGGGTTGAAGGGAGAAGAGATGCATTTAGAGCTGAAAGAAGGTGCTAAGCCAGTGCGGAAAAGGCTAAGAACGATGGATCAAGAGCAAATGAAAGCCTTGCGGGAAGAGGTGGACAAGTTATTGAAGGCAGGGTTCATAGTCCGTGTGGAGACCACAGAATGGTTGAGTCCAGTAGTAGTCAGTCCAAAGAAGGATGGGAAGTGGAGGATTTGTGTAGATTTTAAACCCTTAAACGCAGCCACTAAGAAGAACCCATATCCTCTTCCATTCATGGATCAGATCTTGGATTCAGTGGCAGGTTATGAGAGGTATAGTATGTGTGATGGTTTTTCAGGCTATTTCCAATTGAAGATTGCTCTTAAAGACCGCACAAAGACAACTTTCATTACGCCATGGGGCTGCTATTGCTACATGGTATTTCCATTTGGGTTGACAAATGGACCATCCTTTTATCAAGAGAGAGCAAATTGGGTATTGGAACCATTCATTGGTAGTTGTGTTAAAGCTTTTATGGATGACTTTTGTGTTTACAACAGTAGGGATGAACATCATGAGAAGTTGCAAATGGTATTGGCTCGATATGATGAATATGGAGGACAACTAAATCCAAAGAAATGTCATCTAGCATAGCCAAGGGTGAAGTTATTGGGCCATATGGTGTCAGAAAATGGCATTGAGGCTGATCCAGACAAGGTTAAGTCTATTATTCTTCTTCCATCACCTACAAGTACGAAGCAATTGGCAACTTTTATCCACAAAGTGAAGTACATGGCGCGGTTTATTCCATTGTCTTCACAGCTCCTTTATCCATTACAAAAAGTGGCAAAGCATGATCCATTGCAATGGGATGACAAGTGTGAAGAAGTGTTTCAAGAGGTGAAAGAGGTGTTAGGGGGTTTGTCAGCCATGCAGGCTCCTGATTGGGATCAAGTGTTTTATGTAAATCCATCAGTAGGGGATGATGCCATTGGATCCATGCTATTGCAAAAGGGGAAGGGCAGCCATTATATGAGGCAGTGTATTGTGCAAGCCAAGTGAAGCTGGTAGCACGGAGAGAACGTTCTCGAAAGTAGAGCTAGTGATGGCCAGTGTAATATTTGCTTGTTGACGATTTCGTCATTACTTGCTACCACGACCTTTTGTTTTCTTGACGAGTTACGTTTTTTTGCCACAGTTAATTAATGGCACTAACATGTCAAATGTGGTCAAGAAATGGGTAATTGAGCTGCAAGAGTTTGAGTTTTCTTTTCTAGTGGAAGACAGTACAAGGGCTACCCTAGCCAATTTGTTGATCTACAAGGAGAATCCCCTTCTTTTTAAGGAAGAGGTGGTGAAAAAGGTAGTGGAAGAAGTGCCACATATCAACAATGCACATGTTTTGTTCTTTGATGGCTCATACAGAAAGAGCAATGATGCGGCATGTTTTGTTCTTTGATGGCTCATACAGAAAGAGCCATGATGCACATGTTTTGTTCTTTGATGGCTCATACAGAAAGAGCCATGATACTTTATGATCCGGAGGGGAAGCTAGTATGCAAGAGAGGGTTCAAATTGGATGCACATAGTAACAATGAGGCTGAATATGCTACTTTGGAAGACGGATTACACATTTGTTTGAAGCAGGGGGTTAGAAGGTTGAGCATAAAAGGTGATGCCTTGTTAGTGGTGAAGCAAGTGTTGGGTGTGTGGAAGACTAAGAACACCTCCTTGAAGGAAATGTGTTTCAGAATTAAAGGCCTGTTAAAAAATTTCAAAGCATGGAGCATCAGACACATAGAACGTGCTCTAAATGGAGAGGCACACGAAGCAGCTCAAAGCATGATTGAGGAGCTATTTGTGTTGAGGACCAATTCACCTCTTTATCATGGCCGGGAAAGTTTGGCTCAAGAAGAGGAGTTTTTGTTAACAGGAATCATTCCGAAGGACATTCAGAAGTCTAAAAAGTATGGTTTTGTGCGTAGGGCATACATGTACAAATTGATTGGTGATGTCTTGTACATGAAAGGGGCTGATCTGGTGTTGAGACGTGTACCTTGGCGGGAGGAGCTTTATAGAGTGTTGGAAGAGAATCATGAAGGTGCATGTGGCGGCCATTTTTCTCTAAAGATCACCTTGCATAAGATCTTGCAAGAGGGGTATGTATGGCCTAGTATACACAAGGATGTTCACCATTGGTGTAGGTCTTGCAATAGGTGTCAAGCATTTGGGAAGAGAGTGTTGAAGCCAGAGTTACAAAAAACCATTATGGCATTTGATGTGTTTGAAAAGTGGGGGATTGATGCAATAGGCCCATTACCTATCACAAGCAGGGGCAAAAGCTATATTTTGATTGCAGTGGACTATCTCTCTAGATGGGCAGAGGCTATATCAGTAAAACAGATCACTGCAAAGGATGTAGCAAAAATTGTGTATGATGAAATATGTTGCAAGTTTGGGGTGCCACTGGAGCTACTTTCAGATAAGGGGCCATGATTTAGAGCTAAACTGCTAGATTTTTTATGTGCGAAGATGAAGATTAGGCACCAGCATACCACTCCTTATTATCCGCAGTGTAATAGTTTGAATGAAAGATTCAATGGTGAGTTGGTACAAATTCTTTCGAAAGTGACAGAGCACCAAGGAAAGAATTGGGATTTGGAATTGCCTAGTGCATTATGGGCTTACTGTACTGCGGTGAAGACATGTACATGGTTTACTCCATTTCATTTGGTGTATGGAAAGGAAGAACTATTGCGTGTGGAAGTAGAGATGCCTGTGGTCAAGATGTTAGAGAAGTTGCTTGGGCCGCCTAGTGATGCATTCAAAGAGAGGCTCTTGCAGTTACAAGAGGTTCAGTTGGATAGGATGAGCGCATTGGAGCATTATGGGAAGATGCAAGATAGGGCTTTGGCAAAGATAAATGAAAAGGTCAAAAGTAAGGGTATCAAGAAACATGACTTAGTTTTGGGCTACAACAGTAAGCTGGACAACACCTTTCAAAAAAAGTTTCAAATTAAATGGGAAGGCCCTTTCAAGGTAGTGGAGTGTTTTCCAAATGGTACATATCACTTGGCTAACCTGGATGGAATTTTACATAAGTCAAGGGTAAATGGATTGCGTCTTAAATTATATCATGCTAGGTTAATGATGGTGGAGAAATATGAGTTGTCTATGGAGCAAGTAATGTTGGTGAGAGATGAGGAGACCTGTGATGAGGCGAGTCTCATATCTCTTTTTGCTGCTGCTGATCATGAATGATCTAGTAGGCTAGGGGATGGGCAAATTATGTCAGGAGTTTTTTGGAGCAAGGGATTGCGCATATGTACATACCCATGCATGGTGCATCGAATAAAGGATTGCCCATTTTCTAGAGCCAGGTGGTTACGTGGGGCGGCCCACATGTGTACAGGTAGGACAGGGTGTACATAGTGCATCGATTTTCACTATTACCAGTACTAATGTGTTTTTTCTATAATAATGAGGAGTTGCTAGCGCGTAAAAATTCTTGAGAAAGCTATCCGCGGGCTGATGACATGAGGTAAGCAATTGCGTCAGATGGCATCTAGTGGCGTCAGGAGGTCGAATGGGGTCAATATTTGCACGTGGATAAGTACGGACACAACGTGGGTGTTTTCTTATGATAATTATGCAGAAAGGTCATCATGAGGACCATATTTTGGGGCCACTTCATGTGGTTGCGAGACGCATTATTGGAAAAAGGCTGAGTGCCAGGTGTGCGGATGGATGCAGCAGGGTGACAACTATGCACTACGAGGTCAGTTTTTGGCATGTTCGGGGTCCGTTTGAGGTCATCTGAAAGGCCAAGGGTGCCCAAGTAATAAAGCTAAGTGTGGGAACTGAAAAAAAGAGAGAAGACTAGAAAAAACATGGAGAGAAGAGGAGGAACATCCGCAACTGTGTTTTTGCTCATTTTGGAGTTTGTTTTGGCCGTAAACTGCTCATCCGAGGTTGGATTTGAGCACTTTGACATTGTAGACTGGGGTTTTGGGCCGTTCCAGACGCGATGGCATTGTCCATTTTGCCAAATTTGTCACTGTTTTTTTGCTGTTTTGGATGTGTAAGTTTCTCCTATGAGCGAAGCTTCTGCTCCAGTTTGTGATTGTATCTGGCATGTTTTACCCATATTGTGTGAGCTATTTGCCCCATTGGTGTTGGCCCAAGCTCATTTGTATCTAAACATCAAAAGTTCTCCTCTTTTGAACTGAATTTTTTGGGTGTGTGTGTGTGTGTCTCTGTGTGGAGTGGGCAAGTGGATAGTCTCTCTCCTCTCACTCCATAGGTGCGTTCCCTGTCTCGGCCAGGTGGGTTGTGTAAGCCGAGTGGTGCCCCATAGTGTGTGTGTGTGTGTGTATCATCCCAAGAGTGTGTGTTGGGTCATTATAGAGGCATTGTGTGTGTTTTCACCCCTCTCACGGTGTCATTAAGTACTCAAGGCGTTGGTGATCCGTTCGTAGAATGAAAGGAGTCCCCAATAAATAGTGCTTCCATGAGTCTAAGGCATGTAGATATGTGAGGAGTTCCTTTTCATATATGCCTAGAACTTGCTCAACAGGGTCTAGCCTTTAAATTTCATAGGCTATGGTGTGCCCTTCTTGGAGCGCAACATCTCCAATGCAATCACCACAAGCGTCAAATTGGCCCTCAAATGTCTTTGAGAGATCCGGCAGTCTAAGCACAGGTTGAGAGATAAGCTTTTTGAGAAGATTTTCAAAAGCATTGTTCTCCTTGGTAGACCATGTATACCTAGTGTTTTTAAATGAATTAAACTAAATTTACTCTAGCCTAATTCTCATTGGTCCACGTCTATGGCCATCCAATAGGATTTGAATGCACCTTGGGGGCAACTGGGCTAGGGAGCTGGCATGTGTCCACTATGCCCTTTGTGTAAAGGGAGCTTACAAGAATGTCTGTGTGTGTTTCTCTCTGATGCCCTACTAAAAGGCCTCACCCCCTCACGGATAGGGATGTGGGAAGACTTTTGAGTCTTCCCACAAGCATCCAAATTACCCTAAGCTTGACCATTGGACATAGCCTTTGAATTTTGGAACCATAGCGTTTTGGAAGTCTTAATGGGTTGAACCTTAGGGTCTTTGAAGTCCATTGATGCACATTGCTCTTTTGCAGATGGCACCCCCTTTGTATCCCTATTTTCCCTCCTTTGGATCCCTATTGTGGCCGGTATGCCAGCCTAACCAATATTCTAACTTTTTCTCCCTTGGTACTTCCCCATATTAAATGATCAGTTTGACATGAGAAACTCATTTACGAGAATTAGAGTTATTATGACATTACCTCTCTCTTAAAATCATAGTCGTCCTTGACTATGGAGTAGACAAGATAAAGCCTAGTCATTAGTCCTTTTTCTAGTGGGTAGAGGATCCCTATTTTACCCTACGACATTGTTCTAGAATGGATGACTAACCCATTTGGTGCTTGAGAGCCTAAGCTGCAGCAAGCATGTCAGGCCAAAGGCTAGAGGGCAGGGCCTGACCTATGGGAGTCAAGGACTTAGGCCAAGGGCCGGATTGAAGGTGTGGACAGGGGATCAATGAAAGGCCGAAGGGAGACTGAACTCCGGATCCTCCTCCCAGCCAACGTAGTATAGGAGAGCCCATGGACCTTTGCCCTAAATGGATCCCCTGTCCACACCTTCAGTCCGGCCCTTGGCCTAAGTACTTGACTCCCCTAGGTCGGGCCGCCCTGCGCTCTAGCCTTTGGCCTGACAAAGCATGTTTGCGCATTAGTCCTATCAATCTTCCATAATAGAGTGACAAGCTCTACTTGGTGTTTGGAAGACGTCGTCTCCGCAAACTTGATCCTAAGCATGCATACTTCTTAACATTTGTGCACAATAAAGAAAAAGAGAGTCTTACAAGACAAAAACTTTGTTCATTTTAAACATTTTTACATTTGCAGCATTGTAAGCATTGACAAGGTTTAGGTTATCCTTTTATTGTATGCCTTGTGTCCATCTAGCATGTACAAAAGGATAGTTCTTAAACTTAATAAGATAACGTCGAATAATCTTACTGCCTCTCAATACCCTGTCTTCATGTCGGAGAATGTGGACTTGGGCTGTAGCACCTTTTCTTGGTCCTCGATCTCCGATGGGTCTTCAGAGTTGGTTCTTGAGGTGGCTCTCCTTTGTAAAGATTTTTAGGCTCACATAGAAAGCATTGTGTATGAGCCAATGACTGGGCAACTTGAGCTGATAGGACATCTCATTGATTGGTCTAAGAATCTAGAAGGGTCCATAGTACCTTTTTGCTAACATAGCATAGTACTTTTGGTGTCCGGTAGGATTCTCGCCCGTCGTGTGCCTTACTCAAGCCTTGGAAAATTTAAGCAACCCCTGGAACGGGAAACCTATTCTTGATAGTGATCCTATTTAGTGCTCTATAGTCGACACACATACGATATGTGCCTTCTTTCTCACCAATAACACGGGTGAACAAAATGGAGATGAGCTAGATCTAACCATGCTCTTCTCAACTAACTCATGCACTTGCCGCGATCCAATTGAACTTCTTCCAGGAAGTTCACTACCTAATAAACCTCCTTATAGAATTTTGCAGGCTCAACAAGAGGAGAGGTCATCATTGCCTCGTTTAGGAGGTAGTTCACAAGGGATGTCCTCAATACAAACATCTTGAAATCCCATGAGATTTCAAGGGATTTCAAGGAGTTGAGTGTTACTTGAGTGTTACCCAACACCTTAGCATCTAGGTACATATCTTTTTCCCTGAACCTAAAGTAGATTTTCCTTTTAGGGAATTTAGCATTGGCATCGATGCAATCAAACCATGGTGCCCCTAGGATTACATCCTCGTGCTTGAGAGGAGAGATAAAGAAGTCCTCCTTGTCCACATATCTTTGGACATGGAACCTCAATTTTCCAATTAAGGATGCGATTGAAGCTTCTTGCCCCTTGAAAGCACCATCAGTGGGTAGGACATCTCCCATCTCATAGGCTTGGATGCCTAGCTTGGTGGCCAACTTTGTGGATATAAAATTATGACTAGAACCAGGATCAAAGAGAAAAAAAAGCAACATGTTATCTTACCTTTTCCAAGCATGGCATAGAGGAGATCCTTTGTGGTGAGCATCCTCTTCTTGGATTTCGACCAAGGTAGCTCTAGGAGGCTCATTTCGTGTATTCTTGTGGGGACAAGCATGATAGGCATGCCCTTGCTCCCCGCACTTGAAATAGTAGTTATCTGTACGATAACGCTCAAGCTCTTCAAGAGAGAGGTTATTTTTGCCTTGTTCTCCGTGGGATTAAGATTTCTCTTAGCCCCTTGATTTGTGAAGCCACCATGGTATGGTGTATGACCACAGATATGGTGCGTGGCCTTTTGGAGTTGACATACTCTGCCATATCTTCAGTTAGACCCGCACAAAATGGTTGTTTTTGCTCTCCAAAATCCATCTTTTTGAAGACAATAGCTTTGAGATGTAAATCCCATAACTTATCTACATATTTGTGAATAGATTTGTAGGGAGAGAGCTTCAAGATTTGCCATCCGGTGAGTACTTTTTCTTTGGCATCGGTATCCAAAAACTACTTCATGATGGAAGCTCTTAAAGCTTTCCATGGTTGGGGAGCTTCATCGTTTGCCCGTAGGCTAGACCACCATTGTCTCGCAGCATTTTGAATATGCATAGGTACATGGTGTAGCTTAGAGGACTCCATGAAGCCCTCATCTCCAAACGCCGCATCAAATTTTTGAATGAAGGCCAAGACTTTGTCCGTAGGACCAAAGGTGCCATTTTAGGCAAAGAAAGAGATGTTCTTAGAGGACTCCATGAAGCCCTCATCTCCAAACGCCGCATCAAATTGTTGGATGAAGGCCAAGACTTTGTCCGTAGGACCAAAGGTGCCATTGTAGGCAAAGAAAGAGATTGTAGGTGCCATTGTGTGCCATTGTAGCTTAGAGGACTCCATGAAGCCCTCATCTCCAAACGCCGCATCAAATTGTTGGATGAAGGCCAAGACTTTGTCCGTAGGACCAAAGGTGACATTGTAGGCAAAGAAAGAGATGTTCTTTCCTCCCTCTTTGGACTTTTTGATCTTGGATGACCTCTTCCATGCGGCATAGGATTTCCTATGGCCTTTTCTTTTTGGTGGTTTGGAAGTTGAACTATCACTTTCTTCGAAGGAGGAAGAATTTGAGGAGGATGGAGAAGAGGGTGACCTCTTTCTCGCCTTTTTCTTCCCTTGTTCCTCCTTGTCTGCACCATCACTTTCTTCATAAGAGGAAGAGGACGAAGAAGATGGAGAAGAGGGTGACCTCTTTCTTGCCTTTTTCTTCTCTTGTTTTCTATCGTCCCTCTTTGAATTATGGTGTGGAGAAGTGTGCGATGGTCTTCTCTGTTTAGGGGGTGTTGGAGAACGTTTTCCCCGCGCTCTTCGTGGAGCCATCTCCGTCAAGGTGGCATGAGACTCACTTCTTTCTCATTATTTTGGTGGGGGCTCTATCATTGAAACATGAGTTCTCCTTTGGGAAAGAGATGCATCATCAAGCAATAGATTTTTGAGCCCGTCGTACGGATCCTCTTCTTCTTCCCTTATCGGAGAGAGGCCTCTTTTGGAAGTGTCACAAGGAGGCTTCATAGGTACTCTCTCTTCTTGGTGGGGATTTTGGAGAATCCCATGAGCACGTACCTGTCGTTGCACTTCACTTTGGAGGGATGGATTTCCCATGAATTGTTGAAGCCTAGAAACAAGGTAATTAACAAGCATTGGGGCATCATTAGTAGGTTGTTTATTAGCAAAATCAAAGCTATCAGCATTAATTTCACTCTCTTTACTATTGTCAGCCATTCTAACAACTTTTAGGTGTAAATTTTTTTAGGTGGACTTTGGCACTTCAAGCCGTAGTTTCTACTCCTCTTAACCCCTTTAGAAAAGCACTCAAGCTTCTGTACCTGTGGCCTGAATATCATTACTTGAAGGAATAGAAGAGAGGGTCTTTCAGCACCAAAATAGTACCGGCTCCTATCAAGATTCTAATAGCTCAATAGTGGTCCTGCAAGAATCCACTATTAAGACCATAGCTCTCGATGGTGATGCCCCGTTATCTGCACGAAGCATCCACATTGCAAGGCTGAAAAATCCCTATTCTATTGACTCAATTGCAATTAATAATACCAATCATTCATAGTTAGCTTGAGAACACCTCTTCTTGAGCAAGAAAAGAGAAACCTTGTGCTCTGATACCAATGTAACATTTAATGGTCTAGTAACTTGTGTGTAGTGGAAAATAACATAGACATAGTGAGCATTTCATTAGAATAGATTCCTAATGAGCATAGCAAGAGTGGTTGATGGAGAGAGCAACAAAAGAATAACACCTAGTTAGACTACTGACAACAGTTGAGGACCGGATTTACATGGAGCCGGTCCCCCCTCCAAAATGCTTTGTATTATAGGTTTCCCCCATCAAGGGAGACAATTTACAATATGATACTTTGTGTTCCTTCAATAACTTGCTAGTGCAATGAAGATGGACCATCAACCCCAAATCTAATATACATAAGTGTCACTTCTTGGATAGCAAAAAGCAAGGAGTTCACTGGTTAGCTCAGTTGAGGTTGGATCTTATTCATGGTGGCGACATAGTATTAAAACTAGCCCATTATAGATATGCTACTTGCCCTCCATTTTGATAAATGAGATGACAAATTCTACAATTGATATATGATTGTGCAATACCAATTGGAACAGAGCTTATGCTTCAAATATCTTTTTCTTGCCACTACGGATTGCACCCCGCCATGCCTCAAATGGATTAGCACACACAAAACGTGCACATCACCAGCTTAAAGCTCTTTAATACGACCCCTTTACCCTAGGAGAGAGAGTGGAGGATGAGGGAAGATTTTTCATGGGCTTTTATATAATTAAAAAAGTCCCTTTAGTTTAGGCTTTTCAGTGTCAAATTGTGACCTTTTTGAGGATCTTCTACTTAATGAAAAATGAAATAAATGTGAGGGGCACAAATTGATTGAAATGAAGGAAGTTAAGTTTTGATCAAAACTAAAGTTGTCAAGTTGTCCCCAAGGCTGTCCGTCGCCGCAGACCCTTTAAGCCAATTTGTGAGGGGGACAAATTGATTGAAATGAAGTTTTTTATCAAAACAAAAGTCTCTAGTATGTCCCCCCGATTCTGCAAAGCTGGTGAATTAATGGGAATCTTCAGAGATCCATTCCATGGCTTCGAAATGAAAAGGTTGGGGCCTGCCACGCGGAGGGGAGAGAAAAAGGGATGCCATCTGTCTCGGCCAAGACGCAGGAGAGAGAGAGAGAGAGAGAGAGAGAGAGA
This sequence comes from Adiantum capillus-veneris, assembly GCF_014529385.1. Taxonomy (NCBI): domain Eukaryota; kingdom Viridiplantae; phylum Streptophyta; class Polypodiopsida; order Polypodiales; family Pteridaceae; genus Adiantum; species Adiantum capillus-veneris. Next base: position 77,685,183 of record NC_140946.1, read on the forward strand.
GAGAGAGAGAGAGAGAGAGAGAGAGAGATATCTTTGACGTCGCTGCAGGTATTGGTTTGTTGAGCCAGAGAGCGACAACAAATGGAGCAGATGATGCCGTCGTCGTGAGTGATGGCTGCTTTGAGGGCGAGCCCAAAGGGAGCAGGAGAGGGGATATGCAGGACCTCTCTCTCTCTCTCTCTCTCTCTCTCTCTCTCTCTCTCTCTCTCTCTCTCTTGCAGAGCAGGCTCCGGCTGGGGTGTATCCCCTCTCTCTCGCTCTTGGCTATAGCAGGGCAGCCTCCGAGATTGTCAGGAGCAGGGAACAACCAGGGAAACGAACTGCTCGGGCTCTTGTGTGAGCCGGGAGTGCAGGCAGGATGAGACCGGAGATGGACACGAGAGCATACGGACGAGAAAGGTGAGAGATGGGCGTTAAGCACTCGACCAGAGGTGAGAGATGGGCCATTTGTGATGGCCAGCTGTGTGGAGGGGAAGGATGGCGATTGCGTCCAGGAAAATGTCAACGCAGGTGGGTGGATCTCAAGGTGCAAGCGTGACGACGGACGTGGGAACCTGCTGTAGGCAAAAGTGGTCCAACTTTGAAAAGCGAAGAGGACCGAATCTGCAAAGATTCCTGTTGATAAAATACGATGGACCCAGTATGTCTCTATTACTCTTTAAGGGTGTGCGGAGGCGTGGACCCTTTAACCCAATTTGTGAGGGGCGCAAATTGATTGAAATGAAAGAAGTTGAGGTTTGATCAAAATAAAAGTTGTCTCTAAGGGTGTCCGCGGATGCAGATCACTTAAACGTGGCACATACGATTTTGAGGTGCTTCATTGATTAGAATCTTGGTGGATACCTTGGGTTTGATAGAGAGAAAATGTGAGGACGATAGACGGGTGGCAACTTGACGTAGTTGACACTTACTGTGCAAGAGACGTGGCAGCCATGGAGTTGGTGAGCATAATGTGAGGAGAGAGGAGCTGCTAACATAAAGCTAGGACATGTGGTAGCATAGGGAGGTTGCTCGCTCTCTGTGTGTGTGTGTGGGGTAGGTCCATGGGTGGCATATCTCTCTCCGATCTGCATACCACTTCTTTTCAAGGCCATAAGCCACAACATGACGAATCGAGCCAAAGCATGCGGTGGGAGCCGAGGAGGGCAGATTGACCTCCTGATTGGTTGTGTACTCTCTCTCTCTCTCTCTCTCTCCCTCTCTAATCTTAACACATGCAAGCAATCCTCTAATTAGATGCATGCAGGACTGGGGAGGTGGGGTAATGGAAAGATGGTGCAAGCGAAGGTCCCTTAAGGGGGGCGAGGGGTGGTGGTGGTTGTCAAGTACATGTGTAGGAATCATCCCCAAAGGGTTTGTTCAAGCTCGAAGATTCCAAAAGCAATCAAATCATGAAAATTGATTAAAATGGAGGAAGTTAAGTTTTGATCAAAACAAAAGCCTTTTTCTTTTAAGGGTAGTTGAACTTTTGAAATTGAACGCAAAACGTGCCACCACGGGGTTCGAACCTAGTTCCTTTAACCCACACTCGTAGCCTAGTGATCAAAACAAAAGTTGCCTGTACGGGTGTGTGCCAACACAGACCCTTTGAGCCATTTTTTTGTTTTCACAAAAAATGATAGCTTCACCACGTTCATTACCACTTTACGCACACTCATGTACTAATGTACTATTTTGGGTGGGGTAGACGAGGATAGAGTTGCAAGTGGATGAGAGTGGATGTATGGCGTAGGAAGAAAGGATGTAAAATTGGCAATCAATAGTGTGGAATTGCTAATGCGGGCATGAGTAGACATGAATGATTATCATGGTTTGGCCATGCAGAAGTCATATCCCTTTCTTGTCAAAGATCCTGCATCTGACACCACTCTGGTGGATACGTTGGTAGAGCTGCTCTTAGAGTCCATCTGATCAATGTTGCTCGTCTAGGTGAGGGCCTTTGAGGTGTGTAGTTGCCATCTGTAAGTAAGCCACCACCTCTATAGAGAGGAAGAAGGGGATACATCCGCCATATGCATCGTCCTTCAACTCACGGAGGTCACTCTTATATATGTACACATAGCATGTGAGTTCACTTGAAGGGGTTTCTAAAGCACCTTTTTTTACATTTTTGTCACACACATAAGGGTACTAAAAAAAGAGGTTTTTCAAAAGAGATTGAAGTATGTGGCTCTAATCATTTTTGCATTTGTTTTAACAAGAATCTAGGGAGATACCTTTGAGCTTGGGAAAGGGAAAACAAACCCAGGACACGGATATTTTTAAGGCAAAAGCAAGGGCATGCCGCGTGTAAGGGTGACGATTTTTTGGGGCATTTGTCTGCAAGAGGAGATCGCACCTCCCTCCCTCCTTCCGTCTCTCTCTCTCTCTCTCTCTCTCTCTCTCTCTCTCTCTCTCTCTCTCTCTCTCTCTATTTGCCACCGCGGAGGTGCGTGCTGGAGCACTCAGGTCGACGGAAGGAGGTTCAAGCACTGTCGCGATGAGCATGAGCAAGTTTGGGCCATACGCACGGTGCTGAGAAATGAGGAGCATGGTCGTCAGATTGCTTTTCTTTTGCCCTAAGAAATGAGGAGCATGGTCTTCAGACTGCTTTTTTTTTGCCATGGTTCTCTTCGGACTAACTCACTGTCCGCAGTGGAAGACAATTGAGATGCAGGCGTGAGTGTGGGAGACCATCGGCAATGTGTGCCCTGCTTGATGGACGAGGCTCGTGAGCAATGCGTCATGCACATACAAAGTTGCGTCTTGTGAGAGAGAGAGAGAGAGAGAGACAGAGAGAGACCGACAGAGAGCCTACGATGGGCGATAGCAGCATTGAGCCACTACGCTAAACAGGCTAGGACACGGAAACTGGGGCGAAAGTTCGGCTCTTAATTTGGGAAGGCTGACAGAACGAATCTCCAGGACTAATTAATTAATGAAAAGTGAGTGTAGACCTAGTAGGTTGTTTAGTAGGTGCCCAAAACGACATTTTTGAGTGAAGCCATTAATTAGTTTTTTGGGGGGAGTATTGTTTTTTTTAGTGCTTAAGGGAACCCCTAAGGGCAGCATAGGCGAATAGCCTAGTGGTTAAGCTTCAACTTTATACTCTCTACGTGCTGAGGTCAAATCTTAGCCATTAGGATTGGTTTTAAATTATGAGTTGAATGGAGATGCTAAAGGATCTTGGGAGATTCTATGTAATGGAAATTGAAAGTGGAGCCATAGGTGACAGTATATAATAAGAAAAGGGTGTATTTAATTAGTGAAAGATCCACCTATAAAGCGTTTTAAACTTAGACCTTAAATGCACTTGATATATTAAATGCACTTGATATAGGGACTTTACATATAGTGACTCCTTTGTCCTTGAAATATGCATCCTTCCAAGAATGGACTTAAATAAGCTCCAAAACTTATCCTAACTTCATGAATTTTGTATTTGAATCAAAATATGATCGATGAGTTTACGATATATATTGGCTCTACGAGGCGCACATTAATTTATTAGGGTGCGAGATTTCTTGTTGAAATTTTCGCGACAAGGAAAACTCTTGGTGGCTCTGTTTCCCACGCGCCACGTTGTCTGCGCCAAATCCCTTGGTTGTCTTGTCGAGCCCAGGATAGAGGTCCTGTAGTGGTGCCTTCGGTCGCCTGGTATCCGCGCGGTGCAATTGTGTGACAGCATAGACAAGGCGTTGGCTTCAGTGGGCTGGTCTGCGTGCAATGCAATTCTGTGTCAACAAAGCCAAGGAGACATGCCGCTCCGCCTGCGACAATACCTTCCTGTTGCAGGTTGTGAGAGAGAGAGAGAGAGAGAGAGAGAGAGAGAGAGAGAGAGAGAGAGAGAGACAACACAACCTGCGTAGCACACCTTGGCCGTAGCTCGACACAGAGCCATCGTCGCAGCACAACTCCGCAGGGCTGCTCCTGCTCGAGATGCCTCTATCGCCCCACTGCATGAAGTGGAGGAATATGAGCGCCCAGGTAGCTCGAAAAAAAATCAATAGCTTTCACGCATGTGATGACACGTCGCTCTCTTCCCACGCCTCTTTGTCACGGGGATTTCGGCTTTCCTTTACTTTTTGCCCGGTATCTGATGAGATACCCTGTAAATTGACCTGCTCGCAAAATTGAGGCAACATAATTGCTAGAATTATAGTTGATTTACCGAAGCTATTATAAGGTTTTGATTTTTTTCAATTGTCATGTAACTTTCCCGGTTGTTGCTATTCTCTTTGATGGACTTTGTTTGGTTTTATCTTTGCTTGAAAAATCTTGCTCGATGCTTGGTACGACTCGAAACAGAGGTACTCCTCTTGCAAAGACAGTGTGCACTGGAGGTATGAATCTACCACTGGCGAAGGAACCTAGGTAGATGGACCAACACCTTTGTATGTGTAAAACAACCATGCCTATAAATAAAAAAAGGAAATTTACACACATGCTTGCAAAAAATTAGCTATAAGTAATTTTAAATCCATTGCTTGGAACTACCGCCTCAAGACTTGGGTCCATTGGAGGTGATGTCCACCTTGGATGGGGGCCCATCTAGACGTGAACCAACCAAAGAAACGATGATTGGGTTACTTTCTAGTAGGTGGTCTCTCATCCAACATCTATATTAAAGGTTCGTAAGTATTAGGACCTAGCTCTATATCTAATCTGCATACCTCTACATGTCTACACCCAATCCTCTCTCCACACTACACTTTCTCTTCCTCACATAGATACACTCTCACACACATATATACTATTAGACCTAAATAGGGGCTAGTAATGCCAACAGTGTAGTGGCACCTCTTTAGATATCATCACCATGTCAATCATGGTAAAACCAAGGGTACATTGTGGTAATCCATATATGAGTGGACCGTAGACCATAGAGCCACGATTAAAAAGAGATTATACCCACGAGGAAGCGTTCAACCATCATGTGCTATGCTCCCTTGCTTAGTGTTTACATACATGCACATACGAACATATATACATATACACATGCATACATATCTAAACATAGATACGGACATATACACACACATATATTCATGCATACACACACATATATACATACATATACAAATGTATATGGGCTCTCTCTATCCATCTATTTCTTTCTCTCTACTCTCCCTCCCTCTCTACGCTACTCTATCTCCCTCCATTTCTCTACTCCATATCTCTCTTTCTCTCTACTCTATCCCTCTCTCTCTCTCTCTCTCTCTCTCTCTCTCTATATATATATATATATATATATATGCTCTCCCTATCTCTCTCTACTCTCTCTATGTCTCTCTTTCTCTCTACTCTCCCTCCCTCTTTACTCTACTCTACTTTATCTCCCTCTCTTTCTCTTCTTTATCTATCTCTCGCTCCCTCTATCTCTACTCTACTCCCCCTCTCTCTCCCTCTCTCTCTCTCTCTCTCTCTTTGTGTGTGTGTGTGTGTGTGTGTGTGTGTGTGTGTGTTGGAATTAGGGTTGTAGGAAAACACAGACAGATTGAAGAAGACAAAGCAAGCTCAAGTCACATAAAGAGAGTGTATTATTTAGTGTGCAATGGAAAGATAAGATAGCCCTAGAGTGATGGGCGTATATACAATGCATGGGGGAAAAAACCCCCTAGTGAGGGAAAAAATGCCTCGGTGGTCCTAAATTTGCTCACACATATCACTGCCACATGTATATGTTAACAAACCTCCCCTAGGAGTGATGCGGTGAACAAGAGCTGGCACATAGAGTACAGCGAAGCTCCATGCCCTAAGAACATGATCAGCCCACAAAGGGGAGTAAGCCCAAAGCTTTGCAGAAAGCTTCAAACTACTCATGAGACAGTGCCTGTGTGAAAAGATCTACAAGGTTGTTATGTGTCGGCACATTAGCCAAGCTGATCTCTCTTGTTGAGAGCCTTTCCCTGACATAGTGGTAATGCACCTCAATGTGGTTTGTGAGAGCATGAAAAATTGGGTTCTTTGCACTACCAATGCGCTCTAAATGTCAGTGTTCATAGTGTCCTGTCCAACACCCAAATCAAACATAAGGCATCTGAGCCATACACACTCAACCGTAACTGTGAAGATTGCCATGTACTCAGTCTCACAACTAGAAGTGACCACACTAGGTTGCTTCTTGCTCCACCATGATATGCATGAACAGCCGAGCATGAAACAAAAACCACTCATGGATACTCGCGTGTCAAAACAACTAACCCAATTTGAGTCCAAAAAAGCATGTAAATATAGTGGTAATGATCCCCCCTTCAGATAAAACAAGCCAAGATGTAAAGTGCCACTCAAGTAGCAAAAATTTCTCTTGACAGTTTGCCAACGCTTAGACCCTGGCCTATGTATAAATCTATTGACTTGTGAGACTACAAACTGAATATTTGGCCTTGTGTTGCACACATAAATAAGGCAGCCAATAGTAGTTTGGTAAAGAGTGATATCGACAGGATCACCAGCATCATGAAGATTCAATTTCAAACCTCTTTACATGGGAGTGGCAATAGGTTTTCAATCCTCAAGTCCAAACTTACATAGCGATGTCTCTATGTAACTTGTCTCACACAAGGCAATACCACCATCATATTGCTTAGATTGTATACCCAAGTGTTGACCCACAAGTCAACAACACGACATAACTCAACAAAGACTTACTTTTTGAGAGTTATGAAATGCTGCGGATTATGCTTACAAACATCATCTGTAATGAGTAGTTAGTCTAGCTGTAGAAGCCGAGGTGCAATGGCACTTCCACATTGTACATACAAAGCCATTTTACCCCTTGAACTCTATTTTAGGTTTAACCCTATGGTAGCCTTAGTATATAAGGTACCTAGGTCATTTTGTAGAAGAACTTTTATAATAACCAAATTTTAAGCTGCCGTCAACTATGTGTGAGACACACACACACACGCACGCGCACACACACACACACACACACACACACACACACACACACACACACACACACACACACACACACACACACACACACACACACACACACACACACACAGAGAGAGAGAGAGAGAGAGAGAGAGAGAGAGAGAGAGAGAGAGAGAGAGAGAGAGAGAGAGAGAGAGAGAGAGAGAGAGAGAGAGCTTCTTCCTAGTGCTACTCCCCGCTCGTACATCACATTGGAGATCCGATTGCACCATTGTGATAAGCTCAGTGAGAGCTATGCGACAACTCGAAGCATTCCACACGAGACAAAGCACACGCATTGACATATCTACAAGATATTTGTGGTCTTAAGTGTATTAAACAATGTCTGTTTTTTGCCTGCAAGTAGTCATTAGAATCATTGCGATATAAGTTACACATAGGTACTCATAAACTTTAGTTTTGGACACTTCAAAAGTTCATCTTTGTGTTCATATGCGTTTTTCACAGATGGATCTACAGTGAGGGTTTTGAGTGTAGAGACTTTGAGACAGGTGTATCCTAGTGCGGGGATAGCATTCCTTAAGTTTCGTACGATTCTGATATGGTTTAGTGAGTTTCCTTTAGTTTGTGTGTATGCGGATTGGGTGCTGTAGTTAAGAGTAGCGAGATTCTAGATTGTGGTTTAGTTATCCTTCCAGAGTGTTGTATGGTCTCAGTCTGACAAGCTAAAGAGATTGCCTCCGTGCACCTATTGTGTCATATGTGTCCTCGATTGACATTATGTTGATCTAGGTTGTGTTACATGCACTTTATGGGTGTTGTGATTCGCTCCGACAACATTGACGCCACTGCCGGGGACACAAGGACTTGAGTAGGTAATCCTACTAACATTCATGTGATGGTATCTTGCTTTAGTTTTGGCTAAAGAAAGCAATTTTTGTAAGTGGATCCAGAAGAGGTTATACCAAGATCAAGTGGATAGCCAAGAAGCGTGTGTCTTGCCAAGGGTCTGTGACTAGATAGATTTAGTTAGGATTTTTAGTATTAGTGGTAGATTAGAGTAGTTGTTGGTGGTTGAGTGATTTGTGAGGTGATAAAAAAGTTTGCTAGTCCGTGTGTGGCATTGAAGTGTTTTTCTACTCATAGATGCAAAACTCCATATGATGTGTAGGGGTAGTTTTAGATAGGACATGTTGATTTTAAATCTAGAGCTATTCATCACTGATTTATTTCAAGTGTGTGGCATTGAAGTGTTTTTCTACTCATAGACGCAAAATTCCATATGATGTGTAGGAGTAGTTTTAGGTAAGACATGTTGATTTTAATCTAGAGCTATTCATCACTGATTTATTTGCTAAAGTTCTTGTTTGCATTTAAAATCTCTAAAAAGGCTTCTTTTGAGGGAAAAATACAATAAACAGCTTTCTGCTAACATTTTTGCATGGCGAATTGGTGTTGAGCATATAAGAGACCATGTGCAAGGGCTCTATGAACAAAAACTAAAATTCTGTACACTTGGACATCATACATGATGATGTCTCAAGATGCATTTGGAGACTAAATTTGACAAATCTAACTGCACCAGAGTGTCCAAAAGGGGTGTTTTACCCTATGTACACATTGAGACTAGAGTTTTGACCAACTCTTGACTCCCAAAAAGTAAAAGACGGGCTGTCTAAAACGAAAAACAAAAAAACTTGTGATTCTAAGCACATTTTTGCATGGAAATTGGTACAAGGGCTTGAAAACCAATGCTAGAGACTTGGGGATGCATGTGAATGAATTCTGACAAAATTGTTTCCAAAATCATCTTTTGCATGTTGTGTTGAGCACATACACCAAATTTCATTCATTTGGGCTTATAGATTGAAAACTTGGGGGCTCTTACTCTTTCAGGAGATTTCCTTGTCAAAAGTGATGATTTTTGAGTTCCAAATTTTTTTGTGAGCACGTACTCTTGTTCTACACATCAAGAGGCACATGTGTTAGAAATAGAACTAAATTTTGACCACTTGGACATCATATGCGTATGATGTCCTAGAGGCCAGATCTGAGGTCAAAAGCTACATCTAAGTGCACCCTTGTGATGTAGAGAATTTTGAAAGCATATAGGCCAAATGTCATCAAAATTAAGATATTTTTGGGCTTGGAAAGACCACAAATAGATCTAGGAAAAGTGATTGCTTGAATTGAACATAACTTGCACAAGAAGTGTTGAAATTCAATTTTGAAAGTTGTTCTGAGTTGCTAGTGTTGTGAGGAACATGTGGAGCGAGTTTCATCTAATTATGACCAATTAGACATCATATGTGTATGATGTCTAAAGGATATTTTTAGGGACCAAAATTGAATTTTGAGCATACAAGGATGTTACGTACAACAAAACAAGCTTACATACCAAGTCTGGGCCAATTCTGAGCACATAAACATCATAAACGTATGATGTCTCAAGGTCAAATCTAACAGTCCAATTGCACTTTTGACCACACTAGGAGTTGGGAAGTGATGTGTTAAGAGTGCTTGCAAAATTTCATCTCATTTGGACACATACTTTTGCATTTAAAGAGATTTTTGCAAAAACAAGAAGGTCAAGGTGAAAAAATGGTGATTTTGTCCAATTTTGACATCCAAATCTGTTTGTGATCACATATCTTGTTGTATGCATCAAGGAGTACCTTGGGTAGAAATCTAGGTAAAATCTGAGCCAAAAGACATCATATGCGTATGATGTCTTAGGGGCCAAATCTGAGTCAAATCATACATCTGCGTATACCTAGTGTCCTAGAGCATAAAAGAAGTCCCTAGCTAAAATTTCATTGCATTTGGAGCACATTTGGACTAAAAAATGCCAAAAGACAAAAATTGGGCAAGGTTCTTCTTGTAGTGACCATAACTTGCACAAAAAGTGTTCAAATTGAAGTTTGAAAGTTGATGACAGTTGCTTGAGGAGATAGTGGGACAAAACTCACTTCATTTTTTCACAAAATGCATCATACGCGTATGATGTCTCAAGTGCCAAAATTGAAGTCAAAACTTGCATATGAGCTCACAAAAGATAAAAATATCTAAAAGTATCTGAATCACAAACTCAGACTTGAAGTGGTTAGAGTACATCAAGGAGAGTCTACAATTAAAGTTTGGAGCAATTCTGAGCCAGAAGACATCATACGTGTATGAAGTCTTCAGGCACAGATTGACTATTTTGGCTATAATTTGGGCTACCGATATCAAATTTAGAAACTTTTTTTATCAGAACAAAGCTCGAGAGTAGCTCTACAAGATTCAGTGTCAACCCTGAACAACAATCAAAGACCCTTTGGGTCATTCATTGTTGGTCAACATTTGAAAAAACATCGTTTAAGGCCTCAAATTTCATCTGGAAGCTACGGGTTCCTAGAACCACCAAACATGAGAATTCCTACGAGAATTCCAAAGAGGGAGCCACCTAGATTCCCTTCTAGAGAGCTAGCGAGAGATGAAATGATCACAGAGATGGCATACACGCCTTCTCAAGGACCAATCTCTGATAGAACGACTAATCCCTTCGAAGAAGAGCCTAGGCATAGTGGAAGACTTGAAGCGAGAGAAGGATTGGGAGAATCTATGGTTAGACTTGTAGACAATCGACGACCTAGACCATCCTAGATCCAGAAATGGCTAAACAAGAAATATGCCGGAGATAAAGATCCGAGGGATCACGTAGCCACTTATCAAAAGAGTAATTAGAGCAGAAGAAGTTTTGGATTTTGCAACACAGGTTGCAGGATTTGGACTGACTTTGAAAGATTACGTGGCTACATGGTTTGACTCAGTGGAAAGACGTGATTTTGAGACTTTAGACGAGCTATTTGACAGAAAGGCATAGCTCACAATATGGTCTTGCAAATTCACATATTCAAACAAAAAGAGGATGAATCAGTACACAAAGCGGCATTACGGCTCAAGAGATATGTCAAGTTCTGTTCAAGAGCGGAACAAGTACGGTTAATATTGATCTTTATCCAACGAATGAGACATGTGCATCTTCAAAAGAATCTGCATATGATAAGGAGCCTGATGCTAAACGAATTGATCAAAGAAGCTCTTTATATGGTGGATAACTATGAGAAATATAAAGAAAAAAACTGTACGATTCAAGAGGACAACACATCCTCTCAGCACAGTGATTCACGGATGAGTGAGTCCATTTGCAAAACAAGTGACACCTATTGATCAAGAAAAGTCTATTAACAAAATGGTCAAGAGGTTAGCTCCTCTTGTAAATTCTGATCCAAGGGAGCTTAAGTGATGTGAAATTGAGGGAAAATGGACAAACCATATGAGGGATGAATGTTGCTACGACATGGAATATGCTAGGGAGAGGTATGTAGAACCTATTCTAGTAGCACCTCCTCCACCTAGATACACTATGGGAAATACGCCAGGTCCAGTAGGACTTTCAAGGCCACAGTCTTTCTTAGGACAAGAACCTCTGTTGCCAGGTGCTAGAATGTCTATAGACATGAGATACACACAGATAATGGAAGCATCCAATAAATAATCAACGGTGCCAATTACAATGTGTTATAACAACCAAAGTGGGTATTGTCCTTCGAAGAGACAAAAGATGAGAGAAACACATGGAATCGTGAGGCCAATACAACCTCAACCTTCTCCGTTTCGACCTAAAGAAAGAAGGTATGAGATGAATGAAAAGATATTGCAGTTCATTGTCAATAGAGGCTTAGGTAGGCCAGAGCCCATTTATAGTAAAGAGAAATTGCAAGAAGAAGCTCCTCAGCCAGAGATATATTGTCACAAAAGTCGTGATAACCACTTGGTCAAACAATGTCCTCAGACAGAGATCACACAAGTGAATGCCTATTGTCTTGACTGTGGTGTCACTCACTGGATCCCCGACTGTTTAAAAACCCAAACCAAGTCAAAAATATTACAACAAATGTCTCAAGAATTGTTCAACTACCTAGTAGCTCGAATAATAAAAACGTTGTACCAGTTCAAGTAGTTACAAGAGTGCAAGCTCAAAAGGAAGTTGTTGAGAGCCCAGAGACAAAGAAAACAGAAACTGATGTGAGTCCAAAGACAAGTGAACCAAAGACGCAAGAGCGAAAGGAATAGTTGGAAAGCTAGAAAGGCTAGGATGAAAGCATGTAGGGAACGAGAGCAAAAATCCCTAGCTGAGGGGATTACCCAATCTAAAGAAAAGATAAGACAACATGAGGAAATGGTTTCACCTTCTCTTATGCAGATGTCTCAACCTCCAGAAGAATCATCCACCACAGAGGAGAAACCAAAAAGTGTTAGTTGAGGACGATTAGTATTGGTCGAGAAGGTTAATGAGCCATAAGATGCCATCCTAAAAGCCTATGAGAAACGGCTCAAAAAAAACCAAACCCAAAAACACAGGTGGATGACATATCCATATGCGAAACTAGAAAAGGACAAGCTTGAAATGTGCCAAAAAATTATTCAAACGGCCCAAGCTTTACTAGAACCACCAGTTGGAAAGCCTGAGGGTGTGATCCATGTCCCACCTACACCAGTAATCCCACCAAACCAAGAACAAAAAGAGCTAGATTCCAATCATGAGAATGGAAAAAAGCTCAAGGACTCCACATTAGATCCAAAGATAGTGTTGAATACCATGGATAACTCTTCCGATGGATTTTACATAGCTATACTTTACAACTGTAAAAAAATAGATTGTCTTGACAAATTGTGGAAGCAAGTCAGAGAGGAAAATGAAGAAACTGAAATAAGCAAACGAGTAAACCAGACGGATGATGAAAGAGGAGTGTCACTTCCACCAATAGAGGAAATTGAGACTAGATCTCAAATGAATTTAGAAGTGGAATTGTATTGGGGAGACAAAGGATTTGTATAGTCTATCGATAGTATCTCCATTTGCTAAGAACACTATCGTCCTATATGGGAGAGCACGAGGCCAATTCACATGTTGTTCCAGCCCCATCATCGAGACTATCTTCTAACAAGGTCATCGATTCAAAAGGATTGATTGACATTTTGTCGACACGAGACACTTGTACGATAACGTTAGACAAGTTGTTTAAAATACAACCAAACATGTGGGATACTGTGGGAAAATGCCTAGACAAATTTGATGTTAAAAAATCAATGACTCAAATTGAGTAAGGGATCAAAGAGCTAGAAATGCTTCAGCTAAACACTTAGCCAGTGCCACTAAACAAGGTAGGTGAGTACTATGAGAGAGAAGATGAGAATACTACTCTTCTTGTGGAATTCCAAGGTGTTAAAACCATGGCAATCCTTGACAGTAGAGCTGGCGTTGCCATTACAACAAAAGAGATCTAGAAAAAATGGGAAAAACCAACAGTAAGGGCTACCAAGATGAAATTGCACCTTGCAAACGGACACATAGAAGGGCCCATAGGACTGCTAGAAAAATAAATTGTTACTTCTTGTGTCATTGAAAATGACCAAATCTTTGCTATTGTTGACTTTGGCAAGAACAATTATGATAGAAAGACCATAGTTTTACAGGGATGTGACGAGAACATTTGTGGAGGAGTTTAATTCAGCTAGGATCAGAACTTCCAGCATGATTGGGTAAGCCTAAAGAGCTATGGATGTGTGGAGCTTTGTAATGCCAAATCTTAAAGCAAGAGGAGTGAGTTTTAGAAATGGAAATCGAAGATAAGAACTATATCCCAAAACCCCTTTTTGCGGAAGCATTAGAGCCACTTGAATGGGAACACATCTTGGCTACTCTAAATGTGTGCGCTATTCAAGACGGTCCGACAACAAAGTTTTGTGATGTATATGGCTATGATGTCGTTCCTTACTTTGCAATGAGTGTGATCCAAGAAAATGAAGATAAGACTTGAGCAAGATGCCCAAGGTTTCATGGAAAATATGTTGACAACAGAAAACTAGGGGAGGTCTTGGCATTGTTGATATGGAAAAAATGGCAAAAATGTTGGCTGCCAAATGGGTTGTAAGGGCCATGGATAGTGCTGATTTTTGGGTGTACTAAAAGGAGCATTCCGAACTTCTTTTTGCAGGAGTATAAGGCATGAAGCTTTTTAACAATTTGGAACCTGATTACTTCCAAATGGACAATTAAGGCAACTGGTTCTCTCATAGCTTCCAGAATGTGGAATGCTTGGTTTTGTGTCAAGGAAAAGATGCATGTTCCACAGAAGGTAATAATTGATCCATCCTTGCTATATCAGGACTCAATCTGGATAGGATGAACAACAAACCAAAAAGGTAGGCAGTTGTCTATCAAAGCACACAAGTGTTTCAAAGTTGGCATAAAACAGTGGGGAGACTTGCAGTGTAATGGGGAGTGGATGACACGTGCTCATATAACTAACATATTTAAATTATCTATTGATGGTCTCCTTCATGAAATTATTTGCAGGTTAAAGGTGTTACCATATACATGTGGTAGTGATGTGTGTGAACACACTAGGACCGCTGAGGCATTTTTTCCCTCTTTAGGAGGTTTTTCCCCCCGTGCATTGTATATATGCCCATCACTCTAGGGCTATCTATCTTTCCATTGCACACTAAGTAACACACTCTCTATTGTGTGCCTTGAGCTTCCTTCATCTTCTCCAAGCTGTGTGTGTTTCTCTGCAACCCTTATTCCAACAATTGGTATCAGAGCAGGTCACGTCCTCCCTGGCTTAGTCGCCAGCTGCTCCAGCACACGCCTGCTCACTTTCTCTGATTTCAGTGAGCTTTGGCAAGCGTTCGTAGGTCAACAAATACTTTGGGTGATCTCGAAGAGCTCAGTCTACTCAGAATTTTGATTTGGGCTCATTTCGGCCTCCGTTTCCACTATAGGCAATATTGCACAGGCAATTTTGTCATTTTGTGCAGAATTTTTGTCAGTGCCGTTTTCTTCATAATAGGTGCCTTATAGTATTCTACGGTTTGTGCTATATAGCACAGGTTGTTCCCGCTCCGTTTCTCCTATTTTCGGGCAGTTTTCACATCAGGTGCAACATTTACCATGGCTGACAACAACACAGATGTGTTCAAGATGTTTGCTGCTGAGGACAGGTTGGATGGGGACAACTACCCTATGTGGGCTTATATGATGCAACATGTTCTTGTGTCAAAGGGTGTCCGGAACATTGTGCAGGGCATTGATGTACGTCCTGGTTTCGAGGATGTAGGCGATGTTGAGGATGTTGCAGGTCTTGCTGCAAGGATTGCAGCTGTTAGAGTTGTTTTGCCTACGGCAGAACAAGCTCGTTGGGATGTTAAGGATGCACAGTCTCATGCATTGATTGCGTCGTCTGTGAAGCGCACCATCGTTCCTCACATCCGTTCAGCAAAATCTGCAAAACAGGCTTGGGATATTTTAGCAGGTCTTTATGCAAGCTGCAATGAGGCTAAAATTGCTTTGGTGCGTAAAGAGCTGGAGTCGAAGATTATGCATGAGGAAGATGATATGGACACTTTCCTTGCTAGTGTCAATGATATCAATGAGCAACTTATTTCTGCAGGTGAAGTTATTTCAGACAGTTCCCTTGTGCAGACTGTTCTTGATGCCTTACCAGATTCTTACCAGACTTTTGCTAGTACTTGGAGACTTATGACCCAAGGAAATCCTGAAGTTGTCAAGTTTGATGCATTATGCACATTGTTGTTGCAAGAGTCACTTTCCAGAAAAAACAGAACTAGGCAACGTGCAGTTGAACAGGCTTTTATTGCTTCTCAAAGAAAGGGTGGTAACAGTAATGCAGCCACTTCTTATGGTTTTGCTGCGAGTGGCAAAAATTCTGTTCCTAATGCTTCTGCTGGCAGTACTTCATCTGGAAATTCTGGTGATAAGGGCAAAAAGAAGATGCGTTGCCATTATTGTAAAGCTAATGATCACTTGATCAAGTCGTGTCCTAAGTTGAAGGCCAAAGAGGCTAAGAAGAAAGAGGGTGGTTCCACTGCAAATGTTGGTTCCACTACAAATGCAGCCATTGTTGAGTCTTCTGTGAAAGGAGACTGTGTTGTTGATGTTGATGCAGAATGGGCTTTTACGCAGAGTGCACTTACAATCCTGCTGTCCATGATGCATGCTTGTCAATTGCTGTAGATTCACATGTGTGGTATTTCGACAGTGGTGCTACAAAGCACATTACCTCACATTGTGAATTGTTTACCTCTCTTGAGTCTGTCCCTCATGGGAATTCACTCACTTGTGCCAACAACGCCTCTTATCCAGTTCAGGGAGTTGGAAAGATTGTGCTCACTGCTGCTAATGGCAGTTCTTTCACACTTGTTGATGCACTTTATGTACCTGGGATCAAGAAGAATCTCTTGTCTGTATCCGCACTTGCTAGACTTGGACTTGTAGTCAAATTTGTGGATGACAGATGTACAGTTCATGATCTCAGTTTCGTGATGAAATTGTTGCATCTGGGCTTTTGTGTCGTGGGCTGTATAAGCTCACTTTGTATGAAAAGTGTGGGAAAAATTTTGCAAATGCTATTGCAGATTCAAGGGCTATTTCAAATGCAAAACTTTGGCATGCACGTTTTGGTCATCTGAATTTTGCCAGTTTGCTGCGTTTGCAGAAATATGATATGGTTGCTTCTTTGCCACCTCTTGAAGCACCTGTCAAACATGTTTGTGAAGGCTGTATTTTGGGTAAGATGCAGCGTTCTAAATTTCCAAAGGATGGTTCAGTTCGGGCCACATGCAGGTTGCAGCTTGTGCATAGAGATGTTTGTGGGCCCATGCAAACTCCGTCCTTGGGCCATTACCTGTACTTCGTGACTTTCATTGATGATTACTCTAGGCATGCATGGGTATTTTCGCTTAAAGTGAAGTCCGAAGTTTTTATGTGCTTCAAACAATTTCTCGCTATGGTTGAAAATGTCTCGAAATGTACTATGGGCACCCTCCGTTCCGATCGAGGGGGGGAGTATATGTCCATATGAAGCATGGCATGATAGAAAGCCTTCTATTGAGCACATGCGTGTTTTTGGCTGTTTGGCATATGCTTTGGTGCCACAAGTGCAGTGCAAAAAATTGGATGATAAGGATGTCAAATGTATTTTTGTTGGTTATAGTGTTGAAAGCAAAGGTTACAGGTTGTATCATCCGCAAACAAAACGTATTGTGGTTTCACGGGATGTAGTGTTTGTGGAAGATTCTGTTCAGCCCTTGCTGTCATGTACTAGAGACAGTAATGTAAGCTCACATGACATTTATGACACTTTGTTGCCTCTTTTTAGTGGTGGAAATACGAATGTAAGTTCCAATGAGGCAAATGTACAGCCTATGGGGGTTTCTAAAACTGTTACAAATCAGCCTATTACTGATGCAGATGTACATGATGTACTTGATGAGGAAAGGGCTGAAAATGAGCAGGCTAGAGGTATGCCAAAATGGCTGGTGCACACTTTGCGTGACAGTAAATTAGATGCACCTTTGTCTAGTCGTACTCGTTCAGGCTCTCGCCATGCATCTTATGCATCAGATTGTTATGCTTTGGCTGTGTCTAGTTTACATGATGTTGAGGAGCCTTTGTCTTTTGATGAAGCACAGAACTCAGAAAATTGGATGGCTGCCATGCAATCAGAATATGATGCACTTATAGAGAATGACACATGGACTTTATGTGATTTGCCTCCTGGAAAAATGGCCATTGGTACGAAGTGGGTTTACAAGTTGAAACGCAAGCCGGATGGTGAGATCGATTGCCATAAGGCTCGACTTGTTGCAAAGGGTTATGCACAGCAAAAAGGCATAGATTATGAAGAGACTTTTTCTCCCACTTGTCGTATGACTAATGTACGTTTTCTATGTGCATTGGAAGCTCATTTTGGTTGGGATGTACATCAATCAGACATTGTTACTGCTTTCTTGAATGGTGACATATTTGAGGAAGTTTATGTAACGCAGCCTCTCGGTTTTGTCATAAAAGGACAAGAGGACAAAGTGTGCAGATGTAAGAAGGCTTTGTATGGGTTGAAGCAATCTCCTCGTGCTTGGTATGAGAAATTTGACACTCATTTGGTCAAACAAGGCCTTTGTAACAATCCAACAGAAAGCACATTGTATGTAAAGCGTGAGGGTGATGTACTTCTCATTGTGGTTCTTTATGTTGATGATTTGATGATCACTGGACCAAATGAGATACATATTGCTGAATTTAAGGCTGATTTGAATGCTACTTTCAAGATGAAAGATTTGGGGCTGTTGCATCATTACTTGGGTATACAGTTTAAGCAGTGTGATGGTGGTATTGCCTTGTGTCAGAAAAGTTACATAGAGACATTGCTATGTAAGTTTGGACTTGAGGAGTGCAAACCTATTGCCACTCCCATGGAAACAGGTTTGAAGTTGAGTCTACATGATGCTGGTGATCCTGTTGATGTCACTCTTTACCAAACTGCTGTTGGCTGCCTCATTTATGTATGCAACACGAGGCCAGATATTCAGTTTGTAGTCTCATAGGTCAACAAATTTATGCATAGCCCAGGGTCTAAGCATTGGCAGGCTGTCAAGAGGATTTTCCGTTACCTTAGTGGCACTTTACATCTTGGCTTGTTTTATCCCAAGGGGGGATCATTGCTGCCAGACTTACATGCTTTTTCGGACTCAGATTGGGCTGGTTGTTTTGACACGCGAGTGTCCACAAGTGGTTTTTGTTTCATGCTTGGCAGTTCATGTATATCATGGTTGAGCAAGAAGCAACCTACTGTGGCCACTTCGAGTTGTGAGGCTGGGTACAGGGCAGTCTTCACAGCTACGGTTGAGTGTGTATGGCTCAGACGCCTTATGGATGATTTGGGTGTTGGACAGGACACTGCCAACACTATCTACACTGACAGTCAGAGCGCATTGGCAGTTGCGAGGAACCCAGTTTTTCATGCTCGCACAAAGCACATTGAGGTGCATTACCACTATGTCAGGGAGAGGCTCTCAGCAGGAGAGATCAGCTTGGCTTATGTGCCAACACAGGACAACCTTGCAGATCTTTTCACAAAGGCATTGTCTCGTGAGAAGCTTGAAGCTTTCCGCAAAGCTTTGGGCTTACTCCCCTTTGTGGACCGATCCTGTCCTCAGGGATGGCACTTCCCTTTACTCATGTGCCAGCTCTTGTTCACCGCATCACTCCAGGGGGGATTTGTTACCATATACATGTGGTAGTGATGTGTGTGAACACACTAGGACCGCCGGGACATTTTTCCCTCTTTAGGAGGTTTTTTCCCCGTGCATTGTATATATGCCCATCACTCTAGGGCTATCTATCTTTCCATTGCACACTAAGTAACACACTCTCTATTGTGTGCCTTGAGCTTCCTTCGTCTTCTCCAAGCTGTGTGTGTTTCTCTGCAACCCTAATTCCAACAAAAGGAGCTGCAGACCCTGCTAGAAGGAGTCAATACGAGGCACAGTAAAAGCTCGACAATGCGGGACATTTCTCAAAGGGCTTACAGAATGTTCTCCTGCATACCAGATCGGGGGTGAAGGCCTCGGGAGGAAGCTGAATAGAAAACGGGGACTCAATTGGGGATCCAAGCAATGGATCTATAGGTTCAAATACCTATGGGGATTCACCATACCAATCAAGCATAGCTTCTAGCATGACGGCTTATCATACATCAGGGGGTGTACTGGAAAGCATCAAAAGCTGGCTATGGTGATGGGAAGTGTAGAAGATGTGGAGATCCAAAAGATGTAAACTATCTGTGTGTGGAAGGTCCCTCCAGCCAAAGTAAACTTCAAGCCCTTTACAAATTCTGTAGTGAACTGCACCGTCAACCTTTGTCCTCCAAAAAACTCCTAATTGGCATGTGTAAAGGGATGGATCTACCACTTTGGAATCTATGGGGATTCTTTTGCTTATGGGCTTGTTGGATTCACAAACCAGCTTAAGAAACTCACTTTCATTTGCCTAGGAAGGATTCAAGGAGTTTACAATGTACCTCTGTTCACCCTGTAGAGAGAGTAAAGATGGCAAATATGGAAGGACCTAATGTTGAAATACTTCTCTAGAGAGCGTCTTGTTATGGCTGAAGCCAGATTTGTACTGTAATTTCTTTTCTGTATATGGGATGCCTCTCTCCCCACCTGTGAGGCAAAGTTGTATCTTCTTTTTTCTTAAATCAATTCTAGTTTTCTCCCAAAAAAAAAACTCTCAGTCGATGGTCCTGGGAAGTAGGTTTTGGCACTCATCAGAGCAAAATTATGAGTGCCAAAACCTACTTCCCGAGACCATCGACTGAGAGTGAGAATTAGTTTTCTCCCAAAAAAAAAACTCTCACTCTCAGTCGATGGTCCTGGGAAGTAGGTTTTGGCACTCATAATTTTGCTCTGATGAGTGCCAAAACCTACTTCCTAGGACCATCGACTGAGAGTTTTTTTTTGTTTTTTTGGGAGAAAACTAGAATTGATTTAAGAAAAAAGCAGATACAACTTTGCCTCACAGGTGGGGAGAGAGGCATCCCATATACAGAAAAGAAATTACGGTACAAAGCTGGCTTCAGCCATAACAAGACGCTCTAGAGAAGTATTTCAACATTAGGTCCTTCCATATTTGCCATCTTTGCTCTCTCTGCAGGGTGAACAGAGGTAGATTGTAAACTCCTTGAATCCTTTCTAGGCAAAAGAAAGTGAGTTTCTTAAGCTGGTTTGTGAATCCAACAAGCCCATAAGTAGAAGAATCCCCATAGATTCCAAAGTGGTAGATCCATCCCTTTACACATGCCAATTAGGAGTTCTTTGGAGGACAAAGGTTGACGATGCAGTTCACTGCAGAATTTGTAAAGGGCTTGAAGTTTACTTTGGCTGGAGGGACATTCCACACACAGGTGGTTTACATCTTTTGGAGCTCCACATCTTCTACACTTCCCATCACCATAGCCAGCTTTTGATGCTTTTTGTGCAGTCCACACCCCCTGATGTATGATAAGCCGCCATGCCAGAAAACTATGCTTGATTGGTATGGTGAATCCCCATATGCATTTGAACCTATAGATTCATTGCTTGCATCCCCAATTGAGTCCCCATTTTCTATTCAGCTTCCTCCCGAGGCCTTCGGCCCGATCTAGTATGCAGGAGAACATTTTGTAATCCCTTTGAACAATGTCCCTCATTGTCCAGCTTAAACTGTGCCTCATATTGACTCCTTCTAGGATGGTCTTTTAACCTGCAAACAATTTCATGAAGGCGACCACCAACAGATAATTTAAATCTGTTAGTTATCTGAGCACGTGTCATCCACTCCCCATTACAGTACAAGTCTCCCCACTGTTTTATGCCAACTTTGAAACAATTCCCTACCTTTTTGGTTTGCTGTTCATCCTATCCAGATTGAGTCCTGATACAGCAAGGATGGATCAATTCTTACCTTTTGTTGGAACATGCATCTTTTCTTTGACACAAAACCAAGCATTCCACATTCTGGAAGCTATGAGAGAACCAATTGCCTTAATGATCCATTTGGAAGTAATCAGGTTCCAAATTGTTAAAATGCTCCATGCCTTATACTCCTGCAAGAAGAAGTTAGGAAGATCTGTACCGGACTGGGCAACTGCAGCTGAGGGGACAAAACTGAAATGAATGCATCGGGCTGAAGTGCTCAATTTCTGGAGCTATTCGGTCTTTACAGATCAGTGATCAGAGTTTGGGTTACCAAGATATTAGTCGTTAAAGATTCATCGGGGGTTGGTTCCGTACCAGGCCAGTTCGCTCAGTCGGTGTGCCATCTGGGAATTTTACAGCCTCGGTAGGGTTCGAGGATAAGTGCTCAAGGAGAATCTTGCCTAGAATGCCATCACTTGCAGTGCATTGAAGGAGGGGTATGCTGATGGATCCGTGCTCGACACTATTAGGGTCGAGATGTATCCATTTGATAATGCTTTGATTGAACGTATATATGAAGTAATGGATATTGGAGAAATATATTGTGCCGAAAAACTCACTCTCATGTCTTTTTTGTGATCTCCTTAAAGACTGTGCTAAGAACAAGTGGGTTACTTGAAAATAACACATATTCAACCAATGCTTTACTCAGTATGTATGCCGACTGTGGTGCTTGGCGATGCTTTAGTCGGCATGTATGCCCGAATGTGGTGCCCTTACAAGGCATATGGCCACCCAATGAGAGAAAAGGCCGCCCAAAGTAAGGGGGTGTGGCCGCCCAAGTTAAAAAAAAAAGCCTTAAAAAACAATGGCCACCCATTGTGTGTAAAGGGGGAAAAATAAAACGAGGAGAGAGGGGGCAGACAGAGGACGAGCGCAGGGGAGGAGGAATTGATGGCAGCGGCTCGTAGAGAGCGCAAAAGCTAGTGGTCTAGCAATGAAAAATGCAGATATGACCGGGGCGACCTCATTGGGCACCACTCCCACCGATTTTCACATGCTAGTCTATGCTCACATGCCACATCACTAAGTCGCCTTTCTCGCACCACGTCAGTCACGGGGTCGTGACTGCGTGGTGGGGGCAATTGTTTTGGAGAGTTTTTTTTAGGGGAGCACGAGAGCAATAAGGGAGGCTTTTGGTGGCTGAAATGAGCAAGAGGAAAGTGCTTAGGTTGGCAAGGAGGACGAAGAGCAAATCCAGACGACAGGAGCAGGTCTCTCTCTCTCGTAAGCAAGAGCGGATATCTCTCTCTCTCTCTCTCTCTCATCCTCGTACAAGCAAGACACTCTTTCTCTCGTGCTTGAGAGAGCAAGGAGCTCGGGAAAGCAAAGCATCCGGGAGGAAGACAAGATCACCAAGCTATCTCTCTCTCATTCGTGTTGGGGAGGATGCAACAAGCAAGGCTCGTGTTCTCTCTCTCTCGAGCTTGAACAAGAAGAAAGCAAGGTCAAGGTCGAAGCAAGCTAAGTCGATACAAGCAAAGACGAGCTTGGTCTTGAACCAAATCAAGAGAAGAAAGAAGGAGAAGGCATGCATGGTAAACAAAGCAAGGTAAGAAGCAAGAGGAAAGCACGAGGCAGACAAAAAAGGGGTTAAGCGACTCAGAGCAAGTTGAGTAAAGGTGAAGATAAAGCTCGTGAATGGTAGATAAGCCAGTTCAAAGTGCATAAAGCAGGAAGTTACAGGATAATTGGTAATAACTGAAGCTTGATGATCGAGGCAGTCAACTGAATTGAAGCTTGCAAAAGGGCCGCGAGGTATTTGAAGCAGATAAAGCGGCAGAGGAAAATTTTCATCACCATCATCCGTTAGAGATTGAATTAGCATCTTGTTAAGTCCGGTGTTGTTAACGGCCCGATTAATCCTGTAAACATGAGCTTAAACTCCTAGTTAGCAGATGATCCAAGTCACAGTGTTGTTAACAGCCCACCTTGGCTAAGAACTAAGTTGTACTCAAAGTAATATTCAATTAATTGATGATTGCGGTGATTGCTATAGCTGTCAGTGTCTGTTGTTCTCTCTCTTTCACACCTTCCACAGCCAGAGGCCCGGCGCTTGCCCGACTCACATAGCGAACACATATCCCTCGACATATCCATAATAGAATCACTAAAGATGTTAGGGGATTTATGTTCGGAAGTTGAGCCGAGAAAGCGTTGGGGCCCTGGCTGTGGGAGATGGTAGAGAGAGATAGCGAACAGATCAAGAAGCACAATAGAAACCTTAAACTGAGAAGAATTAGTATTAGAAATCTTAATCGATAAAGTAATTACAAGAAGGGCCATTAACGGCTTAGAAGGGGCATGCAAGAGGGCTTAAACACCTCCGCATGCCTTAACGACAATAGTTATCTATCGAGAGGTTCTCTCTGTCCTGCTTCTCAAAAAGCTGTGCGCAGAAAATTTTTAATATCTGCAATTTGGTGCAGAATTAGTCATAGTGTGTGTGACACAAAAGTTGCAGAATGCTCTTCTCGGTCCTGTAAATGGCTAGTTTCTAAAAATAACGCGTTTTGTCAAAATTTTACAGAGTAAGACTTTTTGGACCTATAAATATTCCTGTCTTCTCATGTAATTTCTCTATCACATGGCCTCCTGTGCACCTCAAACACCTTGTATGTTTCCAAAAGAAGCTCCTTAATCACTTTATGTGCTTTCCCAAAGTACATTTTGCATTAAGAACCAGCATCTTGCAGTTAAAGCAATCCATTCAACTCAGAGTCTGCCTTATTGGAAACGTATTGCAAGAGATGACCTTTCAGACTACTTAAACCTGAGCGTAAAACAAATCTTAATTACTTCTTATGGCCTTATTTCTTAGCATGAAAGCGGAGCTTCACGACATCCACGCCCTCTAAACCTGCACATCCTCCGGCATGTGCCAACCATGCTTGTTAACCCAAAAATATGTTCGCATAGCATAACCTAATAGCAAAAAACCTGACAGAAAACCAATCTACATCTCAGTATCCTCCAGGATCAAAAGGCATATAAAGTAACTGACACCAACCATAGCTAGCATGATAACCTCCTGGGTGATAAGTCTTATATAGTAACTGCCAAGAATCATAACTAGCATGATAGCCTCTTGGGTCATAAGGTAGTAGAAGATCATATTTCAAGTATACTGCATCTCCAAAAAATTTCTCATAGCATAGCAACAAAAAGTCCCAAATTCCCATCATAACAGAACCCAGAGGCAGAATGAATTCAATCACTATGGTTTCCAAAATATCAATTGGCATTTGTGAGTCATTGAATGCCATCACTTCATTTGATACCACAAACGCTGCATGGTTGCCTTCTCTAGTAGTCACAAACTTCTCTAGAGCCTCATCCAAAAGAAACATAAGCTCTTCATCATATGTTGCAGGATGTTCTTCACTACTCTTGTCACAAGGAACTTGAAATTCCGCTAGCACATCATCAAGCAGATCCATAAGCTCCATATCTTCCTCCTTGGAAGAACCACCTAGTTTGTGAGTATTATCACAGGAAACCTCATCGCTTGTTTCATACATAGGCACGAATTGTTCTCGCACCTTCACACTCCCATTCAAATATCTTTCCACTTCAATAGCACAAGTCTCAGCATGCATTACAAAGATAGCATCAATTTCTTTTCCCATAGCATCATCATAGCAAACCCTGTCACATGTAGTAGTCATAGACTGATCATCATCATGCACCCCCTCTAAATATGCATCTCCATAATCATAATCTTTGTCTCGGTTTACATCAAATACATATGGATCAGCATCAAATACATCTGCATCATCACCAGTGTCCTGAAATGTAGCCATAGACATAAAAGCCTCTTGCATAGCATTAGCGAAAACAGTTGCTTTTGCATGTAATGTTGCATAAGCATTCTCTTCATGGTCTACACCCAAAGAGCACTCCAAATGGGCATCTACATCACACATTGACTCTGACAAACATGTTGCTTCATCACTGTTAGCGGCTATGCTTGCATGCATAGCATGCACTGGCTCTGAGAAACCTGTTTCCTCATTTATGTCACTTTGAGAGGATATGACTACATCCACAAAGTCACATTTTCTTTGAAATAAAGAAGTCAATCCCAATCGAGCATAAACTGTATCCACTATGAAATCATCATCTACATGCAACAATGATTTGTCTTCCAGAAGACATGCATCGATAACAGCTTCTAGCTTAGGTCGGATAGAACTTTGACCACCTGCATGAAATGTTTTTTGCATTAAAATAGATGGCTCCTCATCTTGTGTTCTTTCAAGCTGTCAAAGCTCTAGGTCTTCACTCAATAAGAACCCCTATATAATTGCTTCTGCAAAAGCATCCCAATTGTCTGCATGAGTTATTGCAAGAACTTGAATTTGATCCTTAATATGATCACACACAAGCTATTCAAATTTTGCAATCATTTGAACGTCTAGCACTTTTTGACGCTTCATTTGCTTCTCGTAACACTCTAGGTAACCTTTTAAATCATATTCACCATCAAAGATTGATCTCTCATCGTATACTGCATCCAATGTTGCATTCAAAGCTTCTTTCATCTGCTCCTTCGTCATCATGGCTAGTTCTACTTCAAGCAGTGATCCTTGCATCATCTTGGAAAAATTTGGAACTCCTGACTCGTCATCAGAAACATGTGTGATGAATTCTTCAAATAATCTCTTTACCTCCTTTGGAATCTCCATCTGTATCTCCCACCCCCGCTCACTTCACGTCGGGTTCACCAAAGATGTCAGGGGATATGTGTTCGCTATGTGAGTCGAGCAGGCGCCAGGCCTCTGGCTGTGGAAGGTCTGAAGAGAGAGAACAAGAGGCATTGACAACTCTGGCAATCACCACAATCATCAATTGATTGAATATTACTTTAACTACAACTTAGTCCTTAGCCAAGGCGGGCTGTTAACTGCACCGTCACTTCGATCATCTGCTAACTAGGAGTTTAAGCTCTCGTTTACAGGATTGACCGGGCCGTTAACGACATCGGACTTAACAAAATGCTAATTCAATCTCTAACGGATGACGGTGATGGAAATTTTCATCTGCCGCTTTATCTGCTTCAAATACCTCGCGGATTCTGCAAGCTTCAAATCAGTTCACTGCCTCGATCATCAAGCTTCAATTATTACCAATTATCCTATAACTTCCTGCTTTATGCACTTTGGATTGGCTTATCTACCGTTCACGAACTTTATCTTCACCTTTACTCGACTTGCTCCGAGTCGCTTAACCCCTGCTTGGTCTGCCTCGTGCTTTCCTCTTGCTTCTTACCTTGCTTTGTTTACAATGCATGCCTTCTCCTTCTTTATTCTCTTGCTTTGGTTCAAGACCAAGCTCGTCTTTTCTTGTCTCGACTTAGCTTGCTTTGACCTCGACCTTGCTTTCTTCTTGTTCAATCGAGAGAGAGAGAGAGAGAGAGAGAGAGAGAGAGAGAGAGAGAGAGAGAGAGAGAGAGAGAGAGAGAGAGAGAGAGAGAGAGAGAGAGAGAGAGAGAGAGAGAGAGAGAGAGAGAGAGAGAGAGAGAGAGAGAGAGAGAGAGAGAGAGAGAACACGAGCCTTCCTTGTTGCGTCCTTCAACACGAGCTCCTTGCTCTCTCAAGCACGAGAGAAAGAGCGTCTTGCTTGTACGAGGACGAGAGAGAGAGAGAGAGAGAGAGAGAGAGAGAGAGAGAGAGAGAGAGAGAGAGAGAGAGAGAGAGAGAGAGAGAGAGAGAGAGAGAGAGAGAGAGAGAGAGAGAGAGAGAGAGAGAGAGAGAGAGAGAGAGAGAGAGCCACCAAAAGCCCCCCTTATTGCTCTCGTGCTGCCCTAAAAAAAACTCTCCAAAAAAATTACCCCCACCACGCAGTCACGGTGCCGTGACTAACGTGGCGCGGGAAAGGCGGCTTAGTGATGTGCCAAGTGAGCATGGACTACCATGTGAAAATCGGTGGGAGTGGTGCCGAATGAGGTAGGCCCGATCATATCTGCATATTTCGCTATAGGACCACTGGCTTTTACGTTCTCTACAAGCCGTTGCCATCAATTCCTCCTCCCCTGCGCTCGTCCTCTATCTGCCTGCTCTCTCCTCATTTTATTTTTCCCCCTTTACACACAATGGGTGGCCATTGTTTTTAATGGATGTTGTTTTTAACTTGAGCGGCCACACCCCCTTAATTTGCTTTTCTCTCATTGGGCGGCCTTATGCCTTGTAAGGGCACCACATTCGGGCATACATGCCGACTAAAGCATCGCCAAGCACCACAATCGGCATACATACTGAGTAAAGCATTGGCTGAATATCTGTTATTTTCAAGTAACCCACCTATTCTTAGCACAGTCTTTAAGTGAGCTCACAAAAAAGACATGCGAGTGAGTTTTTCGGCACAATATATTTCTCCAATATCCATTACTTTGTATATACGTTCAATCAAAGCATTATCAAATGTATACATCTCGACCCTGATAGTGCCGAGCATGGATACATCAGCATATCCCTCTTTCAATGCACTACAAGTGATGGCATTCTAGACAAGATTCTCCTTGAGCACTTATCCTCGAACCCTACCGAAGCTGTAAAATTCCGAGATGGCACACAGATCGAGCGAACTGGCCTGGTACGGAACCAGCCCCCGATGAATCTTTAATGGCTAATATCTTGGTAATCGGAACTCCGATCAATGAGCTGAAAAGACCGACGCACTCCAAAAATTGAGCACTTTAGCCCGATGCATTCATTCAATTTTGTCCCCTCAGTTGCAGTTGCCCAATCCGGTACAGATCTACAGTCGACTTAAACTTCAAACGGCCATAACTTCTTCACCGTAGCTCCAATCGACGAGCCATAAAGACAGGCTGGTAGAGCACTTTAAGCATTGCAGTTTTAGATCATAATATCTCATCTTTGATCTCTTCAAGAAGCATTATTTTTTAGCATCATTAAGGCATCAGTTGGCTCTTTAAAGTCGCATCTGGCATACATTAATCATTAAGCTTGGCTTGTTAACAAGCCCTGCTCACTACTCAATAAATGTGTAGGCTTCAAAGAAGCTTAGCTTGCATTTCTCTGCTCTTTTTCTCTTCATGGCAGCGGAGCTGCACGACACCGTGCTACAAGCAATAAATATATTAAAGCTTCATACCTCATAAATTGCACTTGCATACCATCACAATGAGAGACAATACAGACATGTGTATACTTGCACCTCTTAGAATGGTGTAATACATGGGGCAAAGGGAGGAGTGTTGAGAAGAGAAAGAGAATGGTAGTAATTGAGAAAGGTTTGAGTCACAACGAGATTCTCAGAGGCCTCACTTAGGTGATCCCTTCCTCTACACATTGCACATTTGAATCCAAGCATGACCCTGCATCCACCACGAGTGCTACAAGCGGGAGCTATGGTGGCCTTTCTAATTATGCATGCCTGCAAAATATACACAACAACGTGCTACAAGTAGTTAATCCATTAAAGGTTCATACCTCATGAACCACACTTGCATACCATCACAACTACACAGAAACTGAGAGATAGAGAGTGAGAGATTGTACAGACACGTGTGCACGTGCACCTCTTAGAACGGAGTACTACATGGGGAAAAGGGAGGAGCGATGACGAGAGAGAGAGAGAGAGAGAGAGAGAGAGAGAGAGAGAGAGAGAGAGAGAGAGAGAGAGAGAGAGAGAGAGAGAGAGAGAGAGAGAGAGAGAGAGAGAGAGAGAGAGAGAGAGAGAGAGAGATAATGAGAATAGGGCATTGGGTGCAATCTCCCCCATGCAAGAGTGAGCATTTTTCTCTTGCATGTATTTCATTTATAAATAGAGGTAATGCTCATGAAATGATTACATTAGTATGGTGGCATTTCTAATTATGCATGCCTGCAAAATATACACAACAACGTGCTACAAGCAGTTAATCCATTAAAGCTTCATACCTCATGAACCGCACTTGCATACCATCACAACTACACATAAACTGAGAGATAGAGAGTGAGAGACTGTACAGACACATGTACACGTGCACCTCTTAGAACGGAGTACTACATGGGGCAAAGGGAGGAGCTATGAGAAGAGAGAGAGAACGAGAATAGGACATTGGGTGCAATCTCCCCCTGGCAAGAGTGAGCATTTTTCTCTTGCATGTATTTTATTTATAGATAGAGGTAATGCTCATGAAATGATTACATCATTTCACACTTGGACATAACAATCAATCATTGCTCGTAAAGAGCTCTCTCTAATAAAAAGTCCACATCTCAAATTTTGAATTTGATAAACCATAAAACATCAGGGTTGCCACAAGTTCCAATAGTGGAAGCTATATTCCATCAATAGCTATTGTATAATTGTCCTGCACATACTAGTCATTGATCTACTAACCCAACACTTGAAAAGGGATCACATTTTCAGAATTCAACTTAGCATTGCAATGTTCATACAATATAGAAAATAATCCATAAAAATGCTAATTCTATTACACACCCCAAGGTTGAAAAACAATTGTCCTCAATTCTTACCAAAACCAAACTAACACGAGTGGAAGGCAACCACTCATAGAATGTTAGATAGTGATTGGTGTTGCATAAACTGGGAGATCTACACCAATTTCGTGATGTCTATATTAGCAAATGTGTACTAATGTTTTCTAAACATGCAAATCTGCATTTAGTTTTGTGTTGCCTAAATTGACGAATCTACACTAATGCTCCCTAAATAGGTGAATTTGCATTTAGGTTCGTGTTGCCTAAATCAACGAATCTACATTAGTGCTGCCTAAATTGGCGAGTATGCACTAAAAGAGGAGCACTACCTGATTGGTGAATCTATGTCTCTATGTGTGTGGTATGCGAGTATAACTGGATGGTAGTGTGAATGTAGCGATGCTTCCGATATCCACTAACACTCTTCCAAGAAATGATTTCTATTTTTTATCAAATATCTTTTGTATTGAGTTTTTGGGTAGGTGGTGGTGAGATCATGGTGAAGAATTGATCTAGGAATTGAAATCTCTTCATCATCCTCGACCAAGGGGGGTTAGTTGTGGAAGGGGTATCAAGAATAGGTCCATTGTGTGGAAGGAGTTATGTATTTTGCAGTGTGAAGAAATGCCCAAGCAGAATGCATTGTCATTGATCTTTTCAAGGATTTTGAATGGGCCATAGAATCTAGGGACCAATTTTACTTTAGGATGTTTTTTGAAACTGTTTAGTTGTCGTTTTTCTATTCTAAGCTAGAGGATATCATTTTCTTTTAAAGGTGCGGGTCTTCTTTTCCTATTAGCTTGTGGTGCGTATCTTTGGTGTTCTCTTTTAATAAAGTTGATGGCTTCTTGTAAAACTTTCGTGTGGTCTCTTGCTAAAGTGTTAGCTATTGGGACATTAGTGGTAATAGTAGAGGGACAGGGAGTTTCTACCATAAATAATTTCCAAGGGTGCTCGGTTTGGGGCTGAGTGAGGTGTGTTATTTTAGTCAAATTGAAGCATAGGGAGATGTTGGTTCCAATTTGCATTGTTTTTAGTCATGCATGATCTAAGGAGGTCCATGATAGTGTTGTTTGTTGCTTCTGTTTGACCATTACTTTCAGAGTGAAAGACGGATTTGAATTCCATTGTAGATCCTAGATTTTTAGCTAATGCAACACAAAAGTGATTGCAAAAGTAGCCATCACGGTAAGAGAGAATCACGTTTGGAAAGCCATGATAGGGAAAAATGATTTTGAGAAAGAGTTTTGTAGCTTGTGGTGCGGATAGGGTCTTTTTGCTAGTACAAAATATGCTTGCTTGCTGAAACAATCAACTATGGTCCTTATCATATCATTTTGAGAGGAAGTAGTGCGTAGTCTTGTGATGAAGTGCATTGAGATTTTCTCCCAAGGACTACTAGGGATAGGGAGAGGCATTAGAAGACCATAAGACTTACCATGTGGATGCTTAACTCTTTGACATAATAAGCGTTCAAACAAAAAAATAGTTACATCGTGCTTCATGTCAGGCAAAAATAAGTGATCTTTACATGCAGTAAGTGAGATAGTATTCCTCAATGACCCATATAGGATGATGCATGTATTTCATTCTTACTAATTCTCTAAACGGTGTTATGATGTATAGTTTTTGTTGAAAATGAAGAAATCCATTTACCAAAGTACAATGCTCAAGAGGAAGACCGTTATTTTGATGTATTTCGAACCATGCACATGCAAAATGAGAATCCATAGTATATGTGTTAGGCATAGAATTGAAGAATTGTACTTCACTCATTGAAATATGATTCAAATAAATATGTTTGATTTGATAAAAAAAAACACATGAGAAAGTAACAGTTAGTACATTCACATCAGGTTTTCTACTTATTGTGTCTACTACTACATTTGCTTGCTCAGCTGGTATTGAATCATTGCATGAAATTTTGAATAAATCTAGTCCATTTTATATGACAGTCTCAAATGGTAGATAGTGTTAATAAATGTTTAATTGCTTATTGATCGGTCTTAATAAGGACTTCAGATCCCATAACGTAATGTTTCCAAATATCAAGGGCATGGACTACTACTAGTCATATGTGCTATATTTGGTTCTAGATTGTTTTAGTTTTCTACTTTTGAAGCAATGTGGTCATGGGTGAGGCAATGCGATAAATTTTGTTGACAAACTTACGGTAGAAGCCAGCTAAGCCAAGGAATGACTTAACATCATGCTCTATTTTTGGGTTAGACCAGGTTTTAATGGTTTTAATTTTTTAAAAAATGCTTGTTTTAGAGACGATGTGGCATAAATAATCAATTTCTTTTTAAAAGAAACTACTTTTCTAGGGTTTGCAAACAATTGGTTTTGACGAAGTAATTCAAAAACAACATGAGGGTGATCCTTGTGTCCTTGCTCATTGCGATTGAAAACTAAAATATCATCAAAGAAAACAATGACAAAATTTTGATAATATATTAATTATCCTGGCAATTGTGGTAGGTACATTACTGACTCCAAAAGGTAATCCAATAAATTTGTAGTGTCCAAAATGAAAAGCAATTTTGAAAATGTCACTAGGATGCATGCAGATTTGGTGGTAAAATGACTTTAACTCAATTTTTTTGAAAATTTAGCACCTCATAATTGATCCAAAGGATCATCTACACGGGAAATGTGATATCAATTTTTGACAGTGACCTTATTTGATGGTTTATAATCTATGCACATGCAAAATGTTTTTTTTTTCTTGTGGACAAGAAGTATCGGGTTACCAAAAGGAGATGAACTAGGGCAAATGAGGCCTTTGTCTAAAAGTTTATTATTTGTTTTTGAATTTCATGCCGGTGGAAAGGGAGAAGTCGGAAAACCACCAGCACACTTGGTGAATGCCTCTCTATAGCCCAGTGATCTCACAACACCCCTATCTCCTAGTAAACACACACCTAGACTCCCGATCTGCAAATGGCTATTATCCAAGCCCGGTCCCGACCAACCCCGATTACACCAATCCTAGTAACAAATCTCGTCATGATAGCTTTCATCTCGAGCACTATATACCCACATAGGCAATTTCATAACAAACAATCAACAAAACTCTATCAAGTCCTTGGGATGCATCCACTTTCCTTCAAGCTTTACGATTGGCACACACCACTATCGGCATAGGAAACGCTCAAACACTCGCACTCAAAGCTCACCCATACACGACCTATACATATAGGCATGAGAGTGAGAAGGCGATGATAACATTTGGTTAGACAGCGGGAATAAAGAGATTATGATAACGACACTTCAACTAGTTTTGAGAGTATACAATGATGGCATTT
The DNA here is from genome assembly GCF_014529385.1 of Adiantum capillus-veneris. Taxonomy (NCBI): domain Eukaryota; kingdom Viridiplantae; phylum Streptophyta; class Polypodiopsida; order Polypodiales; family Pteridaceae; genus Adiantum; species Adiantum capillus-veneris. Next base: position 77,718,172 of record NC_140946.1, read on the forward strand.
TGCACAAAAGTCCTTGGTGTAACGTCCTGGCAAGTCCATGGTTGATTCTGGCAGGCTCTCTTTGTTCTGCTTACTGCCAACCCTTTGGCGGCCCTCCTCATCCATTGCCCATTGGCGGTCCCTCCTTTTGCCCTCCTTAGTAGGGTCTCCTTGTCAGCTCGCCCTTCTAATTGGAAATTGGCCGTCCCTCTCTTAGCCCCACTCTGTAGCACGCCCTCCTTCCTACTGTAGCAGCCTGCGGCCCCTGTATGCCCCTTCTCTGCAGCCTCGACACCCCACAAATGGTGCCTCTCTCCTTCACAGCCGCATCAGAAAGCTTCTGCGATGTAGTCGGCAAGGCCCGTGGCCAACTCTTGCACCTCCTCAAAGACCCTGACGTCTTCGTGCCTGCCTGACATGGCAATAACTCACCTTCTTCTCTCTGCCTTCAAACAGCCCGCCTTCTCAGGCCGCCACCCTCCTCTGCAGCGCTCCCTTGGTGACCCCTCCACTTCATGGCCTCGCGGCTCTGCTCTGTGGTGCCACAGCAACCCACCGGCCCTCAATGCAATCCTCCACTCCCTCTTGCCGTCCTGATGCTCCCAGTCCCATCCTTTTGTAGCACTGGCTACTCACGTGGATCCATGCAGCCACCCAGATGATGCCCCTTGCCTTCAAGCAGCCCGCCACCTTTCAAATTACTTTTTTTTATCAAGCCCTTCTACTTGGGCCGCCTTCCCACGCTGTTGAATGTTGACTTACATTTGCTTTAAAGAACTCCTTCATCCCGATCGTCGACAAACACGAGCTGTCAAGGCTTGTGATTATAAACTTGCTAGACATTGGCCTTTAAGTATATAAAACACTTGAGCTTGCCGAACACGATCAATCTCTACATACATATCATGATATCATCGTGAGCGAGGATATCCACTCACCCAACTTTAGCAATTCTAAAAGACCCAATCACTTGAGCCTGAAAGTCCTCTTTGGCCTGCCAAGAACTGCATTTGGCATACATATCACAACTGGATTTATTGAACACTGCATTAATCACCTGCTCAAGCACTTTGCTATCTACTTGAGAACCTCCATGTAACGGCTTTTGAGCTCTCCTTGGGCCGACCAGATTTGGTTGCACCATCATTGCCCACCCCATCGTTGATCATTCATGCTCAACCATAGCATTATTTAGGTAAAATAAGTTTGTATAGAGAGAATGACATAAAAAAAGCTACATAGACTGCATAAGGAACATTGGCTATATAGATAGGATAGATATAGAGAGAAGAGTGTCTGCTGCATCATCCGCCAGGATCAAATGGAAAGCTCAAGGCTTCCCCAAGCATGGCATAGAGTCCACCTGGATCATAAACAAAACATTGGCCGTGGCCATCCACCTATAAAGCATGCATCTTCAAGCCTTCCTTTGCACTTGTAGGCCAATAGATAGGCCACCCTAATATCCCTTCATAGCATGGAGTTTCGTCACCTTGTGTCCATAAGTCTTCGTGTCCGCTATAAGCATACTTGCCATCACTTGAGAAACCTGAATCATAAGCAGTTATCCTGGCATCTGCTACAGAACCCTCCATGGTATAGTCCACTTCAAAAAATACTCGCCACTCACACAAAGACACATGTAAAGAAACCTCCAATAACATATGTATCCATAGCATCACATAAAATAGCAAAACCCTGCAATTTGCCTTCACTTGCTGCATAGCCAAGCAAACATGTTCCTTTTGGATACATGCATCCAAATCTTTTGTAAATGGCTCCAAGGCCACCTTTTCATTCTTCCCAGTCTGTCTGTTTTTTGCTGACGTATGCTCTTAGCATATCCTCTAGCACCTGGTTAACCCGTTGCGTTTGACCATCTGTTTCTGGATGGTCAGTGGTACTGAGGTTGAGTTGTGTACCCAATCATTTAAATACAGCTCTCCAGAAGTGGCTATTAAACTTGCGGTCACGGTCACTGACAATGTTACTTGCCAACCCATACAGTTTGTATAGATTGTCCATAAATAACTTTGCTAGTTCCGGTGTCTTAACCGTTGATTTGGTCGGAATAAACTTACATAGTTTAGTTAACCTGTCTACGACCACCCATACTGAGTCATGACCTCGTATAGTGGTTGGTAAACCTACAATGAAATCCACGGAGATACTTTCCCATTTTCCATTGGGAATTTCCAAAGGATGTAAGAGTCCTCCTGCTTTCAGGCGCTCTGCTTTGTTAACTTGACATTTTTGGCAATGCAAGACATAAGCTTGAAAAAAGCCATGTAGGCCTGGCCAGTAAAACTGTCGTCGTATGAGAGAATAAGTTTTTCTAATCCCCGGGTGCCCTGCACTTGGACTATCATGACATTCATACAGAATTTGGCACCGAATGTCTGTGTCCGTCGGTACACAAACTCTCCCCTTGTGGAGTAGGTACCCATTGTCAATGGTAAAATGCTTCCATCGCTGTAGTTCATTACTTGATAAAGGAGAACTAGGTGTGGAGGTTAACTGTACACTACGTGCATTGGAGTGAGAAGGATCCCTCTTTTGAACATGGCTCCACACTTTGGAATATGTTTCATCTTGCTCATATTTGCCTTTGAGAGATTCTAAACATTCACTATGAAGTTCTGTGAACAACAGCGAATTGATCTTTGGCATTCGACTCAGAGCGTCTGCCACTACATTGTATCGGCCTTTGCCATACCTTAACTTGGCGTCATATTCCTGAAGGATCTCGGCCCACTTGGCTTTTCGACCCTTCAAATCTGTTTGTTGTGTAAACCATTTGATGCTTTCTTGGTCAAACACAATCTCAAACGGAGCACCATACAGATAGTGACACCATGTCTTTAAGGTAGACACTATTGCATAGGGTTTGTGTTCGTAAGCAGAATAATTCTGTTGAGCTGCATCCAGCTTCTTACTTTCAAATACAATTGGCCGTCCGTCTTGTAACAAGACTGCTCCAATAGCACGATCATTGGCATCCGTTTCCAAAACGAATGGTTTCAAAGGATCTACAATAGCTAGTATAGGAGTTGTAGCTAATGCGTCTTTGAGTGTGGCAAAACTGTGTTGTTGAGTGGAACCCCACTGAAAAGCCTTACCTTTGCCTTTTAGTTGGTCCGTCATAGGTACAGCAATGTGAGCATAGTTTTTAACGAACCTTCGGTAAAAACCTGCAAAGCCTAAAAAGATGTGTAGTGCTTCTAGATTTTTAGGAGGTGGCCATTTTTCGGATGGTATCCACTTGGATTGGTCCATGTATAGGCCATTAGCTGAAATAACATGCCCTAAATAATGAATTTCTTCCTTGAGAAAATCGCATTTAGATTCCTTTGCATATAACTTATTTGCACATAACAACTCAAACACCTGCCTGAGATGTTGTAAGTGCTCTTCTTCAGAAGCACTATAAACTAGAATGTCATCGAGGAACACAATGACAAATTTGCCCAAATATGGTTTCAAGACACTATCCATAAGTGTCATGAATGTTGCAGGCGCATTGGTTAACCCAAAGGGCATCACCAAAAACTCGTAATGTCCAAACCGTGTTCGGAATGCAGTCTTATGTATATCGCAAGCCGAATACGGACTTGGTGATATCCTGACCACAAGTCGATTTTCGTAAAAATGCGAGCATGAGTTAGCTTATCAAATAACTCATCTACCCTTGGCAATGGGTATTTGTTCTTAACTGTAACCGCATTTAAGCCCCGGTAGTCTACGCACATGCGCATACTAGTGTCTTTTTTCTTTACCAAAAGGATAGGTGAAGCCTATGGTGAAGAATTGGGTTGTATAAACCCTCTGCTAAGGTAGTCAGCAAGCTGACGTTCCACCTCAGCAGCCTCTGAGTAACTCATATGGTAAGGTGGTTTACTAACAGGTTTATAGCCTGCAGCCACGTCAATGCCATGTTGCACTGAGCGTGTCGGTGGTAAACCTGATGGCAAGTCATTAGGAAAGACATCTTGAAATTCCTTTAACAATTTTTGTAACTGATTAGCAATGTTTGCTTCTGTAGAATTAGAAATTGGTGGAATAGAGGAGAGAGAAGCATGCGGCGCTGAGGAATGTTCAACAGACTCAATGTTAGAAAGAAAATGAAACAGTGAGTAACACAAGAAAACCTGTTCTATTTCATTATCAGAAATGACCTGCATAAGCTCGGCATTACAAATCAGTGGTGATGATGAAATATCCTTTTCTCCTAACAACAACACATGTGTGCCATGAGAATCGAACATCAAACTGTTGTGCTCATAGCTACGCTTCAGTGATGGTCCTAGGCTATGAAACCACTCCCTACCAAGAACCACATCAGCCCTTTCCATGTTCATAACTTTAAAATCCAAACAAGTAGAGTACCCTTGTACTTCCAATGGAACAACTTGGCATTGAGTATCCCATATTTCACTATCATGTCCATTCATCATTGCTACCTTGTAGTGGTGGGTACTCGCACTACAAGAGGTTGTGTGCTCTTGTGACGCTGTTAGTGATGAAAATACACTGTGTTTTTATAACCCCCGGCGTTGCTAAAACCGTCTCTAATAGCGTCGCTACGAGAGCGTCGCTATAGGCGTCGCTATATGCGTCGCTATAAGCATCGCTATATAGAGACGCTTATAGCGACGCTCATAGCGACGGTCATAGCGACGGTTATAGCGACGTTTACACAGAAGTCTATAGCGACGCTCCAGAGCCATAAATAGCGACGGTTATAGCGACACCTGAGAGATTGTTTTTTTGGTAACAGGGCATTGAATGCCCTGCCACCCATCAACCATATTGTACTTGATTCACTTTTTAAAAAAAGTGCAAGGGTAGATAATAGACCCAAAATAGTCACCCACAAGACGCATTGTTTGCAAAATTGACAAGCGTAAAATTGACAATTGTACACATCATAGGCAAAATGAATTGATTGGCAAATGTAATAATGACAATTGTACAACATCATAGGCATAAAGAATTGATTGGCAAAATGAACTGCGGTGACAAATGTAATAATATACATGGTTCAAAAAGACGTATAAAATCCGTCTCATGATACATAAGCTATGAGAAACCCTAAACTAATTCTATCTAGCTACGGCTAAACTGACGTCGTCTAGTCAGACGTCTCATCGCGTGCAAGCGGCGTATCTGTCGGATTCTGCAAAAAAAGACAATAAGACAGCTTTCAGTAAGTATAAACATATAACGACATTTATAAAACAATACAAAAAATAGAAAAGAGTAAACCTTAATACTAACCATGCCGCCGCGAGACCTGAGAATGTCCATCAGGGCGTTTAAGCCCTTCCTGCCTGCGTACTCGCGCTCGTACGGTGTGGGATCACGTCTTGTCATCGACCACTGTCAAAACATACAAAGATTTCATTATGTTAGAATTAAAAAACTCATAAACCCTAAACTATCGAACATAAAGAGCAATGCGAAAACACTTACAAAATCGGCCTCAAATGATGCCCATCCACCGCTCCCCAAGTGGTGCGAGCTCCCTGCCTCTACTCGCGCTCTGGCTGCATCCTTTTGTTGCTTCCACTTGTCGGGATTCTCGCGCGCTGCTTTCTTCGCATTCTTCCAATCTTCTTTGGTCAGCCAATCTGGCATGTTCGACCCATGCTTGATTACTTTTTGCACTTCGGAACGCTTGTGTTTGCAGTATTCGCGCATTCGAATCTTCATCAGGTCTTCATTGAAGCGCTGATCCCGTGTTGGAACGGGAAACTCATCATGAAGTATGCTGATGACTCTGTCTTTTAAATCACTTGGTACTTCACTCCATTTGTTTAGTATGTAGTGTCTAAACAGCTGAGAGCAAAGACCACGCATGCGCGAGATCACCTTCTTGTTGTCATCATCCATGATGATGCCGCCGCTGAAGTCGATGGAGTAAGGCAAGCCCTCTGGCCGGTGACGCGTGAACCTGGATGTCCTGGCAGGGGTCTCTAGCGGCGTGTCGATGGGGGTACGGATGTCAGGTGTCTCCACCGGCGTCTGGGCCCCGAAGCGAGGAGTGTCGAGTGGGGTGGCTCCTGGCGGAGTAGGTAGAGGTGTGTAGCTGCTAGGAACAGTCAGCCGCGCAAAACCTGGCGTAGATGGCGATGCTGTGGCTGGTGTGGGGGCGGGCAAAGAAGGGGAGGGTAAAGAGCCTCTTCGAACACGAGGCGGTGTGGAGGCATCGGCGGTGGAATCCCCACAACAACCGCCACCGCCACCACTAGAGCGCCGGTGTCTAGACGAGTGTGAAGATCGTCTTGTCGACACCGAAGCTTCGGAGCGTGCCGAATGCTCCAAAAGAGAGGGAGATGCGGATGGAGTAGGAACGCGCGATGATGCGCCAGAGCGATGACGCTCCGCGTACCACTGTCTCTGCTGTGGTGACAAAGAAGAAATAAACTCCTCATCATCCATACCTGCATTAAACACACGAATATTTAAACTTAATATTGAATGAATAGAGTAGACAATGACGCAAAGACCATTAAATACAATGACGTAATGACGCATATAAATACAATGACACAATGAATTGAGTGATAGAAGAGGCAAGTCGAAAACTCAGAATTTTCAATCAAAAGATGTGAGCGCGAGTAGAAAAGAGCGTTATACACCATGGAAGGTACTTAGAGAGCCAGAGCTTTTAAAACACGGAGCAAAATTGTTCAAATACAATATTTGTGGCTTTAAGAGATCTCTCTCTCATCCTCGCATAACTCAGCATAACTTCCTATATCTATATAGAGCTCTCCATTTAAACACATATCCTCTGTTTCATTTTGTAGATCCTCTGCATGCACCCCATATAGAGTAGTAGCATCTTGATTCTGGTCTGGCACCACTGCAGCGGCTTTTGATTGAGCATCTTCTCTGATCTTGTCCATTGCTGTCGTTGTGATTGGCACATGGTAGCCTTCATAAGTCCTTGCACTACGAGGGGCTACCTCTATGACGTACCACCAGTTTGATGTAGACTTTGTAGGATGAAATATTACCTGCCAGAGCCACATAACTTACATGAGAGCTTTCAAGCACATAACTTGTAAAAGGGGGATGTTAACTATTTACATACTTACTTGTTCACAATGCTCGGGTAGTACGAAAGTGTCTCTTAGGTCAGTCCATTTCTTAGTAGAATCCACCTCAAGAAAACCAGACTCTCCTCTACGCACAGTAGCGTTGCGACCCTCCATGATTATCTTGAACCATTGCACGTCGAACAAGTCGACAAAAAATCCTCTGTAATCGATCCTCAAAATCTCTTGTAGCGTGCCGAAGTAAGTGAGTTCCGCCACCACAGGATCTGCATCAGAGGAACGTCGTCGACTAGACTGTTCAAATTTTGCCATGATTCCACAATCTTGAGTAAAACGCTTTTTGTCGATCCGTTCCACCCTAAAATGTCGACCTTTACACCATGCTGCTGTGTATGACTTATACTACAACGAACAAAGATTATGAGGGGCCGTTCAAACGTTTAGAAATAAAGTCTCTAGCTAGTCGTACATTGCAAACTTACCTTGGTCGCGCAACCCCGAGAGTACTCCTACTCTTCCTCAGTCACTTCGTCACCGCATTGTTGTGCACTTTTCAATTGGTTGTGCAACCATCTTAAGCTCATGAATGTTGGTAGGCTCTCCAGACCCGTCGGATAGTGCATCGATGGTCGTCTTCCCCGTCTCCACTCGATTCGTGCCCTTTGTCGCTCTTGCTTTGCATCCTCATATTGTGAAATCCACTTTTGCATCACTGGATTGTGAAGCATGCAAAATTGGTTGATTTTAGCCTCATATCTTCCGTCATCTTCTTCTCAACACCGAGATTGCACATGACAATCCCAGATATGCGCTCATTATCTATGGTTCGCCATAGCGTGTACAGGGCTTTATCACATCCGTCTAGCCACTCTACAATGTACACTAGGGACTCTAATACCAACCAACCTTCTGCCATGCTACCCTCCGGACGTGCCTTTTGATGCACATATCCCTTAAGCGTTTTCATGAAACGTTCTAAGAAGAACATCCATCTGGAATGAACTGTGCCAGCTATTTCCACCTCATCAACTATGTGAACAAGAAGATGCACCTGAATGGTTAGCATGGTAGTAGGAAAATGTTTCTCAAACATGCATACAAGCTCCGCAACATTTAGTTTGGCGAATGGTATGGAGTCTACGTTGATCTCCTTTTGTGAGATCCATTGCACCAGCTTTGCAAGTTTGTAGATTGTGTTACGGACGTCGAGAGACAAACATCCCTCAATGGCAACCGGTAAAATAAACTGTAAAGTATGTGCAGCAATGATATTAAAGTCCACATTTTATGCAATGATATTAAAGTCCACGATGAACGTACCAGACACATTTTATGCCAATCGTGTGACTTCAAACCGGTAAGCTTTCCTTCTTTAGTAAAACACGTTCGGAGCGAGTGCATTACGCCAGTGGGGGTCCGCAAAGATCGAATGGTCTCTTTTACTTTGCGTTCTTGGGCTCCTGGGAAAATCCATGGTGCTTTAGGGAGTTTTATCGATCCATCAGATGCTGTTTGTGGCCAATATTGCTCCATACGATCCACATTTCTAAGGTCAACTCTGGCTCCCAAAGTATCTTTCTTGCTGGTCAGATGGTCCCATAGTAGATTACCCACATTCTTGAATATGTGCATTGGATCGAGCAAGTGATTGATCATGAGTCGGGGCCAGTATGGTAACTCGTACCATAGAGATAGTCTCTTCATCCCTGGAGGCAATCCGTCATCGCACATCTCCTTCTGCTCTAACCATGCTTGTGCAGACATCCTTGGTGGCTCTCTTCCAAAAAAGCCGTCGCGTAACACATGATTCTCTGGAAGATACACTTGATGACCTTCGTAGATTTGCTTCTTCAGTGAGGGCGCCCTACGTGCATTCAATCTAGGTCCACATGTGACACATGCTCTGTATCCGCTTGTTTGAAGCCCTGCATGTATACACATGATAATAGATCAACTATGGGAAAAAACAAGATTTACAGTGTCTGAGTGAGGAGTGTCAATAGATCACCTGAGCATTCTGTTAGCCCGGGATAGTCATGCATGGTCCACATTAGAATGCCTCTGATCAAAGCATTCTGTCGTCCTGTGTGTCGGCTCATATCCACCACCTCTATGCCAATCCACAATTGTTGTAGCTCTTCCAATAGTGGACGAAGATACACATCCATATTCTTCACTTTATATCGCCCTGGCACAATCAAGCTTAGCCATAGGTGCCCCTTCTTCGTAGTCAACCACGGGGGAATGTTGTAGTTGACAATGACAACGGGCCATACAGTGTAAGATGTTGATCTTTGACCAAATGGATTTACGTCATCCATAGCCAGGCCTAAGCGCAAATTTCGAGCTTCCCTGGCAAAATCCGACCATGTTCCATCTATATGTTTCCAGGCTGCGCAATCTGCAGAAATTCGTAGCACACCATCCGAAGATTTATTCTCCTCATGCCATGATGCTAGGGCGGCCATGGACTTACATTCGAAGAAATGCTTGATGCGAGGAAGCAGAGGAAAATGTCGCAAAACCTTTTGTGGAATTTTTGTCCCATGGAGATCTACTCGATATCTTTCGGAATCACATTTCGGACACTTCTCCATGTCTATGTATTCCCCTCTGAAAAGAATGCAGTCATTAGGACAAGCGTGGATAGAATTGTAATCCATCCCCAAGTTTTGCAAAATCTTTCTTGCTTCATCTCGGGAATCTGGCATCACATTGTCAACTGGTAGTATGTGCTCTTTAAGCAATCTACACAACATAAAAATACGATACAGTCGTGTAAAAATCTATCAGATCATTATACATTTAGAAGTTTATTAAAGTAAACTAATTGTAATAGATCACCTGAAAAGCGCTGTGACGCTAGTGTCACTCCATCCAAACTTTGCCCGCTTATTGAGAAGAACCAGGAGTGCTTTCAATCTAGAAATACGTGCTCCATTATACAATGGCGTATCGGCTTCACTTTTCATATCATCATAGATAAGCCTTTCTGAATCCATGATCGTCTCGATCATTTCATCAATCTCGGGCTCAAACATTGCCTCGTTGGGAATGTCCACTCCATGATTATCCCCCGAGCTGTCAAAGGCTACATCTTGTGGCCTCACATATGCTGCTTGACCAAAGCGCCTGCGAACACGTCTATTGGGTTGCAAGATTGCTGCTTGTTGGCCAACGTCAGAGTCCGACGAGTTATAATTGGCAACAACTCGATCTATAATAGATGGATCGAACTCGCCAAATTCGCGAACGTGCTGCAAAGAAACACGTCTTGTCCGTCACACAGCATGCTTGCATTGATTACAAGGACATAAGACCCTCGTTGAGAGATAGGTATTTTGGTTGGACGGTCCCACATCCTCGTCACTACTCATAATGAGGATAAAAATCTTATAACCTGGACAATAAATTTAATATTCTATTGGCATTCTTCGTCTTATCTCTCTCTCTCTCTCTCTCTCTCTCTCTCTACCTCACATTCTCTAGTCATGTCCAATCCCCGCACACCTCGGTCTAGAGGTGCACGGAGATCAGAACCACCGGGTTATAATCTCGTATTTATTGGTCAATACCTATATTTGTGGGTACAAGAAATCTACACACCCACGTCTACATGATACTGCATGTAGTGGATAAAACCCCTTTGCCTCTTCTCTAGCTGTAGCACTTCACAGCATCTTAACATCTTTTCACAGTAGATCTTTTCACTGTTCGTCTAACTCTAAACCCTAAACCGTAAGTAATTCTTGCGTGGACTCGATCTAACGCAAATAAGCGTAAATCTAAATAAACGTAAATCTAACTAAAAATAAACCTAAATCTAATTTAACGTATGTCTACATCCAACCTAATCTTTAACGTCTTTTGGGATAGTTTCCTACGACGTTAAAACTCTCTTCTTCTTGTGTGTGTGTGTGTGTGTGTGTGTGGGTAAACCTAAATAAACTTAATTCTAATCTAATATAACATAAATCTAAATCTAACGTAAATAAAGTTATATTAAAAACAAAGAACTAAACTAGCAGGGATTATAAGAACCTTAAAACTGATTTAACACATAATTTTTCACATAACTCGGCAAGAGTTGGCATTCTCATCACTAAAGATGTGAGAGTTAACTTCCGGCGGTGACGCTGCCTCATCTCCATCCACATCTGACGACAGCAATTGGCCCTTTGGACCGTTCTTGCTCTTGTTACTAACTTTGAAGTTGCTGTTGAATGACTAGAGGTTGTCTAGATGGTCATTGTCGGGGATGTAGTGACTCTTGCCGCCCTGAAGATCCACCTTCTTCCCTATCTTCTAAAGACATTTCACCAGTACTTTTGGATCGACGGAGCCCACCATGAGTGAAGGCAGCAATACCCTATATTCCATTGAGGGCTTTCTTCACCCGCTTCATGCAGGCATCACAGTCTATGGAGACCTAAATCTAATCTAATATAACATAAATCTAAATCTAGCGTAAATAAACGTAAATCTAACTAAAAATAAACCTAAATCTAATCTAATTTAACTTAAATAAACCTAAATCTAATTTAACGTAAATCTACATCTAACCTAATCTTTAATGTCTTTTATGATAGTTTCCTACGACGTTATAACTGTCTTCTTCTTGTGTGTGTGCGTGTGTGTGGATGTGTGTGCCAATAAAAAGAGATAAATGGTATAACCTTTCTATCACCCATGCCAAGTATGATAGATTGGTTATGCCATTTCCCTCTTGAATAATAGGTCTTGAGTTTAACTCCTCGTCGGCTAGATCTTTAGGTCTTTTAATTTTAATTAGTTTCCTACGACGTTAAATTAGTTTCTCTCTCTTTCTCTCTCAATGTGTGTGCGTTTTTTTGTTTATGCATGTTTTCTCTCTCTCTTTTCCTCTCTCAATGTGTGCGTTTTTTGTTTATGCATGTTCTCTCTCTCTTTTCCTCTCTCAATGTGTGCGTTTTTTGTTTATGCATGCTCTCTCTCTCTTTTCCTCTCTCAATGTGTGTGTGCATTCTTTGTTTATGTATGTGTGTGTGCGTTTTTGTTTATGTTTGTACTCTCTCTCTCTCTCTCTCTCTCTCTCTCTCTCTCTCTCTCTCTCTCAAAAACACTATGTGTGTGTGTGTGTGTGTGTGTGAGAGAGAGAGAGAGAGAGAGAGAGAGAGAGAGAGAGAGAGAGGGAGAGAGAAAGAGGGGAAGGGAACATGAGAGTGAGGAGAGGGAAGGAGCATACCTGGCTCTCCTTCCTCTCCTCGTGTGTGTGTGTGTGTGTGTGTGTGTGTGGACAAGAAAGAGAGAGAGAGAGCGAGAGAGAGGGAGAGCGTTACCTGCTCCTTGCTTGAGGGCGTCGAAAAACTCAGATCTGAGATCTGAGTTTTTGGGCGCCCTCTGTTATTTTTTTTAGCCCAGTCGGCGTCGCTATGAGCGTCGCAAATTTACTTGTAAATTTGCGACGCTCATAGCGACGGCAGGAAATTTGTTTTTTGAGCGTCGCTGTGTGAGATCGCTAATATGAATAGCCTCTTGTAGTGTCGGAGTTTGAGGCAGTATGAGCTTTTTCACCAATCCATAATTGATGAAATTGTGTGTAGCACTGTCATCTACCAAGATGCGCACCTTGTGCCCTTGCAGATATCCGTGCATACATAACTAACTCATGTGGTCCAAAGGTTCGTTGCCACATGGAAGCTGTGAGACAACATTCATGCACCACCTCAGTGTGTGTTACTTCCATTGTAGAGAACTTGGAGGAAGACTCGAGAGGCAGTAGCTGCACCATGTGCACTGCTTTCTCCTTCCTCTAAATAGCAGATTTCTCCTTGGGACAATCCTTTTTGCCATGGCCTCTTCCTGAGCATTGAAAACATAGCTTCTCTTTCTTGGCCTTATCAAAATCCTCAGGAGAGAGAGGACCCCTGGACCCCTTGGGTTTCTCAGATGCATATGAATTAGTAACTATAAATTTTCTTTTATTGTGCCCGTACTGAGAGTGTGTGTTACTATGTGTACTAGCAAGCACGTTATTGTTATGTGTTTTCTTATCATCAGGGTCATCATGAATATGTGCTTTCACTATGGCTTCCTCAAGTGTTTTAGGGTCCTGGGATTTGACATACTTCTTAAGTTATGGAGTCAGACCTCGTATGAACCCTCGTACTTGTTGAAAGGTATCCAAGCCTTCCAACTTGAGGATGACGTCCCTATAGTGAGAGATGTATTCAAGGAGTGATGGATATTTGCGCATGGAACACGTGTCCCAAGCGGTCCAATTCCGATCGGCCTCGTTTTGTAGGCAAAAATTCCTTGCTAAACATGGATTCAAAGGCTGCCCAACTCTGTGGTATGATGTTCTTCTCCTTGAGAGACATCCACCATTTGTAGGCCTTGCCTTCCAGAGTTAAGCTCCTTTGCAGAGCTCTTACTGCATCTGGAGTACGCCGTAAGGCGTGAATTCCATCCCATTTACTCAGGAAGATGTTCACTGCATCCTTATTGCGGTCCCGGTCTTCGCCCTTGAAAACTAGTGGTTTAAAATTCTTCAACAAATCATCTACCTCTTTGGCAGTGAGATTATGCAGTGTTTCATTAATTAGGCCTTGCCCTTGTGTTCCAACGTGCTCATGCATGTGGGTGTCAGCAGTACTCTTAGTCTGCTGTTGCATCAATTGAATGACTAATGTGGAAATTTTAGTAACATTTTCATTTAAAGTCTTAAAATTTCCATCCATGACTGTCATGCGTGTCTCAAGTGCACAAAATTCTTGAATATCGAGCAATTCATAAGTATCTTCTCCTGCCGTAGCGTCACGGGTACTCTCCTTGAGAGGATCCGGCCGCGAGCCTTCATTGGCAGGATTGGGAGTGCTTTGTTCAAAATCGAATGTCATGTTGATATCTGAATCCATGGCTACACAGTGCAGTGAAAGAAGTACTCAAAAAAAAAAACTTGATTTTGATAGCACTTGCAAAGTATAGAGAACTCCCCTTTGCGCGCCGTAGCACTTAATCGTCGAATAAACAATAATTTGCACCGGCGGCATACAAATCGAACTCCGCACTATCGCACGTGGTTCAAAAGAAGACCAAACATGTGCCGTGTAGATGGTTGAAGCTTCTCCTTTGAAAAGAAGCTTAATTGTTGGAAGCTTCGGCTATTATGTTGCTTGAACGCCTCTTGAATTCGTCGCAATCGGAAAAATACGCAAGTTCTGAAATTTCCTGTAATTACTGAGCGTAGTCGGACTTCGTGAGACTCGATGGAAAGCCGAGTGTTTGCTTCGCCTTGCTTGTGCTGTTGTGGCTTGCTTGACCGCCTTGGTTCACCGAATTGCTTGTGGGAAAGGACACTAGCAATGGCCAAGGCTTAAGGCTAATGGCCAAAAGGCCTCTCAATGTGAAATAGGCCTGCAAGACAACTCATATACATTTGTATCCACTTCATCTACATGAAAAACATCATAAGTTTCAAACCTAGAAGACCGGGATTCTATCTCCCACATGCTATGTGTGTCCAAACTGCTGCTAGAGCTATGTGAACTGTTGGACTCCTCTTTGATCTTGTTGGTTCTTGCACCTTTGCTGTCAGCCTTGTTGCTGGCTCTAGAACTGACACCTCTTCTTTAAGATCTTCTATCACCTTGTCCTCTTGAGCAAGCAAATTGGGTGGCACTCTGAATATGTCATCTCCACCTTTTGAGACCTGGTTTGGCACTTCTTCTACCTTTTCTAGCCTGGCATCAGCTTCACGTGCTTTGATTACATGCATATCAACAAAAGGAGCTTTTACCTCTTGATGCTCTTTGATTTGTTTGGGCTTAGGTCCACTGGCTACCGTGATTGCCGACTGTAGCAATCCTACCTCCATATTCTTCTTCATCTTTCGACTCTTTGCTCTGGCAACTTGGACAGATTCATCAAAGGTCCTTGGATCCTCATAATCCACTCTCTCACGGACATAGGGATGCAAGCAGGATAGAAACGTTTCCCGCTTAAAATATCCCGCATTTGTTGCTTGGGTATCCGCCGCAAAATTCCTCCAATAAGCTTCAAATCTATCAACAAAAACATCAAAATTTGCACTTACTTCCTGCTGCAAGCCTTTGAGCTTTGCATCTACTTCCGAAGCCGACACCACCTTTTGATACCTTTGTAGAAAGTGCTCTCGAAAGCCGATCCAATTCTGCTTGTGCACATCTTCTAAGCCATCAAACCAAACTTTTGCTTTACCTCGCAACACCAAAGGTAGAGTCCAGAGCTTTCCTTCATCACCTAGCATCTGCAATACTACGAGAATAAATAACTCAAAATCGGCAATCCACTCGTCAGCATCTTCATCTCCTTTGAACACTGGACCAAACTCCTACTTCATCTACACTCAAAAACATCTTGTTAGGAAGCAATCAGTGGGTCCTCCGTGGGGGCACCACAAGAAAGAAAGGGGGAACTCGCAAAACCACCAGCACACTTGGTGAATGCCTCTCTATAGCCCAATGATCTCACAGCACCCCTATCCCCTAGTAAACACACACCTAGACTCCCGATCTGCAAATGACTATTATCCAAGCCCGGTCCCGACCAACCCCGATTACACCAATCCTAGTAACAAATCTCATCATGATAGCTTTCATCTCGAGCACTATATACCAACATAGGCAATTTCATAACAAACAATAAACAAAACTCTATCAAGTCCTAATTGGGATGCATCCACTTTGCTTCAAGCTTTACGATTGGCACACACCACTATCGGCATAGGAAACACTCACACACTCGCACTCAAAGCTCACCCATACACGACCTATACATATAGACATGAGAGTGAGAAGGAGATGATAACATTTGGTTAGACAGAGGGAATAAAGAGACTATGATAACGACACTTCAACTAGTTTCGAGAGTATACAATGATGGCATTTTGCACAAAAGTCCTTGGTGTAACATCCTGGCAAGTCCATGGTTGATTCTGGCAGGCTCTCTTTGTTCTGCTTACTGCCAACCATTTGGCGGCCCTTCTCATCCACTACCCATTGGCGGTCCCTCCTTTTTCTCCAGGTTACATCCTCCTCAGGGGGGTCTCCTTGTCAGCTCGCCCTTCTAATTGGAAATTGGCCATCCCTCTCCTAGCCCCACTCTGTAGCATGCCCTCCTGCACAGCCGCATCAGAAAGCTTCTGCGATGTAGTCGGCAAGGCCCGTGGCCAACTCTTGCACCCCCTCAAAGACCCTGACGTCTCCGCGCCTGCCTGACATGGCAGTAACTCGCCTTCTTCTCTCTGCCTTCAAACAGCCCACCTTCTCAGGCCGCCACCCTCCGTGCTCCCTTGGTGACCCCTCCACTTCATGGCCTCGCGGCTCTGCTCTGTGATGCCACGGCAGCCCACCGGCCCTCAATGCAATCCTCAACCCCCTCTTGCCATCCTGATGCTCCCAGTCCCATCCTTTTGTAGCACTGGCTACTCACGTGGATCCATGCAGCCACCCAGATGGCGCCCCTTGCCTTCAAGCAGCCCGCCACCTTTCAAATTACTTTTTTTACCAAGCCCTTCTACTTGGGCTGCCTTCCTATGCGGCTGACTGTCGACTTACATTTGCTTAAAAAAAACTCCTTCATCCCGATCGTCGACAAACACGAGCAGTCAAGGCTTGTGATTATAAACTTGCTAGACATTGGCTTTTAAGTATATAAAACACTTGAGCTTGCCGAACACGATCAATCTCTACATACATATCATGATAGCATAGTGAGCGAGGATATCCACTCACCCAACTTTAGCAATTCTAAAAGACCCAATCACTTGAGCCTGAAAGTCCTCTTTGGCCTGCCAAAAAGTGCATTTGTCATACATATCACAATTGGATCTATTGAACACTGCATTAATCACCTACTCAAGCACTTTGCTATTTGCTTGGGAACCTCCATGTAACGGCTTTGAGCTCTCCTTGGGCCGACCAGATGTGGTTGCACCATCATTGCCCACCCCATTGTTGAGCCATTAGGAAAAGTTTGGACTCAAAAATGGACCTTGTAAGAATTGTTGATGTGGCATAGCTTTCAAAAAGTAGAGATCGATAAATTTCTTGCAAATAAGATCCAAACTTGTCGGAGGTTGGATATTTAGAATCTACTCTTCAAATGCTATCTATTGATATATAGCATGCATGTATCGGACATTGCCTTCATGTAGATTTAGAAAAAGGTGATTTTAGATTACAGTAACGGTAACAAAACCTGGCTGATTGAAAAAAATTGACATAACTTTCATAGAAGTCATCCAAGATTTTCGGACCTTGGCTCTTTAGAATCCATTTTTCAAGAACTTTCCAATGATAGATCATATCATGGGGTTCTAAGCAATATTTAGAGGGGTCTACCGGGTTGCTTTCTTTTGTACAACTTTGATGATGTGGCACTCTTAAAAGGCCCAAAAATGAGTTCAAAATTTTTCTAATGATTCATGCTCAACCATAGCATTATTTAGGTAAAATAAGTTTGTATAGAGAGATGACATAACAAAAGCTACATAGACTGCATAAGGAACAGTGACTATATAGATAGGATAGATATAGAGAGAAGAGTGTCTGCTGCATCATCCGCCAGGATCAAATGGAAAGCTCAAGGCTTCCCCAAGCATGGCATAGAGTCCACCTGGATCAAAAACAAAACATTGGCCGTGGCCATCCACCTATAAAGCATGCATCTTCAGCCTTCCTTTGCACTTTAGGCCAATAGATAGGCCACCCTAACATCCCTTCATAGCATGGAGTTTTGTCACCCTGTGCCCATAAGTCTTCGTGTCCGCTATAAGCATACTTTCCATCACTTGAGAACCCTGAATCATAAGCAGCTATCATGCCATCTGCTATAGAACCCTCCATGGTATAGTCCACTTCAAAAAAGCCTTGCCACTCACACAAAGACACATGTAAAGAAACCTCCAATCACACATGTATCCATAGCATCACATAAAATAGCAAAACCCTGCAATTTGCCTCCACCTGCTGCATAGACAAGCAAACATGTTCCCTTTGCATACATGCATCCAAATCTTCTGTAAATGGTTCCAAGGCCACCTTTTCATACTCAAGAGTATGACTTGCTAGAGATTCAACCTGTTCATCAAACACCTCATCACCTGCAAGGTTGGCGGCACCTTCCTCTTTGTATGCAGCCTTGCTCTCATAGGTTGCACCTGTATTAGTTTTTATAGAGTCATCTGTCGGAGCTCGCTCTCCACGGCCACAAACCAACTCCAAAACTTCAAATTACACCTCGACATGCCCATCAAGGCAAGGTTGCCCCACCCCCTGCATAGATTAATCAACTTGATCTACCACAGCTTCTGTTCCTAGCTCCTGCAAGTCATCCTCAAAAACTTGCTCTTCAATTAGGTCGGATGCACAATCAAACCATACCTCTTCCTCGAATAGGGACTCACCATCACGAGACACAAGATAGGGCTACTCAACTGGCCGCTTCACACAAGGCATCTCCACACTTTCACTATGCTTCTCCTCGACCTTTAGCGGACTGGCAGACAACTCATATACATTTGTATCCACTTCATCTACATGAAAAACATCATAAGTTTCATACCTAGAAGACCGGGATTCTGTCTCCCACATGCTATGTGTGTCCAAACTGCTCCTAGCGCTATGTGAACTGTTGGACTCCTCTTCTGATCTTGCCGGTTCTTGCACCTTTGCTGTCAGCCTCGTTTCTAGCTCTAGAACTGACACCTCTTCTTTAAGATCTTCTATCACCTTGTCCTCTTGAGCAAGCAAATTAGGTGGCACTCTGAATATGCCTCTGTGCACCTTTTGAGACCTGGTTGGCACTTCTTCTACCTTTTCTAGCCTGGCATCAGCTTCACGTGCTTTGATTTTATGCATATGAACAAAAGGAGCTTTTACCTCTTGATGCTCTTTGATTTGTTTGGGCTTAGGTCCACTGGCTACCGTGATTGCCGACTGTAGCAATCCTGCCTCCATCTTCTTCTTCATATTTTGACTCTTTGCTCTGGCAACTTGGACAGCTTCATCAAAGGTCCTTGGATCCTCATAATCCACTCTCTCCCGAACATAGGGATGCAAGTAGGATAGAAACTTTTCCCGCTTTAAATATCCCGCATTTGTTGCTTGGGTAGCAGCCGCAAAATTCCCCCAATAACCTTCAAATCTATCAACAAAAACATCAAAATTTACACTTACTTCCTGCTGCAAGCCTTTGAGCTTTGCATCTGCTTCCGAAGCCGACACCACCTTTCGATACCTTTGTAGAAAGTTCTCTCGAAAGCCGATCCAATTCTGCTTGTGCACATCTGCGAAGCCATCAAACCAAACTTTTGCTTTACCTCGCAACACCAAAGGTAGAGTCCAGAGCTTTGCTTCATCACTTGGCATCTGCAATACTGCGAGAATAAATAACTCAAAATCGGCAATCCACTCGTCAGCATCTTCATCTCCTTTAAACACTAGACCAAACTCCTACTTCATCTACACTCAAGAACACCTTGTTAGGAAGCAATCATTGGGTCCTCCGTGGGGGCACCACAAGATGGAAAGGGGGAACTCGGAAAACCACCAGTACACTTGGTGAATGCCTCTCTATAGCCCAGTGATGTCACAGCACCCCTATCCCCTAGTAAACACACACCTAGACTCCCGATCTACAAATGACTATTATCCAAGCCAGGTCCCGACCAACCCCGATTACACCAATCCTAGTAACAAATCTCATCATGATAGCTTTCATCTCGAGCACTATATACCAACATAGGCAATTTCATAACAAACAATAAACAAAACTCTATCAAGTCCTAATTGGGATGCATCCACTTTGCTTCAAGCTTTACGATTGGCACACACCACTATCGGCATAGGAAACACTCACACACTCGCACTCAAAGCTCACCCATACACGACCTATACATATAGACATGAGAGTGAGAAGGAGATGATAACATTTGGTTAGACAGAGGGAATAAAGAGACTATGATAACGACACTTCAACTAGTTTCGAGAGTATACAATGATGGCATTTTGCACAAAAGTCCTTGGTGTAACATCCTGGCAAGTCCATGGTTGATTCTGGCAGGCTCTCTTTGTTCTGCTTACTGCCAACCATTTGGCGGCCCTTCTCATCCACTACCCATTGGCGGTCCCTCCTTTTTCTCCAGGTTACATCCTCCTCAGGGGGGTCTCCTTGTCAGCTCGCCCTTCTAATTGGAAATTGGCCATCCCTCTCTTAGCCCCACTCTGTAGCATGCCCTCCTTTCTACTGTAGCAGCCTGCGACCCCTGTGTGCCCCTTCTCTACAGCCTCGACACCCCACAGATGGCGCCTCTCTCCTGCACAGCCGCATCAGAAAGCTTCTGCGATGTAGTCGGCAAGGCCCGTGGCGAACTCTTGCACCTCCTCAAAGACCCTGACATCCCGCGCCTGCCTGACATGGCAGTAACTCGCCTTCTTCTCTCTGCCTTCAAACAGCCCACCTTCTCAGGCTGCCACCCTCCTCTACAGTGCTCCGTTGGTGACCCCTCCACTTCATGGCCTCGCGGCTCTGCTGTGTAATGCCACGGCAGCCCACTGGCCCTTAATGCAATCCTCAACTCCCTCTTGCCGTCCTGATGCTCCCAGTCCCGTCCTTCTGTAGCACTGGCTACTCAGGTGGATCCATGCAACCACCCAGATGGCTCCCCTTGCCTGCAAGCAGCCTGCCACCTTCAGCCTCCCACCTTTCAAATTACTTTTTTGATCAAGCCCTTTGACTTGGGCCGCTTTCCCACGCCGCTGACTGTCGACTTACATTTGCTTAAAAAACTCCTTCGTCCCGATCGTCGACAAACACGAGTTGTCAAGGCTTTCAATTATAAACTTGCTAGACATTGGCCTTTAAGTATATAAAACACTTGAGCTTGCTGAACACGATCAATCTCTGCATAAATATCATGATATCATCGTGAGCGAGGATATCCACTCACCCAACTTTAGCACTTCTAAAAGACCCAATCAGCTGAGCCTGAAAGTCCTCTTTGGCCTGCCAAGAATTGCATTTTGCATACATATCACAACTAGATCTATTGAACACTGCATTAATCACCTGCTCAAGCACTTTGCTATCTGCTTTGGAACCTCCATGTAGCGGCTTTTGAGCTCTCCTTGGGCCGACCAGATTTGGCTGCACCACCGGTGTAAAGGACAATGTCCATACGGTGCTCTATGTGTGGGGATTGTGATACTAGGAAAATCTCAATTTTGTGCTCTAATTCTCCTCGTGAGGGTGGAAGATAAGGGGCATAATCATCAGCAAAGTAGTCAGCAACTATAAAATGAAATCTTCGTGTGTGTGTAAGGAAGAAGATTGCTTGTGCTCAACTTCAGTAACGCATACCATATATGCTTTGTCATCTTCGTGAAGTGCTTATTTTTCCTGTGTATGTGATATGAGAGGGAAAATGGTAAGAGATGTATCAACAAAGAAAGAAAAAAGTTGGTCTATGAAAGTGAAATCTCATTGCGTGTGTGTGTGGTAATCAATGTGGGGATTATGTTGCTGTCAAAAAGGCATGCCCAAATAATATTTCACAAGTCCCAAAAACGATTGGTGTTGTGGAAAATATTATCTTCTTGCATTGACCCATGCACGATGAGCATCAAGACTAAATTGAGGGAGAAAAAAGGAATAATTTACCCGCCTTTGAAAGCTTTCCTAGGTTGACAATTGTTACTAATTAAGCCCTACAAAGGAGAGACACCAAGTGAACCAATTATTGGAGACCCTCCTGAAATTGAAGACCAAGAAGAGGTGCTACAACCCGAAGCTATTCTTTGGCATGAAGACAAGGTACTATGACATGGTAAGATTATCCGACGGTATCTTATCAAGCTCAAAAATTATCCTTTTGAAGATGCTAGATGGATGCAAGGAATACAGCTTAAGGATAGTATGAACCTTGTCAATGCTTACAATGCTACATTAGAGTAAGGATATGTACAAATTTCTTTTAAATGACCAATGTTTTTGTTTTATAACACTAGTCCTCTTTTTATTGTGCACAAATTTAATACTATGCATGCTTAGAATCATGTTTGTGATAACGACGTCTCTCAAACACCAAGTAGAATTTGTCACTCTACTAATGCTTGCAAAGACAGCTATGTCTCCCAAGCACCAAATGGATTAGTATTCCATCTTGGAAAGATGTCGTAGGGTAAAAAGGGATCACTAATGACTAAGTTTTTATCTCTTCTACCTCATAGTCGAGGATGACTATGATTTCAAGAGAGAGGTAATGTCATAAAATCTAATATCTAACCAACCCAAGGGAGTTGAGCTTCAATCTCCCTAAGCTCCTTTGTTTCTAGCTCCTCCTTGTCAGATTTCATCTCCTCCCCTATTTCCACAACATCCTCCTCCTCCTATGATCTCCCCAATCACCACTTTATGATCTTTTGACTTTCTTGATGAAGGTATGTTGAGGCTCATCCTATTGAGGTACTGGTGCAAGAATTTTGTTGAATATATATCTTAATCTTCTCAAGGTAATCATATCTTCATATTGGTGACCCTGCGAGAGTGAATTGCACATATGTATGCATCCGGGAAGATCTCAAATAAAAAGTCTTCAACGGCCTCTTGCATACCATGCCAAGGCACCTCTTTTCCACCTCATATCATTCCTAAACTACTATGCTACTTGCCTACAAATCCTTCAAAAAGGTAGCTTAGGACTTGCAATTGCAAGGTCCTTTTGTGCTCTCCTTATCTCCTCAAGCATCGCACCTTCTAAGAAAATCTCATTTTCTTTGTAGATGGGTACTTCATATCAACTCCCTTTTTGATTGGTTGATTTGAGAATGCAGCACCTTTATCTCCCTTGAGCTCTCACCTTTATTTGAGGAATCTCTTGATTTGATATCTTTTGGTGTTCCTTTGACATCTTCTCGTTTGACATTTTCTATATGGACCTTCCTTGCTGTTTGTTTTGTCATTGCCATAACTAGAGCTCACACCTACAAAATAAGTGAAAATATAGTATAGCACTATATCCAAGTATAAGATTCAATGAGTTAGAAGTTTCAAAAACAATTTATGCCCCCCTTGTGTGAAAATGGAGTGCTCAGCAGAAGCTTGTCTAGCTACCTTGTTTTTGCGCAAGGAGGACACATGCAAAAATAGAGTAGTTAGCTTGTCCAAGTACTCTGTTTTTGCACAAAGAGGACACAAATTATGGGGGAAAAAAAGTGTCCCCCTTGCATGAAAAAAGAGTAGTTAGCAAGCAACTCAAGTTGGTCCCAGCTCACTAACCGCACCTATTTATCCCGATAGTGTTGCAAGAACATAAAATCAATTGAAAGATGTGGAAGATACAACACAAAGGTAATCGGTACAAATGACAATTAACATCATTCGTAAGTAGTTCAAAAAGAGTATAACAAAATTAATTGAAAGAAAATTTGAAATAATACCGCTTCTCACAAAGAGCACATAAGAGGCCTAAACTCCCCGTTTGCCTTGCTCCAGCAACTAATTTCTCCCCTCTAATTTTCTCTACTTTATCGAAGTTTGATGCATGAACCGCGTTAAATGATGAAAAAAACCCTCTAAGTGGAAAAGAAAACAAGTTTATAAACGTTGGTTTCAGATAGGTCTCTCTCCCTCCAAAAGCCTATGTTGCTCGGTAGTCTTTGCTAGGCACTCTTGTTAGCTCTCCCTACATTTCTTGTTGCTTTTCAACGGCCCTACAATAGATGCCACCTAGCGCCCTTTGAACTTCCTTAATTAACTTTTGAAATTTTAAGTTTTTTTCCTTTAAAAAAACGTTGCCTGTAGTTCAGTTCAGATGCCGCTCGAGCAAACAGACTTAATACTGTTGATGCACTACTCTGCCAGATTATCCACTACTCTCCGTGCATCTCATGTGCCTCCACATGTCCTTTGATTTTTTTGTCTTCTTCCAAGCCGTTTTAGTGATCTTCAATATCCTTCCACTCGTTGGCTCTCTTGTAACGTTGCTCGTCAGCTCCCACATCCTCTTTTATCTCTATTGGCTTCTCCTTCTTCAATAGCACTACTTGTTGCATTTTGATCACACCTTTTCTTGCCTTTGTTTGCTTTTGACAACAACACCAATTTACTTTGCCTTCTATCCTCTCTGTTTGCTTTTGGCGACTCATTTTGGATGTCCCCTCCTCCTTTTATTTATGCATTGCACCTATTTTTTTAACTTCCTTAGCTCGCTTTTGAAATAGATAGCATTATAGTGGAATTTCCCACTGCCTTAATGTCACGCATTGGAAAGGCCACCCATTTGGCATACATTTTGACCTGAACAAAGCTGAGTATAACCATCAAGTGCAAGTGTAGACCAATGTATTGTCGAGTTTAGCCTCTCAAGCAATATACTCCAAGAAAGAAGTATGTTGTGATACTTAAGTGTGCCAGAATACTTTGCAATACAATTAATAGCCTTGTTTGATGCCAAAAAAAAGTGAAATTGTTTCCTCCTAATGTCAAATAGATATTACGTGCATCCATCACACAAAAAATAATAGTTTTAAAATAAAAGTTAACCAAACCATACTATTGATTTTTTTTTTCTCCCAAAAGACATGGAGAATTACAACATCCACCCCCTCTAGACTTTCATATCCTTCGGCATGTGCCAATTGTCTTCAACTTGTTAATCTTTGTAAGAAAAAGTATTGCCAAAAGCATCTTCTAGCGAATATATCTCATCATCTTCCTACCATTCTTCGGAATCTTGATCACCAAAAGCCACACGTCCTTCATGTTTCTTGAATAATTTGATCCTCTTCCCTACAATGGGCACTCTAAGATTTTACGCATGGCCAAATATTGGTATTCCAAGATGTTGTCATAGACAAAGTACCCAATTTCCATCTTTGATAGTATGTGGCCTCAACTTGTGCTTCTTATCAAATGCTATTGTATTCTTCAATTGTTCCTCCTTGAGCTTATCTCTTTCCTGATCAATGTCTTCTTGGCATCTTTCAAGTTGAAAAATACATAAAGAAACCAAATCCTCAATTGACATACCTGATTCCCATGGCAACATGGTCCAAGGAATAGTTGCCTCCTCTAAAGGCATAGTTAGTTTTTTCCCATAATAAGCTCAAATGACATAAATCTTGTAGCAAAGTTATGAGTAGTTTGGTTAGCCCACAAAGCAAAAGGTAAAAATTTAGGCAAATCACCAATTCATCCCCCACATGCCGTTGCCAAAGCTTTACTATTGATATCGGATTCATATTTTTTTTAAAGTCAAAATGAAGCTCCAGAGTAGCTCTGCAAGATTCAGTGTCAACCATGAACAACAATCAAAGACCCTATGAGTCATTCATTGTTGTTCAACGTCCAAAAAAACATCGTATAAGACCTCAAATTCATTCAGAATCTAGGGACGTCTAAAACCGACAATTTGAGAGAATTATGAGAAAACGGTCGCAACTTTGGGCATAGTTTTGACTTTTCCCTAACCAAAGCACTTGAACACTTTGGAATAAGCCCTCTTACATCAAGTTAGAGCTGTTAAGCCCAAAAATCATGTTTTCTTTAGAGTCAAACTCAGCTTACACAAGCTTTGGAATCCCAGCGATAGAGGAGCATCCACCCATAATGGTTCTTCCAAACCTGCAATTGATAAAGACCAAGCTTGTTGAAAGAGTTTGGATGATAGAACATGAGAGTAAAGGATTTTATAGATACGTTGACGAGAGTGAGGTCAACCTATATAGGTGCTTAGAGCCATACACAGAAGAGCTGACAAATTACAAGCTCTTATATGTCTATACGTACGGGGTCAACTATCAATGGAATCTATAGTTGTTGATAAGTATTGACAAGAATACATAGCTATAGAAGGCACAAACCCACGGACTATATTAGGAATAGGTGGATATTTGGTTAATGAAGGACCACAGATACTTCCACCAAACATGAGAATTCCTAAAAGAATTTCAAAAAGGGAGCCACCTGCATTCCCTTCAAGGGCAACAATGAGAGATGAAATGATCACAGAGATGGCAGACATGCCTTCTCAAGGACCAATCTCCAAGAGAACAACCAATCCCTTTGAAAAAGAACCTAGCCATAGTGGAAGACCTAAAGCGAGAGAGCGATTGGGAGAGTCTATGGTTAGACTTGTAGACAATCAGAGAGTTAGACCATCCTAGATCCAAAAATGGGTAAACAGGAAATAAGTCGGAGATAAAGATCCAAGAAATCATGTAGTGGCTTTCAAAAAAGTAATTAGAGTAGAGGAAGTTTTAGATTTTGCGACATAGTTTGCGGGATTTGGATTAACTATGGAAGATGATGCGAGTACTACATGGTTTGACTCAATGGAAGTCACAATTTTGAGACTCTAGATGAGCTGTTTGAGGAATTCGTCGAAGAATTCACATAGAAAGGCATAGCTCACAACACGGTCTCAGTACGTAAAGTGGCATTATGACTCAAGAGATATGTCAAGTTCTATCCAAGAGCGGAATTCCTACGCAAGCACGGCTAATGCTGATCTTTATCCAGGGAATGAGACATGTGAGGATATACATATGATAAGAAGCCTTACGTTAAGAAAATTGATCAAAGAAGCTCTTTTTCTGGTGGATAGATATGAGAAATACAAAGAACAGGATTATAAGAGTCAAGAGGACGACACATCCTCTCAACACAGTGATTCATAGATGAGTGAGTCCATTGCAAAACCAGTGACACCTATCGATCAAGAAAAGTTTGACGAAGAAATGGTCAAGAGGTTGACTCCTCTTATAAATGCTGATCCGAGGGAGCTTAAGTGGTGCAAAATTGAGAGAAAATGGACAAACCATACAAGGAAAGAGTGTTACTATAGCATGGAATATGCTAGGGAGAGGTATGTACAAACTATTCTAGTAGCACCTACTCCACCTACATATGTTACGCAGAATGCACCAGGTCCAGTAGGAGTTTCAAGACCACAGCCTAGTTGTTGTCTTAGGACAACAACCTCTACTGTCAGGTGCTAGAATTCCTGTAGACATGTGATACATGCCGATGATGGAAGCATCTAAACAAGCATTAGTACCAACTACAATGTATGATAACAACCAAAGTGGGTATTGCCCTTCGAAGCGACAGAAAATGAGAGAAACACATGAAGTGATGACGTACAACCTCCACCTCTCCTGTGTTTTGACCTGAAGAAAGAAGGTATCAGATGGACAAAAGGACATTACAGTTCATTGTGAATAGAGGCTTAGCTAGGTCAGAGCCTGTTTACAGCCTAGCTAGAGGAAATGCAAGAAGAAGCTCCTCAACCAAATCGTCACAAAAGCCGTGGCAACCACTTGGTCAACAATGTCCTCAAACAGATATCACACAAGTAAATGCCTCCTGTCTTGACTATGGTGTCATTCGCTAATGTTGAAAAAAAAAAACAAAGTCAGAAAGATCACAACAAGTATCTCAAGAATTGTTCAGTTGCCCAATAGCTTTAAAAAAAAAAAATGTCATACCAATTCAAGTAGTTATGAGAGCACAAGCTCAACAAGAAGATAAGAAGAAGCAAGAGATAGACAAAACAAAAACTGAGGTGAGTCTAGAGACGGGTGAGTTAAAAACGGACACACCTAGTCTAAAAACCAAGAGCAAACGGAACAGCCAGAAAGCTAGAAAGGCTAGGATGAAAGCACGTAGGGAATGAGAGCAGAAATCCCTAGTTGAGGAGCTTACCCAATCTAAAGAGAAGATAAGACAACATGAGGAAAGTGTTAAACCTTCTTTTGCACAGACGTCTCAACGTCCAAAAGAACCAGCAACGGAAAGTGAGCCACAAAGTGCTAGCTAAGGAGGATCAGTGTTGGTCAAGAAGGTTAATGAGCCATTAGACTCCCTCCTAAATCCTACAAAACACGACTCAAAAGCAACCAAACCCAAGAACAGAGGTGGATGATATACCCATATGCAGAACTAGAAAAGAACAGGCTTGAAATGTGCCAGAAAATGATTCAAACTGCCCAAGCTTTACTAGAACCACTATTTCAAAAACGTGAGGGTGTGATCCTTGTCCCACCTACACTAGTAATCCCACCAAACCACGAACAAAAAGAGAAAGATTTTAGTCACAAGCACAGACAAAAACTCAAGGAACCCGCAAAAGAGCCAACGATAGTGTTGAATACCACATATAACTCTTCCAAGGGATTTCACATAGCTATACCTGACAGCTGTAAAAAAATAGGTGGTATCGACAAATTGTGAAAACAAGTCAGAGAGGCCAAGGAAGAAAGTGCGATAAGCAGACGAGTAAAGCAAACGAGTGATGGAAGAGGAGTGTCTCTTCCATCAATAGAGGAAATTGAGAGTGGACCTCAAATGAATCTAGAAGTGGAATCATATTGGGGAGACAAAGGATCTGTACAGTCTATGGACAGTCAACCCCTTTTGCTAAGAACACTACCATCCTATACGGGAGAGCACGAGGCCAAGTTAGATGTTATCCCAGTCCCATCATAGAGACTGTCTTCCAACAAGGTCATTCATTCATAAGTATTGATAGACATTTTGTTACATGATAACATTAGCCGAGTTGCTCAGAATACGACCAAACATGTGGGCTACTATGGAAAAATGCCTAGAGAAATTTGGTGTGAAAAAACCAATGACTCAAATCGAGGAAGGGATCAAAGAGCTAGAAATGCCTTAGCTAAACACTAGGCCAGTGTCGCTAAATAAGGTCGGAGAGTATTATGAGGGAGAAGATGGGAACACCACTCTTCTTGTGGAATTCCAAGGTGTAACAACCATGGAAATCCTTGACAGTGGAGCTAGCATTTCCGTCACAACAAAAGAGGTCTAGAAGAAATGAGAAAAACCAGTTGTGAGGGCTACTAGGATGAAACTGCATCTTGCAGAAGGACACACGAAAAGGCCCATAGGACTGCTAGAAAAAGCAGTTGTTATTTCTTGTGGCATTGAATATGAGAAAACCTTTGCTATTGTTGAGTTTGGCAAGAAGAACAACTATGATATCATTCTAGGAAGACCATTCATGCAACAATTGAAAATGGTCCAGGATTGGGTTATGACCAACATCTACCTGAGACATATGGAAACCACAACAAGTATAAATCTAAAGGACCATAGTTATAGGGATGTGACGAGAACACCTGTGAAGGAGTTTGATTCCACTAATGTACCAGGATTAGAACTTCCAACATGGTTGGGTAAGCCTAAAGAACTATGGATGTGTGGAGCTTTTTATGCGTAAGATTAAAGCGAGAGGAGTGGTGGAGCTTTTATTCTCCCCATGTTTCAACATGGTTCAATGGAGCCTAGTTTGGACAACTGGTGGAGCTTCCTTCTCTCCATGTTTCAATTGATCCAAGCTTGGACAAGTGGTGGAACTTATCTTCTTTTCATGTCTCAATGATTCTTGAGACCAAAAATCCCCATTCCTAGCGTAGATAGCTAGGTTTACTTCCACCTCTCTCTAGAGGTAAGGCAAGTGTTAGATCTTTGAATTAGATGAACTACTATTTATGAAGCTTAGATTGGACAACTGGTGGAGATTTCCTTCACACCATGTTTCAATAGAGCTTAGCTTAGACAAGTGGTGAACCTTTAAACAAAACTCTCCATGTACAACATATATATGTTTTAGGGTTGATTCAATAGGTCCTAGCTTGGACAAGTGGTGGACCTTGACACAAAACTCCTCATGTACAACATATATCTGGTTTAGGGTTGTTTCAATAGAGCCTAGCTTGGACAAGTGGTGGACCTTGAAACAAAACTCCCCATGTACAACATATATATAATTTTTCCATGTTTCAATAGAGATTAACTTTGAGAAGTGGTACAACTTTTTGTTGTCATTGTTTCAATGGATCCTAGTTTGGATGACTGGTGGATTTTAGTTGTTGTCCATGCTTTAATGGAGCCTAGCTTGGACAACTAGTGGAGCCTGGAACCAAAATCCCGTGTGGAGTAAAACCATCATGGGGTTTTCATGTTTTAATGGAGCTTAGCTTACACAAATGTTTAAACTTGCTTCTCTCCATTCTTCAATGGAGCTATGCTTAGAAAAGTGGTGGAGCTTTGCTTCTCCCCATGTTCCAATGGAGCTAAGTGGACAAAAAAAGAATCCTTGATGTTGAAAATAGCTGGGGTTTTCCATGGTTTAATGGATCCTAGCTTAGACAAATGGTGGAGCTTGGTTCTCTCCACATCTCAATTGCTCCAAGCTTGGACAAATGGTAGAAATTATCTTCTCTTCATTCTCAATGATTCTTGAGACCAAAAATCCACATTCCTATCTTAGATAACTAGCTTTCCTTCCACCTCTCTCTAGAGGTTAGACAAGTGTTGGATCTTTGAACTAAACAAACTACTATCTATGATGCTTAGGTTGGACAAGTGGTGGAGTTTTTTGTCACACCATGTTTCCATAGAAATTAGCTTATACAAGTGGTGGATATTTAAACAAAAATCCCGATGTACAACATATTCCTAGCTTGGACAAGTGGTGGACCTTGAAACAAAACTTCCCATTACAACATATATATGGTTTTTTCATGTTTCAATAGAGCGTAGCTTTGAGAAGTGGTAGAGCTTTTTGTTTTCATTGTTTCAATGGATCCTAGATTGGATGAGTGGTGGATCTTAGCTACTCTCCATGCTTCAATGGAGCCTAGCTTGGACAATTGGTGGAGCTTGGAACCAAAACCCCATGTGGAATAAAACCATCATGGGGTTTTCATGTTTTAATGGAGCTTAGCTGGGAAAAATGGTATAACTTGCTTCTCTTTGTGTTTCAACGGAGCTTCGCTTAGACAATTGGTGGAGCTTTGTTTTTCCCCATGGTTCAATGGAGCTAAGATGTTGAAAATAGCTAGGGTTTTGGATGGTTTAATGGATTCTAGCTTGGACAATTGGTGGAGCTTGTTTCTCTCCATATCTCAATTGATCCAAGCTTGGACAAATGGTAGAACTTATCTTCTCTCCATATCCCAATGATTCTTGAGACCGAAAATCCCCATTCCTAGCTTAGATAACAAGTGGTGGATATTGCTTCTCTCCATGTTTCAATCCTTGTTTGGACAAGTGAATTTTTATCATACAATGATGTATAGGTTAGACACATGGATAACTGTAAGGCCAATTGTTTTTTTTCCTAAAAAGGGTAGGTTGGAGAAGTGGTCAATCTTCTATGATTCCCACATGAGTACATTAGACATCCAGTGTCCTCCCAACTCTCTATGTTTTTTAGATTTAAGCATGGACAAGTGGTGTACCTTGCTTCTCTCTTCCCACTTAGTTAAATAGTTTACAAACTTACTATATGTGCTTGCTTGGATGATCTAGCTTGAACTAGTAGCAGACTATGTGTTATAATAAGAATTGATTCTTTTTTTGTTTCAGGAAGAGATGGCTCCAAAAAGGAATGCTACAAGGATTGTTGTCTCAATCGACTATACTTGCAACGATCTTAGAAATTGGTATTTGAATATATATGGTCTAGAGGCCGGTGCACAATTTCATAACATGCATCTTTTTATTGCAAAAAAGGAGAATGATAGTCTGTTTGAAGATGTTGGACAAGTAGTGGAAGCATCCGTCTCTGCAGTTGATAGTCATCCAGAGGTGGAGTGCATTGACATTGTACTTCTAATGAATCAAGAATTTCAACTATCTCCAAGAGCATATGCATTTTCACACATGTCTCAAAATAAGGAAGAGACCATGTACTCTCGAGGATTGGAAGATTGAAGAATCAATTGCAGATCTCACATCAGATCAACTTCAAAGCTCTATCAATGCCACACTACAAGGAAAAAGGTGAAAGCTTCACGACCACCTGCAAAAAAGCAATCCAAAGTGCAAAAAGTGGCACCTAAGGGAACCAGTTACATTTTGGATGTAGACAATGCATCTTTGACATCCTCAAAACAGGGTTCAACATCAAAGGTGAAAATTGAAGATCCAAATGTTTTAGAAGCTGAGGCCATGAAAGGACATGAAAAAGACATAGGTGGAATGAAAAAGTACACAAACTATTTTCCTTGCCAATATAAGGAGTTTGATGTCCCTCTTCAAAATTGTTGGCTTGCTCCAGACCACTATAATGCACGTATTTTGGATAAAAAACATGTTGAAAGCATGTTATTTAGATTTTCACGTAGTACAACTAAGCTTGCAGCATGTGCATACTTGATGCCCGTGCAGAATGCAAAGACAAAGGAGGAGTAGTGGAAGAGGTAGAAGAGACCAAGTTACAAGATTTTCATTCTTGGATTCTTGATGGGAAACATTCAATCTATGCTGCAAAAGTATTGCTCCACAATCAACAAAAAAGTAAAGAGATATTCCAAAGGTTGATTGACGTGTATAAATTTAAAAAAGCTCGCATTTTTGTGAATGCTCCTCCATTTGTTGCAACTGCTATATCTTCCATTGCTAATGATGAGGCTAAAAAATTGTATGTCAAGCAACCTTATAGTCAAATATTGAGACACTTTGTGAAGTTAATGGATCTTCTCAGGACGACCACCAAGGGCAGCAAGTGGAGCTGCAAAGAGACATGTATCTCATGTTGGATGGGATGTAAGTCATTTTTTTCCTTTGTTGTAGTCTTTATATTTAAAATGATGTTCAATCTTTTAATTATGGCTATATTTCTTTATAGGATTTTCTTTGATTGGCAAACATGAGTACATGAGAAAGTTGGATTGCTAAACAAGCACACATGGTGACATTTTCTGATGAAGTTTATGATTCTTGGTTAGAAATCATTGAAAGACTAAAGGAGGAGAACAGAGGAAACCCCCAACAACTACATTTAGATTGATTTGTGGTCTTGATGAATCAAAGGTAAAGACTATTCAGCAAGAAATCAAAGATGAGAAGATTCTATTGTCAAAGAGTGCAAAAGATGGTGATGTAGTTGATATGTATGATTGAATCAAGAAACTCAAGCAAGACAAATTGATTTAAGATTCACTTCTTCAGGGCTTCAATGCTTTGAATGTGGCATCACCATGTACAAATTGGGAAGAAGTTGCCAGCATGTATAATATCAATGATGCAGTTTATAAAACAATTTTGACTCTATGTGAGGAATGGCTCAAATCTAGCTTGAAGCATGGAATAAAGAAAATAGATTTTCCAGATGAAGCAGTAAAATATATGCAGTGGGCAGTTCAACTTCAAAAGCAAAAAAATGATTCAAGAGATTTGCCATGGTCTATGTATGTGGTGAGCCTACAGATGGAAGGAAATCTCGACTTGAAGTGCCACTTCAACAATGAAATTCCTATCGGCTTATGTATTTTAGACTTGGCAAAACACTATGGGGGCAGTTTGTAGTGGAGCGAGGAGACATTTACCAATTCTCTGGATGGGATATTGGCTATTGCTAAAGTGTCAATAGATCCTTGATTTGTCTTTCTTGTATTTGTGGATTTCACTAAATTCACAAATTTGCAATGTGCATTCCAAAGATTGGGAGATAATCTGAGCTACCATTTTTGTTGTGCCTTGCATCACTTTCCATTAGCTCCATGTATAGCAACAATTTAGTTCCTAGCAATTGTTGCCTTCTTGGGATATGCTACAGACGGAAACATGGCTGCCCTGCAAAATACCCAAGATAACACAATATCTAGCATAAACAGACAAATTTGCATACCTGACGATTCCCACGATTCCCACGATTCCCGTAGCACATAAACCGCGACATATGCGAACAAAGAGAGACTGAGAGCGAGAGAGAACATAAGAGGATGTGTAGGCACACCTCCTAGAGTGGAGTGCTACGCCAACACGGTGAGAGAGAAGAGAGGAAGGAGAGAAGAATAACACAGACACTGGGTGCAATCTCCCCCCGTGCAAGAGTGAGCATTTCCCTCTTGCACGTATTTATTTACAAATTCTTCAATGCTAAAAAATGAACACATTGGCCCGCCGGACTTAAATGGCCTTAGCTCATAAAGAGTATTTAAATAATGAAATGTCCATAAAAATGATGTCGTTTTTTCATAACCCTTAGCCTTTTCCACATGTCACCTGCACTAGATAATAAAATATCAATTCCATTACATACCTCTTGTTGGAAGGCAACTGTTCTCAGATGCAAAGATAAGAAATCTGCAAACGACACTTTCCAAAAACAATGCTTAGAAATCTTTGTCATAAATATCACATAGTAAGAGAGAAAAAAGTGAAAGTGAACAACATTGATTATGCTTGTTGTCATCCATATACTACCTATTCTAGTGTCCCATTCCACTAGAATAAGCAGTATTTGTCATACCCTGAGGAATCAGGATATGATTGGTCACACTCATTATTTAATGATCCATTCTCATCATTCTCAAGTTCAATATTATAGCAATAAGACGTGCTGCCTTTATCGGTGGATCTGCATTTACCATTGTGAATTAATCTGCAATTTGTTAGTGTGATGCCTAAACCTGCGGATCTGCACAGATAATTG
This sequence comes from Adiantum capillus-veneris, assembly GCF_014529385.1. NCBI lineage: Eukaryota > Viridiplantae > Streptophyta > Polypodiopsida > Polypodiales > Pteridaceae > Adiantum > Adiantum capillus-veneris. The sequence goes on from NC_140946.1 coordinate 77,752,702, forward strand.
GTTTTGCCTAAATCGGAGAATTTACACCGAGATGAGCATTTACACACTGCCTAAATCGGTGGATCTATGTGTATGTAACCAATGGACTAGACAGGGCATAAAAACATAAAAAATGTACTACCTGTTGCACACCACATTGGAGTAAGGTTGAGTAACAAAGTACTGACAAATTGGTATTTAACGGAAAGCACCTCGGCTCATGTGAGTAGCTGTATATCTCAATGTGAAATGATCGCAATAGCAATTTCATTTAATACAAGTATTGGCACAATGCTAGAGAATCCAGGTAATTAAAAGAGCCCTGCCTTCTTTCAAAAAAATATATGGTAATCAAGCTGATAAGTAAGCCACATGTGTTGAATCTATGTAACGTTGTTGTTCTTTGTTGAATGGTATTAGTAGATATGTGTAGGAATATGGGTATTTGAGAGAGTGCTATCAGTGTATAATTACTTGTGTTTTTGATAAGATTTTTCAAAATCCAAAATGAAAATGCGGACAGGACTTACCTATTTGCTCTCTGTAAATCATTAGACTTTGGATGATGTACTGCGTACCAATTTGTGATTGGGGAGAGAGATACAGGTAGGAGACAACTGTAATTAGCAAAAGTCATTTACAATGATGATCCTTGGATCAATCGGAAAGTGAGATGGAATTAATATATTGTCAATTGTTTTTTCTTTTTGAGCTCTACGAGAAAAATTGATTTATCAAGGCAACCATTATGCCAAGTAAGAGAATATGAAGAAAACCCTTATTTTTTTAAAAACATATATCAGAGATATTGGTCACGTTATAGAGATATTTTATTAGCCATAGCAACCAATTCTGAGTGAGGAACGAAGATATATATATATATATATATATATATATATCTATATCTATATATATATATATATATATATATATATATATATATAGAGAGAGAGAGAGAGAGAGAGAGAGAGAGAGAGAGAGAGAGAGAGAGAGAGAGGGACTATTGTTTGCAAGTAAAAACACCAATGGGAATTATATTATCCAAAACCCAATAATGAGGAGATTGTCACGGCCAAGCAAAAATTACAATGAAAAATGCAAAGAAGACAATTGGTTTATATAGAGTTTAGAATTTTGTTAGGTGATTCTCTACCGTCGTGACAAAGTTTGACAAACACGCTAAAATCCTTCTTACCCTACTAATGTCAGCTTTATGATTATTTCAAAAAGATCGTGGGTGAAAGCTTAATTCTAGACATTGCTTTTGTTAGGGTTACAGGCATAGTGGTCCTATTGGTGGTTCCACTTGTACACGAGATCTAATGGAAAGGCCTATCACACAAACATATATGAAAACTGACAAATAAAGAAGGTGATCGAGCTGGGGGGGATGTATGGCTCAAGTGGAGTGACCACGATGATGATGAATGGTGCCAATGTATATATCAAGAAAGTAGAGCACTCCGTCACAAAGTTGGGGTGTCCACAAAGGTCACTGTGGACTATGATCCGTGGCTGAAAAGGATAGTAGAGAAAGAAAGGGGGACTGAAGAGTCTTGTTGTATTGCATGGGATAATTGCATCGGAAATCACAATGGACAACCTTTGGAATAAAAAGCCTTCAAGTAGAGGACAAGAGCACATAGATTCTAAATCTTTCAACCGCACATTCATCACCCTTCGACTTGTCGTTTGTGTTCCTGGTCACAGCATCGCCATCGACTGTTGCTGCCGTTAAGTATGCCACCCTCTTATGTATGTGCACATCATTAAGAAATAAGCGAAGATCAAAGCTCCATTGAGTCGCGGTCGCTCCAAAATAGAAGAGATCTACCCAAATGGAGAGCAGCCTTCACTGGGCAACGTCAAAGAGCCTAGGATGGATTTAAACAAGATGATGGTATTTAGGAAATGGGAAATACCCTAATTAGCTGGTGTTGTGGGCAAAGAGGGTTATGGTGGTGCAACCGCGAGTATATGGGGTAGCTGCATCAGACAAAATGCAATCGTAGTAGGAGGTATCCTCGGTTGTGCACGATACGACATCAACATTAAGTGTAGCATAGCTAATTTAGGTGGTAGTTGTGTGATCAAGAACTCTCCTCATTGCCACTCTCAGTATGTCACCTCCCTAATACGCCCTTGTTGAGACACCATGCATGTCATTGTAAAGGCCTTGGCCAGATTCGGTCCGTGTGCCGGCAATTGCAGAAGAGAGAGAGCTGATGAGGAGCACAATCGCCATGACCACATGTAGAGCCATGTGTTTAACCTCTAAATGTGACCTGTAATTTTTGGGTTAGCTAGAAGGAGGCGTTAAGTAAGCTTGAATCCCGTCGTGATGGAGTAGGAATGTAGCTTTGAATGAGTTGGTGTGAGGATGTATGATGTATAATAGTGCAGAATGATTTAGACAAGCTTAGGAAATGATGCAGGGATTCTGTGTGAGGAACAAACATGCAAGCAGCACAAGGTGCATCTAAGAGTCGCTGCCAAATTGTGTGAACATGAGGTGAGGGTGCAGGGAGTCATCAGATTCATAATAAATGGAAAGTGTAATAGATTGAGTGGTTGAAAAATGTGTGCTTGAGTTGCAGTGGGTGAACAAAACAGGTCATTGGCGGCTGACAAGGGTGGTGAGTAGAGGAGACGGAGCCGCCATGCACTGAAGTGCACCTTGGCAGCATGAGGTTGTTAGCTGGAGTGTTGAAAAGCACTTGAGAGAAATTGGTTGGTGCATGAAAGGATAGAGGAGGTGGAATAGAAATCATAGAAGAAGTACATTGTCGAGAAATTTGCGGTCTTGCCAGGAAAGCACCGGGCTTATGGCTGTGAGAGTTTGTGAGAGAACTCAACAAAAACTATATGAAGGAGTTAAACCATAGATGCTATGAAGACTAGGGTTTGTAAAGAAGTGCAATCAAAGAAGACTCACTCTTTCTCTCTTGCACTCACACACACAAAGAAAGAACACAAAAGAGAATGTCAAAACCATACGAAAATGAAAACATCAAGGCTATGGTCATATCATATCATGGGTAATATGAAAGGGTTAATAGATGAGTTAATGGCATTCAATCTTGACTGACCAAATAGGCTACGAATTGTTCTTTGGAATTGTAGTTTTGTGCTTACCATAATATATATATTTTGTCTAGTGATTGGGATTATTTGTGTGTACAAATCATCCTCTTGGTTCATAGCAAGATAACTACGCTTACGTCAAAAGAAAAGTTATAGTCTATGAGAGGTAGTATGATGGGATCCGGTGATAGAAGTATTTCATTAAGCCTTTCTGGGCCAAAGAGAAACACTATACGTTGTTGAAAGTGTATTTTTCGGCTAATCCATACGTTAATTCTAATAGATCGTACAGAGTGAAAGCGATAGAAATGATCATCATGTGGGTTATTCATCTAGGATAGTATGTGAGAAATGTAGATATGAGAGAAGTGAAGAGATGAGAAGTTTCCCTCCTAAGCCCTATTCTTGCCCGTAAGCAATAAGGATACTGCGGGGAGAGATGTACCTGTAGAAAAGAGAACCTAGAATTTGCAGAGAGGATGAATTACCAAGAATGAGAGAGATAGGTTTGGTTAAGGAGATGAGATTAGATACATATATATATATCTATATGTCGGATTAGAGATGAAAAAGAAAACAATAAGAAATCAAGAAAACATCAATGTAGAACACATCTTACTTGACAAACCCTTCGGCACCATTATTGATGGAGAGAGAAGAAGAGGGGAGCACTCCACTTTGATTGATACGCCAAGTACAACACCTTCTTTGATTAGAGTTGATCTTCCAAGGATAGCGTACAAGAATGGCTAGTCTTCCTCTAGGAGAAAGTGTAGGCTTGGGATTATGTTAATGGGGCTAAGTACAATTAGGCATTACTACTCACTCCCTCAAGAATTCCTCTCATCAATGGCTTGAATGCTTGAGTTTCTTTTTTTTCAAGGAAGAAGAGGTCCCCTTTTATAGGTGAAGGGAACCCCCAAGGGTTTACACAAGAAGAGAGGAGCCAGTGTGAATAGGAATTGGAAAAGTTGGAAATGAGCTGTCCCTGCATGATTTGGGCAGACTGGGGTCCAGTATTTTGATCATATCTCCTCAACCGTGGCTCCAAATAAAAAAGTAAAAATATGGGCAAAAACTTCAGCTCATTAGCTACGATTTTTATTTTAAAATCATTTTCCAATTCGGATTGGAACCTTGTGTAAAAAATTCATCAAAATAGGGTCCATTTTTGGCAGCAAAAGTCTTCCCGTGGTCCCCTTAGCCTAAACTTTCATTTAATTCCAAAGGACACCTCATGCCATATGAAAGCATGACATTGCTTCTTGACAAAGTTTTGTAATCATGATTGGAATAATGCATTAAAATAAGTGTATCTTTGAAATCATGCCACCTAGTGTTCCACTAGGATTTGATTCCCTCCTAGTAGCTATTTAAAAAGAAATATAAGAAAAGTATAAAAAATACATAGAATATATATATATTGGAGTTTACCCTAGATATAGGATCTATCTAGGATGTGAGATGATAATGAGATAGTAGAAATAAAGAATCAATGCTTTTTGCCTCAAGTTAAAGAGGCAGAGCTATTGAGCTTTTCCCATAGTATTTTCTGATGGTAAAGTAAGGATAGGTTACCCTTGAGAAAAATAATAGGATGAGATAGAAGGCTTATTATTATACTTAAATATGCATATGTACATTATAGGAAAGATAATTATGTATCTAAAAAGTTACCAGATAGATCTTGTAGCATGCGTTTCCACTATGTACGTGTCACAGCACGACAACGTACAAGTGAGCGCCATACAGAGTGGAGTGGGTGGCCACCAATGGAGAGAGAGTGAGTGAGTGAGTGATATCGGGTGGCTTGTAGAGAGAGAGAGAGAGACTTGAGAAACAGTGAGTGTACTAAGGGTTGGTGATCGAAAAGCTGAGGCTGAAGTGTTGCATGGGTGGAAGTTCATCTCCCGTTTGCATGCGCACACGAGTGGTGCAGTCCAAACGACAGCTTCTGTCCCATGCTTGTGCTTAGGTTGTAGCGTGTGCATCCTTTGAGAAAGACAAGGTGGAGGTGAGGCGGGGTAGAGCGCAGCAGAGGTGGATGTGAAGTTAGGGGGCTTGCAAGATGTGCACCCTCAAGGGTTGGCAACTCCAAAATTTTCTCTGAGGCCTACTTGCCTGATTGTCAACAGACTACTTTGCCCAATTGGGTGTGTGCGCACACACAACTACACACACACACTTGGTGCTTCAAGCCCGTCGTAGAGCACAATTTGTGTTGTGTTTATTTGTTGTTGACCAATTTAAAGTTGTTCAATTGCCATTATTAGTGCTACTCCTCGACTCGCTGCTCATTTCATCAACAGAGCGTCCAATTAACTGTGTGATGAAACCAAAGATCCACCCAATTTGTGAACGGTGAGCACTAGCCTGTTGTTGGATAGTTTTTCTCATAGACACCACCTCCGCGAACCAGTGCCGTTGTTTCCCCGGCCTATATCCATTTTTTGTATTTTGCGTTAACTTGATCCCTCGTAATCCTTTGAACACCTTAATTATTATTTGGTATATTGTTTCCACGCTGCTAATGTTAATCAAGCTCCTAATATAAGTGTCATGGTTCGATAATATCATAGAACATTGAAATTTCCTATCTACTTCCTACATATCTAAATTAATACTTACCTACAATATGATATTGTGCTTCCCTTTCTTCTATTGACATCTTCATATCTTGGCAATTATATGCAAACCTATTACAACTTGACGATTTCTATTGTTCAAACACCTCCCATTTCCAACATACGTGTAAGCACTCAAGGTAAAATAGATATTGCATTAGTTACTTAGTACACATATGAAGATCATTATAAATAAAAATGAGTAATTAAAAAGTACTTAGCTCCAAATTTTTCACGTTCTCCCTTCCTACAATCTGTATCTTGCCCGCAGCAATGGTCTGTGCTCTGATACCACTGCTACAGACAAAAACATGGTTGCCCTGCAAAATACCCAAGATAACACAATATCTAGTATGAACGGACAAATTTTCATACCTGGCGATTCCCATAGCACATAAACCGCGACGTATGCAAACAGAGAGAGACTGAGAGCAAGACAGAACATAAGAGCACGTTGGTGCACCTATGTTGTGTCAACACAGGGAGTAGCCAGCAGCAGGTGTACGACATTAGGTAGGGCGATGGTATCGGACTTTGGTAGGACTTATATGCATATTGGAGAAGGTACGGTGGGGATATGTATGTCAAATGTGGCAATTTACAGGTTGATGATGGCTTTTGGAGCTTTACTAGTCGGGATGCTTACAAATACCTAAAGCTCGGTGATTGCTATCTTTTTCTGTAGCCTCGGCACTGTTCTACAGTTCGGGTTTTTTGGCTTGTCATTCAAAGTTCTTGGGAGGAAGATGTGCCAAGATGAAGGTCGAGCTAAATTTCTTGGAGTATGTTGAATGTGGCATTGAGCTTGAAGTCGAAAGCAATCATGGCAATTGTCACCTCGCCCGGTGGAGATCTCGGCATCATAGGATCAACTTTGCAGAGCGGTTTATATTTACTTGCGGCCATGATGGCCTCGGCACGAGTGCCTGGCTCCCTGCGCTAAGGTATGTGGAGCTCGTGACAGTCGTGCCGAGCATTCTCTCGTGGGACAAGGGACCAAGCAAGGGTTTTTTTTAATCAAGCTCTAAATAGCTTAAAGCTATTTTTTAAAGAAAGAATCGTGTTTGGCGTTGCATGCACGAGGGGAGGGCGGCACCACTGACGGATGCATGAGGGGGGCTGCAGTTCATGAGATAGAGAGCCCGCCAGTTGGCAGATAGCCAGGAATTGAAGGCCGAGAGCAGAAAGGGAGGGCGCGACTTTTTGTAGCATGGTTGGCCAGGAGGGAGGTGGCCAGATCAGAGGAAGAGAGAGGCTACAAGTTGGGAGGGGGCTCGGACCCACAGGGAGCTGGATAGCACATGTGGGGTTGCCGACCTGCAAAGCAGGAGGAGAACGTCATACAGGGCCATGGCCTAGAGCTGCTGTAGAAGGACGAGACCCACCAGGGCTGCATGCATGGAGGAGCATTAGGTGGCCCTGGCCTGAGGGGCGGTTTCTGGAAATGAGAAGGGAACGGGGTACTGCATATGAGAGGGCTTCCGCGAGGTGAGTGGATGGCAGGGACAGAGAGTCGGCCAGAGAGCCCCACAAGGGGAGGTTGCAAAAGAGCAACTAAGGAAGGTACCAGGTTGCAGGCTTTGCATTGAAGTACTGGCCATTAAGGGCTGGCTACAGAGCAAAAGGAGGGTTATATGGGGGCTGCAAGTCGGGAAGAATAAATCCACCAAGTAGACAGAGGCTTGGCCAAGCAAGAGAAGCCATCGAGGATCACGTGCAAGGAGGATCAAGCTGCACGAAGCATCATGTTATGAAGCCGGCAAATATCGAGTTCGCCATCATTTTATTAGATTGGGTTTATGTGATACATAGTTGGTTTGTGTTTTTTGTCGAGTTTGCCATCAATCTTATCTATGTCTCGTCTTTTGCCGTATGTTTGTGGTAGTGTTGGCTCCGGTATTGTGTGTGTGAGCAGAGAGAGAGAGGGAGAGAGATTGTGCGGGCAAATTGTATATGTAGTCGAGGCATGTGTCACTTCCCTGTGTGAGTGCGTTTACAGATTGGGGAGCTGTATGCATCAATTGGTGTCGAGATATGATGGTGTTTTGATGAGCTTGTTGTGCTGAGTTGTTTCTAGGTTAGCGTGTACAGTTGGTGTTGCTCGTAGGGGAGTTGGTGCATTGGAGATTTGCAGATAGTGTGCGTGTGTGTGTGTGTGTGTGTGATTCTGTGTGGTTAGGGGTGTGGGTTAATCCCTGGGCTATAGAGAGGCAAGTTTGGAGTGTGCTGGGTTTTGTTCCCCCTTTCTATCAGTGGTGCCCCCACTGAGGATCTACTGATTGCTCCTCGTTGAAGTTTTAAAGCCTGAAGATGATGCATGATATCGGATTGGTTCTTGCTAGAGAAGAAGAGGCTGCAGATTGGTTTTCTGATCTGGAGGTATACCTATTGTTGCAGAGAATAATTTTTGGCGATGAAGCCAAATTGAAGGCACTACCATTGGTTCTGTAAGGACGAGCCAAAGCTTGGTTTGAAGGATTGAAGGTTGTAGATCGGAAGTCGTTGCAGGAGATTCGCAAGCAGTTTGTTGAAGCTTTTTAGAAGCAGGTTTCTCCATCAGACTTGGGTGAACAATTCAGCAAGATAAAGCAGGATGTAAGTGAATATTTTGCTTTGTTTTTGGATAAATTTGAGTCTATTTGGGAAAGACTAGCTGCTATTACATGTGTGAAATGGAGATCATTTCAAGCAAGAGCAGTTTGTAGCCTGCTTGCATCCGCGAATCAAGAAGGTCGAGTGTGGTGGTGCAGAGGACTATGCGCAAATGGTTTGCTCGGCAAAGGTAAAGAGCAAGAAAGCAAAGAGGAAGTTGGAGATTGGCTTGTTGAAGCCTGCAATTTATGGGTACAGCTCAACAACGGAGCTTCATCCTATGCCAAAAGAAAGTTCAAGCATCAAACAAGTAGCTGCTTTGCCATTGGTAAGCCATTATGGTCATTCGTTTCAATTTGTACCTCCAGTTCGGTATGCTGTTGTACAAGACTCTGTTAGCCCTCGGCTAGCAAGGATGTAGTCTTAGCCAAAGTGTGTATGCATGAAGAATCAAATGAAGCTATGGATCAGAGCTCACATGACAAGTTTGAAGATATTGGCAAAGTGATGGTCGAAGTTGTGCAGGAAGAAGCTAGCCAGGGGTTGGGCAACCTTGCCCTACCAATTGCACTGAAGAGATGGACCTTATTGGAAAAGTGGTAGACTTGTTACCCAAGAACCCATTCTACAGTAGAGAATTGGTTAAGAATTTATCCACTTCAAGCATACTTTTGACAAGAAATACTTACTAATTGACTTAGATTTAGTTGAAGTTTATGATATTGAAACTAAGAGAGAATGCAACATAAAAAAGGTTAGGTTTTCAATTTGACTTTGTTTATGACAATGAGTATATTGAGTATTGAATTTGTTTATGACAATGAGTATATTGGTAGATGGATTTTCCATCTAATATTACCATATGATATACAATATAAAGCTCACATCTATTGTTTCATCGACATTAAATGTTCTCATTTTTCAATTCAAATTCATTACAAGAAAATGGATTGGCTATATGCATGAATGATTTGAAGGAAACTATTGAATTACCGAAATAAACTCATCCAAAACCTTTTCCAAGGCTTCAACCACCTCCTTATCACCTACCACTTGCTATCAGCAAGGACATCAAAAAGAGTACGTATCGTGGATCTAGAGGGATTTCTTCTCAAGACAATTGAAACAAAACATGGAGATTCTATGCCAACTTGGGCTCAAAAAATGCGACTTGTGGAGGATAAAGATGAAGTGTTTCATGTGGTGCGACCAGATGCAGAGTTTTTTTGGATTTTTGTAGTGAATACTTTGAGCTATGGATATGGAGTTGCTATAACTTAACAAGAGTGAAACACATCATACAAGAATGCTTCCCTAAGCATTATACCAATTTCAAGATGCTTGTGAGTAACAAGATTTGCCAAAATCCAAACATCATGCTAGGATTAAGAAGGGTTTATCACAAAAATTTGAGTCATTTGGAATATGTTTGAGGATTTGGATGCAAAAAAATACCCTAATTTTTTATGGCACTCCATACAAGGTGATGTGGACATGCCAGGGACATACCTTATATTTCCAAAGATGTGGAGGCAAACATTTAGGCACCTTCAAAGCTTCTTGCAAGAAACAATGATGCCATGGTTGGTAGGATGGTTGTTTGCAAGAGACAAGAGAGAATATACGTACAACACAATTGTGAATCAGTACTATGATTCTGAGACAAATTATGTCCTTGGTGTGTACTTGTCGATGCAAAAGCATTGATTAACAATGATCCACAAGATGTCTCATTCATTTTTGTAATGGGTATCTTTCGATGTTTGTATAATTACATGATATAAATTTTATCTTAGAGAAAAGATGTGTCAATTTGATGAACACTTTAATAAAGTGCACCCTACTCTAAGGGAACTTTAATGTATTACTAGAGTGCATCCTATTGTAAGGAGTCTCCAATGTATTGTTTGAGTGCACCTTGTTTTTTTGGGACTTCTTTTTTATTCAATTGGGATCTATGTTTGATCATTTAGTAAACAATAGTTAATTTTTTGTTTCTTGAGAAATTTTATGTTAGTCCTCTCAAGGTTTCATCTATTTGTAACTAAAAAAATTTGATGTTTTGACGTCAAAATAAAACTTGCAAGTGTGAAATGGAGAATTCATGGACTTTGGATGTGTGAGAGAGATCTCTTTTATAGATACAAATGTTTTCTTCAAGATTCTATCACTACATCCTTCATGTAAAAGAGGTTTAGAAAATTAAAAAAATCTGAAAGGAAAACTATGGAATCTAACTGCATGTACTCTTGAGTTGTCCTAGAAGTCAATGTATGCATGCCTATCTTAATGAAGGTTTAGATCTAATAAGATTCTTCTTGGAAATTGCTTTCTCTTATTCAAAATTAAATAGCTTATTACAATTTATTTTCTTGTAGGTAAAAAATATTATATTATGTGTATTTTGAACCTAATTGCTTACCCTTCAAACCAAATCTCATTTCTTGCATAGAGAACCACTTAAAAATAGTCAATAATAATCATTTTAACTAACTTTATCACTTTGAGTGTAGCTTGATAAGAAGTGGACTTTGCATTCATCCACAAGTCAAGGGAACCTAGCTTGGACAAGTGGTGGGCTTTCCATTCCTCCATAAGTCAAGGGAGGTTAGCTTGGATGAGTGAACCATGAAACCAACACTCCTATGATGCAACCAAGAATATGCTACATGTTTTATGTATGCTTCATGTCTCAAATGAGGAAGATCTAGATTAGCAGTGGACCTTGCTTGAATGTCGTAAAAAAGTGGGTTGTATTTCTCAATGGGTCCTTGCTTGGACAAGTGGTGGACCTTGAATAAAAATTTTAGTTACTCATTTTGAACTTGACTTGGACAAGTGGTGGGCCGTGAAACCAAGCTCTTCACATTGTGATAAGTCATAGGTAGGACAATAGAGCATAAACAATGATAATGGATGCAATGTACTAGTTTCTTAATGGTCTTCATGTCCACGTTTTCTCTCAATGTGTAATCTACGTGCATAAAGTGGAATGAGAGCTTAAGCAAATTGACGTCTTTGACAAAAATCTCATTACCTTATATATGATATGTTGAAAGTTGTCCAGCATGAAAATTGGTATTTTCCCACTTTACCTAATATAGTCTTTCTGCATTCATATATGCAAAGAGTTCTTGTAGATATCCTCACTTTTATCCATTGGCTGCATAACTAGATACGTAGAATTTGAAATCCCAAGCTTTGCATAAACAATCTTTTCAATTTCATTATCATCTCCAACCTGCAATAACTTGTCATTTCAAGCAGACACTCATCTACAATAGCTTCAAGCTTAGCTTGGATTTCTTTACAAACATCTATATAGGTAGGCACATCAACACAATCCAACTCATTGTCACCCATACTAGGATCCCAATGCTCTTGGATAATAGCTAGCTTAAACTTGCTCCAATTGTGAGTGTATTTTTGTTGAAGCTCTTGAACTCGCTTTATAAACTTTGAAATCACAAATCTATCAAACTCTAGAACGTAATTTACCTTGGATACTCCATGCAGCTCCAATTCCTTCTCATAGCACTTGAGACAGCCTTCTGAATCATAGCCATCAAAAAGTCTTTGCTTGTCAAAAATTGTGCGCTTGGCATTCTCCAAAGCTAACTGTTGCATCATCTCATGCTTCCAGCTTTCTAGCTCATCAAACTCCTTCTTTGTCGTTGTAGACTCCAATACTATAAAAAAATTTGCTACATTAGTTTTCTCTTCAAAACCGTTTATTCCATCATTTGCACATTGCTTTGCCTCATAATTATTTCTTCCTGAACTTGTGTGATATTGAGAAATCTCTTGTTGTTGCATGAAGGCAATAAACTGCTACATCATCTCTGCTTGCAGTGTATCCATCTTCTCATGCACATTTTTCCCACAGATTGGGTTCACCATAGATGTCGAGGGATTTTATGTTCGCGAGTTAAGCTAGGTCAACACTGAGCTGCTTGCTGTGAGTAACGGTGAGAGAAAGATGCACAACACAAGAGAATGTGGTACAAAAGACACGTTGGAAACCTTAAATCAAACCTTAAGTTGATTTACTTAATGAACTCAAAATCTGAATACAAAATACTTTACCGCTGCAATAGGCACTGAGCACTCTTATCTTAGTGGAAGCACGAATGCCAAAGCCTTACCCACTTTAGTTCTCTTCCCTTGCTCTTCTTGACCACCTTCATGAGCACAAACTTCACCGTCATTTGCTTTGTTCTTCTTTGAACTTAAAGGAATCTCTGAAAACTTTCTCTTGCTTGTAGTCTTCTTCTCAAAAACCAAACACGTTGTTGTCTTTACTCAGGCCGGTTGCATATCTAGCTTGGACTTCATGAAGATCAACCTTGTTATTTTAAGGACGCACGACCGGTAGCAAACTTACTCGCCTTGCTCCCTACCGTCTTCCCTAAAGTGGCCTCCCCCGTCATAACCTCTTCTTCTTACTTGTCATAAAATTTGATAGAGTCTAAGTCTTCAATTTGTTTTAATTGATTACCATGTAGAGAATCACGTGAGAATGGATCTCTTTTGGCACAATAGAAAACTTGCTTAAAGGAAACTTCAAACAAATACTGTGATGTTGACCATTGGGTCAACACCACGACATAACTCAACAAAGCTTTATTCTCTAAGAGTTATGAAATACTGCGCTCTATGGTTAAAACATCATTCGTAATGGGTAGTTAGTCTAGTTGCAGAAGCCGGGGTGCAATGGCACTTCCAGATTGTACATACAATCCATTTGACCCCTTGAACTCTATTTTAGGTTTAACCTATGGTACCTTAGTATATAAGGTACCTAGGTCATTTTGTAAGAAGAACTTTTATCATAATCAAGTTTTAAGCTGCCGTGACTGTGTGTGAGAGAGAAAGAGAGAGAGTGTGAGCTTCATCCCGGCGCTACTCCCCGCTTGCTCATCACATTGGAGATTCAACTGCACCATCACGCTAGGCTCGGCAAGAGCTATGTAACAACGCAAAGCATTCCTCACTAAATGGAGCGAACGCGCTCGCACATCTACGAGCTATTTGCAGTTGTAAGTATATCAAATGATGTCTATTTTTTGCATGCAAGTAGTCACTAGAATCGTGGTGTCATAAGCTACGCATAAGTACTCATAGACTTCAGTTTCTGGCACTTCTGAAATCCGGATCTGTCTTTATATGTGTATTTTGCAGATGGTTTTAGAGTTAGTATTTTGAGTGTAGAGGCTTTGGGACAGGTGTATCCTAGTGAGGGGATGGTGTTCCTTAAGTTTCATAGGATTCTAGTATGATTTAGTGAGTTTCCTTCCATTTGTGTGTATGTGGGTTGGTGGTGTAGTTGAGAGCAGTGAGATTCTAGGTTGTGGTTTAGTTAGCCCGGAGGGTTGTATGCCTGGGATGGTCTCAACCTACAAGCTAAAGAGATTGCCTCCGTGCGCCTATCATGTCATATGTGTCCTTGATTGACATTATGTTGATCTAGGTTGTGTTGTATGCACTTTATATGTGGTGTGATTTGCTCCCACAACATTGGCACCGTTGTCGGGATACAAGGACTTAGGTAGGTATTCCTACTAACACTCGCGTGATGGTTGCTTGCTTTAGTTTCGGCTAAAGAAAACATTTTTAAGTGGATCTGGAAGAGGGTATTCCGCAATGAAGTGGATAGCCAGGAAGCGTGTGTCTTTTCGAGGGTCTACGACTAGATAGATTTAGTTAGGAATTGTAGTATTAGTTATAAATTAGAGTAGTTGTTGTGGTGAACAACTGATTTGTGAGGTGATAAAAGCATTTGCTAGTTCAAGTGTGGCAGCGAAACGTATTTCTACTCATGAATGCAAAACCCCATACGATGTGTAGGAGTAGCTTTAGGTAAGTGATCTAATTTTGATCTAGAGCTATTCATCATTGAATTATTTGCTGAAGTACTTATTCGCATTTACAATCTTTGAAAAGTTTTCTTTTGAGGAAAAAATGCAATGAACAGTTTTCTGTGGATATTTCTATATGACTGATTGGTGCTGAGCATATAAGAGGGCATGTGCAAGAGGTATGTGAACAAAAATTGTAATTCTGTAAACTTGGACATCATACACATATGATGTCTCAAGGGGCATTTGAAGACCAAATTTGAAAAATTGACTACACCATTGTGTTTAGAAGGGGAGTTTAACCCTAAGTACACATTGAAACTAGAGTTTTGATCAACTCTGGGCACCCAAAAGACAAAAGGCGGAGTGTTCAAAACGGAAAATAGAAAAACTTGTGATTCTAAGCACATTTTTGCATGAAAATTGGTAGAAGTGATTGAAAACCAGTGTTAGAGACTTGGGGATGCTTGTGAATGAATTTTGTCAAAAAACATACATCATACACATATGATGTTTGAAGGGTGATTCTAGCAAACAATTTAAACTTTTGACATTATACCCATCTTTTGAATATTGAGTTGAACACATACACCAAATTTCATATCAGTTGGGCTTATAGATTGAAAACTGGAAGGAATGTACTCTTTCAGGGGATTTCCTTGTCAAAAAGTGGTGATATTGAGCAATTTTGATATCCAAAATTTGTTGTGAGCACACAAAGGGTACCTCTGGTAGAAACAACTGAATTCTGACCACCTGGACATCATACACGTATGATGTCTTAGAGGCCAGATCTGAGGTCAAAAGTTACATATGAGTGCTTCCTTGTGATCTACAGCATTTAGGAAGCATATGGGCCAAATTTCATCAAATTTGAAGCATTTTTGGGCTTGCAAACACCACAGACGGATCTAGGCAAAGTGATTTCTTGAAGTGATTATAACTTGCTCAAAGAGTGTCAAAATTGAGTTTTGAAACTTGCTGTGAATTGTCAGTGTAGTGAGGAATCTCTGGAGTGTAATTCACTTCATTCTGACCACTACGTTAGACATTATATGTGTATAATGTCTAAAGGATACTTTTAGGAACCAAAATTGAAATCTGAGCATACCAGGGTGTTAAGCACCACAAGACAAGCTCACAGACCAATTTTCCCCAAAATTTGAACACAGACTTTATACGCATATAATGTATCATGCCAAGATCTGAAAGTCAAATTTCACGTTTGACCACATAAGAGGGTTAGAAATGATGTTTTAAGCCTGTTTGCAAAATTTCGTGCCATTCTAAGCCAAAGGACATTATACGCATACAATGTCTTAGTGGCCAGATCTAGGTCAAAACAAACATTTGGGCATACTCAGTGTCCTAGAGCATAAAGAAGTCCCTAGACAAAATTTCATTGCATTTGGAGCTCATTTGAGCTTGTAAAGGCCAGAAGACAGATCTGGACAGATTCATGTTTGTATTGATCCAAAAAAATGTCCAAATTGAATTTTGAAAGTTGTTGAGAGTTGCTTGAGTGATAAGGAATCATTGGCATAAACATTACCTCATTTTGCCACAAAAGACATTATACACGTATAATGTCTCAAGTGTCAAATAAAGGTCAGAATCAGAAACTGAGACTTACAGTGGGTAGAAGACATCAAGGGGACTCTACAGTTTAAGTTTGAAGAAAATCTGAGTCAGGAGACATTATACGCGCATAAAGTCTTCAGGCATAGTTTGAGTCAGAAAATCTGAGTCAGGAGACATTATACGCGTATAAAGTCTTCAGGCATAGTTTGAGTCAGAAAAAAATTGTTTCGGCCATAACTTGAGATTTTGGTGTTGGATTCAAAAACCTTTTCGTATCAAAATGAAGCTCCTGAGTAGCTCTACAAGATTCAATGTCAACCTTGAACAAAAATGAAAGACCACTAGGGGGTCATTTATTGTTGGTCAGCATCCAAAAAAAAATCGTTTAAGGCCTTAAAATTCATCCGGAAGTTAGGGTTGTCTAAAACTGACAATTTGAGAGAATCGTAAGAAAATGATCACGGTTTTGGACATAGTTTTTACTTTTTCCTAACTAAAGCACTTGAACACTTTGAAATAATCCTTCTTAGATCAAGCTAGAGTTGTTAAGCCCAAAGATCATGTTCTCTTTAAAGTCAAACTCATCTTATACAAGCTCCGGAATCCCAACGATAGAGGAGCATCCACCTATAACGGATCTTCCAAACTTGCAATTGATAAAGACCAAGCTTGTCGAAAGAGTTTGGATAACATATCATTAGAGTGAAGGACTATATAGATACGTTGATGGCAGTGAGGTCAACCTATATAGGTGCTCAGAGCCATACCGAGAAGGGTTGATAGATTACAAGCTCTTATATGTCTATACATACGGAGTTGACTATCAATGGACGTCTATAGTTGTTGACAAGTATGGACGAGAATACAGAGCTGTAGAAAGCACAAATCCATGGACTAAATTACGAATAGGTGGATATTTGGTCAATGAAGGACCACAAATACCTCCACCAAACACGAGAATTCCAAAGAGGTAGCCACGTGGATTCCCTTCTAGAGTGATAACGAGATATGAAGTGATCATAGAGATGGCAGACATGCCTTCTCAAGGGAATATCCCTAATGGACCAATCTCCAACAAAACAACAAATCACTTTGAAGAAGAACCTCGCCATAGTAGAAGGCCATAAGAGAGAGAAGAATTGGGAGAGTCTATGGTAAGACTTGTAGACAATCGATGAGTTAGATCATTCCAAATCCAGAAACAGGTAAACAAGAAATAGGCTGGGATGTAGATTGATAACTGCAAACCTCAATTATGATGCTTTGACCTTTTAGTTTGACGGTCACCTCGCCGTTGGGTCGAGTTGATTTTGAGGGCTGTTAGGAGGGTGTGGCTAGCAGCTATAAAAGAGAGTTTTAAAAATGTTTGCATTACGACTGTTTACAAAATTATCTCATATCGTGCACTTGGAAGATAGGGTTTTGAACAAAGTAAGACTGGGTAGTTTATTGGCCTATCTTGCTGGCTACTTGAGGTTTTATCAAGCAACCCTTCAGTCCGGTTGCCCTGACGGTGTGTCCAGCTCCACAATCTAGTTGGGTACATAGCCACACCATATAAGCAATCATCCTCTTCTATAGTCATAGATTGTTAGGTCTCAATTGGTTGAGTAGGGAGCATACATGGGCTTTGAACGCAGATGATTGTCTATGGTCTTGGTGGTACTAGATTAAATATAATAGTGTGATAACTAGTCAAATCATCTTGTTATAAAGAATAAGTTAACAAACAAAAGGTTTATTGTAACGGTTTGTCTGAAATGGTGATAAATGATACAGGATGTTGAATAATCATTACTCTGATGGTGCCAGGTAAAACCAAAGTTTAAATTGACTGCTCGAATGAGTACAATCTGGGAGCCGACGATAAAGAGGGCGCAAGTCTCTGAAAAACTAAAAAATGCCAAGGAAGAATACGTTGCCTACTTTCCTTCAAAAAACTAGGCGAATTTCAAAAAATGACTCTACCTTACAATGGTGTGTAAGGAAACTTCTATAAACTACAAAAATTAACACTTGTGTATCCTATATGAGACTCACTCTGGCTGCGGAGCCATACTAGATGGGTTTTGGAATAAAGAAATGGGTCGGTAATTCTGGTTATAGAGTCATTCTAAAATTTATATGTTTTGAGTTATCTTTAATAAACCATATTGAGGTGAAAGATTCATGTTTAATAACACATACTTTTGGGCCTTAGTGACATGGATAACAACTAGGATGCCCGTGCATACCTGCATATAGAATCAATTCTAATTGAATGATGTCTTGTTTCTATGGGTGCAAAGTCTCACTTGTTAGGTATTGTTGTCAATATTTGGTGAAGAAGCAAATAATTGCTGTAAATTGACTTTTCTTTCATATTGCAAGGATGGTGACTCGTACCACCTTGACTCTTTATTTGTACAAAATATTCTACCTAGGACTTTTTGTGCAGATCATCCGTCCTTTGTTTGGTAATCTTGGTCTTTGAACATGCATATGTTCTTTTGTGGATATTTAAGTAAAAATAACTAACACACACACACACACACACACACACAATCAACACAAACTCACAGTACATTGCCCCGTCTCACCTAGGGGGTTGAAAATTTGTAAAGCCTTCAAGACGTGATCTCGTCAAGCACTTGGAGTGCTTAGAGCAATTGCTCACATGCGCTATAGTCTCAATAAAAAAGCGGCCAAAACCAGATTTTTGCAGCAAAAAGCCCGGTAATACACTTAAATAGAATTTTTACAACATGTGTGACCTTTTTGCACTAGCCAGATGGCATGTAGACACAACACCTACAAAGACTGCATGTGTGACCTGACTCAACGCTTAGAGCGCATCACAACAAGGAGCCCCTCCATCCGACAGAATTGCTTAGTGGGATGGTGTCGTGAGGTGGCACGTGCATCATGTGAAACTAAATTATCTACCTCACTCTCAATGTTTTTTTCTATGTGGGACCAAATGCCATTATGTACATAGTGTGATATATGTAAAAATAGATGCCACGGTTGCAACTCTGTATATACATTGCGGGGACAGCGAGGCCCTCGAATTGGCACTGTGGCATGTTCTTTTTTTACATAAATATATGTCTATTTTGCTTTAGAATTGTACAAATTTCAAGTGTATCGAAGTGGCACGCTTGTTTTGCCTAGAAAGTTCAATGCGGGCGATCTCGGCCAAAAATAGCAGGTTTCATGCGTGGGTGAAAGAGATATATCCAGAGTGCTTGGCAAGTGGTAAAATGAGGTTCAAGATGAAATTTAAGCCCAATGGATTTTTCCACAATTTTAGGGATTTTTCCCAGCTAGTTTGGGCTTTTTACGGGGAAAGAAAGGCATTTTTGGGCTAAAAATGACCAAAAATGGTCAAAAAAGACCCAAAATTGGTCCAAAATGGCTCAAAATGCCACATCACTCACGGTGCCGTGACTATGAGAAGTAAGGGAGCATTTTAGAAGATCAATATCAGCACTACAAGCTCCTCTATGAAGGGTTACAAAGCCTACACCTAAGGTATGCTAGTGCAGTCCCGTGCTGTTCCAACCCTGTATTCAAGGCTGTGAGGCCACCGATTAGGGTTTCCCCTCTTCAAATAACCACTTGGGAATGAATAATGAAGTTCTGAAGCTTCCATGAAATGGCTATGAGGAGAATTGAAGCGTTTGTGTAGGGTTTTTATCAGGGCGAAAGAGCACTACAACTATGTAATTGGCAATCAGGCTACACCAAATCATCACACACACAAGAGTTTTGAGTTCATCTTGGTTATTTTTCAAAGATAATATTTCATGGATGGATTTTTTTTCTTTTTAAGTGTGTTTTTGGCTTCAAATCATCTACGCCTTGCTTGATTTTGCTGCGAACTCTTACAATAAGAGGCCCGGCGCTTTCCTAGCCGCACTCCGCACTGCTTGACATAAGTTTGGTGAACCCGATGTGAAGTAGGCTAGGGTGAGGGTTCAAAAGCTTCATTGAAGGTCTCAAAAAAAAGTTTAAAAGCTATGGAGCAACAAGAGCAACAGGGGGTTCGGTTTTATCCTGTCAGTATGCAAATGTTTCAAGCTTTTGCGGTGTTTATGCAGCAGCAGCAAGCTGCGGAAAGGAGGGAGCTTTCCTCAACTAAAGCGCTTCAATCTCTGGTGAAGAAAATGGACCAATTTAAAGGTAAAGATGTAACGAAGTATCTTTATGGATATGTAAAGGAGATGGAGCTTCATCGAGGCCCGATGCAGAGATGGTGCAAAGTTTTGAACTACCTGTGGTTCCCGAGATCAGAGAGCATGTAAGGGGAATTAGAAATAAGCATGGGGCAACTCGGGAAGCATTCAAATTAGCCTTGAAAGAAGAGTATTTCATGGAAGACTCCGAAAGGGTGACAAAGAGGACTTTTCTAGAGTGGGTAGTTCAGCCAAAAGAGGGACTTTCGCCTACCGATCTGCTAAGGGATTTTGAACGTCGCTATGATAAACTTTCAAGGACTGAGAAGGCTACCCTAAACTGAGAGAAAACAGAGCTCTTTTTGCAAGCTGCAGGCAAAGAGATTCAAGAGAAGTTAGAGTTACTGCTTGAGGATAAGGATGCGGAACAGGGCTTAAAGACTGATTGGAATGAGGTCGAAGATGCAATTTCACTGCTATCCAAGCGACAACGAAGAAGAGACAAGATGATCGTCAACCCTACTCAAGCCTCAAGTGTTCCCGAGAGTCCCATGAAGCCTGTGATTGTTGTTCCAAAGAGTGACAAATCCATCCTTGATGATATTGTTAAGGGAATGCAAGAATTGAAGTTAAAACTTACAAGGCTAGAAGAAAAGGGGCAACCATCAGGTCAATCTACAGTGCAACGACCTCAAAGCAAAGAAGGTTTTGTAAATAGATGCATATGGTGTGATAGTACTGACCATGGAAGGAGGGATTGTGAAAGTTTCAAAGATGCATTGACAAAGGAGCTTGTTTTCTTTAAAGATGGCAAAATTCACTTAAGTGAAACAGGTAAGCTCTTGGGTACAAACTTTGGCAAAGGTGGAATGAAGAAGCTAGTGGAGGACATGGCTACTAGCCATGCCATCTAAATGGTTGAGGCAGCCGCCTATGGGCTGAAGGTGGAGCCTATAAAGCAAAAAGGAGTCAAGGTTGGAGAAGAAGCATCTAATGGGATTGGAGAACTGTGGCCATGGGCAATAGAGTCTGCTGTGAAAGGTAAAATGACTAAAGAAGTTTTACATGAAGCTGGAGACTGCATTCGGCTAGAGACAGGTTGGAACAACCCTGTTGACTCTCTGTCAGTGCATGCATACATTGCCAAATGTCAATCCAATGAGGCCGCTGTCGAAGAGAAATGTAGGCGTGAGAATGGGGATGAAGGGCCTTCAAAACGGGCGACGAGGATGTTGGAATTAGGGTTGTAGAGAAATGCACACAGCTTGGAGAAGACGAAGAAAGCTCAAGGCACACAATAGAGAGTGTTTTACTTAGTGTGCAATGGAAAGATGGATAGCCCTAGAGTGATGGGCGTATATACAATGCTCGGGGGAGAAAACCTCCTAAAGAGGGAAAAAATGCCCTGGCGGTCCTAGTGTGTTCACAGACATCACTAGCACATGTATATGGTAACAAATCCCCCCTCGAGTGATGTGGTGAACGAGAGTTGGCACATGAGTAAAGGGAAGTGCCATGCCCTGAGGACATGATCAGTCCCACAAAGGGGACTAAGCCCAACGCTTTGCAGAAAGCTTCAAGCTTCTCATGAGACAATGCCTTTGTGAAAAGATCTACAAGGTTGTCTTGTGTTGGCACATAAGTCAAGCTGATCTCTCCTGCTGAGAGCCTCTCTCTGACATAGTGGTAATGCACCTCAATGTGCTTTGTGCGAGCATGAAAAACTGGTTCCTCGCAACTGCCAATGCGCTCTGATTGTCAGTGTAGATAGTGTTGGCAGTGTCCTGTCCAACACCCAAATCAGCCATAAGGCGTCTGAGCCATACACACTCAACCGTAGCTGTGAAGACTGCCCTGTACTCAGCCTCACAACTCAAAGTGGCCACAGTAGGTTGCTTCTTGCTCAACAATGATATACATGAACTGCCAAGCATGAAATAAAAACCACTTGTGGACACTCGTGTGTCAAAACAACCAGCCCAATCTGAGTCCGAAAAAGCATGTAAGTCTGGCGGCAATGATCCCCCCTTGGGATAAAACAAGCCAAGATGTAAAGTGCCACTAAGGTAGCGGAAAATCCTCTTGATAGCCTACCTATGCTTAGACCCTGGGCTATGCATAAATCTGCTGACCTGTGAGACTGCAAACTGAATATCCGACCTTGTGTTGCATACATAAATGAGGCAGCCAACAGTAGTTTGGTAAAGAGTGACATTAGCAGGATCGCCAGCATCATGTAGACTAAACTTCAAACCTGTTTCCATGGAAGTGGCAATAGGTTTGCAATCCTCAAGTCCAAACTTACATAGCAATGTCTCTATGTAACTTTTCTGACACAAGGCAATACCACCATCACACTGCTTAAACTGTATACCCAAGTAATGATGCAACAACCCTAAATCTTTCATTGAGAAATTAGCATTCAAATCAGCCTTAACTTCAGTATGTCTCTCATTTGGTCAAGTGATCAACAAATCATCGACATAAAGAACCACAATGAGAAGTACATCACCCTCACGCTTTACATACAATGTGCTTTCTATTGGACTATTACGAAGCCTCGTTTAACCAAATGAGTGTCAGCTTTCTCATACCATGCATGAGGAGATTGCTTCAACCCATACAAATTAAAGCCTTCTTACATCTGCACACTTTGTCCTCTTGTCCTTTTATGACAAAACCGCGAGGCTGCGTTACATAAACTTCCTCAAATATGTCACCATTCAAGAAAGCAGTAACAATGTCTGATTGATGTACGTCCCAACCAAAATGAGCTGCCAATGCACATAGAAAACGCACAGTACTCATACAACAAGTGGGAGCAAAAGTCTCTTCATAATCAATGCCTTTTTGCTGTGCAAAACCCTTTGCAACAAGTCGAGCCTTATGGCGATCGATCTCACCATCCGGCTTGCTTTTCAACTTGTAAACCCACTTCGTACCAATAGCCTTTTTGCCAGGAGGCAAATCACATAAAGTCCATGTGTCATTTTCTATAAGTGCATCATATTCTGATTGCATGGCAGCCATCCAAATTTCTGAATTTTGTGCTTCATCAAAACACAGAGGCTCCTCAACATCATGTAAGCTAGGCACAACCAAAGCATAACAATCTGATGCATAAGATGCATGGCGAAAGCCTGAACGAGTACGACTAGACAAAGCTGCATCCAATTTACTATCACGCAAAGTGTGCACCGGCCATTTTGGCATACCTCTAGCTTGCTCATTTTCAGCCCTTTCCTCATCAAGTACATCATGTACATC
This sequence comes from Adiantum capillus-veneris, assembly GCF_014529385.1. Lineage (NCBI taxonomy): Eukaryota > Viridiplantae > Streptophyta > Polypodiopsida > Polypodiales > Pteridaceae > Adiantum > Adiantum capillus-veneris. The sequence goes on from NC_140946.1 coordinate 77,775,844, forward strand.
TGCATCAGAAATAGGCTGATCTATAACATTTTCAGAAACCCCCATAGGCTGTGCATTTGCCTCATTGGAACTTGCATTCGTATTTCCACCACTGAGAAGAGTCAACAAAGTGTCATAAATGTCCTGTGAGCTTACATTACTGTCTCTAGTACATGACACCAAGGGATGAACAGAATTTTCCACAAACACTACATCCCGTGACACCAGAATACCCTTTGTTTGTGGATGATACAACCTGTAACCTTTGCTTTCAGCACTATAACCAACAAAAATACATTTGACAGCCTTATCATCCAATTTTCTGCGATGTGTTTGTGGCACCAAAGCATATGCGAAACAGCCAAAAACACGCATGTGCTCAATAGAAGGCTTTCTATCATGCCCATGCTTCATATGGAGTAATAGACTGCAAAGCTTTCGTAGGACACCTGTTTAGTACATAAGTGGCACACATCATCGCCTCAAGCCAAAAACAATGCGGAAAAGCTTGACTTTTGACCATACATCGTGCCATTTCCGTCAGTAACCTGTTTTTTCTCTCAGCAACACCATTTTGCTGAGGTGTATAAGGCACTCTACATTGGTGTTTTATCCCACGACTAGCCAGAAAAGCATTAAATTCATGAGACATATACTCCCCCCCTCGATCGGAACGAAGGGTGCCCATAGTACATTTTGAAAAAATTTCAGCCATAGCCAGAAATTGTTTGAAGCACATAAAAACTTCGGACTTCGTTTCAAGTGGAAATACCCATGCAAGCATGGAGTAATCATCAATGAAAGTCACGAAGTACAGGTAATTGCCCAAGGACGGAGTTTGCATGGACCCACAAACATCACTAATGCACAAGCTGCAACCTGCATGTGGCCCGAACTGAACCATCCTTTGGAAACTTAGAACGCTGCAAAGAAGCAACAATATCAGATTTCTGCAAACGCGGCAAACTAGCAAAATTCAGATGACCAAAACGTGCATGGCAAAGTTTTGCATCTGAAATAGCCCTTGAATCTGCAACAGCATTTGCAAAATTTTTTCCACACTTGTCATACAAAGTAAGCTTATACAACCCACGGCACAAAAGGCCAGATGCAATAATTTCATCACCAAAACTGAGATCATGAACTGTACATCTGTCATCCATAAATTTGACTACAAGTCCAAGTCTAGCAAGTACGGATACAGATAAGAGATTCTTCTTGATCCCAAGTACATAAAGTGCATCAACAAGTGTAAAGGAACTGCCATTAGTAGCAGTAAGCACAATCTTTCCAACTCCTTGAACTGGATAAGAGGGATTGTTGGCACAAGTGACTGAATTCCCATGAGGGACAGACTCGAGAGAGGTAAACAATTCACGATGTGAGCTAATGTGCTTTGTAGCACCACTATCGAAATACCACACAACAATTGACAAGCATGCATCATGGACAGCAGGATTGTAAGTGCACTCTGCGCTAAAATCTCATTCTGCATCAACATTAGCATTACAATCTCCTTTCACAAAAGACTCAACAATGGATGTATTTGTAGTGGAACCAGCATTTGCAGTGGAACCACCCTCTTTCTTCTTAGCCTCTTTGGCCTTCAACTTAGGACACGACTTGATAAAGTGATCATTAGCTTTACAATAATGGCAACGCATCTTCTTTTTGCCCTTGTCACCAGAATTTCCTGACGAAGTGCTGCCAGCAGAAGCATTAGGAATAGAAGTTTTTCCACTCGCAGCAGAACCATAAGAAGTGGTTGCATTGCTGTTACCACCCTTTCTTTGAGAAGCAATAAAAGCCTGTTCAACTGCACGCTGTCTAGTCCTATTTTTTCTGGAGAGTGACTCTTACAACAGCAATGTGCATGATGAATCAAACTTGACAACTTCTGGATTTCCTTGGGTCATAAGTCTCCAAAAACTAGTAAAAGTCTGGTAAGAATCTGGTAAGTCATCAAGAACAGTCTTCACAAGGGAACTATCTAAATGACTTCACCTGCAGAAATAAGCTGCTCATTGATATCCTTGACACTAGCAAGGAAGGTGTCCATATCATCTTCCTCATGCATAATCTTCGACTCCAGCTCTTTACGCAGCAAAGCAATTTTAGCCTCATTGCGACTTGCATAAAGACCAGCCAAAATATACCAAGCCTGTTTTGCAGATTTTGCTGAACGGATGTGAGGAACAATGGTGCGCTTCACAGACAACGCAATCAATGCATGAGCCTGCGCATCCTTAACATCCCAACGAGCTTGTTCTGTTGTAGGCAAAACAACTCTAACAGCAGCAATCCTTGCAGCAAGACCTACAACATCCTCAACATCGCCTACATCCTCAGAACCAGGACATACATCAATGCTCTGCACAATATTCCAGACGCCCTTGACACAAGAACATGTTGCATCATATAAGCCCACATACGGTAATTGTCCCAATCCAACTTGTCCTCAGCAGCAAACATCTTGAACACATCTGTGTTGTTGTTGTCAGCCATGGTAAATGCTACACTTGATGTGAAAACTGCCCAAAAATAAGAGAAACGGAGCGAGAACAACAGGTGCTATATAGCACAACCCGTAGAAGACTATAAGGCACCTGTTATGTAGAAAACGGCACTAACAGAAATTCTGCACAAAATTACAAAATAGCCTGTGCAGTGTTGCATGTAGTTGAAATGGAGGCCAAAATGAGCCCGAATCAGAAATCTGAGCATACAGAGATCTACGAGCATCCCCGAAATATTTTTCGACCTGCGAATGCTCGCCAAAGCTCACTGAAATTGGAGAAAGTGAGCAGGCGTGTACTAGAGCAGCTGGCGACTAAGCCCGGGAGGACGCAACCTGCTTTGATACCAATTGTTGGAATTAGGGTTGCAGAGAAATTCACATAGCTTGGAGAAGACGAAGGAAGCTCAAGGCACACAATAGAGAGTGTGTTACTTAGTGTGCAATGGAAAGATGGATAGCCCTAGAGTGTTGGGCTTATATACAATGCTCGGGGGAAAAAACCTCCTAAAGAGGGAAAAAATGCCCCGGCGATCCTAGTGTGTTCACACACATCACTAGCACATGTATATGGTAACAGAGGAGTCGAGGCAAAAATGACACAGTGCCTCCTAGATCACCTTCCCCACAACAGATGCCTGTCCCCAAAGTGCCTATGCAAGAAGCCCCTAAAGAAAAGAAGAAGGATGCAACAAAAGCCAAATCAAAGGGTCCGGCCTACAAGCTCCAATCTGACATAGAGGCGGCAACAGACCTCAAAAAGGTTTTGAAAGAGAGGATTTTGAACAGTAAGGTGGAATTTACATTGGGTGAGGTCCTTGGAATAGCAAAAAGGGAGTTACATGAAGAGATAATTGATATCATCAAGAGGAAGCGGCAGTCTCTTACTGAATCTATCCATGTATAGGGTGAAGAAGAGACTTTAAATACACAAGGAGTACAGGTCTATGGTGAGCAAGGTGATCAAACTATTGTTGGATGCTACAAGTCTAGGGGAGGAGTAAAACAGGTTCACTTCTTGGATGATGAAGATGAAGTTGAGACCACTCACAAGAGTTACTACTTGAAGAGTCACTGGGCAAGAGCAACTACTGAGACCCTAGCGAAAGTGGGAGACTTAGAAGAGCCATACATTGCGTTGATAGATCATGGGTCAGAAATTAATCTTATGTCAAAGAGTTTATATGAAAAGGGAAAATGGCCAATTGATATAAATTGTGGATGCACTACAAGATGCTCTTGTGACGCTGTTAGCGACGGAAATACATTGGGTTTTTATAACCCCCGGCGTCGCTAAAACCGTCGCTACGAGCGTCGCTACGAGAGCGTCGCTATAGGCGTCGCTATATGCATCGCTATGAGCGTCGCTATATAGTGACGCATATAGCGACGCCTATAGCGACGTTTACACAGAAGACTATAGCGACGCTCATAGCGACGCTACAGAGCCATAAATAGCGACGCTTATAGCGACGCCCGAGAGAATTTTTTTTTGGTGGCAGGGCATTGAATGCCCTGCCACCCATCAACCATATTGTACTTGATTCACTTTTTAAAAAAAGTGCAAAGGTAGATAATAGACCCAAAATAGTCACCCACAAGACGCATTGTTTGCAAAATTGACAATTGTACACATCATAGGCAAAATGAATTGATTGGCAAATGTAATAATGACAATTGTACAACATCATAGGCATAAAGAATTGATTGGCAAAAGGAACTGCGGTGACAAATGTAACAATATACATGGTTCAAAAAGACGTATAAAATCCGTCTCATGATACATAAGCTATGAGAAACCCTAAACTAATGCTATCTAGCTACGGCTAAACTGACGTCGTCTAGTCAGACGTCTCATCGCGTCCAAGCGGCGTATCTGTCGGATTCTGCAAAAAAAGACAATAAGACAGCTTTCAGTAAGTATAAACATATAACGACATTTATAAAACAATACAAAAAATAAAAAAGAGTAAACCCTAATACTAACCATGCCGCCGCGAGAACTGAGAATGTCCATCAGGGCGTTTAAGCCCTTCCTGCCTGCGTACTCGCGCTCGTACGGTGTGGGATCACGTCCTGTCATCGACCACTGTCAAAACATACAAAGATTTCATTATGTTAGAACTAAAAAAGTCATAAACCCTAAACTATCGAACATGCATAAAGAGCAATGTGAAAAGACTTACAAAATCGGCCTCAAATGATGCCCATCCACCGCTCCCCAAGTGGTGCGAGCTCCCTGCCTCTACTCGCGCTCTGGCTGCATCCTTTTGTTGCTTCCACTTGTCGAGATTCTCGCGCGCTGCTTTCTTCGCATTCTTCCAATCTTCTTTGGCCAGCCAATCTGGCCTGTTCCACCCATTCTTGATTGCTTTTTGCACTTTGGAACGCTTGTGTTTGCAGTATTCGCGCATTCGAATCTTCATCAGGTCTTCATTGAAGCGCTGATCCCGTGTTGGAACGGGAAACTCATCATGAAGTATGCTGATGACTCTGTTTTTTAAATCACTTGGTACTTCACTCCATTTGTTTAGTATGTAGTGTCTAAATAGCTGAGAGCAAAGACCACGCATGCGCGAGATCACCTTCTTGCCGTCATCATCCATGATGATGCCGCCGCTGATGTCGACGGAGTAAGGCAAGCCCTCTGGCCGGTGACGCGTGAACCTGGGTGTCCCGGCAGGGGTCTCTAGCGGCGTGTCGATGGGGGTACGGACGTCAGGTGTCTCCACCGGCGTCTGGGCCCCAAAGCCAGAGCCACATAACTTACATGAGAGCTTTCAAGCACATAACTTGTAAAAGGGGGATGTTAACTATTTACATACTTACTTGTTCACAATGCTCGGGTAGTACGAAAGTGTCTCTTAGGTCAGTCCATTTCTTAGTAGAATCGATCCACCTCAAGAAAACCAGACTCTCCTCTACGCACAGTAGCGTTGCGACCCTCCATGATTATCTTGAACCATTGCACGTCGAACAAGTCGACAAAAAATCCTCTGTAATTGATCCTCAAAATCTCTTGCAGCGTGCCGAAGTAAGTGAGTTCCGCCACCACAGGATCTGCATCAGAGGAACGTCGTCGACTAGACAGTTCAAATTTTGCCATGATTCCACAATCTTGAGTAAAACGCTTTTTGTCGATTCGTTCCACCCTAAAATGTCGACCTTTACACCATGCTGCTGTGTATGACTTATACTACAACGAACAAAGATTATGAGTGGCTGTTCAAACGTTTATAAATAAAGTCACTTGCTAGTCGTACATTGCAAACTTACCTTGGTCGCACAACCCCGAGAGTACTCCCACTCTTCTTCAGTCACTTCGTCACCGCATTGTTGTGCGCTTTTCAATTGGTTGTGCAACCATCTTAAGCTCATGAAGGTTGGTAGGCTCTCCAGAACCGCTGGATAGTGCATCGGTGGTCGTCTTCCGCGTCTCCACTCGATTCGTGCCCTTTGTCGCTCTTGCTTTGCATCCTCATATATATTGTGAAATCCACTTTTGCATCACTGGATTGTGAAGCATGCAAAATCGGTTGATTTTAGCCTCTAGATCTTCCGTCATCTTCTTCTCAACACCGAGATTGCACATGACAATCCCAGATATGCGCTCATCATCTATGGTTCGCCATAGCATGTCCCGGGATTTATCAAATCCGTCTAGCCACTCTCCAATGTACACTAGGGACTCTGATACCAACCAACCTTTTGCCATGCTACCCTCCGGACGTGCCTTTTGACGCACATATCCCTTAAGCGTTTTCATGAAACGCTCTAAGAAGAACATCCATCTGGAATGAACTATGCCAGCTATTTCCACCTCATCAACTATGTGAACAAGAAGATGCACCTGAATGGTTAGCATTGTAGTAGGAAAATGTTTCTCAAACATGCACACAAGCTCCGCAGCATTTAGTTTGGCGAATGGTATGGAGTCTACGTTGATCTCCTTTTGTGAGATCCATTGCACCAGCTTTGCAAGTTTGTAGATTGTGTTACGGATGTCGAGAGACAAACATCCCTCAATGGCAACCGGTAAAATAAACTGTAAAGTATGTGCAGCAATGATATTAAAGTCCACATTTTATGCAATGATATTAAAGACCACTATGAACGTACCTGACACATTTTATGCCAATCGTGTGACTTCAAACCGGTAAGCTTTCCTTCTTTAGTAAAACACGTTCGGAGCGAGTGCATTACGCCAGTGGGGGTCCGCAAAGATCGAATGGCCTCTTTTACTTTGCGTTCTTGGGCTCCTGTGAAAATCCATGATGCTTTAGGGAGTTTTATCGATCCATCAGACGGTATTTGCGGCCAATATTGCTCCATACGATCCACATTTCTAAGGTCAACTCTGGCTCCCAAAGTATCTTTCTTGCCGGTCAAATGGTCCCATAGTAGATTACCCACATTCTTGAATATGTGCATTGGATCGAGCAAGTGATTGATCATGAGTCGGGGCCAGTATGGTAACTCGTACCATAGAGATAGTCTCTTCATCTCTGGAGGCAATCCGTCATCGCACATATTCTCCTTCTGCTCTAACCATGCTTGTGCAGACATCCTTGGTGGCACTCTTCCCAAAAAGCCGTCGCGTAACACATGATTCTCTGGAAGATACGCTTGATGACCTTCGTAGATTTGCTTCTTCAGTGAGGGTGCCCTACGTGCATTCAGTCTAGGTCCACATGTGACACATGCTCTATATCCGCTTGTTTGAAGCCCTGCATGTATACACATGATAATAGATCAACTATGGGAAAAAACAATATTTACAGTGTCTGAGTGAGGAGTGTCAATAGATCACCTGAGCATTCTGTTAGCCCGGGATAGTCATGCATGGTCCACATTAGAATGCCTCTGATCAAAGCATTCCGTCGTTCTGTGTGTCGGCTCATATCCACCACCTCTATGCCAATCCACAATTGTTGTAGCTCTTCCAATAGTGGACGAAGATACACATCCATATTCCCCACTTTATATCGCCCTGGCACAATCAAGATTAGCCATAGGTGCCCCTTCTTCGTAGTCAACCACGGGGGAATGTTGTAGTTGACGATGACAACGGGCCATACACTGTAAGATGTTGATCTTTGACCAAATGGATTTACGCCATCCATAGCCAGGCCTAAGCGCAAATTTCGAGCTTCCCTGGCAAAATCCGACCATGTTCCATCTATATGTTTATAGGCTGCGCAATCTGCAGGAATTCGTAGCACACCATCCGAAGATTTATTCTCCTCATGCCATGATGCTAGGGCGGCCATGGACTTACATTCGAAGAAATGCTTGATGCGAGGAAGCAGAGGAAAATGTCGCAAAACCTTTTGTGGAATTTTTGTCCCGTGGAGATCTACTCGATATCTTTCGGAATCACATTTCGGACACTTCTCCATGTCTGTGTATTCCCCTCTGAAAAGAATGCAGTCATTAGGACAAGCGTGGATAGAATTGTAATCCATCCCCAAGTTTCGCAAAATCTTTCTTGCTTCATCTCGGGAATCTGGCATCACATTGTCAGCTGGTAGTATGTGCTCTTTCAGCAATCTACACAACATAAAAATATGATACAGTCGTGTAAAAATCTATCAGATCATTGTACATTTAGAGTTCTATTAAAGTAAACTAATTGTAATAGATCACCTGAAAAGCGCTGTGACGCTAGTGTCACTCCATCCAAACTTTGCCTGCATGTTGAGAAGAACCAGGAGTGCTTTCAATCTAGACATACGTGCTCCATTATACAATGGCGTATCGGCTTCACTTTTCATATCATCATAGATAAGCCTTTCTGAATCCATGATCGTCTCGATCATTTCATCAATCTCGGGCTCAAACATTGCCTCGTTGGGAATGTGCTCTGCATGATCATCCCCCGAGCTGTCAGAGGCTACATCTTGTGGCCTCACATATGCTGCTTGACCAAAGCGCCTGCGAACACGTCTATTGGGTTGCAAGATTGCTGCTTGTTGGCCAGCGTCAGAGTACGACGAGTTATAATTGGCAACAACTCGATCTATAATAGATGGATCGAACTCGACAAATTCGCGAACGTGCTGCAAAGAAACACGTCTTGTCCGTCGCACAGCATGCTTGCATTGATTACAAGGACATAAGACCCTCGTTGAGAGATAGGTGTTTCGGTTGGACGGTCCCACATCCTCGTCGCTACTCATAATGAGGATAAACAACTTATAACCTGGACAACAAATTTAATATTCTATTGGCATTCTTCGTCTTATCTCTCTCTCTCTCTCTCTCTCTCTCTCTCTCTCTCTCTCTCTCTCTCTCTCTCTCTCTCTCTCTCTCTCTCTCTCTCTTTACCTCACATTCTCTAGTCATGTCCAATCCCCGCACACCTCGGTCTAGAGGTGCACGGAGATCAGAACCACCGGGTTATAATCTCGTCTTTATTGGTCAATACCTATATTTGTGGGTACAAGAAATCTACACACCCACGTCTACATGATACTGCATGTAGTGGACAAAACCCCTTTGCCTCTTCTCTAGCTGTAGCACTTCACTTCATCTTAACATCTTTTCACAGTAGATCTTTTCACTGTTCGTCTAACTCTAAACCCTAAACCGTAAGTAATTCTTGCGTGGACTCGATCTAACGTAAATAAGCGTAAATGTAAATAAACGTAAATCTAACTAAAAATAAAGCTAAATCTAATTTAACGTAAGTCTAATGACTAGAGGTTGTCTAGATGGTCATTGTGTCGGGGATGTAGTGACTCTTGCCGCCCTGAAGATCCACCTTCTTCCCTATCTTCTCAAGACATTTCACCAGTACTTTTGGATCGACGGAGCCCACCATGAGTGAAGGCAACAATACCCTATATTCCATTGAGGGCTTTCTTCACCCGCTTCATGCAGGCATCGCAGTCTATGGAGACCTAAATCTAATCTAATATAACGTAAATCTGAATCTAGCTTAAATAAATGTAAATCTAGTTAAAAATAAACCTAAATCTAATTTAATGTAAGTCTACATATAACCTAATCTTTAACGTCTTTTAAGATAGTTTCCTACGACGTTATAACTCTCTTCTTCTTGTGTGTGTGCGCGTGTGTGGATGTGTGTGCCAATAAAAAGAGATAAATGGTATAACCTTTCTATCACCCATGCTAAGTATGATAGATTGATTATGCCATTTTCCTCTTGAATAATAGGTCTTGAGTTCAACTCCTCGTCGGCTAGATCTTTAGGTCTTTTAATTTTAATTAGTTTCCTACGACGTTAAATTAGTTTCTCTCTCTTTCTCTCTCAATGTGTGTGCGTTTTTTTGGATCGTATGCATGTTTTCTCTCTCTTTTCCTCTCTCAATGTGTGCGTTTTTTGTTTATGCATGTTCTCTCTCTCTTTTCCTCTCTCAATGCGTGCGTTTTTTGTTTATGCATGCTCTCTCTCTCTTTTTTCTCTCAATGTGTGTGTGCATTCTTTGTTTATGTATGTGTGTGTGCGTTTTTGTTTTTGTTTGTACTCTCTCTCTCTCTCTCTCTCTCTCAAAAACACTATGTGTGTGTGTATGTGTGTGTGTGTGAGAGAGAGAGAGGGAGAGAGAAAGAGGGGAAGGGAACATGAGAATGAGGAGAGGGAAGGAGCATACCTGGCTCTCCTTCCTCTCCTCGTGTGTGTGTGTGTGTGTGTGTGTGTGTGTGTGTGTGTGTGTGTGGAGAAGAGAAAGAGAGAGAGAGAGAGAGAGAGAGAGAGAGAGAGAGAGTGAGGGAGAGCGTTACCTGCTCCTTGCTTGAGGGCGCCGAAAAACTCAGATCTGAGATCTGAGTTTTTGGGCGCGCTCGGTTATTTTTTTACTCCAGCCGGCGTCGCTATGAGTGTCGCTATAAGCGTCGCTATGAGCGTCGCAAATTTACAAAGAAATTTGCGACGCTCATAGCGACGCCGGGAATTTTTTTTTTGAGCGTCGCTGTGTGAGCGTCGCTAATATGAAGAGCCTCTTGTAGTGATGGATGATCCGTGCAGCAAACAACTCATCAGGAGAGTTGTACGGAGCTTGTCCAAATGTAAATGTGACTATAGGGGATGTGAAAGATTACCAGAATTTCTTTGTATAGGAGATGTCTACATACCCTCTTATCCTAATTGGGCAGCCATACATCACTGCTACTCTCATGGAAACCAAGGTAATGGACGATGGGTCAGATTATGCTAGGATAAGGAGCAAGGATGGGAAGCGTGCAGTACAATTCCTTACTGTTTGTGTGGACCATGAAAGGAACCGTGAAAGTCTTAGAGAGCAACCCTTGCCGAAGACAAACAAAGAATTCAAGGACTACAGGGATATGAGGGGTTTTGGCCATGTACCATTGTAGAGCAGGATTGCAGTGGTACAAGAAGAGAAAAGTTCTCGTATGATGTATATGCAAAGGAGATATTTTCTACAGGTTTTGTAGGATTAACAGACTATGGATCTATTGCTTTTACAAAGTGTGAGGATTTAAAATGGGGTGAACAAAATAGTGTACAAAGAGGTTTGAAGATGAATGGTTTTCTAGAAGATGATGAATGCATTGCAGGTGTGTTTGATGAGTGTTTGTTTGTGGATATTATGCAATTTTCATATGATGGGAAGTGAGGTTGTGAAAGTTTGCTCAATAGAAATGTATAAAGTCATTAAGGATTTCAAAAATGCTAGGGATGTTGATGTACGAGTTGAGACTAAGTATAAGTTTGTGGCAAAGAAAGGGACACCAGTGGCATTACCTCTACCAAAAGATTGCAAAAATAAAATGGAACAAGCTGCTTTGCAACCTAGCCTTCGTGACCCAAGCAAGATTGGACACAAGTTCACACAGGAATCTTTGAAGGAGTTAAAGGTTGGTTGCGAGAATAGTTTGGCAAAAGCTGAAAAGATATGCTTTGAAGAAATGATTTCCAAAAACGGAAAAGCTTTTGCATTTGAGCCTCATGAGATAGGGTGTGTTGATCCATCCATTGTTGCTCCTATGGTGATCTTCACTATCCCTCATGTACCTTGGAACTTGAGGCCTATTCCAGTTCCAAAGGCTCATTTGCCAAAACTCATTGAGCTACTTAATGAAAGATCAAGATGGGTATTTTGGAGCCTTCTTGTGCTCCATATTCAAACAGGTGGTTCACAGTTCCGAAGAAAAATGGTTCTTTACGCTTTATTCAGGATATGCAACATGTAAATAAGGTGACAATCAGAAATGTGGGTACAGGGCCAGTTGCAGATGAATTTGCAGAGGCATTTGCAGGAAGGGCCATATATTCTATGGGAGATTTGTACTCAGGGTATGATCAGTTCCAACTAGCAATGGAAAGTAGGGACCTGACTACCATGAGGACACCTTTGGGCCTGATAAGGATGTGCACCTTACCTCAAGGAGCAACTAATTCAGTTGCACATATGATGGATGGTATGAACAAAGTCCTACATGACTTCATGCTTCAAACTACCATGCCTTTCCTTGATGATGTGCCAATCAAAGGATGTGATGTAGGTGATATAGATGTCGCTCTGGACTTGAGGGGGTGCCGCAAGTATGTGGCAAACCATATCAATGATTGTGATAAGATCTTGTCAAGGTTCGAAGAAGTGAACCTTACCTTGTTTGGGCAAAAGTCAGTGTTTGGTGTTAATGAAGTTCTTATTGTAGGACATATGTGTGGGCCATATGGTAGAAGGCCTTGTCCTACAAAGATTGATGTAATTCAAAGAATGAAAGAGAAATGTATAAATGTCACTTAGGTTCGAAGGTTCTTGGGTGCATGCGTGTTTTATGTTATCTGGATTCCGCATTATGCACATGTAGCAGAGCCTTTGTATCAACTTTTGAGAAAGAACCAAAAGTTTCAATGGGAAGAAATGCATACACATGCCATGAGGAAATTAAAGAAGTTGTTGCTTATGTCGCCAACTTTGAGGAAAGTAAACTATGATTGTGGAAGACATGTGATTGTGAGAGTAGATACTAGCCCCACTGGAATTGGATGGGAAATTGGCCAAGATGATGAAGATGGTAAGCTATATGTAGTGAGATTTGGAACAAAAGTCCTAAGTGCTTGTCAACGAAATTATCGATCCACAGGTGAAAAGGGAATTATGGGGAGCAGTTACAGCCCTGAAATGTGATAAAGAGTATTTGATAGGTGCAAATGTAATAGTGGAGACTGATTGTCTACCTCTTCTTGGAATGATCACAAGCTGCTCAACTCCCGACATTGCTATGTTGAGATGGATTGCCTACATAAAGTCCTTAAATCCAGAATTTAAGCATATTGCAGGGAAAGATAATCCAGTTGCGCATATGCTTTCGAGAGCAAGGTATGAAATGAAGAAGACATGGTTGTCGAGGGTGATGATGTAGGCACACAGTTCTATAATATCTCTCATGCCAAGGGTGATCATGTTTGCCTGTCAAATGCACTTGAGTCATTTATAGAGGACCTATATCAAGGTGACTGGTTGCTCATTGGACGCTATCTGAGCACTTTGACAAGGCAAGAAGGGTGGACTGATCAAGAGTTCAAAAGAATACGGAGAAAGGCCTATGGATACTTTTTGAAAGATGGGTACTTATGGAAGCGTCCAAAACAAAGAAATGGAATGCCAATGAGAGTCGTGAATGATAAGGACGCTCAAAATGAGCTTATGAAAAAGTTTCATGAGAGTCTTTATGTTGGACATAGAGGTGTATGGGCCACCTTTACTAAAATGAAAGAGAGGTATTGGTGGAAAGGTATGTATAAAGATGTATCTCACTTTGTGGAGTCCTGTGAAACCTGTCAAATGTATTCAAATGTACGTCATCGTGATGGGTTGCACCCTACTTACCCATTGGCCATGCATTACAAGTGGGTAGTAGATCTTGTTACAATGCCATTGGGCTTATGGCAAATGAGATACATAGTGCTTGCACGAGAAGATTTAACCAACCAAGTTGAAGGTCGTGCTCTAAGAACAAAAAGCACAGAAGGGATATGTAAGTTCCTCTTGGATGATGTAATTAGTCGTTATGGCTGTGTTGGAAAAATAACAGCGGATAGGGGTGAGTTGGATGCTGATAAAGCAAGGGAGTTTTTCTCTAGATTGGGCATTAAACTCGCTCTCACTACTGCATACAATCCTGAAGGGAATGGTAAATCAGAACGTGGACATCCTCCTATCATTAAAGCTTTGGCTAAGGCTTGCAAAGGTAAAATGGGAGAGTGCATGGCCTAGGTTATTGCCTTATGCTTTATGGGCTGATCGTGCAACTCATAGATCAGTTACTGGTTATATGCCTTTTGAGTTGATGTACGGTCAGAAACCTGTAATGCCAATTGAGGATGTAATTCCCACATGGAATGTAATGCCTTGGGAAGATGGAATGAGTAGGGAAGACCTTCGCTTGCTTTGCGCATACAACAATTAGAAAGAAGGCCTCAAGATATTGAGATTTCAATAGCACGATTAAAAGATGCAAGGTTGAAGAATAAGGACAGATTTGATAAAAGGCACAAGCTTAGACCTAGAGCTATTGAGGAAGGTGATTGGGTGTTGGTGTATGAGTAGTCTTGATAACCAACATTCAGCGATAAGAAAGCTTTCAAAGAGATGGTTTGGCCCTTACGTGGTTAAGCATGTACATGGAAATGCAACTTATACCTTGCATGAGTTGGATGGTACAGAAATGAAGATTCCCATTGCAGGGAAAAGAATTAAATTGTTCAAAAGAAGAGGCGATACAGATCCCTTTGTTTCACAAGAAAGTCAAAATGAAGGCTCTGATGAACATGTTATGGATGAGGATGAAGAAAGAGATGATGATGCGCTGGACTTCGCTGCAAGTGATGATGAAATCGATATGTATGTTGACTTAAATGAGGACTGAACCTGCAAAAGCTATGTGTGGCACATGTCGGAGGATGTGTAGGTTTAGAGGGGGTGGATGTCGTGCAGTGGCACGTGCATCATGTGAAACTAAATTATTTACCTCAATCTCAATGCTTTTGCTATGTGGGACCAAATGCTATTATGTACATAGTGTGATATATGTGAAAATAGATGCCACGGTTGCAGCTCTGTATATACCTTGCGGGGACAGCGAGGCCCTCAACGTGGCACTATGGCATGTTTTTTTTTTACATAAATATATGCCTATTTTGCTTTAGAAATGTACAAATGTCAAGTGTATCGAAGTGGCACGCTTGCTTTGCCTAGAAAGTTCAATGCGGGCAATCTCGACCAAAAATAGCAGATTTCATGCGCGGCCGGAAGAGATGCATCCAGAGTGCTTGGCAAGTGGTAAAATGAGGTTCAAGATGAAATTTAAGCCCAATGGGATTTCTCCATAATTTTAGGTATTTTTCCCATCTCGTTTGGGCTTTTTACGGGCAAAATATGGCATTTTTGGGCTAAAAATGACCAAAAATGGTAAAAAAAGACCCAAAATTGGTCAAGAATGGCTCAAAATGCCACATCACTCACGGTGCCGTGACTATGAGAAGTGAGGGAGCATTTTAGAATATCAGTATCAGCACTACAAGCTCCTCTGTGAAGGGTTACAAAGCCTGCACCTAAGGTATGCTAGTGCAGTCCCGTGCTGTTCCAACCCTGTATTCGAGGCTGTGAGGCCACCAATTAGGGTTTCCCCTCTTCAAATAACCACTTGGGAATGAATAATGAAGTTTTGAAGCTTCCATGAAATGGCTACGATAGAGAACTGAAGCGTTTGTGTAGGGTTTTTATCAGGGCGAAAGAGCACTGCAATTGTGTAATTGGCAATGAGGCTACACCAAATCATCACACACACAAGAGTTTTGAGTTGATCTTGGTTCTTTTTCAAAGAGAAGCTTTCATGGTTGGAGTTTTGTTCTTTTTTAGTGTGTTTTTGGCTTCAAATCATCTACGCCTTGCTTGATTTTGCTGCGAACTCTCACAGTCAGAGGCCCGGCACTTTCCTAGCCGCACTCCGCACTTCTTGACAACGGGGCTCTTATTAAAATATTGAGGGTAGTCTAAGGCCTCTGTCACACATGTCCGCCTGAACGTGTGTGCAACTGAAGTGGCAAAAGCACATCGATCGGCTGCAGCGTCCATGAGAGCACGAAATGCTCTGGCTTGAGCCCCCCGCCCATCGTCGCCTGTGTGCAGACATGCAAAAATATCACAACAGGAAATCAAACCACAGGTTTTGAGCCGTTGTACTCTCGTTGGAGTCCCAATGGTTTACCAATAGCTATCTGTCCTTGATAATCTCCGCATTCAAAAGTTAATATCTATTGGAGCCTCCGCCTGTCGTGTGACAGCACAGGCGCCCAAGCATGCTCTTTTTGGGCATATCCTGCACCCGTGTGTGACACGGGCCTAAGTGATACGCGTATGCAAGTGGAATAATAATGGGAAAATTACCAAAATACCCCTCTAATTTGTGGAAATTCCTAAAATACCCTTCAAATTTCAGAAATTCTCAATATACCCCTCATATTTTGTCAAAAATTCCTAAAATACCCTTCAAATTTTCCAGAATTCCCAAAATACCCCTGGTCGTGAGAGTAAATTTATCCAAAAATTTAAAAAATTGTAGCTTTTCGTAAGAAGACTGATTGTCTATGAATACAGGATACTAAAACTAGAATTTGAGCTGGTTATGTAGGCTTTGGATATGAATTGCTTCATTATTTTTAGACATAATTGTCTTTTTTTGGGAGATAATTTGTGACAAATTACATGCTGAGCACTAAAAAATAGATATACATTGTCAAAAAAGAATAAAAATTAGGAAATCGTGAACAATCCAGCTAAAATAAATACAAGGGTATTTTGGGAATTTCCACAAATTAGAGGGGTATTTTGGTAATTTTCCCAATAATAATTCTTTGGCGGGGTGAGCTCGTGCCGAGACCCGGTTAAACAAAGTGGCGGGCACAAATCTAACAGAAAACGACGGTGGTGCGCGCTTGGACTCCATCCTCATTCCTCCTCTCTCTCTCTCTCTCTCTCTCTCTCTCTCTCCGTGTTTAGCTCTCTGCATATAAATATTCTACACGTTCTCATCACTTGCTCTCCAAACCCTCGTCATACCCTTCTGTGCCTCCACTCTCCTCCATGGCTCCATTGTTTCATTGACTCTCTCTCTCTCTCTCTCTCTCTCTCTCTCTCTCTCACACACACACACACACACACACACACACACACACATAAGCCCTTTCAAGCTTCATTGATCGTATCACAATTATCAATCTTCTGCCTTTATTCTCTCCCTCTTCTCGCGCCGGCACTATTCTCTCTCTCTCTCTCTCTCTCTCTCTCTCTCTCTCTCACAAACACACACACACACTTACTTGTTTCCTACCCCACTGTACACGTAAAAAACTGTCCAGTTTAACGCAATTAAGGGTGGTGCATCTTGTACTACTACCCTGACATCTTCTCCTGCTTTCCTTCTCCATCTCTTATAGGCCTCTTCCTCACAGAGGCCATTCCTTTCTCTGTGTATTTCATTTTGTGCATTGATCCTCAACGTCGTTTCCGCCGACCTCTGCTGGCTCTTCAGCTTTCATGGCTTCCTCCACCAGTAATAGGGGGGGAGGGGGAAGGCCATTCCGTAATGCGACGGCAGCTTTTAGTACAGAGCCCCCATCCATAGCGCCTTCTCCGAACAATAACACCGCATATTTCCGGCGGATGTCGAGGGGAGACTCGAGCGACATGGATGCAGCAAGTGAGGTTAGCTCTGTGTTGAATGTGGGCTATACTGTGGTGATCCCTCCCACTCCAGATAACCAGCCCATGATGGGCACTATGCAAGACATCCATATCCACAAAGCAGAGCAACATATGGTCACCAATAGCATCTTCACCGGCGGATTCAACAACATGACAGTGAGCCATGTCCTGGACAAGATGACTGATGGACCAGCTGGCTCCGGCGATGCGTCTATGTCTGGCGGACACGCCCGCACTTGCGCAATGCCTGGTTGCGACGGCAATGTCATTCGAAATGAGCGTGGCGAGGAGCTCTATCCTTGCGAGTGCAACTTCAAAATATGCAGAGATTGCTATGCAGATGCATGCAAAGCAGGAGGCAGATGTCCTGGATGTAAAGAACCATACAAGCCTAGTGATGAGGATCAAGATCCATATATGCCATTGAGTGGTGGCGTATCATCGGGGCTGTCATTGCCAGCCCCGGAGCCGCAGTTGGAGCGCCGGCTATCGATCGTGAAGTCGAAGAAGCATTCGCAACAATTGCTTATGAGGAATCAAAGCCATGTGAATCATGGAGATGCAGGTGGAGGGGGTGCTCAATTTGATCATGCCCATTGGCTTTATGAAACCAAAGGAACATATGGATTTGGCAACGCGGTGTGGCCGAAGGAATCGGAATCGTACGAGGCCGGGTTTGATATGGTTGCTGGTGCTAGTCTACCTGACTTTAAGGATCGTGCTCGACGCCCTCTTGCAAGGAAAATCAAAGTCCCAGCGGGCATTCTCAGCCCCTACAGGTAAGGGTTGCATATATGTTTAGGTGCCAAGGAGCACACAGAATGGATGCAAGGGGCAGGCTCTCTAATGGATAGTGCATCTCTCTCTCTCTCTCTCTCTCTCTCTCCACTTTTTGCCAAGGTGGAGGGTGGAAGAAAAAACTTCAAGAGGGGGGGAAGAGGGGGACGGAACAATTCCCTTTTTTCTCTTCCACGATGTGGCACTCTCTATCTCACTTTTTCACCGTCCTATGTGACAGCAAGATTCACATGGCACTTTCTTGTTGGTTTGCAAGCTTTTTCAATTTCTTCCCTCTTCTTATGTGAACCCAACCTATGACGTTTAAAAATCTCCTCTCGCCTTCTCTTTAATAGTGTGGTAATCCTAGATGACCTTGGACGAAGACATCTTTAATAGTCTCTTTACCCTATGACTTTAAAACTCTTTGAACCTTCAAACACTGCCTTCAAATTTGAAAGCTCAAAATAGTCAAGGAGAAAAAGTACGCCTTGAAAGTGAGCGCAAGTCAACTGCAACGATTTCTCAAAATTTTAGCCAACTTGATTAGGCTATGGTCATGCAACGCTTCGTTCATTGCAAGCAAGGTTGACCATTTTTGATAGCGGTCAGCTTTTGACCGGCTTAGTATTGCTACCATGCATAAAAAGGCATAGTAGCCAAACTATGCCCGTTTCTTGCCGGGAAGCGCTCTTTTCTTTCTCCCGTTGCACCTCACTCTCTCTCTCTCTCACTACTTGCTTCTCCTCGTGACCTGCTCCTCTTGCCATACCTGCATTAGTCAGAGTTGTCGAGGCTTACAGATAACTAAGCCTCACATGACACATAGATTGTTGTGACAATCACTCTACAATGACATCAAAGAAGTTCTCGTACCTGCAAGAAAAATGGGCTTTATTGTATTTTCAACTAGCTAAAATTCAAAAATCTTGGTTAGAACTTGAGCTTGCCTCGAAGAAAAAACGATAAAATTTTGCAACTATCAATTTAAAAACTGGCATATGCTTCAAATTTTGGCCTACAAAGTGAGATATCTTGTTAGGAAAAAAAGATTTTGGCAAGCCTTGCTAGGAACCCAAAGAAATCTACCTTGGCATCCTTGTAGTTTAAGAGCAGCTTGGGGTGTGTTGTTGGGAGCATCTACTGATACCTTCGTTGCATCATGTTGGGCACTCATGATGGTAGTAGGGATGCCATAGTGTTTAGTCTATATTGTCCCTCTAAAAGGCAACAAGTGTTGCACATCTACGATATAGGTTCGGGTATATCTATGCTATATATTAAGCAAAGAGACATTCATGGGGCCACGTGGTGCAATTTGTTTAATCAGAGTGCGCGGTTAGAGAGAGAGAGAGAGGGAGGGAGGGAGGCGGCCTTCAGCCGCTGTTTACACTAGTGTAAACAAGGAAATTGTGTGTTGCACAATTGTGAGAATTGAAATAATTAGAGTGCCATGCCAAGGTATACTAAGGTGAAGCCCCCTACAGAAATTGGAACCTCAAAACCCCAATTCGAATGGGAATCCAACCTGGGTCGATGCACAACCGTACGAAATGAGGAGGACAATGTAGAATGCGCGCAGCTGCCTCGAGCTGGCCATGAGAGAGAGAGAGAGAGAGAGCGAGCTGATTGTGTGCTCATTTGGAACGCGCCTTGTGCAAGCAGGTTGTTGGTGGTGATCAGGTTTTTGGTGCTTGGCATGTTCTTGGCCTGGAGGGTCTCTCATCCAAACACAGATGCTATATGGCTGTGGGGCATGTCCATAGTTTGTGAGATATGGTTTGCATTCTCCTGGATTCTGGACCAACTTCCCAAGCTTAGTCCCATCAACAGGGCCGCTGATCTATCCGTCCTCAAGGACAAATTCGAGCAGGCCACCCCTGACAACCCTTCTGGTCGCTCCGATCTTCCCGGCATCGATGTCTTCGTCTCCACAGCGGACCCAGAAAAAGAGCCTCCCCTTGTTACCGCAAACACTATCCTCTCCATCCTTGCAACCGACTACCCCCTTGAAAAGCTCGCTTGCTACCTCTCTGATGATGGCGGTGCCCTTCTCACATTTGAAGCTGTCGCTGAGGCCGCCAGCTATGCCCGAATTTGGATCCCCTTCTGCAGGAAGCATAACATTGAGCCCCGCAACCCTGAATCCTACTTCAACCTCAAGGGAGACCCGACTAAGAACAAGGTTCGACAAGACTTTGTGAAGGATCGCCGCAGGGTGAAGAGAGAATACGATGAGTTCAAGGTGCGAATAAACAGCCTGCCAGATTCTATTCGCAGGCGCTCAGATGCATACAATGCACATGAGGAGGTGAAAGCAAGACGGAATCAAATGGAGAATGGGGCAGATCTGACGGAGCCTATCAAAACTGTTAAAGCTACATGGATGGCAGATGGAACACATTGGCCGGGGACGTGGTCGGCACCAAGTTCGGAGCACAGCAAGGGGGACCATGCTGGGATCATTCAGGTGAATTTGTGTTTGCACTACAAGGGTTCTACATAGGTGAATGGAAGTGTTTGCCACTTCTTAAATTATAAACGGTGGCAACGTTTTTGAGATTCCCAGTGCTGATCATCCATTGCAGAATGCTTCTTGTTTCTATGGTTATAAATGTATAATCTTCTGATTAGTTACCGACTTATGTAAGTCTTGGTTAATGCTGTTCTTGTGCAGGTTATGCTGGCGCCACCGAGCTATGATCCTGTTTTTGGTAGCCCAGATGAGGAAAACCTGATCGATACTAGTGAGGTCGATATCCGGCTTCCCATGCTTGTGTATGTATCTCGTGAGAAAAGGCCAGGCTACGATCACAATAAGAAGGCGGGCGCCATGAATGCTCTAGTTCGAAGCTCTGCTATCATGTCTAATGGGCCGTTTATTCTTAACCTCGACTGTGATCACTACATTTACAATTCCTTAGCCTTCCGGGAAGGCATCTGCTTCATGATGGACAGGGGAGGAGAGAACATCTGTTATGTTCAATTTCCTCAAAGGTTTGAAGGGATAGATCCCAACGATCGATACGCAAATCACAATACGGTGTTTTTTGATGGAAATATGAGGGCTTTAGATGGACTCCAAGGGCCCATGTATGTGGGGACAGGGTGCATGTTCAGGAGAATCGCACTCTATGCATTTGACCCCCCTCGCTTCAAAGAGCATGGTGGGTTATGCTCATGGTTATGTTGCTGCTGCTGCGGAGGCAGTAGTAGGCGTCGAAGAAAACAGGTTCATTCAAATGCGAAGAAAATGGAGTTGGACTCAGCGTCAATGATGGAGGAGGACGACGAAGACCAAGAAATGCAGCTAGTGCCTAAGAAATTCGGGGGCTCCTCCGCCTTTTTGATGTCTATCCCAAAAGCAGAATTCCAGGGGAAGCCACTAGCAGACCACCCAGGAGTCAAGTTCGGACGCCCTCCAGGTGCCCTTACAGCACCTCGAGAGCGTCTTGACCCAGCTACCATTGCAGAGGCTATTAGTGTGATTTCTTGTTGGTATGAGGATAAAACAGAATGGGGTGGTAGTGTTGGATGGATTTATGGTTCTGTAACAGAGGATGTTGTTACTGGTTATCGCATGCATAATCGTGGCTGGCGTTCTGTTTATTGCGTCACCAAGCGCGATGCCTTCCGTGGCACGGCACCCATTAACCTCACAGATCGTCTCCAGCAGGTGCTTCGTTGGGCTACTGGGTCTGTTGAGATTTTCTTCTCACGAAATAATGGTCTTCTTGCTGGCAGCCGAATGAAGATTTTGCAACGCATTGCATACCTCAATGTTGGCATATATCCCTTCACTTCCATTTTTCTCATGGTCTACTGCTTTTTGCCAGCGCTTTCGCTTTTCACAGATCAGTTCATTGTGCAAACATTGGACGTGTTCTTCTTGATCTACCTGCTTGTAATCACTCTCACTTTGTGCATGCTAGCAGTCTTGGAGGTGAAATGGGCAGGAATTACATTGGAAGAATGGTGGAGAAATGAGCAATTTTGGGTGATTGGGGGGACGAGTGCGCACATTGCGGCAGTACTTCAGGGCTTGTTGAAGGTGGTGGCTGGGATAGACATTTCCTTCACCTTGACATCCAAATCATCAGCAGAGGGGGAAGACGATGAGTTTGCAGAGCTTTATGTTGTAAAGTGGACCTCCCTCATGATCCCACCCCTCACTATCATGATGGTGAATTTGATAGCCATAGCTGTGGCAGCAGCGAGAACTGTTTATAGCAGCAATCCTTCATGGAGCAAGCTGCTAGGGGGGCTTTTCTTCAGCTTGTGGGTTCTTATGCACCTCTATCCATTTGCGAAGGGGCTTATGGGAAGAAGAGGCAGGACACCCACTATTATCTGGGTGTGGTCAGGCCTTATCTCTATCACGATTTCACTTTTGTGGGTTGCCATTAGCAACCCACAAGCTCAATTCTCAACGGGATTCTCGCTTTAGGCAGGTGTGCCGCAATGTTGATGGTAAGCTAAGAGGCAAATTGTGAAGTGCCGTATCAGTGTTGATGTTTACGGCCACGAATGCCATTCTTTTATTCTTTCGGAGTCCATAGTGGCATCAGAAGAGCTATGGAGCATACATGCTTGATCAGAGTGCTGCCTTCTTTTCGCTAAAGAACGGGGCTGGTAGAAACATGTCAAAAATTTATACAGAAGCTCAACAAATTGACCTGGATCGCCTTGAAACGTGCTGGTATACATGATCTGGGCCATCTCTTCCATTCTTTGATTGCATTATTGGATGTAAACAGGGTTTCACATTTCTTCAGCTTTTGGTGTGATTGAAAATAGGGAGGGATGTTCAAAGTAGGCCTCTTGAACTGCATTTCTTTCAAGCACTTCACTCGACATTTTTAATACCATTTTTTTCAGCAGGAAATCCACACATTCAAGTTTTCAAACTCGTAGCTTGACAGAAGACTATTGAGGACTACTCATTCGACTTGCTTGATCTCAATCTCTCTCTTGAGTAACAGGTCTTGAGTTCAAGACTTTTCGGATAGAATTTTGAAGTCTTATGGGGTAACCTACCCACAAATTCGGTGAACTTTTTACAAGGCATTCTCTAGAGGTCGCCAAAGTAGCACTGCTATTAAAAAAAAACCATGTTTTTTAAAGGCAAACTAGTCACACAATTGGGATTTGTGCAAAAATCTAGGATATTTGCCAAGATTTATAAGTAAAATTTGCAATTTTGACGGAACTACAACCGCGACTTTTTTATTTTCAAATGGGAGATTTACACTACAAATTGGGTGCAAACCAAAACATGTGAGCAATGGTGAGGAGGTGAGAGGGTGATTGATGACCAAAACCCTACCTGGGATAGATGCCTCATTTTTGGAAAAGCTGGTGGATTAGCTATTTTGTAAAAAGGACAATAATGTGTATGTATGAGGATAGACTGATGGCACCCCTAATATCTCTTCCAGGAAGAGATATTCAAAATGATGTACTTTCATTTTTGTTTCTACAATATATATTCACCACTTGTTTGCTCAAAAATAATATTCGACCATTTTAAGCATGCATATACACCTAAAAGCTTGCCAAATAGTATGCTATTTAGTAATCATCACGCATCGCCCAACATTCAAATCAAATCACAAGAGTTCATGACTACCATGTGGATTTGTGGAAAATCTTTTATGTTAGCAGTGGTTAGTAGTCTATCCCACTCTGCCGCCTTCAAGACCATTTTGTAGATAGAGAGATAGGCAAAATATTCTTGTAAGATTGTAATCAAAGGTCTGTCTATATGTTAATGCTATAGAAGAACTACATGTTTATGCTACCAATACTTACCAACCTGTTCACAGTAAGTGTTGCCATTGCGTAATCTCCTTACACAAAACATAGAAGCTCGACAAATACCTTGGTTGAACAATGCATAGTGAGAGAAAACAGAAATGAACATAAATTTTAGTATTTATCACGTGATCACAAAGGACTCCTTATGGGGCTAACAACCACAATAGATAGTTCCCACTTGCAAAACTTGTCCCACCTATGTAGGGGAGCATTTTAGCTCTTACACATGGTTATGATACCTTTAGTATCTCGTAGAAGGTACTCATATGAACAATGATGGATACACCATACTCATACATACTCATGTTGCGGCAAATAAGGTAAAGGTTCGCACAAAAATGTTAAGACATAGTGTATCTCCATCAGCTTAAAGGCATTTTCCCAATGTCCTATATAACAAGTTCAATGTTTGCATTCGGGGTACTTTTCCTATATAGCTAAGCTTGCGATAGCACACTTCTACACCTTTATCAAGTAGGTGGAAGTCTTCTCTTTGAGAGAGGAATCAATGGCCTCTAGAAACATTGAATCCTTGGGGTAGATTACAATGATGTTGATCAAGGGATTTTTTTGACAACTTGTCCACCAATTGAGCACTATGGTACAACAAAATACTGGGACAAAGTTACAGACTCTTTGCTTCAATATAGCCTTTGTGCGCTACTCTTCAGTTTGTCCACAAATTCTCAACACACATTTTATTATAGTCGACCACAAAAAAACTCTTTTTGGCTATGGATCTTAATGCTTCTTTGAGGATGGGATTCTTTACGACATTGAAAGGGCTACCCTTAAAGGCTTGTGTCTTTAATACAACAATTTAAAATACAATAGAGTACGTGTGAGGCCTAAGGTAGGATTGGGCAAGGGTTAGGATGCACATGAGATACAATGGGCCTATATTTAGCAATCCAAGGGCCTACATATGGCATGGTTGGGTGAAGATGTGCATGTGCTAGTCCCGAGTCTCTTACACTGGTATCAAAGCTCAGGGGAGAAGGATAGCCATTGAGAGACATGGAAGGATTTGGCCTAGATTTATTCAGTCCCCCCCCCCCCCCTCCCCCTTCCCTTCATGGTGAGCTAGAGCCATGGGCAAGCTCCCTTATTGGTAACTTGCATGGGCAAGCCCTCTTGCAAAGGGGGAAGGTGCAGGTCCACCTTCACAGAATATGCGTAAGGTGGCACCAAAGTGGATTGCCCTTCTATTAGGAGCAAAACTCGCTTCATCACTGTCGTCTTCCAAACTCCATAGCTCACAAAGTGAGTGGCTTCAAGCTCATCCATGCTGCCTATGCAGATTCACCATCGCCAAGTTCCTTTTCATAAAATTTTGGCACCAAAGCCAAAAAGAGCGCCGTATGTTTGGGAACCCTCTTCTACTAAGGGAAATACCCCATGCAACAATGAGTATCTGAGCTACTAGCGATGAAGGAATTGAAGTACCAATTTGAAGGACAAGGAAACTCGCATAAGACAAGATGGGCAAGGTGCTGAAGGCCAAGGGCAAGGTGCCAAGATGCAAGCATGGCCGACGACAAAGTGCAGATAGGAGGTCGGCAATAGCTATGGACTTAGTGAAATTGTTAGCAATCAAGATTCGATGAGCTTTCAAGGGTAATTGGCAATGGTCGCATGCAAACAAGTATTGGGCAACCCAGGTACACTTTGTTTACGTGATTATGATAGGATATTATTGTAGCTATTCTTATGCTTCTAATACGATATCCTACTTGAAAAGGTTGAGGATCGACAAGGTCAAAAAAAAAATAACTTTGTCTAGTTACAACTTTGACCATGGAAACAAGGTAGCATATGAATGTATCGACAATGTAATGGCCATAAGATCGGCCATGGTACATCGGTCATGTTTCGACTAAGAGCAAGGCTTTGTATGATGCTAATCATGAGCAATGCTTGTGCAGACAATTAAAATGTTACTGAGTTCAAAACATTTGAAGTTTGTGCCTCCAAAAATTTCAGAGGGACGGGAAAGCCATAAAAAATATTTTGAAAAGCAAGGCTTTTGAGGAGCACGGCTCCATATATATATACATACATACATTGGGTGCAATGCCAATCCAAAGCATGTAAAGCTTGCAGGATTGCAGAAAAAATAAAAGAAAGCACAGTGCTATCCATAGCTATGAGCTGAATCCAACATAGACAGCGAGAGACAACCGTACCACAGTGTGCTACGAATTTCGATGCAAAGGTTTGTGATTCAAGCAAGTTAGTAAGTATGAGTTTACAATTCTTCAAAGCCAACTTGACAAGCAAACTCTCCTTCGGTCAAGAAGGGTATTGTAGCTAGATGAAGTTTGATAGCTAAGTTTCCTAAGCTATCTACTGTCCACATTGGGCAATTCTAAGGTACTTTATGTTTCTCAATAAGATGTACAATTCAGCAAGGTCGATTTTATTTTGCCACAATGTTTGTATATTAGGAGGAGCACTCATTGGCCATGAGCACAAAGGCTCCATCATGTTTTATTCTATACAATATCGTTATGTCAAGCACGACTTCAATTTTAGGCTTATTGCATCGAACTTCAGCATATGAACTTGGGGAGACTTTGCAACATGTGTGAATGATGGTTCACTGGGGTCAGTATGAACCAAGCTAAGAGGGCATGCATGGTACATATGCCACCTCTCAATTTCTCAACATATGTAAAAGGATATTTTTGCAAATATTTTCCATAACTTTTGTTTGAAGCAAAATTTGTTCATTTTAGAGTATTTCCACATTCTAGGGATTTATTCTGACTGTTTTCGTAAAGTTTCAAATTTTGACCCGGGACACTTTTTGGGATGCTAGGATTGAAATTTGGAGAAGTTCCTTCGCTTTGATGCTCGTTTCAGGCCATAGATTAAGGAAAAAGTGAAAAAATATTGTTTTTTTGGTTGTTCTTCTAGGGCTTGCCAACTTGCAAGTGAATTTTTGGTCAAACTGAGCAGGATATGAGTGTTTTGCATCACACTATTGTCAAAGAGCTTAAGGAGATGAAACACTTCATATGAGATGGTCCTAGATAAATTTGGAGCTATTTGTGAAAATGCCAAAATTTTAGGACGTAAAAAGTTTTCTAATTTTTACTCACTCGTACCTATGGGATATTCTTAGTGCTGTTTTTGTGTTTGTGTGTAGGTTGCCTCTTTCGGAGCCTATTTTGGTCCGCTTTACTAAAGACAGGGGTTCAAACGACAAAAATAGCCGCTTTTTGGCTACCTATTTGGGGAGACAAATTTCTATAATCGGGGAAGGCTGTACGATTGTGATTGTGATTGTGATTGAGAGTGTGATTGAGATTGGATTGAATTTGTAAACAAAATTGAGATTGTGATTGAGAGTGAGATAGCTCGAGGGTGGTTGGGGTGATAGAAGCTACGCTCTTCCTGCAATCATTATCTTACATCAAGACAAATTCTCTATTTCGTCTGTCTACTATGCGCACTCTGTATTCTTTGTTTATTAATCTATTTCTCTCTCCCATGTTGCATCATAACATTCTATTTCTCTCTCTCATGTCGCTTTATGAGTTATATTATAGCATTTTTTATTATGCGATAGAGATGGAAGCATATGAGAAACGATTAAAGGAACAAGCGGAGCTTATTTGATGACTCATTTAAGATCTTAACAAGTGTGAGAAAGCTAATAAACAAAAGGGAATAACTGATACGTAAGGTGAAAGTGGAGGAGAAGGAGGGAGTGGAAGCAGAGGAGAAGGTGGAGGTGGAATTTGGTGGAGTTTCTAGGTGGGAAAATGGTCCATCACCGCCTCCACAAGGTGAAGGATCAAAGAGGAAGAAACAAAAGAGAAATGATGATGATGATAATTGATGACGATGACGATGTGGGAGAAGCTGCAATCAAATAAATTTTCAAGAAGGTTAAAGTCAATGAATTTGATGGCATACGAAGGATGGGCAAAGATTTGAAAGCATGGATTGAAGAACTCAATGACTTCTTTGCTGTATAGGAGTTTTTCGATGAAGCGAAGGTGAAGATTACTATCTTCCAACTTCATAGTGTTGCAAAGATATGGTGGAAATCGTACATACAAACTCGTACTGATGAAAGTGTGGTTTCATGGAAGGAATTTCATGCACAAGTTGAGAAAAGGTATTGTTCTCCTCACTACAATATGAAGAAAAAGATGGAATTTTATGGTTTCAAGCAGCAAGAAGGCGACACACCATCTTTGACCGTGGATAAGTACAAGGAGAAATTTCTACATTTACATAAATATATTGGCAGAGGTAATGAGCGACACATTAAAGATGTAGTTTATTGAGGGCCTGCAAGATGTTCTCAAGCGTCAAGTGAAGGGTGCAGGTTGTGTTGATTTCTTACATCAGGAAGGGAATGGAGTCTAGGAGGGCCTTTTTATTTGGTAGTTTAAGAGAGTCAAATCTCTAGTGTTAAGAAATAATTCAAAGGATAGATTTTAAATTCAAACATGCAAAATGGCTAGTTTATTTGAATTCACATTTTCCCTCCAAAATGAAGTTTAAAAGCTAGTGGGCAAAACCACACCATGTAACATATCTATGGAAAGAGCTCGCTGTGTATATTACATATCTACAACCTCCGCTCAAATTGGAGATCATATGTGGGAGTTATAAAATGCCAAAAATCATAAATTGTCTATCCCCTTTTCTGGGGAAAAAAGTGCATCCTTTGATATCTCTTACACACGCACCATTCTTGCACACTTGACAGGTATCCATTTGTCAAAATGTTAATCACCTTCATAATCTCATGGAAAATAAAGAGGCCCTCCTAGACCCCATTCTCTTACTAATGGATGTGGTGGAAAAGGTAGAAAATTATGAGAAGTAGGATAAATTCAATCCGACTAGGAGGATGAT
This sequence comes from Adiantum capillus-veneris, assembly GCF_014529385.1. Lineage (NCBI taxonomy): Eukaryota > Viridiplantae > Streptophyta > Polypodiopsida > Polypodiales > Pteridaceae > Adiantum > Adiantum capillus-veneris. The sequence goes on from NC_140946.1 coordinate 77,804,512, forward strand.
TTCAACATGCCATTGTCCGAATAACGTCGCAATAAATTCTCAAAACCCATCAAATCAGTTATTTCCCTAATTGGCAAGGTAACAATGGACAACAACAAACGAGGACCGTTCCCTAATGGGCAAAATGGGAATGGAAATGGAAACCAAAAGAAGCAACCTCCATTGCGTTGGACATATAAGTTGTGCATTGATTATAAGGGTCTAAATAAATAGACCATTAAAATTAAATACCCCCTCATGCACATCGATGCGTTGTTGTCAACTTAGCGGTGCGCAAGTGTTTTCAAAACTTGATTTTTGATCTAGATACCACCAGATCAGAAGTAAGGAAGGAGATATTTTCCAGATTTCTTTTCGTACATGATATCGGGCACTTTGAGTTTACAATTTTGGATTTTGGTTTGACTAATATGCACCTGCGATATTCATGTGTCTAATGAATAATATATTTCATCCATATCTTGCTGAATTTATTTTGGTGTTTTTTTATGATATTTTTGTTTACTCTAAGAATGAAAAGGATCATGAATTGCTTTAAGGAAAACTCTTAAAGTACTTAAAGTGGGAAAATCCCAATTCCCAAGTTGGACAACTTTCAATATATCATGCACAAAATATCGAGATTTTGTCAAAATTTTGAGTTTTCTTAAGGTCTCATTTCACTTTATGCACATACAATACACAATGAAAACAACTAAAATTCCATGGTTTCAATCAATTGGATTATTAGGAGACTAGTATATTGCATCGATTATCGTTCTCTATGTTCTGCTGTCCTACCTACAACTTATCTCAACATGGAGAGCTTGGTTTCTAGGTCCACCACTTGTCCAAGTTAATGTAAAAGTGACTCAAGGTTCACAACTTGTGAAAGCAAGGATCCATTAAGGAATACAATCCACTTGGCTATGTTTCCTTACTTTATTGCATGTGACATTCAAGCAAGGTCCACTTCTAATCTAGAAATTCTTAATTTGAGGCATGGGGCATACATAAAATATGTAGCATGTGCTCTATTTCCTCATAGGAAGGTTGGTTTCAAGGTGCACTTATCCAAGATAGCCTATCTTGGAGAAATGATGGAGCTTGCTTCTCTCCTTGTTTCAATGGAGACTAGCTTGGACAAGTGGTGGAGTATCCTTCTCTCTATGTTTCAATAGAGTTAGCTTGGACAAGTGGTGACCTTGGAACAAAACCCCCATGTAAAAGATATCATGGGCATTCCAAGTGATTAGAAAGATTACCATTTAAGATATAACCTTATAGGTTGGACAACTGGAGCCTAACTTGGAGAAATGGTAGACCTTTGATTCTCTCCATGTTTCAATGGAGCCTATCTTGGAGAAATGGTGGAGCTTGCTTCTATCCATGTTTCAATGGAGCCTAGCTTGGAAAATTGGTGGACCTTTGCTTCTCTCTATGTTTCAATAGAGTTAGCTTAGACACGTGGCGGATCTTCAAACTAAACCAACTACTATCAATGTTTCCTAGCTTGGACAAGTGGTGGAGTGTTTCGCCTCTCCATGTTTCAATGGAGCTTAGCTTAGACACGTGTTGGAACTTAAAACAGAAACCCCATATACAACATCATCGATTTTCTAGATTTCAATGGAGTTTAGCTTTAACAAATGGTGGAGGTTGCCTTCATCCATGTTTCAATGCAACCTCCACTTTGCAGCTCTAAAGGTTGGACGAGTGGTGGAGCCTTGTTTCTATCCATGTTTTAATGGATCCTAGCTTGGACAAGTGGTGGACCTTGGAAAAAAACTTCCATGTACAACATATATGAGGTTTTCCATGTTTTAATGGAACCTATCTTGGAAAAATGGTGAAGCTTGCTTCTCTCCATATTGATTTTGGAACTACCTTAGACAAGTGGTGAAGCTTTGCTTTTCTACTCTTCATAATACAATGAAGTATAGGTTGGTTACATGATGAATCTTAAGGCCAAACCTCACATTTTACTATAGATGATAGGTTGGACAAGTGGATCAACCTTCTATCATTTCTCCATGCCTATATTAGACAATTAGTAGACCTAGCATCTCTCTATGTTATCTAGAGATGAGCTTGGAGAAGTGATGTACCCTGCTTCTCTCTTCCCTTGGTTTACTAGTTCGAAGACTCATTATATATACTCTCTTAGATCTAGCTTGAACAAGTGGTGGACCTTGTGTTCACAATTTTAATCCATTACAAAAAAGTATATGAAAAAATAACATAGGAATCTTGGTTTGAAGGTCAAGCAATTAGGTTCCAAATGCACATAATAATATATTTTCCACCCATAATAAAAGAAAGTTAAATATGTTATTTCATACCAAATTGACAAAGGTAACATCCAAGAATTCTAGCTTTGCATCTTGTTAGATCTAAACCTTCATCAAGGCGATATGCATGTATACATCAACTTTCAAGCCATTCAAGAATACATGCACTTAGATTCCATAGTTTTCTTTTCAAAGTATTTTAGGTTCTAAAACTCTTTTACATAAAGGATGTAATGATAAAATTCTTGAAGCTAACATTTGTGCCCAAGAAAAAGATCCTTCTCACATATTTAAAGTCCATGAATTCTCTAATCCACACTTACAAGTTTTATTTTGACATCTAATATCAATTCTCACCTAGTTACAAATAAATGATGAATTGACAAAAAACGAATTTCTTTTACTATATGATCCAAGATAGGTCCCAATCAAATAAAAAATGAGTCCCAAAAAATTTAGGTGCACTCTAGCAATACACCAGAGTCCCCTTACAATAGGATGCACTCTAATAGTACATTGAAGTCCCCCTAGAGTAGGGTGCACTCCAATGAAGTGCTCATAAAATTGACACACCTTTGTCTTTTTTTAAAATAGACTATATCAAATTATACAAATGTTGAAAGATACACACTAGAATAAAAGCATCTTATGGCCATATTTTTATTCAATGCTTTCGTGTTGACAAGTACACACCAAGGACATAATTTGTCTCAGAATCATTGTACTGATTTACAATTGTGTTGTATGTATAGACTCTCTTATCTCTTGCATACAACCATCCTACCAACCATGGAATTATTGTTCTCTGCAAGAAGTTTTGAAGTTGCTCGGAAGTTTGCCTCCACATCTTTGGAAATATAAGATATGTCCCTGGCATGTTCCACATCACCCTATATGGAGTGTCATCAAAAATTAAGGTATTGTTTGCATCCAAATCCTCAAATATCTTCCAAATATCACTCAAATTTTTGTGATAAACCCTTGTAAATCCTAACATGATATTTGGATTTTGGCAATTTTTGTTACTCATAAACACCTTGAACTTGGTATACTGCTCAGGAAAACATTTTTGTGTGATGCGTTGCACCCTTGTTAAGTTATAGCAACTCCATATCCATAGCTCAAAGTATTCAGCACAAAAATCCAAAAAACTTTGTGTGACTGGTCGCACCACATGATAAACTTCATCTTTATCCTCCACAAGTCGCATGTGTTGAGCTCAAGTTGGCATAGAATCTCCATGTTTCATTTCAATTGTCTTGAGAAGTAACCCCTCTAGCTCCAAGATAAGTACTCTTTTGATGTCCTTGAAATCAAGTGGTAGGTGATAAGGAGGTGGTTGATTCCTTGGACAAGGTCTTGGATGGGTAGTTCAATAGTTTTCTTCAATTTATGCCAGCGTATAGCCAATTCATTTTTTTGTAATGATTCTGAAATTAAAGAACAAGAACACTTAATGCAAACACAACAATAGACATGAGTTTTACATTGTCCACCCGAAGGTTGTATTATATACCAAAAACCATCTATGATCTACTCATTAATAGAAAGAAAGTCAAATTAAAAGCTTGACCCTTTTTTATGCTACACTCTCTCTTAGTCTCAATACCACGGAGTTCAACTAGACTTAAGTCAACTAATAACTACTACTTGTTGTTAAAGGTATGCTTGAAGTGCATAAGGCTTAACCAATGCTCTAGTGTAGAATGGGTATTTAAGTCTCAAGGTCTATCACTTATCCAAGCAAAGATCCATTTAGATATGGAAACCCAATTTTTCTTAATATAATGATATAGAGTGGACAAATGGTGAATCTTGAGACAAAACCACTCATGCTACTAGGGATAGTAGGTTGGACAAGTGGTGGACCTTGAATGTAAACCCCCCATGTACAAAATATCATGGGTTTTGGGTATTTCAATGGAGCCTAGCATCTTGGATACATGGTGGATCTTACTTATCTCCATGTTTCAATAGAGCCTATCTTGGAGAAATGGTGGAGCATCATTCTCTCCATGTTTCAATGGAGCCTAGCTTGGACAAGTGGTGGACCTTTGTTTCTCTCTATGTTTGAATAGAGTTAGCTTGGACAAGTGGTGGACCTTGGAACAAAACCCCCATGTAAAACATATCATGGACATTACAAGTGGTGAGAAAAAATACCATTCAATATATAACCTTATAGGTTGGACAAGTGGTGGACCTTAACACCCAATTATTCTTAATATAATGACATAGAGTGAACAAGTGGTTAATCTTGCGACCAAACCTACTAGGAAAAGTAGGTTGGACAAGTGGTGGACCTTAAATGCAAATCCCCTATGTACAAAATATCATTCATGCTACTAGGAATAATTTGGTATTAAGGTCCATGTTTCAATGGAGCCTGGCTTGGACAAGTGGTGGACCTTTGTTTCTCTCTATGTTTTAATAGAATTAGCTTGGACAAGTGGTAGATCTTGGAACCAAACCCCCATGTAAAACATATCATGGTCATTCCAAGTGGTGAGAAAGAATACCCTTTTTGATATAGCCTTATAGATTGGACAAGTAGTAGACCTTAACACCCAATCTCTCTTAATATAATGACATAGAGTGGAAAAGTGGTGAATCGTGAGACCAAACCTACTAGGGATAATAGGTTGGACAAGTGGTTGACCTTGAATGTAAATCCCCCATGTACAAAATATCATGGGTTTTGGGTATTTCAATGGAGCCTTAGCATCTTGGAGACATGGTGGAACTTCTCTCCATGTTTTAATGGAGCCTATCTAGGAGAAATGGTGGAGGTTCCTTCTTTCCATGTTTCAATGGAGCGTAGCTTGGACAAGTCGTGGACCTTTGTTTCTCTCTATGTTTGAATTTGGTTAGCTTGGACAAGTGGTGGATCTTGGAATGAAAATCCCATGTAGAACATATCATGGGCATTTCAAGTGGCGTGAAAGGATACCATTTAAGATATAACCTTATAGGTTGGACAAGTGGTGGACCTTAACACATTGTTCTTCTTAATATAATGGCATAGAGTGTACAAGTGGTGAATCTTAAAACCAAACCACTCATGCTACTAGGGATAATAGGTTAAACAAGTGGTGGGACTTGAAATAAAAACCCCTAGAGTGTTTCAATGGAGCTTAGCTTGAAACATGGTGAAGCTTGCTTCTCTCCATGTTTCAATGGAGCCTATCTTGGATAAATGGTGGAGCATCATTCTCTCCATGTTTCAATGGAGCCTAGCTTGGACAAGTGGTGGACATTTGTTTCTCTCTATGTTTGAATAGAGTAAGCTTGGAAAAGTGGTGGACCTTGGAACAAAACCCCCATGTAAAACATATCATGGGCATTACAAGTGGTGAGAAAAAATTACCATTCAATATATAACCTTATAGGTTGGACAAGTGGTGGACCTTAACACCCAATTATTCTTAATATAATGACATAGAGTGGACAAGTGGTGAACCTTGGGACCAAACCTACTAGGGAAAATAAGTTGGACAAGTGGTGGACCTTGCATGTAAACCCCCCACATACAAAATATCACTCATGCTACTAGGAATAATTTGGTATTAAGGTCCATGTTTCAATGAAGCCTAGCTTGGAAAAGTGGTGGACCTTTGTTTCTCTCTATGTTTCAATAGAGTTAGCTTGGACAAGTGGTGGACCTTGGAACAAAACCCCCATATAAATCATGTCATGGGCATTACAAGTGGTGAGAAAAAATACCATTCAAGGCATAAGGTTATAGGTTGGACAAGTGGTGGACCTTAGCACCCAATTGCTCTTAATATAATGACATAGAGTGGAAAAGTGGTGAATCATGAGACCAAACCTACTAGGGATAATAGGTTGGACAAGTGGTGGACCTTGAATGTAAACCCCCCATGTACAAAATATCATGGGTATTGGGTATTTCAATGGCGCCTAGCATCTTGGAGACATGGTGGAGCTTATTTCTCTCCATGTTTCAATGGAGCCTATCTAGGAGAAACGGTGGAGGTTCCTTCTCTCCATGTTTCAATGGGGCCTAGCTTGGACAAGTGGTGGACCTTTCTTTCTCTCTATGTTTGAATAGAGTTAGCTTGGACAAGTGGTGGACCTTGGAATGAAACCCTTATGTAAAACATATCATGGGCATTTCAAGTAGTGAGAAAGGATACCATTTAAGATATAACCTTATAGGTTGGACCTTAACACATAGTTCTTTTTAATATAATAACATAGAGTGTACAAGTGGTGAATCTCCTCTTCATAATACAATGATGTATAGGTTGGTTACATGGTGAATCTTAAGGCCAAACTTCCCATGTTACTAGAGATGATAGGTCGAACAAATGGTCAACCTTCTATCATTTCTCCATGCCTATAATTAGACAATTAGTAGAACTAGCATCTTTCTATGTTGTCTAGAGCTAAGCTTGGACAAGTAGTGGACCTTTCTACTCTCTGCCCTTGGTTTATTAGTTTTAAGACTCATTATATATACGTGCTTAGATCTATATACTTACTCATTAGTTAGGTTACAAGTAGGTATGTAAATTGTTAGCCTCAAGGGACTTTGAATATTGAATAGTAAGAAAGTCAAGTGCTGGTTTGAAGATCTTTTGGTTATCTAAACTAGACTCCAACTCAATAATAAGTTTCTCAAGTTCCACGAATTGTCCTCTCTAGGCTCCAAAAGAGTCTTAATTAGTTTGTGCTAGATTCTAACTTCCTTGATGGGGTAGAATCCTAGGAAAATGAGGCACTATAAGTTTTACCTTAGCTCAAATGGATTTTCACTTAAACTAGACTGCAATTTGTCACTCTATTATCTTTGTCTCGATGGAGTTTAACACTAGATACATAGTAGTGATATTTAAGCTTCATGTCTCTTCACTTGATCGAGATATGAGACCATACTTTCAAGGTCACCACTTGTCTTACCTAAAGACTAATGTGAGACATCGGAGCAAGAAAGCCATCCGATATTGTTTTACATATTAATAACTTAAGTAAAGCAAAAAGACTTGAATCTTTCATAATTAATAACTTAAGTAAAGCCAAAAAGACTTGGATCTTTGACAGTTTTTTTCAAACTAAAAAAGCACAATCTAATGCTAACAAAACTATAAATCACAATTGAAAGTTTTGAACATTAAAAAGATCAGCAATCTTAATATGAAGGATACTTTTCATTTCGTTTGATTGATGATTACAAATTAAAAGAAAATCTCTCAAGAAATTGATAAACAAAAAATGTAGGTGACTACTTCATTATTTTGAGCAAAAGTATCAAAATCTCTATTGATTGAGCTCCATCTAGTAATATCCTTTGTAAGATCTTGCAGGAAGGAATAAAAAGAAAGATTGTTAGATACCATGCACATGAGTGTTCAAGCATGTGTATCAAGAATATATGACATGTCACTAGTACCTTAGGGTTGTTTTCTATCCAGCCTTAGAAGATTTTTCTCAGCTCTCACCTTATTGATATAAGCCTTTGCTGTGGCTACCTTCAAAACTCCTTTTGTGTTACAACCCAATTGCTTAGCTAAAGTGGTCATTTGTGATGCCTTCATTCTTTCAATGGGTGTATGCTCCTTTGCCAATATCTCTTGTATTTGGGCTCTTCTCATTTCATTACGGTGGCTTGTGTCACTTGCGTCTTCAATGATAACTTCATCTCTGTCACCTTTTGCAGGTGGTATTCTTCTTGTAAAGAACACCTTAGCTGACCAAACATCATTTTTCCGCTTCCAAAACTCCATGATTTGTTTGTATTCACTATCATTTGTCACTATAGGTTGTCCATAACGATTAGAAGCAGTTAAATCACGCACATCCCTTCTCTCATTAAGTTGAAACAAGTATGGCAGTAGCTCCTCCAAGAGCATATTGTCAACCATCTTCTGAGCATCAAATTGTGGTGGAAAAATGCAATTGTTTGCTAGTGAAATACATCCCTTGTAAGAAGAGTCATCAATAAGCATTGTTCTTTGTGGATCACATTCAAACCCCATGGAAATGTTGGCTAGAGGCTTGAACATTGCCTCAACATTTGGATTGTCGGGTCTAAACAATTTTTGAGTTTGAGCGGTGTAGCAAACATCTTGCGACCAAATTGCAAAGAAAGGCAATGTATCCTCAGCTAAGTTGTTTAGTGCTCCAAGGATCTGATACACATTTTTCCTAGTAAATGTCGATCAAATTGCAACATTAAACCTGTGTAAAATAGTCTTCAAGAATTGGATGCAACCTGGCCTGAGTATAATATATCTTTTTGAATCCATTTTCACTGAGTTGTGGTGTGAGGATGGTTGAGGGGAACGTTGCAACAATAGACCATTTAAATCAAATATAACTGTAAGCATGGATTTCTCAACATCTACACTACATGAAGTAGTAGCAATTGGCAATAGCTCGTGAGTGGACTTTTCAGTCTCTTTTGATGTATGTTGCATTTTTGAAGCATCGATTTCTTGGTTCTCATTATTGCAAGCTTGCTCAAGTTGCACAACACTAGACTCTAGTATAGAAACATCATCCATCTTGGGCACTTGAGAAAGCATAGAATCTATGGATTCTATAGTTGTTGATTGAACCATAGGAGCATTATCATCCCGGTTTGTGAATCTAAGAAAACACACACACAAATGGTATATCAAAACTCACTAGAATTTAATTCACCATATTTACATGTAGAACTCCTAGCAAGAAACATATTTAAGGTAAAATCGTCGTTAGAATCCTTGCAACCATTTTCAGCATTCGTACACAAAACACCACTTGTCTAAAAGACAATCTACTAAATCAACATTTTCCATCCTACACTTTATTAAAGATGAGTACTTAAAGTGAAAACTAAAAGCGACAACTTGTTGAGGAAACATGGATACAAGGTTCACCAAATGTCCAACCTAGACTACAAACAAACAATTAGAGATTTGGCTTAGATTTGGATTCAAAGGCCACCACTTATTCAAGTAAGATAACTCCACTTGTTTAAGACAGTAATATTTGAAGCCCCACCACTTGTCCAACCTAGAAATTGATTAAATTTTGGTAAGATTTATCACACATCTAGAGTAGAATCAAGATTCTATGGCCAAGGTAATCAAATAAGTTAGACGACACACAAAGCATAAGAGCACTCTAGATTCTCGTTGAGCATAAACTAAACAATAACATTAGGCAAAATTTGGACTCACAAATGGGCCCTTTAAGGAGTTTGGCTTTACCTCTCTCTACCAAAACGGGCGCATGGATAATTTTTTGCAAACAAACTCCAAAGTTGGCGGAGGTTTGACAGTTAGAATGTACTCTTCAAGCTCTATCTACTGATATATAGCACGCCATGAGGTTCCTCATATTTTAGAAGATTCTTTTTTTGATTCACTTAGATTCCGACGGAGTTGTCACATCATAGGTGAATCAAAAAAAGAATCTTTTAAAATATGAGGAATCTCATGGCGTGCTATATATGAGTAGATAGGGCTTGAAGAGGACATTCTAACTGTCAAACCTCTGCCAACTTTGGAGTTTGTTTGCAAAAATTTATCCATGCGCCCTTTTTGGTAGAGAGAGGTAAAGTCAAACTCCTTAAAGGGCCCCTTTGTGAGTCCAAATTTTGCCTAATGTCAAATGTTACATTCACTTGAGATTTCATCCATGAAAAATGAAAATGATGCATGTACTTGAGATTTCCATCCATGTACAACACTTTACAATGTCAAGTAAAGTCATAGTCAGCAAACAACTCTTCTCCTGCTTCAACTTGACAAATAGTCTCAATGCATACATGGCCATATTCTTCTGACTTGATGTGTGAAGAGGTGCATTATGCCAAGGTGGAAAATTTGGATCAATGTATAGCGTACGTTGGGACAGACATTTGTACTGTGAGAATTATTTATATAGCCCGACACCTTTCCTTCTTCTACACAACCAATAATGTTGATTGATCTTCCTCTTCTTCTATGTTTGGATCCTCTAGACGAGAATATTTAGAAGCTCTTGGAAATATTACACATATCTTTTTCCAGTCTTGAAATCTGTATTTATGCCCTCCATAATTTAGAATAGTCATGTCACTTTCTAGGGTAGTATGCACAAATAGCCCATAACCAGCTCCTTGAATACATGAAAGTCGCACTTCAAAATCCACACCGTTAATATGGAAAATTACATCTTTGGGAATAGGAAAAGTTGGTGTCCCAAAAGGATCTTCATGCCAATCACAATGTGAAATACATCTAGTTTTTATATCACTCAACTCCTTTGTGTCTGCAAAAAGAAGAAAATATTATGCATAAAATAATGACAAGATCAAAGAAATATATCATTATTTTATAGTCCAATAGGTCCATTGTATGGAAGACTTAGAGTGCCTATTACATGGTGCCTCCAAGGTTTCCAAAAAATAAAATCATTGAAAAAAAAGGCCATTGGGTCTCCAATCTATTGTCCATTTGAACTATAGAGAGAACCAAGGTCCACCACTTGTCCAAGCTAGACATGGAGCATTGACACAAGGTCCAACACTTATCCAAGAAACCTATAGTATATGTGGTAACATGGGATGCGTTGATGCAACAAAAGTAGTCTAGCCTCCTCATCCATCTCTTTTTTCTTGTAGCCTAGAGGGATTAGTTTCAAGGTCTATCACTAGTCAAAAACTACACATAGAACATTGATACAAGGTTCCACCACATGTGCAACCTATCATCTCTAGTAGCATGGATGGTTTGATATCAAGGTTCACCACGTGTCCTACCTATACTCTATCGTAGCATAGAGATTCTGGTTTGGTGGTACTACATTTGTCCAAACTTGGCTTGTTGTTGATATCTGGAGGTAATCAAGGGTCCTCCACTTGTCCAAGTTAGGCATATAAAACAATTGCAAGGTCCACCATGTGTACACCATATGATTGATTATATCATGCATGGTCTTATTTCATGGGCCACCATCTTCTCTCCAACATGTGTCCAACCTCGGCTCCATTTGAAGAGAAGCAAGTTCCACCACTTATCAAAGCTATTATTTTCTTCGAGTGCTTTCAAAACCATGATACGTTGTACAAGGGGGGGGGGGGGGGGGGGGTTCTTGTTTGAAGGTCCACTACTTGGCTAAGATAGGATCCATTGAAACATGAAGAGAAGCAAGATCTACCATTTTTCCGAGCTAGATGCCATTGAAACATGAAAACCCCATAATATGTTGTATAGGGGGGGGGGGGGGTGTTCATGGTCCACCACTTGTCTAAGCTATGGTCCACTGGAACATCGAGAGAAGCAAAGCTCCACTACTTTTCCAAGCTAGGATTCATTGAAACATGGAGAGAAGCAATCTCCATTGTTTGTCTAAGCTAGGATCCATTAGAACATGGAGAAAACCAGCTCCACCACTTGCCTATTATTGCATAGAGATTTTGGTTTGAAGATCCACCACTTGTCCAACCTTGCCTTCATGTATGGAGATAATCAAGGGTGCAATGCTTCTCTAAGCTAGGCACATAAAAGAGTTGCAAGGTCCACTACATATATGATCTATGATGGGTTGTAGCATGGGAGGTTTCATTTTAAGGTTGACCACTTCTCTAGCTCTGCTTGTCCAACCTCAGATCCATTGAAGCATGGAGAAGAAAGGTCTACCAACTCTCCAAACTAGGCAAGAAAATCTCTATAAAACCCATGAATTGTTAATATATGCTATGCTGTGGAGTTTTTTTTTAAGCTCCACTCCTTATGCAAGCTAGAATCCATTGAATCAAGGAAATAAGTAAGATATATCTCTAGTCTAAGATAGGATCCATTGAAACATAGAGAGAAGCAAGGTCCACCACTTGTCCAAGCTATGCATGGGTAATTGATATAAGGACCACTACGTTTTCACCTATACTATGCTCTATCATGGATGGTTTCATATCCCATCAATTTTCCAGCCTATTTAATATGTTGTATTATGGGGGTTTGGTTTCAAGGTACTTCACTTGTCTAAGGTGGGTTCCACTGAAGCATGGATAGAAACAATGTCTACCACTTGTCCAAAATATGCTCCTTTGAAACATAAAAGCAAAGTCCACCACTTTTCCAAGCTAATGTTTCTCTCCATTGAAGCATGGAGAGAAACAAGGTCTACCACGTGTCCAAAATATGCTCCATTGAAACATAAAAGCAAGGTCCACCACTTGTCCAAGCTAATGTAACAAATGGGTGTTGGTTACAAGGTGTACCACACTTGTCTAAACTAGTCTCCATGCAAGGTCCATCACATGTCCAACCTATATGAGCTTGGTTTGAAGGTCTACCACACCTCTTTAAATTAGGATCCATGTAAGGTCCACCTTTTGTCAAGCTAGTATGCCTTTAGTGAGTACTAAAACTAAGTAAATTGCAGTACTTAAATACCTTTCCAAGCTCATTAAGATTTTGGTCTCTAAGACCACCACCACATGTCTAATCTATGCTCTAACTGATTACTTATGCTAGTTCTCAAAGTCCAAACATAAGCTCCCTTCTAGCAAGGTTAGTTTAAATTTACGCTCCAGCACCTGTCTAAGCTAGGTTCAATTTATGAAGCATCACCATTTAACCATGCTAGGATCTAATGTAGCATATCAAGGGGGTATTGATAAAAGGTCCAAAACTTATTGAGTTCAAGCTCTTAAGTAATTAAGTCTTCATGAGTATTAAATGTTATAGTTTTAGTCTAAAGATCCACCATTCAAAAACTCAAGTAATTTACTATTTACATTCAAACCTTGAATGCTTGAGATAAAAAAATACAAACTTAATCAATACTATATAAAGAAAAATCTAACATTAGAGCATCAAATCAGCAACAAGAAACACTAACATGAACAAGAAGCTCAAAACATACATGTCTCCATTTCCAAAAAGTCCTCCATTGACAGAGGATGTTGTTGTTCTTCTTCTTCTTCTCTTCGTGGAGAGAACTCCTTTGTAATAGGCATAGTGTCATCTGATTGCAAAGTGGATGTTGAAGTCTAGCCCATTTTTCTATATCTTTGTGAGACTTAACAAAGTCCAACAGCCTAGTCTCCATGTTTTTTACCTCCTCCACACTATCAACTAAGCATATAACTTCTTTTTTCTATTGTATTCCTTCTTGTGCAACCAAGGAGCCATCACCAAAAACATCAACAAGCTTGCAGTCTTCAAAACAATATGTACGAATGTAGTGCTTGAGCAAAGCTCTTTTTTTGGCCTCCAAATATTGCAAATCTGACATATCTTTATCTGCTACTTGAAGAAGAGAACAATCAATTGGCATGGGATGTTCCTCTGATCTTCTTCTCAGGTCTTCAAATGCATTGCCTTGTCCCAAGAAGGCAATAACTATTAGGAATTGAATTGCTCCTTTGCAAGGAGCTGATGGAAAGTGATGCAATGCACCACAACAATGGTAGCTCATATTATCTCCCATGGCGTGAAAGTCACATTGCAATTTTGTGAAGTTAGTGAAATCCACAAATGCAAGAAAGAAAAATCCAGGATCTGTTGGCCCTCCAGCAATAGCCAAGATCCCATCCAAAGCATTGTTAAATGTCTCCTCACTCCACTTCAAACTGCCTCCAATGTGTTTTGTCATATCTAAAACACATAAGCCAATAGGCACTTTATTATTGAAGTGGCGCATCAAGTAGAGATTGCCTTCCATTTGTAGGCTCACCACATAGATTTACCATGGCAAATCTCTAGGCTCAATTTTCTCCTTTTGAAGTTGAATTGCCCATTGCATGTATTTTATTGCTCCATCTGGAAAAGCCATTTTCTTTGTTTCATGCTTCAAACTAGATCTGAGCCATTCCTCGCATAGCATTAATAGTGATTTATAAACAACATCATTGATATTATACATTTTGACCACCTCCTCCCAGTCTTTACATGGTGAAGACTCATTCAAATTGTTGAAGCCTTCAAGAAGTGCATCTTGAATCAATTTGTCTTGCTTCAACTGCTTGATTCAATCATACATGTCAGTTGCATCACGATCCTTTGCACTCTTTGAGAGTAAAATCTTCTCATCTGTAATCTCTTCTTGAATAGTCTTTACCTCTGATTCCTCAAGGCCACAAAGGTATCTAAATACAGTTGTTGGGGGTTTCTTATTCTTCTCTTCTAGACTTTCAATAATTTCTATCCACCAGCAGTCATAAATTGGATCAGAGTATGTGACCATGTGTGCCTATTTAGCAATCCAACTTGCTGTTGCACTCATTCTTGCGAATCGAAGAAAAGCCTAAAAAGAAATAGAGAAATAATTAAACTATTGAGCAAGATTTGTTAATTAAAGACTATCAGAAAGACAAAGAAAATAGCTTACATCCCATCTAGCACGAGATGCATGTCCCTCTGCACTTCCACTTGTTGCCTTTGGTGGTCATCCTGAGAAGATCCATTGACTCCGTAAATGTCTTGGACATACAAGGTTTCTTGGACATACAATGCCTGAGCCTCCTCATTTGCCATGGCAAATATAGGAGTTGCAACAAATGGAGGAGCATTCACAACAATGCGAGCCTTTCTAAATTTATACACGCCAATCAGTCTTTCAAATATCTCTTTGATGTTTTGTTCATTGTAAAGCAAAACTTTTGCAACATAGATTGAATGCTGCCCATCAAGAATCCAATAATGATAATCTTTAATTTTTTTCTCTTCTACCTCTTCTACTACCAAAGGAGTCCCCTTCTTTGACTTTGCATTTCGAACAAGCCCTCAAATATGCACATGCTGCAGGCTTGGTCATACTCCATGAAAATCCAAATAACACACTTTAAGCGTGTTTTTTATCCATAATATGTGCATTATAACGATTAGGAGCAAGCCGAATAGAGATATCAAATTCCCTATATTGGAAAGGAAAATAGTTTATGTACTTATTCATTCCACCTGTATCTTTTTCTCGTCCTTTCATGGCCTCATCTTCTAAAACATCTGGATCCACAATTCTCATCTTTGACGTTGAACCCTCTGTTGATGAGGATGCCAAAGATGCCTTGTTTACATCCAAAATGGAACTAGTTTGCTTAGCTGCTACTTTTTGCACTTTTGCTTGCTTGTTTGTGGATGGTGGTCGTAAAGCTTTCACCTTTTTTCGTTGTAGTGTGGCAATGATGGAGCCTTGAAGTTGATCTGCTGTGATATTTGAATTTGATTCTGCAAACTTTCATCCTTGAGAAAACATTGTCTACTCTTTGTTTCTATACATGCACTCCAATGCATATGCTCCTGGAGATAGTTGAAATTCTAGATTCATTGGAGCTAGAATGTCAATGCATTCCACCTCCGGATGACTATCAACTACAGAGACAGATGCTTCCACAACTTGTCCAACATCTTCAAACAAGTTGTCATTCTCCTTTTTTGCAATAAATATATACACCTTATGAAATTGTGCACCCTCTATACCATGTATGTCCAAATACCATTTCCTAAGATCATTGCAAGTATAGTCAACTGAGACAGCAACCCTTGCAACCTGTGTTTTGGGAGCCATCTTTCCTGAAACAAAAAAAAGCCAAATGTTATTTCAACATATACTTTTTTGTAATGGATTAAGTTTGTGTGAATACAAGGTCCACCACTTGTTCAAGCTAGATATAAGCAAGTATACATAGTGATCTTTTAAGCTAGTAAACTAAGGGAAGAGAGAAGCAAGGTCCACCACTTGTCCAAGCTTATCTCTAGACAACATGGAGAGATTCGAGGTCTACTAATTGTCTAATATAGGCATGGAGAAATGATAGAAGGTTAAACACTTGTCCAACCTATCATCTCTATAAAATGGGAGGTATGGCCTTAAGATTCACTATGTAACCAACCTATATGTTATTGTATTATGAAGACTTGCAAAGCAAAGCTCCACCATTTATCCAAGCTAGTTCCAAAATCAACATGGAGAGAAGCAAGCTCCACCATTTATCCAAGCTCAGCTCCATTGAAACATGGAAAACCTATTATCACTAGTAGCATGAGTGGTTTGGTCTCAAGATTCACCATTTGTCCACTCTATGTCATTAATATAATAAGAATTGGGTGTTAATTTCCACCACTTGTCCAACCTATAAGGTTATATCGTAAATGGTATTCTTTCTTACCACTTGGAATGCCCATGATATGTTTTACATGGGAATTTTGTTCCAAGGTCCACCACTTATCCAAGCTAACTCTATTGAAACATAGAGAGAAGCAAAGGTCCACCACTTGTCCAAGCTAGACTCCATTAAAACATGGAGAGAAGAATGATCCACCATTTCTCCAAGATAGGCTCCATTGAAACATGGAGAGAAGCAAGCTCCACCATGTCTCCAAGATGCTAAGCTCCACTCAAATACCTTAAACCCACGATACTTTTTACATGAGGGTTTAAATTCAAGGTCCACCAATTTTCCAACCTATTATTCCTAGTAGCATGAGTGGTTTGGTCTCAAGATTCATTCCACTCTATGTTATTATATTGAGAAGATTTGGGTGTTATGGTCCACCACTTGTCCAATGTATAAGGCTATATCTTAAATGGTATTGTTTCTCACCACTTGGAATGTCCATGATATGTTTAACATGGAGGTTTGGTTCCAAGGTCCACCACTTGTCCAAGCTAAATCTAGTGAAACATAGAGAGAAGCAAAGGTCCACCACTTGTCCAAGCTAGGCTCCATTGAAACATGGAATAAAGCAAGCTCCAGTACCATGTCTCCAAGATGCTAGCCTCCATTAAAATACCCTAAACCCAGGATATCTGTCTCACCACTTGTTCAATCTATTATCCCTAGTAGAATGAGTGGTTTGGTTTCAAGATTCACCACTTGTCAACTCTATGTCATTATATTAAGAATTGGGTGTTAAAGTCCACCACTTGTCCAACCTATAAGGTTATATAAAAAATGGTATTGTTTCTCACCACTTGGAATTTCCATGATATGTTTTAAATGGGGATTTAGTTACAAGGTCCACCACTTGTCCAAGCTAACTCTATTGAAACATACAGAGAAGCAAAGGTCCACCACTTGTCCACTTTATGTCATTATATTATGAAGAATTGGGTGTTGAGGCCCACCACTTGTCCAACCTATAATGTTATATCTTAAATGTTATTCTTTCTCACCACTTAGAATTCCCATGATATGTTTTACAAGGGGATTTTGTTCCAAGGTCCACCACTTGTACAAGCTAGGATCCATTGAAACATGAAGACAAGGATGCTCCACCATGTCTCCAAGATACTAGGCTCCATTGAGATACCTTAAACTCATGATATTTTGTACATGGGGGGTTTACATTCAAGGTCCACCACTTTTACAACCTATTATCCCTAGTAGCATGAGTGGCTTGGTCTCAAGATTCACCACTTTTCCACTCTATGTCATTATATTAAGAAGATTTGGGTATTAAGGTCCACCACTTGTCCAACATATAAGGCTATCTCTTAAAGGGTATTCTTTCTCACCACTTGGAATGACCATGATATGTTTTACATGGGGGTTTGGTTCCAAGATCTACCACTTGTCCAAGCTAACTCTATTGAAACATAGAGAGAAGCAAAGGTCCACCACTTATCCAAGCTAGGCTCCATTGAAACATGGAGAGAAGCTTGCTCCACCATTTGTCCAAGATAGGCTCCATTGAAACATGAAGAGAAGCAAGCTCCACCATGTCTCCAAGATGCTAGGGTCCATTGAAATATCTTAAACCCACGATATTTTGTACGTGCGGCGGTTTACATTCAAGGTCCACCACTTGTCCAACCTATTATCCCTAGTAGCATGAGTGGCTTGGTCTCAAGATTCACCACTTTTCCACTCTATGTCATTATATTAAGAAGATTTGGGTGTTAAGGTCCACCATTTGTCCAATCTATAAGGCTATATTTTCTCACCACTTGGAATGACCATGATATGTTTTACATGGGGGTTTGGTTCCAAGATCTACCACTTGTCCAAGCTAACTCTATTGAAACATAGAGAGAAGCAAAGGTCTACCACTTGTCCAAGCTAGGCTCCATTGAAACATGGAGAGAAGGATGCTCCACCATTTGTCCAAGATAGGCTCCATTGAAACATGAAGGGAAGCAAGCTGCACCATGTCTTCAAGATGCTAGGCTCCATTGAAATACCTTAAACCCACGATATTTTGTACATGGGGAGTTTACATTCAAGGTCCACCACTTGTCCAACCTATTATACCTAGTAGCATGAGATGCTTGGTCTCAAGATTCACCACTTTTCCCCTCTATGTCATTATAATAAGAAGATCTGGGTGTTAAGGTCCACCACTTGTCCAACCTATAAGGCTATTGTTGACCGCTGGGTCAACAACACAACATAACTCAAGTTTCGTACCAAAGTCTTATCTTTAGTGAGTTATGAAATGCTGAGGATTATGGCTATAAACGTCATTTGTAATTAGTAGTTATTCTAGTTTCAGAAGCCGGGGTGCAATGGCACTTCCAGATTGTAAATACAAAGCCATTTGACCCTTTCAACCCCATTTTTGGTTGAACCTAAGGTAGCCTTAGTATATAAGGTACCTAGTCATTTTGTTGAAGGGGGACTTTAATCATAATCAAAACTTTAGCGCTACCGTCTACTGTGTGAGAGAGAAAGAGAGTGAGCGTGAGCTTTATCCTCTCGCTACGCCCAGCTCGCTCAACACATTGGAGATCTGACTACACCATTGCTATAGGCTCGAGGAGAGCTACGCGACAACGCCAAGCATTCCATGCAAGACGAAGCGCACAGGCCGATGCATCTACTAGCTATTTGTGGCCATAAGTGTATCAAACGATGTCTATTTTTTGTGTGCTAGTAGTCTATAAAATCGTGGCGACATAAGCTACCCATAGGTACTCATAAATTTCAGTTTCAGGCACTTTCAAAATTCTGCCCTATCATCCTACGCGTTTTTTGCAGACGGGTTTAGAGTGAGGGTTTTGAGTGTAGAAGCGTAGGGACAGGTGTATCCTAGTGAGGGGATGGTGTTCCTTAAGTTTCGTACGAATCTGGCATGATTAGGTGAGTTACCTTCCGTATGTGTGTATATGGCTAGGTAGTGTAGCTGAGAGCAGTGAGGTTCTTGATTGTGGTTTAGTTGGCCTTCCAGAGTGTTGTATGTGTAGGATGGTCTCAGACTAACAAGCTAAAGAGATTTCCTCCGTGTGCCTATCGTGTCATCTGTGTCCTCGATTGACATTATGTTGATCTAGGTAGTGTTTGCATGCACTTCATGGGTGTGTGAGTTGCTTCCGCAACATTGGCGCCGTTGTCGGGGACACAAGGACCTAAGTAGGTTTCCTACTAACACTCGTGTGATGGTTGCTTGATTTTGTTTCGGCTAAAGAAAGTGTTTTTCTTAAGTGGATCCGGAAGAGGATATTCCGCGATCAAGTGGATAGCCAGGAAGTGTGTGTCTTGCTGAGGGTCTGCGACTAGATAGGTTTAGTTAGGATCTGTGGATTAGAGTAGTTGCTGGTGGTTGAGTGATTTGTGAGGTGATAAAAGCGTTTACTAGTCCGTGTGTGGCAGTGAAGCGTTTTTCTACTCATAGATGCAAAACCCCATATGATTTGTAGGAGTAGCTTTAGGTAAGTGATCCGATTCTGATATAGAGCTATTCAGCACTGAATTATTTGTTAAAGTGCTTGATTGCATTCGAAATCACGGAAAAATGTGCTTTTGAGAGTAAAAATGCATTAAACAAGCTTTTGTGGATATTTTTGTATGACTGACTGATGCTGTGCATATAAAAGAGCATTTGTAAGCGTTCTGTGAAGAAAAACTGCAATTCTGTAAACATAGACATCCTACGCGTAGGATGTCTCAAGGGGGTTTTGGAGACCAAATTTGAAAACTCTGACTGCACCAGTGTGTTCAGAAGGGAGGGTTTACCCTAAGTATACATTGAAACTAGATTTTTGACCAACTCTTGACACCCAAAAGACCAAAGACTGAGTGTCAAAAACGCGAAAACAAGAAACTTAAGATTCTGAGCACAATTTTGCATAAAAACTGGTAGGAATTCTTGAAAAGTAGTGCTCAAGACTTGGGGATGTCTGTGGATGAATTCTGCCAAAAATTTCATCAGTAGTAGACATCCTACGCGTAGGATGTCTAGAAAGTGATTCTGGAAGCAAAAATCAAGTTTTGACATCATACCCACATTCTGTATGTTGTGTTGGACACACACACCAAAGCTCATGTCATTTGGATATATAGACTGAGAGTTAAGGGGATGTTACTCTTTCAGAGAAATATTTTTCCAAAAGTGGTGATTCTGAGCAATTTTGACATCCAAAATTTGCTGTGATCACATATTCTTGTTATATGCATCAAGAAGCACCTTGGGTAGAAACAGAAGTCCATTCTGAGAAAAAAAGACATCCTACGCTGTCAAGAAGTAGGCGGTCTTGTCAAGAAGGCACTGGGCCTCTTGCTGTGAGATTTTGTGAGGAAGCTCAAGGGTTATGAGAAAGAGCTAAGATGTAGATAACATAGCTTCTAGAGCTAAAGAAGAAATTTAGCCAAAGAAGCCATTCACTTTTGCTTACAAACACACACGTGATGGAGAGAACTCATGGAAGATAGTCAGAACAAAACAAAAATGAAAACATCAAGATTACGATCATATCGTATCATGGGTAGGATAAAAGGGTTAATGGATGAGTTGCTGATATTTAATCTTTGTTGTCCAAATAAGATGCGGATTGCTCTTTGGAACTGTAACTTTGTGCTAGGTGTTAAGGTCCACCACTTGTCCAACCTATAAGGCTATATCTTAAAGGGTATTCTTTCTCACCACTTGGAATGACCATGATATGTTTTACATGGGGGTTTGGTTCGAAGGTCCATCACTTGTCCAAGCTAACTCTATTGAAACATAGAGAGAAGGATGCTCCACCATTTCTCCAAGATAGGCTCCATTGAAACATGGAGAGAAGCAAGCTCCACCATGTCTCCAAGATGCTAGGCTCCATTGAAATACCTTAAACCCACGATATTTTGTACATGGGGGGTTTAAATTCAAGTTCCACCACTTGTCCAACCTATTATCCCTAGTAGCATGAGTGGTTTCGTCTCAAGATTCACCACTTTTCCACTCTATGTCATTATAGTAAAAAGATTTGGGTGTTAAGGTCCACCACTTGTCAAACCTATAAGGTTATATCTTAAATGGTATTCTTTCTCACCACTTGGAATGCGCATGATATGTTTTAAATGGGGTTTTGTTCCAAGGTCCACCACTTGTCCAAGCTAGATCTATTACATATATAGCATGCATACAATATTCAACTAGATTCCTACCTATCATATCCAGTAGCATGGATGCTCTTGCTTTAAGATCCACCACTTGTCCAACCTATACTCTCTTATGTAAGGGAGATCGTGCTATAAGTTCAAAACCTTCCCGCCTAAATTTAAAATTCAAAATCTTATCACCTAAATTTAAAATATCCCGCCCAAATTTTAAAATTCAAACTTTTTGATTAAATTCAAATTTTACCGCTTAAATTTAAAATATCCCACGTGAAATTGATTTTAAATTCAAGTTTACCACAAAAAGATGTGATTATCCCGCCTAAATTCAAATTTGCAAACCTCAAATCATTATATTGTACATAAATTCAAAAAAATCAATTAACAAGCCTAAACATATTAGTTTGCATAGATATCAATTTATCACACCTAAATTATGTCACCATGTTAGAGAGAGTGGTTAGAGAATGTTAGAAGCTGGACACACCCTACAAAAAATGACTGCTCGGCGGAAGATTATTTTTTGTAATTATTCATTTATTGAGAAAACCCGACTTTTCACCTTTGTAATTATTGGGGCTTACACAAGTTTCCAGATTGTATCCCATTTTTGACATTTAGATTGAGTAGATGGTTAAAATTGGAGCATTAGGGTTTGAGATTGTAAGGTATTTATACCACTTTTTGACCTTAATGAAAACAACCTTTTGTCATTTTACAAAGTTTTTGAAGTCTGTGAGTGAGCGGACTGTGTATGAGAGAGAGTGAGAGTTTTATCTTGACGCTATGCGTGCATCGATGGTCGAAATCAAGTGCGGAGAAGTGCAGTGTGTTGCCCCCAACGAGAGCTACGCGCCAATACCTACATTGCGCGCGTACGGTCCGGTTTTGCGAGCTTCATCTGGTGATTCGGTGAGCATACGTTGTCCGTTACTGCATTGCAGCATATCCACGCGTTCGCATTGAGTAGAGCTACACACTAGGCACTTTAGTTTTCGAAAACGATGACTTGCAATTTCGGCCAGACATCCTACGTGATTTTGCACCGGGTGTTTTGGATTGGGATTTTGGTTCATAGACCTTAGGGAGAGCGACCTATTGGTGTTAGTAGGGTCTCCTTCAAGTTCTATGGCGTTTCGAAACCGTTTGATGGGTATTTGGCTCTAGAAAGCGTTGTAGGAAACCTCTTCCTATGCACTTTTGAAGGTTGTAGCTTAGACATTGGATAGAGACCTCGGTAGGAATTAGTTAGGAGTTGGTCGAGTGTAGGTTGACACCCTATGATTGCTTCCAAGCGCCTGCAGGTCGAGCTTCGTCCTTAGCTGACAAATCTTGTTAGGTGAGTTCTCGTTGTGCTAACGTCCGTCGTGGTGTATCCGTCCAACATTGGCATCGTTGCCGGGGACGAAAACCCTAGGTAGGTGACCGAGACAAGTTCTTGAGGATAGATATTCTTTGGCTTGCCAAGAGTCTCGTTTTACATTTAGATAGGATCAGAGGGTGGAGGACTCTCTAGGTCTTAGAGGGAGTCTAGGGATCGTGTGTCTGGCCTAGATCCTTCGACTTAGGTAGACTTACGTAGTTTTAGTTGAGTTGTGGTGTAGAGAGTAGGAGTTGGAGTGGTAGAAGCGGTGAGAGGAGAGCTTGAGAGTCCGGAGAGGCCAGGAAGAAACCAAAACATCATTATCACCATTTCACATGAGGAGTAGCAGTAGAGTAAGTAGGACATCATAATTCAGGATCTAGAGCACTTCATACATATATACTTGCTTGTTAGATTCATCACAAGGTTGTAAAAGACGCAAAAGTGTGTTTGAAAGCTGAAGTGAAGTCCAGAAGTTGTTGTGAGTGTTTCTGATAGAGCTGTAGAGCATCAGGAGCATTTCTTCCAGGAAAAAAATTAATTTGAAGCAAGGAGACATCCTACACGTAGGATATCTACAAACTAATCTGGTGGGAATTTTGGAATTTTGAGTTAATCAATGTGTTGAGAAGGTAGGTTTTACCCTATTTTCACCTGAAAAGTGGAAATTTGACCATATCTTGACAGAATAAGGCCAGATAGACTGAAATTGCCAGACATCCTACCCAAATTGTGCTAAGGCATTATTTTAATACCAAAACCAAAGGATGGCTGCATGAGCATGATCTGCATGATATATTGAGTGACTGAGAGAGGTTTCATCTCATTTGGGTAAGAAAATTGGGTTCTAAGCAGACTTTAGCACTTTTGACTGAAAAAGGTTAGAATAGCTAAAATTGGAGACTTTTGAAATCCAAACCAAAATCTAAGCATACCATTGGGTTGCTGACATCAAGAGGGAGCTGTGGGTCAAGTCTGGGGTCAAACGGGCCAAAAAGACATCCTACACGTAGGATGTGTTTTAGGTGATCTGGCACTCGAACCCTAAATTTGAGCATACCAAAGTGATCAGCACCTTAAGAGGAGTCTGTGCTTTGCATTTTAAGCCATTTTGAGCAAAAAGACATGCTACGTATAGAATGTTTGATGCAAGAAATTGAAGCCAGAAACTGACTGTAGACATAGCAGGGTGTTGTATAGCCTGAGGCAAGCCTCCTAGTCAATTTTGGTTCAAATTGGAGTTGATTTGACTGATCAGACCACCAGCAGGCTGTCGGAACAAATTTTTGATCCATTGACCAGCTTATAGGTGTTCAAATCAAAAAGTAAAAACAGCTCTAGACTTAGCACATAAAGGGGAATTCATAGTGCAAAAATTCAAGCAAAATAGAGCAGGAGACATCGTACACGTAGGATGTCTACTAGGGCTTAGGGAAGAGAAAATTTGACTGAGGATATACAGTGAGGTTCCATTTGACTTAAGGGTTCTAGAAATTCTTTCAGAAGTGAATTTGGACCTTGTTTGAACTTTTGACGGAGCAAAGACTAAATTCAGACTTTTCATGTAAATTGACCAATATCCGAGGGAAGTACAGTTCCAGATTAGCAGACCTAATCCAGAACATCAGCCGTGTATAAAATTCAATAGTGGTTGAGGTTAAATCTCCACTTATACCAATCATTACTAAGATCACCTCTAGCGGTTAAATGCTTTGATTTGATTGCCGAAATTAAAGTCTTATGTACAGTTATATTCAGCAGCAAAGCAAGAAGTTGTGCGGAGACTGATCCTTTGCCAGGTGAGTGGTTGGATTTGTAATAAATTGCATTGCTAAGTTTGATGAATTTAAGATCAGGAAGATACATTTTTAGAGACCAAAAGGAGGCAAGTGATCAAGGTAGCTTAGTGTCCACCGAGGAGAGTGTAACTCAGGCAAGGCTAGATCCACTAGCACCGATTATTGAGGGTAGTGATACTGACACTTCATCTGATAAATCCTTCTTCATGATGGGTAGTCAACAGCCAAGAGGTTTAACCTATGACGGACCAGTGCCAGGAGGAAGCACCTCCCTAAATCCTTTGAACGATTCCAAGTTCACTATGATCTTCTTAGAAGGAACAAACTCGAGGGGAGCCCTAGTTTATTATGACTATCGAGGATGCAAATGTATTTATATTGAAGAAAGGCCGGCTCAGAGACTGGAGATAATTCGAGTATATGATAATGGAGATAGATTCCGAGACAAAAAGGGGAACCACTATCTGATAGTTAGTAACCCTTAGGATTACAATAGATATGGAGATAACGTGGCGAAAGGAAAAATGGTTTCAGAAACTCAGGAATCACCTCCAAACATTGATCGACTTGGAGCGCTTTTTATGTATGATAAGAAAACAACCAGGGTTTCAACTTATAATGAGAATGTGGGAGTTTACAAGCATGAGAGCGAGGGAATAGTTTCTTACTTTCGTTGCAAAGAACCCTACCCAAATGAGTTAAGCAAAGACAAGGTTCTTTACTTATTCTCTTATGAAATTGCTATGGGGAAGGATATCGTTTTTGTTGATAGGTACGGGCGAGAATACCAGCGTATTCTCCCCAAGGAGGTAGAAAAGGCAACAGTTCCAAGAGCATCAAAATATGCCCCTGATGAAGTCCCAAGAGCCACCTACACCCCTAGCAAGTCGACAAATCCCTTTTCAGAGGAGTATGACTGTGCGCTCCTTGCCGCACTGTCGAAGCAAGGGACTTTCCAATACACCGTGTGTGAGCCACAAATGGCTCCAAGCACACAACAAGCCTAAACTAGCAAGCTCAAGAGAGCAAAGGGTGTGTCACTCACCGCTCTACGCTCGCCTTCGTGGTGGATTCCTCGCCGCGATGAAGAAGAAGCTACAGTCGTGCCACGCTCAACCGCTTCGCCGCCGTCGTGCCTTCGTAATGCTTGATCGCACACACACTCTCCCTCTCTCTCTCTCTCTCTCTCTCACACACACACACACAAGGAGGTGAAGAAGAAGAAGATGGAGATGGAGATGGAGCAAGAGCACTCTTCTATTGCACAAATGAGAGAATGAGTGAATTTTAGGTTTAGTTGGCTTTTATATGAGCTCACCCCATTCACACTTGGGCACCCATGCTTAGCCAACTAATCCCTTGAATGTCCCAGTTAGAGTGCGTCTCTCATCGGCGATCACTCTTACCCTTTTCCTATTGGTCCGACAAGCCCGGTACCTGACTCTACCAAATACATAATACACGTCCGTCGTAGGTGATGGGGTGTCCGTGAGCCGTGAGGGTTAACATGCCCCCCTTCCTGATGTAGATTCTATCCTAGGAAGCTATTGAGTTGAAGCTAGTTCGTCGAGGTGGAAGAGCATTTGAGATGAATGTCCTTAGCCTTCTTCAGTCACTGCAAAATCAAACAACATTGGCACAGTAATTGCATTCTCTTAAAAAGCATATGCAGTTTTAGGTAGAAAAATTGATTGGTAAAAGAATTTTAAACAATTTGTTAGCAATGAAAATTAAATTGCAATGTAATCAAATGCATAAACAGATGTAAAGGTAAAAAATTAAACAAGTCTGGGGTCGCTAATTTGACGGTCGAAAGGCACTAGAGATCGAATATTAATACCATGGGTAAGCTTCGTAATTTTCTGTGGTCAATTAAGTTGTTTAATCGCGAGAGCCAAGTATTCATGTTCGAGGGCTGAGTAGAGGCTATATCTAGAAGACTTTGTAGTTAAGCTACGATAAAAGGAATTTCTCATGAAATCATCGCCTGACTGATTACCTTTTCTTTGACCCCCCAAAGTCTTTTCACATTGATTCAATTATGATGTGTGTGCTTATTTTGTATGCCTTGGGTTTTTTGCTTTTCAAGGAAAAGCGCCCACACTGGGAACCTCTAGGGCTCAAGTACCATAGGCAATACATGTGAGTGAAGTACCAAATCAAGCTGAGATTTCTCTTCCAGCTTAAAATTTTACATTGTGGCACTTTGATTTTTTGTTTGTTCATTTTCAGAATGTTAATTTTGTAACTTTGGGGGGTCATATAACACTGTTACCCTCCCCAGGCTCATCACATTAGTAAACTCCCTTTATAATACTTAAGCTAAAGGTCAATAGGGTTAAGCCCACTAGAAAGCCCTAGTACATTTCACACAATGCTGCCTAAATCGGATTAAGAACCTAAGTAACCATTGTTTATTAGGAAGGCATTCCCCATGGTATTAAGAGAAGATTTCTAACACCTAACTTGGTCAAACTAGCTTAGTTGGACTGCTTGAGTTTTAAACCTAGACAACTGATTATGACAAAAGATTACATTGAATTAAATGTTTGATACTAAGCAAATGCGCTGAATATTATGCTACCAATCACAATCAAAGCAGACAAACATGGATGCAAAAAGATAAGGGGCAATGCTAATGTGCATATAAATACCTGTTTGTGTTGATGGTCACGCTTGATTTGAAGTGTGAACGAGAGAAAGGGTCCATGAAGGTCCAAATCCTATCAATAGCAACACGTTCCTGTACACACTATGAAACACGAGGAATACCTCCAGGAGGCACATCAGTGGGAAAAGAGAACTTTGCTAATCACTCAACTCTAAAACAGAAACACTCCTATCGTACTAATCTTACCTACCCTCCATCACTCAAGTGATGAGGATCAAAGGTGTTTTATGGCATAGGTTTCTGTTTCACTGTACCAGATGTGACATGTGTAGGTCTGAGTCAATGTTTTGACTTTTAATGTCCATACTCGTTTGCTAATTGCTCTTGCTCTTTTTTTTTTTTTGTGAGTATAAAGCTTTATATGTACATTCCCTAAGATTGGGAGATATAGAGGTCAGGGAGAAAGGTTGAGAGGGAAGCAAGTGAATGATGGATGTCCACAAACACTCCCCCCTTCCTTGGGTAGATCATACCGTTTGAAATGAGCTTGTCACCCTTTGAAACCAATTGTTCCAGTTGGTAATAGGTGAGGATTTTTTCCAGTAGTTTTCTATTACCCTAGGTGCCTCGTCAAGCTGCAAGGGTGGTAAGGTACTCTCCCAGAATCGAACTTGAAGTGGTTCATCAGGTGATTCTTGAACACTGGGAGGTGTGGATTCTTTTGTAGCTTCATGGAGGTCCACTACTATAGATGGAGGCTGTGTAGAAGCTTTTACCTCTATGGATGTATTACATGAGGAGCTAGAAGCTTCATGGGACTCCCCCCTTCCTGAGCTAGGTGGAACAAAT
This sequence comes from Adiantum capillus-veneris, assembly GCF_014529385.1. Classification (NCBI taxonomy): domain Eukaryota; kingdom Viridiplantae; phylum Streptophyta; class Polypodiopsida; order Polypodiales; family Pteridaceae; genus Adiantum; species Adiantum capillus-veneris. Next base: position 77,832,659 of record NC_140946.1, read on the forward strand.
CGTTCTTTCTTTGGTACCCAAATTAGCTCGGGAGCGGGTGTGTAGCATTCTGTGATTTTTTTCTTTCCACGATCATTGATTCGTTTTGGAGCTACGGGATTGGGCTCACTTGGGTCAGGTGATAGGTAAGAGCACAATCTACGTTTTGGCACCCAGATTTGATCATTTCCTTGATAGTAGCCTTGGGCTTCCAATAGTCGTTTAGTGATCCATCGCAACATTTTCTTACTTTTCTTGGAGCGAGTGGTACGTTTCTTACAAGGCTTCTGTTTTTTAGCACTAGCTATGGTCACTAAAGAAGCTTTAGGGACCCACTTGTATGTTTTCTTCGTTACATTAGGATGAGTCTTGTCGGAAGCGATATGCATTGCTTGTAGCATATTTAAGGGTACATGCATTTCATCCCCCTCATGTGTTACCTAGGTCGTCCCCCTATTTCCCCAAGTGTCTATGGTTGCTGCTAGGTGGACCCAATCCACATTGTCCGACTCAGTCATCCCAGGTAGGATATCCATATAAGGAGAATCTTGGCCAATGTCTGTATCCTTCTTACAAGTGTAACAATATTGTAGTGGGGCCGAGTGAACTGTGGTGTCAGAGCGATGATCAATAATGGTTTTACTCCCTAAGGGGTGTACCTTACCAGTCACCAAATCCACTCTAAGGACAGAGTCTTGGAATTGCAAATAGACATGATTTTTAGACCAATCATGAACCATTTGTGCTTCCCTCATGAATGGTCGTCCTAAAATCATTTCATATGGCATAAGGTGTTTAGAGAAATCCATTACAATGAATGTATGTCGTACCTTGTGTCCTAGAACTTTGATCTTAAGATCCTTGACCATCCCCATAGGTTTGGCTATGGTACCATTTGCCATCTTTACCACAATGTTAGTAACACTGAGGCGGGGTTTTCCCATGGATTCCCAACAATCTTTTGTAACGATGCTAACTCCTGCACCACCATCAAGAATTCCCTTTATAGTTAATCCCTTGGTAGTGATGGGTAGGGTCGCATTAGACTCGTCGCCTTCAAAATACTGCCCTAATTCGTTAATGGGTACCTCGATCACAGACTCGTGTCCATCTAAGTCAAGTGATTGCACATGATTTTCCTCATCATTCATTATCGAGTCAGGCCTATTTGGTTACGCAAACTGTGGTAATCCCGTTCGTAGCTCTCCGTTAAGGAATGCTCGAAGTGCAAGGAATAACTCAGGATCTCCATACAGCTTTGCTATGATCGTGGTTCGGACCTCAGAAGACATGAAGTCCACTAGTTTGGCAACATTCATTGTCATTTTTCAGGGTGTAGGTCCTTGACTAGGAACTGGTGAGGATGGAATATCATATTACTCAATGGGATCAGGTATTCCTTCGTTAAACATCCTTTCCAATAAGAAAGGTGTATGCTCACTTTTTGATGTCCCGTCCTCACTCCCTTTTTGGATGATACTAGCTATGGCTAACGGTCTATGGTTCATGTGGGGTGGATGAACTTGCGTGGGAAACACTGTGTCATGAATTTTGACATGCATGGGTTCTGGTTCTAGTTTCCTTTGAGTCTCCTCCACTAAACCTCTTAGATGTTTCACCTGCTCAATCTCGTCTACAGGGTTTGGGTACGTCCCAATCTTCTTTTTACGATTCTTCCCTTTTTGCCCCTACGGTTTATCTTGGGGGTCTTGGATTGGATTTGGAAACACTTGTGGTGTTTTCAGAGGCTCTTTATGGTTTTCTCTTATTCGGTTTTCATTTGGTTCCATGTTACTGTTTTCTTTGTTGGTCTTTCCCTTTGTGGTATTGGTTCTAGTCTCCATTGTCTCGATTGAATCTGAATCATCCTCGAGGTCATTCATATACACGGGGTCATCTCCTGTTCCTACGTTTGTTTTGGAACTTGGCTTTGAATTTCCCGTATTCTGCGACCTCTTCCTTTGTGTCTTCTTTTTCTTTGCTTGGATAACTGACGCGGTATCTCTCTCTTCAAGGATATGGCCTGGACCTTGAAGCATGGACCGTGTAATCGCATAAGCGGGTGCGACGGGTGGTATTGGCGATGTCACACTAGCAATTTCGACCAAATTTAGGGGTGTGATTTTAGGCGCATTTGGGTTATAGGGGCATTGGGCAATCCAGTGATCTATGCCACAACGATTACATGTGAGTATTGGCATTGCAGACGTGCTCCCTTGATTCATTTGCATCTGTGCAGCATTCTTTTGTAGCCTAATAGGGCACTCCGCTGCCCGATGTGGTCCACCACACTCGTAGCATTGAAGAGGTGGCCTCCTAGCCTCGGTGTTGATATTTTGACCTCTGGATGCGAGAGCAGCAGCTTGATAAACCGGCTTGACTTGCCCCCAACAATCTTCCATGTAGTATATAGGATACTCTTCCAATGTATCAAGTCCGTAGGCAATACTAGTGTCTATTTCCTCCTCACAGCCATCTGCATAAGCATTTGATGGCTCGCAACCCACTTGGTTCATAGGGGCGACTCTTGGATGCGGGGGCTGCGGTCCTAGCACAGGAGGTGGTAGCGGTGTAGCTTGTACAACATTTTGAGATCTAGGGACCATGTGTTGCGGTAGTTGCTCAACAGGTGGAGCAGGCATCAATACAGGAGCTCGAGGCGCATCCGTCCAGGCTACAGGTGGTCTATTTGCCATCATACGTTTGATCATTAAACAATCCTTAGCTTGGTGACCATACCTACCACATGCGTTGCAAGTTCCATTAAATTTTACTCTAAACGTAGGGCACTCACTAGTGCTATGTGGACCCAAGCAAATGGAACACCATTGTTGCTCCCTTCTTGGATACATGTGACTATTTTGAGGGGGTCGATTATCCTTAAGAGACTCTTGGATTGCCTTGGTGAGGTCTGTCAAGAATGTCTCAAATACCTTTGGCTCATTGGCAATGGGCTTTGCAGTCATGGGTTCATACTCAATGGCTTGTGAGCTAGTGGATCTCGTGTCAGTAGACACCCTCATGCTTGCTATCATCAAGTTGTCCTCTAATTGGATTGCATTGGCAGTGACATCTTCCCAGGTTGTGATACCTCTAATCACTAGTCCATTATAGATTCCTTCATTCCTCAACCCTCGAATGAATCGATCAAGCAGTTGGTTATTGTTGAAGCGCTCATTTACAAGGCAGTGAGAGTTTAAGTGCTTTAGACGACTAATGAAGTCCCTTACTGACTCTCCTTCCTTACGTTCGGCCTTCTGTAGCTGAGATGCTACACCCCAAAGCACACCTTCTCGTATGTACTCCTTTAGAAACAACCTTTGAAGGGTAGGGTAGATTGTTTTCTCGTCCACCCTTAGGGTTCTATACCAATCTCCAGCCTTCCCACTTAATGTCAAGCTTAAGGCATTGCACTTATGTAGTTCGTTGCGTTCCCCTAAGGAATCACATACTTGTTCAAACACTTCAATGTGTTTTCTAGCATCTTCGTCCCCATTGAATTTTTGCGTGAGTTTGGAAATTTGTACTGCCTTACTTCTAGGCTCTCTATCAGATGCATGACGCATATTTTCCGCGATAGATCGACCTATGGTTTGAGCAAACGCTGCCACGTCACCTATGTGAGGAGGCAGGGCCGGTGGAGGTACTCTTGGAATCATATGTGGGAGAGGGACGGGTACCGGTCTTGGCATATGTGTGGATGATGCAGGATATGGAACATAACCGGGCATAGGTCCACTCGGATAAGGGCTAGGGAGCGGCACTCGAGGAGCATGAACAAGTGGTACAATTGGAGGTGTGGGGGCCATGTGTGCATAAGGGGCTAGAGGCACATACGATCGAGGCCCCATATTAGGTACTACGACACTAGGTACTGGCACTGCGCTAACCGTAGATGTCATCGGTACATTCTCTGTCAGGCTTATCCCTGGAGTGAGCACTGTGTTTTCCTTAATAGAGGGTTGAGCCAAGTTAGGGAAGCTAAAGTTGTCGCTCGGAGGCTCACATTGCATAGAGACCCCAGGTGAAATGATGTAAGATGGGTCCATGGGGCTCATTAGAGGAGTCTCCATTTGTGATAGAGTAGGCTGTTGAGCCTTGCTCGTATCCAGAAATCTCATGGGGCCAGTTGAGAGTATATTTACCCCTCGGTTTTGCCTTTCTGATTGAATAATGCCATGGATAACATTAGAGATCATTTTTTGTTGATCTTCGATGCTCGTGGCACTAGAGGTGGATTGTACAATCTCTATCCATCCTACATGGTAGGCGTGGCCAGAGTGTAGATCCGTCAACACCTCAGTGTGGAGGTCGTATGTCCACTGATCATTAATGAACAATCCTTCTAGAGTCGACGTGTTAACGGTTTCTTGTGAGGTAGAAGCAATGTTGCTCCCCGTGGTTTTACTTGTCAGCAACGGTAGAGGGAACTTCTGAAGGATGCAGCTCAACAGGGCCTTCTTGGTAAGAAGTTGGCAGGATATCCACATGGACACTCTTTGGGGGTGTGGGGTCCACGTGCGATGTGAAAGGAGAGTCCACTTTCCCACCCCCTTCGTGTGCTTCATTTGCATCAGGTTCCGAGCGAGTACCTCTACCTAATGTTTCCATGAAACGGCTAAACATACTAGTACTAGGCTGTGGAGCTTCGGGAGGTGCATGGCCTTCTCTCTCAGTGTTTTGGGTAGGGTATGCTTCCATGATTTCTGAGTCGGAGGAGGAATCACTAGCGGCTATTTTAGGGTCTTGGGTGGTGCTACCTTGTGTCCCCGCTGAGGGTCTAGAGCCTATCGTGGATGGGTAATGGATGTCCGTATGAACAGAGGCACCCTCAATATGCTCGTGTTCTAGCACCCGCCCAAAGCGTAAGTGCATGTGCTTTTGATACCCTCAGGTGTCAAAAAGCTGCTCTAGGAGGCCTTGCGACTAGTTTTTTGCGTGTTTTTTTGCTAGATTTTTTGCTAGATTTTTTAGAGCGTGTCGTGGAATGGGCCGTGTGATAGCTCGAAACGAGCGTATTGCTAGGAGGGACGCGTTGTGCTTTACAGCCCACCGTTTGGTTCTATTTTGCTCCAGAAAAGCCCGAAACAGTCTTTTCCTAACTGGGGAACTAGGCTCCAAATAGCAAGTCTAAGGGTGCAAGTGGGAAGAGAAGGGAGGAGAGTGGAGGACTTGTCCCACATGCTCTCATTCCCTCTTAAGGGAGTAGGGTATATATATAAGAGTGAGTCTAGTGTATAGCATAAGACTGAGGACTGAAGCCTGGGCTTGGGCTTGGGCTTGGGCTAATGATCTCGATCCCGATCTAACTTTTATACAAACCAACCCGTCCGTTTTAATAACTCACGTTTTTTATTTTCGAAAATTTAACCTCTCCCTCACTCGCGTTTTTATTTTTCGGAAATTTTTTTTTTCCCCAAAATTTTATTTTATTTTTTTCAAAAAAAAAATTTGTTTTTTTTTGGGCACGCGTTTTGGTGCGCGTTGACCTCACCTACCTACTTTCTGTCTCACCTAATTACTAGCCTGCTTAATTAACTAACTGTGCGTCCAAACCAGAAAACACAGAAAACACAGAAAATGCAGAAATTGAAACTTGACAGAACTGTGCAGTGCAAACCAGAAAATGCAAAAAACGCAAGAAATGCTAACTATGCAGTGCAAACAAAAAAACGCAAAAAACGCAAAAAAACAGAAATCTCCACACAACTACACACACTCATTCCCTGCCTTTCCTATGATAGAAATTGCACCACAAAAAAGCGTAAAGTGCTTAACCGAGCTTAGTGTAGGGCATTTCCCCGGCAACGGCGCCAAAAATGTGTGCTCCTTGCCGCACTGTCGAAGCAAGGGACTTGCCAATACACCGTGTGCGAGCCACAAATGGCTCCAAGCACACAACAAGCCTAAACTAGCAAGCTCAAGAGGGCAAAGGGTGTGTCACTCACCCCTCTACGCTCGCCTTCGTGGTGGATTCCTCGCTGCGATAAAGAAGAAGCTGCAGTCGTGCCGCGCTCAACCGCTTCGCCGACGTCGTGCCTTCGTAATGCTCGATCGCACACACACTCTCCCTCTCTCTCTCTCTCTCACACACACACACACACACAAGGAGGTGAAGAAGAAGAAGATGGAGATGGAGATGGAGCAAGAGCACTCTTCTATTGCACAAATGAGAGAATGAGTGAATTTTAGGTTTAGTTGGCTTTTATATGAACTCACCCCATTCACACTTGGGCGCCCATGCTTAGCTAACTAATCCCTTGAATGTCCCAGTTAGAGTGCGCCTCTCATCGGCGATCACTCTTACCCTTTTCCTATTGGTCCGACAAGCCCGGTACCTCACTCTACCAAATACATAATACACGTCCGTCGTAGGTGATGGGGTGTCCGTGAGCCGTGAGGGTTAACAATGATGCGACCTCACATTCTACCCAACCGTAGACATTTAACAACCAAACCCAACTAGCAACCCAGTCATCATTGCAGGCATGGCTTTGACAGAGTGCAACATTGGAACAAGACCTAAACCGAGAGGATTATCAAGCCACACAAGGGCTAAGGGATTTAGAACAACCACCACTATATTCATGGTATCAAGGAGAGAGTAAGTCAAAAACTCAAGGGTCAACAGAGTCTGGAAGACCACCCATAGAACGAGTTCGAAGAGATGAACCATCTCTTGCAAAGACTGTTAGAAATTATGGCTTAGAAGCACCACTGGGAGAGGAACCAGCCCACTACCAAAGGCTAGAGGAGCTCAAGGAGCACCTCAACAACCTAAAGGACCCTGCTACAAGTGTGGTGGAGACCATTGGCTAAGAGACTTTCCACATGATGAAATCATTAGAGTCAACACATATTGCACCGAGTGTGGAGTTACTCATTTGATTCCGGATTGCCCTAAGAACCCGAGCAAAGGAGCAAAAACTACCTTGAACATGCTGGAAGTAGTGCCTTCTAGTGGAGGGTCAAAAAACGAGACAATAATACCTATTCAGGCAGTGACACGAGCCCAAGCTCAAAGAATGACGAAGGAACCCATAATTGAAGAGCCAAAAACCGATGCCCCAAGTTCAGACTAAAAATCAAAGAAGCACTTGGAAAGCTAGAAAGGCGTGTATGAAAGCCAGGAGAGAACGAGAGCAAACGGTTCTATCAGAAGAGTTAAAAACACAAAGGACAGATTAGAGCGATTAGAGGATCTAGCTAGCCTAAGCTCACACACTGCGGCAACCGTAGCACCCAAGGAAATAGCAAAACCCAAAAGTGCAGGATCAGGAGGATGAGTGTTGGCAGAAAAGTTAAATGAGCAATTAGATGCACTTCTAAAAGCGTACGAAGCCAGACTCAAAAAGAACCAAACCCAAGAGCAAAGATGGATGACCTATCCATATGCTGAAATAGAAAAACAGAAGTTGGAAATGTGTAGAAAGATGATTGAAACAGCTCAATCCTTAATAGAGAACCCGCTTGGTAAACCTGCAAATTGGCATGAAGTACCAGCTCCCACCCCTATCAAACCAACTTTAGAGGAACAAGTAGAAACGAAGGAAAGACTCACGAATGCTTATGAGTATAAGGGAGAGCCTATCATAGTGCCAAATCCAACAGATGAGGCAAGTGACGGGTTCCAGCCTAAAACATTGGTAGAATTGGGTAAGGATTGTAACGGTCTAGATGATCTGTGGAAGCAAATCCGTGAGGCCAACAAAGCTAATAGGGGGAGTTACCACATGAATAGCATGAGAAAAGAGAAAAATGAGATCTTACCTCCTATTGAAGAATTTGAGGCAAGGTCGCAAATGAACTTTGATATGCATTCACAAGGGGGAGACCATGGATCAATTAGTTTGGGGCACAGCCAACCAAACTCGCTGAAAACTCTACCCTCTTACCTAGGAGTGTATGAAGCCAAGTCTGAGGTGAGAGAAATCCCATCTTAAAGACTGTCTTCTAATAGAGTGATGGATTCACAAAGGTTGATTGCGCCACCCCAGTGGCATGCACATTCACATTAGCCGAACTCCTAAGGTTATGACCAAATATGTAGACCACAGTAGGCAAATGCCTAGAAAAATTTGGAGTGAAAGACCTCACTCGAAGCTTCAGGAAGGGATCAAAGAATTGGACAGGCCTCAACTAAACACTCGGCCAGTATCTTTAAGGTATGACCACATATACCTCAGACATGGCGAGACTACAACCAAAATTCACTTGAAAGACCATAGTTACAAAGATGTGAACGAGACACCAGTGGAAGAGTTTGATTCAGCTACATTAGCAGGGTCGGAACTCCCAGCATGGTTAGGGAAACAAAAAGAGCTATGGATGTGCAGAGCTTCACATTGTGGGAGCTTAAAAAGAGAGGAATGCGTCTTAGAAAGAGCTATTGAGGACAAGGATTATATTTCGAAACCTTTTCCTGAAGATGCCTTGGAACCTCTAGAATGGGAACACATACTAGCAACATTGAATGTCTGTACCATTAGAGATAGTCTAACAACAAAATTTTGCGATAAGGATGGCTATGATGTGCTACCCTATTACATGGTAAGCCTTATACCAGGAGGAGATGAGATGGTAGAACCACCAGAACAAGAAGAGTTTTATAACTCCTCTGAGCATCTGGAGGTAAATAACGATGCAGATAATGAGTGTTCAGACAACTCAAGTGATTGTGGGGAGAAAACAGAGAATATCAAGTTTTATGATTTTGCCAATCAGCACCCTAGACGACAAGAACGATATAGGAGAAAACGAGCAAAAAACAAAATGAGAGAGAACCTGATGCCCAGGATAAAAGATAAAACTCACTATCTAATGCTTGTCAAAGCAGAGGACTGTGTAAAAGACAAAATATCAGGGAGGTTCTCAAAAGTGCGAAGGGAAAGAACGCGAGAAGAGATAAGACAAGTACATAAAGCTAAAACAGAAACAAAATCGCAAAAATCAAAACAAGAACCAACAAAAGACCTAGAGTGGACCAAACTGGAGTGTAAAAAGAAATACCAAGAACTAAAACGGTCTTTACGAGAGGTATGGACTACTGAGCGAGATAGTGATGGTAAGGAGGAGTCGGACAAAGGAAACATGAATGTATCATCACACTATCGGAAATTCACCATCCAGGACAGAAAAATCATAATGACACCACTAGCCAGGGAAAGAACAAACTAGGATTCTTACGATGGGCAAGAAAATGCAAAACGGATAGACCTCGCTGAACCAGGTGAACAGCCTCAGCCGGTCTATATCGCAACCGATTTAGAGCCTGAAGAAGAATAACTGCTAACACAACATCTCAAGAAGTATAAAGATGTGTTTTCATGGTCCTACAAAGACCTCAAAGGAGTTGATCCATCGATATGCCAACGTACAATTCCTTTGAAATCAGATGCCAAACCTAGAAAACAACGTCCTTATACATATAATGACACATTTGCTAAACGAATCAAAGAGGAGATTGACAAGCTGATGGATGCTGAATTCATCTATGAAATCGAGCATACAGATTGGGTGTCACCCATTGTGGTTGTCCCCAAAAAGAACGCAAAATTGCGAGTGTGTGTAAACCTCCAAAAGGTAAATGCAACCACCATAAGGGACAATTATCCCTTGCCGATCACAGAACATGTACTTGAGAGGGTGGCTGGGAAACAGGCTTATTCCTTTCTAGATGGATTTTTAGGGTATAACCAACTGGCAATTGCAATAGAGGATCAACACCAAAAAGTGTTTGCCACAGAATGGGGGATATATGTGTATCAAGTTATGCCTTTTGGCTTAACTAATGCCCCAGCTACCTTTCAAAGGTTAATGACGAATGCGTTCAAAGAATACCTGAGAATATTCTTAGAAATATATATGGATGATCTTTGTGTACACTCTCTTCTACGAGAGGAACATATCGAACATTTACAAAAGGCATTTGAGAAATGCAGAACATATCGAATCTGTCTTAACCCGAAAAAGTGCATTTTCATGGTTAGGCAAGGCCGCATCTTAGGACACATTGTCTCAAGAAATGGCATAACCACTGACCTAGATAAAATCAAAGTCATAATAGACCTGCCAGGCCTACTAATGCAAAACAAGTGCAATCCTTCATGGGACACTGCGGATATTATCGAAGATTCATATATATGTATGCAGTCATTGCACAACCTCTGTATCGGTTGTTAGTCAGTTTCGACTGGACTAAGGAGTGTGAAACTTCATTCCAAAAGCTGAAGGAAAACCTTGTATCAGCACTCGTACTTAAAGCACCAGATTTGGAAAAGATATTCCATGTTCGATGCTTCTGCATATGCAATCCGGAGTATTCTGGCTCAACCTGGAGACGGAACAATGGATTTTCCAGTTTGTTATGCAAGCCGACAGAGTTAAATAGTGCGGAAAAGAACTACACAACCACCGAAAGAGAGGGGTTAGGAATGATTTATGCTGTAAAGAAATTTCGGCATTATTTTCTTGCAAAAAACAAATTTGTGTTCTTCACAGATCATCAAGCTCTTTTGTATCTGGTAAATAAACCATGCAATACTGAGAGAATTGTATGCTGGTTTATTATATTGCTAGAGTTTGATTTCACAGTGGTAGTCAAAAAGGGTAAAACTCATTTACGAGCGGATCATCTTTCAAGGCTACACAATGGGGAAGCTTCTGAAGGAGTAGATGATGACATACCAGATGCTTATCTTTTCAATATTGAGATGATACCCAAATGGTCGCAGGAAATTATTAGCATTCTTTCCTTTGGAGGTAGGTTTGATAACACGGAAGACAGATCCAAACAACAAACAATTCGACAAACAAAAAACTTCTAGTTGATTGCAAGACGGCTGTATCATCTAGGATCAGACCAGATTCTACGATTGTGTATAAATCCGGAGGAATTCGAGTGTTATCTTGAAGAAGCACATGTCCAGGATTGTGCATTTCATTGTTCAACAGTGAAAACATATCAGATACTGAAACAGTTAGGGGTTTATTGGCCAACTATGTATGCGACACACATGCTTATGTTAACAATTGTACTATATGTAGTGCCAAACGACCTTTGGATCACGCGACATTGTTTCAGGTAAACATTGCACCTGCATGGAGTCAATATATCATTGATTTCTTAACCACAAGGACGTTTCTTGAAAACATAACAAAAGCACGGAAAAGGGCTATAGAGCTGGAGGCTTGCAACTTTAGTTCAGTTAGGAACCAACTCTATAAGCGAGGAAAGGACAATCAACTTAGACTCTGTGCAAGTGAAAGTAATACCTGCTGATTCTAGAACACGCACATGGAGGAATAAGTGGAGGCCATTTTGCAAGCGATAAGACGGCAAAAATTGTCTTAACCGCAGGAATATGGTGGCCTACATTGCATATGGATGTTGACGAATTTGTAAAGCGTTGTGACGCATGTCAGCGCACAAAGGTACCGATAAAGAGAGATGAGATGCCACTACGGCCAATGATGGGAGCAAGGGTATTTGCAAAATGGAGCATTGATTTTGTGGGACCTATTTCACCCCCTACATATCGCACCCATACCCAGTATATCATTGTGGTTACGAAATATCTCACAAAATGGGCAGAAGCCAAGGCAACACAAAAAGCAGATGCACGAACCACTGCACAATTTTTATATGAGAATGTCTTTGTACGATACGGATTACCAATAGAAATTGTTAGTGATCGAGGAACACATTTTCTTAATAAAGTCATTGAATATCTACTAGACGAATTCATGGTCATACATTGAAAATCTGCTCCATATCATCCACAGGCAAATGGACAAGCTGAGGCCACAAATAAAACACTGTGCACTGTTCTAACTAAAATTGTATCAGAGTCAAGAACAGACTGGGATCAGCAGCTACACTCAACACTATGGGCATACAGGGTAGCTTACAAAACATTCATAGGAACAACACCGTACAACATGGTGTTTGGCCTGAATGCTATATTACCCATAGAGTTTTTAATTCCAAGTCTACGAGTAGCAAAAAGCTTAGAATGGACAGGGCATGAGCTCTCTTCAAGAATAGATGAACTTTTCCTAAAGAGCGGTGGCTTCGATCTAGACTAAAAAGCGACGACAAAAAGAGTTTTTTGACAAGCATGTTCGCACAAAAGAGTTCAAAACAGGTGATTATGTACTTGTTTATACCTTGAAGCAACATGTCAAGAAACTTAAGAAGCAAGGGATGGGACCCTTTGTGATTAGTGACCTATCACAAAGTGGAGCAGTCAAGCTTGCTACATTAGCAGGTGAAGAAATGTCAAATTGGATTAGTGGGTGTCAATTAAAGAAATATCATTTACCACTAACACGGGATATGTTTCAACAAATCCATCAAGAAAAACAACGGATGAAGGAGAAACAGAGAGTACGAGAAGAAGCCCAAGAACAATCAAAAGAACGCATTGCAAAAAGATGGCTTCTACAACAACAACAACAGTGTGGATCACCATTGCGAATAAATGCTATTCGGCTAAAAAATTGATGAAGACACAGTGGAGCCAATAATTGCAGTCAAAGTGGGTAGCAATCAAGTTGAATCGACGGCATTGCTTGATTCTCGAGATCAAGTAAATTTAATCTCTTACAGATTATACACACGGCTCAAGCCCACAGGTCAACTACATCCTACTCCACAAGTGCTAGCAAGTAGTACATCACATTCGCTGAAAACATTGGGCTGGATTATATTACATATACAAGTACATCAATATATTTACCCACACAAGTTTTATGTGGTTGAGGATGAGAGCACAAAACACCCCATGTTGTTGAGAAAACCTTGGCAAAAAGAGTATAATGTGCAGATAGATTGGAATGTGAATGCAGTCAATATTCAACATGCACAAGAACAATAGGTGGTAGCCTTTGCTCAGCAACCCCGGAAGAATCAGCTGCCAGCAATGCAATCATTGGATAAAGAGCCAAAAGAAAGGGTGTCACTAAAGAACAACATGATTCCCAAGGCTAACAAACAGGGAACTGTCAACCATGCTCACTACAAGCATAAAAAGTCACCGACCGAAGATCAAGGTTACCAACACAAGAAAGAAAAGTATGGGTGCGGAAGGATAGAGGTGACATTGCAGACAAACAACAATACAACAGAAGAAGTCAACCGAAGCGACCAGTTCAACCAAAAACCAAGGGAATAAAACAGATTTGGATCCCAAATAAAATGCTCAGCAACAACTCAAATACGACTCACATCTGGATCCCAAAACCGAAGCAACAGGAACTCCCTTCAGTACAAGCAACATCGGAAGGCAGACAACTGCATATGAAACCGGCAAACCGATTTATGTGGGTGTCAATCAGCAACAAAACAATGGCAACCGAGGCAGTAGCAACACTGACCTACAAAAATCGGCAAAGGAAATCTACAAATGGAAAGCAAAAGGACAAAGTCAACGGCCAATTTCGCCACGAAAATTCTCTCTAAGGAGACGACTCCGGCCACGACTCAGGCCATATCAACAGTAGCGGCAAAGCAAGCGACTTTTGCAAGAAAGACAATCAAACAGAGAGCGGTAGAATTACAGCTTTTACTTGAAAATAAAATCCGCCGACCAAATCAACAATCAATAGGAAACCTCGATGGCGAATGCGAATAAGCATCTTGTTTATACCCTCCTCTTGCACAGCATTAATTTTTCCATGCATTGGCCGAGTATGCATTATATAGGGCCACATTACACGGTCGATCATTAGCACAACTTTTTCAACCCATGCACGGCACATACTCCGAGGCGATACCTTGTCGTCCGGGAGGACTCTGGCTAGGAGGGGGGGAGGCATTCTCAAATGCGGACCCAATGGCAGAAAAAGCAAAAAAGGACATGTTTTTTGACTATTTTTAAGGGTTGTTGTTTGATTGCGAAATTTTCTGGACTAACCCAAGTACATATGCCCTAATACAGCATGAATCTACAAGTATATGGGACCAAACGCCAAATCAAGCCCCTAGGTGTGTGTATATAAGTAATTTTAGCCATTTTTCGGACAAAATATGGTAAAACGGAGAAATCCAGCCATAAAAATTGCATGAGAGTGTATATAATGTTTTGCTGTGATGTTTTTGATTTATTATGATTTTTGGAGATTTTTTAGGTTTGATTTGCTATTTTCCTTTTAATTTTGCTAATTTTCGGTAGAAAAACTTCAAAAATACACAAAGCATGAGAAAAACGATCGTAATGTAAAACAAAAAATATGGGGATGATTAGTGACTATAGGAAAACCTATGATACAATGGGGGTGCAATTATGTGAATGAAGCGGAAAGCATGATTTGGCCAAATTTTGACCGAAACGTCAAATTTCTCGAAAATTGGGCAAATGGAGTCCAAAGAAAGAAATTTTTGAGCCTAAACTGCATCTCGCAAGAAGTTGGGAGCACATGTCAAATTTCATGAAAAGTGGTTCGGGGACCCCCATTATAAGAAATTTTCACTTCATTTTAAGCTCATTTCCACTATTGACTTTTAATAGAGAGCTTCTGCCACCTAGAGCGAACGGAACTTCCAGCAGCTTCTACAACGCGCATGACTACCCGACAAGCTCTAGACATGAGAGGTAGGCTCACCACCTTGAGCTTTTTGCACATGTTTGTCGTTTTGTCGCGAAAACTAGCGTAGGGTTCACACAGAAAGCGAGCAGTAGAGACCTACAAGTAAAAGTGGCCACCTAACAGCTAACCCAAAAGCAATGAGACTTCATTGCCAGCTTACCCTAGCATAGGAGACCAGTCTTGGATGCCCAAAGGGAGTAGAAAACCATCGGGAAAAACCCTAATTCCTAGAGCCCCGCAAGAGGCCACCAAATGGGAAATCGACGGAGAGGCGCCCAAATGCTACCAAAATTTATGGGTGGGAGCATCTCAACATGCTCGACAAGTCTATGTAGCTCACATGACCAAAAGGTGACCTTAAGCGGCACTAAACTTCAAAAACAGCATCAGACACACAAAGCGTCAAATAGCTCTCGCGGCCAAACCACATGTCCGTTTGCCACCAAACTTCACAAGTGGCTTTCCTAGACCATCAACAAAAAATTCCTATGGTGGTAGACCACCACAAGTCATTGATGACATGTAAAAACAACCACCGGTGCTTCTAGAGCGACAAATTGCCAAACAGAGCTCCGGTGAAGCCAAAGTCGACAAAAACCATATGGCAAGGATCCCCAAGTGATCGGGAAGCTGTGGAGACCAACATCAAGAAATTTCATCGCCGAAAAGCACTCCAAAAGTCAGGAAACAGCTCAGAGGCTCTGAAATACACACAGGGAGTTACTTTCTATCTATTTGACTTTTTTGTTGAAATAAGGCTTAAAAGGGACTCAGGGGGACTAAGGGCAGGCACCAGTAGCACCTTCAGTAAAAATTTCATCAGGAAACATCCTACACGTAGGATGTCTCAAGGCCATTTCTGGGCACAAACCTCAACATTTTGCACAAAGTTTCTAAATAGCCTTTACATGCTAGCCACCAAGTTTCATCACATTTGGACAAGAATTGACCTCATATGTATGAAAAAACGCAAAGTCAGAGCATAGAGGCAATAATGGGCCATAGACCTACCAAAACTTGTCCAAATCACATGAAACTTGCACAATACATTCATGGGCACATTGCCAACCAATCCGTGTGGTCACATGCAAAAAATGATGAAATAGACATCCTGCGCATAGGATGTCTAAATGACATTTTTGGCCCACAGATGATGTTTTTCAATTCCAGATCTAATCATATCACCTTCAAGAACTCATATATCAAGTTTCAAGCCATTCTAATCATTTTTTATCCCCAACACCTCCAAGATACACTTTTTGAGCCCAAAAACACTACACATGGTCTTACGAACACCAAATCTTGTCCAAATCAAAATCCAAGAGCATGGCCATATTCCACAGGCCAAGAGCTTTCCACAGAACAAATCTCAAGCTATTTTGATAAAAAAGACATCCTACGTGTAGGATGTCTACAGCTCAATTTTGACCTTCTATGCATGACATCATGAGAGTCATGACCATGGTGCAAGGAGCCCATATATCAAATTTCAACCCATTTGAACATCATTTGCCACTTGTTGGGGACATCCTACTAATTTGTGAGCCTAAAGCCTGAATCTGCCCAAAAATGCACTTTTTGATGCCCAAATCCAATTCCAATCACATAGCCATGTTGCACAGGCCAGGGACCACCAGCATGTCAAGTTTCACCCGAAACAGATGAGAAAAGACATCCTACGCATAGGATGTCTAAATGATAACTTTTGGCTAGAATGACACTGTGAGCACATGCACAGTTTCCCAAGTTCCTTTTAAGTTTTATTTTCAATTTTCAAGTCATTTGGATAGTTAAAACTCAGTTTCTCAGCTAATATGGAAAAAACGCTAACTTCGGACTACTGAGTGCAACAGGATCTATGGCAGCCACAAAATCATCGGCAAAGAAGAAGAGGATGACCATAAAAGATTCCTTGGAAGAAGTAGAGCCGTTTGTAATCCCAGAAGGAACTCTGAAGCCAACCAGCGCATGGATTCAAGAGGACTTGCTAGAGTCTAATGATCTTAAGATCTACCAAGGCGTGTTCAAAGATTCGGAAGGAAATGTAATAGAGCTACCCATGCTACCTCGGGAGCTCAATGAGTTTGTCAAAAGCAAGATGGCAGAGTACCTGGAGAAGATAGATCTCCATAACTATTTTGAAGCTGTGCCAGCTGGAATTGACATAAAAAGAGTATGGGAGTTTGTGACAACAATCAAAGAAGATGGAATGGCCAGAGTTACGGATCTGCAGGGCAAGCCAGACACTATGATTGTAATCACAGAGAAAGTAGTGACAACCACACTAGACCTCTCCAACAAAGGGGATAGTGTAACCAAAAGAAGAGATGAAGTCAAGGTGTACTCTGAAAAGAAGAGCAACTACACCTTTGAAGACATTGCAAACCCTAAAGTGGCTATCATGAGCCAGCTGTATAATCGGTATTTCCACATGTGTACAAAGAGGCCACAGAAGTACAGAATGTCGCCTAGAGCAATTGCTACAACCTTCACATTAGGGAAATTTTGGACTCTCAAATGGGCCCTATAAGGACTTTGACTTTCTCCCTCTTGTCCAAAACGGGCGCACTGTAAAAATTTTACAAATGAAATCAAAACTTGTCGAACCTTTTGGAACTAGAATGTACTTATCAAGATCTATCCATTGATATATAGCATGCCATCAGATTCCTTATATTCTAGAAGATTCCATTTTTTGATGTGACAACTCCGTCTTATAAATGGAATCTATCCCCACATTTCAGCTTTAGTGGGGAGGGCATAACTTCTACAAATCAACTCCAAATTTGTCGAAGTTTGGGGATTTAGAACCTACTCTATAAGATCTTTCCAATGATATGCTGGTTGATAAGGTTTTGACAAAGCGTTTATGTACTTCACCAGGTTGCCCACTTTGGACAAGAGAGGCAAAGTCAAACCTCCTTATAGGGACCCTTTGAGAGTTCAAATTTTTCCTAATGCCTGGGCAATGCAGAAGAGCAATCCAAAGGTGATCAACTATGTTGCCTATATCCATGATAATCTAGTGAAGATGGGCAACAAGAACCCCACCTACATTGTGCTGGGTGAGCTGATCATGAAAGTGGTTTATGGGGCATTGCACGCCAAGGGAAGATGGCCTAACCCTCCATCACAGAAAGACTGGCTAAGGCTCAAGAAGATAAAGAGGATGAACCGCCCAAAGTACCCAGGGTAGCAACACGTTGAAGCACCGGTTAGAGACCGTGCAAGAGGATCAGCCAGAGTTGAAGAAAGGAAAGAAAGAGAGTGTACAAGTGCCGGTCAAGGAGACAAAATCACAGAAAGTGGCATGTCTAGAACAGCTAATGGAAATCTTCAGAGCCGAAAGAGCCCTCAAGGGAGATTTGAGCAAGCTATGGAAGCCATCACTAGAGGCCATGTCAGATCATCTCGAAGGGTGCACAAAGACAGATTTGAAGATTACATTAAGAATTTTGAGATCCTGGATGCTACGGCAGAAAACATCCCTAACATCCCATTTACAGAAGAAGAAGTGGATGAAGTAAGACGACAACTGCTAGAAGAGCAAGAAGTCCAGGAAAGAGAGCGGAAGACCAAGGCGGACCGGGACTTTAAGAAGAAGCCACCAACTCCACCGTCAAGCCCGGAGTCCATCCCACCGCCATCACCACCTCCTTGTAGCCCTCCACAAACCCAACAAAAGGAGGAGGAACAAGAAGAATCAAAGCAAGAAGAGACCAAAGACAAAAAGCAAAGAGAAGAAGCTAAGCCCAAGGATGAGCAGCCAGAGCCATAGGAAAGAAGGTTTAATACATTTCTTGATCTACTAGTTGCAGGTTACTCAAGAGAAGAGGCAGCAATAGTAGCATTTGACTTGGCAAGCATAGGGCCCAAAGAACAGATGCAGAGCCTGCGGTTAGTGGAACTTAAAGAGATGGCCACTGATACAGTGGACCTGTAGCCACCCACCAATGATTGAGACGTGGTAATGAACAAGCTAACCGGGCTCAGGGCACAATCAATGGCCACGGAAAGTGAGTTTGCTAATCTCAAAGCCAATGAAGTTTTTATCAAATCCGAAGTAGACACACTACAACGCCAAAACCAAGAGCATATAAAGAAAGAAGCAGAGCTGCAAGCTAGTCCGGCCACGACATTACAAAGATTCCAGGAGATGGAACGAGAGAATCAGGCACCAGCTCAAAGACTGCAAGGAGCTGAAGACGAATACAAAAAACTCAGCAAGGCATTAACAAATGCAGAGAGGGAAAGGGATAACCTAAACCTACAACTTGATGAAGAATCCAAGGAAGTGGAAACACTGAGAAATGCCAAAGAAAAGACAGAGCTAGAGAATGAGGCAAGCCAAGATGAGGTAATAGAGCTTAAAGACCAGATGAAAGTCAAAGATCAAACCATCCAACGGCTACGGGAATCTCCTGCCAGAGTCAGAGCTACTAGCCTCGACTCACACCGCTTCAGAGAGTCAGCTTTATGAAGAACAAATGAAAGAGCTCCAAAAGGAGTTAACCTTAGAGAAATCAGAGGTTGATGATGGTCGAGGGGTCAGTGGTCATGCAAACCCGCATGGAAGAAGAGCACAAAGCAATGCAAAATGAGCTAGAAACCATCAAGAAAAAGCTCGAGGAGGCGGAGAAGATAAATTCCGATTTGAACGACCTCCTTGTGAATATGGGAGAGCAAGCTGAAGCAGAAAAGAAGATGTTTCATAAGCAAATAGAAGAGTTGAGAGCCCAGCAGCAAACAGAAGAGTAGTTTAGCACAGGCCAGCAGCCATGGAAGGAATAGACTTAGAGAATGTGGTAGATCCTGTGGAAACCACCATGCAAGAGGAAATCCTTGTAGGACCCTCCCAAGAGCCACAAGATCTGACACAAGAAGAAGAAGAGAAGATGCGAAAGGCTATAGAAGCGGAAATCAAAGACACGGCCAAAGAAGCCTTGGAATGGGAGCAGAGGGTCTTTAAATCAATGACTATTCAGAAGATAGACGCCAGCAACCTTCCGCATGAATGGCTACAGCCCTCTCTCCCATATCCTTTGCTAAAGTACGAAGCTGCCACTATCAACAAAAGAATCAGAGAGGAGCCAACAGTACCACTGTACAAAGCAGACATCTCCAAGCCTGAAGGGGTAAAGTTGATAGTCGACTCTCAACCAAGAGAAAGGCATGGCTGACAAAATATCCATAGTATCTAATCCATATGGTAGAGGCACCTAAAGTCATCAGAGATAACTTAAGTTTATGCCCTCTACCAAGGATGCGGATGTGGAAGGCCCATGAGATATTGCAAAGAAGCCAACCTACTTGGCTAAATTACCCAAAACTGCCAAGCTTGAAGGTAGGCGAGAGAATAAGTGTTCAATACATGATGAAAACCCGAACGGGCGCCATCAAATTGTTCACTGGCTCGCCTGACATATCTTGCATTATGATGAGAAAGATTTGCAAAACACTTTTGGCAGTCTTCGAGACGTTCAAACCAGGCCAGGCGACAGACAGTATCTTCTTCTTTCAAGATACATACAGATGTGTATACGATCTGTCTGGTCAGCCTTCTCACGAGGTGATACATGCATTGTATCAAAGGATCATGTTTTTGCCATCCTATCACCTCCAGGCCTTTGAAGAAGCCTTCTACACCGGCTTCTTCACAATCAGCACTGACACATTCAGCCCGACGCTACTAGCTCCACATGGAAGATATGAGTCACTACTCAAGATGAGAGACACAGCCTACACTGAAGAAGCAGCTCAACAGCCATGTCGGGGACGACATGAGCAAGGAGGGGGGGAGTGTTAAAAGCTGGACACACCCTACGGAAAATGACTGCTCGGCGGAAGATTATTTTTTGTAATTATTCATTTATTGAGAAAACCCGACTTTTCACCTTTGTAATTATTGGGGCTTACAAAAGTTTCCACATTGTATCCCATTTTTGACATTTAGATTGAGTAGATGGTTAAAATTGGAACATTAGGATTTGAGATTGTAAGATATTTATACCACTTTTTGACCTTAATGAAAAAAACCTTTTGTCATTTTAAAAAGTTCTTGAAGTCTGTGAGTGAGCGGACTGTGTACGAGAGAGAGTGAGAGTTTCATCTTGACGTTGTCGTGCTGTGGCACGTATATAGTGGGAATGGGCATTAAACGATTTATCTTGTGACTTTTTGATGCATAAGTATACTTCATATAATACTCATATGCATAAATAAAAGCTTTCTACCATACCTTAGTATTACCTTTGAAGTAATATAAATGTACATTACTATTAGAAAGTACTGCAAGAAAAGTATCAATGATTGTGCCTCTTTTGTTTGGGGGAAAAGAATTTGTATGTTTCTTCTAATATCTCAGCTATATCCTAAAATATATAAATTATTTTCTTCTTTTCACATTTATCTAATAGTATAACCCTTCAATAATGCATACCTTCTTGGATACATACAAGAGGGAAGGGCCTACTAGAAGACTTTATGAAAAGGAAGATCCAAAGCTTCTTGGACCATCCCAATTTGAAAATCCCGACCTAAGAGCATGGAGAAAAGGCCAAAACCAAGTCAAGCTCTTTTAGTAGGCCAATTTTGCCTTTTGAAGCATGTCAATCCGAGTTACATGTCAAAAGTTACAGGGAAACCAATGAAAAACCCTCTCACAACTACACTGCAAGAAGAGATGGTAAACAGGTGAATCAAGTGAAAAGAGGGAATCTTGGTATTTTTCCATAAAATAAGATATTTGGAGGATAAAAGAAATAAACATGTGAATGTGACACCTCAAAGATGCCTTGAAGGACAAGACACACAAGTTGGGACCCCCTACTGGAGCCACACAGAAGATGCCTAGGTGGGGCCCACATACATCATGCACCCACATGGAGCCTCAACGACTAAAAATTCTGAATTTCATGATATTTTGAGTCCTAATATTTCCCATTTTAAGAAATATCCAAAGAACATTTGATTTGGGCTAACTCTTTAGCCTAATCAAGTGATTATGTAAAACATGGCTCCCTCACCTATAAAAAGGGCAACCTTCTCTTCATTGAGGCAAGTTATGAGTGAGTGAGAATAGCTCAATTCCATAGTGACACACTCATCTTAGTGCCACACTTTCTCTTGAAGAAAGGTTGCAGTCTTGCCTCATCTTCTCCCTCCATTAAGGTGGTGGCGATTGCTCTCATGTAAGATATATGTTGCTAGTTTTACTTTCATTTGCATATCTAGTCCAGTACTTATCTCTAACTCTATCTCTATCTCTCATTATCTATCTTTAATACCACCACCACACTTAGATCTATCTCTAATTCTATCTTACTCCTCCTTTGATCTCTCTTGTTGTGTCCTAATTGTTTCATTGGAAGGTATTCAAGCAGCAACCTTGTCAATGTAATGAGTACAACCTTCTTGCGGAAAACAATTATGAGCACAAGGATAGTAACCATATCTTCATCTTCCACAAGCATCTCTCTCTCTTAAGGTTCTCATTCTCTTCCACAAACTCTAGAATCTCCTTTCCTTGCTACAGGCACTTCTCTCCCCGCAGTATCCTTATTGCCTAAGGGCAACAATAGGGCTTGGGAGAGAAACTCTCTTCTTCTTCTCCTTTCACTTCTTTCACACCTTTATCTTTGAGCATACTAAGTATATCATTGATGAATAACCATAATCCACATAGAGGTAATTTCTTTCAATTCCATTCAGTGCAATCTCTTAGGGTCAACATTTGGATTAGTCAAAAGATTCACTTTCAGCAACGCATAGTGTTTCTATTTGGTCCTGAAAGGCTCAACGAAATACTTCTCTCACCAGATCCCATCATACTACCTATTATTGACTATTACTTCTCTTTTGATGTGAATGTGGTTATTTTATTATGAATCAAGAGGATTTGTACTCACAACTACTCCCAATCGCTAGACAAAACATATACATTATAGTAAGCACAAAGCTACAGTTCCAAAGAGCAATCCGCAGCTTATTTGGACAACAAAGATTAAATATCATTAACTCATCCATTAACCCTTTTATCCTACCCATGATACGATATGATAGTAATCTCGATGTTTTCATTTTTGTTTTGTTCTGACTATCTTTCATGAGTTCTCTCCATCACGTGTGTGTTTGTAAGGAAAAGTGAGCGGCTTCTTTGGCTACATTTCTTCTTTAGCTCTAGAAGCTATGTTATCTACATCTTAGCTCTTTCTCATAACCCTTGAGCTTCCTCACAAACTCTCACAGCAAGAGGCCCGGTGCCTTCCTAGCAAGACCGCCTACTTCTTAACATATTTTTGGTGAACCCGACGCGAAACTGCCAGGGTGAGAGTTTGTGGGTAACCATGGGTGATCATGTTGAGCAACGAAGGCCATACAAGCGGTCGTCAACAGAATGGATCAGTTCAATGGCAAAGATTTAACCAAGTTCTTACACGAGTATGTGAAGGAGATGGAGTTGCATCGCGTGTTAGAAGGTGAGATGATTCAAAGTTGTGAGCTAGTTCTTTCTCCAGAAATTAGGGAGCATGTTAGGGCAATTAAAGATGGGCATGAGAGAAATTGGGAAGAACTCAAAGTAGCTTTAAAGGAGGAATATTTCATGGAGGACTCGGAGAGAGTGACCAAAAGGACATTCTTAGAATGGGTAGTCAAGCCAAAGCAAGGACTATCAATAATAGAGCTACTTAGGGAATTTGAGCGGCGCTATGCACAACTCACCGGGACAGAAAGGGCCACACTAGATGCAGAGAAGAAAAATATTTTCTTACAAGCTGCAGGTAAAGAGTTTCAAGAAAATTTGGAGCTTCTTCTTGAAGATAAAGATACTGAGCAAGTACTAAAGACCGACTGGAATGAGGTTGAAGGTGCTGTCTCAGTGCTTGCCAAACGACAAAGAAGAAGGGACAAGATGGTAGTAAACACTACAAGTCTTTCCACCTCAACTCCTGACAAAATGGTAAAGCCTACTTTTATCGCTCCTAAGTTTGATGAGTCCATGCTAGATGAGCTTGTGAAGGGAATGTGTGACTTGAAGGTGAAGCTTTCAAAGCTTGAAGAAAAAGGCCAACCATCAAGGCCACTTCCTAGGCAAAGACAACAGTCAAAAGAAGGGTTTGTTAATAGATGTATTTGGTGTGATAGTACAGACCATGTAAGAAGGTATTGTGATGATTTTAGTGATGCTTTGTCAAAAGATGTTGTCTTTTTTAAGGATGGTAAAATTCACTTAAGAGAGACAGGTCTACCCTTGAGAACTAACTTTGGGAAGAGGGGAATGCAAACCTTAGTTGAAGATATGGCAACTAACCGTGCCAGCTCTTCAGTTGAGGCAGCTACTTATGGAGTAAAATTTGAGCATTTTTGTGATGAAGAGGTGATTGACCATCATGGTCAAATTTGGCCAAATGTCATGCAATTAGCTAAAAAGGTAAAGCTTACAAAAGAGATTCTACATGAAGCAGGTGATTTCATACGTCTAGAAACAGGATGGAATGATCCAGTGGACTCATTGTCAGTGCATGCCCACATTACAAAATGCCAACAAAATGAGGCGATTGTAGAAGGGAAGCGCAGGCGTGAGAATGTTGATGAAGGACCATCAAAAAGAGATTCTAGAAGTGGGGGAAGAAGCAACTCAATGCCTTCTCAAACACCCTCAACACAAGGAGCATCTCCACCTGAAGTACTCATGGAGAAGTCTACAACAGGAAAGAAGAAAGAGCTAGCAAAAGGTAAGACAAAAGGCCCAACTTATAAACTACAATCTGATATTGAGGTTGCTACAGATTTAAAGAAAGTCTTGGAGGAGAGGATCTTAAATAGCAAGATTGAGTTTACTCTAGGAGAAGTTCTTGGAATTGCAAAGCGTGAATTCCATGAGGAGATCATTGACATCATCAAGAGGAAGAGGCAAACTCTTGCTGAAGTTTCTCATCCATAGTTTGAAGGGGAAACCTTAAAGACACAAGGGATACAGTTGCAAAATAAGGAGGAGGATGATGGAACTATGGTAGGATGCTACCAATCTAGTGGGAGAGTGAAGCAAGTGCATTTCTCAAATGATGATGAAGAAGTTGAAGATATTCCTAGGAGCTACTATTCACGAAGTCACTGGGCAAGGGCTACTACAGAAACTTTGGTCAAGGTAGGTGATCTTGAAGAGCCATTTGTTTCCTTGATTGACCATGGTTCAAAAATAAACATAATGTCAAAGAGTCTTTACAACAAGTGCAAATGGCCGATGGACACAGATCATGGCTGGATGGTAAAAGTGGCAAAAAATTCATCCGGTGAATTGTATGCAGCATGTCCAGGTGTGAAGGTGACAATAGGTGATGTAAAGATTGACCAAAACTTCTTTGTACAGGATACATCTTCATATTATCTCATCCTTGGATAGCCCTACATTGTGGGAGTTCGAATGGAAACAAAGGTAATGGACGATGGTTCAGCATATGCTAGGATATGCAGCAAAGATGGTAAATGAGATGTCCAATTTCTCATAGTTTGTGTAAACCTTGAAAGAAATCGTGACAACCTCAGAGAACATCCTCTACCAAAGGTAAGCAAAGAGTTTCATGATAATAGAGAAATGATGGGTTTTGGCCAAGTACCATTGTAAAGCGGGATTGCAGTGGTACAAAAAGAAAAAGGGTCTCGCCTAATCCAAAAATAGGTGAAACTTTCTCAATGAGCTCCTTGGTAACAAGGAATGGATCGGTATGTTTTACAAAACTTGAGGATTTGAAGAGATGTGAGAGGCAATATGTGCATAATGTACAAAATAGGCATGAAAAAGAGTGGGTTGCTAAAGCCTACTGAAAATGTTTTGGGTTTGTGTGAACGAGTTTCTTTTGTAGATACTATGGGTGAGCTTGATGCTATAATGAGGTCTAGTTTGCATCTTGAAAATGAAGTTGTGGAAGTTTGCTCTATGGAAATGTATCAAGTAATAGAAGCCTTTAAAGAAAGCCAAACAGTTGGCCCAGAAGTCCATGTTGAAACAAAATACAAGAGTGTAGCAAAGAAGGTGAAACCAGTAGCTGCCCTTTACCACCCAACAACAGGGAAAAGATTGAGCAGGCTTCTTTACAACCAAGTTTGAGGAATACCTTCACAAAGGAGTCTTTTCAAGAGTTGCAGATTGGTTGCGAGGAGTTTCTAACACAGGAGGAGACAAAGTGCTTCAAAGAAATGCTTTCAAAGCATGGTAAGGCTTTTGCATTTGAGCCACATGAGATAGGATGTGTTGATCCTTCTATTGTATCTCCTATGGTAATTTTCAAAATACCTCATGTGCCTTGGAATCTGCGGCCTATTTCGGTTCCAAAGGCTCATTTGCCAAAGTTAGTAGAGCTACTAAATGAGAAAATCAAAATGGGAATCTTGGAGCCTTCTTGTGCTCCATACTCAAACAGGTGGTTCACAGTTTCAAAGAAGAATGGTTCTCTACGCTTCATTCAAGATATGCAACTGATGGGAGCAAAGCGAACCCCGAACCCCCGACGGCCTCTAAAACACCGGGGACCGAATGGCGCGCCTCGAGCCTATCATGGTAAAGCAAACAGGGGGCACCACCTAGCTTCAACGGCTAGGACGCAAACAACACACCACCATAACAAAGTTTTCATCCAAGAGAGATGGATGCTTGGGAGCAATGATGAAGAGGAAAGGGAATGAGATCAAGTGAGAGAGAAAGAGAGAGAGGGAGGGGGTATAGCGGCTTAGTACTTAGGCACCACAAAAGGATGGCGAATCCGCACACCCTTCACACATACACAAGATCACTCCAAATACAAGACTAGGTGGCGATTCCGCACACCTCACATGGGCAAAACATTGCAAGAAAACATACTCACAAAACCTCAAGCTTTATTTAGAGAATAAGGGGATGAAGTGGGGAGCATAGGGTAGGGGAATGAGAAGGGAGAGCGTGGTAGAGCACATGGTGGATAGGTGGGAGTTGATGGCGAAGACTCGCACGAGGGTTACGGCCATCATCCTTCATTTAGTTTCCCTTCATCTTCCATAGCCCAAGGGTGTAGAGGTCATGCTCAAGATGAGCATGGTGATTGCGGTGACGGTGATGGTGTGGGTGTGTGTGTGTACACTAGGCGCATACAGTGCATAGTGTACTCTCTGGTGATGTTGTGTGTGTTCTTTAGTGTGATGGTGACCCCTCTTTATATATGGGAGGAGAGGGGAGAAATTCTAGAATTTAGAAATGAAGAAATCATTATCTACATAGGCCATGTGACTGTGGGCCCCACTTGTCTGGCTGTGTGTATATGTGCCAGAACAGCAGTCTCACGAGAGAGAGATGGGTTGATGAACAAAAGTGAGAGGTGACATGGAGAATAAAGTAATTACAAGAGGGGAGAGAGGGGAGTGTGTTCAGAGGTGAATCTGTGTGCAGATGTGTGTGAACACAAGAAAAATCAGGTAACCACCGGGTAGGGATGGGTATGTGGGCACCTTTTTCAGTGAAACTGAGTGTGTATGAGTGTGGGGGAGGTTATTTAGCTACAAGACAAGAGACATGGCACCCTTTAGAGAGAGAGGGGGGTATTTGGGTCATAGGATATGATAGGAGAGAGAAAGAGGAGGTGGGGTATACTATTTTGGAAGATAGGGTAAGTTGCATGTGAGTTAGGGTGCATTATTGGTGAGTTATAATGTATTATTGGTGAGGGGTGGGGTAGCTTGAGGGGAGAGAGAAAGGAGAAAGGACAAGGGGAAGAGAGAGGGGGTTGACCTTTTGAGTGGAGGAGGGGAAAAGGGACACACGGCGGGGCAACAGTGAAGAAAAAGGAGGCAAAGTGGGGATGGGGTGCCCCGCAGACATGAGGTGGCCTATTTTACCTTCCTTATATATTTACATAATCATACTTTATTTTTTTCTTACTTTTTCCAATGCCTTTTATCACTCCCTCCCTAAGAGGGGGTTTTCATGGGATGGGGACGAGAGAAGAGGGGTATGGGAGCTTGGCTTGTGAAAAGCCCCCATCACAACCAGTGAACGAGGTGACAATTAGAAATGTAGGTACAGGTCCAATTGTGGATGAGTTTGCAGAGGCGTTTGCAGGGAGGGCAATCTACTCAATGGGGGATCTCTACTCATGGTATGATCAATTTTAGCTTGCAATCGAAAGTAGAGACCTGACAACCATGAGGACACCTTTGGGTTTGGTAAGGATGTGTACCTTGCCATAGGGAGCAACCAACTCGGTTGCACATATGATGAATGGGATGAATAAGGTCCTACGTGACTTTATTCCTCAAATCACAATGCCTTTCA
This sequence comes from Adiantum capillus-veneris, assembly GCF_014529385.1. NCBI lineage: Eukaryota > Viridiplantae > Streptophyta > Polypodiopsida > Polypodiales > Pteridaceae > Adiantum > Adiantum capillus-veneris. Next base: position 77,860,527 of record NC_140946.1, read on the forward strand.
TTGATGATTTGCCTATCAAAGGATGTGAAGAAAGTGACAAAGATGAAGCTTTGGATCTCAAGGGATGTCGCAGGTTTGTGGTAAATCACATAAATGATTGTGATAAAATTTTGTCTACGTTGAAAGAAGTGAATCTTACATTGTCAGGGAAAAAGTCTATGTTTGGTGTCAAAGAAGTGCTCATTGTGGGGCACATGTGTGGGCCATATGGTAGGAAACCTTGTCCATCAAAGGTAGATGTCATCCAAAGAATGAAAAAAACATGCACTAGCATCACTGATGTTAGAAGGTTTCTTGGAGCATGTGTCTTCTATGTTATTTGGATTCCACATTATGCACATGTAGCTGATCCTCTTTATCAGCTGCTTAGAAAGAATCAGAAGTTTAAATGGACAGAAGCACATGTAAAATCCATGAAAAAGCTAAAGGAGTTGCTCCTGTCAGCAACAACTTTGAGAAAGGTAGACTATGAGTGTCAAAGGCCAGTAATTGTGACAGTAGACACCAGTCCTACATGGATTGGATGGGCAATAGGGCAAGATGACAAATAAGGACACAGGTATGTGGTAAGATTTGGAGCAAAGGTACTAAGTGCTCGCCAAAGAAACTATCCACAAATAAAGAGAGAGTTATGGGGTATGGTTACAGCCTTGAAAAGTGGGAAAGAGTACCTAATTGGTGCATGTGTGGTTGTAGAAACAGATTGTCTACCACTTTTTGGGATGTTTACAAGCTGCTCAATGCCAGACATTGCTATGTTGCGGTGGATTGCCTACATTAAATCCTTAAATCCTGAGTTTAAGCACATTGCAGGTAAAGACAATATAGTGGCAGATATGCTATCAAGGGCATTATAAATGGGTTGTGGCTCTAGTCACAATGCCTTTAGGACTCTGGCAAATGAGATTCTTGGTTCTTGCACGTGAGGACCTAACTAACTAGGTTGAAGGAAGAGCATTAAGAGCTAAAACCACAGAAGCTGTATGCAAATTTCTTCTTGATGAGGTGATTTGCCGCTATGGTTGTGTGGGAAAAATCACTGCAGATAGAGGTGAACCGGATGCCCAAGAAGCAAGGGAGTTCTTTTCTAGATTAGGAATCAAGATTTCTCTTACTACAGCTTACAACCTTGAAGGCAATGGAAAGAGTGAAAGAGGGCATCCTCCTATCATCAAAGCTTTGGCCAACGCTTGTGAAGGAAGAGTTGGTGAGTGGCCAAAACTGTTACCATATGCTTTATGGGCTGATCGTACAACACATAGCTCAGCAATTGGCTACATGCCTACGGAGCGAATGTATGGTCAAAATCCAGTGATGCCGATTGAAGAGACAATTCCCACATGGAATGTAATACCTTGGCAAGAGGGGCTTAGCAGGGAAGATCTCCTTGCACTGCGTATAAGGCAACTAGAGAGAAGACCTGGAGACATTGAAGCTGCAAAAGAACGACTCAAAAATGCAAGGTTGAAAAACAAGGACTACTTTGATAAGCGACATCGACTCAGGAGCAAAGCAATTGACAAAGGTGACTGGGTTTTAGTGTATGATAGTAGCCTTGATAACCAGCACACAGTCATGCGTAAGTTCTCAAAAAGATGGTTTGGACCGTATGTTATAAAGCATGTGCATGAAAATGCTACTTATAGCTTGTCTGAACTAGATGGTACAGAAGTAAAGATTCCCATTGCACGGAAAACGATCAAATTGTTTGAGAGAAGAGGAGACAATGATATAGAAGATGTTGATGAGGAAGAAGAGCAAAACACACGTGAAGATCAAAGTGAACATGAATCTCTGGAATCATCCAGTGAAGAAGAAAGCAAGGAAGATGTACAAGAGGGCTGATCTTACAAAGAGCCAACGTGGCACATAGCGAAGGATGTGCAGGTTTAGAGGGGGTGGATGTCGTGCTAAGGCACGTATATAGTGGGAATGGGCATTAAACGATTTATCTTGTGACTTTTTGATGCATAAGTATACTTCATATAATACTCATATGCATAAATAAAAGCTTTCTACCATACCTTAGTATTACCTTTGAAGTAATATAAATGTGCATTACTATTAGAAAGTATTGCAAGAAAAGTATCAATGATTGTGCCTCTTTTCTCTGGGGGAAAAGCATTTGTATATTTCTTCTAATATCTCAGCTATACCCTACCATATATAAATTAGTTTCTTCTTTTCACATTTATCTAATAATATAACCCTTCAATAATGCATACCTTCTTGGATACATACAAGAGGGAAGGGCCTACTAGAAGACTTTATGAAAAGGAAGATCCAAAGCTTCTTGGACCATCCCAATTTGAAAATCCCGACCTAAGAGCATGGAGAAAAGGCCAAAACCAAGCCAAACTCTTTTAGTAGGCCAATTTTGCCTTTTGAAGCATGTCAATCCGAGTTACAGGTCAAAAGTTACAGGGAAACCAATGAAAAACCCTCTCACAACTACACTGCAAGAAGAGATGGTAAACAGGTGAATCAAGTGAAAAGAGGGAATCTTGGTATTTTTCCATAAAATAAGATATTTGGAGGATAAAAGAAATAAACATGTGAATGTGACACCTCAAAGATGCCTTGAAGGACAAGACACACAAGTTGGGACCCCCTACTGGAGCCACACAGAAGATGCCTAGGTGGGGCCCACATACATCATGCACCCACATGGAGCCTCAACGACTAAAAATTCTGAATTTCATGATATTTTGAGTCCTAATATTTCCCATTTTAATAAATATCCAAAGAACATTTGATTTGGGCTAACTCTTTAGCCTAATCAAGTGATTATGTAAAACATGACTCCCTCACCTATAAAAAGGGCAACCTTCTCTTCATTGAGGCAAGTTATGAGTGAGTGAGAATAGCTCAATTCCATAGTGACACACTCATCTTAGTGCCACACTTTCTCTTGAAGAAAGGTTGCAGTCTTGCCTCATCTTCTCTCTCCATTAAGGTGGTGGCGATTGCTCTCATGTAAGATATATGTTGGTAGTTTTACTTTCATTTGCATATCTAGTCCAGTACTTATCTCTAACTCTATCTCTATCTCTCATTATCTATCTTTAATACCACCACCACACTTAGATCTATCTCTAATTCTATCTTACTCCTCCTTTGATCTCTCTTGTTGTGTCCTAATTGTTTCATTGGAAGGTATTCAAGCAGCAACCTTGTCAATGTAATGAGTACAACCTTCTTGCGGAAAACAATTATGAGCACAAGGATAGTAACCATATCTTCATCTTCCACAAGCATCTCTCTCTCTTAAGGTTCTCATTCTCTTCCACAAACTCTAGAATCTCCTTTCCTTGCTACAGGCACTTCTCTCCCCGCAGTATCCTTATTGCCTAAGGGCAACAATAGGGCTTGGGAGAGAAACCCTCTTCTTCTTCTCCTTTCACTTCTTTCACACCTTTATCTTTGAACATACTAAGTATATCATTGATGAATAACCATAATCCACATAGAGGTAATTTCTTTCAATTCCATTCAGTGCAATCTATTAGGGTCAACATTTGGATTAGTCAAAAGATTCACTTTCAGCAACGCATAGTGTTTCTATTTGGTTCTGAAAGGCTCAACGAAATACTTCTCTCACCAGATCCCATCATACTACCTATTATTGACTATGACTTCTCTTTTGATGTGAATGTGGTTATTTTATTATGAATCAAGAGGATTTGTACTCACAACTAATCCCAATCGCTAGACAAAACATATACATTATAGTAAGCACAAAGCTACAGTTCCAAAGAGCAATCCGGAGTTTATTTGGACAACAAAGATTAAATATCATTAACTCATCCATTAAACCTTTTATCCTACCCATGATACGATATGATAGTAATCTCGATGTTTTGATTTTTGTTTTGTCCTGACTATCTTTCATGAGTTCTCTCCATCACGTGTGTGTTTGTAAGGAAAAGTGAGCGGCTTCTTTGGCTACATTTCTTCTTTATCTCTAGAAGCTATGTTATCTACATCTTAGCTCTTTCTCATAACCCTTGAGCTTCCTCACAAACTCTCACAGCAAGAGGCCCGGTGTCTTCTTGGCAAGACCGCCTACTTCTTGACAACGCTACGCGCGCACCGTTGGTCGGAATCGAGTTTGGAGAAGTGCAGCATGTTGCCCCCGACGAGAACTACGTGCCAATACCTACATTGCGTGCGTACGGTCCGGTTTTGTGAGCTCCATCTACGAGCTTCATGCGGTGATTCTGTGAGCATACGTTGTCTGTTTTTGCATTGCAGCATATCCACGCGTTTGCATTGAGTAGAGCTACACATTAGGCACTTTAGTTTTTGAAAACAATGACCTGCAATTTCGGCCAGACATCCTACGTGATTTTGCACCGGGCGTTTTGGGTTGGGATTTTGGTTCATAGACCTTAAGGAGAGCGACCTATTGGTGTTAGTAGGGTCTCCTTCAAGCTCTATGGCGTTTCGAGACCGTTTGATGGGTATTTGGCTCTAGGAAGCGTTGTAGGAAACCTCTTCTTATGCAGTCCTGAAGGCTGTAGCTTAGACATTGGGTAGAGACCTCTATAGGAATTAGTTAGGAGTCGGTCGAGTGTAGGTTAACACCCTATGCTTGCTTCCACGCGCCTACGGGTCGAGCTTTGTCCTTAGCTGACAAATCTTGTTAGGTGAGTTCTCGCTGTGCTGACGTCCGTTGCGGCGTATCCGTCCAACAGAGAATTTGAACAAGGTCCACCACTTGTCCAACCTAGTACCAAGAAGGATTGAGTTTACAAGGTATTGTTTGGAGGTCCTTATAGTCGACTGGTCTCAAGGTCCACCACTTGTGGTAAGGGTCACCAACTAGTGTATATATTCATCCAAAGAAATACACGTATTTTTGTTCTACATGTCCTAGTTTCAGCCATTTATGTCCATTAGGTGTATCACCAAACAACACTACTTTTGTTGAGAAATAGAAGTTACAATCATATCTACAAATGGATTAGAGGAAAATCAGCTCAGCATAGATCCAGAACTAGCTACAAGAATCGACTTTAACACATCACGCAAGTAAGTCTTCCATTCAAGTTCACTAGTATTACAATGTGTTAGTTATCTGTGATATTTATGTATGTATATATACTATGTATGCATATTGTAATTAAGTGTAATTGTGTATCTACATTATGTATGAGTATTACAATGAAACAACACAAATATACATACATACACATAGATAACACAGACACACACATACATGAGCATGTATTTTCAAGAGAGAGACAGCAAGATACAGAGGTAGATAGATAGATAGAGAGAGAGAGAGAAATACATGTTTTCTAGAGAGAGGAGAGAGAGAAAGATAACAAATTTCACTGTGTTTATGCATGTGGAAGAGAGGAAGACGATGTGTGGGAATATGTGCATGTATTTTTAAGAGAGACAGCAAGATAACAGATTTCATTGTGGTTATGTATGTGGAAGAGAGGAAGACGATGTGTGGAAATATGTGTATGTGTGTGAGAATACTTTTAAACTATGTATCTTTGTCTTTTGACGAAAGTGTGTGTGTGCAAGAAAGAGTTAGAGAGAACCATCTTCTCTATATGGAGAAAGATAGAGAGTGAGAGAGAGAGAGAGAGAGAAATAACTATTTTCCTCTATTCGTGAGGCGTGCAATGTCTCCTGAGAAGAAGCTATGCCCGATGTTGCCCTTCTAGAAAGTGTTGCGTACGATGTTGTTTCTTTATCTTCATCAAGTCCTCCGTGGTCTTCATCTCCGAAACATTGAAGGCCACCGTTGACGCCAAGCTTAACCGGATTGTTCCCAGTGCCTTTCGATCAAGGACAATCCATGCTTCATCTGCCATTGTTGCGGGCTTCTTCGCAAGACCTCCTAGTGGCAAATAGAGGTCCTTTTGGTAGAGATAGTCTTCAATGTGCGTCAATCCTGTTCGTTGTGTACGATGCCGGGTTTGCTCCTCTACGCGCGCGTATACTCCAACTGTGTGTGATCCGCGTACGCTTTCTCTGTGTTTGCTGATTGTCTGCTTTGTCTGTGTGCGTTGCTCGTGCGCTCTCTCTGTGCCTAATCTTGATAGGGTTTATTAGAATGCCACGTAAGCTACAAGTCCACGTTTTATCATAGGATTAAAAAAAAACAAAAGCATTATAAAACATTAACCAATTCACATGGCCAAAATTAAAGAAATTGTGGTTGAAAAGATGCAAAACATGTGTAACTCTATACTAGGAATTCACTTTAAAAAAATAATCTACCGCCCCTTGACCCCGCCCGGGGTGCTGTCCCGGACCCCGCCCGGAACAATATCCCAAAATCAGCCTCCCACGCCCCATCATCGAGAGCGCTATATTCCACATCCCCATCAAGAGCGCTACCCCCAAACCTCACGTGGAAGCGCTGCCTCGTCGGATGCACCCCATTGTGGCATTGCCCTAAGACCCCGCATCTAGAGTGCTAAATGGAAACATTCTTCATTAGTGAAATCTTGAACATAAATTATATTTATCATATACTTAAATATAATAAAAATATTTAACATAATAACTATACTACTAATTTACTAAAGCACTTCTAGATTATGTTCCATACTATATTTAAGGTGCCAAAGATTTGGCCTTATGGTCCTAGATTTAGCCAAGTGGTCAACACATATAGGACCAAGTGCACACTGTGCCAAGAAACTTGGCCACCAGTTCACTTGCCAAAGTTTAGGCCACATGGTCAATCCTAAGTTTCCAATGTTCTTATAATGTCATAAGAGACAACAGTTCTTTTTTGTCACATTTTGCCTCGTGGAAAACCTAGGCTTGTTTTCACATACTCAGGCACTTCAAACCATAAGAAATTTTCATTACTCTTCGGCAACCCTTTAGTTCAAGTCTTTGAAAAAACGTTGTTTAAGGCCACCCTAAACCATTTTCATTTAGGGGTGTCTAAAACTAGCTTTTTGGCAATTCGGGAAGAAAACGGTCAAAGTTTTATACTTAGTTTTAACCACTTGACCAATTCAAATATTGGAAAGCAAGGTCTTGCAATACTTTCCTTTGGACATCACACATTAAAAATAGGTCCCTCACTTGTCCAAGCTATGCTCTAATACAATAAAGGGCTTTTGGTCTCAAGATGCACCACTTTACCAACCTTTATTCCATTAAAGAAGCTAGCTCTACTTAGGCATTTAATAGCAAGGTCCTGTAGGAGTTCACATTGAACATTTTCCATGACAGCTAGGTCCACCACTTGTCTAAGCTATGCTCTAATAGAGCAAGGGGGTTTTGGTTTCAAGATCCACCACTTGTCCAAACTTGATTTGGGAAGCAAGGTCCTATAATAGTCTGCTTTGGACATTCACCATTACAACTAGGTCCACCACTTATCCAAGCTATGTTATATTACACTAAGGAGGTTTTGGTTTCAAGGAGAACCACTTGTACGACTTTTTTTTTGCAAGTAAGTCCTTTAAATAGTTCACCTTGGACCTTGGACATTGGATACTACAACTAAGCCCACCACTTGTCCAAGCTATCCTCTAATATAGACAAAGGGTTTGGGTTTCAAGATTCACCACTTTTCCAACCTTGCTTCCATTAAAGAAAGGAGGGGCATTATAACTAGGTCCACCACTTGTCCAAGCTATGCTCTGATATAGAAAGGGGATTTTGGTTTCAATAATCCACCACGTGTTCAACCTTGCAAGACTCAAGGGATACTTGGACATTGGAAAGCATAGTCCTATAGTAGTTGATAGGTGGCAGTGGGTATTACAACTAGGTCCAACCTATGCTCTAATATAGCAAAGAGGATTTGGTTTCAAGGTCCACCACTTGTCCAACCTTGCTTCCATTAAAGAAAGGAGGGGCTACGTAAACATTGGCAAGCAAGGTAGCAAGGTCCTAAGGTATTTCACCTTGGATAATGGGAATTATAACTAGGTCCACCACTTGTCCAAGCTATGCTCTGATATAGAAAGGGGATTTTAGGTTTAAGATCCACCACGTGTTCAACCTTGCAAGGCTAAAGGGATACTTGGACATTGGAAAGCATAGTCCTATAGTAGTTGATAGGTGGCAGTGGGTATTAAAACTAGGTCCACCACTTGTCCAACCTATGCTCTAATATAGCAAGGAGGCTTTGGTTTCAAGATCCACCATATTTCCAACCTTGCTTCCATTAATATAGCAAGGAGTATTTGGTCTCAAGGTTCACCACTTGTCCAACCGATGCAAACCTTTTTCATGTTGTAGCATGATTTTTTGTTTGAAGAGTATTTTTCTATGACTATGGATTTAACAATGTAATCTTTTTCACTTACAGGATGGACTTCAAATCTAGGGAGAAAGTACATATGATACTTGACAATGAAATTGTTGGTATCCGTTGTGTGTGTAGAACAGATCCAGATTCCACTTGTGGTGGTACAAAGATAGGGCAAGGAAATGTCTCCATACTAGTGGAGGAATGCTTGAAGGATGTGGTCATACCTTTTCCTACAATGGATACTTCATCTCTCCAAGGTTCATTATGGAGTGTTGTTTGATAGTCAAAGATTCTTTTGCAATCTTCTATATTGAATGGGAACTTAATTGATCCACAGGAAAGCTACAATGGTGATGAAGAACAAGGTCATTCTGGTCCTCTAGTTACAGATGCAATACCTATAACAAGCCAAAAATTTGAAGCAGTGATTCGAGAGTCTTGAAGAAATCAGAGGGTCCTTTTAAAAGATGACACAATGATGCAAACCATGAATGAAGGGACCATCTTATATGTTTTTTTTTTTTCCTAGAAAAAGATCCTTCTATTAGTTAATGAAAACTGCCCATAAGGCTACATCCACCTCTGTAAGAGAGGGCTACAACACGCATGATGGGGAGACTCTCCCAATGAAAAAACAACATATATACAATGGGGCTAAATCAAGAAATGGGAGGAGGGAAGAGCCACACAGGTGGACAGTAGTGCCATCTGAGCACCCCTTGGACCATGGTGTAGAAAGGCCTAGGGCGCCAGAGTCGAAGGAAAGCCTCGCGGCGCTCCCGCATGCGGTCGGAGCTGCCCTGTGGTCCCTCAAGCTGTCCTCTGAGAGTATGGATCAGCTCTAGCCAAAAGTCACGAACAGTCTCTGCTGGTGGCACAGGGCGAGCCTCAAAGATGCGGAAACAACGGGCCCGCCAGATGAACCAAAGAGCTAGGACGCTGATGAGCTCCCAGCACTCCTCTCTCTCATTGCACCACTCCTGTGGAGTAAGGTTTGTAGCAGGCTAGAGTGCAGGTCGCCCCCCCCGTATCACTATCATCCTGCTGGTGGAAGATAGCTCAAACTGTAGTGCCGGGCCCGTGAGGGTGGACCAAGCCACTGCCCCCCAAGTGTACTGTCGAGACGCGGAGAGAGCAGGCATCAGCCAAAGAACTCGTAGCCACACCTGCTGGGCTGAAGGACGGTCCCAAAGACAGTGTCGCTGACTCTCCACCAACTGATCACAGGCTGTACATGCGGCCGAGAGACCACTATGCACAAGCCAGCTCCCTACTGCTGTGGCTCTGTGTGCAACCAACCACTGGAACAAAGTGACGCACCTCGGCTGTCTGGAGTCCCACAGCCTCTGCCAAAAAGCTGCCAAGAACTCAACTGTGAGACCCTCCTCCTGCCAATGACGTGCTGCAGCGGGGCGGGCCTCTCTCTGCGCTGCAAGTATATGACGTCCAAGCCGAACAGTGTACTGGAAGAAAGGGACTCCTGGGCGGTCTGCAGAAGAGAAGGGATCCCTCCATAGCCACTGACCAGGATCCCACTGTACTCGTGCCAGTGGACAACACTCCCAAGCCCATAGCCTCCAGTGTCCTGTCACGAGAGCTGCTGGGTCAGGGTCTATGACGCAAGTCCTCCCACAGATGCCCACAACTCAGATCCTCTAGAAACAGCACTTTGCTACCTGCGGGGCCTCTACTGTAACTCGCTGTAAATGCCCCCCACCCTGAAGCTCAAAGAACAGGGCTAGGACAGTCTTTGAACAAGCCTTGACTGAGATGAGAACCTCCAGTCGTGTGAAGGCTCCCATCCATCGGGGTGCTACTCGCTCGAGAGGCGTGAGCCACTGAGCTGGAACTGACTCTGAGATGTCCTGACACATGCTCTGAACCCCTCTCATGCCCTGTAGTTGGACACCCTGCACCTCCTCTGACAAACCTGTGAACTCTAGCCAGTCACCTAGAGAGAGCGCTGGACCTGCTGCCATGGGACCCCATGAAACATGAGTCCTACTCCCAACCAAGTGGCCTCTCTGAGTGCTAACCATGCGGTTCCAGACGAGGGTCTGTCGTAAGCGCTCCTCCGTGCATGTCGGTTGTCTCTGCTCTAGGCCACGCCGTAAGAGCTCCCAAGAGCGAAGCAAACTCACAGCGAATCGGTCCTCCAGTCTCCTGCTCAAACCAACTCGGTGTAACTCTGTAAAGATCCATCTAGTCGAAGGTTGCCAAGGGCCTCCTGACTGAGGCACCCTGGCACGAAGCCTCTGCAGCAAGAACTCTTTCCAAGGCTCCTCGCCTAGAAGAAGTCCTCTGACAACGAACTTCCCAAGAAGGGCTCTGCTCTGCTGTGTTGGATCAATGAGATCCCAAGCCCTCCCTGAGAACAAGGAAGTGTGATGACCGACCAAGCCACCTTGGCTCGGGTAACCTGAGTGTCGCGACCTGACCAAAGGAAGTTCCTGATCAGCCTCTCTACCTGGCTAATACAAGAACTCGAGAAGATCCGGCAAGAAGTGATGTACTACATAGTTGCCAACAACACCTGGTTGGCAACTACTACTCTACCAGCCAGCGAAAGTCGTGCTGGACTCCAGTGTAACAGCTTTCTCCTGATGGACAGGAGAAGAGGATCAATCTGCTACTCGGGGGACAAATCCAAACCAACCTGACAACCCAAGTATCGAACTGCAGTCCCTGGGGGAATCCACCTGAAACCCTCTCCTGGAATCCACTCTGGCACAGGAGCACTGCCAACCGAGAAAGCCACTGTCTTTCTCCAGTTGATCAATGCACCCGATGCACAGCAGAAGGTCTCAAGAGCCTGCCCACACCTGTGTAATTTGGCCTCCTGGCCCTCTAAGTATAAGGCTGAGTCGTCGGCAAACTCAGCGTCCAGAAGCTCATCTCCCCGTATCGGGAGTGCTAAGCCCCTCAAACCAACCTGCTGTGACACCAAAAATCTCCTCATCGCCTCCGCATAGAACAAAAAAAGAAAGGGGGCAAGAGGACAACCCTGTCTAACCGATCGTGTGAGCATGACGCTCACCTCTACCTCCTGCGAAAAGCACCTGACTGTGAGCCTGTCTGTACAAAGCTGACACCCCTCTGATCCAAGCATCTGAAAAGCCCATCCTGTGAAGCTTGCCCTCTAGAAAGTCCTAGTCAACTCTGGCGTATGCCCTCTCAAAATTGAGAAGAAGAATCACAAGGTCCTCCCCACGGAGACATGCCAGGGCAGAAGCCTCCCAGACAGTGAAGATGTTGTCAAGGATACTGCGTTCCTTGACAAAACCTGTCTGAGTCCCATGTATAAGGCTCTCCAAAAGTGGCTGAATCCTCAAACTCAGAGCCTTGGCAAGAATTTTGTAGGCTGATTTGAGGATGGTGATGGGGCGCCACTGTCGAATCTCATCCAAGGAGCCACCCTCCTTTGGAATGAGGTAAATCAGGCCCTCACTCATGCTATCTGGCATCACTCCTGTGTGCAGAATGTACTGAAAGGCACTACAAAGATCTGGACCAAGCAAGTCCCAGTACTCCAAGAAGAAGCTGGGAGTCAGCCCATCCTCACCTGGACAGCTACCACGAGGAAGGGCCCTAAGAGCCGTATGCAGCTCCTCAAGCTGAAGAGGTATCTCTAGCCTCTGGCGCATCTCCTCAGTCAAAAGACAAGGCATCTGCGCCCAAACCTGCTCCCTGTATGCATCCTGTCTCTCTGACTGGGGCTCAGCCGTCAGTAGCTCACGGTGAGGCGGTCCGGGGCGGGCAACAAGAAGAGCAACCTCTAGACACCCTTCAAGGCTCCCGTGCTGCTCAATGGGGTTGGGGCACAACACAACACAAACCAAAACAACAAACCCACAGCCAAATCCCAACTACACAAGGGGCACCACCTAGTTTAAGGGCGAAGTAGGACGCAACAAAGGAGAATCGTTAGAGCAACCCACAAACAAGCAAGGAATTTACACTAACCCTAACACCAATGGAACACTTTCACACACTAAAACACGAGAGAGAGAGAGAGAGAGAGAGAGAGAGAGAGCGAGAGAGAGAGAGAGAGAGAGAGATAGTGCTCGGGCTGCTTTGAAACGTATCGGCAATGATCAAGCAAACACAACTATATATTTAAGAAAGAGAGAGAAAGGGGGAGGGGGTGCTTGTTGCATTAATACCTTCTTACAAATCTGTCATGACAAATCAAAGTGAGATTAGTATTTGTTCAACATAGCTTGCGTAAATTTCACCACAACACATCACAAAAAAAAGCCACCCCAATCACTGTCTTAAAGCCAGGGGAGTCCTCTCCACCCTGTCGCCCTCTTACAGTATGTGGGATTTATGGCTAGATTGATGACAACACCAGAGACAAGCTATCAAGAACTTAACAAAAAACACCAAGACACTTACGCATCATTGTTGTCCATTACTTCACGTTGGAAGGGAGACAAAGTGTCCAAGCTTAGCCCAAATCCACCCTCCTTGATTCAGCAAATGTTGGGCTTACACTAGTAGGAGAAATGATAGATTTCCTACTCTCAATTGAATGATCACTCTCTCTCTTACAATGGCATAGAGTTCCCTTGCTAATCCCCTATTACAACACATGCACATGCATAAGACAATGAGCTTCCACTCAAGAGCTCCTTCTAGAGAGGTTGAGCTTGGCTTCTCAAGCTATAGCATAGTGCTCTTGCTTATGGCTCCCCCTTTGTGCTAGCTACACCCTCCTTTTATAGCAATTTTGAAGGCTAGGGTTACTCCTCTAACCATGGTTGGGTTAGATTTTCAGCAATTTATCTAATTTCTTTTGCTTGGAATTATCAAGAAGTTGGTGAGGAAAGAGAGAGGAGAGAAATGGAGGTGATAGGACTTTTCATAGTGGGTTAGTGTTAGTAGAGTTAGTATCAATTTACAAATGGAATTGGATATTTACAATGGGAGTATCCATGTAGGATACAAATAAGGAAGAAAAAAACTCTTAAGAGGTAAGAAAAGGTGGCTTTCTTACAAGGTTGATGCTCCAAGTGTCTTGAGTAGGGCAGATTTTGACGCTTGTTGACGGTCCACTAGCTTTGACGGTACATTTTTTCTCCACTCTTGACCTTCCTTGAGAGACAAGGTAATTGAAGCTGAGTAATCAACCACCATGATGCTGTCTTTTAAGAGAAGAGGATGAATTTTGTGGTTTTTTTGATAGATATGGGTAAATTGGAGGAGGAAAAATGAGACTAGGTGGTCAATTTTTGAATGGAATTGTGTGTGGGAGGTATGAGTTCACCATGGTTTCTCTAATTCTTCAAGGTTGAGGAGAAGGTGAGTAGGGTGCAGAGAGGAGTGGTGAGAGAGGTGGGGATGATGAGTGGAGAAGTGTGTGTGAAAGAGGAAAATGATAAAGTGGAAGAGAGAGTGTGGCTGCATAGTATGGGAAAACTGGGGTCCACTAAAAAAATCATAGCTCACAGCTCGTAGCTCAAAAAAATATGAAAAAATTTGAGGCAAAAGTTCAGCCCACGAGCTACAACTTTTGTTTGTATCACCTTTTCAAATTCGGAGAGCAAGTGAACTTTAAAAATTCAGCAAAACCGACCGTTTTTTTCCACTGCAAGGTCCTTGTGGGGTCCTTCTTTGGATGATTCTTTTGAATACCTCCAAGAGTGAGCCCTCCATAGTGCATGTATGCATGACACCTACCCTTGACCTTATTTGGTAGGTCTGTAATTGAAGATATTGTTGAGATTAGGATATAAGTGAATAGTACAACTAAGAAAATCAAATATTGAGGGGTCTAAAAAATATGTACATGTCAAATATAAATAATATAAGTGGAAAAAATATAAAGGGGTCAAAAGAAATCTCTCTCATTATGAGGCTACCATAAAAAGATAAATATTTTTGGTGTTCCAATTTTTTAGAAAAAAACAAAATAGATGTAGGAAGGGAAAAATCAAACTAGTGAAAAAATATACACATAAATAAAACTAGTTTTTTTGGATTTTTTTGGGGTGGAGTTACACCAAATATAAGAGGAGCTTACATGAAAATATTTCTATATGGAATAAAGAGTATGAAAAATGGTAAGAAAAAATTGTGGTAATGGTGAGGCAATGTACAGAGCATAAATAACACACACCTAGGTAGAAATATTTAAATAAATACCAAAATAATTATGAAAAAATCTTTTATTTAGGCCCTATATATAAAGAAATATTTACATACGCATGGGCCATAATATACTTATATTTTTTATTTTTATTTTATTTTTTTTTTTGGCTCAACTAGCCCACTGACTAGCTAATTGAGGGTTTTTTAAGAAGATATGGGAAAAGTCCCGTGACTCACGCACGCCTATGTACAGTGAAATGGTAGGGATAGCCACAGTGTTTGGGTGATTTTGGTAGGGTGAGGTAACTCACTGTGGTAATTAGAAAGAGCCGAAAAAACGGCTATCATTAGCCCTCCCCCTGGATGATGGTATATTCATGTACCATCATAGAGCATCTTTTCCAAAGAGAGTGCTTCAGAGTCCTTGACAAGATCTTCATTGTTTGGCCCCTCAGAATTTTGGCTGGAGTTACACTCACGCTTCATGTAACAATACTTACATGAGACAGCGGCCTTTGGACAGATCTTTGGTAGATCCTTTGGTAGAAGGCGACTCAAATAGGGCTTCAAGCGATACCCGTTTACTTTCCTGGAGTGCTCTTTACCATTCAAGTCCATAAGCTGATAGTAACTTGAATTGAAAGCCTTCTTGACTATGTATGGCCCTTGCCATCTTGTTTCAAATTTGGCATCAAAACGATTATCGAGTCGATTGTCATACCTTAGCACAAGATCTCCTTCATTGATGCCTTTGTCCTTCAGTTTCTTGTCAAGCTTCTCCTTTGTCTGTGTGGCTTTCCTCTTATAGCACTCGTATGCTGCTTCTCTTTTCCACTCAAGCTCAGCTAAGGTAAGAAGTCGATCCATCCATGCTTCTTGATCATCTTGTGCTAATTTGCCATGAAGTCGCATTGTTGGAATGTTTAGCTCAATTGGCTGTAAAGCCTCTTGACCATAGACCAAGTGAAATGGTGTGAACTCCGTGGCTTCCCTATATGTGGTTCGATACGCCCACAAGGCACCATCCAAGAAGTCATCCCACAAATTTGTCTTGTTTTTCACCATCTTTCTAATGATGCCTGCAATGACACCATTAGCTTTTTCTACCAAACCATTTGATTGGGGATAGTAGGGTGTACTGTGACGATGTAGAATGTGAAGTTCTTCACAGACTTCTGTGAGCAATCCCTTTCTAAACCCTGGACCATTATCAGAAACAATCTCCAAAGGTGTGCCAAATCTACAACAAATGTGAGTGTAGACGAATTTGCTCACTGTCTTCTCATTTACCTTTGCCACACTTTGTGCTTCCACCCACCTAGTCATATAGTCTACAGCCACTAGAATGTAGAGTTTACCATTTTTTTTCCTAGGCAGAGGACCCATAGCATCAATGCCCCACTTTTCAAACGGTCCATTTGCAAGCACGATTTTCCTTGGACCATAAACCAATCTTCTATTCCCATTTACCTGACAATTGTGACAACTTTTACACCAATGTTGGACATCCACATGCAGACTTGGCCAAACATACCCCGCAAGCAAAATCTTCTTCACAGTTAATTCTTGGGCAAAATGACCACCACATGCTTCGTCATGCAAACCTTTTAGAATGGCTGGAATTTCCTCAATAGTTGGTACTCTTCTGCATACTTGATCCCTCCCTCTTTGATAGAGGGAGCCTTCTAGGAAGAGATATATGCTTGCCCTCTTCATGAGTCTCCTCTTCTGAGCCTTCGTGAAGTCTTGTGGAAACTCGCCCTCCAAAATGTAGCTAATAATGGGAGTCAATGACTCCAATCCCTGGTATCTCGGTTTCTTGACGGTTGCTGCCACCATGATGACCTGCACTTCTTTATTTACACATGCAACGGCTTGTTGTGCAAGTAAATTAGCATCTTCATTTTGTTTCCTAGGAATATGATATAATTGCACCTCCTCAAATTGATTAAACAGCCTACGAATGGCATGAACTTTTGTCCTTAAGCTTTCATTCTTGCATGCCCAAATGCCTAAAATCTGTTTAACAATGAGAAGTGCATCTCCTTTTACCATGAGACGTTGTATCCCTTGGCCAATACACATCTTCAAACCATGAAGTAGAGCGTCATATTCTGCTTCATTGTTGCTAGCTGAACTTGGTAGATTGAACTTCTCTTTCATGACCACCTCTCCACTTGGGTTGAGCAACACTAGCCCTCCCCCTGCTTTTCCTGTGGCTCGACGAAAAGCTCCATCAAAGAACAAGGTAAAAGAATTAGGAATACTTTTTGGTGGTGGCAATGGTAGGGTCTTTACTTCAGGCACCTTAATCTCCTTTTCGTGCACCCTATAAGTGAGAATCCCTGCCAATTGTGCACGCACACTATCTTCTACCTTGAAAGAGTATTGAAACTCTTGCAACTCCATAATCCACTTTGAGATCCTAGTACTAAGATTCATTTGAGATGACACCCAAGGGAACAAATTTTCTGCAGTGAGAATTACAAAAGGTTTTGGTAGCAGGTAGGATCTAAACTTTCTCACCGCAAACATGAGAGAAAGCATCATGAGTTCTGCTTCTGTGTAGTCTCTCTCCAAAGCATTCATGACCCTACTAGCAAAGTAGATGGGTCGCATCCTTGTACTGTGGGGATCTTGTTGTAGCAACACAGCACCAATTGTTTCTTTCCCAGCACTAGAGCTAACAAAGAATGTGTACTCCCAACAAGGAGGCATGAGTGTTGGTAGCTCTGACAAAATGACTTTAATGTTACAAAAGTACTCTTCAAGCTCATCAGACCATGCAAATTCTACTTGTTGTGTCAACTTTTGCAAAGGATGAAGCAACTCTGAAGCTAAGTGAATAAAGCGTGACATATACTTCACTTTTTGAATGAATGATATGACCTCTTTGAGATTCTTGGGTGAGGGGAGCTCAATAAGAGCCTTTGCCTTTGAAGGATCCACCTCAATGCCTTTATAGGAAACCTTGTGACCAAGCAAGATCACTTCATCCTCAGCTATGTGACACTTGTCGGGGTTGAGTTGACCTCCCATGTCATAGAGCTTCTTTAAACCTTCTTCTACCCTTTGTAGATGCAATGATTTTGAGCTATAAATGCAAAAATCATCAATAAAAACCCTAATGGACTTTCCAAAGAATGCTTGAAACACCATGTTCATGAAGCGTTGGAAAGTTGCAGGAGCATTTGTCAGGCCAAATGGCATGACTCTAAAAGCATAACAACCCCAAGGAGTGATAAAGGTTGTTTTCAACTGATCCTCCAATGCGATACCTATTTGAAAGTAACCCGAGTAGCCATCACACACAGTGTACTTCTCATGACCAGCTACTTCATTTAGTATCTCATCCTGAAATGGGAGGGGAAAGTGATCTCTTTTTGTTGCCTCATTAAGTGGACGATAATCCACACACACCCTCCACTTGTCGTTTTTCTTAGAAGTGACAACAATGGGAGAGACCCACTCTGAATTCTCCACTGGATAATGAAACCTGCTGCTAGAAGCTTTCTTACGTCCTTGAGTAGATCCTGCTCCTTAATGACTCCTAGCCTTCGTAGCTTTTGAGCCTTAGGTGTGGCCTCTGGCTTCAACTCAATCTTGTGTTGAACAACATCTACTCCACGCACATCGGTGTAGTCTTTAGCAAAAAGCCTCGGAAATTTCCTTAGCACACATTTGAACTCCTCTCTTTCATCCTTTGTAAGTGTTGCAGACAACATACCTTCTAACATTCCTTCATCTTCCACCTTTTGGTTCTCTTGAGGACCTACCTCCTCCAAGCCTTGACAAGAGGTCTCTTGGTTGCTTGGCTTAAACCTTACCCCCATGACTTCGATGGAAGACTCCTCTTCAGTAATGCTACCGCTACTTTCTTCTTCTGAAGTGCTATCGGTCCAACCTTCTTCCGTCTCACTTTGAGATGATTCTTCATGGAGCTCCTCTTGGCGTTGCTCCTTCATGTCAAAGACAACCTTCTTATGATTTTCATTCCTGCAAATTAATTTCCCACTCTCCCAATCCTGCAAAGCTCGCATTTTCATTAGCCATGGTCTTCCTAGGATAAATGGGTAACCATTTCCCTTGGTAGACATGACATAGAAATCCACTGCCTTCTTAATGCCAAAGGCCTCCACAAAAACATTTTTACAAATGCCTACGCACCTAGCCTTGCTATTGTTTGCCATTTTCACTTTGATTTCAGGTGTCTCATGGATGTGCATGCCTAGTCTTTGCATGAGCCCTTCTGTCATAATGCAAATTTGTGCACCCCCATCCACTAGACCTTTCCTAACCAATTTCCTTTTATGTAACAATCTAGCACAGGTGTAATATCCTCGTTCATTTCAGCATGTGCAATTTTTACAACAAGAAAACTCTCTTTTACCTTTCTCCTAGTGCTAACTGCCTTTGTTAAATCCCTCCTAACTTGTGGGCATAATGCAAGAAACTGAGGCCATGAGATATCAGGACCCTTACCTCGCATGTCTTCCAACAGGTTGTATGGAGCCATACCATGTCCAAGAGGGAAGTCTTGGAGATTGATACGACGTCGAGTCCTCTTAGCTTCCTTGGTCTCCTTTGCCTTCTTGCCTTGTCCATGGTCACTCTGTGATGGGACACCCTCTTTCTCTTTACCTTTTCCTCGGCCACGCTTAATGCCATTTGCTTCCATGTCAACCTCATTTGAGTTTGTCACCTCTACCACATGCACATTTGGATCTGGCAAAGGTGGAACTCCTTCTACCCCTTGTGGAGGTGGTCTTGGTCCATTTGGTCTTTGTAGAAGCCTTGGTTGTTGACAAGTTCCTTCACCTGCATTCATCACTGGGTAATTCAAGTTAGGTCTCCCTGGCTCCCCACGGGGCCAAGGACAATTATACATCCCATGTCCAGACTCTCCGCAATTCCAACATTGCAAGACTCTCCTAGGTCATGGATCTCGCTCTTCAGACTTCTTTGCTTGTCCCTTTGGACCTACAGCTTGTGCAAGGTGAATTGACAGGCTGCTTAAAGATTCGTTTAACTTCTCAATTACTTCCGCCGTTACCTCAGGAAGCTCCCTCGATGTTGATGCTTCTGACTTACCTTTGGGTCTAAGACCTTCTATTGGAACCTCTCCCCTTAAGCACTTGAGTTTCCTATATTTCTCAGCAGCCCTAGTTTCAGCTGCATCAAAAGTAGCAGGTGCACCCGCCTCAACTTTTACCTTAAGGTCAGGAAAGAGTCCGGCTATGAACCTCTCCTTCTTTAAAAATTCTGCACCATCACCAGGGTTAGCAACATTTCGTATCCATAGAGCCCAAAGACGTAGAAACTCTTGCTTGTACAAGTAGTAGTCATCTAAGTCTTTTTGCTTATGAGAAACAATGTCTTGCCATATTTTTTGAGTGTTTTGGGGATCAGAGAAGTATCTCTTAAAATGATTCAAAACTTCTGTGTAATTCCCCTTAACTTCCTCAGGCAAAGAGTCAAACCAAGTGCTAGCATCTTTCCTAAGGACCACCTCAAACATTTCTACACGTTCTTGATCAGTTATTATCCTCTTGATATGGCAAGACATCTTGAAATTCGCTAAAAATAATTCAGCATCCTCTCCAGGCTCTCCAAAGAAAAGAGGATACCCAGACATTTGGCGTTGGCTTTCCATTGAATTGATTTCAAAGTGACACCCGTTTTTGTTTTTCTTTCTTAAAAAGATTTACACAATAATGTATCTAGCTTGCAATCTATTCTACAACAAAATAAAGATATTCACATCAAACGACCTATGATAATCAATAAGAGGTAGGATGACAGGGTTTGGTGATGCGAGAATTTCTCCTACTCTTTGGGCACCAAACATGAACACCATACGTTGTTGAAAATGGATTTTCCTACTAATTGCAATGTTTATTCTAATGTGTGGAGTGAAATGGAAGGGGAAAACCTCTATTCCTGGGCCATTATCCATGGTCTATGCATGACCTAATGCTTAAAACAAAACAAAAATATAGATGTCCAAACTAAGGTCGTACCTAATGAGAGGCAAAATAAAAGGATTTACTGAAGCGTTTATCTCGGCCAACCTAAGAGGACCTAAAATTCTACGAATGACACGTTGAAATTGCAACTTAGTACTAACGATTATGTGTACTTTTTGCCTTGCAATGGGAATGAAGGGATCATACAAATTTTCGTGATTCATGCAAACTACTTGACTATGCTAAAGGTTGATTCTACACAAAAATACACAAGCCGTCCTCAGTGGGGGCACTAATTTGAGGCGGTCCGGGGCGGGCAACAAGAAGAGCAACCTCTAGACACCCTTCAAGGCTCCCGTGCTGCTCAATGGGACTGGGGCACAACACAACACAAACCAAAACAACAAACCCACAGCCAAATCTCAACTACACAAGGGGCACCACCTAGTTTAAGGGCGAACTAGGACGCAACAGAGGAGAATCGTTAGAGCAACCCACAAACAAGCAAGGAATTTACATTAACCCTAACACCAATGGAACACTTTCACACACTAAAACACGAGAGAGAGAGAGAGAGAGAGCGAGAGAGAGAGAGAGAGAGAGAGAGAGAGAGAGAGATAGTGCTCGGGCTGCTTTGAAACGTATCGGCAATGATCAAGCAAACACAACTATATATTTAAGAAAGAGAGAGAAAGGGGGAGGGGGTGCTTGTTGCATTAATACCTTCTTACAAATCTGTCATGACAAATCAAAGTGAAATTAGTATTTGTTCAACATAGCTTGCGTAAATTTCACCACAACACATCACAAAAAAAAGCCACCCCAATCACTGTCTTAAAGCCAGGGGAGTCCTCTCCACCCTGTCGCCCTCTTACAGTATGTGGGATTTATGGCTAGATTGATGACAACACCAGAGACAAGCTATCAAGAACTTAACAAAAAACACCAAGACACTTACGCATCATTGTTGTCCATTACTTCACGTTGGAAGGGAGACAAAGTGTCCAAGCTTAGTCCAAATCCACCCTCCTTGATTCAGCAAATGTTGGGCTTACACTAGTAGGAGAAATGATAGATTTCCTACTCTCAATTGAATGATCACTCTCTCTCTTACAATGGCATAGAGTTCCCTTGCTAATCCCCTATTACAACACATGCACATGCATAAGACAATGAGCTTCCACTCAAGAGCTCCTTCTAGAGAGGTTGAGCTTGGCTTCTCAAGCTATAGCATAGTGCTCTTGCTTATGGCTCCCCCTTTGTGCTAGCTACACCCTCCTTTTATAGCAATTTTGAAGGCTAGGGTTACTCCTCTAACCATGGTTGGGTTAGATTTTCAGCAATTTATCTAATTTCTTTTGCTTGGAATTATCAAGAAGTTGGTGAGGAAAGAGAGAGGAGAGAAATGGAGGTGATAGGACTTTTCATAGTGGGTTAGTGTTAGTAGAGTTAGTATTAATTTACAAATGGAATTGGATATTTACAATGGGAGTATCCATGCAGGATACAAATAAGTAAGAAAAAAACTCTTAAGAGGTAAGAAAAGGTGGCTTTCTTACAAGGTTGATGCTCCAAGTGTCTTGAGTAGGGCCGATTTTGACGCTTGTTGACGGTCCACTAGCTTTGACGGTACATTTTTTCTCCACTCTTGACCTTCCTTGAGAGACAAGGTAATTGAAGCTGAGTAATCAACCACCATGATGCTGTCTTTTAAGAGAAGAGGATGAATTTTGTGGTTTTTTTGATAGATATGGGTAAATTGGAGGAGGAAAAATGAGACTAGGTGGTCAATTTTTGAATGGAATTGTGTGTGGGAGGTATGAGTTCACCATGGTTTCTCTAATTCTTCAAGGTTGAGGAGAAGGTGAGTAGGGTGCAGAGAGGAGTGGTGAGAGAGGTGGGGATGATGAGTGGAGAAGTGTGTGTGAAAGAGGAAAATGATAAAGTGGAAGAGAGAGTGTGGCTGCATAGTATGGGAAAACTGGGGTCCACTAAAAAAATCATAGCTCACAGCTCGTAGCTCAAAAAAATATGAAAAAATTTGAGACAAAAGTTCAGCCCACGAGCTACAACTTTTGTTTGTATCACCTTTTCAAATTCGGAGAGCAAGTGAACTTTAAAAATTCAGCAAAACCGACCGTTTTTTTCCACTGCAAGGTCCTTGTGGGGTCCTTCTTTGGATGATTCTTTTGAATACCTCCAAGAGTGAGCCCTCCATAGTGCATGTATGCATGCCACCTAGCCTTGACCTTATTTGGTAGGTCTGTAATTGAAGATATTGTTGAGATTAGGATATAAGTGAATAGTACAACTAAGAAAATCAAATATTGAGGGGTCTAAAAAATATGTACATGTCAAATATAAATAATATAAGTGGAAAAAATATAAAGGGGTCAAAAGAAATCTCTCTCATTATGAGGCTACCATAAAAAGATAAATATTTTTGGTGTTCTAATTTTTTAGAAAAAAACAAAATAGATGTAGGAAGGGAAAAATCAAACTAGTGAAAAAATATACACATAAATAAAACTAGTTTTTTTGGATTTTTGTTGGGGTGGAGTTACACCAAATATAAGAGGAGCTTACATGAAAATATTTCTATATGGAATAAAGAGTATGAAAAATGGTAAGAAAAAATTGTGGTAATGGTGAGGCAATGTACAGAGCATAAATAACACACACCTAGGTAGAAATATTTAAATAAATACCAAAATAATTATGAAAACATCTTTTATTTATGCCCTATATATAAAGAAATATTTACATACGCATGGGCCATAATATACTTATATTTTTTATTTTATTTTTTTTATTTTTTTTGGCTCAACTAGCCCAATGACTAGCTAATTGAGGGTTTTTTAAGAAGATATGGGAAAAGTCCCGTGACTCACGCACGCCTATGTACAGTGAAATGGTAGGGATAGCCACAGTGTTTGGATGATTTTGGTAGGGTGACGTAACTCACTGTGGTAATTAGAAAGAGCCGAAAAAACGGCTATCAACGGTAAAAGTCAATAGCAACTGCACGCATATCATCAGGCTCACAAGCAACTGTCCCATCGGGTCTCCTCAGTTGAGTGACCTTGGCATGCCAGTGCCGAGGTCCTACTGTCTCAAAAAAGGCACCTGTCACTCTATCACCTACCTGAGTCCACTGAGATGCCTGTCGGTGAAAGGCAAACTCATGGCGCCTCTCCTCTATGCAAGCAAGCTCCTGTCGAGCCTGCTGTAACTGCTCCTCCAGCCATGGACTGTCTGGATGCTGCTCCTGCATCCTCTGTAGTGAAGCAATGCCTCGTCTCAGACGCTGCTCCTCCTCTCTCGTTGCGGCCCGTCGAGCCAAAGACTCCTGGAGAAAAAAGTGGCTAAGTTGAGCTAGGCCTAAGGCCACTCTGTCTGCCGGTAGAGCCTGGCTTGCCATGCCCTCTGTCCAAAGAGCCTCTACCCTCTCTCTGAGTGCTGTGTCCAACAAGACCCGCTCTGGGATGCGAAGCATCGTGCTCCCACTCCTCTGCCTGTCTGCCACTGTGAGGATCACTGGTGCATGGTCCGAGAAGGATGTCCCTACCAGGATGCCCACTGATCCCCCCAAGTCACTGAAGTGGTCACTAGTGTAGAAGCGATCTATCCGTGATAGATTCACTCCTCCCACTCTGCGGTCTAATCTAGAGAAGGCAAGACTCTCTGGAGGCCTCACAAAGCCAGAATGCTGCCATGTATCCGAGACCCTCAAGGTCGTACACAACCTCTCCCAAGCAGCTAACTCGACTCCATGTACAGTAGCATGGCTGTCTCCGATCCTGTCAGAAGGGTCCTCCAACATGTTGAAGTCCCCTCCTACACACCAATGGTCAACCTGTGGCAAAGACTCAACAATCTGTGACCAAAACTCTGCACGAGCACCCGCCACATTGGGCGCATAGATGTTCACAAAGCCAACAAGGCCACCCTGAACCTGCAAAGTAATCCACTGAGCCCTGCTTGGCACAATAATCCCTCTGCCCACAATGGCCTGCTGCAATGAGTCCGCAATAGTCATACATACCCCACCCTGGATGCCTCCAGGTCCAAAAGCAGCAGACCAAAAGGTATCATAACGTCCACGCAAAATCTGACCAAAGCGCCGTATGCGGCTCTCAGACAAATGGTGCTCCTGGAGCATAAGGAGATCAATCTCTCCTCCCACAAGGCAACGCTGAAGCTCCCGCCGCAATCGGCCCCGCTGTCGCTGAAACTGGGGCCCACCTAATCCCTGCACGTTCCATGAGATGATCCTCATGGGGAGCGAGAGAGAATAAATGCTGCCGCAGCAGCAAGACGGGCTATCTTCGAGGCAGGCTTGGATGGGAAGTAATCCGCATCCGAGCGTCCTCTAGATAGGTGAGACTGTAGTGAGTACCTGGCCCAAGCCCAAGCAAAGCGAGCCGAGCGTAAAGCAACCTCCTCTGTCCAGGAGTCCTCATGTATGTATACATAGCAAGGCAGACACTGTGTATCAGCAAAAAAGTACACCACAATGTACCTACATCTTGCTGAGTCTGGGGGTGTCACCGCAAACTTGGCGAGTGGCCACAAAGTCGGTAGCAAATCTGTAACTCCAAGTTCTCCCATGTGGTGAGAGAACTTGAGAACCTGTGTATGCAACCATCCCACCACTGAGTCGAGGGACCACTCTGTCTCGGTCCTACTGCAGAGAGGAAAGGAGAAACCAACTGTTGAGTCCAAGGCCTCTGTACTACTAGCAGCGAGGAACAGGGCGTGGACCCTGAAGCAGGCTGCCTCGTGGTCTGCTGCGGAATTGCCGAGAAAGCGAGTGAATCCGTAATTGAAGAAGTCCCAGCGAAGTCGGAGGTCAATGCTCGTCAGACCACGAGGGATAGCTGCAAGGGAAGATGTCTGAATCTGTAAAGGGGGCCGCAAGAAGGGCTGACCCTCTCTCGCTAGGCGACTCGTGGCAAAAGCGCTGCCAAGAGATCTCCTAGCCGCCGGCGAGGGGCCGGTCTCCTGAGTCGACTGTGGTACTGAAGCAGGAGGAGGGGGAGAAGGAGCTGGGGGGGGCGGAGGAGAAGAGAAGCGGGGCGGGACAACAGAGACAGGGGGGCGAGGTGGGGAGTGGGCGGGAGCAAAGGGCGGGGGAGGGGATGAGGAGGAAGAGGGGAAATCTGAAGGTGGAGGGGCTGGCGAGGGTGAAACGGAAGAGAAGGATGGCGTAGGAGGCTCCTCCTGCTCAAGAGGACCAAAGCGGTTCCACGTGGGAACCCACTGCTGCTGAGTAGGCACCTGAGGGCCACTCTGAGTGCCAGGCTATCGCTGTGGCCCCTGGCATGACGGCCACGGGCCTACTGCCACCCCTCCTCCGCTGGAGCCCCAGGCTCGGAGGGTGGCTCAGAATCTGTGCGCTGTGTCGCTGGCTGAGGCTGGGGCTGAGGCTGAGGTACACGTCATGGTCTCCTCCGTGGACAGGCCTTCGCTAGGTGGCCCATCTGTCTGCAAATGAAGCACTAGTTTGGGAGACCCGAGTACTCCACACTCTGCCTAAACCAACCCCCACTCACCCGAGGCAAAATGATGACCTTCGGGAGCGTGTGGGTATCTCTGACCAAAACTCGAACTGAAGGGATGCCGACCGCCTTGGCAGCTACTGATGTTGCCATACGAGGTGTCTCCAGAACAGTCCCGATGGCGGAGCCAATCCTGGAGAGCAGTGGAAGGTACTCCCTCCGTAAACCCGGAAAGCAGACTGAGATGGGGATGTCTGCCTCCTCTACAAGTACATCCGAAGTTGGGTCAAAACCTTGTCGCCACTGTCAAAAGTGGGCGCGTGATGCTCCGATAGCCAGTGGACTCATAGCTATGACCTTGGAGGCCATCTCGGAAGTCTCGAACTCGATCTGGTAGTACCGCGTCCGAGGATCTGGACATCCAAAATCTTGCTTACCTCTGCTAGAAGGCGGGCCTGGAAAAGGTCTCGCAGCTCTCCTCTGCTAGGACGGGTGCCGAGAACCTTGCAGATGACAGAAGTCGCCTGCAAGCGCTCTACCTCTGCGGCAAGGCTCGCTTGCTCTGTCGGCGAAAGAGCAAGTCAAATGGTGGGCTCAGCGGGGTCGGGCGAGGGGGCTTCAGGTGAGTCCCTCTGTGGCAGAGCTGGAGCCTCTATCTGTGTCTACTACTGAGTCGAAGAAGCGGACGGAGAAGAACAATCTGCATCCGAGAATGCCGAACACCTGTTCTGAAGAAAAGGTGTTGCAGAGCCGGGCGAGCACGGGTACAGCGGGAGGGCTAGGGGGGGATGGCGGCGGGCAAGGAGTGGGGGGGGCAGCGGGAGGGCTAGGGGGGGAGGACGGCGGGCAACAAGGGGCAGGAGGAGGCGGGTTGGGCAGGGTGGGGGGCTAGGCAGGGTGGCGCGAGGGCGGAGGGGGCAGGAGGGGGCAGGAGGTGGCGGGATGGGCAGGTGGCGGGCTGGGAAGGGTGGCGCGAGGGCGAAGGGGACGGGGGGGGGGGGCAGCGCGGGGGTGGTTGAGGGTAGCGCGAGGGTTAGGAGGAGAAACGGGGGGGGAGAGGGAGCGATGGCGCAAGGGAGGGGGGGGGGGGAGCGTGCAGCAGCAGCGGGCCTGATACATATCGGTTTGCACCCCTCTATACAAGAGGATCTGTTAGAGTCCAACGACCTAAAGATCTACCAAGGCCATCTTATATGTATTTCCACATGATTATGTCAACTTTTAGGAACTTGGTCATGATTGTGTGGGTGTGGGTATTGAAAGAGCAAATGCAAGCATTGATGATGTAGTTGAAGTGGGTAGCATCACTTTGCTAAAGTGGCTCATCACGTAGACAACAATGTTGAATGGGAGCCCATTACAACGCTTTGTTCCTGTTGATGGCATGCATGCTACATATGAGGATGTATCCAATGATGACAATGTTGGAAAAAAACTTGATGGGAGTAATGTTGTCAAGTTGTCAAGGAAGAGACGATACACTTTCATGAACAGGACCCAAAAATTAAAAGTAGCACCAGCTTCCACTTTTTACCTTTCAAACAAATCAATTCAACAGGTCTCATGCATTGATTGTTGTGCACAAAAATGTTGCCAGTTTGCAGATCGTGATATGGTGACAAGGTTACGAAAACAATTTTGGGGAGAGTCTCAAAAATCACACACTAATTATGTTTATGATGTTCTTTCTATATGCTATCAGAAAGATGAGAAGTCACGATACCAATTCAGGCTAAATGGCTCTATTGTTTGTTGTAGAGCATGGTAGGAGCTGCATGGAATACCAAAGACATCATTTTATCGACACAAGGAGAACTTTGAAAATGGTGTGCGTCAATATATACATGGGAACACATGTACATTGAGAAGGGGACTTCAACATACTAGTTTAGCAAGAGCACAGTTTGTGGAAAACAACTCTGAGAAGATGCCACATAGAAGTAGAACGCTGCTAGATGGCTCAAGAGAGACTTAATTGGTGATTCCATCAACATAAAAACAAGTGGATATTTTATATGAAATCAACACGACACTTGACCAAATGGGCTATGAGAAGAATCTATCCCAATCTTCTTTTGGTAGAATTTGGAACAAAGAGTACCCACATGTCACTTTAACAAAGACGAGTGAGTTCTCTAAGTGCAATATTTGTAGCTCAATCAAGGCAAGGTTAGAAGCTAAACCTTCTCTTGAAGAGAGAGCTCTTCTCTTGAGGGAGAGAGAAGTTCACATGGCACAACAAAAGAATTACAGAAGCCTATATTATGCATGGTGCACATATTCAGAAACTCAACCACAAAAATATGTATGCATAATCCATGATAAGATAGATCAAAAGAAGACTGTCATTCCTAGATTACGCATTGTTCTTAAGGGTGTGGATTCAGGATATAATCTATAGGTGGCATTGATTGGCATGGTCACTCATGGGCATGGAGAAGGTCATTACGGACACTTTGTCTTGAATGGTTTGTGGCTAGCTAATCCAAATCTTACAATTGGCTCGATTGCTAATTATTTACATAACCTAGAACGGATAGATAAGCATCCTCTTGGTGATCTAGTAACAAATGGACTTCCAAGGAGCAATATTTCACTACTACATGCTTTTAACTCAAGGAATGCTTTGGATTACCATAACTTGAGTGATGGAAAAGAGCCCATTGTGCAGCCATCAGAAATTGCAGAAGAGGAATTGGGGTCAACATTTTGCAGGTTTCCAGAGAACTTGTTGCTACAATTGGATAATTATGCAGGGGGAAACAAAAATCGATACTTATTTGCCTATTTGTCAGTGCTTGTTGCAAGGGGTGTTTTCAAAATCATCCAGCTAGGATTTTTAATGGTTGGGCATACACATGAGGACATAGACGCCATGTTTAGTAGGGTTTCAGAGAAGTTGAGAGTTACACAAACCTATACTTTGCCACATTTGATGGATACATTACGAAACAACTCATCTTCATCTCCAGCTCCATTTTTTCTCACAAAGATCCCCGATTTCAAGCAATATTGTGATGGCTATCTTTGTGATGGACAAGACATACTTGTTGAACATTCCAAACCGCTTCAGTTTAGGTTCTTTATGCAGGATGAGACACCAATGATGCAATATAAGGCACATGTAGGTGTATCAAGTTGGAGTGGAAGTATTCGTCTTTAGAAAACAGACACAGAAGGCAAGCCAATGTTACCACATGGAGATCCACCTCTAGTACCAATGGCGGAGTATGTCAAGGCCCACAAAGAAGTCATTTTGGGGCTAAAGAACTATATAAAATTTTGGAAAAATTTAGGGAATGGTTCAAGTATTCCACGATGTTATAGACCCGTGATAGATTATTGGAGTAAGGTAATTGAAGAGATTGGAAAAGCAATCATATCAGAGGGAGTCTTGTATGAAATGTTTTGGCCAAAAACTCAAGAATATTCTCACCTACAAAGCACTACCATGAATTTGCAACAAGGAGCAGAAAGATTCCTAGACCTTGAATAGTTGAATGATCATTTTTGTGGGCCTCAACGAGATAGTCCAAGGGAAGAGTTTGACCCTATGTCTGATGTGCACCAAGGTAACTTTCTTATGCTTGTTCCGATCGACACAGAAATCTATCCAGTGTGGCTTGCAATGGCTTTATCTGACATTGATAATGAGCCTACATCACCAAACTACAAAAAACTCTTGATTCAATATTGGGCACCTTGCGCGAGAAAAAGTGGGATGACAGATACTAAAGCTTACAGTAATTGTTGGAAGGGTTATTGGGTTGTCAACTATAAGGACCCACAAGTGTGGGAAACTGTAGATACAATTGTTTGGTCTTGGAGACCCAACAAAGAAGGACCATTTTCTAGAATAAAGATTCCAAAAAGGCATGCTCTAAAAGCCAAAGAAGGCCTCACTCGTGCACATCAACCACACTTCGATCAAAGTTTAGATATGGTATCAAATGTGGAGTAGAATTATGTGGAGCTTCTATTGTGACTATACTAGTCAATTTTGTAAAAAAAATCTTTTTTATATCTTCCTTTATTTTATGTAATTCGTAGTTTTTATTCAAATCCATGTGTTGTACATCCTCTTGAATTTTGGTGTTTATCAACACCACAATCCTATGAGATTTTCACTTTATTTACTAACCAGACACCTCAATTTTCCCCACTTTAAGTGGAAAATTCCCAAGTTACATGAATTTAGTCGATTTGGAGATTCCCATAATGTGAGATTTTTACCAAAATACCTAATATGGTCCAAGATTTCTTTTCGTACATGATATATGGCACTTTGAGTTTCCAATTTTGGCTTTTGGTTTGACTAATGTGCACCTCCGATATTCATGTGTCTAATGAATAATATATTTCATCCATATCTTAATGAATTTATTTTGGTGTTTTTTGATGATATTTTTGTTTACTCTAAGAATGAAAAGGATCATGAATTGCTTTAAGGAAAACTCTTAAAGTACTACATGAATATCAATTATATGCCAAACTAAGTTAATGTTTCTTTGCTAAAAAAATAATTGTATATCTAGAAAGGGTAATCTCAAAAGAGAGCATTCATATTGATCCTGATAAGGTCAAGGCAATTGTAGAATGGCCAACACCAAAAACTATGAGGAATGTGATGAGTTTTATGAGGCTAACACATTATGGATGAGTGCATATTATAATTTTTTATAAGATTGTGAGTCCTTTAACTAAAGTAACAAAGAAAAACAAGGGTTCTATATGGCCTAAAGCATGTCAAACTACATTTGAAACACTAAAAGAAAAGGTGGATGAAATTTTGAAAACTCCATAACTTGAGAAACCTTTTGTGGTAGCATGAAGTTGAGAAGACATGAAGTGAATTACGCTATGTATGATTTAACACCTATTTCAGAATTTTGGAAAAAATGCGTAATTATGGGACATATTTGAACCTGGATCCCCTTGAAGTGCTTGCCATGTCAAAGCAAAATATAACTCCAAATCATGAAGCATGATAAGGATTCAAGCTTACATTCTACAATAGAAGAAGACACATAAGGTAGTAAACTTTTGTGATGCACACAATACGTACATTGTGGATAGTAGACCAATCAGACTTGAAGCCACTTCATGTAGCAACAAATGACTTGATCAAGTAGTGCAATATACGGCTTTTCTCTAGTATAATGGAGGTGTTTCAAATTCTAATGAAGAAACAAAGGGGAAGAGAAAACACAAAACGTGGGACTAGGTGGGCTTGTTAGTGTATCTAGAACCTATTTGTAAACAAAGAGATCAAACATATGAAACTCGAAATTGGAGTTTGTGTGGAACTGTTAGAAATGAATAAGAGTTAAAAGTTAAGTGTTTGCTTCGTACAATTTTGGAAGGTGTTTTTTATATTGAAGCGGCAAGCATACCTACAACATAAGAGAAAATCAAACTTGATAGGGTTTGATGCTCTCCTCATGCTAAGCTTGAGTTCTAGAAGCAAGCTAGCTAGTCCATTGCAACAACATACAACCTACAAGAAGAAGACTATTACCACATGACAAGTGCTTTGACAGAGACAGGGGCCTTGACTCAAGGGAATTTTGAGAAAAGTTTGTAAATTTGTGGTCCTACTTGAGCTAGGCTATCCCAAACTCAAGCTTGACCACCCAAGCTCTAGTTTCTCTAGAGTTGTAGGGGCATACTGTAGTTGTAGAAGCAAGTAGTCTATCGCAATTGTTTAAAGGTTCCTAGAAAAAAAATCGTACCACATGATCACTATGTTCACACAAAAGGATAGAGACTTCAAAGGGAGACTTGAGAAAGTCATGTAGCCTCGGTCTTGCTTCAACTAGGCTAGCTAAAATTGAACATTGAGCACCCAAGCTCTCATCTTGTAGAGTGACAGTGCATGTTTGGTCGCGAGGAATCTAGAAAAAGCTATCATCTTGTAGAGTGGCAAGTGCATGTTTGGTCATGAGGACTCTAGAAAAAGAGATCCAATCCCTTTGCAAGAGTTTAAGCATGCCTTAACGACATTACAAGACTATGAACATATGTATTTGGAGCAAGACATTTAAGTCATTGAGTATTACTTGGGCTAGGCTAGCTCGAACTTAAGAGCAAGCTTGAGAGCTCACTCAAGAAAGACAAGGACGGGAATCCATGAGGCCACCAAAAAGAAACCCAAAAAACAATTGTTAGAGTAGATAAGTCCAAAACCAAGACAATTAACGCCATGAGGTCACAAGCAAAGTTCAAATTTTGAATTTGATGGAAAAATTCAAAACTAACGACACGCCGCCGTCAAATTGTACCATGTAGACAAAAGGAGGAAGAGGAAATGAGGAATGATCCCTGGCGACCCTGCTTTGATCCTATGACCATGTTTGGCATGACAATGAGGCGAAGAGTTTGGATCAAGATCGTTTTTTGAATAGGAAGAGAGCTTTCTAAGGTTCCATGGCTGGTGGATTGATGGAGAAGGCATAGGTGTCCTTACGAAGGTGAGTTACAGTCAATTTTCTCAATGTTTGCTGAAAGTTCTATAGGCTCAACAAATTCCAAGCTTTTGTTGGTGTAGCAATATCTCAAGGACCAGCTCGACACCTTGACTCAGTATTTTTCTCTAGGAAGAGTTTTGAAGCTCGCAACCTAGCTAGGTATGAACTCGCGGACTACAGAGGCCAATACCTTGATACTATTTATGCCCGACATGGGTTTGCACGCTAGAGACATTTTTGAAGCTCGGGATTTTGTTTGTGCAACAGTATCTCGAAGACCAGCTCCACACCTTGAGTCAGTTTTGAAGCTCACAACCTAGCTGTTAGGTCTGAACGGGATTGCAGATCGATATGTTTACAAGCTGCAGATGTCTGTGGGTTCCCACGTCGACATCTCCATATTGCTGATGTCTGTGGGTTTGGAGGCTCAAGAGATTTCTAAAGCTCGCAACAACCTAGCAAGGTATGAATCGGATTGTAGGATTATATCTCCAAATTGTACATTTTCGTCGTTTTGCAAACTTGAGATATTTTTAAATCTCGTAACCTGGCTAGGTATAGTGAACCAGACTGCAGCGGGACTTGCACACAAGATTGCAAAGTATTAGTATGCAAAACTAGCCCCAACCACATGATTTGATTTTGCCAGCACGCTGCAGTCTTTTTCTGTGGAAGCTTGGTGAGATCCCTTCATCACTACCACGTTGGAGAGGGGGAATGGGGAACACACCCGACACACACGCAATGGCCCCTATATAGCTCAAGGTATTCACAACAACCCTCTCCTCTCAAAAACACCTTCAAAGAAAGAGACTCACACTAGCAGGGCCTCGCCTGCACTTCGCCCAACGCACATACGCTTTGCACAATCCACAAATAGCAATCACACCAATCTTGCCCGCTTCCAGCTCTTCCACAATTGAACATCTCTCTCTCTTTCTCTCTCTCACACACAGGGGGCCCGGGGGACGCACACGCTCACACACACCGGCACCACACACCCTGGAGATGAGCAAAGAAGAAAGGGGGAAGGGGGGAGAGACGATGCCAAAACCCGTCAATGATAGCTTCCCTTGCAATGAAAAAACACCATGTACAACATCCATGTAGTCTTCTCTTGGCCGCACCATGGCCATCACCCATCCATACAGAGGGACACACACATCCCTCGAAACTCGACTACGTTGGCACACACTTTGACGAGAAAATTCACCACTAGCTTCGCATCGGCCGCAACTCCGCGTCTTCATAGCCCTCGCTAGCCGCCTTCTCTGCAAGGCAGAAAATCTTGACCTCTTTGAGCCGCTTCGCCGACCATGCGTGCCGACCTCAATCGCCGAGCGCACGAAGATCTCCCTTTGCTCCTTCTCAATTCCCTCCTCCAAGCAAGAAGGAAAAAAAACCTCCTCTTCTCAAAGGCCGCTGCCCCTCTTTGTTTTTTCCTTTTTCCCCAATTTAAAAAAAGAACTTCTTTAGCAATAGGGCATGGCGCTACTGGCTTTGAGTCCTCCCCTTTTTACATAAACTTCCCTGTTTGGAGCTGATAACAACATACAAGTGCCCACCTAGCCAAGGTGCCCGTTGGGTCAACCAGCCAAAGTTTTGATGTGGTCATATTATTTTTCCAATGTTTAATACATCAAACCCTGTAAAAGCATAATGTCAATCATCTATCTCAAGTATAAGTCAAAGATGTAATTTTTCCAATGATGTATGTAAAGTTCCATCAGAAGTTGGCCGCCGGCCACTTTAGAAAGCCCTAGGTATATAATACACTAAGGTTAGTGTGAAAAGCGGAGATTATTTTTTGAAGATAAGTGACTATTGCTTTACGCACACAGAGCTACCTCATTGCTCCAACTTGTAATCATCGCTTCTGTGGCTACGGTAATCCAAATTCAATTTTGTTTCTTGCATTGTGTTCTTCTTACTCAGCTCTTTCATTCAAGTGTAAGCATTCAAGATTCGGTGAAGGTTTCAAACGCATCCGTTTAGGCCTTCGCTATTTTGAGTGTTTATATGCGTATTTTATGTTGTTTTGACCCTAGGAGAGGCTTTAGGGACCCAAAAACGACCCATAAGGATCATCCGTTTACTGTTTTTGCATACTATGGGACGAACGATCGCGATCCATGTACCTTCCCAGAATGTTGTGACAGTGATAGGATATGTTCCTGATAGTCCCTTGTAGCTTCCCTTCAAGTTTCGTGCGATTCCGATATGATTTGCATGGTGAACGGGCATGATGACTGTAGAGTTGTGTAGAAGGACATAGGTAGATTACTTGGCTCTAGTGCGATTGATTTTCTTGTAGAGTTAGTAGTTGCATCTCTTCGAGTTCACTTCATTAGGATTGACACCCTAGTGAGTTTACATGCCTCATCCGAGTCGCTTCTCTAGTATTGATATTTATGTTGATGCCTGAAGGCTATGCTATGGACTTCCGTCGCGGCAACCCGCAAACATTGGCGCCGTTGCCGGGGAATGAATCTTAGGTTATGAGTGACCGAGTGCATATTCAGAGTTTTCTTATTGTTCCAAAAGATAATTTCCATTCCATTTACATTTCAGTGAAGCATCTAGACAGGGATTTAGTGCTTAGTGGAGTCTAGGGTCGGTGGACTGGCTAGATCTACTCTTGAGAGATATAGGGAGTTGTGAGTGAGGTTGCTTTAAGCATTTTTTCTCTTCAAATTTCTTTGTATTGATTGAGTATTGATCCATCATCCGTTTTTTATCCTGTTTGTTTTGTTTGATTCATTTTCTTATGTTCCTTCATTTCTATACTTATGAGTAGGATAAGTAAATCACATTCCAGTCAGATTTGGAGAAAAAGATAGAGTCAAAAACACCAGAAAACCATAACTTTGGCAAAAGGGCCATAAGACTCTGAAATTAGAAAATCTAAGCAAACAAAGCTGAAATTGATTCAAATCATAAAGTGGTAGCACCAAACACTAGGAAATACTTGTCAGAGAGAGCCTGTAAAATTTCATCAGATTTGGCTCTGGTACTACGATCGCGATCGGTGTACCTCAGTGTCAGAATTATACAAGATTTGACATGTGCCTTCCTGATAAGATTCTAAACAAGTTTGTCTAAAGCAACCACACCCAAAAACATCAAAAATCAAGGAAATCAGGCCAGTTGGACTTTTGGTGATCCAAATGCAAAAAGACTTGGGGGATAGCCTTAAAACATCAGTGTCTACAAGCATGCCAAATTTGGTTGAATTTGGGCTCAAAACTACGATCGCGATCGGTGTACCTCAGTGTCAGAATTGTACAATATTTGACATGTGAAAGGCTAACTGTACATGTACAAGACGGAGTCAAAACCCATGACGAGGGCTCTACCAGTGTTAAAGAGGAGGAGTGTGATGAAGACCTGTTGAAGTTGGAAACACATTTATTTGGAGTTACAATGGATTCCTCCAAGCCAAGTGAAGGTATGCAAGTTCTAGGTTGTGGTCTAGAGGTTTAAGAGATAGAGGGCATGTTGGGTGCGGATCTAAGCAAGTAGGAAAAGGAGGGCTATGTGGAGTTGTGTGCATCCTATCCCAATCTATTTGAGACAAAGTATAAAGACTTGTGAGGAGATAAAGGGGTGAAGCATTGGATTCTACTCAAGGAGGGGTACATGCCAAGAGCACAAAAGTTGCAAATATTGGGAGATATTTAGAAGGAGGCTCTATGGCAAGAGATCAGTAAAATTACTTGAGGTAGGTATTATCTATCTGTGAAAGAGTCTAAGTGGGTTTCACCTATTGTCATCACACAAAAAAGAAAGGAAGGTGGAGAGTGTGTGTGGACTGTAAGTCGATAAATGTTGCTACAAAGAGGAACCACTATCCTTTGGCTTTCCAAGATCAAACTTTGAATCAGGCAGCAATGCATGAGTGGTATTATATTATGGATGGCTTCTCAAGGTATTTCTAGATTGGTATTTTCTTGGAGGACCAACTGAAGACCACTTTCATTTCTCCATGGGGGTGTTTTGCCTACGGCAAGATGCCTTTTGTATTGGTGAATGCTTATGCAACATTTCAAGACTAGATGAATAAGGTGTTTGGGCCATACTTGTGTAATTTTATCAGAGTTTTCATGGATGATATTGGTTGTTACAGTTCCAGGGCGGTGCACTTGTCCAACCTAAGGCTATATTTTTAGAAGCTAGATGAAGAAGGTGGTCCATTAAACCGCAAGAAGTGCAAGCTAGCTCAATTGCATGATCATCTATTGGGTCATGTGGTCTCACATAATGGCAATGAGGATAATCCAAAAAAGTTGAAAGCTTTGGTTTTGATGGAACCCCCGACTAGTGCGATAGGTTTGGCTTCATCTGTGCACAAGCTCAAGTATTTGTCTAGGTTTCTTTGGATGCTTTCATAGATGTATACCCTCTTGAAAAGTTGAGTCAGTAGGTTCATGGTTTCCAATGGATGGAAAATGCACAGTTAGCCTTTCACAAGGTGAAGGAGATCTTATGCCAGTTGTCGACGATTTTCCCTCCTAACAATGAGGACAATTTTTATGTTGCCATCACGGTGGGTACTATTGCCATTGGTGTAGTATTGATGCAAAATCTGTGTAGGTGCTATAAGCCAATCTACTTTGATAGCCATGTGATCAGTCCAAGGGAGAGTTCATACATAGAGGTTGTGCAGTGGGTGATGACATTGGTTTTTTCCTATCGCAAGTTCAAAGTGTATTTCATTATTTGAAAGTTTTATGTGCTCACATCTCACAATTTATTTCCTAAGTGGTTCTTCATCTTAAGTGAGGAAGGTGTATAAGAAAGTGGGTACTTGAGTTGTAGAAATTTGAATTTGAGTTCAAGATTTACCACACAAGTAGGTCAAATTTGGCGGACATTCTGGTCAACAAGGAAGCAGATTTTCTGATAAATCCCTGAGTGGTGAAGGAAGACATTGTAGAGGAATGTGATCTCGATAAAGCTTTCACTATGCAGTACGACGATGCTTATAGGAGAGTTGTGCAGAAGGCAGGAGGAGGTGTGATCATCCAGGACTCATACTATATGTTAATC
This sequence comes from Adiantum capillus-veneris, assembly GCF_014529385.1. NCBI lineage: Eukaryota > Viridiplantae > Streptophyta > Polypodiopsida > Polypodiales > Pteridaceae > Adiantum > Adiantum capillus-veneris. The sequence goes on from NC_140946.1 coordinate 77,897,848, forward strand.
TTGTCCAAAGCTTATGATTTGGAAGGTGTTCACACGAACAATGAGGCATTGTATTTGACATTCCATTTGGGGCTAAAGCAATGTGTGGAGTTTCGCATGTCCAGGTTGGTGGTTAAAGGTGATTCTCTCTTAGTCATTATGCATCTTTTGGGCCAGTGACATGTAAAAAGAGATTATTTTGGGTTAGTGGGAGGTAAAAAGAGATCCTCTCAAAAACTTTTTTTTTTTCATTAAAAAACTGTAGAAGTTTTTTAAAGCAGTGGAGTTCAAGCATGTTAGGGTAGAGCAAAACCAAGAAGCTGATCAATTGGCTAGTAGTCTAAAAAACCTCTTCTAAAGAAGGTAAAATGGTCCCTAGCAAGCTAAGTGGAGAGAGGATAATAGTAGCCTCTTAAAGATAGTCCCTTCCACAAACAGAAATCTCTTCCACTGTATGTCAAACACATTAACCACCAAAAGCTATAAGCTATAAAAGGACAAGGAACCTCTATCATAGTAAGACCTCAAACGTAAGGCATGGACCACCAACTACAATGATGTCATAGCAAAAGGCAATGGATAAAACAAAGGGAGAGAACATTCACTGACAAACATGAGGGAGAAGAGGCAATTGACATCACCAAAAACCCATAGGAGTATGCCACAAGATGAGCAATGAAGCACTACACTCGAGCTAGCAAGGAGCTATCAACCCAGGATAGAAATTAGTCCACTTACTAAAGGTGTCTCTTGAGGATTAGAGTTGGGAAGGGAACTCCAAGATGACAGAGGAGGCTCAAATGAGATGACCTTCTATAAACCTTATGTAGAAACCTAATTGAGCAAGTAGAGAGAAGAGTACCAAGCCAACAAACACAAACTCAAACAACCCAACGCTTATACAAAGTGGTGAAGCTAATTTGTATCATGTTTGGATTCAATTGATGAGATTGCATCTATTAAGACCTATGAGAACATATGTTGGTGTCTCATGTGCATGTACCCCCAATTTGCAATTCTTCTAGGTCAAATTTAGTCCCATGTGAAAGAGGGGTAAAGTGTGATCATAATATATAGTTTCCATGGATTGAGGATACTTGAATTAGTATTTTAGAATGGTGTTTACTTGCTGGTCAAATACTTTTCATGCATAAATATTATGTTCCAAAAGTCATGTGTGTATCATGAATCTACTAACATGAGGTGCATCTAAACTCCAAGTGTGAAAGCCATGTCTCAAGGATATTTGGTTTGCATTAGAGGGGTGAGATTTTCCATACAATTATGGTTATTTTCATGTTGTGTTAGCCAGTATGATTCTTGGTTATTGAGTGACAAATTATGGTGCACAAATTTCCACAGCTCTATGTTGTAAAATTTTGGTTTTGCAAGGATGGTCATACATCACTCAAAGAGTGGTGAAATGCACACATATGTGATAGGTGTGATGGTTTTTAGTCAGAAAATAGGGTTGATGATTGTGACTCTTCGCCATAGCCGATATGTGTTTTGATGCTATGGTATACAAAATCCATATATGTGGTTTACAATTCATGGATAAGGGTAGATACCCGACATGATTGATTCTCTTGGAAAGGGTTGTTTGCTGCATATGGTTGTTGCATAAAGAGGACTCATGTTTATGTTTGTATGCAGCATCATGGATGGCCGCCTAGAAATCCCCTCACTACACAACATTATTGGTGGATAAGTACGTAGCAATGCTCTAGGTGGTTATGAGGTTCAAATACATTGTGTTCATGTTAGAGGCATTGGCTATGGTAGGAATTAGTTGGGCCTACATAGTTCAGTCAGGGTGATAGATCTGTGGCACATCCTATGGCTCAGTCATGTTTGAGGGGTCTGATTTAGCACTTGGTGAAGCATCGAAGAGGTGAGGTGCCTAAACTTCTTTGATTGGTGTTGACTTCTTACCACTAGCATGTATTTTGGAATCCTTTTAGATCTATGGTCATGGAGGGAGGTGAAGCAGCCTCATTCATAGTGTAGCACCAGATAGAGTTTTTCTAAACCGCTCTCGACAAAGTGAGACTTTCTCTATCCATATTGGAAGTGGGTGGATGGGTGTATAGTTGATCCTACATAGGGTTCGGTGCTCTCATAATATTTTTTTTCATATATACTTAGTTTTTATGGAATAACTCACCGTTATATTTCATCTTATTTGGGGCATCAAAATTTTTCTCATGTATTCTCTCGTGTCCAATTGTACACTCTATTTCACCCTCCACTATTCTCTCTTTTCATTTCCTTCTTGTGGCAAGAAGAGGCATACACATTTATTCACCCTCCACTTGTGATTTTGATTCCACTTTCACATATACATATTTAAGGGAAGCACTAGTCACAAGGTACCTTTGGGTGCAGTCTGTCTTATGGCTTAAACTTCATGCTATGTCAGGTGTCAAAATTCCCTCCCCTATCTCTGCTTCCATACTATAAGGGATTGGGACTAGCACATACACATGTCCACCCAACCATGCCATATATAGGCTCTTGACCTTCTAAATATAGGCCCCATGTATTGTGTTTGCATCTTGTCCCTTGGCCTACCCAATCCTACCTTAGGCCTGACATTACTCCCCCCTTGGAGAAGCGTTTTTGTCCTTGAAAACAAAAGTGATGATATCTTTTTAATAACTCTAATGTTTTCCACAATGGCATCCCTCACAAATCTAGTTGTCCATTTGACCGATATATGGTTCAATAGGAGGTCTAATGAAACCAAGAAAAATATCTTGATTTTCCACATTGTTGTCTCTTTGCAATTGTATGCGCAACCGGATTATATGCAAAATAGTGTGTAGACTATATTTATAACTCACTTGAATATTCTAAATAAGTTACCACTACTAAGAGGGTGTCTACATGAATGACCAAGTTTTATACTTTTTGAAGGTACTGGAACATGCAAGACTACCTTTTCTCAACTTTCCATGAAAGTGACATGCAGACATAACTCATTAACAAAGATTAAGTCCGTGACTTGCTATCATTTCTCATCAGTAGACAACCCCATCATAAGTGGTGATTGAGGTTGACAACCTAGCCTAAACATGATGAAACTAAACCTAGTCGCAAACTCCATATAGAGAGATAATCTTTCCAATTGGAAAGACTTTTGCTAACGTACACTCTTAGTATATCCTTGAGATATCCTCTAGTACAAGATTAACACTAGTAAACTGCCTATCTATCTCTAGACAATTGGCAATACTAATATTGAGTTGTTTATCCCCAACTATTTATAGATAATCCTTCCAAGATGGCTGGTAATCATGGGTGACAAAATTACTCCCAATATTTGTGAGTAATCTGTATAATCCATACAGATTATGATCAACAAACTTGGTTAACTGTAGAGATTGAATAGTGAATTGCATAAACTTTACCAAGTTTATTTAACTTATCTACAAGCACCCATATCAAGACATGACATTCTATATTGATAGTAGACCCACAATAATTTTCATAAAGATACTACACTTTGGTGCGAAGTGCTTCATGAGCTATCAATTTCATGAATTTGTATGTTGGTCCAAATTTGCCTTTGCTAAACACTAGGGCCCATAACACCTAGTGTGCATGCATTTAGCAAAAATTGATTTGAACCTACATTTTCATGATGACTACAATTGCCAATACATATGGCGAATGTATGCTCATGACACACATTGAAGAGGAGGGCAAATAATTCTATGAAAAGAAACTAAATGCTTTCCGCAACAATCACTAAAATAGTTGGACCATAATAGAATGTGAAAATTAGTCACGTCTAGGTACCAACAATGTAACATTTTCATTAACAAAACATAGCCATGGTATATGTTTAAACAACCATTTGTTAATGTTTTTTAACAGTACTTGTAACCTTAACAAGTCTTACTTTGAATCCAACAATGTTTGGCCACTGAAATTGTTCCTAATTTTACTTGCTCGAATTGGTCTAATAAATGAATTTGACCATTACTTTGGGACTCTGTCGTGACACATAATTGAAGAAACAAATTCTAATGTTAGTCCGAGAGATTCATATTCTCCACATGTGGAATATGTCTCATAGAATGATGTTAAGAGATATGACACTCCTCAAGTACAAGATGTACTTGTGTGTGGAGGTAACTATAAACACTCAGTGACATGAGTGACAGGGGTCCTCATAAAGTGTGTTGCACACTAGCTAAGCCAAACTCCACGGGTCCCTAGACCATGTTACACACCTTGTGACTAACAACATGTGCTAAAAAAAAGCCTACCATTTAGGTCTATAACTGCAAGGTGCAAAAATTTGCATGGGACACTACTTGCCTAAAATTCTTAGCTCCTACGTAACCTTGTCATGTGTCTAAAGAGCAAAATGGATAGAAGCATTCCAGCATAATGAAAAAACTTAAAATGATACTAAACTAAATCACAAGGAAGTGGAAATATCTTACACTTACCCAGTTAGCCATTGCACTTTTCAAACCAAAAAGGTACATTACCAAAAATCTAGCCTCAATGACCCAGTATTTTTTTGACTTGTGAAACATTTAATTAGAAATTAATTAAAAAAACCAATAGTTAATTGATGATCATGGGTGTTGTCATGGAAATCCAAACCCCTTGGTTAGATTTTGCAAAGAAAGTGCTTAAACGACCAGTTAATTGTGACCACCCTAGTTTACCATGTCAATAGCGATTTTAAAAAACTTGATAAGTTGAACGTATTCACTAAGTTGAACTTATTTACTAAGTTGAACTTATCCACTACCCCTCAGTAGATTAAGGAGTTTTTCTAGTTAATTGATGATCATGGGTGTTGTCATGGAAATCCAAACCCCTTGGTTAGATTTTGCAAAGAAAGTGCTTAAACAACTAGTTAATTGTGACCACCATAGTTTACCATGTCAATAGCGATTTAAAAAACTTGCTAAGTTGAACTTATCCACTACCCCTCAGTAGATTAAGGAGTTTTTCCCTTGAAATTACAACTATGAAGAGGCCAATCAATGACCCTTAACACTTATGGAGTGATTTATCATTAGCTTAGTCATACCCCTAAAAATACCACTCTTATAGACACAATCACTCTTATGCTCTAGATCCTTGCAAGTTGGAATCTTATTCACAACTTGATCTTGAAACAATCATATCTTCCTATGAAAAGAAGAGAAATATTTTCAACACCAAAAAGAAGACAATCATACTAAATTTTCTTGTTTTTAAAACAAGAGATTACTTGCCTTGAGTCTCTCTTAGTCAATTCATGTTATCCCATGAATCATTCACTTGATAGCAAGGCCATGCCTATGTGCTACAAATGAAAAGTGTCATCTATATTGCATGCACCTTGTTCATATAACCAATGATATAGAGTGCCCACTGCTGAAAGCAAATGCAACAAACGCAAGCAAATACACCAGCCTCAACTACTATATAAATGATATATGGGTAACCCATATACTAACTTCAATAGGAGAAGCGTTGGAGAGGGGGAATGGGAGCACACCTGAAAACACACCAAAATGCATCTCTATAGCCTTGGGTACTCACAACACCCCATTCCTCTCAGAAGCACCTTCAAAACGACACAATCTCACCTACATACACTCACCACAATACGCCAATGTGTACACACATGCCTCACAGAATCCAAACTCACACAACACACACCGTACTTCAATTGCACATGCCACAATAGCACAACACTTCTCTCTCTATGCGTGTGTGCACCACACTGAACACTGACTAGGGGAACACATGCACTGATATCAAGAAGCAAAAAACAATAGAGAAGAGAAGGGGGGTGGGGGAATCAGCAGCCAAGAGCATTGGTGAGATTTTTTCTCTTCCAAAACTTGAGTTCAACCATCTTCTCCTTCCTCTCTAACGCTCTAGATGGCTGATTGCAAAAAATCACAAAGGGAGGGCCACTTATAGGACATTTTATCTATTTTTAGACACTTTACTTCCTTGCCGGACACTGGTCTACTTTTCTTGGTTTCACCACATGCAAACCACCACTTTTCTTGACCTTGCCTTGCTTGTCACACTACGCATGAACCCTCTCTCTTCTTGGATTGTCACAGTGCCATGACAATGGGGAGTTAGGAGTCTACCCCTCAATAAAAGGGGGCAGCCCAAAGGCCCACCATGTGAATGCCTGTGGCCAATTGACATGCCAGCACTATCCATCGCCTTCACCACCATTCCAAAGAACCGGTGGCCAATGCCAATGACATCGCCCAGGGCCACCCGAAAATTCAAAACGACCACCCACGCAATTCCCGTAGGCCCACACGTTGTAGCCCATGCCTTGACAAGTCTCTCTCTCTCCACATCTCATACCAACAAAGGGGCGATGACCACTATAAATACCATAACCTCCATGCTTATATCTTTGCATGTGGGACTTCTCTCTCACCACGTTGGAGAGGGGAATGATGTCCACGCCCAACACACAACACAATGACTTCCTATAGGTCAGGGTATCCACAGCACCCCTAACCTCTCAAATAACACCTTCAAATTGGCCAATTTACACTAACACAAACACCTTGGCACACAGAACAACTATCTTCTACCCTACAGAAACACTTTCCAGCACAAATGCACCAACATTGCTCAAGTCACCCTTTTCAGCTCACAAGACACCCCTATTATGCCCTCTTAGTAACACACTTCAAGCTGTAGGCATACCCTCTGCAAGCATTGGCAAGTACACAAAGAGCGAGAGAAAAGGAGGGGATGGGGAGAAGCAACACGAGAAAGAGGGACAAATGTTTAGTATGATTGCATAGGGAGATAGTACAACCAAGTCTGCAGCTCCAATCGTAAGCTTACAACACATCGGCTTGCAAGCCTCCCACAACTCTCTCTGGAAAAAAAGCCCTTAAAAATTCACTTCTATCCCATTTATAAGGCTTGGCTAAGGCTAAAAAATAAAAAACAAGGAGCTATCAAGCTCGTACAATCAACTGAAGCTTCATTTAAAAATTCACTTCTATCCCATTTATAAGGCTTGGCTAAGGCTAAAAAATAAAAAACAAGGAGCTATCAAGCTCGTACAATCAACTGAAGCTTCATTTAGAAATTTTTTTGCATTGCCACCACTTGGCACACTTGATTTTTTTGGTAACTTCATGGTACCTCTCTCGGCCCAATTTGGCCGCCCGACTCTCTTTGCATAGCCCTTTGGGAAAACTCTTTCTTTTTTCTTTCTCTCTCTTTCTTCACTTCTTGCTCCTTGGTCTTTGTGGTGGGAAGGATAGGCCCTATTGCCTTGCCCCTTGAAGCCTTTGAACACTCTCTCTATCTCTCCTGCATGTCGGCCACCTATCATGGGACTCTTCCCCTGCGTGAGCAATAACAACATCGCTATTGGGGAGGGGGGACCCCTTTACCTTCAAAAGAGTGGAACCTTAGCAGGCACGGGCACGAGCACAAGCCCTTATGATCGAGCCACCTAATCACTTTGCCGAGCAAGCCCTCCACCGTCATCATGCCACTGGTGCAGGGCGCCGACGCCTCACCCTTCAAAAACCTCCGCATGTGGACTCATCACTTTGCCGAGCAAGCCCTCCACCGTCATCATGCCACTGGTGCAGGGCGCCGACGCCCTCACCCTTCAAAAACCTCCGCTTGTGGACGGAAGCAGCACCGCACGAGGCCCCAACACAGTGCCGACGACAGGCTTTCCACCATCACCACCACGCCAAGGGAGCTCTCATCCACCACATGCTTTACAAAGGGCTCACAGCCCTGCTGAAATACCCAGCTACCCAATTCTCTTCATTACATGTGGGTTTTTTTCCTCGGCCATGTGGCAGCAGTTGGGGCACCCCCATCTTAGGGTGATCTTCAAAGCTTCAAAGCCCTTTTTCAAAAAAAACTTTTCATATTCAAATTTTTTCTCCCTATTTCACCAGCCTGCTAATGGTCACCTGGTAATTCCTTTGCCGAGGTGCAAAACTTGGCCAAAAACTCACTAAGCCGACTCCGACTTCCCCTGACCTTCCCGCTCTTCACAATTCCTCAAGCCCCTGAACCAAGGCTACAAAGACCGAGAAAACCATCTGTGGCCAACTCCGGACAAATGCACCCAATCCTCAGACTTCTATATCTTTTCTCTCCAAGCTCTGTTTGATGTGTAGTTAATTCCTGCTAGCTCCATACATTCCATAGCACCTCCTTGCACTCTGTCGTGGTCCAAAAAATACCAGATGGAACACCTCCCTATGTGGTCAGGTGGGCACCAACCTAGCCCCCGAAAAAACTTCAACTGGCCAGAAATTGCAATCCGTGGCTCCAATCTGCAATCTGAAAAGAGAGGTATGCTCCATAAATCAAGCACTACATGCCTATACCTTGACATCCACTTGGAACACATGTCCCCATCTGCCCTATTCGGCAAGAATTTGCTACACACCTTACCTTCAAACTCCAATAATTTGGACTCCGTAGCTCTCTTTGATGAGCCGTCTAGACCTGCTCCTTCATCACTTCAAACTCTACATTCTTGGACCCATAATTTTCATCTTGCATCTCCTTCAAGTGCTCCCCAAATTAGCCCCTTCTAGAGCCTTTCTTGGCCTATAAACCGCATCAGTCACACATCTACGTTGCTGCCTATCAGCCCATGATCTTCCTATCTCCTCCAGCCTTTTGCCATGATTTTGCTAGCCTGCACATATCTGCCATGCCAGCTTCTATGGTCGACACACTTTGGTTGTACCATCATTGCCAACCCCCTAGTTGAGCATTTATGCTCAACCACATAAGAGTTTTATTCCACTACAAACTGCAAACACTGAGCACATTATGAGAAAACCCAAAAAACTCGACTATATGTACATAGTTTTATTCCTAGCATATGAGAAGACTGATTAGGTTGGTTTCCCAACCCCCTCCATTAGAACCTGATGCACTGCTAGCACCAACTCCCTCTCAAAATATAGCTTGAGACGTTAACCATTGACCCTGTTCTTGAGAAAACGATTATCCATCCTCATCAATGTGTAGGTACCATTGGGAAAAGCTTGATGGACCTTGTAAGGCCTTGTCCACTTCTCTTTGAATTTCTTCTGAAATGTGAATTCAAGATAGATTCCGTACCTCATCACTAAATCTCCCTTCTCAATCAACTTTTCTCGCAAATGTTGGTTGAGCTTCGCTACTCTTTTCTCTCGCTGCTTCACATAGAAATCTGCTGCCACCTCACGATCCATCTTCAAAGTTTCAAGACTTGTAATCTTATCCTACAAAACATATTGATGAGCTTTATCAATCTGTCACAAACCTTTGAGCGCCCCTAACTGCACATGTACGGGTAATACTGCTTCCTTGCCATAGACCAACTTGTAAGGAGTAAAGTTGATAGACACCTTGTACAAAGTCCTGTAAGCCCACAAACATTTGTCAAGGTTAGATTCCCACTCTTCAACATGCTAGTAGATGTACTTAGTAAGCATCTTGACTATCTGTCCATTGGCACTTTCCACCAAACCATTGCACTATGGATGGTATGGCGATGAAAATTGATGTTGAATCCCCAACTTTTCTACTACGGTACGCACCAAATTACTTCTAAACCCTTGTCCTCAATCAGATATAAGCACCCAAGGTACTCCAAAACATTAGCATATGCAATCAAAAACAAACTGAGCAACAGTATGTGCATTTACCTCTTTGACCGCTTTTGCCTCAACCCACCTAGTGAGGTAGTCTATAGCCACCACAACATACTTTTTACCACTAGCTGACTTGTGTAATGGACCAATAGCATCCAAGCCCCACTTTTCAAAAGCTTCATGTGCTACGATAGCCCCTTGCCGCTCGGCTACAGTCGTCTTTCACCCATTACTTGGCACTGATGGCACATCGTGCACCAATAGTGCACATCTCGCATGACGGAAGGCCACCAAAACCCACTTCTCAAAATACAAAACAAGACTTGATCCTTACCCTGATGTCTGCTCTCCTCGTGGCACTGCTCCAATACCATACCAATCTCCTCCTTGTAAAGGATTCTATGTAGCATCCCATCTCGATCGTACATCATAAGATCTTCTCCAACCAGGGTGAACTTTCGAGATTTTTGAACAATTCTCCTTTTTTGTAGCTTGGAAAGCCCTTCACAACATTGACCTGTACTCAAGAAATCATCAATGTCTTTTAAAGTCTCTCTACCTGCATAAGTAGCCGGTGCCACATACAAACTCAACACATGAGTTTGAACACGACTGCTAGCCAACCGATCTGCTTCCTGATTCTATTCCCTTCTCACATATTTGAACTGCACCTCTTCAAAAAACTTCAACAGCTTCTTTATAGAGAAAAACCAATTCTTGAGAGAATCCCTCTTTACCTCCCATTGGCCCAAAAGTTGTTTGATAACCAATAGAGCATCACCTTTCACTACTAACCTTGATATGCCAAATTCAATACACTGCTTTAGACCCAGATGTAAAGTAAGATACTCCACCTCATTGTTGGTATGCACCTCTTCCAAGTCGTAAGCTTTGGAAAAAATATTGTGTCGTGTGGATCTTGAATGACCACACCTCCACCTGCTCTTTGTGTTACCCTTCTGTAAGCGCCATCAAACCACATAGTAAAGGCCCCTTCCAAGCCTGGATCCTCCTTATCCTCCTCTCGCACCACCCTTGGATAAATTGGTAATCTGACCTCTTTGTTGACTAGGATATCCGCCAAATGAGACCAGCTTGTGTGATCTACTTTGAACTCAAACTCAAACTCGTGAAGCTCTATCACCCATTTCATGATTCGCTTCCCTGGCTTCAAGTGTAGCACCACTTTAGGCAAAAGATTGTTAGCCGTCAACACATAAAATCTACAAACAATCAAATACACTTTGAACTTCCTGCAGGCAAAAACTAAAGGCATCACCCACTATTGTGCTTCCGTATAAGTAGCATCCCTTGGACTAATTACCTGCTTTTGAAGTAAATAGGCTTATAACTTCTTCCCACCTTTTGTAGCAACACTGCTCCAATGGCTATCGTACCCACCGTCATAGCAATATAGAAGTCATCCTCTTAGTTGGGAGAGCACACTGTAGGTAGCTGACATAGAATACCTTTCACTTTGTCAAACGCCTCTTGAGCTTCCTCATCCCATTGAAATCCGTGCACCTGTTGAGCCCTTTTCTGAAAAGGGTAAACATACTAAGACAACATCCAAAAGAAACGGGATAGATACTTTAAGTTATGCACGAACGATGCCAACCATTTCACACTGGTAGGAGGCTCCATGAGAATCAATTCCTTCACCTTCTCTGGATCAGCTTATATTCCATTCTGTGATACCACATGACCCAACAGTTGAGCCCTTGGTTGTGCCAACTTGCATTTCTTTGGGTTCAATTGCCCTCCTTCTTCATCCAGCCTTTGAAAGCACAGCCTCAGCTTGGACAAATGTTCCACCCTGGAACTATAACAGCCAATATCATCCATAAAAACTTTGATGAACTTACCCAAGTATGGCCCGAACAGCTTGTTCATCTAGTCTTGAAATGTAGCATACTCATTCACCAGTCCAAAAGGCATCCTGCGGTAGGCAAAGCATCCCCATGGAGAGATGAAGGTAGTCTTCAGCTGATCCTCCAAAGCAATACCAATCTGAAAATACCCTAAAAACCCATCCATGATAGAAAAGCATTCATGTCCGACAACCTAATTTAGAATCTCATTTTGAAATGGCAAGGGGTAATGATTCTGCTTGGTCGCAGCATTCAAAGGCTTATAGTCTACACATACCCGCCATTTTTCATTCTTCTTTGGAGTAATGACAACAGGAGATACCCACTCAGACTCTTTAACTAGATATATAATACCTGTCTCAAGCAACTTGTTGATCTCCTACGATAGAGCCTCCTTTTGAATATCTCCCAGCCTCCTTAGCTTTTGTGCTTTTGGCCTGTATCCTTCTTTAAGTAGGATTCGATGCTCCACTCCTTTAGCTCCTCTCAAATCTTTATACTCCATTGCAAATGAGCAGGATCTGATGCACATAGGTCCATATAGCCTTCCTTCTCCTGCTTGGTTTAATCCGTACCTAGCATATCTTCTACCTCTTTAGCCTTCAGACTATAGACAGGGGTTTGCATACCTTTACTTGCACTATCAAAATCTATGGTGACTCTGAATAAATTTGTATCCACCTTCAATTAATCTACATCGCTCTCTTCCTCTTCGACAGTGGTGGATCCTTCATCATAAGTCGACTCGGTTTCATATTCATAATTGGTGCTAGAATCTTGATTATCACCCCCAGTTGACGGATGAAAGCGGCTTTCCCAAGTCTTCATATCCAACACGATTTGCCCTGCATTTTCTCGATCCGGCAAGGTAAATACCCCCTTCTCCTAATCTTGATTGGCCCCAATTGCCAACAACCATGGCCTTCCCAATATAATTGGATAAGAATTTTCACCTGCTTTCATGACAAAAAATCAATCAAGCATTCAATTCCCATGACCTTTACCTTCACATCCTGTGCCAGTCCTAAACACCAAGCTTTGGCATGGTTAGCCATCCTCATTTGCACATTGGACCTGACGACAATTTAATACCAATATCCCTCATAGCAGACTCTGTGATCACATAGACCTGGGCACCACCATCAATATAGGCTTGAACATGCTTCTTCTTTTCAAGTAAAACATCCACCACTGGAAGCACATCAGTCGGACTCCCCACCCTCAAGGCTAGATTCTGTACAGCATGCACATCTCCTCCTACTGACACTGGTTGACCACCACTGCCTCCTTTATTTAGGGTTTAATGCAAGCAGCTGGCCCAAAGTGATGTTAGCTTTTTTATTTTGGACATCTCTTACCAGATCATATTCAAGATTACCGCACCCCAACTGAAAATCCTTCAATGTAATTCCTTGTCTTTGCCTTCTCTTGCTTGGCTCTGGCTGGTCTCTACCTTCATTCACTTTCTTTTTACCCTTCTTTGCTCTAGTTTCCTGTTCCATCTCGGTCTCTTGTTCGCCCGTTTCTTTTTTTTTAGCCATAATATCAACCTCATGCCTGTCATCAACACTAATAATATTAACCCTTTTCACTTCATCATTACCTGACGGAGCCGCATGTACTTGGTTTTCGATTGCTTGCTGCTCTCTTTGACCATTAAACTACACCTGAACCCTGCCTCGACCGAACAGAGGATACATACCGCCCCTTTCCCTCGGTGGGTGAGGGAAATCTGGAGCATAATGGCCCTCTTCTCTGCAATTATAACATCTGCCAGGACATTGCCTAGCCCTGCCTCTTCCTGTCCTTATAACACTTAAATGCAACTCTTGCATTTGCTCAGACAAATCTTGAATTGTACGTACCCATTGTTGAAGAACAGTTGCTACCCCTCGATTAAGTTGATTCTGCATTTGAACTTCTTCTCTCGGCTTTGAGGTCAAATTGGGAACCATCACCTCATATCCCAATGCACCTTGCTCAATCTTCTTTTTAATGTTTTGGCTCTTTGACCATGCTATAGCAACAGCCCCATTGTAATTCACCTTTTCACGAACTTTGGGATGCAAACAAGCCATAAAGTTTTCCAATTTAAAGTACTCACCCCCATTAGCCAATTGCATGGCTATTGCAAAGTCTCTCCAGCACTCTTCGAAGCGGGCAAGTAAAACACCAAACTCCTCGTTCACATCCTGCTTCAAATTCTTCAACCTTGCATCCAAATCGACAGGAGATACCTCTTTACAAAAATCTTGCAAAAAACGGGCCCGCAACACCGGTCACATATGTCTTGGCTCTCCTTCCAAGGCATAGAACCATGTCTTTGCTCTTCCCCGCATAAGCAATGGAATTGTTTGCATTTTGCTATCTTCATTTGGCACATGCAGTGATAGCATATACAACTTTAAATTGTCCATCCACTCTTCCGGATCTTCTTCTCCAATGAAAACTGGTCCATAACTGTGTGTTGCCATCTCTACTTGATGGAAATAACCTTCTTTGATCAAAATCAACGAGCAATCAGTTGGTCCTCAGTGGGGGCACCAGAAGATGGAGAGGGGGAATGAGGTCCACACCCGACACAAAACACAAATCCTCCCTACAACTCAGGGTATCCACAGCACCCCTAACCTCTCAAAATATATCTTCAAATTGGCTAATTTGCACAAACAGAACCACCTTGGCACACGAAACCACTATCTCCTACCCTATAGAAACACTTTCTAGCACAAATGCACCCACACTGCTCAATTCACCCTTTCCGGCTCACAAGACACCCCTATTCTGCCCTCTTGGTAACACACTTCAAGCTGCAGGCATACCCTCTGCAAGAATTGGCAAGTACACAAAGAGCGAGAGAAAAGGAGGGGATGGGGAGAAGCAACACGAGAAAGAGGGGCAAATTTTTAGAATTATTGCATAAGGAGATAGTACAACCAAGTTTGCAGTTCCAGTGGCAAGCTTACAACACACACGCTTGCAAGCCTTCCACAACTCTCTCTCGCAAAAAAGCCCTTAAAAATTTCACTTCTATCCCCTTTTATAAGGCTTGGCTAAGGCTAAAACCGGAGAAACAAGGATCTATCAAGCTCGTACAATCAACTGAAGCTTCATTTAGAATTTTTTTTCCATGCCACCACTTGGCACACTTGATTTTTTTTGTAACTGCATGGTACCTCTCTCTGCCCAATTTGGCATAGCCCTTTGGGAAAGCTCTTTCTTTTCTCTTTCTTTCTCTTTTTTCTTACTCTCTCTTTCTTCACTTCTTGATCCTTGGCCTTTGTGGTGGGCAGGATAGGCCCCTTTGCCTTGCCCCTTGAAGCCTTCAAACTCTCTCTCTATCTCTCCTGCATGTCGACCACCTATCGTGGGACCCTTCCCTTGCCCGAGCAATAGCGACATCGCTATTGGGGGGGGGGGGGGGGGGGGGGGGGGGGGGGGGGGACCCCTTTACCTTCAAAAGAGTGGACCTTTAGCGGGCAGTAGCCCTCCACCATCATCACGCCACCTTTCAAAAACCACTGCCTAGACGGCAGCGCCACCACGCAAGGCGCCAACACAGCGCAGGTAGGCTTTCCACCATTGCCACCACACCAAGGGAGCTCTCACTCCACCACATGCTTTACAAAGGGCTCACGACGCAGCTGGAATACCCAGCTGCCCGACTCTCTTCATCGCATGTGGATTTTTTATCTCAGCCACGTGGCAGCGGTTGGGGCGCCCCCATCTTAGGGTGACCTCCAAAGCTTCAAAGCCCTTTGAAAAAAAACTTTTCATATTGAAATTTTTCCTCCCCATTTCACCAGCCTGCTAATGGTCACCTGGTAATTTCTTTGCCAAGCCACAAAACCTGGCTGAAAACTCACTAAGCCGACTCAAACTTCCCCCGACCTTCCCGCTCTTCACAATTTTGTGAGCCCCTAAACCGAGGCTGCAAAAACCGAGAAAACCGTCTGTGGCCAACTCCGGACAAATGCACCCAATTTTTAGACTTCTATATCTTTCCGCTTCGGGTTCTGTTTGACGTGCAATCAATTCTTCCTAGATCCATACATTGCACAACACCTCCTTGCACTCTGTTGTGGTCCAAAAAATACCTGATGGCACACCTCCCTATGTGGCCAGGTGGGCACCAACCTAGCCCCCTGCAAAACTTCAATTGGCCAGAAACTGCAATCCCTGGCTCCAATCTGCAATCTAAAAAGACAGGTATGCTCCATAAATCAAGCACCATACGCCTATACCCTGACATCCACTTGGGCCACCTATCCCTAGCTGCCCTGTCCGAAAAGAATTTGCTACACACCGTATCTTCAAACTCCAATAACTTGGACTCCGTAGCTCTGTTTGATGAGCCCTCTGGACCTACTTCTTCAACACTTCAAGCTCTACATTCTTGGACCCAAAAGTTGTATCTTGCATCTCCTTCACCTGCTCCTTAAATTAGCCCCTTCTAGAGCTTGTCTTGGCCTATAAACCGCATCAGTCACATGTCTTTGTTGCTACCTGTCAGCCCATGATCTTCCTAGCTGCTCCAACCTTTTGCCATGATTCTACTAGCCTGCACATATCTACCCATGCCACCTTCTATGGTCGACACACTTTTGTTGTACCAACGTGGTGGCACTGTAGATACCAGCCCTCCAAGCTCCTGAAAGTCCCAAATGGCATATGTAAAAAAACCACTTTTCCATCCCCGTTTCTTTGCCCTACCATTATTTACTCAAGGATCCAATGTCGGAGCCAAAAATTCTACCAAAATTTGGAAACCCGTGCTCCAAACCCCTTCATATGTACCACATTTTGCAAACCAAGTCCACCAAAACAAAGAAAGAACATTTGATATTGCCCCTCCATCCAATGCGCCCAACTTTAACCGGGTATATCTTGGCGCTCCAGACTCCGATCAGTGCGTCGTCAACTCTTTTTGACTCTGCATGGTGCACACTATCTCTTGCAACTTTAGCAAGGCTAAGAAAACTCCAAACAACATGACTACTGAGGCGATTAAAGTACCACATAACTAGGCCCCTTGAATCTTCAATTGGTCATAACTTGTCCATCTTAGTTCCAATTGACAATTCGGAAAGACCGTCATGCACCACAAGTTGAGTAGTTTAGGCCTATGCATTCACTTCTATCATGATCCACCACCTACTACTACCTAGTTTGGTAAGCATTTGCAAACCACTTCAAACTTCAAACCACCATAACTTGCACTCCGTAGCTCTGATTGAGGAGCCGTCTGGATTGCCCTGTAGAGCACACTGAGGGGCACCTTTGGCACCTCCATCCTTGCACTTTTTTCACTTTGACTATCCACCTTTGACAAGCACCATTTGATAGGCACCATGGTAGAGCACTCTAGCCCTAAAAACCACATAAAGCATACATGTCTACTGCCCTTTCCTTGCCCTTGATATTCAAAGCTACCTTACCACTTTGACATGCCCTTGAGAGCACCCACAACCTAGCATTGCACTCCATGTAGCATCAAAAAAATTTAGTTGCACCATCATTGCCCAACCCCCTTGTTGAACATTTTTGTTCAACCAAAATCATGACTATTTTGAACTTGGAAACTGCAAAACTAGCAAACAATGTGAGCTACACAAAAAAGTACTATTGTATGTACAAAGTATTATTTGTGGTGTAGATGAATTTTTCTTAGGTTTTTGTCCAAACCCTTCTATCAACACTTGATGTAGTGTATGCACCAACTGTATTTCAAAATATAGCTTGAGACACACACCATTCACCCTGTGTTTGAGAGATCAACAATTCATCCTCATCAACTGATAGCTACCATTGGGAAAACCTGATGGACCTTGTACGGACCTTTCCACTTAGTTTTGAATTTTTTTGGAAAGTAAAATCAAGGTAGCTTTCATACTTCATCACCAAGTCCCCTTACTCTATCTGCTTTTTTGGCAAGGTGTTGGTTGAACTTTGCCATTCCTTTCTTGTGCTTCTTCACATAGAAATCCAATGTTGCTTCTTTGTTGATCTTCAAAGCTTCCAAATTTATAATTTTGTCTTGTAAAACATCTCATGAGTCGTATCAATCTACCACATACCTTTGAATGCACCTAATTGAACGTGCACTAGCAGCAGTACGTCTTTGCCATAAACCAACTCATACGGGGTAAAGTTGGTTGCAACTTTATAAGAAGGCATGTATGCCCACAAAAAATTATCAAGACTAGTTTCCCACTCCTCAATCTTCTTATACAAGTACTAGGTGAGCATTTTAAAAAGTTTCCCATTTTCACTCTCGACCAAACCATTGCATTGTGGATGATAAAGGAGAAGGAAACGTGTGCTGAATGCCCAACTTCTCCACTAGTGCACCCACCAACTTACTCCAAAAATCCTTGGCCATGATCAGAAATGAGAACTCAAGGCACTCCAAACCGGAAACATATGCAATCCAAAACAAATTGAGCAACTGTGTGAGCATTTACCTCTTTCATTGCGTTAGCTTCAACCCGCCCGGTAAGATAATCAACGGCCACCACTTTGTACTTTTTTTTGCTTGCTAACTTGGGTAATGGCCCAATAGTATCCAAGACCCACTTCTCAAATGCAACTTGAGCTATGATAGCCCCTTGTGGCTCGGTTACAAGTCATATTTCACCCATGGTTTGACATTCATGGCATGTCTTGCACCAATAGTGCACATCTTGTACAATAGAAGGCCCCCAAAAGTCACCTCTAAAAGTTCAAAATGTACTTGATCATTGCCTTGATGTCCACTCTCTTCATGACACTGCTCCAAAACCATGCCAATTTCCTCTTTGCAGAGAACCATCCGCAACCTTCCATCTCGACCATACATTATCAGATCTTCGCCCACCAAAGTGAACATGCAAGCCTTTTGATTAATTCTTCTCTTTTGTAGCTTTGACAACCCTTTCAAACATTTACCTAAGCTCAAAAAATCATCAATCTCCTTTAGAGTCTCTCTTCTTGCATATGTGGCAGGTACCACATATAACTTGATACTTGAGTCTTTCTTGTAGAGTTAGTAGTTGCATCTCTTCGAGTTCACCTCATTAGGGTTGACATCCTAGTGAGTTTCCATGCCTCATCCGAGTCGCTTCCCCTGTATCGATAATTTTATGTTGATGCTTGAGAGCTATGCTATGGACGTCCATCGCGGCAACCTGCAAATATTGGTGCCGCTGCCGGGGAATGAATCTTAGGTGATGAGTGACCGAGTGCGTATTCAGAGTTTTCTTATTGTTCCAAAAGATAATTTCCATTCCATTTACATTTCAGTGAAGCATCTAGACAGGGGTTTAGTGCTTAGTGGAGTCTAGGGTCGGTGGACTGGCTAGATCTACTATTGAGAGATATAGGGAGTTGTGAGTGAGGTTGCTTTAAGCATTTTTTCTCTTCAAATTTCTTTGTATTGATTGAGTACTGATCCGTCATCCGTTTTTTATCCTGTTTGTTTTGTTTGATTCATTTTCTTATGTTCTTTCATTTCTGTACTTAGGAGTAGGATAAGTAAATCACATTCCAGTCAGATTTGGGGCAAAAGATAGAGTCAAAAACACCAGAAAACCATAACTTTGGCAAAAGGGCCATAAGACTCTGAAATTAGAAAATCGGACCAAACAGAGCTGAAATTGATTCAAATCACAAAGTGATAGCACCAAACACTGGGAAATACTTGTCAGAGAGAGCCTGTAAAATTTCATCAGATTTGGCTCTGGTACTATGATCGCAATCGGTGTACCTCAATGTCAAAATTGTACAAGATTTGACATGTGCCTTCCTGATAAGATTCTAAACAAGTTTGTCTAAAGCAACCACATCCAAAAACATCAAAAATCAAGGAAATCAAGCCACTTGGGTAAAAGTAGCCTGACAGACCCAGAAAGTGCAAAATCTTGGCTTTTGGTGATCCAAATGCAAAAAGACTTGGGGGATAGCCTTAAAACATTAGTGTCTACAAGCATGCCAAATTTGGTTTAATTTGGGCTCAAAACTACGATCGCGATCGGTGTACCTAAGTGCTAGATTTTGACCAAATTTCATATGTGGGATCCTCAGGTGTATACAAACATAAAAGTCTAAAGGACCTAGGGTCAAAAACCACAAAAAACTGGTCAAAACCACTGAATACAGATCCAAGTCAAAAACGCTACACTGGCATAGAAATTCACTTTTAGTAGACCAAAACACATCAAAACTGGGAAGAAACCATGCAGAGGGATAGCCTATGCATAGGACAAGCCTAGGTATCTCTCAAATCCCAAATCAAACATCAAAATCAATCAAACCTGATAAAATTGAAAAATCGGGCACTTCAGACCAAGAAACTGTAAATTCTTGTCTTTTTTGAGTCCAAATACAAAAGTGTCTGGGAGGTAGTCTTAAAATAGCCTAGTGAACAAGCTGGTGAAGTTTCATCCAATTTGGGCCCCAAACTACGATCGCGATCAGTGTACCTCAGTGAGAACCCAAAAAACCAAAAGACAATTGTCAAATAGGGCAACCACTGATCACTGATCCTTCATACCAAAATTTTTGAGAAAATTCAAGTTTTGGTGATCCAAATGCAAAGTGGGTTTGGGAATAGACTAATCATACCCATGTCTATCAACTCCTAAAATTTCATGCAAAAAGGAGCTGGAACTACGATCGCGATCGGTGTACCCCAGTGACATTTTGGATTGAAAATTTATGAGTAGGTAGCTGACATCTAGTGCAACATATTTTCCAAAAGGACAAGGTCAAAAAAGAAAAAGAAAGTGGTCAAAAGTCCCAGTTACACAATCAGGCCAATAACCGCAAAACCACCTGGGATTTGGGTTTTCATTGGTCAAAACATCTCCAAATTCAAAAATACAAAGACACTTGGTATCAAGACATCAAGGGCTAGCTACTGTGCAAAAATCTTCCAAATCTGTGGCATGGGGTCAACGATCGCGATCGGTGTACCTCTACATAATGGGGGTATCTGACTTCATAAGTTTGTAGACCTACTTGAGTACATCCCAAATCTCAAGTTCAAGTGAAAAATACCCTCGGGAAGCCAAGATACAAGTAAAAAATCTCTATGTGTCCTGATCCTGAAACTGTTTTGAGTGTTGTTTCAAGTGCAGTTCACTAAAAGTGCTCTAACTTTTGATAGGCAACTCCAAATTGAGTCAGGTATAGCTAGGAAGAAAGCTTGCGGGTTTGGAGGTGATAACAACATACAAGTGCCCACAGGCTAGCCAAGGTGCCTGTTGGGTCAGTCGGCCAAAGTTTTGATGTGGTCACATTATTTTTCCGATGTTTAATACATCAAACCCTGTAAAAGCCTAATGACAATCGTCTATGTCAAGTCCAAGTCTAAGTCAAAGATGTAATTTTTTCAATGATGTATGTAAAGGTCCATGAGAAGTTGGCCGTTGGCCACTTTAGAAAGCCCTAGGTATATAATACACTAAGGTTAGTGGGAAAGGGAGATTATTTTTTGAAGATAAGTGACTATTGCGTTACACACAGAGAGCTACCTCTTTGCTCCAACTTGTAATCATTGCTTCTGTGGCTACGGTAATCCAAATTCAATTTTGTTTCTTGCATTGTGTTCCTCTTACTCTGCTCTTTCATTCAAGTGTAAGCATTCAAGATTCGGTGAAGGTTTCAAACGCATCCGTTTAGGCCATAAATCGTTGTTTTGAGTGTTTATATGCGTATTTTATGTTGTTTTGACCCTAGGAGAGGCTTTAGGGACCCAAAAACGACCCATAAGGATCATCCGTTTACTGTTTTTGCATACTATGGGACGAACGATCGCCATCCATGTACCTTACCAGAATGTTGTGACAGTGATAGGATATGTTCCTGATAGTCCCCTGTAGCTTCCCTTCAAGTTTCGTGCGATTCCGATATGATTTGCATGGTGAACGGGCGTGATGACTGTAGAGCTGTGTAGAAGGACATAGGCAGATTACTTGGCTCTAGTGCAATTGATTTGCTTGTAGAGTTAGTAGTTGCATCTCTTCGAGTTCACTTCATTAGGATTGACACCCTAGTGAGTTTCCATGCCTCATCCGAGTCGCTTCCCTGGTATTGATATTTATGTTGATGCTTGAGAGCTATGCTATGGACGTCCGTCGTGGCGACCAGCAAACAGTGGTATTAGAGCTTATAAGTAATTTTAGTATCTCCTAATTATATTAGTTAGATCCTTTTGCTAGATTTAGTGTTCTCTCTCTCTCTCTCTCTCTCTCTCTCTCTCTCTCTCTCTCTCTCTCTCTCTCTCTCTCTCTCCCCACTAAAAAACTTCATAACCCTTTAGGAGTAGGATAATTAAGCTTGATCTTAATTATATCTCTCCTTAGATTTGGGTACATCTACATGGCCACTTCCCTAGCCAAGTGATTAGAGCTAATTAGGATCTAGCACTAGATTATGTGTCAATTTTTTTAGGTTCAATAAATGTGTGTTTACACATAATTACCTTGACTTGGTTCATTGAATCTTGAAGATTACTCCAACAATCCTATTGTTTCTAGGATAACTTTGTTGAACTTGTAGCTTTGGATTCATTGGAGCCTCTCAATCTACACACAAATGCTTGTGTAACCCATCATAAGAGCTTTCTATCTAGTCCTCTTGTGCCATGTTTGGATTATGTATGAGAAACAAAATGACTTGATTAAGTTTGTCAAAAATTGACGCTCCTAGAAACTTATTCTTTGCTTATTCTACTCGCTAATTGTGTGTGTGCGCGCGCATGTGTGTGTGCACCATTTGAATGTTTAGCAGTTTTGGCGGATGAAGCAATGGTCTCCAGAGAAAGAGTCACATTTTTCAGGGAATCTACATTTTTGCAGAAATCTCATCCTTTTGTAAAAGAGCTTCTCTAAGCCGAGAACTTGTAAAGAAATTTTGGATTATTTTTCCGAGAGCATTTGTATAGTGGAGATCCATTTAGAAGTTTAGGACTTTTTGGCCGGACAAGCCATTTGTAAAGACCTAAACT
Organism: Adiantum capillus-veneris; assembly: GCF_014529385.1. Taxonomy (NCBI): domain Eukaryota; kingdom Viridiplantae; phylum Streptophyta; class Polypodiopsida; order Polypodiales; family Pteridaceae; genus Adiantum; species Adiantum capillus-veneris. The sequence continues at coordinate 77,920,317 of NC_140946.1, forward strand.
ATAAAGGTCAGTTTTGTAAGTTTGAACATAATCCTCTTTTATGTGAAGAAGACAGCGTATGTTTGAGAGCTCTATCTTGCTCCAACTCGTAATCTTCGCTACTGTGGCTACAATAAGCCAAATTCAGATTGTTTATTGCATTGTGTTCCTCTTACTTTGCTCTTCTATTCAAGTGTAATCATTCAAGATTCGGTGTAGGTGTTCAACTACGAGTTTGAGACCTTAAATCGTTCTTTTGAGTGTTTAAGTGCGTCTTTTATGTTGTTTTGACCCTAAGAGAGGCTTCAGGGACACTAAAACGACCCTTTGGGATCACCTGTTCATTGTTTTTGCTGACTTTGGGATGAACAATCGCGATCTTTGTACCTCTCCAGAATGTTGTGACAGTAATAGGATAGATTCTAAATAGTCCCATGTAGCTCCCCTTCAAGTTTCGTGTGATTCCGACATGATTTGCATGGTTAACGGGCATGATGACTGTAGAGTTGTGTAGAAGGACATAGGCAGATTACTTGGCTTTAGTGCGTATGATTTGCTTGTAGAGTTAGTAGTTGCAGAAGTTCACTTCATTAGGAATGACACCCTAGTGAGTTTCCATGCCTCATCCTGGTCGCTTCCCTTGTATTGATATTTTATGTTGATAAGCGAGAGCTATGCTATGGACGTCCGTCGCGGTGACCCGCAAACATTGGCGCCACTGTTGGGGAATGCACCTTAGGTGATGAGTGACCGAGTGCGCAGTTAGCTTCCTTAAAAGAAGATCAATCCACAAATCCATTTTACACCTCAGTTAGGCTGCTAGACAGGGGTTTAGAGCTTAGTGGAGTCTAGAGTCAGTGGACCGGCTAGATCCTCTCTTAGGAGATTTAGGGAGCTATGAGTGAGAGTGTTCAAAGCATTTTTGCTCTTCAATTTCTCTAATTCAATTGAGTACTGAAATCTCACCCGAATTTCGTCTTGCTTGTTTTGTTTGATTCATTTCTTTATGTTCTTTCATTTCTGTACTTAGGAGTAGGATAAGTAAATCACATTCCAGTCAGATTTGGGGCAAAAGTTAGAGTCGAGAAACCAGGAAACCATAACTTTGGTAAAAAGGCCATAAGACTCTGAAATTTAGAAAATCTGACCAAACATGGTTGATATTGATTCAAATCACCAAGTGGTAGCACAAAACACTGTAAAACACTTGTCAGAGGGAGCAGACTAAATTTCATCAGAATTGGCCCAGGTACTACGATCGCGATCGGTGTACCTCAGTGTCAGAATTGTACAAGATTTGACATGTGCCTTCCTGATAAGATTCTAAACAAGTTTGTCTAAAGCAACCACACCAAACACATCAAAAGTCAAGGAAATTAGGCAACTTGGGTAAAACTAGCCTGACATACCCAGAAATTGTAAAATCTTGACTTTTGGTGATCCAAATGCAAAAAGACTTGGGGGATAGCCTTAAAACATCAGTGTCTACAAGCATGCCAAATTTGGTTGAATTTGGGATTAAAACACCGATCACGATCGGTGTACCTAGACCTCAGATTTGTACCAAATTTGATGAATAGACTCTTCAAGGGTATACAAACATAAAAGTCTAAAGGACCTAGGGTCAAAAACCACAAAAAACTGGTCAAAACCACTGAATACAGATCCAAGTCAAAAACTCTTAAACTGGCATAGAAATTGACTTTCATTAGACCAAAACACATCAAAACTGGGAAGAAACCATGCAGAGGGATAGCCTGTGCATAGGACAAGCCTAGGTATCTCTGATATCCCAAAACAAACACCAAAATCAAGTCAAACTGACAGATTCAGAGAAATAGACACTTCCAACAAAGAACTGGTAAAAGCTTTACTTTTTGGGGTTTGAATACAAAAGTATTTGGTGGGTAGCCTTAAAATAGCCTAGTGAACAAGCTGGTGAAGTTTCATCAAATTTGGGCACTTTACTACGATCGCGATCGGTGTACCTCTGTGCCAGATTTGACTCATTTTTGACCTGTTCATAGACCTAGACTATTTAAGATATCAAGAGTTTTCAAAACCCAAATTGGACATACTCTCAATAATCTGCAAGCAAAATTGGACATACTCTCAATAATCTTCAAGCAAAATTGTGTTGAAGTCATTGTGAAGTTGTTGAATCTACTGACAGTTGAAATGATACAATGATCTCATAGCTATCAAGTGTATTCATTTGCAGAGACCGATCAAGTAACAATCCATGCAGTCGTGAGAGTTGGAAGATCACTCCATCTCCAGGTAAGAGGTTTGGATTCAATCGGTAAATTCCACTTTCTTCATGTTTTTGAGATCGGGGAAACAAATCAACAACCAACACCAAAATTTAGCGGATCAAGCAAGTGTTTTATCAACGGAGGAGAGTGTAAACCAAGGTGTAGTACAACCGTTAGAGCCAATCCTTGAAGAAAGTATTTCCGATACTTCTTCAGAGAGAACTTACGAGCATTTCACGGAACACTTGGGACATTTAAAACTAAATGAAAGAGAAAACATAGCAGCATGACCATCAAACCCTTCGGCCACAATGAAGCTATTGTTCATCAAGCATGAGTATGATAACAAGCAAGGTGTCAAGATCTACAAAGATGGTATGGACTACTACTGTGTGAAAATAGAAGATAGACCAAGTGAGTTCAAGGACTTAGTGCCTGTGAGCTATAGCGGAGATAGGTACCTAGATGACGAAGGTATCATGTACTTGGTAGTCCTGAATCCTAACATTTTGGACAGGTGGGGATTGATGGGCACGAGAGCCAAAGTAGATGAGGAACCTGAGGAGAAAGCACCAGCAATGAGCTTCCCTAATGCGAGGTTAAGGTGAGAAAACAAAACTTTGAGAGTCAACACAGACAACATCTACGTGGGGTTATACAAGTATAATAATGGAGAGGAAGATCTCTATTATAGATGGGAGGAACCCTACGTCGGAGAGTTGACAGAGCGGAAAAGACTTTATGTCTTCACCTACACAGAGGGATCAGAAACGAAAATCGTCGCATACGACAAATATGGAAGACGATACGCAGCAATCGATAAAAAGGAGTTGGAAGGATATATATACTTTGGGGGACCACTCCACCATTATTATGTCACTCCAAGCCCACTGAGACTAGCACCTACAAATTTCATGCCAGACCCGATGGCAAAAGGTGGAGAGAGGACTCATGTAGCTGATTCTTTCAGTCGACCTTAGCATTCTATGCCAAGCCCCATGGGAACATTACATTCCAGAGAATCAATGGATACGAATCGAGGTAGTGCGGTTCCTATCTCTACACATACGCAATAGGTCCGACATTTGCAGCAACACCATCACATTTGCCTCTTAGTAGTAGATTCATGGCAGGGGAGCCAACGAGAGCAACCCACGACATCCATGATGTACGAGAACGATTAAGTCGAGACACGGGAGCATTGAGATTGGTCGCAGATTATAGACGGATGAGGCTGTCCTAGGTAGCGAAGTGCATGCCAAAGAACTATAGCGGATTAGGGGATCCATATGCCCATGTGTCGCTCTTCAAGAAAGTCTTAAGAGCAGAGCATATCACTGATTTTCATACTCAATATGAGGGATTCGGGCTGACCTTGGAAGGGACGGCCTTAACATGGTTTCAACCTTTGAACCCTGAAACTTGTTCGAATATTGAACATGTATTGTGGGAGTTCGCGGAAGAATTCTCAAAACGGGGTATAAAGCATAATACTGTATCACAGATATATGCTTTTAAACAAAAGGAGAACGAAAAAGTGAAGGAAGCATCCTTGAGATTCAAGCAATACATTGAGAGGTGCCCAAGGAGAGAATTACCGCAGGACAAGAGATTGTTTGTGCTCTTCATTGAAGGACTTAGAAGCGAAACCTTGAAAAAGGACCTTCATTTGAAAGCCTGTAGCACATTTGAACAGGTTACAAGGGAATCGTTATATCTTGTTGATAACTTCAAAGCATATGGGGAAGTGTTAGAGGATACTAATTCAGTAACCAGTGGCTCTTCATCTATTAAGAGTGAACCCTCTACCAAGAAAGATGGTCAGGCTTCTCTGATGCCGACAGCTGACCAAATGATAGAGGAAGTAACGGGGAGAATGCAGCAACATATGAGATCAAATCCGATGATGAGACAGTCTCAGATGAGGAAATGTGACATATGTGGGGGGGATCACCCGACGCCATGGTGCACACAACAGCCGAAAGCACCACTTGCGAATGGACGAGTACTGAAATGGTGCGCCATAGAGAAAAAATGGACGAACCATGGCACGGATGAGTGTTTTTACAACAAAAACTATATGAGAGAAAGGCCGTATGGACCTCCAGCAGGACCACCCCAGCCACCTCCTCCAAGATATCAAATTGGGCCAAATGTGAATATGGTAGCAGGAGTAGACAAACCTCAACCTGTGTTGGGTCAACAACCTCCTTTACAACACGAAAATAGGGCCATGATTAGGTATGCTCAACCGTACGAAGCATCACCAGGAACAATAATACACCTCAAATTTCTTATTACGAGGAACCGAATGAGCCTTACATAACTGAACCTGAACCACAGATGTACGCAGATGAAGCCTATCAACCGTGGGGAAATAACGAGGGTATGGCACCACCAACATATGTAGCACAACCTTCGAGGGATCGATATTTGGTGGACGAAAGAACGCTAATGTTCATTGCGAACCAGAACTACAAACCAAGAGGATATCCTAATAGGGCGGGACAACCTTTAAGACCACCTCCTCAAAATCAACCACCAATTGGATCGTGCTATAACTGTGGAAGTACAGATCATTGGGAGCGTATTTGTCCTTTCAAGGGCGAAAGAGTGAAAACATTTTGGGTTTTGTGATGGGTGTGGTGTGAATCACATACTGCCAAATTGCCCAAGGAATCCCGACAACAAGGGAAAAGCAACTATGAATATTGTGGGGGTGTTACCAAGTGCAAGCAGTGGATCAAAAACCGAACCCATGATTCAAATCAATGCGGTAACCAGAGCCCAAGCCAAGGACTTAGAGAAAACAAGCCATTGGAAGAAAAGGTCGAGTTGCCAATACCCACGGAAAATGAGAGTTTATCTGTGAGAACACATCAGAAATCATGGAAGGCGAAACGAGAGAGAATGAAAACAAGAAGGATAAAAACCCAAATTGCCATGCAAAATGAATTACATGAAACAAAAGAATAACTGAAACAAGAGAGAGATAGTAAAACTATTGAGGACAACAACAAGCCGAGGAAAGCATCCTCAGGGGGATCAGTCTTGGTCGAGAAAGTGCTAGAGCCTTTCGATGCTCTATTACAAACGTATGAAGCAAGGCTAAAAACAAACCAAACCTTAGAGCAGAGATGGTTGACTTATCCTCAACCAGAAGTGGAAACGAAGCATTTGGAAATGTGTAAACACCTCATTGAAACAGCCCAGGCATTGATGGAACCTAATGCGATTAGAACCCCAGAACAAGAAGTGTTGATTCACAAAGAGCGAGAAAAACTGAAGATCGATGAATCAGAACATGTAAACGAACCCAGGCCTGAAGCGATATTGTCATTGGATCACCGAGTGGTGCCGAACACCACTAATGATGCTAAGTCAATGACTATAATTCCAATTCCAGAAGTGGAAGAACCATGGCCACAACACTTATGGGAAACCATTAGAAATAGAAAGAATGGAAGCACGACGTTACAGTCTGCACCAACTCTTGAGGTTAACATGGACAATGAATTTTATCCACGAGATATACATTCGTTGTATGGAGACGCAGGAACGGAGGTTTCGATGGAAAGCAAAGCTCAATCCCTGAAAACCTTGCCTTCATTTATAGGTGAACACGAGGCACAATTGGAGATAAGACTAGTTCCATCCCAGATGAGATCTATTCCACAAATAATTGACTCAAAAAGTCTTCAAGAGATGTTGTCGACACCTGTAACATGCACAATCACACTGTCAGAACTCTTGAGAGTCATACCACACTTATGGGAAGACATGGGGAAAAATTTGGAGAACAAAGGAATAAAGATTCCTCTTCAGACAAACCCTACGGTAGAAGAAAAAAAATGAGAAGGTCAACCCAAAGCCCAACATGTGCCCATAAACAAGGTCGGAGATTACTGTGAAGGTGAGGAAGGTAATACAACCTTACCTGTCGAATATCAAGATATGAAGACGATAGCTATCCTAGACAGTGGGGCGGGAGTTGCAATAGATACAAAGCAAATCTGGGAAAAATGGGGCCGTCCAGCTCTCAGAAAGATGAGAATGAAACTGCAACTTGCAGATCGGTATGTAGAGAGACCATTGGGAGTCCTGGACCAAATAGTTGTAACTTTGTGTGGAATTAACTATAAGCGCACCTTTGTCCTGGTAGATTTCGGAAAAACGAACAAATTCGACATTATTTTGGGGCGACCTTTTATGCGTCAACTTAAAATGATACAAGATTGGGGGTACGACTAAATTTACCTAAGGCATGAGGAGCTAATATTGAAAATCAACATGAAGGATCACGGTTATAGAGACGTTGCAAAAACACCAGTGCAAAAATTTGATTCAACCACAGTGATCGGAAAAGAAATACCTGCGTGGTTACAAACGAAAGCACATGTCTGGATGTATGGAGCATCTGATTGTGGCGACTTAATCAAAGAGGAATGTGTGTTGGAAAGGTCCATAGAAGACCAGGCTTATCTCCCAGAACCTTTCCCTGAACATTTATTTGAGCCATTTGGGTGGACTCAAATATTGTCAACCTTGGATGTATGTGTTAACGAATGCACGCCTACAAAATTTTGCGACGATGAAGGATACAACCTAGTAACGTTGCAAATGGCTAGCGTCATCCTTGAGTCAAGATCAGAGAGCAAGGAACAAGAAGAACCACTACGTGAGACTGAGTGTAAAAGAATAGTTGATGAGATATCTGTAGTGGACGATAGGAATCGAACACAGGAGGAATTCACAGATTCACTAAGCGGTGACCTTCCATCACTGGGTGATGAAATCCAAATGATAGATGTTGATGACGAAAGATCAAGTGGATCAGAGACGAATAGGAAGTATATGTTGAGACCGGGCAGGTTTTGTGAGTTTCCTAACCAAAAACCTAGTCGACAAGAGCGGGATAGACCAAAGAGAACAAGAAAATCAAGAGCACATAAGCATAAACCCATACCTCTTGTCAATGACAGAACGCAATATCTAAGTCTTGTAAAAGATGACGATTGTGTCAAAGACAAGGTCACTAGCCGGTTTATCAAAACTAAACCATGGAAAAACAACAAGAAGAACAAGCGCGAAAAGCACACAACTGAAACACATAAGGAGGGGGAAACAGGGTCTAGAATGACCAAAACAGAGAGGAAAGCAGAGTACAATAAGCTCAAACAAACCCTCAAAAACTTATGGACAACTGAAATGGAAATAGATGAGGACACGAATTCTGACAAGATGGATGTGCCGTCCCATTATAAGAAGTATACCATACAAGATAGAAAAATCATAGTGCAACAACTGATGAGAGAATCGAAGGAACCTGGTACATCATACGACGGTCCTGAAAAAGCCAAACGAATAGATCTAGTGGAGCCAAGAGAAGATCCAAAACCTTCATATATTGCCATGGATCTTATTGAAGAAGAGGAAAATCTTTTGATAGCTACTCTTAAACAGTATAGAGATGTGTTTGCATGGTCATACAAAGATCTTAAGGGGGTGGATCCAAGTATCTGTCAACACACAATACCCCTTAAGAATGACGTTAAACCAAGCAGATAACATCCTTATACTTACAATGAGACGTTTGCAAGGAAGATCAAGGAGGAGATAGATAAGCTGAAAGAGGTCGAGTTTATTTACGAAATTGAGCACACTGACTAGGTTTCACTGATTGTGGTGGTCCCAAAGAAAAATGGAAAGTTAAGAGTATGAGTCAATCTCAAGAAGGTAAACGCTGCTACAATTCAAGACAACTATCTCCTACCCATTACTGATCATGTAATAGAAAGAGTGGCAGGAAAAGAAGCTTACAGTTTCTTAGATGGCTTTTCAGGCTACAACCAACTTGTAATAAAGCCAGAGGATCAGCACAAGACGGCTTTTGCAACTGAATGGGACATTTTTGCATTCAAGGTAATGGCTTTTGGCTTAACGAATGCACCAGCCACATTTCAGAGGCTGATGGGTCATGCTTTTAAAGAATATTTACAGTTCTTAGAAATTTACATGGATGACTTGTGCGTTCACTCTCTCGTAAGATTGGAGCACATAGAGCACTTAACCAAAGTGTTCAACAAATGCAGACTATATCGGATTTGCCTGAATCCGGAGAAATGTGTCTTCATGGTAAGACAAGGCAAAATATTGGGATATATAGTGTCCAAAAATGGTATTTCGACAGACATGGAGAAGATCAGCGTAATTTTTGATCTACCACGACCAGTAAAGGTAAATGAGGTACAGGCATTTATGGGCCATTGTGGATATTATCGCAGATTTATCTACTCATACGCCACTTTACGCGTTGATAACTAAATTTGAGTGGACAGATGAGTGCGAGAAACCTTTCAAACTTTGAAGCAAAGATTGATATCCACTCCAATTTTGAAGGCTTCGGATTGGGAAAAGGTATTCCACGTCCACGTAGATGCATCAGCATATGTAATAGGATGCATACTTGCACAACCTAGAGAAACCAACATGGATTTTCCAATCAGTTACTCCAGTAGACAACTAAACAGTGCAGAGAATAATTACACAACAATTGAAAGGGAGGGTTTGGGTATGATCTATGCTGTGAAAAAGTTTAGACATTGGCTACTTTTCAATAAATTTGTATTCTTCGTCGATCACCAAGCACTGTTGTACTTGGTAAACAAACCTTGCAGTACGGGGCGGATTGTACAATGGTTCATCATACTACTTGAGTTTGACTTCACGGTTGTAGTCAAAAAAGGAACTACACACCAAAGAGCAGATCATTTATCTAGAATGGTGCATGGAGAAAACCCTGTAGGAGTTGATGATGATTTGCCATATGCATATCTTTTCAACATAGAAATGGTTCCAAGATGGAGCGAGCCTGTAATTCCATTGTTGACTATTGGGTCATCGAATTTGACAAGACAATCATCTACCATTGCAGCATCTAGATCATTGGTAATGCTGGCTGGAAGGCTATACAAACAGGGATATGATCAAACCCTTAGGCTTTGTGTTGAACCAAGTGAATAGGACTTGTATTTAAACCAGGCTCATGTACAAACATCGGGGATTCACAATGGGCATGCACAGACGTATCAAAGATTGATGAGAATGAGTGTATATTGGCCGAAAATGCAACAAAGTGTTCATATGCATATCAAATCATGTATTATCTGCACTTTTCAGAAGCCAATAGAACACGCGACTCTGTTCAAATTATCTGTAGCACCCAAATGAAGTAACTACATTGTAGAATACCTCACCACAAGAATACTGCCTGAAGGGATGAGTAAATCACTTATCAAAACGATCACGAAAGAGGCAGAAAACTATGTATTGATTGAGGACAATCTTTACAAGAGGGGCAAGGACAATCAATTCAGAATGTGTGTGACGGAAGAGGAATACGTTCCTATCTTAGAGCAAGCACATGGCGGACAAGCTGCAGGACATTTCTCAGCTGACAAAACAGCCAAAGCAATTCTTATTGCTAGCATATGGTGGCCTACACTATTCATGGACGTCGAAGAGTTTGTGAAACGATGTGACGATTGCCAGAGGACAAAGATTCCTAGAGCACGAGATGACATGTCCTTGAGGCCAATGATGGGGGCAAGAGCGTTTGCAAAATGGGGAATAGATTTTGTAGGACCAATTGCACCTCCTGGATATAAAACGCACGCTCAATACATTATTATGGCAATAAATTATCTAACAAAGTGGAATGAAGCGAAAGCAACAACCAAAAATGATGCAAAAATGACAGCACAGTTTTTGTATGAGAACATTTTCACCAGATATGGCTTACCAATAGAGATAGTGAGCGATAGAGGGACTCATTTCGTCAATGAAGTGATCGAATTCCTATTGGATGAATTCATGGTAATTCACAGGAAGTCAGCTCCCTACCACCCACAAGCTAACGGCCAAGCAGAAAGCACGAACAAGATTTTGGTGACAATTCTCACGAAAATTGTTAACGAAACGAGAGCTGACTGGGATCAGAAGCTGCATTCAGCTTTATGGGTATATAGAGTAGCATACAAAATCTCAATCAGAACGACTCTGTTCAACATGGTTTATGGAATTCAAGCAATTTTTTCACTTGAATTTCTTATCCCCACACTTCGGGTAGCTCACTAATTAGAATGGACGGGTCATGAATTATCCAATTAAATAGAGATCCTGAAAAACTGGATGAAACTAGATTGAGAGCAGTTGCATCAATCTACGCGCAAAAATGAAACATGAAATCATTCTTTGATCAACATGTTATCAGCAAGGAATTTGCTATGGGGGATTACGTCTTAATGTATACCCTGAAAAAACATTCCCAGAAACTCACAAAGCGAGGCAATGGACCCTATGTGATTCGTGACATATCATCTAGTGGTGCCATTAAGCTTGCGACATTAGAGGGAGAGGAGATGCCTAATTGGATTAGTGGCTGCAGATTAAAGAAGTACAACCTACCACTAACCTCAGAGATGCTTGCCAAAATCCACGCTGCGAAGGAGCGCAAGAACAAAGCAAATGAGACAAAAGCTCAAGCACAAGAAGAGGCCAGAATCACGATTTTAAAGCGGAAATAGAAATTACAACAACAAAGACTTCCTCAACCAGCAGATACGGCTCAAATTCCTCTTTCTATGATTCACATTAACGAGCAATGGGAAATAGGAATCGATGTTCGAATCAATGTCAGACTTTCGAATGGCAGATATCAACGAGCATTGATTGACACAGGGGCAACAGTCAATGTGGTCAACTTCTCCACTTACATGCTTCCCGACGAACCCGTAGTGCAATCCACACGATATTTACAAGCCGTGAACGGGGCAAAAATGTCAACATTGGGCATAGTAAACTTACCAATCAATATTGATGGAAATAGTTGTCCTCGTCAATTTCTCGTAATGAAAGTAGGAGGAATCCGACAATCACTATGTTTGGGTGTAAAGTCTCTGACCCTGACCAAAAAGAGCACCATTATACCATGGAATGAACATAATAAGTTACTAATTTTAGCAGTTTTCCAAATTCTGTCAGTGCCATGATGTTTAGAATATTATAAAGCTTTCAAATGTGAATTAAAATAATTTTTGTGAAAGTTTTTCAAATAGTAAGTTTTTGGTCACCCGACACGTCTAGTTTTGACCGTCTCAAAAACTGCACCATCTTGATTGTTATGGTACTCTCGGACATTAATTATTTTCTCCATGTTTATCAATTAAGTAGTGAGTATAAAATGGCCCCGGTAAAGAGAACTCGCTTCAGTGGTGCCCACGACCGCGAGGCGGGAACAACAAGCAACGTGAACAGGGAAGGGAAAGCTCCCATGGACGACCAAGTACCGGTCATCTCACAGGCCAATGATGAGGACATGGAGGAGGTAGGTCACATTTTTATTCAAGTTGTTTAATTTAACATTGCATACGATAAGTTAGGAAAGAACATATCCCTAAACATGTTGGAGAAATCCGACGGAAACCTCGGCGTTTGAATTCAATTGTATATTAAATTCTAAGTAGGAAAGAATGGTTGATGGATATACTGTTTGAAATAGGAAAGAATGTCTGCTAGGGAAAATTTAGCTCGGCATGTTCATTTCTATTTACAATGTTGAACTAGTCCTGATCCCCCTCCTGATCACAGGGGACAGAGTTCCTGGTTACGGGCTCTTGAATCCACGACTGCTGGTTAAGCGGTGGATACCTACGTCTGCTGGTTAAGCGGTGGGAATCCATGTCTTGCTTTCTATGCGGTGGGAATGTCCATGTTGTGCTTTCTGTGCGGTGGACATACCTAGTTGTATGGGTAGCTAAGCGACAACGGGAGGAGTAAACTCTCGTTGGAGGAGGGATGTTGTACCTCCAGAACATTGGAATTTTAATGAATAAGTTTGACTAGAATTTTTACTAGAATTATTGTCTTGGTGCCGCTTTGCAATACTGGTTGAAGGGATCTCTTAATGAACCTTGTGAATCGGAATCTAATCAAGGAAATTTTATGTTGAACAACCATTGTGGTAGTATTTAGGACACAGGAAGAAGTGTGAGTGTGGGGGTGAAAAGTGGGGGCTTGGCTCAGGTTGCCAATGCCTATGAGAAGGGTGGTCCCGATTGGTCGGGAACTCTCCGTCCCCATAGTGTTTAAATCGACACTAGTATTACTCATTGCCCCTAGAGCGGCGAAGTCTCAAGTGTACGTGCCTCTGAAACATGGAAAAAAAGGAACTCAGGATTTCTCTCCTCTTGGAAGGTGGGTCTTAGGATCGCTACATAGGTTAATCACGCTTCCCCTGCGAGGTGGAGCTAGATCTCGTTGCTAGCAGGCTCGAACTCGACTCATTTTGTGATGAGAGATCGTCCGCTAGATGAACCCTGAACCACTTTGTTTGCTTCTGCTATAGATCTAGTGGCCACCAGGTTTACCATCAGATCCGTCGTTTGAGACGACGGGGTGGGGACCTCACATTGGGAGTTCCATGGATGAGAACGTACAATGCAGTTACCGAATGGTCAGAACATGCGTTGATGTACACACACAACTCTAACACGTACATAACTCCATTTGCCAAAAAAGATCACTCATGGCCGATTATCCCCATCGACAAAAAGAAATCAGCTCATCAACCAGAAACACCGAATATGGCTGTTCGAAAAGTATGGATAAAGAAAATTGTCGTGCAGAACAAACAAAGACAGATATGGCTGCCCAAGTCACAACTCCCAACGACAGTAACACCATATCAAAGACCTTCAGGAGCTAATCCAGAGTGGAAATGGCAACCAAAGCTGGAGACAACCAACAATTCGGCGACAAAGATCGAAGGGAGACCAAAAAATCAACAGAGGAAGCCTGAACTAACAAAATGGCAATGGAAACCTAAGAAAATTCAGGAACCTACATTAAAATCTGCATATATGAAAAAAACTGAATACAAATGGGTTCCAAAAATAGTTGCCATCAAAAAACCAACAATCAAGGAGAGAACAATTAAACTGCAAGCTCTTTTGTTCCATAAACAGCTAGCCTCGTCATCCAAAGCCACTGAAAATTACATTCAGTCCCCGCATCTTGCATAGCACTTTGTTACCCAATCCATTGTCTCAAACATGAGGATAGGTCCACATTACACAGCCGTGCATAGACACAGATTTCAAAACCCATGCACATGCACACAACCTTCGTTCGGGATGACTCAGTTTAGGAAGGGGGGAGTAACTATTGAATCTAGCAGTAGTCAGGACCATTAAGGGGTCCAACGTGTATATATGTACATAATGCGTGTGTTTCTTGTTTTTTTTCATTTTTTAGAGTTCAATTTCGAACAAATTTGATCAAAATCTGACATTTTTTAGCATTTTTATCATCCAATTAGCATAATAATGAGTTGTAATGACAAAATCTGGATCATTGGGATGCTTCTAGTGAAAATATATGCTTAGGGGTGAGTATAATAATTTTTGGCTAATTTTCGCTAGTTAATAAGTATTTTCGGTTTATTTCGCTTAATTTTCATTAATAAAACTTCCAAAATTAAAAATATATCACCCACAGTGTCCGAATCAAGTTCTGGAAGCAAACGCCGAAGTATCATGATAGGGTTATCAAGCATGGAAGATATGAAGCTAATCTGAAGACGTCGAATTTCAGCCTTAATGATCATGACCACATTTCCCCAGAATCGCATCAAATGGTGATACGACGCCAGAATGAGGAACGGTTTGACCCACAGGTGGTATAAAAATTATCTTGAGATCAAAGGTAAGGAAAATCGGCCCTATGTCACGAAAACCTCGGGAAGATATGGGTCAGGTAGGCCAAAAATCTTGCTCATTGTTCAATTTCCATTCTGAGAGAGAAGAGGAGAGCTTCTTGACCTAGAGCGAGCTACCACATTTCTACTCCGTATGGACGATTGGAGCCGGCATTTTACACCATATTTCACAGGTATGTTCCTTGTCGAGTAAAGATCAAGTGTATTACACATGCAAGTGCGAAACATCCGCACAAACGGGCGCATTGACCAAATCAAAGTCGGATTGAGTCGAATAGGTCAAGGGCCCTTAGAGGCATCATGACAAAAAAAATTCAGGGATAGAACACATCAGTGTGCTCCCCACAATGTCAGGAACAAAGCCATGTGATCAAATCTCAGTTTGGTGGTGGTACAACGATCGCGATCGGTGTACCCCACTGACCAAACTTGACACAGGAAATGCAAAAAGCCTTCTCTCAACTTCGCCAACAAACTGTAGGTGTGAAAAATCAATTTGGGATCCATGGTACGATCACGATCGGTGCCCCCCAGTTGCAGGTTTTAGAAATTTTGACATGGCCCACGCTTAGAACTCATGGAGGAGTACACTCTCTTGAATTTTCATAAGAAATGCACAAAGTTTGCTCATAGAATGGGCCAAAATTGTCAAACACACCCGAATCGGGAAAATTGACCTACAACTACCAAAATTCGGCTGAAAATTATGACGGGTGGTTTGAAAGGCATACCTGTCCGACTAGGAGTCAGCACGGTAGTAGAAAACCCTGAATGGAGCTCAGAATCTCCTACAAGGACGAAGATGACCAATTCAGTCTCGAGTGATCGCACAAGGGAGTAATTTGGCCGAACTAATGTCAAACGACTAAAAGGCGACTTAGAGATGCCCAATTATCCCATTGGTATCCAAAGAATGCCTGAAAAATACCCAAGTCTGAAAAATCTCCAAAGACGGGGTAAAAAGTGTCTGATCAAGTCAGAATCGGACAATGGAGTAGGCTGATGAGAGCAACACATCATGGAAGCAGTAAAAGCTCAAAAACTAACATCAACTAACTCCAGGCTCCAACCAGAAATCATCAGGAAAACCCAATATGGTTAGACTTAGTAAAATAAGGTCAAACAGTGAAAAATTGCTCTAATTTGTTCATTTTAAGTCCAAACTTGAAAATAAATCATCAGTGGGCTAGGCAGGCATAGGAGACTAAAGCCATCTAGTTTTCACCCAAAAAAGCCCAGGTACTATGATCGCGATCGGTGTACCTCAGCATCAGATTTTGACCAAAACCTAACAGATTTCTTGTACACATCTTGTCAAGTCACACATCAAGTTTCAAGCCAATTGGACATCAAAAACCCACACGAAAAATCAAAGTCTAGTCCAAAACTCCCTTGTAACTCAAATTGGGACTTATAAACTCAAAAGTGGTTCAAATAAAAGATAGAGTGGACCAAAATGACCCTCTAGCTAGCAGCAAAGCACTCATTTGATCAAATGTTATTTTGGCCTCTGTACTACGATCACAATCGGTGTACCTCAGGCCCAGAATTGGCTCAGTTTCAATCATTCATAGCTCTAGTCTTCCTAGTCCCACTGGTGAAATATGGACAAGAATGGATGAGATTTGTTCAAGTTATGATCAGTTTTAACTTTTGAACTGCTTTTTACTAAAAGTCTAAATGCTACTGGTTGCGAAAGGAAAATCCTGACAACTTGTGATTCTAATGACACAGAATGCCTCGCCAAAAGCAAGCAAGGCAGTGGACAGCAGCACCATATGAAGTGGATGAGCTCTCTACGAACAAAAAAGCTCACATCTCGGATGAAACACTAGCTTAGATCCCTACTCACATTTTCATCGCAAAGTTTAGGGATGCTGATGGTGACATGGTAAAGACGACTATCATGCCACGGGAAATATGGAATCTCCACCGAACGCCAGAGGTCACTGAAGCCGTGTGGGCTGTTCATTTGGAGCAGTTTTTCATATTGCAGCCATGGGAAACAGACTACATGAGGGCCTACGAGCTCATGAGCTCGATACAGTATGATGGACAAGCAATGCTCACCGACAAGGATGGTTCAAAGGTAAAAGTAAAGATCACCAAAGAAATCATCAACGAAGCTTTGCACTTCCTTCCAGGGCAACACGACTTGCTAGCAAAGACCAAGTCACTGGATAACGAGAAGGCATTTATCAAAGCAAAAGGAAACAAGTACAAGTACAGTGACATGATATACGGTGAGTTGGAGTTACCAATGAGATTAATCTCTCAACATTTCAGGGTACAAAAGCCTCCTCGCTACACGGAGCCGATCCTGCACATTGCAGTGGTCATGGCTCTAGCAACAGGTGAAAACAGAACCATCCGATGCGATTATGGTTCTTACATCTTGGAGAACTTGGTCGAAGAAAATTTGAAAGGCTCGACAAAAAACAAAAGCTACATGAGTGCAGGGCCAATGCTAACAAGAATAGCCTACCAAGCTTTGGGAATGATTGAAGACCTATCGGTGGCCAGTTCTCAAACAGCCTTGATTCAGAAAGCAAAGTTGGTTGCTCACTCAGTAAGGACGACCACTAGCGCAACATCATCGCGCTCGGCCAAGGCATCCAACAAAAGCTCAAGTGATGAAGAAAAGACGGAGACGGAAGACGAGGGAAACTCTCAAGGGTCAAAAGACAAAGGACCATCTGAATTTGAAGAAAGCGAGGAGGAAGACACCACCACACCGCTTGAGAGAAGAAAGAGGAAAAGAAGTACAGTGCCGCAGTCTGAACTTCAAAAAGCATATGCAGAGGCCCAACAAAGAATTGAGGAAAGAAGAACAAAGTTGCGGCCTGACAGAAAGGCAAGGGCTACTGCAACACAACAAACAGAAAAACAAAGGTTCGAGAAGGAAAGACAAGCAAGAATAGAAAATGCAGCTCGCATACGGGCTGAAAAACAAAGGTTAGAAGCGGAACAAAAGGCTGCAGAAGTGGATGTTTCTTCTCAGTCCACTGAAGGAACAAAGGAGAAAGAATTGGCTGAAGACACGAACCAAGCAGAGCAACTGAAGAGAGCTCAAAGAGAGAAGAATGTGGAAGCACGACAAGCGGCAGAATGGACTCGCCAAAGAATAATAAAGATTTTAAAGAAAACAAAAGCGGACGCATCTGTTTCACAGCCAAGGGAAGATGCATCGAAAAAGAGGCATGTACAAGAAGTGGAGAAATCACAACCTCCTCCCTCGCCGAAATCTCCTCCTCCTCCTCCTTCTCCATCAACCCAAAAACCACCATCTCCTCCTCCATCATCTGCACACAAAGAGTCTGTGCCCCCTCCTGAAGCAATAGGTTACCAAGAAGCCTGTCAGGCCATGGCTGATTTTGACTACAGAAAAACCTTGCAAGATCTGGAAAAACAGTTCCGATACCAGTACGTGGTGCTAGAAGAAAAGGAAGGCTCATACAAGAGGCTCAACGCATGCAAAAAATTGGGCAAGAGGAGTTAGAGAGCCGGCGGGCACAACTGGAGCTCACAACACAGGAAAGAGACACTGAGCGATAGCAAGCTTAGTCTTTGATCAAAGACCTGGTGGATGTCACGACGGAGTTGACGACCAAGGAAACGAAATGCCAAGCTTTGACAACAAGGATTACGAAAGCGACGGAGCAGCTTGATTACGAAAGCGCAAGGTTCCAGCGGGTTAATAGTTCATACCTCATTGTCAAAAGTACCCTAACAACCATGCTGGCAAACTAGGAACCTGCTGGAGCATTGGTCTCCACATTAGACAATGCTACAGCAGTGTACACCCTAGCAACACTGAAAGAGGAGCTAGAGCAAGAAAAACTTCAAAGACAGCTGCTCTTATCGGGAATGATGGCCCAAACGACGGCCAACGAGCAAAAAGTAAAAGAGCTGGAGCAGCAATTGGCAGAAGCAAGAGCCGAAATAGAGACACAAAAGCAAATCAATGAGACACTGCTGAAAGAAAAAGAAGACCTGATTTCTCAACAACAAATCAAAACAGACAAAGCCCAGGTGCAACCGCAACTGCTGTCTAGTCAAGACCTGCCTGACTTTCCTGAAACTTCACATGAAGGAGA
The DNA here is from genome assembly GCF_014529385.1 of Adiantum capillus-veneris. Classification (NCBI taxonomy): domain Eukaryota; kingdom Viridiplantae; phylum Streptophyta; class Polypodiopsida; order Polypodiales; family Pteridaceae; genus Adiantum; species Adiantum capillus-veneris. The sequence continues at coordinate 77,938,424 of NC_140946.1, forward strand.
ACAGGGACAGGGATCGGCTGAGGCAAGCCTTGATATTAGAAATGAGCTCACTGAAAGCATTAAGGAGATGCCAGAAGGTCCAGCCAAATAATACATGCTCTATGAAGTAAAGATAATGGAGTCAGCGGCACTGGCATTCTTACAGCCAGAAGAGCAAGTACAAGGGTTTGGCCATGATTACCTACCTTTTCCTTTTATATGCCATGACGCAAATTTATGGAAGGAAAAGATGCGGCCAACCGTGCCACGAAACAAAGAAGGAAATTACGAAGGTGTAGCACTATGAAGATCCTACTTTTTGTCCAGTCCCTCAAAGAAGGACATGGAAGGACTTTGCAGCATGGAGAGGCTCAAAGAGACAAAGACTGAACTACCCAGTCCTGATAGCGCAAAATCCTCCTACAGTAGCCTATGTAGTCAACACTCTCAATTCAACAATCACCTTGCTAAGGGATATCCCCAACGTACCCTGTCAGATGATTCTGGTAAAGATAGCCCGTATGATCATCACCTACATCCAGGTGTTCAAAGACACTGAAGGCGACGATCATCTGTGGAATTTGTTCTTAGAAGGGCATCAAGGAATTTGTTGGAATTTGCAAGATTCACCACCACGGCATATCCTGATGGCAATGTACTCCAGACTTATGTACCTGCCCTCACATTACTTGCATACATTCGAGGAGGCCTTCGTCAAAGGTTTTTTCAAAATCGACTCAAGAATCTTTCATCCTATGATGCAGGACCTCAAGGCACGGTACATAGCATACCAGCACACATAAGTGAAAACCCTTTCAGACAGCATCAAGAAGCCCTGGAGGTTGTACTCCGCATGCGAATCTTTTCAGCAAAACTTGCCTCCTTGGAGCCCCACCAACAACCAAAGCTCTGAACATGCATGAGGACGTGCAAGGATAAGGAAGGGGGGAGTGTTTTGCAGTGTTTGGCGAACGAAGCAATGGTCTCCAGAGAAAGAGTCACATTTTTCAGCGAATCTATATTTTTGCGGAAATCTCATCCTTTTGTAAAAGAGCTTCTCTAAGCCGAGAACTTGTAAAGAAATTTTGGATTATTTTTCCGAGAGCATTTGTATAGTGGAGATCCATTTAGAAGTTTAGGACTTTTTGGCCGGACAACCCATTTGTAAAGACCTAAACTATAAAGGTCAGTTTTGTAAGTTTGAACATAATCCTCTTTTATGTGAAGAAGACAGCGTACGTTTGAGAGCTCTATCTTGCTCCAACTTGTAATCTTCGCTACTATGGCTACGGTAAGCCAAATTCAGATTTGTTTATTGCATTTTGTTTCTCTTACTTTGCTCTTCCATTCAAGTGTAATCATTCAAGTTTCGGTGTAGGTGTTCAACTACGAGTTTGATACCTTAAATCGTTGTTTTGAGTGTTTGAACGCGTATTTTATGTTGTTTTGACCCTAAGAGAGGCTTCAGGGACCCTAAAACAACCCTTTGGGATCACCTGTTCATTGTTTTTGCTGACTTTGGGATGAACGATTGCGATCTTTGTACCTCTCCAGAATGCTGTGACAGTGATAGGATAGATTCTAAAGAGTCCCCTGTAGCTCCCCTTCAAGTTTCGTGCGATTCCGACATGAAAACATCAACAAGTGCAACAACATCGGATTCTACACCTAGCAGACAAAAGTGAAGGGAATGCTCATGGAGAAAAATCTTTGAAGCATTGTAAAACCACCATCCAGTTTGGGGGAAGCCTTGACATAAACCTTGAATACTCAACAATAAGCCAAAGATGAGCAAGCACTTGGAACCATCATCACAAAACTTGAGGGTTACTTCATCCATCGCATAGGAAATGCTACATCCACGCTTCATGCTTGGGAAACCCTAGAGTGTCTTTTTGGTGCTCGAGGTAAGCATTTCCAATTGAGTCTCAAAATTCAACTTTATGGTCTCACTATGCAAGGGCAAGATGATATTTCTAGTCTCATCACCAAACTTAAAAGTATTTCATCTCAACTTGTCTATGTCGAGGTACAAGTTCTAGATGAGGATAAAATTGCCATCCTTCTCAAAGGTCTACCAAATGGATTTGATAACATTGTAACTGTGCTCACGGAGAAAGATTGCATTCTTGAATTTGAATATGTAATCAATTCTCTTTTAGAGCAAGAAAAACAAATTGGAAATTACACAAGATCTCAAAATAATGCATTTGTTGTAAACGATACAGGTTGCTCACATTGTGGCAAAAGCAACCATAAATCACAAGATTGCTTCCACATTAAGTTGTGCCCTCATTGTAATAAGGGACATGCACCCAATTGGTGTTTATTCAGAGATAATGGTAAGAGCAAAAATAATCCTAGAGATGCCAAAGGTAAAGAAGGGGATGCCAACATTGTGTAATATGAGAATGTAATGTGATGGTTTTATACACTATCCCAAACCCAATGTTTGGTGGTAAGACCTACCCTTTTGCATTATATTTATGTTATGAGCCATATACAATTACCCTAAGTAACCCATATTAGACTCCTTGATTAGAATCCATGCATTTCATGTACAAGCTTTAGCTTACAGGGGGCATCTATTAGGGTAAGCCTTTAGCTTACATTCAATATGTGACCAACTGCTAAAGCCAAGCATACTAAGCATGTATCCTTTTTTGCATGTAGCAAACTTTTGGGTGATGGGTTTCCACGATGTTTATAAATAAGGAAGGGTGTTGTTTGTGCACCCATGTATAGGTATGCTTGAGACAAGTGGAATACATGTTAGGATTTTTTCCAAGATGTATTATAAGTGATCGTACCTTGTCTTAAGTCTAAAGATGCTTGTTTTCTAAAAGACTATTTTCAATGTTGATTTCAATGACTTGTCTTAATGAATAATTGTGATGAAAAGTTAAAAAGTAATCCATTATTTTAAGTGTTAAAACACATGTGGTAGTAATTAGGAAACAAAAGGATCATGTGTGAGTGCGAGGTGGTAAGTGAGGATTGACTAAGGTTGTCAATCATTGACGAGTGGACCTGATTAGTTAGGTAACTATCCATTCCCGTGCACTAAAAGCATTTAGTAAACTTCTCCAATTGGAAGAGGAATTCACCAGCGATGGGGGACAAAATCGTTGGTTGAGAATATCTTAGCCCAATTTGTTGAAGTTATAAGGATGAAACAGTCTTAGATTTTTAAATATTGGCCCGTTTTCGCTATGAGATAGGACTGGGTCTTTCTTCTAGGTCTATAGACCCAAGCCATTGTCAATGGTAAAGGTCTATTCCCTGAATTTTTCTTGTTTAGAGACTCTGACTTTCAATAGGCCTAGAGACTTGTCAAGGACCCCATCCCAATCTTGGTCTTGGTGGGTAGGGAATCTCACAGCTAGGATCTATTGAAACATGGAAAAAATAGATATGTTGGGGAGTTTTGTTTAAAGATCCACCACTTTTCTAAGCTAATCTCTATTGAAACATGGTGTGAAGGAAAGCTCCACCACTTGTCCAACGTAAGCTTCATAGATAGTAGTTCGTTTAGTTAAAAGATCCAACACTTTCCTAACCTCTAGAGAGAGGTGGACGGAAAGCTAGTTTTCTAAGGTAGGAACGAGGATTTTTTGTCTCAAGAATCATTGAGACATGGACACAAGATAAGCTCCACCACTTGTCCAAGCTTGAATCAATTGAAACATGCAGAGAAGCAAGCTCCACAAAATGTCCAAATTAGGCTCCATTGAACCATGGAAAACCCTAGCTGTTTTCAATATCAAGGCTTTTAGTTTTTTTACTTAGCTCCCTTGGAACATGGGGATAAGAAAAGGTCCACCACTTGTCTAAGCCAAGCTCCATTACAAGACAAAGAGAAGCAAGTTTAACCATTTGTCAAAGCCAAGCTCCATTAAAATGTGAAACCCCATGATGGTTTTATTCTACATGGGATTTTGGTTCGAAGGTACACCACTTTTCTAAGCTAGGCTCCATTGAAGAAGAGCAGCTAAGATCCACCACTCGTCCAAGGTAGAATTTGTTGAAACATTGACAACGAAAATCTCCATCACTTCTCAAATCTAAGTTATATTGGAACATGGAAAAACCATGTGTGTGTGTGTGTGTGTGTGTGTGTGTGTGTGTGTGTCTGTGTGTGTGTGTGTGTGTGTGTGTGTGTGTGTGTGTGTTGTACATGGGGAGTTTTGTTTCAAGGTCCACCATTTGTCCAAGCTACGCTCTATTGAACCATGAAGAAAATTGATATATGTTATACATGGGGAGTTTGATCCACCACTTGTCCAAGCTAGGATCTATTGAAACATGGAAAAGCGAGATATGTTGTACATGGGAAGTTTTGTTTAAAGATCCACCACTTGTCTACGCTAATCTCTATTGAAACATGGTGTGAAGAAAAGATCCACCACTTGTCCAACCTAAGGTTCATAGATAGTAGTTTGTTTAGTTAAAAGATACTACACTTTCCTAACCTCTAGAGAGAGTGGAAGGAAAGATTGTTATCTACGGTAGGAAATGGGGATTTACGGTTCTTCATTGGAAAATGGGGATATGAAAGGTCCACCACTTGTCTAAGCCAAGCTCCATTAAAAGACAAAGAGAAGCAAGTTTAACCATTTGACCAAGCCAAGCTCCATTAAAACGTGAAAGCCCCATGATGGTTTTATTCTACATGGGATTTTGGTTCCAAGGTCCACCACTTGTCTAAGTTAGGCTCCATTGAAGAATGGATAGCAGCTAAGATCCACCACTCATCCAAGCTAGAATTTATTGAAACATTAACAACAAAAAGCTCCACCACTTCTCAAATCTAATTTTAATTGAAACATGGAAAAACCATATATATATATATATATGTTGTACATGGGGAGTTTTGTTTTAACATCCACCACTTGTCTAAGCTAGGCTCTATTGAATCATGAAAAACCAAATATATGTTGTACATGGGAAGTTTTGCTTCAAGGTCCACTGCTTGTCCAAGCTATGATCTATTGAAACATAGAAAAACAAGATACGTTGTACGTTGGGAGTTTTGTTTAAAGATCCACCACTTGTCTAAATTAATCTCTATTGAAACATGGTGTGAAGAAAAGCTCCACCGCTTGTCCAACCTAAGCTTCATAGATAGTAGTTCGTTTAGTTAAAATATTTAACAGTTTCCTAACCTCTAGAGAGAGGTGGAATGAAAGCTAGTTATCTAAGGTAGGAATGGGAATTTTTGGTCTCAAGAATCATTGAGACATGGAGAGAAGATAAGCTCCACCACTTATCCAAGATTGGATCAATTGAAACATGGAGAGAAGCAAGCTCCACAAGATGTCCAAATTGGGCTCCATTGAACCATGGAAAACCCTAGTTGTTTTGAATATGAAGGATTTTATTTTTTTTAGCTTAGCTCCATTGGAACATGGGGATAAGAAAAGGTCCACCACTTGTCTAAGACAAGCTCCATTTAAAGACAAAGAGAAGCAAGTTTTAACCATTTGTTCAAGCCAAGCTCCATAGAAATATTAAGACCCCATGTTGGTTTTATTCTACATTGGATTTTTGTTCCAAGGTTCACCACTTGTCTAAGCTAGACTCCATTGAAGAATAGAGAGCATCTAAGATCCACCAATCGTCCAAGCTAGAATTTGTTGAAACATTGACAAGAAAAATCTCCACCACTTCTCAAATTTGTGCTTTCTTGAGACATGGAAAAACCATACTTATAGATATATATAATATTTTATATATATGTATATATTTATATATGTTGTACATGGGGAGTTTTGTTTCAAGGTCCATCACTTGTCCAGCTAGGGTCTATTATAACATGGAGAAACCATATATATGTTGTACATGGTATTTTTGCTTCAAGGTCCACCACTTGTCCAAGCTAGGATCTATTAAAACATGGAAAAACGAGATATATGTTGTACATCAGGAGTTTTGTTTAAATATCTACCACTTGCATAAGATAACCTCTATTGAAACATGGTGTGAAGAAAATCTCCACCACTTGTCCAACCTAAGCTTCATAGATAGTATTTCATTTAGTTCAAAGATCCAACACTTGTCTGACCTCTAGGGAGAGGTGCAAGGAAAGTTAGTTATATAAGTTAGGAATGGGGATGTTTGGTCTCAAGAATCATTGAGACATGGAGAGAAGATAATCTCAAGCTTGGATCGGTTGAAACATGAAGAGAAGAAAGCTCAAACTAACCATGGAAAACCCTAGTTGTTTTCAATATCTAGGATTTTCTTGTTTTTTAACTTAGCTCCATTGGAACACTGGGGAGAAGCAAAGGTCCTCCACTTGTCTAAGCCAAGCTCCATTGAAAGACAAAGAGAAGTAGGTTTAACCATTTGTCCAAGCTAAGCCCCATGATGGTTTTATTCTACATGGGAATTTGGTTCCAGTGCCCACCACTTGTCTAAGCTAGGATCCATTGGAGCATGGAGAGAAGCAACTCCCAACCACTTCTTCAAGGTAGGGTACATAGATAATATGTGGTTTGCACTGAAGTTCCATTGACCTATAGATGAAAGGTGAATGCATTTTGTAAGGTTGACATGGGGAAATAATAGAAAGTCTCCACTTACCAACTACTATCTTGTATCATGGGTGGTTTGGTATCAAGGCATAATTGACCTATACATTACAAAAATATGAAGAATTCAGCTTTAACATTGACCACTTGTCCAACCTATAAGACTATATAAAGCTCCATAACATGCTCCATCCATGCTCCATTGAAACGTGGAGAGAAGCAAGCTTCATCACTTGTCCAAAGAGGCTCCATTGAAGCATGGAGAGTAGCTAAGATCCACCACTTGGCCAAGCTAGGTTGCAAGTAAACCTAGAGAGAAGAAGGTTGCAGTATTTTTTTAAGCTAAACTTGAGAGAAACATGGAAAACCAAAATATATGTTGTACATGATGAGCTTTGTTTCACCGTCAACCACTCGTCCAAGTTGTAAGTCCCACATTTTGCTGAGATAAGCTCCATTTAAACATTGATGCAGACAACACTCCACCAATTATGTCTAGTAGCATGAATGGTTTGGCCTAAAGGTCCACCACTTGTCCAACCTACACTACATTGTATTATGGAGATTTTGGTTCAAGATTCAAAACATTCCCACCTAAATATTTGTTCAAATTCAAAATTTATCACTCAAATTCAAATCTAATGGCCCAAACTTAAAATTTCTCACCCAAATTCAAATTTAGCCACCGAAATTCAAATTTGACCTCCTAAATTTAAAATATCCCACCCAAATTTAAATTTGCCAAAGAAGATGTGATTATCCCTCCCAAATACAAAATATCCTATCTAAATTCAAACCATGTTTAAACTAATTATCCCGCCTAATTTCAAAAGTGATCACATATTTGAACCTAAATTCAAAAAATACCGCCTAATTTAAATTATTGCTTGAACTTGGATTATCCCACCCAAATTGAAAATAATGAGTCTAAATTGATACTAGTCTTCATAGATTTCAAGTTATCCCACCTAAAACTTGCTACAACATCAGAGCAAGTTGTATTCAAACAAGGTTCACCAAATACCAAGAATGATTGGGTGTACAAAGATATTGTTTGGAGGTCCAATGGTTCACCACTTGTCCAACCTATGTCCCAGAGAGAAATTTGAACATCATACACCCACCACATGTATAGCATAAGCTCTTGAAAAGGGAGAAATCCCCACTCCATCCCTATCATTTTTTGCATCCCAACAACTTATCATATTTCTATCCACTTACTATTGTTTGTTTACTTGTCCTAGTCTCACCTATTTATGTTGAGCAGGAATTTTAGTAGACTATACTATTCTATTGAAAAACCACATTACAATCAAATTTACAAACGGATTAGAGGAAAGGAAACGCAAGAGGTCTGCATCACTCACGCCTAGAATCGATCTTAACAAATCACACAAGTAATTCATCCATCCAATCAAGTTTACAAGTACTATAATGGTTTAGTTATCTTGGCTATTGATGTAGATACCTATGTTTACTACGTGGGTTAGATGTAAATGTCTATTAATATCATGATGAGATAACACACATTTGCATGTTGATGAATATATGCAAGAGGAAAAAGGATGAAGATAGAAAGAGAGTAATTGTATGACTGTGTAATTTTTTTTATTTTTGAGAGAGACAACAAGCAAGAATGACAGATTTGACTGATTTGTGTGTGAGTGACTTAGGGATGCAAACAACATTCAAAAATTCTGCTCAAAAACTTTGTATCTTTGTATCTTTAAGTATACATGGAGAGAGAGAGAGAGAGAGAGAGAGAGAGAGAAAGAGATGGACCTTTAAGGAAGTTGTTGTGTGTTCCTCATTGCACGTTGATAGGGCCTCCTGTTCGTGATGGCAATTTTGTACCAAATGCGGGATGATGGCCGCGTACTTGTGTTGCACGCGGTCTATCTTGTCGATTTCTATGCGCGCATGAATGTTGTATCTGCATGTGATGTATGTGTACTTCTTCTGTGTTTTTGTGTTTTGTGTGCGCTCACGTTTCTTTGTCTATAGGGTTTACTTACTGGAATGCCACGTAAGCTTCAAAACCAGTTTTATAGTAATATTGATATTGATAGCTTTTGTGCTTTCTATTTTTTTATCGTGACTTTTTAAAAGCACAAAGCACGTTTTAATCGATAAAAAACATGATCGAACATAAAATTAAAAAAAAGAGGTTTTTTTATTACTATTTTATTTTAAGGCATGGAAAATTGCTCTTTTCCAAAGCCCGTGAATCAGATTTTAACAAGCATTTGGAGAGGCTTGTGAGCAGTTAAAACGTTCGTCTTGAAAGGTTCTATGTTCATTGAGAGATCAAACTCTTTTAGTTTTGCCTTCGTTTTCTCCAAAATTAGCCCACAATTTTCAAAAGTCTAGAGAGAGAAGAAAATAGAAGTGTTTTTTTGCTCACTAAACTTTAGAGCATCAAACGGAGCCCAAAATGAAAAAATCCTTTGACACTCAAAGAGACAAAGTTGTTCTACATTAGGTGGACTATATTCCGTACATACAAAATATATTTTAATTCTTTCATTAATGTGCTCAAAATTGGCACACAAAAGGCGCACTAGGAGAGGTTTAAAAAGAGAGTATAAAAAATTATAAAAACTATAATTTTTCCATGTGTTTATAATGATCTACAAACCACTTCTAAACATCTACTACATGCACTTTTTAAGAAAAAGTTCATTATCGCAAACTACCCCCAGGAGCCTTGTTCACCAAAACAACTTATATATACCTCTTACACACCTTATGCACACATGTTTTTGTAACTTTACAAGAATATAAAATCCCATTTGTTGATGCCATGTGCTATGTTACATTGACTTTAGTGAAGTCCTTAGGTTAAGGCAATTGAAAATACAATGATTGTAGTTGTGTGGTTTTAACATGCATAATTTGTAGATTCATTGCATTTTTTTAGCAAGAGGATTTCTCTTTTTAATATTTCCCATTGAACCATTCAATCATTTAGAACTTTGTTCCACCACATGACCAAGCTTAAAATTGGACATCCTCCTGATGGAAATTCTTCTCGAAGTCCACAAATTCTATCGTATTTTTCCTTCTTTTTTTTTGGAAAGAGGGGGGGGGGGACTCTCCAAGCAAGCCATTGGCATGAGGAGTTTAGGTCCACCACTTGTCCAAGCTACATTCTAATATACCAAGGGGCTTTTGAATTCAATACCCATCACAGGTCCAACCCCATCTTCAACACTATTTCCAATAGTTTGCCTTAAACAATGGCCATTAAAACTAAGTCCACAACTTTTTCTAAGTTACAATCTAATATAGCAAAGAGCAAAGAGCTATTGCTTTCAAGGTTCACCACTTGCTCCACCACTTTTCAAAGCTACATTCTAATATACCAAGGGGATTTTAATTTCAATATCCATCACAAGTCTAGCCCCTTCGTCAACACTATTTCCAACAAATCCTTCTTCGATGTTATTTCCAATAGTTTTCCTTAGGTATTGGCCATTATATAAGTCCACAACTTTGTCTAAGCTACAAGGCTATTGGTTTCAAGGTCCACCACTTGCTCCATCACTTGTCCAAGCTACATTCTAATATACCAAGGGGCTTTTGATTTCAATATCCATCACAGGTCCAACCCCTTCTTCAACACTATTTCCAATAGTTTGCCTTAGGCATTGTCCATTAAAAATAAGTCCACAACTTTATCTAAGCTACAGTCTAATATAGCAAAGGGCTACTGGTTTCAAGGTCCACCACTTGCTCCACCACTTTCCAAGCTACATTCTAATATACCAAGGGGCTTTTGATTTCAATATCCATCATAGGTCCAACTCCTTCTTCAACACTATTTCCAACCCCTTCTTTAACACTATTTCCAATAGTTTGACTTAGGCATTGTCCATTAAAAATGAGTCCACAACTTTGTCTAAGATACAATCTAATATAGCGAAGGGCTATTGGTCTCAAGGTCCACCACTTGTCTAAGCTACATTCTAATATACCAAGGGGATTTTGATTTCAATATCCATCACAGTTCCATCCCATTCTTCATCACTATTTCCAATAGTTTGCCTTAGGTATCTACCATTAGAACTAAGTCCACAACTTTGTCTAAGCTAAGTCTAATATAGCAAAGAGCTATTGGTTTCAAGGTCTACCACTTGTCCAAGCTACATTCTGATATACCAAGGGGCTTGTGTTTTCAATATCCATCATAGGTCCAACCCCTTCTTCAACACTATTTCCAATAGTTTGCCTTAGGAATTGGCCCTTAAAATGAAATCCACAACTTTGTCTAAGCTATAGTTTAATATAGGAGAGGGCTATTGGTTTCAAGGTCCACCACTTGTCCAAGATACATTCTAATATACCAAGGGGATTTTGATTTCAATATCCATCACAGGTCTAATCCCTTCTTTAACACTATTTCCAATAGTTTGCCTTAGGCATTGGCCATTAGAAACAAGTCCACAACTTTGTCTAAGATACAATCTAATATAGCAAAGGGATATTGGTTCAAGGTCCAGTACTTGCTCTACCACTTCCAAGCTACATTCTAATATACCAAGGGGATTTTGATTTCAATATCCATCACAGGTCCAACCCCTTCTTCAGCGCTATTTCCAATAGTTTACCTTAGGTATTGGCCATTAGAACTAAGTTCACAACTTTGTCTAAGCTAAGTCTAATATAGCAAAGGGCTATTGGTTTCAAGGTCCAACACATGTCCAAGCTACATTATAATATACCAAGGGGCTTTTGATTTCAATATTCATCACAGGTCCAACCCCTTCTTCAACACTATTTCCAATAGTTTGCCTTAGGAATTGGTCCTTAAAACTAAGTCCACAACATTGTCTAAGCTACAGTCTAATATATCAAAGGGCTATTGGCTTCAAGGTCCACCACTTGTCCAAGATACATTCTAATATACCAAGGGGCTTTTGATTTCAATAACCATCACAGGTCCAACCCCTACTTCAACACTATTTCCAATAGTTTTCCTTAGGCATTGGCCCTTAAAACTAGGTCCACAACTTTGTCTAAGCTACATTCTAATATAGCAAAGGGCCATTTTAAGAAGCAAGGGCTACTTGTACACTGGTGGGAATGTGTTTTGGTTTCAAGATCCACCACTTGTTTGTCCAACCTTGCTTCCATTGAGAAGCAAGGCTTGGACATTAAGAAGGAAGGTCCTCTAGTTGTCTACCTCGGGTATTGACATTAAAAGTACATGGCATTAAAACTAAGTCCACCACTTGTCCAAGCTATAGTCTTATAAAGAAAGAGGGTTTTGGTTTCAAGAAAAACTAGTTGGACCACCACTTGTTCAAATTTGATTCCATTGCTAGCTTTTCATCTATTGGTATATCAAGGGTGGTTTAATCACAATATCTGTTGCCACTTGTCCAACCTACCTAGATCTTTTGCATGTTGTAACATGGGGAATTTGAACTTGAGATCCCCCACCAGCCCAAGCTAGGTCCCATTGATGTATGGATAGAAGCAAGGTCAACCACTTGTCCAAGCTAGACTTGATTGGGCTCATCGCTTTGAGACTAAGTGGAGTTATAATGCTTATAACCCTCATGTATTTTGTAAAATGGAAATTATAATTTTTTTTGTTCAAAGGGAATTTATTTATGACTATGAACTTGACAAGGCCATCTTTATAACTTATAGGATGGATTTTGAATATGGGGAGAAAGTGCATATGATACTTGATGATGAAATTGTTGGTATCGTTTGTGTGTGTAGAGCAGATCCAGATTCCACTTGTGGGGTATAAAGATAGGACCAAGAAATGCAAATGTACTAGTGGAGGAATGTTTGAAGGATGTGGTTCTACCTTTTCCTACAATGGATACTACATCTCTCCACGGTTCATTATGGAGTGTTGTTCGATGGCCTAAGATTCTCTTGCAGTCTTTCATAATAAATAATAATTTTATTGACAAAAACAACAGTTATAGTATGGTACCTTCATTCACAGTCCGCATCATTGTGTCATCCTTTAATAGGACCCTTTGATTTCTTCAAAATTCTCAAATCAATGTTTCAAATTATGGGCTTGTTATAGGTATTGCATCTATAGCTAGAGGATCAAAATGATTCTCTTGTTCATCATCACTATATGTATTTTCACATGATTATGTCAACTTGAAGAACTTGGTAATGATTTTGTGGATGTGGGTATTGAAAGGGAAAATGCAATCACTGAGAATATGGTTGAAGTGGGTAGCATCACTTTGCTAAAGTGGTCCATCAAGCAGACAACAATGTTGAATGAGATCTCATTACAATGCTTTGTTCCTATTGATGGTATGCATGATAGATGTGAGGATGTATCCACAATGATAATGTTGCAAAAAAATCTTGATGGGAGTAAGATTGTCCCTTTGTCAAGGAAGAGACGATACACTTTCAACAACAGGACTCAAAAAGCAAAAGTAACACCAGTTGCTACCTTTTATCTATCAACCGAGGCAATTCAAAGGGTTTCATGCACTGATTGTTGTGGACAAAAATGTTGTCAATTTTGTAAATCGTGATATGGTGATAGGATTACACAAAGAATTTTGGGGACAGTCTCAAAAAGCATGCACTAACTATGTTTATGATGTTCTTTCTATTTGCTATCTAAAAGATGAGAAGATGCGATATCAATTCAGGATAAATGGCTCTATTGTTTGTTGTAGAGCATGGTATGAGCTACATGGAATACCAAAGACATCATTTTACCACTACAAGGAAAATTTTGAAAATAGTGTGCGCCAATATATACATGAGAACACATGTACATTGAGAAGAGGAATTCAACATACTAGTTTAGCAAGAGCATTGCTAAAGGAGTTTGTGGACAACAACTCTGAGAAGATTCCACATAGAAGTAAGTAGATCACTTCTAGATGGCTCAAGAGAGATGCAATTAGTGATACCATCAACGTACAAATAAGTAGATATTTTAAGCAAAATCAACATGACACTTGACCAAATGGGCTGTGAGAAGAAGTTATCCGAGTCCTCTTTTGGTGGTAGATGTGGAACAAAGAATACCGACACGTCACTTAAACAAAGACAAGAGAGTTCTCTAAGTGCAATCAAAGCAAGGTAAGAAGCTAAACCTTCTCTTGAAGAGAGAGCTCTCTCTTCAAGAGAGAGCTCTTCTCTTCAAAGAGAGAGAAATTCACATGGCACAATTGAAGAGTTGTAGGAGCTTATATTATGCATGGCGCACATATTCAAAAACTCAACCATAAAAATATGTGTGTATAATTTATGATAATATGGATCAAAAGAAGACTGCCATTCCTTGATTACGTATTGTTCCTAAGGGTGTGGATTCAAGATACAATTTGCAGGTGGCATTGATAGGCATGATAACTCATGGACATGACGAAGGTCATTACAGACACTTTGTCTTGAATGGTATGTGGCTAGCTGATCCAAATCTTACAATTGGCTCAATTGCTAATTATTTACATAACTGAGAGAGGATAGATAAACATCCTCTTAGTGATCAAGTAATGCATGGACTTCCAAGGAGCTGTGTTTCACTAATACATGCTTTGAAGTCAAGGGATGCTTTGGACTACCACAACTTGTGTGATGGAAAAGAGCCATTGTGCAATCATCGAAAACTGCAGAAGAGGAATTAAGGTCAAGATTTCAAAAGCTACTGGAGAACATGCTACTACAGCTAGATAAGTGTGCAGGGAAACACAAAAGTTGATATCTATTTGCCTATTTTTCAATGCTTGTTGCAAGAGGGATTTTCAAAACCATCCAGCTAGGATTTTTGATGGTCGGGCATACACATGAGGACATAGATGCCATGTTCACTAGGTTTTTAGAGAAGTTGAGAGTAACCCAATCATATACTTTGCGGCATTTGATGGATACTCTATGAAATAGCTCATCTTCCTCTCCAGCTCCATTTTTGCTTACAAAGGTCCCTGATTTCAAACAATATTGTGATGGTTATCTTTGTGATGGACAAGACATATTTGTTGGCCATTCCAAACCACTTTAATTTAGGTTTTTTATACAAAATGAGACACCAGTCATGCAATATAAAGCACATGTAGGTGTGTCAAGTTGGAGTGGAAGTATTCGTCTTTGGAAAACAAATACAGAAGGAAAACCAATGTTACCACACAGAGATCCACCTTTGGTACCAATGGCGGAGTATATCAAGGCTCATGAAGAAGTGATTTTAGGGTTGAAAATTATATAAGATTTTGGAAAAATTTAGGGAATGGTTCAAGTGTGCCACGATATTATAGACATGTGATAGATTATTGGAGTAAAGTAATTGATGAGATTGGAAAAGCAATTATATCAGAGGGCTGCTTAGGTTTTGATTGAGTTTCCTTTCTCATTTTCCTTGATGTTTTTTATGTTTCTTTGTTTGTTTTCTAAAGGATATCTACCCGTAATTTTGTCTTTGACACAATCATGTGCATCTATCTGCATCAAAAATTATGTTCTACTGAAACTGATGGCATAGGTCTAGATTTCAAAAAATTTGTTCCTCTTTTCCTTCTATACCATTTCTGTCTTCTTGGTTTCGGTTTGGAAAGTCAAAAAACTTTTCCTCTCCTCCTTTTAGGAGTAGTTGGGCTCTCACATGTTCTTTTTCTGATCCAAAATCATTGGATGTAGCTGAATGTTCCTTAAACTCATCAGTAGCATCATAATAGAGCTGAAAAGACTTGTTGAACATTCAATAAGTCCTTGGGTTCATGAACTTCATCTTCCATTTGAATGGTTGAGATCATTTGTATGGGAATTATGTCATAATCATCATCATTGCAAAATTGAGTAGGCATAGATGTATCCACACACACATCCATTGTTGCCAAAATTTGAGTCCATTCAAATGACTCAAACAAATACTTCAGAAAGGGTTCAGGTATATATGCTTCACCTGTGCAATCCCTTGCTAAGATACATTCTTCTCATTTTAAACTCCCATTTTTTTAGTCTCCCCATATCCAAATATGTGTGTCTTTGTTTAACCAAGATGGAAGCTTTGATTCAACTGAAGAGACTAGGTCAAATTCTTAAATGGGTTTTCATTACATCTCCATAAGTGTGATCTCTCAAATTAACCCTTGCGATTGATCCCACTTGCTTCAAGTACAAGTAATTTTTTTCCCAATCCTTGCCGCATGAATGGCCTTCCCAAGATGATTTCAGAATTAAGTTTCTTTCCAAAGTCCACTATCGCAAAAGTATGTTGATAATCAATTCCACAGGAATTAACTATCACATTTTCAAGCAGTCCTAGGGGTTTTTCTATGTGTCCATCCGCCAATTGTAATTTCATTCGAGTTTGTCTAATGGCCGGTTTAACACCATATTAGTGAATTTAGGAATTTTCAAATTCCCACTTTCAAAAAGAGCTTAAGAATAGACCACATGGCCAAATCCTATTCAAATTTTTGAGAGCATGGTTCAGAAGATCTTTTCAAGTACTACCTTGTGGAAGGCCTTGGTCTTTAAAAACAGTTTGAGATTTGTCCATATGGCCAAATCTTCAAGAAACTGGTGAATCCCAAATTGGTTCTAAAGTCTCAAAGTCTCTAGTATAGCATTAGTTTTCCCCATGATTCCCATACTGCTTTTGTGGCTATGGCTATGCCAGCCTCGCTATCCATTATTGCCATGGCTTCTACATCATTATATCTCACCAGAGGGGTTGTGTTTCCTTCTTCCCCCTCGTAGTATTCTTCAACTTTTTTCATAGGGACGGATCTAATCTCTTTGTTACCCAATTCATGTTTCAATTTACCCAATTTTTTTGCAATTAGCACGAATGCATCTAAATGCTTAGAAATGATGCTCTAATACTCCGTCTATGCTTATTTTGTGATTTCCTAGCTTAAATTCCTACTTATGATGAAATTAGTCCACGAGTTGGTGACGTCAAAAGCTATGATTTACCATGATATTTTTACGTTTGCATAGATCTCTTACCTATGATTGCAATGCAACAAATGGCACTGCAATGTGACAGCCGACAAGGGAGATAGAAGCATGAGAAGGAGAGAAGTAAGAGTTGTAAGCTCACGCTGTGTATTTCTTATCCACTAAACTTTAAATTAACTTTATAGAATTGGCTTGTATACCTTAGCCAAGGTTTCTTTGGTCAAAAACTAATCCTCTAGGAGCTCTAACTAAGGGTAAATCTAGAAGCTAATAGCTATGGCTCATAGATTACAATATCCACTTATCAAACACGAGTTACAATATTTCCAATTTATCAAAATAATAAGTGTTTTTACAATAAAGCTCCCAAAAAATATTACGTGGGTTAGGTTAACGCAATCACCAGAAGCATCACATTGGACCTCAAATTGAGAAATCCGAAAGCATGAGAACTGATTGGAAGGTAAGATTCTCTTTGAGCTTGTCAAAAGCATTTTGCTCCTTAGGAGTCCATGAATACTTAACATTCTTCTTGGTTAAGTCATGTAATGGTCCTGCTATTTGAGAGAATTTTTCTATGAAGCGTCCTTAGAATGCACACATACCAATAAAGCTTCTTAGCTCATGTAGATTCCCTGGATTAGGCCATGCTTTTATTACCTCCAACTTTGATGGACCTATACGGATACCATCTTGAGAGATAATATGACATAAGTATTGAATCTCTTGAAGGAAAATTTTACTTTTCTTGTAATTGAGAAAAGGCTTTTTCTCCCTTAATGCTTGAAAAATCACTTGGAGATGTTGCTTGTGTTCCTCCAAGGACTTGGAGTAGATGATGATATCATCAAAGAACACTCCAATGAATTTGTGTAGGGTCTAAAGATTTTCTCCACTAGACGATTGAACGTGGTTGTGCATTGGTCAAGCCAAAAGGCATGATTAGATATACTTCATAAAGACCAAACATTGTACAAAAGACGGTCTTTAGGATATCTTCATCCACTATCCTTATTTGATGGTAGTCACTTTTAAGGTCAATCCTAGTGAAACAGGTAGAGCCTTGTAGTTTGTCAAAAAAATCTTCTACCCAAGGCACGGAAAATCTGTTTTTGATAGTGATATGGTTTAGTTGCTCGATAGTCCACACGCATACGGTATGTACCATCTTTCTTTTTCACTAAAAGGACTGGAGAGCAAAACAGAGAGGAGGTAGCCTCACCATCCGTTTTTCTACCAATTCTTGTACTTGCCTCATGATCTCCTCTTGTTGAGCTTGGGAAACTCAATAAGGAGGCTTGTTAGGCGGTGAGCTTTCTAGTAGGAGCTCAATTTGATGGTCATCATCCCCTCGTTTGGAGGTAAATCCATAGGGATATCATCGATCAACACATCTTGAATTCTTTTAGAAAATTAGACAAGTCTAGCTCTTCTTGATTCCTACCATTTACATTTGATGAAACATTAGAACCTTTTAGGGACCCTTTGAAAAAAATCATGTATGCAAAAGCTAGCCTCTTCATTGATTTATCAAAAGCAAGAGAATTTACAAGTGGTATAGTACGACCAGACTCACTAGCATCTCTATACATGTTCTTTTCCTTGTAGGTGAAGTAGATTCTCCTTTAAAGGACATTCATGTTGGTAGCCATGCGGTTGAACCATGGTTCCCCTAGGATAGCATCCTTATGTTGGAGAGGAGAGATGAAAAATTCTTCTTTGTCGACATATCTTTGGACATAAAGCCTCAACTTCCCAATCAAGGGAGTAATGGAGGCTTGATGTCCCTTGAAAATGGTGT
Source organism: Adiantum capillus-veneris (assembly GCF_014529385.1). Lineage (NCBI taxonomy): Eukaryota > Viridiplantae > Streptophyta > Polypodiopsida > Polypodiales > Pteridaceae > Adiantum > Adiantum capillus-veneris. The sequence continues at coordinate 77,956,646 of NC_140946.1, forward strand.
TGCCCGTTACAGTATCTCCCATCTCAAAAGCTTGAATGCCCAACTTGGTGGCCAACTCCATTGATATGAAGTTGTGAGTAGAGCCAGGGTCAAACAGGATGAAGGCTTCATGCTCCCTTACCTTTCCCCAAACATAAGAGAGAGGTGATCCTTTGCAATGAGCATCCTCTTTTGGAGCTTCGATGGTGGAAGCTCTAGGAGTATCATTGCAATCATTTCTCTTGGGGCAAGAACGATAGCCTTGTCCTTGCTCCCCACACTTAAAACATTTTTGGTCCTTGTGAGAAAAGCTTCAAGCTCTTCAAGAGAGAGTTTGTTTTTACCTTTGTAAACTCCCTTCTCCTTGGACCGATTGTTGTTTTTGTTATTGTTGGAATTGCCTTGGGAAGAATTTTGGGCATTGGTTTTTTCTTTGCATCACTTTTGTCTTTGCTTTCAATGGGTTTGACATTCCGTCTAGCCCCTTGTTGGAGATTGATGTGCCAAGCAACCATAGTGTGGTGGATTACTTCAGTAATAGAACCATGTTGTTGAGAGTTGACGTACTTGGCCATCTCTTCAGGTAATCCCGCACAAAATTGTTGCTTTTTCTTGACAAAGTCTATATTTTAAAAGAGAGTAGCCTTGAGATGTAAGTCCCAAAACTTGTCTACATATTTGTGGATAGACTCATGGGAGAAAAGCTTTAAACTGCATCATTCGGTAAGCACTTTGTCCTTTGCATCGCTTGTAAGGAATTACTTCATGATTGAAACTCGTAGAGTTTTCCATGTCTTTGGGGCTTCGCGGTTGCTGTGAAGGCTAGCCCACCATTGATGAGCCGATTTCAAGAAGTGCATAGCTACATGGTGTAGCTTGGAGGACTCCGTGAAGCCCTCATCTCCAAAGGCCACATCAAATTGTTGGATAAAGGCCAATACTTTGTCGGTAGCACCAAAGGTGCCATCATACGTAAGACTCCCTCTTTGAACTTCTTGAGCTTTTGTGACCTTCACCATGCAAGGTGTGATTTGCAATGTCCTCCCCTCTTGTATTCTCTAGGAGAATAGCCATAGCTTTCGTCACAAGAGGAGGAAGGTGAAGAAGAAGGAGAAGAGGGTGACCTCTTTCTTGCTCTTTTTTTCCTTTGTTTCCTCTCTTCCCTTTTGAAGTGACAAGGAGAAGGACTGTGGGTTGACTGTTTCCTCTTGGGAGAAGTTGGCACCCGTCTAGACGTCGTCTTGTGGAGCCACATCTTCACAGGAACTTAGAGATTCATTACTTTCTTGTTCTTTAGATTCCTCCTCTTGTATGGGAAGAGAGAGTCTTCTTTTGGGGGTTTCTTCAAGAGGCCTCCTAAGCTCTCTCTCCTCTTGGAGAGGAATGGAATCCCATAAGCGCGAAGTTGTTGAGTAACTTTGGCTTGTAAAGCAGGGTTGCCCATAGCTTTTTGCAACCTAGTAACAAGATAATTGACAAACATGGGGGCATCATCGTTAGCACCTTCATGTGCAAAATCAAAGTTATCAATGTTCATTCTACTCTCTTGGTTATTGCCAGCCATGCTAATTAAATTTATGTGTTTACTTAGTGTATTCTTTGGCAATTTAAAACCTTAGTTGCTACTCCTCTTAGCCTTAAAAGTCAGCACTTAAGTATCTACACCCACGGCTCGAGATGGTTAATTATAAAGAGTAGTGGAGTGGGTCTAATATTGCAGAGTTTCCAAGGGATAGCTCCTTTTGGACTTCTTATGGCTCAAAAATGGTAAAGCCATAGGCAAGTCTAAAAAGACTCCATTATTAAGACCAAATCTCCCAAGGTGTGCACCATATCCCACATAGTGGGCTCAAAAAAATCGATAATAGATTCCAATCCCACTTACCCTAATATAATTAACAAAATCAACCATTAATAGGCTACTTACGGACCTGTCTTATTAAGAAAGAAAAGTGAAACCAAATGCTTTAATACCAAATGGAAATGGCCTATGAACTTTGAGAATAGCGGAAGGAGAATTAAAGAGATCCTTTTTGTCAGACTACTTTGAGAGCATAGAGGGTGAAATTAATTGATGGTAGCAACATAATCATAGTACTTAATTAACTTAGCATGCCCAATACTTTTGCGAGAGAGAGAGAGAGAGAGTTTAGAAAACTTGACAACAATTGAGGATCGGATTTATGTGGAGATTCTCCCATTAAGAGAGACTTGGTACAATACAATCTTTGTGTTCCTTGTGACCTGGGTGATGCAATGAAGATGGAAAGCTTCATGCATCACGAGCATAACATAAAATTTGTAAAAAGCATTAACTATCCCAAACCTCAGTCCCAAAGTATCAAACACCTTGGAAGGTGGAGAGAGCTAGCGGGGAATGAGGGTAGGGAAGAGGAAGAAGAAACATTCCATAGGAGAAAGAAGTAGTTCCTCACTTATCATCACTCTTCTTGATAGCATTGTCCCATTTTCAAGATATCTTGGATGTAGCCAAAGTATTCAAGCTAGCCACTCTATGTGTTGTCATCCCTAGCACTACTCCAACTTTCTTGGACAAATCTTGCCCTAACACCACTCTCAAAGGTGACTCTTTGTTCGTCTATCTATTGCACTCTAAAGTGTTTCCCATGTGACCACAATGCTTTGTATTTGTGCTACTACAAGCACATAAAACAATATTAGACTTATTATAGACATGTTATCATGTGGATTAAAATAAGAAGCAACTAGAATATATATATGACAATCACATCCCCTCAACATCTCCTCTTCTTCTTGAATAATCAATACTCCATTTTGCTTTGCCTCCAAAATTGTTGAGTCTAGCCAGTGTGCAATAGGAAAGTTTGGCAATTTTTGAAGGTGACCTAGAAAGGGAAGGTTTCTAGTGGCACAATTGTGCTTGAATTGCAAGCGATCTGCCAAACATTATTGCTTTTCCACTTCATATTTCTTAATCTACTTTTACATGACTTCTAAGTTGAGAAGACAAAATTGCATTTGACATCCATCTTCGTCATGATACCTTGTCTTTGTGGCTCCTCCCAGTTAACTTGGCATTTGTCTCAGCAATCCACATTTGGGGCATGTTTAGGTCAATTAAACCCAAAAACTCAGTGATAAAGACTCCTGCACAAGTCATCCTTGAGCAATGATACCCTCGGGATGAACGCTGACGAACAAAACCATTTAAATTCTTTGTGAATATCTCCAAGAAGAACATCCACCTGTAATGGCCAACAATTGCAACTTCATCAACCACATGCACAGATAAATGCATTTCGATAGTAAGAATGTCTGTTGGAAAATACATCTCCACCATGCACACTGCCTCTATATCATTCAAGCAAGTTGCATCTATGTTGTCTTTTCTTATCTCTTTGGATGAGATCCAACACGCTAACTCACTAATTGTTAGACGGTCTTTTAAGGCAATTGGTAAGATAAACTGTAAAAATTTGTGCCAATCATGAGACTTAAGACCATTGAGATTGTCATCTCTAGTAAAAGCTATTTTCAAACATCGCATGCACCTAGTAGGAGTCACGGGGTGATGGGGGGCGGGAGGGGGGGGGGGGGGGGGGGGGGGGGGGGGGCACTATATATAAATTGTGTATATCACTTACATTCAAGGAGTATTTTAAAAACTCTTTATCTGTGAACTTTTGAAAAATAAAATACACCTTTTATCCTATTCAAACTGTAAAAAAAATTTCCAAGTCCATTTTACGATACCCTTTTGTATGTGAAAAATGTGAGAAAAAATGAAATTTAACAATCCCTTCTGCTGCACTCACATGATAGTCACATTATTATGATGTGACCCCCTTGAGGTAGGAGTCTTGAATGAAGATATGGTATTCTTCACTTGTTTCTCTTCTACATGACTCAAAACCCATGGAGCTTTTGAAATAACATACTTTCCATTGTTTGGTTTTATACAATACCACATCTCTACCATTTGTCTCACAGCCAATAGATCGTCTCTTGGGCCTTGCTATCCCTTTTTTGAGTAATGGTCTTCCATAGTGAGTAGCGTTAAATGGTAACTTTGCATTTGAACTACATTTCTACTCAAATGTATATATTTTTTATCAAAGTTTTAACCTAGTGTTCATTCTCTCTTTCCGTAATAGCCTTTTTCCATACAAACACCTTACCCTTCTTAGATCTTTATGCATTTACATCATATTTCTCTCTTCATGCTAAATGTAAATAGTAAACTTAATTCTACTCTCCTAGTTTTTTTACTGCATATTCTTTTAACTAATTACCTTTACTAATTTAAATAGCTATCTACATCCCATAATTTGTAAATAAATAATTTATGGGCACTTATCTTACCCATCTTCTCTCAAGGGTAGGGTTAACCTTGTAGGCCTTCCCTTCCCCACCACTATGTGACCCAACTCTTGGATCATTTACTTGTGATGATCAACAAATCTTAAATATAATGTATATCCCCAATAAATCAAACTTTATTGGAGCCTACCTCATTTGTTTAAGGTGGATTCTCTTTTGAAAAAAGCATGCTACACCTTGGATGCATGCTAAAGGGCCCCCTACAATGAGACTTGGTTCAAAAGGTGTTTTGGATGCATCTTGAACGCCTTAGCTCGTGGGTATACTTGAGGAATACTCCAAAATCAGCTTAAATACTTTGAGAAGGTCAACTTTGCCTTTTACAGCACCCAATTCTCAGTTACAGGCTGAAAGTTATGGTGAAAACAAGGTGCTGCGGACACTGTTACTGCAGGTCAAAGTTACAATCAGGTAAACCACAAAGGTGAAAAGTTTTCTTGACTTCTCCAACATTCTAAAATACCAATGGGGAGTTAAAAACAACTTGCATGTGGAGGGGTCGGCTCAAGATGCTTCTAGAGACACAACAAACAGGATGGGGACACTCTGCAAGAGCCACTAGAGGGACATCATGGTGGGGCCCACATACATTATCAACCCTTATGGAGCCTCCACGACTTAAAAGGCTATTTTTAATGGAAAAATAATTCCCTTATTTGCATAATTGAAGGAGTGGTCAAAAGGGAACCTAACTATGGTTAATTACCTACCCTAGTCAAGTTTAACCTAACCCAAGGTCTTGTACAGCTATAAAAAGGCCCTTTGGCAAGCCCAAAAATACACACACCTACTCCATTGCTACAAATAAGCTCCTCTAAGGTTAGGGAATCCCTAATCTCTCTCTCCTCTTGTCTCCCTATCCATTTCCTAAGCTCGCTATCATAAGCGGCACCATAGAGAGAGCATCAATATGCTATTGCTACCATTCTCTTGCAAACATTTCTCTTACCATACTCATCCCTAAATAAGGATTGTAGATTCTATATGAGAGCAAGGATATCAAGTTCAATGATCTATCTCATGGTTTGATCAACAAATTGTTGCAATTGGGGTGTCGTCGTCACACTTTTGCTCTAAACGCATGTAAAATTGGTAAGCATATTCTTGGCAGCTTCTCATATTTTGTGCTCATTGGGTTGCTTGTTTGTTGAGAAAGTTTTTTGTGCACCATGGTGTCTATTTTCTTGGCTTCTCTCCTTATGTTGTGTGTAAGTAAGTCTTGGGGCTGCATAGATGGAGAAGAGCTCTCTATGCATGCCGCCTTATGTGTGTAAGTAGTCTCTTCTTTTGGGAAAAGAAAGGAGTTGTCAAGTATTTGTGCATTATGGTGTTTTGAGCTTTGAGGTTTTGTGCTTGCTTTTCTTAGAAGTATATGATCACTAATATGGTGAAGGTCAATCTTTGCATGTGAGTTTGTGCAGTGTTCAAAGGGATTGCTTAAGGAGTGTGTGTTGAATGGTTGAAGGGCATTTTGTGTTTGTTGGAATTAGGGTTACAGAGAAACACACACAGCTTGGAGAAGACGAAGGAAGCTCAAGGCACACAATAGAGAGTGTATTACTTAGTGTGCAATGGAAAGATAGATAGCCCTAGAGTGATGGGCGTATATACAATGCACGGGGGAAAAAACCTCCTAAAGAGGGAAAAAATGCCCCAGCGGTCCTAGTGTGTTCACACACATCACTACCACATGTATATGGTAACAAATCCCCCCTGGAGTGATGCGGTGAACGAGAGCTGGCACATGAGTAAAGGGAAGTGCCATGCCCTGAGGACAGGATCAGTCCACAAAGGGGAGTAAGCCCAAAGCTTTGCAGAAAGCTTCAAGCTTCTCACGAGACAATGCCTTTGTGAAAAGATCTGCAAGGTTGTCCTGTGTTGGCACATAAGCCAAGCTGATCTCTCCTGCTGAGAGCCTCTCCCTGACATAGTGGTAATGCACCTCAATGTGCTTTGTGCGAGCATGAAAAACTGGGTTCCTCACAACTGCCAATGCGCTCTGACTGTCAGTGTAGATAGTGTTGGCAGTGTCCTGTCCAACACCCAAGTCAGCCATAAGGCGTCTGAGCCATACACACTCAACCGTAGCTGTGAAGACTGCCCTGTACTCAGCCTCACAACTCAAAGTGGCCACAGTAGGTTGCTTCTTGCTCAACCATGATATACATGAACTGCCAAGCATGAAACAAAAACCACTTGTGGACACTCGCGTGTCAAAACAACCAGCCCAATCTGAGTCCGAAAAAGCATGTAAGTCTGGCGGCAATGATCCCCCCTTGGGATAAAACAAGCCAAGATGTAAAGTGCCACTAAGGTAGCGGAAAATCCTCTTGACAGCCTGCCAATGCTTAGACCCTGGGCTATGCATAAATCTGCTGACCTGCGAGACTGCAAACTGAATATCTGGCCTCGTGTTGCATACATAAATGAGGCAGCCAACAGCAGTTTGGTAAAGAGTGACATCAGCACGATCGCCAGCATCATGTAGACTCAACTTCAAACCTGTTTCCATGGGAGTGGCAATAGGTTTGCAATCCTCAAGTCCAAACTTACATAGCAATGTCTCTACGTAACTTTTCTGACACAAGGCAATACCACCATCACACTGCTTAAACTGTATACCCAAGTAATGATGCAACAGCCCCAAATCTTTCATCTTGAAAGTAGCATTCAAATCAGCCTTAAATTCAGCAATATGTCTCTCATTTGGTCCAGTGATCAGCAAATCATCAACATAAAGAACCACAATGAGAAATACATCATCCTCACGCTTTACATACAATGTGCTTTCTGTTGGACTGTTACGAAAGCCTCGTTTAACCAAATGAGTGTCAGCTTTCTCATACCAAGCACGAGGAGATTGCTTCAACCCATACAAAGCCTTCTTACATTTGCACACTTTGTCCTCTTGTCCTTTTATGACAAAACCGCGAGGCTGCGTTACATAAACTTCCTCAAATATGTCACCATTCTAGAAAGCAGTAACAATGTCTGATTGATGTACATCCCAACCAAAATGAGCTGCCAATGCACATAGAAAACGCACAGTAGTCATACGACAAGTGGGAGCAAAAGTCTCTTCATAATCTATGCCTTTTTGTTGTGCATAACCCTTTGCAACAAGTCGAGCCTTATGGCGATCGATCTCACCATCCGGCTTGCGTTTCAACTTGTAAACCCACTTCGTACCAATGGCCTTTTTGCCAGGAGGCAAATCACATAAAGTCCATGTGTCATTCTCTATAAGTGCATCATATTCTGATTTCATGGCAGCAATCCAATTTTCTGAATTCTGTGCTTCATCAAAGGACAGAGGCTCCTCAACATCATGTAAACTAGACACAGCCAAAGCATAACAATCTGATGCATAAGATGCATGGCGAGAGCCTGAACGAGTACGACTAGATAAAGGTGCATCCAATTTACTGTCACGCAAAGTGTGCACCAGCCATTTTGGCATACCTCTCTAGCCTGCTCATTTTCAGCCCTTTCCTCATCAAGTACATCATGTACATCTGCATCAGTAATAGGCTGTTCTAAAACATTTTCAGAAACCCCCATAGGCTGTACATTTGCCTCATTGGAACTTACATTCGTATTTCCACCACTGAAAAGAGGCAACAAAGTGTCATAAATGTCCTATGAGCTTACATTACTGTCTCTAGTACATGACAGCAAGGGTTGAACAGAATCTTCCACAAACACTACATCCCGTGAAACCAGAATACGTTTTGTTTGCGGATGATACAACCTGTAACCTTTGCTTTCAGCACTATAACCAACAAAAATACATTTGACAGCCTTATCATCCAATTTTCTGCGCTGCACTTGTGGCACCAAAGCATATGCCAAACAGCCGAAAACATGCATGTGCTCAATAGAAGGTTTTCTATCATGCCATGCTTCATATGGAGTAATAGACTGCAAAGCTTTCGTAGGACACCTGTTAAGTACATAAGTGGCACACATGATGGCCTCAAGCCAAAAAGAATGCGGCAAAGCTTGACTTTTGACCATACATCGTGCCATTTCCGTTAGTGACCTGTTTTTCCTCTCAGCAACACCATTTTGCTGAGGTGTATAAGGCACTGTACATTGGTGTTTTATCCCACGACTAGCCAAAAATGCATTAAATTCATGAGACATACACTCCCCCCCTCGATCCGAACGGAGGGTGCCCATAGTACATTTTGAGACATTTTCAGCCATCGCCAAAAATTGTTTGAAGCACATAAAAACTTCGGACTTTGCTTTAAGCGGAAATACCCATGCATGCCTGGAGTAATCATCAATGAAAGTCACGAAGTACAGGTAATTGCCCAAGGACGGAGTTTGCATGGGCCCACAAACATCACTATGCACAAGCTGCAACCTGCATGTGGCCCTAACTGAACCATCCTTTGGAAACTTAGAACGCTGCATTTTACCCAGAATACAGCCTTCACAAACATGTTTGATAGGTGCTTCAAGAGGCGGCAAAGAAGCAACCATATCAGATTTCTGCAAACGCAGCAAACTGGCAAAATTCAGATGACCAAAACGTGCATGCCAAAGTTTTGCATCTGAAATAGCCCTTGAATCTGCAACAGCATTTGCAAAATTTTGTCCACACTTGTCATACAAAGTGAGCTTATACAGCCCACGGCACAAAAGCCCAGATGCAACAATTTCATCACCAAAACTGAGATCATGAACTGTACATCTGTCATCCACAAATTTGACTACAAGTCCAAGTCTAGCAAGTGCGGATACAGACAATAGATTCTTCTTGATCCCAGTACATAAAGTGCATCAACAAGTGTGAAGGAACTGCCATTAGCAGCAGTGAGCACAATCTTTCCAACTCCCTGAACTGGATAAGAGGCGTTGTTGGCACAAGTGACTGAATTCCCATGAGGGACAGACTCGAGAGAGGTAAACAATTCACGATGTGAGGTAATGTGCTTTGTAGCACCACTGTCGAAATACCACACATGTGAATCTGCAGCAACTGACAAGCATGCATCATGGACAGCAGGATTGTAAGTGCACTCTGCGCTAAAAGCCCATTCTGCATCAACATCAGCATCACAATCTCCTTTCACAGAAGACTCAACAATGGCTGCATTTGTAGTGGAACCAACATTTGCAGTGGAACCACCCTCTTTCTTCTTAGCCTCTTTGGCCTTCAACTTAGGACACGACTTGATCAAGTGATCATTGGCTTTACAATAATGGCAACGCATCTTCTTTTTGCCCTTATCACCAGAATTGCCAGACGAAGTGCTGCCAGCAGAAGCATTAGGAACAAAATTTTTGCCACTCGCAGCAGAACCATAAGAAGTGGCTGCATTACTGTTACCACCCTTTCTTTGAGAAGCAATAAAAGCCTGTTCAACTGCACGCTGCCTAGTCCTGTTTTTTCTAGAAAGTGACTCTTGCAACAGCAATGTGCATAATGCATCAAACTTGACAACTTCAGGATTTCCTTGGGTCATCAGTCTCCAAGTACTAGCAAAAGTCTGGTAGGAATCTGGTAAGGCATCAAGAACAGTCTGCACAAGGGAACTGTCAGAAATGACTTCACCTGCAGAAATGAGTTGCTCATTGATATCCTTGACACTAGCAAGGAAAGTGTCCATATCATCTTCCTCATGCATAATCTTCGACTCTAGCTCTTTACGCAGCAAAGCAATTTTAGCCTCATTGCGGCTTGCATAAAGACCTGCTAGAATATCCCAAGCCTGTTTTGCAGATTTTGCTGAACGGATGTGAGGAATAATGGTGCGCTTCACAGACAACGCAATCAATGCATGAGCCTGCGCATCCTTAACATCCCAACGAGCTTGTTCTGCTGTAGGCAAAACAACTCTAACAGCTGCAATCCTTGCAGCAAGACCTGCAACATCCTCAATATCGCCTACATCTTATGAACCAGGACGTACATCAATGCCCTGCACAATGTTCCAGACACCTTTTGACACAAGAACGTGTTGCATCATATAAGCCCACATAGGGTAGTTGTCCCCATCCAACATGTCCTCAGCAGCAAACATCTTGAACACATCTGTGTTGTTGTTGTCAGCCATGGTAAATGCTGCACCTGATGTGAAAACTGCCCGAAAATAGGAGAAATGGAGCGGGAACAACTTGTGCTATATAGCACAAACCGTAGAAGACTGTAAGGCACCTATTATGCAGAAAACGGCACTGACAGAAAATCTGCACAAAATGACGAAATAACCTGTGCAGTACTGCCCGTAGTGGAAACGGAGGCCGAAATGAGCCCAAATCAAAATTCTGAGCAGACCAAGCTCTTCGAGCTTTCCCAAAGTATTTGTCGACCTGCGAACGCTTGCCAAAGCTCACTGAAATCGGAGAAAGTGAGCAGGCGTGTGCTAGAGCAGCTGGCGACTAAGCCCAGGAGGACGTGACCTGCTCTGATACCAATTGTTGGAATTAGGGTTGCAGAGAAACACACACAGCTTGGAGAAGACGAAGGAAGCTCAAGGCACACAATAGAGAGTGTATTACTTAGTGTGCAATGGAAAGATAGATAGCCCTAGAGTGATGGGCGTATATACAATGCACGGGGGAAAAAACCTCCTAAAGAGGGAAAAAATGCCCCGGCGGTCCTAGTGTGTTCACACACATCACTACCACATGTATATGGTAACAGTGTTGAAGCACATAAGGAAGGTGTGAGTGTGTGTGTTGTATATGGTTTGTTTTGGTTTCCTTCTTTCTCCATAAAAGAGGGTGGTGCCCCTAAGAAATATGCGTGTGTAGGGTCTCACGGAGTGGTTGTCTGGTGGGAGCCTTGAGTTGAGCCCCATCTCAAAAATTCCGCTCTCATAAAAGTGGTGCCCCCACTGAGGAGCTTTCCTAATTGCCTTCTATTCTCCTCATGAACAATAGAGTTGCACCATATGCTTTTCATTTTTCAGAACGCATCAGAATTAACATTTGTGTAGATCGCAAATTTTTTTACCAACAACGCATTGTTTTTATGTTTGGAGCAGAAAGACTTGGTGGAAAACAAAATAAAAACATGGACATCAAATGAATCATCATAATTAATGAATGGAAGAATGATGGCGCTTAGATAGCGATCCACTCAAAGGAAACTTTCTTCAAGAGAAAGAAAAAGGAGAACACATTGTCACATGAACCAACCTGGAGCTACTTCTCCTTTTACACCCATAGCTCGTCAATCTGTGCACATCATAATTGCTACAAAATTTAGATTTCAAGCAACCATTAGGAGAATGTTTGGACCCACTCGCCTTAATGAAATTAATGCCTCAATCAACCCTTTTATTTTGCCTATGATAAATTATGAGCTAACACTTGATGTATATATTTTCATTTTGATGTGATCACTCATCGTAGTCAAAACCTTGTGGTACACAAGCCTCCTTGTATTGTAAAAATGTCAAGCACTTTTCCTACCTTTCATTCTAAAAATGGTGAGGATGCACAAGAATTTCTGGATAATTTGGAGATGGCACACCTCATCTCTGGGAGAGATCAAGAAGAGGTAAAGCTGCGTGCTTTTCCACTCGTTCTCAAAGGGGAGGCTAAGGCATGGTACGAGGCCTTGCAACCTCAAAACAAAACCAATTGGGAGAGGCTACGTGCAATTTTTCTTGCCAAATTTGGGCAAGGAGATACTTCAGAGGGTCTTTGGAAGTGTCTACTTCAACATAAACAGGTATTCCTTGAAGACTACCCATCTTATGAGGCCGTTTTCCTTAACCTATGGGATAGATGGGAGGCTACCTTACAAAACCAAGGTGGTGCACCAAACTTTCTAAAGAAAGATAGGTTCATGGCTGGCTTGTATCCAATTTTGAAGACCAAGGTAGAGTTAAAATTTCCATCAACATTTGAGGAAGCACGTGAGGTGGCCATGGTCAAATTCAAGAAGTTAAATTTTCAAGCACATAGAACAAGGGACCTAAATGAAGTCATTGAGAGGGATTCTTCACCAAGCATGGGAGCACAAGTTAGGGGCTCTCTTGCCCAAACTTCACAAATAGGCGAAGGATCACAACAAGAGATCTTGCAAAGATTAACTCAACAACTAGAGAGTCTCACCTTGAATCTAGTGTAGGGCCTACCCCAACAACGACAACCAAGAGAAGGGAATCGCAATCAACGACGTCAAGCACAAGAGTTGAGATGCTGGAATTGCAACGAAGTTGGTCATGGCATGTATAATTGCCCTCACCCTTGAAGGCTTCCAGGGGACATATACCCTCCTAGACCCACTCCGCTCATGGTGCAGCAAGAGCATGCTCAAGCCCCGCAAATTCTTCGTCGACCACCACCACCTCAGTGGCAAACATCCCTCCTGTCCCACGAATGGAGGAAGAGAGAGGAGTAAACGTCATAAAGCTGGAAGAGGAGATAGAGGTGAGCCCTATACATTTTGATGTTATGCCAACAGAAAAGCGCACAAGAGCACACAACAAGGATGAAGACACAAGGAATGAAGAGTCAGAACCTGCAAGGAAGGAGAGGAAGAAAAAGTCAAAGAAGGAGGAAGGAGGCAAGAAGCAGAGGTCAAGGCGAAGGGAGATCGGCATCAACGATTTTCCATTAGGAAAGAATATGGAACCCTACAACATCTTAGAAGATCTGCAAACTCAAAAGCCCAATATTTTTTGGCCTCAACTCCTACATCTATCACCCAAGGTGAGAAAGCACTGGTCCAAACTTGTAAGCACAAGACTCCCAAGAAAGAAAGAAAAGGTGACAGTAAAGGCATTGACTTGAAAGCCACAACAAGATGTGGAACCTATTGTAGATGCTTATGTAAGGGGTAGGAAGGTATCCAATGTGTATGTTGATGGTGGAGCACAAATGTGTGTGATCACGGAAAGAGCCATGAATAGACTAGGGCTTGAAATCACTAAATCCTCTAATTGTCAAGCTAGGCTGGCCAACAATGCAAGTGTGAAGTGCCTAGGGATCATCGAGAATGTAAAAGTTTCTGTATGTAATATAGATGCACATGTGGACATGTATGTTATGCCAACCAAGGGGGAGGGCTATCCCATCATCCTAGGGAGGCCTTGGCTCATTGCTGTGAATGCAGATCAAAAATGGGGACGAGGACAATTGATTCTCAAAAATGGGCAACATGTAGTATACGATTGGCATGAAGGAAAGCAGCTCGACATCAACTATGAGACCACGGCTGATGAAGAAAGTGAAGAGATTTTTGGCTCAAGCGACGAGGAAAGTTCAACCACTACATCCAATAGCGAAGAAGAATCATCTTTGGAGGTAATGGGAATCATCTTCAACACATCAAAAACTCCATCAATAGAGGTTGACCCAACAAAGGAGCAAACAAAAGATGACAAAGGTGACCACAAGCACTTTGAAGACTTTGAGAGGATGCTTGCAAAAGATCTTACCCCTGAGGAGAAGCGGTCCTACATCGATATGCTCAAGAGGTATCCCAATTTGTTTATCACTGATTACTCACAAATTAGAGGTGTGGATGTTATAGAGCATGGCATAGAATTAAAACCAGGTACTAAACCTGTGGCTCAAAAGCTAAGGCGCCTAGGAAAAATACAACAAGAGGCACTTTTGACAGAGGTTAACCGACTCCTCAAACTTGGTTTCATTTACCCTGTGTCTAACTCTGAGTGGGTATCCCCAATTGTAGTAACCCCTAAAAAGAACGAAAAATGGAGGGTCTGTGTTGACTACAAACCGCTCAACGCTGCAACAAAGAGGGATCATTTTCCTCTTCCTTTCTAAGATAAAATCTTAAACGAAGAAGCCGGCTATGAATGTTACACAGTGTGTGATGGGTATTCAGGGTATTTTCAAATCAGAATAGCAGAAGAAGATCAGTTAAAAACCACTTTCATCACACCTTGGGGTTGCTTTGCCTATAGAGTGATGCCATTTGGGCTCACAAATGCTCCTAGTACCTTTATAAGGTTTACAACTCTTGTCTTTCAGCCCTTCTTTGGAAAGTCAATTAGGGTTTTTATGGATGACTTCTGTATCTATAGTAGCCAAAGACTTCATTGCCAAAAAGTTGAGGAGGGGCTTAGGAGGCTTCATCAATTTGGGGGATAGCTTAATCCTGAGAAGTGTCACATTGCAGAGTCACAAGTGGTATTGCTAGGTCATGTGGTTTCTTTGCAAGGAATTCAAGTGGATCCATCAAAAGTAAATGCTCTCTTGTCACTACAACCACCAACGACAACCAAGGAGCTCATGACTTTCAACCACAAAGTAAGGTACATGTCTCATTTCATTCACCTTCTAGTGGAAGCTATTGCACCTTTGCACAAGCTAGCAAACAAACCCACATTTGAATGGAGAGAGGAACACGAATTATGCTTTACTGAAGTAAAAGGTATTCTCAACTCTCTTCCAACAATAATGCCACCAAATCCAAAGGATACATATTACATCACGCCAAGTGTAGGAATGGAGGCCATCGGTGTAGTTCTCATGCAAAAAGACCCAAAAACATGCTACATGAGGCCAGTATACTTTGCAAGCAAAGTCATGACCGCTGCAGAGAAGGGCTACACCGATATGGAGAAGGTGGTATTCACAATTATGTTTGCGGTAAGAAAGTTACGATCATATCTCTTACCTGCACCATTTGTCATTCTCACCATGGAAAACAATTTACCATATGTTGTGCAACACATGAGCCTCTCATCTAGGATAGCCAAATGGGTTCTAGAACTTCAAGAGTTCGAATACACTTTTCTTGTGGAAGATAGCACAAGGGCAGGGCTTGCAGACATTCTCACATACAAAGTGAGAGAAAGGAAAGAGTCACCAAAGGCAGGAGACAAAGCTACACCACAAAATAATGAGGAGGAGATGGACAATGCACACATTTTGTGCTTTGATGGAGCTTACCGACGACAACACGATCAGGCCGCAGGGGGGGTTCTTATTCTAAGTCCACAAAGGGAAGTTCTTGTTAAGAAAGGTATCACCTTGGAAAATGTTCATTCTAATAATGAGGCTGAGTATGTCACCTTAAAGTTGGGGCTTGAAGAATGCAGAAAACTTGGCATCGAAAGACTTATAATAAGAGGTGATTCCTTACTAGTTATTAGGCAAATCCAAGGGATATGGAAGTGCAAGAACCCTACTCTAGTGGAGTGGCTTAGACAGGTGAAGGCTTTGATAAAGAACTTTGAAGCTACACAGGTACAGCATGTTGTGAGAACCCTCAACAAGGAAGCAGATTATATCGCCAATGAGAAACTTCAGATCATGGTGGGAGGTGTGAATCTCTACGAACCAAAGTACCAAGGCCAAGAGGAATTGAAGGACATCATATTTTTCCTCCAAACTGGTGAGTGCCCTAAACACTTGGATAAAGTGCAAACGCATAGGTTGGTAAAAAAGGCAACTCCTTACCAACTCATAGGAGATGATCTGTATCATAAAGGGAACGATTTGGTGCTAAGAAGGGTGCCCTCTGTTCAAGAAAAAGAGAGAATCCTCTTTTCATGCCATGATGATGTCTATGGGGGTCATTTTTCTCATGATATTACAAACAGGAAGATTTTGCAAGCAGGGTTTGTTTGGCCAAGTCTACACCGTGATGTCCAGCATTGGTGTAAGTCATGCAAAGGTTGTCAGATTGTTGGAAATCAACGACTCACTTACGAACCTCGAGTTCCAATAATTTCGTATGGTCCTTTTGAGAAGTGGGGTGTGGATGCAATAGGCCCCTTACCTCGCACATCTACTGGGAAGGTCTTCATCATTGTGGGAGTAGATTACATGACACGATGGGCGGAGGCAGCAAGTACAACACGAATTACAGCCGAGGAGGTATCAAAATTTATCTTTGATCACATATGCAGTAGATTCGGCACACCACTAGAGATTTTGTCAGATCGTGGTCCAGGGTTTAGAGCAGAGCTCCTAGATAATCTTTTGACAAAGTTAAAAGTCAAACATTTGCATTCTACACCTTACTACCCTCAGTGCAATGGCTTGGTTGAAAAGGTGAATGGTATGATATGTAAGATCATTTCTAAGCAGGTTGCAGATCGACCAAACGACTGGGATTGTCATTTGACCGCAGCTCTATGGGCATACAGAACATCTTTCAAGGTATCCACTCAATTCACTCCTTTTCATTTGGTATATGGACAGGAGGCACTCCTTCCTATTGAGGTGGAGATTGCAAGCCTACGCATTCTCTCACGGGGAGCAAAGAGGCCAAAAGAATCTTTGCAGGAAAGAATTTTAGATCTTCAACGACTTGAGCTTGATAGAGAAGAGTCCATCGACTATTATATTTCCCAAGCCACAAGCCAAAGGGACAAAATCAACAAGAAGCTCAAGGGGAAAGGATTGAAGGAAGGTATGTTGGTTCTTCGCTATGATAACCGACTTGATACTCGACTTGACAAAAAGTTTTTGCAAAGATGGGAGGGACCTTTCATAATAAAAACAAAGTTTGGGAATGGTAGTTACAGATTAGCAGATTTATCAGGAAAACTCCACAAGACCATAGTCAATGGATGAAGATTAAATCCCTACTTTCAACGTATCAATCCGATGATAGGAAGTCATCTACCTACATCGTCTAAGCTCCAAATTGGCATGGCTCCCTTCGGCTTGGCAAATGCTCCACCTATTTTTAAAGCTTTGATGTGCAAAGAAGAACCAGCCTTGGAATCTCAACATACCCAAGGCAACCCTCCCATCTCCGATTTATGGGATTGAGGTAATGAAAAGCAGGTCTAATGGAGTAAAAGAGTATATATCACTCCTCCTTTTTTTAGAAAAATAAGAAAAAAAAGAACAAAAAAGAAGAAAAAAAAAAGAAAGAAAAGAAAAAGGAAAAAACTCTTTTGTTTCATCTAGGAGCATGAATGATCCTAGATGAAGGGGGAGGGCTAATATGAGTAGCGTTAAATGGTAACCTTGCATTTGAACTACATTTCTACTCAAATGTATATTTTTTTTATCAAAGTTTTAACCTAGTGTTCATTCTCTCTTTCCGTAATAGCCTTTTTCCATACAAACACCTTACCCTTCTTAGATCTTTATGCATTTACATCATATTTCTCTCTTCATGCTAAATGTAAATAGTAAACTTAATTCTACTCTCCTAGTTTTCTTACTGCATATTATTTTAACTAATTACCTTTACTAATTTAAATAGCTATCTACATCCCATAATTTGTAAATAAATAATTTATGGGCACTTATCTTACCCATCTTCTCTCAAGGGTAGGGTTAACCTTGTAGGCCTTCCCTTCCCCACCACTATGTGACCCAACTCTTGGATCATTTACTTGTGTTGGTCAACAAATCTTAAATATAATGTATATCCCCAATAAATCAAACTTTATTGGCGCATACCTCATTTGTTTAAGGTGGATTCTCTTTTGAAAAAAGCATGCTACACCTTGGATGCATGCTAAAGGGCCCCCTACAAGGAGACTTGGTTCAAAAGGTGTTTTGGATGCATCTTGAATGCCTTAGCTTGTGGGTATACTTGAGGAATACTCCAAAATCAGCTTAAACACTTTGAGAAGGTCAACTTTTCCTTTCACAGCACCCAATTCTGAGTTACAGGCTGAAAGTTATGGTGAAAACAAGGTGCTGCGGACACTGTTACTGCAGGTCAAAGTTACAATCAGGTAAACCACAAAGGTGAAAAGTTTTCTTGACTTCTCCAACATTCTAAAATACCAATGGGGAGTTAAAAACAACTTTCATGTGGAGGGGTCGGCTCAAGATGCTTCCAGAGACACAACAAACAGGATGGGGACACTCTGCAAGAGCCACTGGAGGGACATCCTGGTGGGGCCCACATACATTATCAAACCTTATGGAGCCTCTACGACTTAAAAGGCTATTTTAATGAAAAAATAAGTCCCTTATTTACATAATTGAAGGAGTGGTCAAAAGAGAACCTAACTATGGTTAATTACCTACCCTAATCAAGTTTAACCTAACCCAAGGTCTTGTACAGCTATAAAAAGGCCCTTTGGCAAGCACAAAAATACACACACCTACTCCATTGCTGCAAATAAGCTCCTCTAAGGTTAGGGAATCCCTAATCTCTCTCTCCTCTTGTCTCCCTATCCATTTCCTAAGCTCGCTATCATAAGCGGCACCATAGAGAGAGCATCAATATGCTATTGCTACCATTCTCTTGCAAACATTTCTCTTACCATACTCATCCCTAAATAAGGATTGTAGATTCTATATGAGAGCAAGGATATCAAGTTCAATGATCTATCTCATGGTTTGATCAACAAATTGTTGCAATTGGGGTGTCGTCGTCACACTTTTGCTCTAAACGCATGTAAAATTGGTAAGCATATTCTTGGCAGCTTCTCATATTTTGTGCTCATTGGGTTGCTTGTTTGTTGAGAAAGTTTTTTGTGCACCATGGTGTCTATTTTCTTGGCTTCTCTCCTTATGTTGTGTGTAAGTAAGTCTTGGGGCTGCATAGATGGAGAAGAGCTCTCTATGCATGCCGCCTTATGTGTGTAAGTAGTCTCTTCTTTTGGGAAAGGAAAGGAGTTGTCAAGTATTTGTGCATTATGGTGTTTTGAGTTTTGAGGTTTTGTGCTTGCTTTTCTTAGAAGTATATGATCACTAATATGGTGAAGGTCAATCTTTGCATGTGAGTTTGTGTAGTGTTCAAAGGGATTGCTTAAGGAGTGTGTGTTGAATGGTTGAAGGGCATTTTGTGTTGAAGCACATAAGGAAGGTGTGAGTGTGTGTGTTGTATATGGTTTGTTTTGGTTTCCCTCTTTCTCCATAAAAGAGGGTGGTGCCCCTAAGAAATATGCGTGTGTAGGGTCTCACGGAGTGGTTGTCTGGTGGGAGCCTTGAGTTGAGCCCCATCTCAAAAAATCCGCTCTCAATAGGATCTCTCTCACATCCTTAAATATATGCATTGTGTCGAGCAAATGATTGATAAGTAAGTCACTCCAATATTGTAGGAAATGAAAATAGAGTGTCTTTTCCTGCCGAGTGGCATAAAATCACCTGGTTCTTGCCGCATGTTCTTCCAATCACTTGCCTTCAGTGGGTGCATGCAGTGTTTGCATATATTTGGTCCACACAAATGATGTCCTTCTGGCAAAAATCTTCCATGCTCCTTGTAAACTGTCTTGCCCAAGTAATCAAAGCAACAACAGCCAAGTTGAGGACTATATAGCGGACATGATGATTGCTCAAGTAGACCAAAACATTAAATTAGAAAGAAAAAAAGAAAAAGCATCAAGCATTTACCAAGAACCACCTACGTAATGCATATAGGTCTCGACTTCAAAGTACTTACCTGAACACTCACCAAAGCCTGGCTAATCATGCATGGTACACATGAGCATGCCTTGCATAGGGTCATATCATCAATTGATCAATTGGGACATGTCAACCACATCAATCCCTGTCCATAAAGGTTTAAATCTCTTCTACAAGTGGTGCCAGATATATGTCCATGTTCTTTGCATTGTAATTCCCTAAGAAATTCGATGACAATAGCTGATGGCCCTTCTTGATAGGTAACCACGGTGGAAGATTATAGTTCACCAAGCAAATAGGCCATGTGCTCCATGAGGAACTCCCTAATCCAAATGGGTTCACTCCATCCATTGCTAAACAGAAGCAGACACAATGAGGCTCTTCTTTAAATATAGGCCATCTTTTTTCTATGTGCTTCCATGCAAGAGAATTAGCACGCACCCACATCACATCATCTATGGATCTAGTCTTTGGATGCCATGTCATCAAAGTTACTATAGACTTGCACCTAGACATGCTTTATATTCTTGGAATGACTAAAAAGTGTCGTAGGATCTTTGTAGGGACAATTTTTTCTTGTGTGTCCTCTCTATAGCTATTTGATACACATTTGGGATATTGTTCCAAACTCTCATACTCATTTCAAATGAGTACAAAATCATTGGGTTTTATTATAATCCATCCCCAAGTTCAAAAGAAGCTATTTGGCGGTAGGTAGGGTGGTAGGTAGAGCATTTAGTTGTGCAAGACATGCTAGTAGACTTTGTAGAGATAGAGGTAGAGCGGTAGTGCTCTAGTGAGACACAACAAGTGTTGTCAAAGTCTTTGCAGGCAGAGCTAGAGCAGGTCTTCTCCCTAGAAATGTAGGCACAGATGATGGACATGGAGTTCTTTGATATGCTCATGATAGAAGCTGATGAGTTGATGCCAAGACACATGGTTCCACCTATGGGTGAGTGGGATGAAGCCATCCCTATGTTAGTGATGACACATCTATACGTGATGAGTAGTATTGATGATGCAATGCATGCAGATAGCACACAAGAGTCTAAAAAAAACAGGTTTGTGCAGATTTTGTTAGTGTCCAAGCATCTCATATATGACCTGATAGTGTCAAGGCCCGACGTAGCAGCTACAATGGGAGCATTTGCAATAGGGATTGTCAGTCGTATTGTGACTGACACTAGCATGATGCATAGTGGAGCTTTGTAGACCATACAGAGTTGTCTACGAGATTTACATGCATGCTCTAGTTTGGGTACGTATGCTCGCATATCACTAGCTAAGAGCCGATACAACTACATGTAGATCAATTGCGCAAGCCAATGGGCATGGGTTAAGAGAGTCTCTCACCTATTCTGTTGTACATACTAGTAGTAGTTAAGATAGTAGGACTCACTTATTAGCACATTCGCCTTTAAGTGGGATATTCTTGGGGTTAAAGGTGTTGGGGTTGAAGATGTAGTGCCTTTATCTATGATCGGTGGCTGCTTACCAACGATCGGCGGGCGGTCGGTCACCCACTACCCTACATTCCCTTATTCATATAGATCACTGAATAAGAGCTTCCTCTCACTTCTTGGAGTTTTTCTCCATCCACACAGCGCAGTCTTGCTTCTCCCCTTCTCCGCATCACACCACACACGCACGTGCATGCACGCATGCGTGCATCCACACATGAGTGCACTTTCACTACATTGAAAGTGTTAGAAGACCCTCATTCAAACTTCCAAGCCAAAACAATGAAGATTTAACTAACAAATTGAGGTTATAGAGATACCTTTCTCCGGGGATCAACCATGGAAAACTTATTGTATCACTTAAGTGCATGAAAACGGATATTTTCAAAATTCTAAATAAGCATATAAGGTAGTGGTAGGCCCCCAATAATTTTCCTTTCTTAACTTATAACTAGAGGGGGGGAGGGGGGTATAAGTCTCACTTGAGAGGGGAGGAGAAAGGGAAAGGAGAAGTGATAAAGATTAAAGAGCATATATTGTCTCTATAAAGTCTATCAATAATATATATCTCCATTAACATAGATATCGAGTTTGATGAATATATAAAATCCAACTTTGCTAGCACATATTTGTGATTCCCATATGACTGGCATGAGGTAACAAACACAAGGATCATCACCAATGGTACTACAACAAGACTTCTTCGACATGGTCTATGTAGAAGGTGGGACCAGCTCTTAGCAGGTGGCTAGCGAGCCACTACACCAGAAGCTCCAGAAGAAGTAACCAGAGAGTTACCATGGTCACTGATAGTACACAATCAATCAAATGCCAGTCAAGGACTATAAATAGGACCCACTATTCCATTTTGAGATCTCTCTCTCTCTCTCTCTCTCTCTCTCTCTCTCTCTCTCTCTCTCTCTCTCTCTCTCTCTCTCTCTCTCTCTCTCTCTCTCAATAGCTCTTTCTCAGACTAGCTCCTGTAGATCTCCTATAATTCGATATTCTTTAATCTAGCTCTAACCCCAAGCCTTGCCTTAATCCATTGTTCAATGTACTTGTGATTCGATTAAGCTGAAGCTCTTCCAGTGTTGCTTCCAATTGTATTTTGTTTGGCTTCTAAATAATGTAATTCCAATTCTATTCATTGTTTTCAGTGTTGTTTCATTTCCACTTCCAGTTCTATCTTTTAGTACTCTGAAGTCTAGTCTAAAGTCTTACGTTGTCTGATATAAACTAACTCTAACCACCACTCTCGAATAGCTATCTAAACACATTCAGCTCGTTCCATTTTGGCAATCATGATGGCTTGAGCTAAAGTGCTCTAGACAGGTGAGCTATCTCCCAGTGGTGCTAGAGAAAATACATAGCAGAAATGCTGCTTAAAAGAGGTCAAAGGCCAGTCACTAGATTCATGAAGGAACCTATTTGTGTTAGCCCGATTGCAAAAGAATCAAAGTGAGACTATGAAACGGACTAGAAACCTAGAAATGAGATAGATGTGTGGCCAGGGATTCTTAGCATTCTACTTATTCCCAGTGCAGACAAGTTGAGCGAGCTAAAAAAATGAACCATTCCCATGGATCTCAGAGGAGCCAGAAATATTGAGGAAAGTGAGAGTGGAAAAAGAAGCCATAAATCAGTATGAAAGTTAGCCAAGAAAGAGGACACAGTGATAGAAATAGAAACAGATGATTGTAATGTCGACATTGACCATTACAATAAGAAGAAAC
Source organism: Adiantum capillus-veneris (assembly GCF_014529385.1). NCBI lineage: Eukaryota > Viridiplantae > Streptophyta > Polypodiopsida > Polypodiales > Pteridaceae > Adiantum > Adiantum capillus-veneris. Next base: position 77,979,447 of record NC_140946.1, read on the forward strand.
CTAAAGACAAGAAACCAATATATAAAACCAGAGCCATTCATATTACCAAACATTCTAGCAATTTGAAAACTTCCTTCTCAGTATTCAAAGGTGGCAAATAAGATGATCCTAATGTACACATCCAAGCCTTCAAACAATATGCAGAGTTGAAAGAAGATGAAGGGGACAAATATTTTCCACAGGCTAAATTTAAAGAAGGCAGCTCTAAAATGGGACTACCATTACCCAACTTGCCGATTCAAATCATATAGCAAGCTCATTAAGGCCTTCAAGCCAAAATATTTAGATAACCAAGGTGATGAAGACATCCTGTGCAAACTAGATAAGATTAAGCAAGGGAAGTTATCAGTCAAAAGCTATGTTGAGAAAATCAAAGAACTGAGTTGGTTAAGTGAATTCTTTGCATGCTTATGGATGTTATGGTTTACATTCCTTGTACCTTTCAAGAAGGTGTATCATGTATCATGTTTTAAGTTCCTTGTATGCTTATGATTGCAATGACGAGCATGTAAGTTTGATTGGTTAGGTGATTTCATGACTTATGGTTGGTGCAGTTTACTTTATGTTGCTTTTATGCTCTGAAGGGTAGCTTGTGAGCATGTTCAAGTTCTTTATATGCTTATGTTTGCAGTAGTTTTAACTTACATTCCTTGTATGATTTGAAGCTTCATGAAGCATGTGAGTTGGCTATAGCGTTCATGGATTGTACGCTTTGTCATACGTGTCAAAGGCTGGGAACTTGCCTATGCATTGTATGTGAGCCTCGAAAGGCTGCAAACACACAGCTAGAGAATCCTAGAAAGCTCAAAGAACAATGGTGTGTCACTCACCTCTCAATGCTACTGTGAAGGATCCTGTGTTGCAAAGAAGAAGGAGCTGCTACCGATGCCACGCTCTACCGCCTCGTCAACCCGTCAATGTTGTCGCAATGCTTGATCTCTCTCTCTCTCTCTCTCTCTCTCTCTCTCTCTCTCTCTCTCTCTCTCTCTCTCTCTCTCTCTCTCTCTCTCTCTCTCTCTCTCTCTCTCTCTCTCTCTAGCATACACACACGTAGAAGGAGAAGGAGACAGAGATGGAGCAAGAGCACTTCTTAGCTTACACCTCCGAGAATGAGGATTTTTAGGTCAAATGGACCTTTTATAAGAACTTAGCCTGTTCACATAAGGGCGCCCACAGTGGTTGATTGTTGCGAAACTGCTGTAAAAGTAAGGTAAGTGGTGCGCCTCTCGTCGACAATCGCCTACACACCTATTGGACCAACAATCCCGGTCCCTGACTCTACCAAATAAATAATACAGCATCCATCGTAGGTGATAGGGTGTCCGTGAGGGTTAACATGCCCCCCTTCCTAATGTGGATTCCGTCCTCGGAAGCTATTGAGTTGAAACTCGTTCGTCGAGGTGAAAGAGCATTTGAGATGAATGTCCTTAGCCTTCTTCAGTCACTACAAAATCAAACAAAATTGGCACAGTAATTGCATTCTTATATACATTTAAAAAGCATATACATTTGTAGGCAGACAAATTGATTGGTAACAAAATATCAAACAATTTGTCAGCAATAAATCTTAAATTGTAATATAATCAAACGCATAAATAGTTGTAAATTTCAAAAACTAAACAAGTTTGGGGTCGCTAATTTAACGATCGAAAGGCACTAGAGGTCAACTATTAATACCATGGGCAAGCATCTCAATTTTCTATGGTCAATTAAGTTGTTTCATGTCCAAGGGATAACTGGAGGCTATACCTAGAAAACCTTGTACTTAACCTACAATAAAAGGAATTTCTCATGAAATAATCACCTGACTTATTTTCCTTTCTTTGATCCCCCAAATTCTTTTCACATTGATTCAATTTTGATGTGTGTGCTTATTTGTATGCCTTGGGTTTTTTTCTTTTCAAGGAAAAGCGCCCAGATTGGGAACCTCTAGGGCTCTAGTATTATAGGTGATACATGTGAGTGAAGTACCAAATTAAGCTAGGATTTCTCTTCCAGCTTAAGATTTTACATTGTGGCACTTTTGAATTTTTTTGTTTCTTCGTTTTCAGTATTTTAATTTTGTAACTTTGGGAGGTCATATAAAATTGTTGCCCTCCCCAGGCTCATCACACTAGTAAACTCCCTTTATAATACTTAAGCTCAAGGTTAATAGGGACTAAGCCCACTAGAAAGCCCTAGTACATTGCACACAATGCTGCATAAATTGGATTAAGAACCTAAAGTAACCATTGATTATTAGGAATGCATTCCCCATGGTATTAAGAGAATGTCTCTAACTCCTAACTTGGTCAAACTAGCTTAGTCAGACTGCTTTATTCTGAAACCTACACAAGGCATTATGACAGAAAATGATATAGAATCTAACATTTAATCCTAGCAAATGTGCGGAATATTATGCTACCAATCATAATTAAAGCAGACAAACATGGATGCAAAAAAGACAAGGGGTAATGCTAATGAACAAGAAACAATTGTTCGTGTTGATGATCGTGCTTGATTCGAAGAGTAAACGAGAGAAAGACTCCATGAATTTCAAGGTCCTAACATCATGTACACATTAGAAAACACAAAGAATACCTCTAGGAGGCACATCAGTGGGAAGAGGCACTAACCCTTATTGAACACAATCAAACAACATAAGGAACCATAACCTAATTATTTGCACTCCCCCGAGAGAGTCAAGGGAATAGGATATTGTAGAGATTGGGGGGAACCCCAGAGCTAAACCCCTATCCTCATCATCATCGAGAAAAACAATTCATCATCCGTGAGACCATATGTGCCATCTGTGTAATCATGTAACTCTTCCTCATCATTAGAGGCACAAATGTTCACTAAGAACATCCCTAGACGTCTATAGTCATCTTGATCAAGAGAGTAAGTTTGTGCAATCAGAGAGATGTCCTCTACTAAATATGGATCACTCGTGGTCAAGAGACGTATCAACCATTCTAACTCCTCAAAATTCCTCTCACATGCTAGCGTATCTACCCAATCCCATTCACATGCAAGCAGCGAGTAGACTATGTGAAACACTTGTGCAAAGTAAAGAGGGTACCTCTCACCCAAGGTAGGAGTGGATGACTCTATCAAACTAACCATATTTGTACACACAGATAGATGATGGTTAGAGTGCAAATATTATAAGGGTCGTGTCAAAAGGTCGTGTCCTTGTGCATTGTTAGTGGGTCATCGTGACGGACGTCTGCAACATAGCTTTCTGGCACTAACATAATGTCAATACTCAGGGAAAGTGACTCAATGGGGCACGAAGACTCTATGAGATCGTCAATCTCACGAAGTGAACCTTAACAAGCAAACACAATAGCTCTACAAGCAAACCAACACTCAATGATCAGGGAAATCTGTTTATATCCTTTCTCACAGCTCTAGGTCATCATGCCATTTTGGCACTCGAAATGCAACGAAACTTTAGGAGGAGGTCTAGGACTCCTAGGGACACTATCCTACCAAGTCTAATGTCAATCCGACAAGGTACAAAAATCACAATCCATCATGAAAAAGGTCCTGAAAACTGCAATAGAACATGCCAAAAATGTCGTCCTATGGTCTAAGAACACTCTCCTATGGTCAAAACGACTAAAAACAATGATTTAAGCACTCAAATCTGTATTTACAGCTCATAGACACGTAGTTGTGAACCTCAACAAAACTGACAATGCTTACACTTGAATTAAAGAGCAAAGACAAAGGAACACAATGCAAGTTTTTGAATCAAAAACGGATTACCAAATCATTAGTTGTGACGATTACAAGTTAGGAGCAGCTCGTAGCTTGAGTGTACGTTTTACAAAGCTCCTTTCTTCTTCTAAAGGTAAGCCTTCTTTCACATTAAGGTTATTGACCTTTATACCTAGGGCATTGTAAATGGCCAATGGCCAGCTCACACGAATCTTTACAATTATCGTGATAGCATTACAACTCAGGAATTGATCCATTACTTTAGTATCAGGATTTACATAGAGTATTACTACACTAGCTCCAAAAACTAATAGAGTACAAACGTGGTGTCCAGCTACATGTCCGGCCAGTTGGGCACCTGTTTGATTTGTCCTCAAACATTCCCCCCTTCCTAATTCGTGTCATCCCTTGACACGACCTTGTGCAGTCTTGTCATAGGGTTGTCTTCAGCTATGTCTTCAAGGTTGGACTTCAGCTTGGGAAGTGCTTTATCGTTGATGCCGTGTTCTTTTTGGTGCGTGTGTTAGACTTCTATTGTCAAGGGAATTTTGCATTTGTTGCTCATTCTTCTTGTTGGTGGCTTTTTGGTCGTGAAGATTTCTCTTGATGTGGTTGACTTGAAATAATTCTTATTGTTGATCTCCTTATGGTTTGTTGTGGAGGGATTGCTTGCTAATGTCATTATTGCTTGCCATTGTATACCATTTGTTAGCTTGCTGTTTTTTGATGGAGCTTTGTTGTCGACCTTAGAAATAAAAGATTCTCTTGATAAGCATATGGAGACCTGGAATTTTTGCTCCAAGTCATTGTCGATTGATTTGGGTAGCCATTTCCTTATTGTTGATGTAGAAGGAATATATCCAAAAAGTCGATGATGAGGGTTTTTAAATTAGGGTCTTAAAACCTGGATGACCAAAGGGAAAAAAACACGGTGGGAAAAAAGTTTCTTTGGTATACGCTCTTATTGGAGTTGAGCATTTGGACTTCAAGTACCTGTCATGCAAGGTGAGTACTTGGGAGAAACAAAGAAAGAGTGTCTAATGCAAGTGTCAATTATGGGACACTCTATATGCAAATGAAAATTTGTCAAACAAAAGCATGTAGTGTAAGAGATGGAGTTGATGGGTGCTTCAAGGAACAAATATAGCACATGTGACATCAAAGGATGTTTCAATAGCTTCCATGTTTCCAAGACGGGTTTTCGATGTAGAAGCTTCTCCACTCATGCCTCACTGTGTTGAGTGTGTGAGTGTCTTTTGGACTTCCTCCTTCACTTACCACTGTACTACAATGACTTTGACTCTTATGCTCACCTATACCAGCACGAGCGACAAAACGTAATTATCTTCAACTCTTCCAGCTTGAGCAGTACCTAGAATAACCAAGATGCTTAGACCACAGAGAATATTACATGAAGGTTTGGGACTAACACCTTGCTCATTTAGTGGCTTAGCTGTCCGACTTTGACTTTTATGCCATGTATGTTTAATGGCGACTTGGACTTACCTGTTCAAGGCCAAAAATCCAATTCCATAAGTTTTTGGAAATTTAGGCCTCTTCTATTATGTTGGTCTTTTAATGCCACCATTTTGTCGAGTAGGTTGGCATATTTTGGCTCCTCTTGACTTTCTTGTCATTTGGTCACACTGTGAAACAAGTTCTTCAGCTCTTGTAGGTACTAATGTATCCTTTGCTTTATCTCCCATGAGAAGCGATTGTTGATGTGTGTCGGTTCTTTGTGTTTGAGTTTCCATGAGCAATTTTAGAACCCATCTTGTTTTTGGTCCTTGTGTGACCGTCTTTTGCATTTGATTCTTTTTCTTGATGACTTGATGGACACTAGGCTTCGATATCCAGACCTGATGATTTCCGTTGTAAAAGCCCTGATTTTGTAGTTGATGATGAGGTATCCATCGATAGATTGCAGCAGCCTTGGTTGCAATTGGCTTCTGTTGGATGTTGGTTGTCCTTGCTTGCTTTAGGGTAGAAGCTTGGGATGCATGATTTCTCTTGGTTGTTCTAGATTGAGCTACAATTTTTGGTAACCATATGCAAATGTTGCCTTCATAGAATCCTTGTGCTTCAAGTGTTGCCTTCATAGAATCCTTGTGCTTCAAGTAGCTTGACTGGAATTAGCCGCTGCTTCACCTATGTTTGTTGGGTAGCTTGGCTAAGGTCTGACTTTGGTACCCAAACTTGTCACATTGTTTGCTGCTTTGATGTTTGCTTTTGCCTTTTGTGGTAGTTCTTTCTCTTGGTTGAGTTGTTTGTCGTCCGTTGATAGCACATATTGTTCTTTGTAGAACTTGTTGGTTGAGGTGGGTAGGTCCAAGCTATTACTTCAGGCTTTTTGGCCCAAACATTAGCGTTTCCTTAGAAGTAGCCCAGAGTAGTGATTGACTCAATTGATGCTACCCACCTGTCACCTTTTGTTATTGTGGTTGAACTTGTGCTTCATGTACCCAAACTGGGTCTTTGACTTTGATGTACTCTTTGGATACTAACACTTGATTGATTCTCTTCGGTTTCTTCTTAATGCTTTTTTGTGATGAAAACTTTGGTTGATAGACTTTTTTCTTTGGTTTCCATTGCATTGGCGATGGTTTTGCTCTTGATGTAGAGGCTTCATGGAAATTTTGATGGAGGCTCGTTGAAGGTAAAGTCGTCTTGCGAGGTTGATATACTTCAGTATGTAGCTTAGCTTTACCCTTTTCTGCTATCGTTGGTTGCTCCTTCTGTGCATTGACTTGAGTTGCTTTTGGTTTTTGACTGTGTTATTGCTGAAGATTTTCCTTGTGGTTGAAAGAAGATGTTCCTCCACCTTTCTTTCAAGACTAGACTCTCCTTGATATGATGGGATTCAATTATGTGGAAAGTATCTTTATATTCCCCGGTACTCAATTTGAGTACAGCTTCTGCCATGCCGAAGCTAGGAATTGGCATTTTTGAACTTGTGTACACGATCTCCTCTAGCTCGGTGATTGGCGGCTTTCCCATCATGATCCACGTTCCATAAGTCATTAGATTCTTTGATGCATCTGGATCTATCACAGCTAAACATGTGATTTTGAGTCCTGTTTCTCCGCATATGCTAAATTTGATCATCATTGGAGACAATCGATCTTCGTCCTTATCCTTGTTCTTCTTTTGATCTTGCGTTTATTGAAGATTTGAAGTTAAACTTGGAAACTTTTCTCCTTCATATGCTTTCATTGGCACTTTTTCTATAATCGGCTTCTTTGAAACAGATTTTGTCGATTCTTCAGGTATGTCAATGATGACATATTCTTGCGGTTGCTCTGCTTCCTTCGTTTTCAATTTTGCCTCATGCTCCAAGTCGTAGCCATCTGTCTCACCTTTTGTGCTTTCATACTCACAAACTTCATTTGCTTTCTTCAACACCTTTATTGTAAATAAGGGAGTTATATCATACCCATCTTCATCACAAAATTTAGTCAGGGTCACCTCATTCACACACACATCAAGAGTGGCCAGTATTTGATCCCATCCAAAGGGTTCAAATAACTCCTCTGGAAATGGTTCCGGAATATAGTGTGTGTCCTCCACAGGTCGATCAAGAATACAATCCTCCTTCCTCAGACTTACACTCTCAGGAGCTCCGTACATCCAAATATACGCTTTGCTTTCCAAATCGGTTGTGGAGTTTAATTCTTCCCCCGGGGTTCATTCTACATCTCTATAACTATGATCTTTGACGCTGATTTTTGTTGTGACCTCTTTGTGTCTTGAGTAGATATATTCATAGCCCCAATCTTGTACCATTTTGAGCTGACTCATGAACGGTCTGCCCAATATAATATCAAAGTTGCTACTCTTATCAAAACTCATTATGGCAAAGGTGTGCTCATACTCTATGCCACACAAGGATACGATGATTTTTTCTAATATTCCAATCGGTTTCGCTAATTGTAGTTTCACTGGAGTTTTCGTAAGAGAAAGCTTTCCCCATTTTTTCCATATCTCTTTGGTTGCAATGGAAATTCCTACCCGACTATCTAGTATAGCAATCGTCTTTACGCCTTTGTACTCAAGTGGTAAGGTGGTGTTTCCTTCTTCTCCTTCACAGTAGTCACCCACCTTATTTACTGGTACTGGCTTTGTTTGTGATTTCTTAGGTAAGGTGTCATCCATGTTTTTATCCGCAAGTTGGTAAAGTGCAGGGACAAAACCTTAACAAGAAACAAAGTTCATATAAGAGACGACGATATCGAGCAAATGTGAGAGCTAGGATCAACAAGGAAAGATCTACTGCAGAATGTCTTAGCTATCTAGGGGCATGTGATGCTCATCGAAAGCTAGTAGAAAACTGGGGTGAACATCTCCAGAGTGTCATGTGGTGCAGCCCGCGACCCATTGACCTCGCTCAATTGGAGGTTACAAAGCCGAAATTGAGTCGAACTATAAGAAGACGTCAAAACCGAGAGTTAGCACAACAACAAAAGAAGGCAGAACTAAAAGAAAAGTCTCCGTCAGGACAAGATCCTGCTGACTTACATACGGCTCCTGAACATTTTAAATCTTATACCACGGGGGAGAGAAAGGTTGTGTATGCCAAAGCCAAACGAATACCTACCAATGGAAGCAGTCGAGTCTATGATGGTCCAGCGGTAGTTAAAGAGATAGAATTAGCAGAACCAGGTGAGGAGTCTAAACCAATCTTTATTGCTCAAGACCTTACTGAAACTGAAGAGGCTGTACTTAAGGAGCTCCTCAAGGAATACAAGGATATCTTTGCTTGGACATATCATGACATGAAGGGCGTTCCACCTTCTGTGGTGCAACATACAATTCCCATGATCAACACTGCTAAACCCGTCCAGCAACGACCCTATCCAATGAATCCTAAGTACGCCAAAATTGTACAAGAGGAGATTGAAAAACTTATCCAATGTGGATTCATATACCCTATTGAGCACTCAGAATGGGTTTCTCCAATAGTCATTGTGCCAAAAAAAGAATGGGAAACTAAGAGTGTGCGTGGAGCTCAAGAAAGTTAATGCAGCTACTAGGAGAGATCATTATCCCTTGCCATATTCAGAACATGTGCTTGAAAGAGTTGCGGGCAAGGAAGCTTATAGCTTTTTAGATGGGTACTCTGGTTACAATCAAATCACAATTGCATTAGAGGACCAAGCTAAAACTGCTTTTATCACAGAGTTTGGAGTGTTTGCATTTCGTGTTATGGCTTTTGGCTTAACGAATGCCCTTGCTACATTCCAACGATTAATAAACACTGCGTTTAAAGAATTTCTAAGGGAGTTTTGTGAAGCTTTCCTAGACGACCTTTGTGTTTATTCTTCTTGGGGGAAGCATTTGTTATATCTACGAAAAATATTTGAAAGGTGCAGATTTTATCACATCTCATTGAACCCTTTCAAATGCCAATTTTGGGTTAAGCATGGAGTCATTCTAGGACATATAGTGTCCAAGAACGGGATATCCACAGATGAGAGTAAGGTTAAAGCCATTGCCGATTTGCCACCACCTACGAACTATAAAGGAGTTCAACGATTTATGGGCCATGTTGGTTATTATCGAAGGTTTATTTTAAACTTTGCCGAGATAGCGCGTCCATTGTACAAGCTTCTTATCGAGTTTCACTGGACAGAAGAATGTCATCAATCTTATGAGTTATTAAAGAAGGCCCTAACAAGTGCTCCAATCCTGCGAACACCTGATTGGAATGTACCTTTTCATGTGCATATTGATGCATCAAATTTTGCTATTGGGTGTGTTCTAACTCAACCAGGAGAACATAAATTGGACTACCCTATTAGCTTTGCAAGTCGCCAATTAAATGATGCCGAGATGAACTACACTACTACAGAGCGCGAAGGTCTAGCTATGATTTACGCAGTAAAGAAATTTCGCTATTACCTTCTTGCTACCAAGTTTGTGTTTTATGTTGATCATCAAGCATTGCTATATTTGGTAAACAATCCGTGTTCCACAGGTCGAATTACACGATGGTTGTTAATTCTTCTTGAGTTTGACTTCACCGTTGTTGTGAGGCATGGGAGGAAACATGTCATGGCGGATCATTTATCTCATATCCCTAATGGCGAAGCTCCTACGGGGGTTGATGATGAATTGCCCAATACTCCTTTGTTCATTGTTGAGACTATGCCTGAATGGAGTGAAAAGATTGTTAACTTCTTAGTTAATGGTTTTCCACCCAAAGAGCTGCGAAAAGATATAGCTCAAAAATTAATCAAGGAATGCGAACCCTATTGCTTACTGGCTAGAACTCTCTATAAGAGAGGAAAAGATGATATTCTTAGACGTTGTGCCCGCGAGGATGGGTATTTATATATTCTACAAGAGTCACACATGGGCGTAGCTGGTGGTCACTTTTCAGGAAAGTTGAGTACCCTAAAGATCTTACAGTCGGGCTATTGGTGGCCCACTCTGTTTAAGAATGCATCACTTTTTGCAAAGGGATGTGATGAATGCCAACGCTTCAACAAAGCCACAAAGAAGGGATAGGATGCCTCTACATCCCATCAAGGTAACCCAACCATTTGAAAAGTGGGGCTTAGACTTTGTAGGACCGATTAGTCCAACTGCACGTAACACGCAATCACGATATATCATTGTGGCTACTGACTATGTAACCAAATGGGCTGAAGCAAAAGCAACACGAAAGGCGGATGCAAAAACAACAGCTAAGTTCCTCTTTGAGAACATTATCACACATTTTGGATGCCCCTTTGAACTTGTGAGTGACAATGGAACTCATTTTATAAATGAAGTAATAAAAGAACTCACATCAAACTTCATGATATCTCACCACAAGTCTACACCCTATTATCCCCAAGCAAATGGCCAAGCTGAGAGTACCAACAAAACTCTCATCTCCATTTTGACAAAGACAGTCGAGGCTCATCGCACTGATTGGGACCTATCAGCTTTATGGGCTTATCGTACTGCGTATAAAGTTGCTATTAATTGCACACTGTTTAAGATGGTGTATGGCCAAGAAGCAGTTATGCCATGGGAGTTTGTCATTCCTAGTCTTCGAGTAGCTTCTCAAGAAGGTTGGGATGGTAACCCCTTAGTGGAGCGATTATATATCCTGGAAAGGCTAGATGAAGAAAGGCAATTAGCTGTACGAAATGCTCTAGTGGAGAAGGATAGGAGAAAGAAGTGGTTTGATAGCCATTTAAAGGATAAAGACATCAAGGTTGGTGATAAAGTTCTTATGTACGGGGTACGTGATGAAAAGAAGAAATTGAAATATGCTGGTAAGGGACCATATTGAGTGTGTGAAATTACTCCGCAAGGTACCATTCATGTGGAGACTCTAGATGGAGTTGAAACCATTAGATTCCTTAATGGGAGTAAATTCAAAAGATATTATGATCCTCTAAGCCAGGAAGAGTTTCAAGCCATCCATCAAAAGAAGGCTGCCAAGGAACGAGCAGAGCTTTAAAAAATCCAAGCAAGAGTTGAGGCTCGAGAACGACAACAACGTCCGCCAACGAGAGGCTAATCTGGGAATCACGCAAGCATTTTTCGAGGACACAAATGACGACTCATTAGAATCTGAGCCACCCCTACAATACCCAATTGAGCTAAATAGCCCCTATGGGAAAGTACTATACAATGCCTTATTAGATACGGGAGCTAAACACAATTTGTTATCCTATGGAGTTTGGTGTCAATTAGGGAAACCGACCCTATCCCCGAGTACGATGCAAGTCAAGGGCATTAATAAAAAGAAAACTGCAATTCTTGGAGTCCTTCAGACCCCTGTTGTCTATGACAATGGAAGCATAGTGCAGAGGTTTCTAGTCATGCCCGAGGGGCTATGGAAGGCAACGTAAACCTGGGATGCACGTGGATGTTGGCAACCAAATGCACTATTGATTGGGATACTGGTAGTGTCATGACGCGACCACCGACTCTTACCCCTATCATTCAAGAAAAGTCACCTACATTGCAAACTCTAGCAAAGTTGAAGGATAGCCAACATTCACAAGCCAAGGTGGTTAACTCGTCTTTGCCGGCTACCCATGAACCTAGCACTTCAACACTTGTAGTTGCAGCAAGCAGTAATATTGTAAGTACTCAACTTGCACGACCTAAGAGTACATACCAATGGGTCCCCAAGGCCTTACTTCCAACTACCTCAACCCTCCCATCCATTCCAAGAAAAAATTTCCTCGGAAAACCAAGAGCGCGCCCTAGGAGAGTCAAGACCAAATCACGATGGATTCCAAAACAACTATTAGAAGCCCAAGGCTACTATGATGGAAATGAGCAAATTTGGGTACCTAAACGTAAAATGTGTCCTTCCCTATCGACAACAAACCCATATGAGTCAAACAGTGTAACGCTAAAGCCAATGGCAGACCGTGGGAAGGGAAAGATCACAGAATGCTACACACCTAGTCCAGAGCTAGTTTGGGTTCCAAGGCAAAACCAATTTATTCCACCTAGCTCAGGAACGGGGGAGTTCCATGAAGCTTCTAGCTCCTCATGTAATACATCCATAGAAGTAAAATCTTCTACACAGCCTCCATCTATAGTAGCGGACCTCCATGAAGCTACAAAAGAATCCACACCTCCCAGTGTTCAAAAATCACCTGATGAACCACTTCAAGTTCGATCCTGGGAGAGTACCTCACCACCCCGAGGCACCTAGGGTAATAGAAAACTACTGGCAAAAATCCTCACCTATTACCAACTGGAACAATTGGTTTCAAAGGGTGACGACATCATTTCAAACGGTATGATCTACCCAAGGAAGGGGGGAGTGTTTGTGGACATCCATCATTCACTTGCTTCCCTCTCAACCTTTCTCCCTGACCTCTTAATCTCCAATCTTAGGGAATGTATATATAAAGCCTTATACTCACAAAAACAAGATAAAAAAGTAAAAGAGCAAGAGCCATAACACAAATCATAAAAACAAATTATGCACAACAACACGACCCTTGTAATATTTGCACTCTAACCATCATCTATTTGCGTGTACAGATATGGCTAGTATGCTAGAGTCATCCACTCCTGCCTTGGGTGAGAGGTACCCTCGTTACTTTTCACAAATATTTCACATGGTCTTTCCAGTGCTTGCATGTGAATGGGATTTGATAGGTACGCTAGCATGTGAGAGGAATTTTGAGGAGTTAGAATGGCTGATACGTCTCTTGACCACGTCTGATCCATACTTAGTAGAGAGCGTTTCTCCCATTGCACAAGCCTACCCTTTTGACCAAGATGACTATAGGCGTCTAGTGACCTTCTTAGTAAACATGGGCACCTATGATGAAGAAGAAAATTTACAGGACTACACGGATGGCACATATGGTCTCATGGATGATGACTTTGTTTATCTCGACGACGAGGATAGGGGTTTAGCCTTAGGGTTTCCCCCCAACCTCTACAATATCCTATTCCCTTGACTCTCTAGGGGGAGTGCAAATAATTAGGTTAGGGTTCCTTATGTTTTTTGTTGTGTTCAATAAGTTTTGGTACCTTTTCCCACTAATGTTCCTCCTGGAGGTATTCCTTTTGTTTCCTAGTGTGTACAGGAGCGTGCTGCTATTGATACGATTTGGACCTTCATGGAATCTTTATCTCGACTCGCTCTTCAAATCAAGCACGACCATCGACACAAACAGGTGTTTCTTGTCCATTAGCATTGCCCCTTATCTTTTTTGCATCTATGATTGTCAACTTTAATTGTGATTGGTAGCCTAATATTCACCGCATTTGCTTAGTATCAAACATTTAATTCAATGTAATTTTTTGTCATAATCACTTGTCTAGGTTTAAAAATCAAGCAGTCCGACTAAGCTAGTTTGACCAAGTTAGGTGTTAGAAATCCTCTTAATACCATGGGGAATGCCTTCCTAATAATCAATGGTTACTTAGGTTCTTAATCCAATTTAGGCAGCATTGTGTGAAATGTACTAGGGCTTTCTAGTGGGCTTGACCCTATTGACCTTTCGCTTAAGTATTATAAAGGGAGTTTACTAGTGTGATGAGCCTGAGGAGGTGTATCAGTGTTATATGACCCCCCAAAGTTACAAAATTAAAATGCTGAAAATGAACAAACAAAAAATCAAAGCGCCACACTGTAAAATCTTAAGCTGGAAGAGAAATCTCAGCTTGATTTCGTACTTCACTCACATGTATTGCCTATGGTACTAGAGCCCTAGAGGTTCCCAGTATGGGCGCTTTTCCTTGAAAAGCAAAAAACCCAAGGCATACAAAATAAGCACACACATCAAATTGAATCACTATGAAAACACTTTGGGGAGTCAAAGAAAAGGTAATCAGTCAGGCAATGATTTCATGAGAAATTCCCTTTATGGTAGCTTAACTACAAGGTTTTCTAGATATAGCTTCTAGTCAGCCCTCGAACATGAATACTTGGCTCTGGCGATTAAACAACTTAATTGACCACAGAAAATTAAGAAGCTTACCCATGGTATTAATATTCGATCTCTAGTGCCTTTCCACCGTCAAATTAGCGACCCCAGACTTGTTTAATTTTTTTCCTTACATCTGTTTATGCATTTTATTACATTGCAATTAATGTTCATTGCTGACAAATTATTTGAATTTCTTTTACCAATCAATTTTTCTACCTAAAACTGCATATGCTTTTTAATCACTTATGAGAATGCAATTATTGTGCCAATGTTGTTTGATTTTGCAGTGACTGAAGAAGGCTAAGGACATTCATCTCAAATGCTCTTCCACCTCGACAAACGAGCTTCAACTCAATAGCTTCCGAGGACGGAATCTACATCAGGAAGGGGGGCATGTTAACCCTCACGGCTCACGGACACCCCATCACCTACGACAAACATGTATTATGTATTTAGTAGAGTCAGGTACCGGGCTTGTCGGACCAATAGGAAAAGGGTAAGAATGATCACCAATGAGAGGCGCACTCTAACTGGGACATTCAAGGGATTAGTTGGCTAAGCATGGGCGCCCAAGTGTGAATGGGGTGAGCTCATATAAAAGCCAACTAAACCTAAAATTCACTCATTCTCTCATTTGTGCAATAAAAGAGTGCTCTTGCTCCATCTCCATCTCCATCTTCTTCTTCTTCACCTCCTTGTGTGTGTGTGTATGTGAGAGAGAGAGAGAGAGAGAGAGAGAGAGCACGATCGAGCATTGCGGCGGCACGACGGCGGTGAAGCGGTTGAGCACGACGTAGCAGTGTCTCCTTCTTCTTCGCGGCAAGGAATCCTCCACGACAGGAGCATAGAGCGGTGAGTGACACACCATTGCCCTCTTTTGAGCTTACTAGTTAAGCTAGTTGTGTGCTTGGAGCCGTCTACGGCTCGCACACAGTGTTAGGCAAGGCCCTTGCTTCGACAGTGCGGCAAGGAGCGCACAACTCAAGACAGTTTCAGGACCAGAGCACAGGAACTTTGGCTTGTATCTTGGTCTCCAAAAGGTATTTTTAGCTCGAACTTGAGATTTGGGATGTCCTCAAGTATGCCCACAAGATCATCAAGTCAGATACCCCCACTATGCTGAGAGGTACATGGATCGCGATCCATGTTCCTTGTCAAAAAAATTTCTCCAAATTTTTACTGTGTGTAGACAAGGTCATAAGCAGGCTATATACCAATTTTCAACAAATTCTGAGGTGGAGGTACATGGATCAATCCATGTTCAACCACATCTGGACTCGTCCTCTTAGGAACTTGTTGCACACTGTCCACAATCTAAATCTCAATTCTGTTTGGATTTGGATTTGGTTTGATAGGTCAAATGGCCAATACTAGGTCTGCACTATGGTTTTTAGTCTGACACCTGTTTTGCTCCCTTTTGACCCAAATTTGCTCAATTTTTTTCAAAATTCGACTTGGGGATATGTTTCCTTATGTTTGCCCTACTAATCTGGAAAATTCTAGGTCAAGTTGACACTATGGGTACATGGATCGCGATCCATGTTTGACATCATTTTTTCATGAATTTTGTTCTACAGGTTCTTTATGCCTTGTAGAAGCCAAATATCACCCCTTTTTTAATTTGGATCCCAAAATCTCAAGATTTGCCCAATTTTGTGTCTGCAATGCTTGTTTTGTTGTTTTTGCCCTAACAGCCAATTCTGATGTGATTTTTGAGTTTTTCTTTCAAGAAAACTTGATCAGAGTAGTGTCCCAATGATGCACAATGTCACTGATCACTTTTCATTAAAAAATGGTCTCTGGGGTACATGGATCGTGATCCATGTTCCTCCACAGATTCTGGTTAAACTTTCCAGATTGCTTCTAAATAGTCTGCTAATGCCTTTGATCCACAAATTTTTGAATTTGGATCAATTTTGAGGCCTCTACCATCAAATTTTCATAATTTCAGAGTTATGGTCATTTCAACCAAAATATGATTTTCACCCTTTTTTCCCTCAATCTTTTAGCCCAAATTTGATGGTGGTAGTTTCTACTTACCCTACTCCTAAGTACTGAAATGAAACATGAAATAAAAACAAATTGAACGGTGCAAATTAAAGTCAAAATGAAAAATGGAAAAGCACTCTAAAAGCATAGAGAAAATCGAAGAATGAGATGCTTTTGGCTATCTCACTCACAACCCTCTTTACTTCTCAAAAATAGATCTAGCAAGTCCTCGACTTCTAGACTCTATCAAGCACTAAACCCCGTGTCTAGCTGCTTCTACTAAGGTGTAAATGGAATGGAAGACAAATATTCAAAAAAGAATGCTCTAAATACACACTAGGTCAATCACCATCTAAGGATCATATCCCCGACAACGGCGCCAATGTAAGCGGGTCGCCGCGCGGACGTCTGCAACATACCTTTCTGGCACTAACATAATGTCAATACTCAGGGAAAGTGACTCGGATGGGACACAGACTCTATGAGATCGTCAATCTCACGAAGTGAACCTTAACAAGCAAACACAATAACTCTACAAGCAAACCAACACTCAATAATCAGGGAAATCTGCCTATGTCCTTTCTCACAGCTCTAGGTCATCACGCCGTTTCGACACTCGACGCACTCGAAATGCAACGAAACTTTAGGAGGAGGTCTAGGACACCTAAGGGCACTATCCTACCAAGTCTGGTTGCGATCCGACAAGGTACCAAAATCATGATCCATCATGAAAAAGGTCTTGAAAATTGCAACAAACATGCCAAACATGTCGCCCTATTGTCTAAGAACACTCTCCTATGGTCAAAACGAGTAAAAACAGTTACTCAAGCACCCCCATCACAGAATGAGTGGTTGAGAGAGGAGGAGGATGTAGAGGAAGAACCACTTGTAGCACCACCCATTCAGATTGCGACCAGATTCCGAAAGAGATTAGAAACAGTACATGAACAGGTAGCAAAACAATCTCCGCGAAAGAAAGGCAAAGCAATTATGACCAAGGAGCCAAAGTCCAAGGAGACCACTAGCCAAAAAGCGACAAGGATAGAACGGCTAATTGACCAATTTAGAGCCGAAAGAGCCTTGAAGGGAGATTTTGAAGAATACTGGGTGCCACATCCAGCAAGAGTCGGGGGCAGCTCATCCCGACCACTCGAAGATCAATTTGATCATTATATTAAAGCATATGAAGAGTTGGAAAGAGTGATAGAGCAACAATCTCTAGAGCCTTTCACTTCGGATGAAGTGGAGGACATAAAGAAGAGATTGAAGGAAATACCTGCTGAAGCAAAAGATGCCCAAGAAGAAAAGAAGGAAAGTGGAAAATCACCCTCTCCAAGGCCACTCTCTCCTTTACCTAGCCCTCAACCTTCAATCACCCCTCCAAAGAGCTCACCAAAAGAGAAGGGAGAGGTGCAAACACCACCAAAGGATAAGGAGGAAGAAGACAGATGCACTTTTCAAGACCTAGTCAATGTAGGCTACTCAGAAGAAGAAGCGGACGAGGGAGTGTACGGAGTGCCACACCCACCATGGAAGGAAAAGACTGAAGAAAAGCCTCCAGCACAAGCTGCGGGAAGACCACAGGGGGATAGAAAAGCACGAGAAGAATCTCAAGAGCAACAAGAGAAACCTGAAGTGCCAGGAATGGAACAGATTCCCCAACACTACATTTGGAACCCTTGGAGCGCCCGTATAGGCCTCCTCCATCAAGGGTGATGCTGAGCATGGGGTACCAAGTTCCATTTTTTGGGCCAATTGATCGGCCTACTAGATAGAACGTACTGCAAGATAATGAGAAAGATGTAAGAGACGCGCACCAACTTCTGGACAGAATCAGGACACGGTCTCTTACACTAGCTGAGGAAAACAATATGCTCAGAACAAGAGAAGCGAACATGCAAGATGAATATGATCATCTCTTTAAAGACCTTCAAGATGCAAAACTAAGAGCAGATGATGCGGAGCATGAACTTGAAGATGTATCTAGAATTTTGAAAGAAGCTTAAGTGGAACGAGATGGACTAACACTCCAGATGGAAGAGGCCTCCAATGAGGTCCGAAGTGTCACATTTGAAAAAGAAAAGGTGGAAGACGAGTTAGAAGCCGCCAAAGATGAGATCATGGAGCTGAAAGCCAGATTGGAACTTCAAGACACAACAATCCAAAGGCTATGGGCAACTCCAAGGGCAGCGAGAGGCCGATCGGAAGACAGTAGTAGAGAAGTGCAGGCCCTTGAAGAGCAAATCAAAGGACTACAGCATTCTCTTAAGTCTGAGCAACGACAAAGGACTCTTTTAGCTAAAGATTTTGTAAGAGAAGAAGAGAAGCTAAAAGCCAACAACGAGCAGTTAAGCCAACAACTTTCGGAGCTTCAAGAATTGCTGGTCGAAAATGCAGCTACAGCTACCCAAAGGGAAGTAGATGTACAAAGACAGCTGCAAGAGCTCCAAGCAGGACCGAGCACGGGGGAGACAGAGGTGAGTGCTCAGACACAGCAGATGCAAATACCAGAAGGGGTTGAAGTTCCTAAGTCTATTGAGGAAGAGATGCAGCAGAAAGAGGAAAAGGAACAGGCTCTAACAGTTGAAGAGGAGGCCCGATTGCAGCATCTGATAGAACAAACTACAGCGGAAGATCACAAAGCCGCCATAGAATGGGAAAAAAGAATTATCCACTCATTGGGTGCTCAAGGGATCGCCACATCATTCTTAAGAGAAGAGTGGATGCAGCCAACACTTCCATATCCTCTTTTAAAATACGAAGTCGAAGCAACCAAAAAGAGAATTCAAGCCGAAGGAACAGTAGCCATATACGAAGGAGATCTAGAAAGCAATGCAGATGTGAAAAGAATTGTAGATTCTCAACCCAAATGGAGAAAAGCCTGGCTCATCAAATATCCGGCATATTTGAAGAATTTGGTGGAATCACCTACGGCTATAAGGGATGATTGTGCCTACTGCACAGTGCCACGTGTGAGATCATGGGCCAATCATCTCAGATTATTGAGAACACACGCAACATGGCTAAATTACCCATCATTGCCACCACCTGGTGCAGGAGAGAGAATAAGTGCAGCCTATATGGTGAAAACCCTAAAGGGTGCCATTAGGATATTCACTGGCTCTCCCGACCTGGCGTGCATCATGCTAAGAAAAATATTCAAAACCTTACTGGCCTGTCTTGAAGTGTTCGCGCCCTCCAAAGCTACTGACTCAAGTCTACTATCAACAGGCGACACATTCGCCAAGATGGTTGTTAGCAGCTGGACACACCCCACGGCATGTAACTACTCAAAAGATTATTATTTTTGTAATTATTCATTCATTGAGGAAAACCTGATTTTTCACCTTGTAAATATTGGGACTTACAGAAGTTTCCACATTGTATCCCAGTTTTGATAGTTAGATTGAGTAGATGGTTGATTTTGGAACTTTAGGGTTTGAGAATTGTAAGGTATATATACCACTTTTTGACCTTAATGAAGGACCTTTTGTCATTTTAAAAAACAAGTTTTGAAGTCTGAGAGTGAGCGTGCTGTGTACGAGAGAGAGTGTGAGCTTCATCTTGACGCTACGTGTGCTCCACTGGTCGGAATCGAGTGCGGAGAAGTGTAGCGTGTTGCCCCCGACGAGAGCTACGCGTCGATACCTACATTGCACGCGTGCAGTCCACTTTTGCGAGCTCTTTCTACGAGCTTCATCTGGTTTTTGGGTGATCATACGTTGTCCGATTTTGCATTGTAGCATATCCACGCATTCACATTGAGTAGAACTACACATTATGCACTTTAGATTTCGGAAACGAAGACCTGTAGATTTCGGCCAGACATCCTACGTGATTTTGCACCACGTGTTTTGGGTTGGGATTTTTTGTTCATAGACCTTAGGGAGAGCGTCTTATTGGTGTTAGTAGGGTCTCCTTCAAGTTCTATGTTGTTTCGAGATTGTTTGATGGGTGTTCGGCTCTAGAAAGCGTTGTAGGAAGTTTCCTCTTATGCACTCCTGAAGGCTGTGACTTAGACAATTGGTAGAGACCTCTGTAGGAATTAGTTAGGAGTCGGTCGAGTGTAGGTTGACACCTTATGCTTGCTTCCATGCGACTGCGAGTCAAGCTTCGTCCTTAGTTGACATTAGATGTTAGGTGAGTTCTCGCTGTGCTGACATCTGTCGTGGAGTATCCGTCCAACATTGGCACCGTTGTCGGGGACGAAAACCTTAGGTAGGTGATCGGGACTAATCCTTGAGTATTGGGGTTTTTGGCTTGCCAAGAGTCTTGTTTTACATTTAGATAGGATCAGAGGATGGAGGACTCTCTAGGTCTTAGGGGGAGTCTAGGAAGCATGTGTCTAGCCTAGATCCTTCGACATAAGTAGATTAGGTAGACCAAGATAGTTTTAGGTAGTAGTCGAGTTCTTGAGTAGGAGTTGGAGTGGTAGAAGCGGTGAGAGGAGAGCTTGAGAGTCCAGAGAGGCCATAAAGCAACCAAAAACGCCATTATCACTATTCCGCATGATAAGTAGGAGTAGAGTAAGTGAAACATCATGATTCAGGATCTAGAGCATTTCATGCATGAAATGCTCTAGATCCTTGCATGAATACTTGCTTGGTAAAGTCATCACAAGTTTGTAAAAGACGCAAAAAGATGCAAAAATATGCAAAAGTGTGTTTGAAAGCCTAATTGAAGTCCAGAAGTTACTGTGAGTGTTTCTGATAGATCTACAGAGCATCAGGAGCATTCCTGTCAGAAAAAAATTAATTTCAAGCCAAGAGACATCCTACGCGTAGGATGTCTACAGGCTAATCTGGGGGGAATTTTGGAATTTTGAGTTGACCAATGTGTTCAGAAGGTGGGGTTTACCCTAATTTCAACTAGAAAGTGGAAATTTGACCATATCTTGACAGGATAATGCCAGATACACTGAAATTGTCAGACATCCTACCCAAATTGTGCCAAAACATTATTTTGAGACCAAAACCATAAGATGGCTGGATGAACATGTCTTGCATGATATATTGAGTGACTGAAAGGGGTTTCACCTCATTTGGGTGAGAAAATTGGGTTCAAAGTAGACTTTAGCACTTTTGATTGAAAAAGGCAAGAACAGCTAAAATTTGGGACTTTTGAAATCCAAACCAAAATCTAAGCATATCACTGGGTTACTGACATCAAGGGGAAGTTGTGGGACAAGTCTGGGGTCAAACAGGCCAAAAAGACACCCTATGCGTAGGATGTCTTCTGTGTGATTTTGGACTCTAAACCAAATTTTGAGTATACCAAAGTGATCAGAAACTCAAGGGGAGCCTGGGCTTTGAGTTTAAAGCCATTCTGATGAAAAATACATCCTACGCATAGGATGTCTAAAGCAAGAAATTGGAGCCAGACTTTGACAGTGAGCATAGCAAGGTGTTGTATAGCCTAAGGCAAGCCTCCTAGTCAAGTTTGGTCCAAATTGGAGTTGATTAGACTGATCAAGATCAGCAGCAGGCTGTCGGAACAGATTTCTGACTCATTGACTAGCTTATAGGTTTCCAAAACAAAAAGTAAAAACAGCTGTAGACTCAGCACATCAAGGGGAAACCATAGTACAAAAACCCAGGCAAAACAAAGCAGGAGACATCCTACCTGTAGGATGTCTATTGGGGCCTACTGAAGAGAAAATTTGACTGGGCATAGACAGTGAGATTCCATTTGGCTTAAGGGTTCCAGAACTTCTTTCAGAAGTGAAATTGGACCTTGTTTGCCCATTTGACGGAGCAAAGACTGAATTCAAACTTTTTCGTGTAAATTGACCAACATCCGAGTGAAGTACAGTTTCAGATAAGCAGACCTAATCCAGAACATCAGTAGAGTATAAAATACAGTAGTGGTTGAGATTACCTCTCCAGTTATACCAATCATTACTAAAATAACCTCTAGCAGATAAATGCTTTGATTCGATTGCCGAAATTAAACGCTTGTGTATAGGTATATTCAGCAACAAAGCAAGAATTTGTGCAGAAACTGATCCTTTGCCAGGTGAGTGGTTGGATTTGTGATAAATTGCATTGATAAGATTGATGAATTTAAGATCAGGAAGATACATTGTTAGAGACTAGAAGGTGGCAGGTGACCAAGGTAGCTTAGTGTCCACTTAAGAGAGTGTAACTCAGGAAAGGCTAGATCCACTAGCACCAATTATTGAGGAAGGTAGTGATACTCACACTTCTTCAGACAAATCTTTCTTCATGATGGGTAGTCAACAGCCGGGAGGTTTCACCTATGACGGATTGATGCCAGGAGGAAGCACCTGCCAATATCCTTTGAATGATTCCAAGCTCACTATGATCTTCCTAGAAGGAACAAACTCGAGGGGAGCCCTAGTCTATTCTGACTATCGAGGACGCAAGTGCATTTGTATCGAAGAGAGGCCAGCTCAAAGATTGGAGATAATCTGAGTCTATGATGATGGAGATAGATTTTGAGACAAAAAGGGGAACCACTATCTAATAGTTAGTAACCCTGAAGATTATAACAGATATGGAGATAACGTGGCGAAAGGAAAAATGGTTTCAAAAGCTCAATAACCGCCACCAAACATTGATCGGCCCGGAGCTATTTTTATGTATGATAAGAAAACAACAAGGGTTCCAACTTATAACGAGAACTTGGGAACCTACAAGCATGAGAGTGAGGGTATAGTCCCTTACTTTCGCAGCAAAGAACCATACATAAACGAATTAAGTAAAGACAAGGTTCTTTACTTATTCTCTTATGAAACTACTATGGGGAAGGGTATAGTTTTTGTTGATAGATACGGGCAAGAATACCAATGTATTCTCCCAGAGGAGGTAGAAAGAGCAATAGGTCCAGGAGCATCAACATATGCCTATGCATGCATATTATGAAGATCCCAATGGATATGCGGCAAACCCTATCTATTATCCACCGGAAGAGCCCTCGACACCAGAACCATGGAGCATGATAGGAAATACAGGACCACCAACTGCTGCATAGGCAGCAGGAGAAGGAAGATACAGCTTAGATGAACGAACATTGTTGTTCATAGCCAATGGAGGCATGGGCGGACAGAGACATGCTTACCAACAAAGAGGAGCTCAAGGAGCACCTCAACAACCCAAGGGTGTTATAGAATTGACATTTTATTATTTATTGCAGCTGACAGGTGGAAAAGACTAGACTCAGCTTGGCCTATGCGAATGTATTTGTAATCATGTACATTTTACTATTCAAGTGCTCTTTATGAGCTTTGGCCGGTCATAAATGGCCAAAGCTCATAAAGAGCACTTGAATAGTAAAATGTACATGATTACTTTATCACGGCAGTGTTTATGTGATGAGACTGATGATGAGTGTGACCAATGATATCCTGATTCATCAGGGTATGACATATACTGCTTATTCTAGTGGTATGGGACACTAGAATAGGTAGTATGTGGATGACGGCAGGCATAAGCTAATGTTGTTTAGTTTCATAAATTTTTCTTTTATTATGTGATGTTTTTGACACAACATACTAATCACTGTTTTTGACAAGTATTGTTTGCAGATTTTTATCTTCGCAACTGAGGACAGTTGCTTTCCAACGGAGAGGTATGTTATAGAAATGATATTTTATGATTTATTGCAGCTGACAGGTGGAAAAGACTAGACCCAGCTTGGCCTATGCAAATGTATTTGTATATCATGTACATTTTATTATTCAAGTGCTCTTTTATGAGCTTTGGCCAATTATGACCGGCCGGCCAGTTTGTATTGACTTTGACCATTCAAGAATCTATAAATTAAATACGTGCAAGAGGGAAATGGTCACTCTTGCACGGGAGGAGATTGTACCCAGTGCTTGTGTCTTGTTCTCTCCTCTTCCCTCTTCTCTCTCACCGTGCCGACGTAGCACTCCGCTCTAGGAGGTGCGCCTACACACGTTCTCTTTCTCTCTCTCCCTCGTTGTCTCTCTCTATTCACGTATAACATTGTTGATTATGTGCGATGCCAGGCGTCAGGTATGCAGATTCGTTCATTTATGCTTCATAGTATGTTGTTTCGGGTCTGCTACAGACGGAAGGTTTGGTTGCCCTGCAAAATACGTAAATAACATGTTGCAATCCATGAAAGCACGAATCGATATACCTGGCACAAACCCATAGCGCGTATGCAACGCTGTCCTCGAACAGATAGAGAGATATCGAGCGGCAGAGAGAGAAAAGAAGCCTACAGGCGCACCTCCTAAAGTGGAGTGCTACGCCGGCACGGCGAGAGATAAGAGAAGAGGAGAAAGAGCAGACACGAGTACTGGGTGCAATCTCCCCCCGTGCAAGAATGAGCATGTCCCTCTTGCACGTATTTAATTTATAGAGAGGTTCATACTCAAAAATGAGTTACATCCAATTCACACTTGGGCATAAAATAGTCCTGGCTCATAAAGAGCTCAATGTAACAATTAATAGTTGTCTACATCTCAACTTATAACTAAACCATAAATACTAAGGCTTGCCACAGAAAATCCAATGGTGGCAGTTTTATTCCGAATAACTGCTATCGCCTTATTTTCCAGCACGTGCCAATCACTGATCTGCTCACACAACACCCAACAAGTGATCATATTCCACAATTCAAATCAACATTGCAATGCTTCATCAAAATATCAAATATTTCACAACTATATCATTAAAATATCAATTCCATTACATACCCCAGGGTTGAAAAGCAATTGTCCTCAATTGTTACCAAAACCAAACTAGCGAAAGTGGTGGCCAACCACTGGTAGAGTGTTTCTCATGGGTCCTATTGGCTCTTAGTGATTTTGATACTTTCATGCCCTACATCATAAACACCGTGAATAACCATACGTGCTAGGGTCAAATTTTTACCCTCAAGATACATTAGCCCTTAATATTCTACCAATGATCACCATCGGTGAACTCTAACTAGGTATACTTTCAGCTACCAACACCCCAATTGCATATTACTTGGATTATTGAGCAATTATCAAGCATAACCAAGAAAATCCCTCTCACATCATTATTTGCAAGAGCTATTATTCCCATAATGTAAGTTTATACCCATTAGCAATGATGTAGTGTAATTAGATTTTCACTTTGATTGCTCTAAAAAATGTCTTACATGTTACATCATATGTCCGTCAAATTGTTGTTGCATATTACTCAATATTGTTCCATTTATTTGCCTCTGCACCACACACCTCCCAACGTTTCCAATACTCCTTTGCAAGAGACTACGATTACTGAAAAATACTTACCTCTATGCCCGATTTGCAATCAACTACTTTAAGAGACCTGCTTTTGACCTATCCTACCATTCATACATTGAGTATGGCCTCACTTTCTCTGAAGACCGATATCCATTGGTCACCCCAATCTTGCAAAATCACCCTATCAATTTTGATACCACCTCTCTTATCCGCTCAATTGTACTTAAAGTTGTCTACTCTCATTCTCTTTTATTGGCATACAAACTTTGCATCAAAATTTTCCTTCATGGTGTCTCAAATATTAATGCATTTGATACAATTATTAACGTCTTCTTAAAATTACCAAGAAATTGTTTTTAGTGCTTTGTTTTTTAAGAAAAGTTTTACACATAAATCTAAATACAATTCTCTCATATCAAACTCCAGTTTGACAGTCAACATAGCTTTCTCATATTTGTACCTCTCTCTACATGCACACACTGGTGTATACATTTTTAAATACGGTCTATTATCCAGGTAAGTACCTTCAATACCTCCTTTCTCTATTCTGGTTATCTTATGGTCTATCAACCAAGTTCTCTCACATATAATGTCTTAAATTTTGCAATGAATGAAATTTTTATTAAGGTCATTTGATATTATATAGCTCCTGGCATGAGCTAAGGTGTTTTCCAACATAAACAAGAGTTTGTAAGTACCTTGCTCTTCCACTATACTCCAAAGTGTGTCAAACAAACAGTAAATATTTTTCTATTTTATGTCTTATCTAGTCCATTGGTCACACGCACACAGATTCGCCGGTTTAGGTAGTGTGTAAATGCCCATCCTGGTGCAGATCCGCCGATTTAGGCAGCACATTAAAAATTACAAACTCATAATTTTTCAACAATACCAAATGCAGATTCGCCGATTTAGGCAGCACAATTCATTGGTGTAGACTCGCCGAATGAGGCAACACCGATCACAAAATCATGCTGTAGTGGCTGGCCACCACTGTGACTGGTATGATTTTGTTACCCAGGTACATAATGAAAGTGATTTGGATTTGGACTTATGTTGAGAAGTTGGAATTGGATTGGGATTTGGTATCTGGTGATTATTATGGCAGTGTTTATGTGATGAGACTTGACATTATGAGATTGATGATGAGTGTGACCAATGATATCCTGATTCATAAGGGTATGACATATACTGCTTATTCTAGTGGTATGGGACACTAGAATAGGTAGTATGTGGATGACGGCAAGCATAAGCAATGTTGTCTAATTTTATGAATTTTTACTATTTGATACAGATTTCTAATCATTGTTCTTGACAAGTATTGTTTGCAGATTTTTATCTTCGCAACTGAGGACAGTTGCTTTCCAACGGAGAGGTATGTTATAGAATTGACATTTTATTATTTATTGCAGCTGACAGGTGGAAAAGACTAGACTCAGCTTGGCCTATGCGAATGTATTTGTAATCATGTACATTTTACTATTCAAGTGCTCTTTATGAGCTTTGGCCATTTATGACCGGCCGGCCAAATTGTACTCATTTTTGGGCATTCAAGAAATCTATAAATAAATACGTGCAAGAGGGAAATGATCACTCTTGCACGGGGGGAGATTGCACCCAGTGTCTGTTCTCTTCTTCTCTCTCGCGCGTTGTCTCACTCTGTTCGCGTATGTCACGGTTTATGTACTATGGGAATTTCCAGGTATGTAGATTTGTGTGTTTCATCGTCTATAGTATCTAGTTTTGGTATTTTGCAGGGCTCTCCGCGCTCCCATCTGTAGCAAAGGGACCCTGCTACAAGTGTGGTGGAGACCATTGGCTATGAGACTGTCCTCATGATGAAATCATTAGAGTCAATGCGTATTGCACTGAGTGTGAAGTTACTCATTTGATTCCCGATTGCCCTAAAAGGTAAATGAGCAATTGGATGCACTGCTAAAAGCTTATGAAGCTAGACTCGAAAAGAACCAAACCCACGAGCAAACGTGGATGACTTATCCATATGCAGAAATAGAAAAACAAAGGTTGGAAATGTGTAAAAAGATGATAGAAACAGTTGAATCATTGATGGAAGAACCGCTAGGTAAACCTGCAAATTGGCATGAGGCACCAGCTCCAACCCCTATCCAACCAACTTTAGAGAAACATGTAGAAACAAAGGAAAGACTCACCAATGCCTATGAGTCCAGAGGAGAGCCTATCATAGTGCCAAATACCACAGATGAGGCAAGTGACGGGTTCCAGCCTAAAACATTGGCAGAAATGGGTAAGGACTATAACGATCTAGACAATCTGTGGAAGCAAATCCATGAGGCCAACGACGCTAATAGGATGAGTAACCACGTGAATAGCACTAGAAAAGAACAGAATGTAACCTTACCTCCTATTGAAGAATTTGAGGCAAGGTCACAAATGAACTTTGAGATACATTCACAAGGGGGAGACCAAGGATCAATTAGTTCGGAGCACAGCCAACCAGACTCGCTGAAAACTTTACCCTCTTACCTAAGAGAGTATGAAGCCAAATCAGAAGTGAGAGCAATCCCATCGCAGAGACTTTCTTCTAACAAAGTGATGGATTCGCAAGGATTGATTGAGTTGTTGTCCACCCCGGTGGCATGCACAATCACATTGGCAGAACTCCTAAGGTTACGACCAAACATGTGGACCACAGTAGGTAAATGCCTAGAAAAATTTGGAGTGAAAGACCCCACCTTAAAGCTACAGGAAGGGATCAAAGAGTTGGACAGGCCTCAACTAAACACTAAGCCAGTACCATTGAACAAGGTTGGAGAGTACTGCGAGGGAGAAGATGAAAACACCACACTACCAGTAGAATTCCAAGGAGTAGTTTCCAAAGCTATTCTTGACAGTGGAGCGGGAGTTGCTATCGCCAGCAAGGAAATCTGGAAAAAATGGGGAAAGCCAGCTTTGAGGGCTACCAGAATGAAACTGCAATTGGCAGATGGATTCATGGAGAATCCTCTAGGACTCTTAGAAAAAGTTATTGTCACTTCATGCAGAATCGAGTATGAGCATACATTTGCAATAGTCGATTCCGACAAAAAGAACAATTATGAGATCATCTTGGGACGACCATTCATGCGACAATTGAAGATGGTCCAAGATTGGGGCTACGACCACATATACCTCAGACATGGGGAGACAACAACTAAAATACACCTGAAAGACCATAGTTACAAAGATGTGAACCAAACACCTGTGGAAGAGTTTGATTCAGCTACATTAGCAGGATCAAAACTCCCGGCATGGTTAGGGCAACAAAACGAGCTATGGATGTGCTGAGCTTCACATTGTGGAAGCCTAAGAAGAGAGGAATGCATCTTAGAAAGAGCTATAGAAGACAAGGAGTATATTCCGGAACCTTTCCCTGAAGATGCCTTGGAACCTCTAGAATGGGAACACATCCTAACAACATTGGATGTCTGTACCATTACAGATAGTCCAACAACAAAATTTTGCGATAAGGATGGCTATGATGTGCTACCCTATTACATGGTAAGCATTATACCAGGAGAAGAAGAGACGGTAGAACCACTAGAACAAGAAGAGTTTTACAACTCCTCTGAACATCTGGAAGTAGAGGATGATGCAGATAATGAGTATTCAGACACCTTAAGTGAGCGTGGAAGGAAAACCGAGAATATCAAGTTTTATGATTTTGCCAATCAACACCCTAGACGCCAGGAACACTATAGGAGGAAACGAGCAGGAAACAAAGCGAGAGAGAACCTGATGCCCAGGATAAAAGGTAAAACTCACTATTTGATGCTTGTAAAAGCAGAGGATTGTGTGAAAGATCAAATATCAGGAAGATTCTCAAAAGACCGAAAGGAACGAACGTGAGAGGGAAAAAAACAGGTACGGAAAGCTAAAACAGAAACAAAATCACAAAAACCTCAAAAATCAAAAAAAGAAACAACAAAAGACCAAGAGTGGACCAAACTGGAGCGTAAACAGAAATACCAAGAACTGAAACAGTCTTTACGTGAAATATGGACTACTGAAGAAGATAGTGATGTAAAGGGGAGTCAGAGAAGAGGAACATGAATGTACCCTCACACTATCGGAAATTTACTATCCAAGACAGGAAAATCATCATGACACCACCAGTCAGGGAAAGAACCAACCAAGAATCTTACGATGGGCCAGCAAATGCAAAAAGCATAGACCTTGCAGAACCAAGTGAAAAGCCTCAGCCGGTCTATATAGCCAACGATTTAGAGCCTGAAGAAGAGGAACGGCTAACACAACTTCTCAAGAAGTATAAAGATGTGTTTTCATGGTCGTATAAAGACCTCAAAGGAGTTGATCCATTGATATGCCAACATACAATTCCTTTGAAATCGGATGCAAAACCTAGCAAACAACGTCCTTATACATATAATGAAACATTTGCTAAACGAATCAA
Organism: Adiantum capillus-veneris; assembly: GCF_014529385.1. NCBI lineage: Eukaryota > Viridiplantae > Streptophyta > Polypodiopsida > Polypodiales > Pteridaceae > Adiantum > Adiantum capillus-veneris. Next base: position 78,009,184 of record NC_140946.1, read on the forward strand.
AGAAGAGATTGATAAGCTGATGGAAGCTGAATTCATCTATGAAATTGAACATACAGATTGGGTGTCATCCATTGTGGTAGTTCCCAAAAAGAATGGAAAATTGCGAGTGTGTGTAAACCTCAAAAAGGTAAATGCAACCACCATAAGGGATAATTATCCCTTGCCAATGAGAGAACATGTACATGAGCGAGTGATCGAGAAACGGGCTTATTCCTTTCTGGATGGGTTTTCAGGACACAACCAACTGGCAATAGCAAGGGAGGATCAACACAAAACAGCTTTTGCCATAGAATGGGGGATTTATGCGTATCGAGTTATGCCATTTGGCTTAACTAATGCCCTAGCCACGTTCCGAAGGTTAATGACTCACGCATTCAAGGAATACCTAAGATTATTCTTAGAAATTTACATGGATGATCTTTGTGTACACTCTCTTCTACGAGAGGAACACATTGACCATTTGCAAAAGGTTTTTGAAAAATGCAGGACATATCGAATCTGTCTTAACCCGGAAAAGTGTGTATTCATGGTTAAGCAAGGCGGCATCTTAGGACACATTGTCTCAAGAAATGGCAGAACAACTGACATAGACAAACTCAAAGTCATTGTCGACCTACCCAGGCCTACTAATGCGAAACAAGTGCAATCCTTCATGGGACACTGCGGTTATTATCGAAGATTCATATACATGTATGCGGTTATTGCACAACCTGCATTTGGACCAAAATGGACCTCATATGCATGAAAAAACGCAAAGTTAGGGCATAGAGGCTATAATGGGCCATAGACCTACCAAATCACATGAAACTTGCACAACACATTCACCAACACATAAACAACCAGTCTGTGTGGTCAAAAGCAAAAAATGGTGAAGTAGACATCCTAAGCGTAGGATGTCTATTTGACTTTTTTGTCTTGCAGAGGATTTTTGTTCATTCCAGATCCAATCACCTCATCATCGAGAGCTCATATATCAAGTTTGAAGCCATTCTAATCATTTTGGAGCCCAAAAACACCACACCGGCCCTTACAAGCATCAATCCTTGTCCAAATCCAAATCCAAGAACATGGCCATGTTCCATAGGCCAAGGACTACCCACAGAACAAATTTCATGACATATTGATGAAAAAGACATCGTACGCGTAGGATGTCTCCAGCATAAATTAAGCCTTCTGTGCAAAGAGTGACATCATGGGATCCAATACCATGGTGCAATGAGCCCATATACCAATTTTTAACCCATTTGGACATCAATTGCTACCTATGATGGACTTTCTACCCAATTTGTGACCTAAAGTCTGAATCAGCCCAAAAATCCACTTTTTCATATCCAAATCCAAATCCAAGCATATAGCCATGTTCCATGATCCATGCACTACCAGCATGTCAACTATGAACCAATTCTGATGAAAAAGACATCCTACGTGTAGGATGTCTAAATGGAAAATTTTGGCCAGATTTGCACTGTGAGCACATGCACAGCTTCACAAGTTCCTTTTAAGCTTTATTTTCAATTTTCAAGTCATTTGGATAGTTAAAACTCAGTTTCGCAGCTAATATGGAAAAAACGCTAACTTCGGACTACTGAGTGCAACAGGATCTATGGCAGCCGCAAAGTCACCGCCAAAGAAGAAAAGAATGACCATCAAGGATTACCTGGAAGAAGTGGAACCCTTCGTCATTCCAGAAGGAAAACTAAAGCCCACTAGCACATGGATCCAAGAAGATCCGTTAGAGTCCAACGACCTAAAGATCTACCAAGGAGTGTTCAAAGACACTGAAGGCAATGTCATTGAGCTACCAATGCTGCCGCGAGAACTCAATGAGTTCGTACGAAGTAAGATGGCCGGGTACTTGGAGAAGATTGATCTCCACAACTACTTTGAAGCAATACCGGCAGGGGTGGACATAAAGAGAGTCTGGGAGTTTGTGACAACCATCAAAGAGGATGGAGTGGCCAAAGTAACAAATCTACAAGGCAGGCCATAAACAGAGATAATCATCACTGAGCAAGTTGTAGCAGATGCACTAGACCTCTCCAACAAGGGGGATAGTGTAACGAAAAGAAGAGATAAGGTAAAGGTGTACAATGAGAAGAAAGGGAATTACACCTTTGAAGATATTGCCAACCCAAGAGTGGCAATCATGAGCCAGTTGTACAACCAATACTTCCACATGTGTACGAAGAGGCCACAAAAGTACAGAATGCCGCCATGTGCAATTTCCACGACATTCACTTGGGCAATGACGAAAGGCACCCCAAAGATAATCAATTATGCGGCATATATACATGACAACCTAGTAAAGATGGGTAACAAGAAGCCAACCTATATAGTGCCAGGAGAACTAATCATCAAGGTGATTTATGGGGCACTACACGCAAAAGGAAGGTGGATTGACCCCCCGTCTCAAAACGATTGGTTGAGGCTAAAAGAAGACAAAGAAGACGAGCCTCAAAGAGCACCAAGGGTGGCTACAAGACTGAAGAGACGGCTAGAGCCGGTTCCAGAGGAGCAGCCGGAGCAAAAGAAAGGAAAGAAGGAATTTACCCAAGTACCTGCAAACGAAACAAGGTCACAGAAAGAGACAAGATTAGAGAGGCTGATGGAGAGCTTCCGAACAGAGAGAGCCCTTAAGGGTGATTTAAGTGAACTCTGGAAGCCTTCTCTAGAGTCAATGTCGGGATCATCCAAAGAGTGCAAAGGGATAGATTCGAGGACTATATCAAGAATTTTGAGATTCTTGATGCAACATCAGAGAATATAACTCATGTCCCTTTCACAGAAGAGGAAGTACAGCAAATACGGCAGAAACTGCTAGATGAGCAAGAGAGCCAAGAAAGAGAAAGAAAAACTAAAGCAGACAGGGATTTAAAGGGCAAGCCTACATCTCTACCGGCCAGCCCTAAACCCAGCCCACAGCCATCACCACCGCCCTCACCACCTCCTAGCAGCCCTCCACAAGAAGATAAGGAGGTTGAAGACAAACCAGAAGAACGGCAAGCAGGACAGCAAGAGCACAGTCAGGAGCAAAAGCCAAAGGAAGAGGCTAAGTCTCGAAGCGAGAAAAAAGAATTAGAAGATTCTTATTACGCATTTTTGGACCTGCTAGCTGCAGGATACACGAAGGAAGAAGCCGCCACAGTCGCATTCGACTTGGCGAGGACAAGGCCTAAAGAACAAATGCAACGCATCAGGCTAGTGGAATTAAAGGAAATTGCCACAGATTACGTGGACCTGCACCCGCCCTCCATCAACTGGGACGTGGTGATGACGAAGCTAACCGGGTTGAGAGCGCAATCCATGGCTTCAGAAAGAGAGATGGCAGCTCTCAAAGACACTGAAGTGAAGATTAAGATGGAAGTAGATTCTCTACAAGGACAAAGCCAAAGGCAGAAGGAGAGGGAAGCTGAGCTACAGGCCAGAGCTACAGGCCAGCCTAGCAAGGGCACTGCAAAAATGCCAAGCAATGGAGGAAGCAGATCAAGCAGCAGCAAAAAGAATGCAAGCAGTTGAAGAAGAATGTCAGCAGCTCAGCAAATCACTGCTAGATGCCGAGAAGGAAAGAGATAAATTGACCCTACAGCTGGCAGAAGAATCTAAAGAAGTAGAAGCCATGAGAAACTCCAAAGAAAAGGTGGAGATAGAACAAGAAGCCAGCCAGGATGAGGTCCTTGAGCTCAAGGACCAACTCAAAGTAAAAGATCAGACCATCCAGAGGCTGCGAGCATCACCTGCCAGAGTCAAAGCTACTAGCTCGACTCAAATCACGACTGAGAGTCAACTCTATGAAGAACAAATGCAAGAACTTCAGAAAGAGCTGAATCTAGAGAAAAAGCAGAGATTGATGATGGCAGAAGGATCTATAGTCATGCAGACAAGAATGGAAGAAGAGCAAAAAGCCCTCCAAGAGGAAGTAGAAAGTATGAAAAGAAAGCTTGAGGAGGCAGAGAGAATAAACGTCGAATGAAATGACCTCCTCGTGAATATGGGCAAAGAAGCGAAAATGGAAAAGCAAAAACTCCTGAGGCAAATTGAGGAGTTGAAAGGACAGCAAGCAGAAGAGCCAGAGAGCACAGGGCCAGCAGCCAATGAGGGCATTGACTTAGAGAATGTGGCAAATCCGGTGGACACGCCTATGCAAGAGGAAATCCTAGAAGGATCCTCTCAAGAGCCACAGGATCTAACACAGGACGAGGAAGAAAAATTGCGTAAAGCAATAGAGGTGGAGCTTAGAGAGACAACAAAGGAAGCCTTGGAGTGGGAGCAGAGGGTTTTCAAGTCTATGACCATTCAGAAGATCGACGCCAACAACCTCAGGCGCGAGTGGCTTCCATCCTCTCTCCCATATCCATTGATGAAATATGAGGCAGCCACCATAAACAAGCGGATACGAGAAGAGCCAACCGTACCTCTTTACAATGCAGATGCCTCACAACCAGAAGGGGTCAAGGTTATTGTTGATTCTCAGCCAAAGTGGAGGAAGGCCTGGCTTACAAAGTACCCACAATACCTAATCCACTTGGTAGAGGTACCGAAAAATATCAGAGACAACCTCAGCTTTTGTCCTCTACCAAGGATCAGGACGTGGAAAGCGCAGGAAATATTGCAAAGGAGCCAACCCACTTGGCTGAACTACCATAAGCTGCTGGGTTTGAAGGCAGGTGAGAGAATAAGTGTCCAATATATGGTGAAAACCCTAACGGGCGCCATCAAGTTGTTCACTGGCTCACCTGACCTTACATGCATTATGATGAAGAAAATCTGCAAAACCCTCTTAGCAGTGTTTGAGACTTTCAACCCACGCCACGTGACCGACAGCATCTTTTTCTTCCAGGATACTTACAGATGCGCTTATGATCTATTTGGTAAGCCTTCCAAGGAGGTGATACATGCGTTGTATCAAAGGATAATGTTTCTACCATCCTATCACCTCCAGGCCTTTGAAGAAGCATTCTACACAGGCTTCTTCACAATAAACACAGATACTTTCGGCCCGACAATGATGAACCTGCATGCAAGATACGAATCACTAATAAAGATGCGAGAAACAATACGATGAACAAGCAGATCAGTGGCCATGTCAGGGATGACATGAGCAAGGAGGGGGGGAGTGTTAGCAGCTGGACACACCCCACGGCATCTAACTACTCGGAAGATTATTATTTTTGTAATTGTTCATTCATTGAGAAAAACCTGATTTTTCACCTTGTAAATATTGGGACTTACAGAGTTTCTAGATTGTATCCCAGTTTTGATAGTTAGATTGAGTAGATGGTTGATTTTGGAACTTTAGGGTTTGAGAATTGTAAGGTATATATACCACTTTTTGACCTTAATGAAGGACCTTTTGTCATTTTTTTAAAAAAGTTTTGAAGTCTGAGAGTGAGCGTATTGTGTACGAGAGAGAGTGTGAGCTTCATCTTGACGCTACGTGTGCTCCACTGGTCGGAATCAACTGCGGAGAAGTGCAGCGTGTTGCCACCGACGAGAGCTACGTGCCGATACCTACATTGCGCGCGTGCGGTCCGGTTTTGCGAGCTCTTTCTACGAGCTTCATCTGGTGTTTGGGTGAGCATACGTTGTCCGATTTTGCATTGTAGCATATCCACGCATTCACATTGAGTAGAACTACACATTAGGCACTTTAGATTTCGAAAACGAAAGCCTGCAGATTTCGGCCAGACATCCTACGTGATTTTGCACCGCGTGTTTTGGGTTGGGATTTTGGGATCATAGACCTTAGGGAGAGCGTCCTATTGGTGTTAGTAGGGTCTCCTTCAAGTTCTATGGTGTTTCGAGATTTTTGATGGGTGTTCGGCTCTAGAAAGCGTTGTAGGAAGTTTCCTCTTATGCACTCTGAAGGCTGTGACTTAGACAATTGGTAGAGACCTCTGTAGGAATTAGTTAGGAGTCGATCGAGTGTAGGTTGACACCTTATGCTTGCTTCCACGCGCCTACGGGTCAAGCTTCGTCCTTAGCTGACATTATATGTTAGGTGAGTTCTCGCTATGCTGACGTCCGTCGCGGCGTATCCATCCAACAATGGTCTACGACCTCTCAATGCCATCACCTGAAGTGTTGCATCTACTCTATCAGAGAGTTATGTTTTTGCCGAGCTATCATACGCAAGCATTCGAAGAGGCGTTTTATACAAGATTCTTCACTTATGACAGCAAGATCGTCGGCCCTACTATCACTCTGGGGAATGTAAGATATAAATCCTATCTCAAATTGATAAAGCCATCAAGCTTCCATTAGCAGCAGGCATAAGAAGATGGCCCAGGCGGCAAGTCAAGCAGACAAAGATCATGTCAGGGATTACCTGAACGCGGAAGGGGGGAGTGTTGACCTGCAAATCAACCACATCCGAAATCCCATTTTTCTTGTACTATTCACACGATGAGCTTAAATGTAATTAATTCTTCAAGCTCCAGATAATTTTCGGAACATATGTCATTGTATTTTCTACTCAACAACACCCCTGATAGGAAGTAGAATTCATTTTGATGAGATGACACCTCCAAGGCTGAGGTATAAAAGCCAATCTTTTGTAAACCTGAGGGGTCTTTTTTTTAATCATTTTTGGGGGTTTATCTGAACGTACGGTGACTGCGTACTGTGTGTGAGAGTGAGAGAGGTCTTCTTCCCTTCCCCTTGCATGCTATGACTACTACATTGTGGAAGTGACTACGCCATCGTGTTAGCAACGGCGAGAGCTACACTTTGACCCCAAGCTTGAGTGGTTTCAGTCTCTTCGCGAAGAGCTCTTCCGTGAGCTTCCGAGTGAGTTTTCTCTCTATCCGTGTGTCCGTTTTGTGATTGCTTTATGTCATTGCGTTCATGGCGAGTAGAACTACACTTTAGGACTAAACATTTCCAGATTCAACGACCTGTAAATTTTGGCCTGTCTTTATACGCGATTTCTGCTCCATATGTTTACTGGTTGTGGAATAGGTTGGAAGCTTCAGGGAAGAGTCCTCTAGGTGTGTAGAGTAGGATCCTTGAGTTTCGTGACGAATCGACAATGTTTGACCATGTTTCGGTGAACAGAAGTGTTGTACGAAAGATTGCAGTTCAGTATGATTAGAGTGCTTTAGAATGATTTCCTTTGGTAGTGATTGTTTAGAGAAGGTCGAATAGTTGAGTGACAATCAACTATTTGTTTCCATGCGCCTACGGATCAACTCCGTCCTAGGTTGTAAACTTGTTGTTGGCTTAGTTCTCATTGTATTAGCGTCTGTGAGCAGTGTTTCTGCACGACAACATGGGCGCCGTTGCCAGGGACGAGAGCCCTAAGTAGGTGACCTTTGACTAATCCTACGAGGTAAAAGCCCATTTGGTTTGCTAAATTTCCTTGTATCTTAGATAGAAACTAAGGATCAAAGAGAGGTTCGAGGGAGTGTGCGTCTCGCCTGGGTCTTTTGTGATTGACAGTTAGTTAGTTTAGAATAGTTGTATCGGAGAGAAAAGGGCTTACCAGTCTGTGTGTGGCAGTGAAGCATTTTTCTACTCATAAATGCAAAACCCCACATGATGTGTAGGAGTAGCTTTAGGTAAGGGATCTGATTTTGATCTAGAGCTATTCAACGATTACTTATTTGCTGACGTGTTTGTTTGCATTCATGATCTCTGAAAAGTTGATTTTGAGGCTAAAAATGCAATAAACAGGTTCTTGTTCACATTTTTTCATGACTGATTGCTACTGTGCATATAAGAGGGCATTTGCAAGAGTTCTGTGAAGAAAACTTGAAATTCTATGAACAGAGACTTTATACGCGTATAATGTCTCAAGGGGCATCTGGAGACCAAATTTGAAAAATTTGATTGAACTAGGGTGTTCAAAAAGAGGGTTTTACCTTAAGTACACCTTGAGACTAGGGTTTTGACCAACCCTTAGTACCCAAAAGCCAAAAGACAAAGTGTCAAAAACGAGAAAAAGAGAAAAACTTGTGGTTCTAAGCATATTTTGCATAAATATTGGTAAAAGTGCTTGAAACCCAGTGATTAAATACTTGGGGATGCTTGTGTTCTAATTCTGACCAAAAACTCATCTAAAGTCTTCATACGCGTATAAAGACTTACTGAACAGATCTAGCTCAAACGGAGAAAATGAATATTCCCTAGTGTTCTAAGGCAGAAAAGAAGTACCTAGCCAAAATTTGATTGCTTTTGAAATTAATATGGGCTAGAAAGTGCAAAAAAGGCAAACCTGGACTAGATAACAACTTGAATTGTTCATAACTGACACCAAAAGGGGTGAAAACAAAAACTGAGAGTATCTAGGAGTTCCTTAGGGTGTAGGGAAAATCCAAAACAAAATTGGGTCAAATCTGTGTCAGAAGTCTTTATACGCGTATAAAGACTCATCTCCTAGGATAAACACCGGATTTGGGAACTGACATCATAGGGTTGTTCAGTATTGTAAAGTCAACTAAGGGACCAAGTTTGGTGTAATTCTGCCACAATAGTCTTTATACGCGTATAAAGACTTGAGGCTAGATCTGGGCTCAAAAAGAGAAACTAACTGTTCCAAAGACATTCTATCAACCTTGAAATCCCAAATATTTTGTCAAAACAAGATTTGGACTTAAACAACGAGTCCAATTGCCAGAATAGGTGTGAAAAGTTGGGACTTACCCACCGAGTGCATAAACTTTGCATACAGTCATTGATTGAGGATTGACTAACTAGTTCTAACACCTGTGGATGGCTAATGTGAATGCTCATATTTTGATGAAGTTTCAGAGGCTAAATATTTTCTGAGAAAGCAGGAACTAGGGATTGCAACTATACAAGGGAGCAGGTCAAGGAAAAGACACGAACAACAGAACTTCTCAGATAAGAGGTTTGGTTTTAAAAAAAGGCTGTTTAAGAGGTAAGTTGATGAATTTGAGATCAGGAAGACACATTCCAAGAGACCAAAAAGTAGCAGGAGACCAAGCTAGCTTAGTGTCCACCGAAGAGAGTGTGACTCAGGAAAGGTTAGATCTGCTAGCACCGATTATTGAGGAAGGTAGTGATACTGACACTTCGTCAGACAAATCTTTCTTTATGATGGGTAGTCAACAGCCATGAGGAAGCACCTCCCTGAATCCTTTGAATGATTCCAAAATCACTGTGATCTTCTTAGAGGGAACAAACTCGAGGGGAGCCCTAGTCTATTCTGACTATCGAGGACGCAAGTGCATTTGTATCGAAGAGAGGCCAGCTCAGAGATTGGAGATAATCCGAGTCTATGATGATGGAGATAGATTCCGAGATGAAAAGGGGAACCACTATCTGATAGTTAGTAACCCTGAAGATTACAACAGATATGGAGATAATGTGGCGAAAGGGAAAATGGTTTCAGAAGCTCAAGAACCACCACCAAACATTGATCGGCCCGGAGCTATTTTTATGTATGATAAGAAAACAACAAGGGTTCCAACTTATAACGAGAACGTGGGAATCTACAAGCATGAGAGTGAGGGTATAGTCGCTTACTTTCGCAGCAAAGAACCATACGTAAATGAATTAAGCAAAGACAAGGTTCTTTACTTATTCTCTTATGAAATTGCCATGGGGAAGGGTATAGTTTTTGTTGATAGATACGGGCGAGAATACCAATGTATTCTCCCAGAGGAGGTAGAAAGGGCAACAGGTCCAGGATCATCAGCACATGCCCCTGAAGAAGTGCCAAGAGCCACCTACACCCCAAGTATGTCGACAAATCCCTTTTCTGATGAGTATGACGCTACCTACATTCTACCCGACCGCAAGCATTCAACAACCAAGACCAACCAATAAACCAGCCATCATTGCAGGCATGGCTCCGATAGAGTGCAACATTGGAACAAGACCGAAACCGAGAAGGTTATCAATCCGCAAGGGCTAAGGGATTTTCAAGAACCACCCCTCTATTCAAAGTATCAAGGAGAGAGTAAGCCAAAGACTCGAGGGTCAACAGAGCCTGGAGAACCACCCATAGAACGAGTTCGAAGAGATGAACCACCTCCATCGAGAACCTTTAGAAATTATGGCTTAGGAGCACCACTAGGAGAGGAACCAGCCTATTGCAGAAGACCTGAGGAGGTATATCGATTAGGACGTGGAGATCCAATGATGAGGTTTGTAGACCATCGGAGAATTAGACCTTCTCAAGTGCAAAAATGGGTAAACAAGAAATCACAGGAAGCAGAGACCCAAGAGATCATGTAGGAGCCTTTGTGCGTGTAATTAGAGCCGAAGAGGTGTTAGACTTCCCTACCCAATTTGCAGGGTTTGGACTAACCCTAGAGGATGATGCTGCCACTTGGTTTGACTCTATAGAGCGTAGAGACTTTGAGTCTATGGAGGAAGTGTTTGACGAGTTTATCGAGAAATTCTCACAAAGGGGGATAGCTCATAATACTGTCTCACACATCCATAAATTCAAACAGAAAGATGGAGAATCTGTACGAAAGGCAGCCCTAAGACTAAAAAGATATGTTAAGTGCTGTCCTGTGGAAGAACTGCCAACTCAGTCCAGGCTCATGCTAATATTCATCCAGGGACTAAGGAATGCGGATCTCCAGAAAGACTTACATATGAAGAGGAGCATGACGTTGAATGAGTTGACCAAGGAGGCTCTTTACCTTGTGGACAATTGTGCGGTCTACAAAGAGGGGGAGTTCAAGGACCTTAATGACGATTCGTCTTCACAACAAAGTGGAAGCAAGTCTTTTAAGACAGCACCGAAAGGAGAAGTAGTTGTAAACCAAGAGCAGCTTGTAGATGAAGTGCTAAAAAAGATTAACTTGTACGCCAAACCCGAGGATAAATAGCCCAAGTGGTGTGCTATTGAACAAAAATGGACAAACCATGGGGCCGAGGAATGTTATAGTATAACAAGGGATATGTGAGAGAGAGACCTTACGCTCCCCAAGCTCCGGTAGCTTCTCCTCAAGCTCCACCGATGCCTAGATATCAAGCAGGCAACCTATCAGGACCTGTAGGTGTGGAAAGACCACAACCAGTGTTGGGGCAACAACCACCCCTACCAGGATCACGACCAGTTGGTATAATATACACTCCAACTGTAACCAAATCAGAGGATAAGGCTTTGGTGCCTATGCATGCATATTACGAGGAACCGAGTGGATATATAGCAAATCCTATCTATTATCCACCTGAAGAACCTAAAATGTCAGAACCTTGCAGCATGATTGGAAGTACGGGACCACCAACAGCTGCCCAAGCTGCAGGAGAGGGAAGATACAGTTTGGATGAACGAACACTGATGTTCATAGCCAATGGGGGAATGGGCGGCATGCTTAGCAACAAAGAGGGGCACAAGGAGCACCTCAACAGCCCAAGGGACCCTGCTACAAGTGTGGCGGAGATCACTGGCTAAGGGACTGTCCTCACGTTGAGATCATCAGAGTCAATGCGTATATCCCAGAATGTGGAATTACTCATTTGATTCCTGAATGCCCTAAAAACCCTAGTAAAGGAGCAAAAACCACGAAGATGCTAGAAATAGTACCTTCCAGTGGAGGGTCAGATAATGAAACGGTAATACCCATTCAGGTAGTTACAAGGGCACAAGCTCAGAAAAGGACAGACGAGACCATAATTGAAAAGCCAAAAACCGATGCCCCTAGTTCAGAAACAAAAAATCAACGAAGCACTTGGAAAGCTAGAAAGGCTCGTATGAAAGCTAGGAAGGAACGAGAGCAAACCGCTTTAGCGGAGGAGCTGAAGCAAACAAAGGAGAGGTTGGAGCGATTAGAGGATCAAGCTAGCTTAAGCTCACACACCATGGCAACTATAGCACCCAAAGAAATAGCAAAGCCCAAAAATGCAGGATCAGGAGGATCTGTACTGGCTGAAAAGGTAAATGAGCAGTTGGATGCGCTTCTAAAGGCTTATGAAGCTAGACTCAAAAAGAACCAAACCCAGGAGCAAAGGTGGATGACTTATCCATATGTAGAAATAGAAAAACAGAGGTTGGAAATGTGCAAAAAGATGATGGAAACAGCTCAATCATTGATGGAAGACCCGCTAGGTAAACCTGCAAATTGGCATGAGGCACCAGCTCCAACCCCTATCCAACCAACTTTAGAGAAACATGTAGAAACAAAGGAAAGACTCACTAATGCCTATGAGTCCAGAGGAGAGCCTATCATAGTGCCACCACAGATGAGGCAAGTGACGGGTTCCAGCCTAAAATATTGGCAGAAATGGGTAAGGACTGTAACGATCTAGATGATCTGTGGAAGCAAATCCGTGAGGCCAATGAGGCTAATAGGATGAGTAACCACATGAATAGCACAAGAAAAGAAAAGAATGTAACCTTACCTCCTATTGAAGAATTTGAGGCGAGATCACAAATAAACTTTGAGATACATTCACAAGGGGGAGACCAAGGATCAATTAGTTCGGGGCACAACCAACCAGACTCGCTGAGAACTTTACCCTCTTACCTAGGAGAGTATGAAGCCAAGTCGGAAGTGAGAGAAATCCCATCTCAAAGACTTTCTTCTAACAAAGTGATGGATTCGCAAGGATTGATTGAGTTGTTGTCCACTCCGGTGGCATGCACCATCACAATAGCAGAACTCCTAAGGTTACGGCCAAACATGTGGACCACAATAGGTAAATGCCTAGAAAAATTTGGAGTGAAAGACCCCACCTTGAAGCTATAGGAAGGGATCAGAGAGTTGGACAGGCCTCAACTAAACACTACGCCAGTACCATTAAACAAGGTTGGAGAGTATTGCGAGGGAGAAGATGGAAACACCATGCTACCAGTAGAATTCCAAGGAGTAGAGTCCAAAGCTATTCTTGACAGTGGAGCGGGAGTTGCTATCGCCATCAAGGAAATCTGAAAAAAATAGGGAAAACCAGCTTTGAGGGCTACCAGAATGAAATTGAAATTGGCAGATGGGTCCATGGAAAAGCCTCTAGGACTCTTAGAACAAGTGATTGTCACTTTGTGCGGAATCGAGTATGAGCATACATTTGCAATAGTCGATTTCGACAAAAAGAACAATTATGAGATCATCTTGGGACGACCATTCATGCGACAATTGAAGATGGTCCAAGATTGGGGTTACGACCATATATACCTCACACATGGCGAGACAACAACTAAAATACATATGAAAGACCATAGTTACAAAGATGTGAACCAAACACTTGTGGAAGAGTTTGATTCAGCTACAGTAGCAGGATCAGAAATCCCGGCATGGTTAGGGCAACAACAAGAGCTTAAGAGAGATATGGACTACTCAAGAAGATAGTGATGGTAAAGGGGAGTCAGAAAAGGGAAACATGAATGTACCATCACACTATCGGAGATTTACTATCCAAGACAGGAAAATCATCATGACACCACCATTCAGGGAAAAAACCAACCAAGAATCTTACGATGGGCCAGAAAATGCAAAAAGGATAGACCTTGTAGAACCAGGTGAAAAGCCTCAACCGGTCTATATAGCCAACGATTTAGAGCATGAAGAAGAAGAACGGCTAACACAACTCCTCAAGAAGTATAAAGATGTGTTTGCATGGTCGTATAAAGACCTCAAGGGAGTTGATCCATCGATATGCCAACATACAATTCCTTTGAAATCGAATGCAAAACCTAGCAAACAACGTCCTTATACATATAATGACACATTTGCTAAACGAAGCAAAGAAGAGATTGATAAACTGATGGAAGTTGAATTCATCTACGAAATCGAACATACAGATTGGGTGTCACCCATTGTGGTAGTTCCGAAAAAGAATGGAAAACTGCGAGTGTGTGTAAACCTCAAAAAGGTAAATGCAGCCACCATAAGGGATAATTATTCCTTGCCAATCACAGAACATGTACTTGAGCGGGTGGCCGGGAAATGGGCTTATTCCTTTTTGCGTGGGTTTTCAGGATATAACCAACTGGCAATAGCAAGGGAGGATCAACACAAAACAGTGTTTGCCATAGAATGGGGGATTAATGCGTATCGAGTTATGCCGTTTGGCTTAACTAATGTTGTAGCTACATTCCAAAGGTTAATGACGCACGCATTCAAGGAATACCTAAGAATATTCTTAGAAATTTACATGGACGATCTTTGTGTACACTCTCTTCTACATAGGAACATTCGACCATTTGCAAAAGGTCTTTGAAAAATGCAGGACATATCGAATTTGTCTTAACCCGAAAAAGTGTGTATTCATGGTTAAGCAAGGCCGCAATTTAGGACACATTGTCTCAAGAAATGGCATAACCACTAACCTAGACAAAATCAAAGTCATTGTAGACCCACCCAGGCCTACTATTGTGAAACAAGTGCAATCCTTCATGGGACACAGTGGATATTATCGAAGATTCATATACATGTACGCGGTTATCGCACAACCTCTGTATGGTTTGCTAGTCAATTTCGATTGGACCGGGGAGTGTGAAACTTCATTCCAAAAGCTGAAGGAAAACCTTATATCAGCACCTGTACTGAAGGCACCAGATTGGAAAAAGATATTCCATGTTCACATTGATGCTTCTGCATATGCCATTGGAAGTATTCTGGCTCAACCTGGAGACGGAACAATGGATTTTCCAGTTTGTTATGCGAGCCGACAGCTAAACACTGCGGAAAAGAACTACACAACCACCGAGTGGGAAGGGTTAGGAATGATTTATGCTGTAAAGAAATTTCGGCATTATTTACTCACAAACAAATTTGTGTTCTTCACAGATCATCAAGATCTTTTGTATCAGGTAAATAAACCATGCAATACATGGAGAATTGTACGTTGGTTTATTATATTGCTAGAGTTTGACTTCACAGTGGTGGTCAAAAAGGGTAAAACCCACCCATCTACGAGCGGATCATCTTTCAAGGATACACAACGGGGAACCTCCTGAAGGAGTAGATGATGCCAGACCAGATGCTTATCTTTTCAATATTGAAATGGTACCCAAATGGTCTCAGGAAATTGTTAGCATTCTTGTTGAAGATTATGAAACAGGAAACAGAAGGAAGACAGCAACTCAGAGTAGGAAGAAGATGGAGAAGGAGAAGACACAGAGCTTGTGTATGAGATCTCTGTAGTCTATCTCTCTGTATTAGAATAATAGAGTATATACAAACTCAGAGCTACAAAGCTTATATGAAACCCTAAGAGATAAGGTGTCCTTTCACACCAGATGTCCAAGGGGAAGAACCCAGTGGGAGAAAAGTGCCCCTGGTGAAGCGTGTATACACACTAACACTACTACATGTCTACAAATCCCCCCTGTAGTGATAGTGTGAATCCGTACAAGGTAGTAGATCATCATGTGTATGATAGTAAGCCCAAAGCTTTTTGGAAAGCTTCAAACTTTTCTCGTGATAACGCCTTCGTAAATAGATCTGCAATGTTATCCTGTGTAGTACAGTAAGTTAGTGTGATTTCCCCTGCATGTAGCCTTTCCCTGACATAGTGGTAGTGAACCTCTATGTGCTTTGTTCTTGCATGAAATACTGGATTCCTTGCAACTGCCATAGCACTCTGACTGTCAGTGAAAATGGTAGTGGGTGCCTGTTGACATTCACAAAGATCTGCCAATAACCTGCGTATCCATACACAATCAATTGTTGCCGTGAAAGCTGCCCTGTACTCAGCTTCACAAGTTGATGTAGCCACTGTGGGTTGCTTCTTGCTTAGCCAAGATATACATGCATTTCCCAAGAAAAAACAATTGCCACTTGTGGAATGTCGTGTGTCACAATCACCAGCCCAATCTGAATCGCTGTAACCAAGAAGCTGCATAGAACTGTGCTTTCCATACATATCCCCCCTTGGAAAGAACATGGCAAGATTAGGGGTACTTGAAAGGTAACGAAGTATGCGCTTCACAGCCTGCCAATGATGCATACCTGGGCTGTGCATAAATCTACTTGCTTGTGAAACCCCAAATTGAATGTTTGGACGAGTGTTGCCTGCCAAATATATCAAGCAACCAACCGCTGTTGCATAAGTATGTACATCAAAAGGTTCTCCAGCATCGTGCATGCTCAACTTTGATCCAGTTTCTACGGGTGTAGAGATTGGTTTACAATTTTGCATACCAAACTTATCCAAATTTTATGCAAATATTTTGCTTGCAACATGTATATGCCATCCTCTGATTGCACAAACTAAATACCCAAGTAATAATGTAGAAAACCAAGATCAGACAAAGGTTTTTCTCAAAGCATCTTTAAACGCTTCAATTTCATCTGCAGTATTGCCTGTAAGAAGCATATCATCCACATAAAGTGTTAGCATAATGAGAACTCCATCTCTCTTTTTGACATACAAAGTACTTTCTGTTGGACTATTCTGAAATCCCTGGCCAATCAAATAAGTATGTATCTTCTCATACCATGCTCTTGGAGCCTGTTTGAGACCATACAAAGCTTTACGCAATCTACATACCTTTTGCTCTTGACCTTTTACAACAAAACCACTTGGTTGAATTACATAAACTTCTTCCTGCAAATCACCATTCAAAAAAGCAGTTTTGATATCCAACTGATGCACTTTCCAACCATGATGAGCAGCAATTGCAACTAGTGATCTAACTGTGGACGCACGAGAAGTGGGAGCAAAGGTTTCATCATAATCTATGCCTTTCTGTTGCGCATAGCCTTTTGCCACAAGCCTTGCTTTGTACCTGTCAACAGTACCATCTTGTTTCCTTTTTACCTTAAAAACCCACTTTGTACCAATAGGTATTTTACCTGTAGGCAAGTCCACTAGATCCCATGTATGATTCTTATGAATAGAATCAATTTCTTGCTACATAGCATCTTTCCACTGAACACACTCTAAAGCTTGTTCAAATGAATCAGGCTCATCTGCATCACAAAGAGTGCTAAAGCAAGCCAAATCTACTTGCTCTCTGCCAAAAGTAGTACCAGCACGTGTTTTTCGTGGCAACGATGCATCCAACTTGCTATCCTGCAAAGTTTTCTGAACCCATTTAGGCAAGGTTCTTTCTTCCCTGAGAACTTCTTGCTCTTCACGCACAATTTCCTCTACATCATGAGGTGTCACATGCTGATCAAAAGATTGATCAAGATTATCAACCTGTTGTGATTCTTGATTCTCCACAAAAGAAGGAAGCAAACCTTCAAATACATCATGTGTCTGCATATGAGGTACATCAAAAGCAACCATAGGTTGAGCAGTAGTTTCTGCAAAAATTACATCACGACTTTCAAAAATCTTGTTTGTAGCAGGATTGTAAAATCTATAACCTTTACTTCCACTATTGTACCCCACAAATATACATTTGATTGCCTTATCATCAAGCTTCCCACGTAACTGCTGAGGGATGTGAGCATAAGCAAGACAACCAAAAACACGAAGATAACTGAATGAAGGTTTTCTGTCATACCAAGCTTCATATGGAGTAATGGTCTTCAAGGCACGAGTAGGACACTTGTTCAAAACATGTGCTGCACAAGCAACTGCCTCCATCCATAGCTTATGAGGCAAACTCTTAGCCTTGAGCATACATCTAGCCGTCTCTATTAAAGACCTGTTCTTCCTTTCTGCAACACCATTCTGTTGTGGTGTGTATGGCATAGTGCATTGGTGTTTACTGCCTTTCTTTCCCAAAAAATTCTTAAATGCACCTGACATGTATTCACCTCCTTGATCGGTACGAAGAGTCTGTACTTTCCAACCTGTTTCATTTTCAACCATGGCGACATAATGTTGAAAAACCGCAAACACATCTGACTTTGCTTTGAGTGGATACACCCAACAAAACCTAGAAAAGTCATCAATGAAGGTCACAAAATAAAGGCTGTTTCCCAAAGATGGCATCCTCATAGGACCACATACATCACTGTGTACAAGCTGCAACTTTCGTGTCGCTCTAACTGAACCATCCTGCAAAAATGCAAATCTGTGCATCTTTCCAAGAACGCAACCTTCACATACATGTCTTGGTGGCATCTCCAATAAAGACAAATCATGCACCATATTATGACGTTGTAAAGTCATCAAACTGCCATAACTAACATGCCCGAATCTAGCATGCCACAACTCAGCATCCTGCATTGCCTGAGTCTTTGTTTTTGCAATACATACCTGAATCTGCTTTTCATAACGATCTAGCACAAATAGTCCATTTTCCAGCGTACCTATAGTGATAAGAGAATAACCATTCTCTCGATCTCGTACAACACATCTGTCATCCTCAAAAATGACCCGAAGACCATTTTTTGCAAGAGAGGATACAGACAACAAATTCTTCTTGATCCCTGGAACATATAAGACATCTGGCAAGCATAAATCTGAACCATCTGAAATGGTAATCAAAATCTTACCAACGCCTTTGATTGGATAAGAAGCATTATTTGCACATGTCACCTTCTTTCCTGCCGGAGTTGCATCCAATGAACAAAACAAATCCTTCCTTGAAGTAATATGCCTCGATGCACCACTATCAAAGTACCAAATCATTTGTGTCTTGTCAACACTGTAAGCAGAAAAATATGAACATACTACAAAAGCATAAGAATCCTGCACAAAGTTTGCAGACTCTTCTTTAGCTGTAGAAGAATCACCAGAAGCGAAACAACCAAACTTGACTCTTTCTTCTTTTCTTTAGCAATTCACTTTTTACACTCACTAATGTAGTGACCAGGTTTCTTGCAGTAGTGACATTTACCTTTCTTCTTGGACTTGTCGGAATCACCTTTAGACTTCTCTGAAGATTGTCCTGCACTAGACTTGGAGTAATGAGCACTCTCTTTACCCTTGTTTTTGTTCTGTACAACAAGAGCATGATCCATACCATCCACCTGTAAAGACTTGTTCTTACGTGATTGATCCTCCTGCAATAGCAAAGCCACTAACTCTTCAAAATGAAGAGGCTCAGGATTAGCTCGCAAAGACAGAGTCAAAGAAGTCTGAAAAGTCAAATAAGATGGTGGTAGTGAATTGAGTGTTTTGGAAACCAAGTCCTTCTCTGGAATCACTTCATCAATGCTAAGCAATTGCTCTTTAAGATCCCTGATTTTTGTAAGATGCTCGACGATATCTTCACCTTCGTCCATCTGTATTTTGTCAAGTTGTTTCTTCAAAAACTCTATTCTGGCAGCGTTTCTTCCTCCAAACATAGCTTGCAGAGTGTTCCAAGCATCCTCAGAAGTTCTGCAAGATCTGATATGTGGTGTGATTGTCCTCTTTATGGTTAAGGCAATCACAGCCATAGCTTGTGCATCTTTAGTATCCCATTTCTTTTGCTCAGGAGTGACTTGTGACGGTCTTGCACCAACAGCTACACCACGATCAGGCGTGGCAGGTGCAATGCTAACTGGACGAACTTCATCTCCAGATACATAATCCCACAATCCTTTACCAACCAAAACATTTTTGGTCATAAATGACCAAAGAGAATAGTTGGTACCATCCAATTTGTCTTCGGATGTAAACGCACCAAAAATCTCTTTCTCCGTAGATTGAGCCATACTGTGGATGCACACAAGAGAGCAAAAGAACCTCCAAGAGATTCAAAAATCTCCTCTCCAATCCAAGCAAAAATCTACACAAAATCTCAGCACAAAGCTAAGACAAGCTGCTTCCCAAAAGAACTGTTTACCTGAAGAAAATCTGTCAAAAAGCACACCCTCTTGATCTAAACGCCTCCGAAGGGTAACTTCTGCTACGCTACTTAGAACAAAATTCTGAGGGCTCGAATGACTTCGAAAGGGGGGTAAAACTACAGGTAACCTGCTCAGAATACTCCCGAAACGTCGAGGATGCTCCCACGAGCAAATTTTCCGAAAACTGCGATTGCGCGCGCGGACGCGAAAACGCAAGTAGAGGCTATGGAAATCACCTTGCTCTGATACCAATTGTTGAAGATGATGAAACAGGAAACAGAAGGAAGACAGAAACTCAGAGTAGGAAGAAGATGGAGAAGGAGAAGACACAGAGCTTGCGTACGAGATCTCTGTAGTCTATCTCTCTGTCTTAGAATAATAGAGTATATACAAACTCAAAGCTACAAAGCTTATATGAAACCCTAAGAGATAAGGTGTCCTTTCACACCAGATGTCCAAGGGGAAAAACCCAGTGGGAGAAAAGTGCCCCTGGTGAAGCGCGTATACACACTAACACTACTACATGTCTACAATTCTTTCCTTTGGAAGTGGATTTGATAATACGGAATACAGATCCAAACAACAAATAATTCAACAAACAAAAAACTTCCAGTTGATAGCAGGACGGCTGTATCATCTTGGATCGGACCAAATCCTACGATTTTGTATAAATCCGGAAGAATTCGAGTGCTACCTTGACGAAGCACGTGTTCAGGATTGTGCATTTCATTGTTCAACAGTGAAAACACACCAGAGACTGAAACAGTTAGGGGTTTATTGGTCAACTATGTATACGGACTCACATTCTTATGTTACCAATTGTACTATATGTAGTGCCCAACGACGAGTGGATCACGCGACATTGTTTCAGGTAAACATTGCACCTGCATGGAGTCAATATATCATTGATTTCTTAACCACCAGGATGTTCCCTGAGAACATCACAAGAGCACGAAAAAAAGCTATAGAGCTGGAAGCTCGTGACTTTCAGTTCATTGGGAACCAACTCTATAAGCGAGGAAAGGACAATCAACTTAGAATATGTGCAAGTGAAAGCAAATACCTATTGATTCTAGAACATGCACATAGCGGAATAAGTGGAGGCCATTTTTCGGGCGATAAGACGGCAAAAATTGTCTTAACCGCACGAATTTGGTGGCCTACATTGCACATGGATGCTGAATAGTTTGTAAAGCGTTGTGACGCATGTCAGCGCACCAAGGTGCCAATAAAAAGAGATGAGATGCCACTACGGCCAATGACTGGGAGCAAGAGCATTTGCAAAATGGGGCATTGATTTTGTGGGACCTATCTCACCCCCTGCATATCGCACCCATACCCAATATATCATTGTGGCTACGGACTATCTCACAAAATGGGTCGAAGCCAAGGCAACACAAAAAGCAGATGCATGCACCACTGCACAATTTTTGTATGAGAATGTTTTTGTACGATACGGGTTACCAATAGAAATTGTCAGTGACCGTGGGACACACTTTCTCAATGAAGTCATTGAATATCTGCTAGAGGAATTCATGGTCATACATAGGAAATCGGCTCCATACCATCCACAGGCCAATGGACAAGCTGAGGCCACAAATAAAACACTATGCACGGTTCTCACTAAAATAGTGTCAGAATCAAGAACCAATTGGGATCAGCAGCTACACTCAACACTATGGGCATACAGGGTAGCTTACAAAACATCGATAGGAACAACACCGTACAACATGGTGTTTGGCCTAAATGCTATACTACCCATAGAGTTTTTAATTCCAACTCTACGAGTAGCAAAACGTTTAGAGTGGACAGGGCATGAGCTCTCTTCAAGAATAGATGATCTTGAAAAGCTAGATGAACTATGCTTGAGAGCTGTAGCTTCAATCTATGCTAAAAAGAGAAGACAAAAAGAGTTTTTTAACAAACATGTGCGCACTAAAGAGTTTAAAACAGGTGATTACGTACTTGTTTATACTTTGAAGCAACATGCCAAGAAAGTTAAAAAGCGGGGGATGGGACCATTTGTGATTAGTGATCTATCACAAAGTGGAGTTGTCAAGCTTGCTACATTAGCAGGTGAAGAAATGCCAAACTAGATTAGTGGATGTCGACTGAAGAAATATCATCTACCACTCACACAGCAGATGCTCCAACAAATGCATCAAGGAAAACAACGAATGAAGGAAAAATAGCGAGTACGAGAGGAAGCTCAAGCAGAAGCAAAAGAACGCATTGCAAAACGACGACTTCTGCGACGACAACAACAAAGTGGAGCACCATTGTGGATCAATGCCATTCGACTGACGAAGTTAGATGAAGACACAGTGGGTCCAATAATTGTGGTCAATGTGGGCAACAATCAAGTTAAATCGATAGCATTGCTTGATTCTAGAGCTCCACAAAATTTGATCTCTTACGGATTATACCAACATCTCAAATCCACAGGTCAACTTCATCCTACTCCTCAAGTGCTGCAAAGTAGTACATCACACCCGTTGAAAACATTGGGATGGACTATATTGCATGTACAGATACATCAATCTATTTACCCACACAAATTCTATGTGGTGGAGGATGAAAGCACACAACACCCAATGATGTTGGGACAACCGTCGCAAAAAGAGTGCAATGTGCAGATAGATTGGAATTCAAAGGCAGTTAAAATTCAGCATGCACATGAACAACAGGTGATAGCCTTGCTCAGCAATACCAGAATAATCAGTTGCAAGCCATGCACTCACTGGAAAAAGAGCCAAACGCAAAAATGCCACCAGAGAACAACATGATACCCGAGACCAACAATCAGGTAAAGGCCAACCATGCTAATTGAAGACATACGAAGTCACTGGCTGCAATGCAAAGTTCTAGGTTACAAAAACAACAGAAGCAAGTATGGATGCGGAAGGATAGAAATGACATGGCAGACAAACAACAATGCAACAAAGGAATTCCAATGAAGCAGATGGTTCAACCAAAAACCAAGGGCATAAAACAGGTATGGATCCCAAAGAAAATGCTCAGCCATAACCCAAATGTCACTCGCATTTGGATACCAAAACAAAAGCAAAAGAAACTCCCTTCAGTACAAGCAACATCGGAAGGCAGACAGCTGCATTTGAAAAAGGAAAACCGACTTATGCTGATGCCAATCAACAACAAACCAGTGGCAACCAAGGAAGTACCAAAACATCTATAAAAACCAGCAGAAACAAAATACCAATGGAAAGCAAAGGCAATACGGCCCATAGCCATTCCGGCCAAGCCAATCATGTCCATAGAAACAGCTACGGCTCTATCAACAGTGTTAGCAAATCAATTGCCTTTTGCAAAAAAGACAATTAAACAAAGAGCAGTAGAGCTACAACTGTTACTTGCAAAGAAAACAGGAAACCTCAACGGCGAATGCCAATAAGCATCTTGCTTATTCCCTTCTCTTGCACAGCATTAATTTTTCCATGCATTGACCGAGTATGCATAAAATAGGGCCACATTAATTGGCCAAGCATTAGCACAACGTTTTTAACCTATGCACGGCACATACTCCGAGGCGATACCTTGTCGTCCGGGAGGACTCCGATTAGGAAGGGGGGAGGCATTCTCAATGTGGACCCAATGAATGTTAAAAGAGCAAAAAAGGGCATGTTTTTCGACTATTTTGAAGGGTTTTGGTTTGATTGCGGAATTTTTTGGACTAACCCAAGTACATATACCCTTATACAGCAGGAAATCTACAGATATATGAGACCAAATGCCAAATTAGGCCTCTAGGTGTGTGTGTATATATGTAAAAGTAGCTATTTTTTAGGAAAAATATTAGGAAAACGGAGAAATCTGGCCATAAAAATTGCATATGAGTGTACATAGTGTTTTGTGGTGTTGTTTTTGAGTTATTGTGATTTTTGGGAAATTTATGGGGTTCATTTTGCTATTTTCCTTTTAAGTTACTAATTATCGATAGAAAAACTTCAAAAATACAAAAAGCAGGTAAAATATGGTCGTAATGAAAAACAAAAAATATGGGAATGATCAGCAACTATAGGCCAACCTATGGTACAATGGAGGTGCAATTATGAGGATGTAGCCGGAAGCGTGTTTTGGCCTGATTTTGACCGAAACGTCAAATTTCTCGGAAACTGGGCAAACGGAGTCCAAATAAGGAACTTTTCGAGTCTAAACCGCATTTCGCGAGAAGATAGGAGCACATGTCAAATTTCATCAAGAGTGGTCTGGGGACCCCCAATATAAGAAATTTTCACTCCATTTAAAGCTCATTTCTACTATTCACACTTGACAGAGACCTCCAGCCACCTAGAGCACTCCGACCTTCGATGGCTTTGTACGACGTGCACGGAATACTAGACAGCATCAGACATGAGAGGTGAGCTCACTACCATGCACTCTTGGTGTTCATTGTTTACTTTGTCGCGAAAAACTCTCAGAAACAGCAGTAGGGCAATGCGGGAAGAGAGAGAAAAGTAGCCATAACTCGACAACCACTAACTTGGTAGCTACAAGACTTGTTAGGGGGTTAACCCTAGAGTAGAAGAACATGTCTATGACCCCAAATGCTAGATTAGGTCAGCTGGAAAAACCTTAATTTCTCAGGCCTCCTATAACCCGATCCGGAAAAAAGTTGTCAGAACAGAGTGAAATTTCACAAGTAGATACCTTTTAGCATAGCCTGAGGGCCTGTGAAGTTTCTCCAAATTCCGATCAAAAAAAAAAGGCCTTAATACAAGAAACGGCTTCGAGCTTGCAAAGTGTCATTTGGTTCATACGGGCAAACGAAGCGACCGATTGCCCCGAAACTTCACGAGCAACATCGGCATACCACCAACCATCTGTGCTTAAGGCCAAAAGTGCAAAAAAGCGGCTATCTATCATCGCCAATCAAAAAGACGCTTTAAGAGCGACAAATCGCCAAAAGGGGTGTTGGAGAACCCAAATGCGGCAACAACCACACGAAAAGGTTCTTACTCACTTCCCCAAGCTAGGAAATTGATATTTAGCAGGAATAATGGTGGGAAGATGGCTCAAGGACCAAGCAACAACTTCGAGGAATGAAAAGGCAAAGGGAAGTTTCTATGCTCAAGTAATGACTTTTAAAGTTGAAATCAAGTATTTAGGGCTTAGGGCACAATCACCATGCAAATAACGATTCAAAAAATCACATTTTTGCAACAGTAGTCTTTATACGCGTATAAAGACTCACTGCCAATTTCACAAGGAGTTCATCACAAACTAATTCATATTGCCATAGTACATACTCTAACATAGGACCTACCAAGTTTGACTGGGTTTGGAGCTAGTTGGAGCATCTAATGCCAAAAAAACGCAAGGTTTAGGCCTAAACTCAAACTATAACCGAAACACTAACAAACTTGCTCCAAATCCAACCAAACTTGATCCAGGCACTATACAATGCATCAGCAGCAAAATACATTGAAAACATTTTTAAAAATCGAGATGTAGTCTTTATACGCGTATAATGACTTCATCTTCTTATGGAGGTCAAACTCATCAATTTTTGTTTTCATCTTATCCAATATCATGAATACATGCCAAATATCCAATTTGGACCAATTTGAACAAGTTTATGACTAGTGGGATCAAAAAGAGTGAAAAAAGAATGCCAAAACCACAGATTGAACCTCAGCCTCAGTGACAAACCTCAAAAGTCAAATTTGGAATGATCAAAGGGCTAACCATGCCATGGGGACCTCACAGATCAAGTTCAGCCTCATTTTGACCATCTAGACTTTATACGCGTATAAAGACTACAGAGGCAATTTTGAAGGAGTTGTTAACATTTTTCACATTTCAGGGTTGTAACACAACTGTTATAGCTCAGAACCCAAGTTCTACCACATTCAATAGCCTCATGACCACTCAAACCCCAATCACAAGGGTCAACACACTAGATCTCAAATTCATGGTTTAAAGCAGCTGATGTCTAACCCAAATCAGGTTTTGGTGCAAAGGGAGTGTAAGCCTAGCCAAAGTCTATCCATGGTATCAAATTAGATGAAATTTGCCAACTTAGACTTTATACGCGTATAATGTCTCTCATGCCAAATTTGACATCCAATCTCAAGCTTCACTTATCCCAAGCCTTTGCTCCTATCTGAGAGGAATTCCCACCAAGTTTCATCCTCAGAAATCCTCTTAATGATTGTCATTCAACAGAAAACCCACAAAAAGCCTGAAATCAGAAAAAGGGTCAAAACTTGTTCAAATGACATCCAAATTGGAATCCGGGCCTATAAATGTGACCTACCAGCCAAGGGCTATGCACACATTCAAAATCACCACCATCTGTTCACATAGACTTTATACGCGTATAAAGTCTCATTGCACTATTCTGAGCATGATTTGCACTTTTCACAACATGCATAGCACCCCTAGGCCCTAAATAGCTAGTGTTTCAATTTTGAAGTTATATGGATGCAAGAAGCTGATATTATGCCAGATTTTAACAGGCTCACTAACTTTGACATTCTGAGTACACCAGGATCAATGGAGTCAAGCCGATCACTGGCAAAAAAGAAAAGGATGTCCCTGAAGGACATCATTGCAAAGACCGAGCCGCACACCATACCTTGAGAATCACTAAAGCCTGCAAAATCATGGATAGATGACGGAACACTTGAGGATGAAGGGATCTCAATATACCAAGGCACTTTCAGAGATCCTCAAGGGAACACAGTTGATATCCCTATGAACCCAAGAGAAATCATTGATTATGCAAACAAAGAAGCTCTGCTAACTCAGCTGGAAAGGGCAGACTTGCACAAT
Source organism: Adiantum capillus-veneris (assembly GCF_014529385.1). NCBI lineage: Eukaryota > Viridiplantae > Streptophyta > Polypodiopsida > Polypodiales > Pteridaceae > Adiantum > Adiantum capillus-veneris. Next base: position 78,035,574 of record NC_140946.1, read on the forward strand.
TTCTTCCCTGCGGAGCCAGCAGGTGTGGATCTACAAAGAGTTTATGAGCTCACAAGCACAATTCAGAAGGATGGCAAGGCTGTGATCACCGACTTGGACAACCAAAAAGTCGAGGTGATGATTACACCACAGGTGATAGCAGATGCCCTAAGTATGGGCAATGAAGGGAATTCTGTCAGGGAAAGAAGAGAAACTTTAGAAGTTTATCCCCAAAAGAAGAAGCCAAATCAGACCTGGGAAGACATGATGGACTCAAGAGCAGCCAGAATCTGCAAGATGTACAATCAGTATTTCCATTTATGCAGCAAAAGACCTCAGAAATATACGGCACCACCACATGCCATTGCCACGACAGTGACATGGGCCATCCGAAGCAATGTGCCTAAAGCGGTAAACTATGCACAGTATTTGCATGAACAAATAGTACAAATGGGGACAGAGAAGCCAAGATACATCGGCAAGGAAGAGGTCTTAACCAAGATAGCATACGAAGCCATTGGAGTCAGAGGAAAATGGCATGCAACCCCATCACAGAATGAGTGGTTGAGAGAGGAGGAGGATGTAGAGGAAGAGCCACCTGTAGCACCACCCATCAGATTGCGACCAGATTTCGAAAGAGATTAGAAACAATACATGAAGAGGAAGCAGAACAACCTCCACGAAAGAAAGGCAAAGCAATTATAACCAAGGAGCCAAAGCCCAAGGAGACCACTAGCCAAAAAGCGGCAAGAATAGAACGGCTAATTGACCAATTTAGAGCCAAAAGAGCCTTGAAGGGAGATTTTGAAGAATACTGGGTGCCAGATCCAACAAGAGTCGGGGGCAGCTCATCCCGACCACTCGAAGATCAATTTGATCATTATATTAAAGCATATGAAGAGTCGGAAAGAGTGATAGAGCAACAATCTCTAGAGCCTTTCACTTCAGATGAAGTGGAGGACATAAAGAAGAGATTGAAGGAAACACCTGCTGAAGCAAAAGATGCCCAAGAAGAAAAGAAGGAAAGTGGGAAATCACCCTCTCCAAGGCCACTCTCTCCTTTACCCAGCCCTCAACCTTCAATCACCCCTCCAAAGAGCTCACCAAAAGAGAAGGGAGAGGTGCAGACACCACCAAAGGATAAGGAGGAAGAAGACAGATGCACTTTTCAAGACCTACTCAATGTAGGATACTCAGAAGAAGAAGCGGACGAGGGAGTGTACGAAGTGCCACACCCACCATGGAAGGAAAAGACTGAAGAAAAGCCTCCAGCACAAGCTGCGGAAAGAGCACAGGGGGATAGAAAAGCACGAGAAGAATCTCAAGAGCAACAAGAGAAACCTGAAGTGCCGGGAATGGAACAGATTCCCCAACACTACATTTGGAAACCCTTGGAGCGCCCGTATAGGCCTCCTCCATCAAGGGTGATGCTGAGCATGGGGTACCAAGTTCCATTTTCTAGGCCAATTGATCGGCCTACTAGACAGAACATACTGCAAGATAATGAGAAAGATGTAAGAGACGCGCACCAACTTCTGGACAGAATCAGGACGCGATCTCTTACACTAGCTGAGGAAAACAGTATGCTCAGAACAAGTGAAGCGAACATGCAAGATGAATATGATCATCTCTTTAAAGACCTTCAAGATTTAAAACTAAGAGCAGATGATGCAGAGCATGAACTTGAAGATGTATCTAGAATTTTGAAAGAAGCTTAAGCAGAACGAGATGGACTAACACTTCAGATGGAAGAGGCCTCCAATGAGGTCCGAAGTGTCACATTTGAAAGAAAAGGTGGAAGATGAGTTAGAAGCCGCCAAAGATGAGATCATGGAGCTGAAAGCCAGATTGGAACTTCAAGACACAACAATCCAAAGGCTATGGACAACTCCAAGGGCAGCGAGAGGCCGATCGAAAGACAGTAGTAGAGAAGTGCAGGCCCTCGAAGAGCAAATCAAAGGACTACAGCATTCTCTTAAGTCTGAGCAACGACAAAGGACTCTTTTAGCTAAAGATTTTGTAAGAGAAGAAGAGAAGATAAAAGCCAACAACGAGCAGTTAAGCCAACAACTCGCGGAGCTTCAAGAATTGATGGTCGAAAATGCAACTACAGCTACTCAAAGGGAAGTAGATGTACAAAGACAGCTGCAAGAGCTCCAAGCAGGACCGAGCATGGGGGAGAAAGAGGTGAGTGCTCAGACAGTGCACATGAAAATACCAGAAGGGGATGAAGACCCTAAGCCTATTGAGGAAGAGATGCAACAGAAAGAGAAAAGGAACAGGCTCTAACAGCTGAAGAGGAGGCCCGATTGCAACATCTGATAGAACAAACTACAGCGGAAGATCACAAAGCTGCCATAGAATGGGAAAAAAGAATTATCCACTCATTGGGTGCTCAAGGGATCACCACATCAGTCTTAAGAGAAGAGTGGATGCAGCCAACACTTCCATATCCTCTTTTAAAATACGAAGTTGAAGCAACCAAAAAGAGAATTCAAGCCAAAGGAACAGTAGCCATATACGAAGGAGATCTACAAAGCAATGCAGATGTGAAAAGAATTGTAGATTCTCAACCCAAATGGAGAAAAGCCTGGCTCATCAAATATCCGGCATATTTAAAGAATTTGGTGGAATCACCTACGGCTATAAGGGATGATTGTGCCTACTGCCCAGTGCCACGTGTCAGATCATGGGCCAATCATCTCAAATTATTGAGAACACACGCAACATGGCTAAATTACCCATCATTGCCACCACCTAGTGCAGGAGAGAGAATAAGTACAGCCTATATGGTGAAAACCCTAAAAGGGCTCCATTAGGATATTCACTGGCTCTCTTGACCTAGCGTGCATCATGCTAAGAAAAATATGCAAAACCTTACTGGCCTGTCTTGAAGTGTTCGCGCCCTCCAAAGCTACTGACTCAAGTCTACTATCAACGAGCGACACATTCGCCAAGATGGTCTACGACCTCTCAAAGCAACCATCACCTGAAGTGTTGCATCTACTCTATCAGAGAGTTATGTTTTTGCCGAGCGAACATATGCAGGCATTCAAAGAGGCGTTTTATACAGGATTTTTCACTTACGACAGCAAGATCTTCGGCCCTACTATCACTCTAGGGAATGTAAGATATGAATCCTATCTCAAATTGATAAAGCCACCAGGCTTCCATTAGCAGCGGGCATAAGAGATGGCCCAGGCGGCAAGTCAACCAGACAAAGATCATGTCATGGATGACCTGAACGCGGAAGGGGGGAGTGTTGACCTGCAAATCAACCGCATCCAAAATCCCATTTTTCTTGTACTATTCACACGATGAGCTTAAATGTAATTAATTCTTTAGGCTCCAGATAATTTTCGGAACATATGTCATTGTATTTGCTACTCAACAACACCCCTGATAGGAAGTAGAATTCATTTTGATGAGATGACACCTCCAAGGCTGAGGTATAAAAGCCAATCTTTTGTAAACCTAAGGGGTCTTTTTTTTAATCATTTTTGGGGGTTTATCTGAACGTACGGTGACTGCGTACTGTGTGTGAGAGTGAGAGAGGTCTTCTTCCCTTCCCCTTGCATGCTATGACTACTACATTGTGGAAGTGACTACGCCATCGTGTTAACAACGGCGAGAGCTACGCTTCGACGCCAAGATTGAGCGGTTTCAGTCTCTTCACGAAGAGCTCTTCCGTGAGCTTCCGAGTGAGTTTTCTCTCTATCCGTGTGTCCGTTTTGTGATTGCTTTATGTCATTGAGTTCACGGCAAGTAGAACTACACTTTAGGACTAAACATTTCCACATTCGACAACCTGTAAATTTCGACATGTCTTTATACGCGATTTCTGCACCATATGTTTACGGGTTGTGGAATAGGTTAGAAACTTCAGGGAAGTGTCCTCTAGGTGTGTAGAGTAGGATCCTTGAGTTTCGTGACAAATCGACAATGTTTGACCATGTTTCGGTGAACGAAAGTGTTGTAGGAAAGATTGCAGTTCAGTATGATTAGAGTGCCTTAGGATGATTTCCTTTGGTAGTGATTGTCTAGAGAAGGTCGAATAGTTGAGTGAAAATCAACTATTTATTTCCATGCGCCTGCGGATCAACTCCGTCCTAGGTTGACAACTTGTTGTTGGCTTGGTTCTCATTGTGTTAGCGTCTGCGAGCAGCGTTTCTACACGACAACACGCACTCCATACATAAGGACTTTATCACGAACTTTGATATCTTTGTTCTTTAGATGACAGTCAAACCATTTCTTCCTTCTATCTTTCTCCACAAGTGCATTTTGCACAGTCAATTTTGTTTCTTCATCTAATCTCTCAAGGATATATAAATGCTCAACTAAAGGGTTACCATCCCAACCTTCTTGTGAAGCTACGCACAGGCTAGGAAATACAAACTCCCATGGCATAATTGCTTCTTGGCCATGTACCATTTTGAATGGTGTACAATTAATAGCCACTTTGTAAGAAGTACGATAAGCCCATAGAGTTGAAGTCAGCTTCAAATCCCAATCTGTGCGATGAGCTTCCACCGTTTTGGTCAAGATAGAGATTAAGGTCTTGTTGGTACTCTCATTTTGGCCATTTGCTTGTGGATAATAAGGTGTGGACTTATGGTGAGCTATCATGAAGTTGGTAGTGAGTTCTTTTATCACTCCATTTATAAAATGAGTGACATTTTCACTCACAATCTCAAGGGACAACCAAATCTTGTAATAATGTTCTCAAAGAGAAACTTGGCAGTTGACCTTGCATTAGCCTTACGTGTTGCCCTAGCTTCCGCCCACTTTGTCACATAGTCAGTGGTGGCAACGATAATATATCAAGATTGAGTGTTACAAGCTGCCGAACTAATTGGGCCTACAAAGTTCAAACAGGATGTAAGGGCATCTCATCCTTTTGTTGGAAGATCTTGTAATGTTGGAATTCATCACATCCTTTTGCAAAAAGTGATGCATCCTTGAATAAGGTAGGCCACCAATAGCCTGATTGAAACACCTTTCTAGCAATTAATTCCCCTAAGAAATGTCCTCCGGCTATACCCATGTGGGCTTCTTGCAGTATGTATAAATACTCATCTCACGGGCACAACGTTGTGAGCGGGATGAAAACACACAAAGCGCCTCTATAACGACCTGACACACACTCTTGGAATGATACACACACACACTATGGGGCACCACTCGGCTTAGACAACACACCTGGCCGAGACAGGGAACACACCTCTGGAGTGAGAGGAGAGAGACTATCCACTTGCCCACTCCACACAGACACACACACACACACACACACTCTCAAAAAACTCAGCTCAACAGAGAAGAATTTCTGATGTTTAGATACAAATGAGCTTGGGCCAACACCAATGGGGCAAACAGCTCACACAATATGGGTAAAAGATACCAGATACAATCACAAACTGGAGCAGAAACTTCGCTCATAGGAGAAACTTACACAGAAAAAGAGCAGGAAAAGAGTGAGGAATTTGGCAAAATGGACAGCGCCATCGCGTCCGGAACGGCCCAAAACCCCAGTCTACAATGTCAAAGTGCTCAAATCCGACATCGGATGAGCAGTTTACGGCCAAAACAGGCTCCAAAAACCCAAAAAACACACCTGCGGCTGTTCCTCCTCTCTTCTCCACGTTTTTGCTGGTCTTCTCTCAGTTTTTTCAGTTCCCAAACTTAGATTTTTTAGTTGGGCACCCTTGGCCTTTTAGATGACCTCAAACGGACCCCGAACAGGCCAAAAACTGACCTCGCAGTGCATAGTTGTCACCTTTTTGCATCATTCGCACACCTGGCACTCAGCTTTTTTCCAATAATGCACCTCGCCACCACGTGAAGTGGCCCCAAAAAAAGGTCCTCATGATGACCTTTCTGCATAATTCTCACAAGCAAACACCCACGTTGTGTCCGTCCTCATCTGCGTGCAAATATTGACCTCGTTCGCCCTCCTGACGCCACTAGATGCCATCTGACGCACCTGCTGACCTCACGTCGTCGGCCCGCGGATAGCTTCCTCGAGAAGTTTTACGCGCTACCAACTCCTCCTTATTGTAGAAAAACACAATGGTACTAGTAACGATGAAAATCGATGCACTATGTACATGGTGTCCTACCTGTACACATGTGGGCCCCACGTAACCACCTGGCTCTGGAAAATGGGCAATACTTTATTTGATGCACCATGCATGGGTATGTACATATGCGCAATCCATTGCTCCAAAAAACTCCTGACATAATTTGCCCACCCCCTAGCCTGCTAGAGCATTCATGCTCAGCAGCAACAACACTAGTAGATGCTCATTCCACCTGGATCCCACACAAAAACAGTTGGCATTCCTTGCATCAAAAGCTTAATCAAACTTTGACCTGGTTCCGAAGGAAAACCTATAGAGATGCCATTTATCAACCTCCCATCAAGAAAATCATCAATTACTTTGGCATAGACTTGCATGTGCAAATATATCTCCTTCTCCATAGCTGAGAGGTCTCCACTGATCATTTGTGTCATCAATTCCCGCTTCTTTGAAAACTCAACTTTGGTTTGCATCAGCCCTTCAATCACTTCATAAGGCCCTTCACTTTCATCCTCATTCGCAAATGAAACTAAACCATCCTCCTGGATTTCTTTGTCCATAAAAAGAAATGAAACATCAGCATCCTCATCACTGCTGGTAGTACTATCACTGTCCTCATCAATCACTGTGGAATAGTCTTCATCACTAGACTCATCCTCACCTTCATAAAGCTCCTCTAATCGTTTCCTTGTGTCCATATTATAAAGCTTCTTGGTACCTGTGTTTCCATAGAGGCTAATCGTACCATGTCGCCAATCTTGAACAGCTCCCACTGCACGTAACCATGGTCTGCCCAGTATAATAGGATATGCTCCCAACCCTGCTGGCATCACATGAAAATCAACCACTGCCTTTGCATCATATGCCTCCACTTCTAATCTCTTTACAACACCTAAGCATTTTACTTTTTGATGGTTTGCCAATCTGATCCGAAAACCTGACACCCCAGCCACTGTGAGACCCATCTTCTCAACGCATGAGTGTGTTATGACGCATATTTGGGCTCCGCCATCCACATAACCTTGTCCCAAATTTTTCCTTTTATGCCACACATCTACTATTGGACAAATGTCTGGTAGCTCATCCATTGCCAACACCTTTGCTGAACCTCTCTCTGGCTCTTTCTCCATTGGGTTAACCATCCTCTTCCACTGTCGCTTTAGCTTAGGCACCATCTCTATAAGCTGCCCAAAAGTAACATCTGCCTTCCTGCTCGTCAGATCCTCCTTTAAGTCATAGCTTAATTGCCCATCCCCTAGTGGAAAATCTGAAACATGAAACTTTCGACGAGCTCTCCTTTTCCTCTTGGCCTTGACATCCTCGCCTTCATGGCTCTTTCCTTTCTTCTTACTAGGACCTGGGGCACTTCTTCCTTCCTTATCCTCTGTGGTCCTCTTCCCAATAGGCATCACTAATGTATCCTCTAGCTTTGATGCCTTCTCCAAGGTGACTACACTTAGCACTTTTGTCTTCCCTTTTTCCTCCTGGGTCAGTCCACTGGTTCCTTCGTCTCCCTTAATTTCGATGCCATAATCATTTGACCTAGTTAGCACCTGTCTTGGCAATGGATACATGTCTCCCCCCATCCTTGGTGGCTTATCACATTGCGGGCTGATGTGACCCAACTCTCCACAATTATAACATGTGGGCGTCTGCCTCCAAAACCTACTATTACTTTGTCCAGCACCATTCCTAGGTCTTTCTTCACCTCCTGGCTGATTTGCAAACCGCCCTCGACCTCGATTATTTCCCACTTGACCTAGCATGTTTAGACTGAGATTCTTCATCAGATCAACCACTTGCCTCATGTCTTGCCTTAGGCCATCATCTTGCACTGCTGTAGTGACCACTGCTGGCATAACCTGAGTAGTAACAGGAACCATTGGTTCATGATGAACCCCTGACATACGACCTTGTAAAGAGTCCATAGGCTGAAATTCAGCTCTCATGGGCAAAGACTCCACCCCTAACTGGCTCATTTTCCTCAGCTTCCACTCTTTGTTCCTTGCTACCTCTAGTGCATCTTCATATGTCCTAGGCTTCTTTAGCTCCACTCTCCAACGTATATTCTCCCAAAGACCAGCCAAGAACATGTCCTTCTTCATCATGTCAGGCGGGGGTACCTGTGGTGCTAAAGCCTTGCACATTCGCTCCCATGCCAATGAAAACTTACGTATGTACGCATCTACTGGCTCACCTTCCTTTTGCACCAAAGCCTGTACTTCTTGCCACACCTTGTCAGGATCTTCTATCTTCGCAAACTCCACTTCCAACCCATGTCGTAGATTGTCCCAACTCAACCTTACAGGTGGATCAGCCACACGCAACTCCTCTTCAAATGCTTTAGACCAAACTTGTGCATCACTCTTCAAACAAATTTGGAGAAGGCGTAACATTTGCGTAGGGTCATGAATCTGGTTGCTAATGCAGGCAACCTCCATCTTTTCCAAAAAGTCCTCCACATCTTCATCACTTCTTCCATGAAACTCCGGATAAGAGAAAGCCATGGCTAGAGAACCCCTTCGAACACACGTGCAAGAACCCAAAACTTTTCACTACCCAATCCCCAGAAACTTCAATGGAGCTCAGCTTTAGATGAGAACAAACACATGCACATCAAATGAGTTTTCATAGTTGATCATTGGAATTACCACAGGCAAAGGACATTCCAAGATCTCTCTCAATCTTCTTGGCCCAAACATAAAGACTATGCGCTGTTGGAAAAAGATCTTCCTGGACACATGAACATTAATCTGAATTCTTTGAGTTAAATGAAAAGGAGTGAACTGAGGGCCATTTTGATCATCCATTAAAGCCAACCATGAAGCTCCCAAGAAGGCACACCCGACTCAACCTCTGATTTTGCCAAAATTTCAGCAACATAACAGCATAAATGGCTCAAAATACCAAAAAACCAGCCATCATAACTTGGGAAAATTTCGACAGAGTTTCCCCAGAAGTAGAGCAGTAGGATCCCAAAATTTAGACTGTCTATGTACGCATAAACTGTCAACAATAGAACCCGAGCATCAAGTAGGACTCACTAGTACATAGCCTATGGCGAGGTCACGAAAAGGGTGCTCCAGCTACCTGTATCACCGAAAGGATCTCCACATTTGAGAATCCCCCAGCTCAATAAAAACCTCACGCTATCGACCCTCACACGGAAGCTAATGCAAATCGCATATAGTCAAGTCTCAGAAATGACTATCTTCCAGACCAAGTCTCAGAAATGGCTGGGACTGCCAAATACAACCATGTTTGGCTCCACAAATGCGTACAATGGCAGTTTCCACAAGTAACGTACAATCCAGCAGACAATGCGCTCAAATAGGCGCCAAGTGATGCATTCCCACAACAACTGCAAGTGACATCACTGCTAGTATATCACTGTACTCCAACTACCTGTACCTGTGTGAATCACCTGTACATGTACCTGTCCCTGTAACCTGTAACCTGTAATCTGCAACCTGTAATCTGAAATCCCGAAGCTCGAAGCTCGAAGCTCGAAGCAGAAGGTACTCGAAGAAGATCCTCCGTGGGGGCGCCAAAAGAATGTGAGCGGGATGAAAACACACAAAGCGCCTCTATAACGACCCAACACACACTCTTGGAATGATACACACACACACTATGGGGCACCACTCGGCTTAGACAACACACCTGGCCGAGACAGGGAACACACCTCTGGAGTGAGAGGAGAGAGACTATCCACTTGCCCACTCCACACAGACACACACACACACACACACACACACACACTCAAAAAACTCAGCTCAACAGAGAAGAATTTCTGATGTTTAGATACAAATGAGCTTGGGCCAACACCAATGGGGCAAACAGCTCACACAATATGGGTAAAAGATACCAGATACAATCACAAACTGGAGCAGAAACTTCGCTCATAGGAGAAACTTACACAGAAAAACAGCAAGAAAAGAGTGAGGAATTTGGCAAAATGGACAGCGCCATCACGTCCGGAACGGCCCAAAACCCCAGTCTACAATGTCAAAGTGCTCAAATCCGACATCGGATGAGCAGTTTACGGCCAAAACAGGCTCCAAAAACCCAAAAAACACACCTGCGGCTGTTCCTCCTCTCTTCTCCACGTTTTTGCTGGTCTTCTCTCAGTTTTTTCAGTTCCCACACTTAGATTTTTTAGTTGGGCACCCTTGGCCTTTTAGATGACCTCAAACGGACCCCGAACAGGCCAAAAACTGACCTCGCAGTGCATAGTTGTCACCTTTTTGCATCATTCGCACACCTGGCACTCAGCTTTTTTCCAATAATGCACCTCGCCACCACGTGAAGTGGCCCCAAAAAAAGGTCCTCATGATGACCTTTCTGCATAATTCTCACAAGCAAACACCCACGTTGTGTCCGTCCTCATCTGCGTGCAAATATTGACCTCGTTCGCCCTCCTGACGCCACTAGATGCCATCTGACGCACCTGCTGACCTCACGTCGTCGGCCCGCGGATAGCTTCCTCGAGAAGTTTTACGCGCTACCAACTCCTCCTTATTGTAGAAAAACACAATGGTACTAGTAACGATGAAAATCGATGCACTATGTACATGGTGTCCTACCTGTACACATGTGGGCCCCACGTAACCACCTGGCTCTGGAAAATGGGCAATACTTTATTTGATGCACCATGCATGGGTATGTACATATGCGCAATCCATTGCTCCAAAAAACTCCTGACAACGTCTAAGAATATCGTCCTTCCCTAGCCTGTAGAGAGTTCCTCTAATGAGAGAATAAGGTTCACATTCTTTAAACAGATTTTGAGCTATGTCATTACGAAGCTCTTTGGGTGGAAAACCATTAACTAGAAAGTTCACAATCTTCTCACTCCATTCAGGCATGGTCTCGACTAGAAATAAGGAAGTATCTGGCAATTCATCATCAACTCTAGTAGGGGCTTCACCATTGGGTATGTGAGACAAATGATCTGCCATGAAATGTCTTTTACCAGGTCTCACCACAATGGTAAAATCAAACTGAAGAAGAATTAACAACCATCGTGTAATTCTTCCCATGGAACAAGGTTTATTTACTAGATACAACAAGGCTTGATGATCAACATAGAAAACAAACTTGTTGGCCACAAGGTAGTAGCGAAATTTCTTCACTGTGTAAATCATACCTAAACCTTCCCACTCTATAGTGGTGTAGTTTCTCTCGGCATCATTCAATTGACGACATGCAAAGCTAATGGGGTAGTCCAATTTATGTTCTCTTGGTTAAGCTAGAACACACCCAATAGCAAAGTTCGATGCATCAATATGCACACGAAAAATTACATTCCAATCGGGTACTCATAGAATAGGAGTGCTTGTCAAGGTCTTTTTCAATGATGCATAAGCATGGTCACAGTCCACGGTCCAGTGGAACTCAATAAGAAGCTTGTACAAAGGACGAGCTATCTCGGCAAAGTTTAATAAACCGTCGATAATAACCAACATGGCCCATAAACCTTTGAACTCCTTTATAGTTCATAGGCGATGGCAATTTAGCAATGGCTTTAATTTTTCGCTCATCTGAGGAAATCCCATTTTTGGACACTATATGTCCTAAAATGACTCCATGTTTAACCCAAAATTGGCATTTGAAAGGGTTTAAGGAGATGAGATACAATCTGCACTTCTCAAACACTTTTCATAAACATGGTAGGTGTTTTTTCCAAGAGGAATAAACACAAAGATCATCTAAGAAAGCTTCACAAAACTCCCTCAAATATTCTCTAAAAGCAGTGTTTATTAATCTTTGAAAGGCAGCAGGGGCATTGGTTAAGCCAAAAGCCATAACACAAAATGTGAACACTCCAAATTCGGTTATAAAGGTTGTGTTAGCTTGGACCTCTAGCGCAATTGTGACTTGATTGTAGCCAGAGTACCCATCTAAAAAGCTATAAGCTTCTTTGCCTGCAACTCTTTCAAGCACATGTTCTGAATATAGCAAGGGGTAATGATCCCTCCTAGTGGCAGCATTGACCTTCTTGAGATCCACGCACACTCTGAGTTTCCCATTCTTTTTTGGCACAATCACTATCGGAGACACCCATTCTGAGTGCTCAATAGGCTATATGAATCCGCATTTCACAAGCTTTTCAATCTCTTCTTGAACAAGTTTTGCATACTTAGGATTCATTGGGTAGGGTCATTGTTGAACCGGTTTAGCCATGCTATTCGTGGGGATTGTGTTGCACCACGGAAGGTGGAACACCTTTCATATCATGATATGTCCAAGCAAATATATCCCTGGATTCCTTGAGAAGTTCTTTAAGTACATACTCCTCAGTATCTGTCAGATCTTGGGCAATGAAGACAAGTTTGGACTCCTCAACTGAGTCTGCTAACTCTATTTACCTAACTATTGCTAGACCATCATAGACTCTATTGCTTCCATCAATAGATTTTCTTTGAGCCTTAGTATACACAACCTTACGCTCCTCCGTGGTGTAGGATTTGAAGTGATCAGGTGCAGGGTGTAAGTCTGTGGGGTCTTGTTGTTTTGTGGACTGTGATTTCACTTTCGGTTCCTTTTGTTGTTGAGCTAACTCTCAATTTTGTCCTCTCCTTATGGTACGGCTCTACTTTGGCTTCTCTGTAGCCTCTAATTGTGCGATGTCAATGGGTTGTGGACTACACCACATAACGCTTTGAAGGTATTCACCCCAATTATCTACCAACTTCCAATGAGCATCACATGCCCCTATATAATTAAGCCATTCTACGGTAGATTTCTTTTCATTTATTCTAGCACTCACAGCTCCTTGATATCGTCATCTCTTATATCTCTTACTCTTCTTGTCTAATTTTTTATTACGGCCAATCTCTAGTGAAGAGTCACTAGATAAATCGCTACTTGTGTCTTCTACTCCTTGGGATAGATTGTCATCTAGAGTACCATTGGGCCCTGAATGGTTTGTCCCCACATTTTCACTAAGATTTAACTCAGATTCTTTGTCCTCAAAGTCAATTTCAATTGATGATTCTGACCCCGAATCGTGTGGGCTATAGTCTTGTGGGACGCTACAGGTTCCAATGCCAGTCAAACCTTCATCTTGTAGGTCATCAGAAGCTATATGCATTGCTTCTATCATATTTAAGGGTACAAGTGATGGCATTTCATCCCCCTCAGGTGTTACCTAGGTCGTCCCCCTATTTCCCCAAGTGTCTATGGTTGCTGCTAACTGGACCCAATCCACATTGTCAGACTCAGTCATCCCAGGTAGAACATCCAATAAGGAGAATCTTCCCCAACATCAGTGTCCATTTTACATGTGTAACAATACTGCAATGGGGCCGAGTAAACTATGGTGTCAGATCTATGATCAATTATAAATTTGTTTCCTAAAGGATAGGACGTCCTAAGATCATCTCAGATGCCATAGTGTGCTTGGAGAAATCCATAATAATGTAGGTATTTCTTATTTTATTTCCAAAGACCTTGATCTTGAAATCCTCTAGCATCCCAATGGGTTTAATAGTAGACCCATTGGCCATCTTTACTACTATGGTTGTGGTCCCAAGGTGAGGTCTTTCCATAGTTTCCCAGCAATTTTTAGTCACAATGCTAACCCCAGTGCCACCATCAAGTATTCCCATCACAGTTAATCCCTTGGTAGTGATTGGTATGGTTGCATTGGATTCATCGCCCTCAAAGTATTGCCCCAACTTGTTAACATGTATTTCTACAATAGGTTTAGCAAACTGGTAGCTACAAATATAAGCCTGGTGGATACCTTTATGGGGACTAGCAAGGAGGTTGACAACAAACTCTACCAATCCACGACCATGGAAAATTGGCAGCTACCACTATAAGAATGGTAGCTACCACGACTAATACTAGAATACTCTTGCTTCCTCAACACTAGTGGTAGGTACTAGGCTGACCATGCTAGCCACCAGTCTGCTAGTGCTCACTACCATGGAAGAATTGTAGCTAAAATTGTAAAAAAATTACACTACTATCTATCAATGTCATAGTGGTAACTACCTCTCCTAGGATTACCATGCACTAGTTATGAGACTAGTAGGTACAAGGTTGATAGTGGTAGCTACTAGTCTACCAAGATCACCAGGGAAAATTGGTAGCAAGCACTAGTTATGAGACTAGTAGCTACAAGGTTGATAATGGTAGCTACCAATCTACCAAGATCACCATGGAAAATTGGTAGCAAGCATATCAAACTAGTGGCTACCTTTACTGAGGATAGCATGGAAGCTACCATTGTCTGAGAGTGGTGATTAAAAGGATCAAAGTGGTAGCTACCAGTCGTGGTACCAATCCTTGAGAGAGGGAGCACGTAGAGTTAGCTACATATCTGACATTGGTAGTTACCAATCCTGAAGTAATATGCACCAACCAATAAACTATTATTTAGCTACCAGAGTCAATTGAAGGACAATCAAAGCGGTTTCATAACAATGAAAATAAAAAATTTATTCCTCAAGAAGTCAAAACAAACCTGAGGTTTCTCAAGAAGAGGCAATAGGTGTTTCTTGAACACTTTCCGTGCAGTACGCTTTTGACACACATCCTTCTTGTTGGGTGATACGTGTGTATTGTTAGTCCAAAATGTCACAATTATGGCCTTCACTTCCTCTATAGCTACATTGTTTGTGTATGGTTGGTGCTCGCACAAATGCAATGGCAGTTGTGTATGATTATGTTTCAATCAGTATCTAGCTACATAAAAGTTCCTTCGATGTAAACCGAGAAGCCTCACTGCAGATGACATATTTGGTTTCATGCTGGTTGAACTCATAACAATCATGATACTCGCCCATTTAATAAACAACTCTTTCAAGATTTTTAATCTCTTCATTGCCTTGAGAGTGTTGTGCATTCCACTTATCAAAACCTTCTGCTAATGGAAACCTCAGCTCTTGTAGATTGAATCTTTGGGCCTCTCAATGCTTGATGTTTCAAAATGTTGTTGATGATTTCCCCTTTCAAGACCCTCTATGCGACGTTTGAAAAACTTGATCACCTATGTAGTAATTTTGTGGCGATTAAATTCATTGATATTGACTTGATTAATTCTAGCTTCCATTTCTTTGACTCTCTCATAACATACACGCTTTTGGTTTAGTTCATACTCCATGATTACACTTTCTTTGTATGAGTTGCTCTTCAGTGAACCATAACAAAGGCATGTGCTCACAATTGAGTTTATAACATCCTCAATTGGAACGACCGATAGCATCGTGCAAGCCTTTGAGAGGTGGAAGACAAAGTATCCTATCCAAAGTTTCTGGAAAAGAAACACCTCTAGAGACATTGGCATGTGTGCCTTTGAGAGGTGGAAGACAAAGTATCCTATCCAAAGTTTCTGGAAAAGAAACACCTCTAGAGACATTGGCATGTGTGAGTGTGTGTGTGTGTGTGTGTGTGTGTGTGTGTGTGTGTGTGTGTGTGTGTGTGTGTGTGTGTGTGTGTGTGTGTGTGTGTGTGTGTGTGTGTGAGAGAGAGAGAGAGAGAGAGAGAGAGGAAAAAGGTTGTAACGGCCTTGGATCGTGGTGGGCACCACTCAATTTTGAAAATTCTATTAATTATTGAAGTCTCACAAAAGTTTCCCTTCAGCTTTGAATTTGAGAGGTAGCTACCACCTTGCTAATGGTGTCCGGGACACAGGTACTAAGTCCACCTATTCATGCATATACCCATACACATCCATCTATCTCCTAAAACACATGCCAAATAATAAACCACATGCAAGACAATGATTTTAGGAATCCCTTAGAATCACAAAGGGTATACAAGATCATAATATCCCTCCCACCAAGGATAGCATCTATCCAAAGTTGCTGAATAGAGATATTAACTAGCTTGTGAGTGCTCAAAGGTGGAAAGGAGGTCAAGAAAATCTCAAATGAATCCTTTATGCATCCAATGGGTGGTTTCTTGTGTGTGACCTTATGAAATTCAAAAGGTGTCTACTATACACTTTGTCGATGCATGTAGTGGTGGTTTAATCATCAAGTATCTTTTCAAGTAGCAATTGTTCTTCTTTGTCTATAAGGATGGGTGGGTCTTCATAAATTGGATGTGATAGTAGGGGTTTGTCAAAGGGTCTCAAAAGGCTTATGTGAAAAGAATTTTGTTTCTATCAGTAGGAGGGAAAATCTAGGCTAAAATGACTTTTGAAATACAAAGTGGTCCATAATAGCAAGAAGCAAGTTTAACGTTGTTGGGAAACAAGCAAACTGAAACACCTCTATAGTGATGTCACCCAAGAGCATTGAAAGAGAACTACAAGACACTAAAATCTTTGCAAAATCCTTTTGAAACACCACAAGTCCAATAGGAGTAGACCCTTGGGAATTTACTAGCCGTCGCCCACCCAAGAGACTATGTCACATAGGAGCAAAACCCTGTCAAAGCACGGATTTACAGCACACTCCGACCAATGCATATGAAGACAAGATCCTCTCCTTCACAATCAAACATCACAAACCCTCAACTTCAACATCAATTCCACAATTGATAGATACATGCCCTCCGAATCTATCTATATGCAAATTTCCACCAGGCTGCCATAGTCGTAACCCTGCGGAGAACTAGTCATAACCTGAAGAGCACAACTCCAACTGGGGCACTTTAAAACTTGGAAAAAAGATTGAAAAATGACTGGCAAGAAAGATGAAGATGACCAAAATTGATTCCATATTCCTCCATGAGCAAAACTGACGCGAACAGAAAGCTGTCCCAACGCGACTACACGTAGAGAAGGCTAGTCGGGGCAAAAAAACTGCATCCAAGAGCACCAAGGAGACACAACGAGCTAAAACCTAAAAATTTATAATCTTTGGCTGAACTTTTTTAAGTTTGTACATGAGTTTAAGTTATATACAAGGCTCACTTCAAAAAACTCACTCACGGGCACTTACAGTAGCCCGACAGTTGTCACTAGACTAGCGACTTGCAGTGCATGTACATGTGCTTGCTAAAGAAAGCTAAAAACCCACAAAAAGAAAGCCCACACACCCTTTTGACATCGGTCTTCATGTCCTTATGTACAAATTTACCAAAAACGGGGTGTCAGAAATGCGCCCAACATAGTTTGCCACACCCCATCCTTCTAGATCATTCATGATCAGTAGCACAAAAGAGATCCTGTAAACCACATGAGAGAGTCTTCACTTCATCTTCATCATTAGCCACACGATCAGTAAATTCTTCAAAAGAAGGCTCATCCTCAATCACAGTCATCAACCTTGCAATATACTTCTTCAACCTGTAGCCATTCACACGTGCTTTATGCGGGGTACCATCCAAGTCAGCAAGGTGATATGTGCCATTTGGAAACCTGTTTAAGACCAAGAAAGGACCTTGCCACTTGATTTGAAATTTCTTTTGAAAAGTGTTGTCAAGCTTACTATTGTAACGAAGCACCATGTCACCCTTCTTGATGTCCTTGTCCTTTACCTTCTCATATGCCTTTGCTTGATTCTTCTTCAAGACCTACTCATAATGCTCAAAAGCCTACACATTGCAAATATAAAAGCCTTTTCTTTAATGCATCATTGGGCTCTTCTTCAAGCTTTAGCATTATCTTTAAGGCTGGTATCTCCACCTCAATAGGAAGTAAAGCCTCTTTGCCAAAAACTAGATGGAAGGGAGAAAAACTAGTACCTGATTTGATGGCAGTCCTGTAATCCCATAGAGCACAAGGTAGCTCTAAATCCCAAGTCTTCACATTGTTTCTTGTCATCTTTGTAAGCATCCTTATAATCTCTCCATTAAACCTTTCATTCATGCCATTGCATTGGGGATAATATGGAGTAGTAAACCTGCTATGCACATGAAGCTTTTCACATAGATAGTCCTCCAACTCTCCCCTGAAACCTGGACCCTTGTCAGAAAGTAACTCCAATGGCATGCCAAATTTGCAGCAAATATCTTCATATATAAATAAGGAAACATCTTTACTCGTGATGTGCTTAACAGCTTTGGCTTCGGCCCACCTGGATAGATAGTGAACAGTAGTAAGTATGTAACATTTGCCTCTAGCTATCATAGGTAGAGGACCTATTGCATCAATACCCCACTTCTCAAACACTTCATAAGCCACAATGGTGCCTCTAATTTTTGATTTGAGAACCCTATTTGCCATGCTTTGACACTCTTTACAAGATTTGCACCAATGATGAACATCACGTTGAGCACTTGGCCACACATAACCCTCCTACAAGACTTTATGCAAAGTGATCTTTGAAGCAAAGTGACCACCACAAGAACCCTCATGATTCTCCTCTAAAATTTTGTAAATTTCCGCTTTCCAAGGCACTTTTCTCATCACAAGATCAGCCCCCTTCATATACAAGGCATCACCAAGTAGCACATACCTTTTGGCACGACGTAGGAAGGCGTACTTTTTTGGCTTCTCCAACTCTGATGGAAGCATACCTGTTTGTAGAAACTCTTCTTCCCTCTCTAAAGCTTCCCTTCCCAAATAAAGAGGAGAATCAGCCCTTATCACATACAATTGCCCAATTGAAGCTTGCGCTGAACCATGTGCTTCTTCATTTTGAGACCTGTCCACATGCCTTAAACTCCAAGCTTCAAAATGCTTAAGCAGATTCTTCACTTGAAAACACATATTTTTCAGCCTTGGATTCTTACTTTGCCACACCCCAAGTACTTGCTTAACCACCAAAAGAGCATCACCTCTTACCCTCACACGACGGATGCCAAGCTCAAGGCAAAGGTTGAGACCTTTCTCCAAAGTAGCATACTCAGCTTCATTGTTGCTTTGTGCGGTAAGCTTCAAGCTCCTTTTAGTTATCAAAGCACCTTGAGGATCATAGATTACCACACCTCCTAAAGCTTCACCATGCGCTTTCCTGTAAGAGCCATCAAAAAACAATAGATAGACATTGTCTATGTCAGGAGCTTCCATGTGTTGCTTCTTCACTGCATCCTCCTTAAGAAGAAGAGGGATTTCCTTATAGATAAGCAAATCATCCAATGTAGCCCTTGTACTCTCCTCAACAAGAAAAGAGAATTGGAATTCATGTAGCTCCACAATCCACTTCATGAGCCTCTTTGACAAAGTAGGGCTATTCACCAATTGAGGTAGAAGAGTGTAGCTAGTGAGGAATGTGAATGGTTTAGGGAGAAGGTAGCGCCTAAACCTTGTACATGCATAAATCACGCTTACCATAATGAGCTCCACCTTAGTATAGCCTCTTTCCACCTCTAGCTTCACCCTGCTAGCACAATAGATAGGCTTCATGTAGTGGGAATTGTTACCTCGTTGAAGAAGCATAGCTCCAATAGCATCCTCACCTACTGATGGATTCACATAAAACTCCTTATCCCAATTAGGATCTTGCATAGCAGGAAGAGAACCAAGAACCTCTTTGATACCTTGAAAACCTCTTCACATTCATTTGTCCATTGTAGAGGATCCAACCTTGCTACTTGTTGTAGAGGATAAAGAAGTTGAGAGGACAAAGGAATGAACCTTGCCATATACTTCACCTTTTGAATAAAAGTAGAAAGTTGCTTTATATCTTTAGGTGATGAGAGGAGCACCAAAGCCTTCACTTTGTCAGGATCCGCTTCAATCCCATTCTTTGAGATCATATGCCCCAAAAACTTCACTCTTGGTTGAGCAAGATGACACTTCTTTGGATTGAGTTGACCTCCACTTTCATCATATTGCTTCAATGCCATCCCAAGCTTTGCACAATGATCCTTTCTAGAGCTATAAACACAAAAGTCATCAATAAGATCCTTCACAAACTTGCCAAGAAAGGGAGAGAACACCTTGTTGACGCGCTTTTGATACCACGCACAGCCATTCATAAGACCAAAAGGAAGCACACAATAGAAAAAGCATCCCCATGGCGTGATAAATGAGGTCTTCTTTCGATCTTCTAAAGCAAGGTGAGCTGAAAATATCCAGAGAATCCATCACATACGCTATACCTCTCATGCCCTGCAATAGAATCAAGTATGTCATCTATGAAAGGAAGAGGGTATGGATCCCTCTTCATGGCTGCGTCTATAGGCTTAAAATCAACACATATCCTCCACTTTCCATCCTTCTTGGGTGTGACAACAACAGGAATCACCCATTCTGCAGTGCTCACAAGACATATGAAACCTGCTTCAAGAATCTTATCTACCTCTTCCTTTAAAGCATTAAGTTGTACCTGTCCCATTCTCCTTAGCTTTTGGCGTACGGGCTGAGCTCCTTTCTTGATTGGAATGTGGATTTCATCTCCCTTAAAGCCTCTAATTTCCTCATAATAAGTGATGAATAAATGGGGAAATTTTTGTATCATATGTAGGTACTCACCCTTCTCATGACTAGTAAAGTCGGGAGACAACATACCTTGTATCAGCTCCTGTTTGACATTAGGTTGAACTTTGGGTTGCATCAGCTCTTCAATTTGCTCATAAGGACGAGAGATATCCTCATTATCCATAATGCCAAGAAATCTTTGTTTCTCATCATGCTCTTCTTCAAGAAACAAGGAGGAAACATCTAGATCACTATCGCTGTTATCTTCCACTTCACTGCCATCATCCCCATTGCCTTCTTCTTCACTTGAGTACTCTTCTTCATCACTTTTCTCATCAAAATCAGCATCCAAAGATTGCTTTCTAGCCATGTCAAACCTCTTCTTATCACCCCTTCTATTGTAGAGAGTGATGGTACCATGTCCCCAATCCTGTATAGCTTTGGTTGCCTGTAACCATGGTCTTCCAAGGATGAGAGGGAAAGCACCAGTACCTATGGGGATAACATGGCAATTGACCAGCACTTTAACATCAAATACATCCACCTCCAAGTCCTTTACAACTCCCAAGCACCTCACCCTTGATTGGTTGGCAAGCTTTATGCGAAAACCTGAATTCTTCACCATGTTGAGTCCCAACTTTGATACACAAGCTTGAGTAATAACACATACATGTGCACCTCCATCAATATAAGCCTCTCCAATGCACTTCCTCTTATGCCATGCATCCATGGTAGGACATATATCAGGTAGCTCATTCAAAGACAAGACTCTCACTGACCCCCTTGTAGGCTCCTTCTTCATGGGGTTGACTACGTGCTTCCATTGCCTCTTTAACTTGGGACACATCTCCATGAGTTGCCCAAAGGTAACATCAGCCTTTCTACCCACCAAATCAGCCCTTAAACTATAATTTGGTTGCCCTTCTCCCAAAGGAAATTCAGATGCATTGTAATGTTTCCTGGGCTTCTTCTCTTTACCTGTACCTGTTTCAACCTGTTTCCCTCTTTTATGGATGGGACTTGCATCACTCATGTCATGATCTCTTGTAACCCTTTTACCTACAGACATGACCATAGCTTCTGAGTCATCCTCTTTCTTCTCCAAACGGATTATGCTTACTACTTTTGTTTTGCCCTTCTCTTCAGCTGTCAAACCACTTGGTCCTGCTTCCCCTTTAATCTCAATACCATAATCTTGAGCTCGAGAAGGAATTTGTGGAGGAAGAGGAAACATGTCACCACCCATTCTCTTTGGCTTGTCACATTGAGGGCTTTTATGACCCCATTCACCACAATTGTAACATTGAAACATATCCCCTCTTCCAGCCATGCCTCTTCCTCTACCACCTGTATAACCCTCAGTGCTTCCATAACCACGTCCATATCCATAGCTTTGACCTCTTCCACCTCCCATCATATGCACACTAAGATTCTTCATAAGACCTACAACCTCTTACATCTCCTTGCGAAAGGCATTCACATCATGAGAAGCTTGTTGATCATAACCTGGCTCCCTGATGAGGACCCTTGGTTGCTCTACCGCTTTCACATCAACCTTTGGCTCAACATTGATTCCAAATTGATGAAGACGCTCTGCTTTCCACTCTTTATTCTTTGCAATTTCAACTGCCTCCTCAAAGGTCCTTGGCTGCTTAAGCTCTACCTTCAAGCGTAGGTTACTCCTCAAGCTTGCAAGAAACCTGTCCTTTTTCAACATGGCTAGAGGAATTTCAGCTCCCAAATATGTACACCACTTTGTCCACAATGCATTGAACGCCTTCACAAAGTCTTCTATGGTTTGGCCTTCACCTTGTACTAAGCCTTGAATAGACTACCATACCTTTTGTGGGTCTTCCACATGTTGAAAGTGTGTAAGAAAAGCATGCCTTACCATTTCATAAGTCATAACTTGAGGAGGTTGGGCTGATTGTAGCTCCTTTTCATAGCCTTCCAACCATTCCCTAGCATCTCCCTTCAAACAGAAATAGAAGATTCGCAGCACCAACGCTGGGTCTTGCTTGTCAGCAAGAAGGCAAGCAAACTCCATTCTCTCAATGAAAGCTTTGGAAATTTCATTTGATTTTCCACTAAACTCCAGAAAATTAAATGCCATGTCTTCAAAACCTGTAAACTGAAGGTAACTTGAAGCGATTCCTCGATGGCGGGCACCAAAACACTGTTGGGAAACACGCAAACTGAAACACCTCTATAGTGATGTCACCCAAGAGCGTTGAAAGAGAACTACAAGACACCAAAAGCTTTGCAAAATCCTTTTGAAACACCACAAGTCCAATAGGAGTAGACCCTTGGGAATTTACTGGCCGTCGCCCACCCAAGAGACTATGTCACATAGGAGCAAAACCCTATCAAAGCACGGATTTACAGCACACGCCGACCAATGCATATGAATACAAGAGCCTCTCCTTTCACAATCAAACATCACAAACCCACAAATTCAACATCAATTCCACAATTGATAGATACATGCCCTCCGAATCTGTCTATATGCAATTTTCCACCAGGCTGCCATAGTCGTAACCCTGCGGAGAACTAGTCATAACCTGAAGAGAAAAACTCCAATTGGGGCACTTTAAAGCTTGGAAAAAATATTGAAAAATTACTAGCGATAAAGCTGAAGATGACCAAAATTAATTCCATATGCCTCCATGAGCAAAATTGACGCGAACAGAAAGCTGTCCCAACGCGACTACACATAGAGAAGGCTAGTCGGGGCAAAAAAACTGCATCCAAGAGCACCAAGGAGACACAATGAGCTAAAACCTACAAATTTCTGATCTTTGGCTGAAATTTTTTAAGTTTTTACATGAGTTTAAGTTATATACAAGGCTCACTTCAAAAAACTCACTCACGGGCACTTACAATAGCCCGACAGTTGTCACTAGACTAGCGACTTGCAATGCATGTACATGTGCTTGCTAAAGCAAGCTAAAAACCCACAAAAAGAAAGCCCACACATCCTTTTAACATCGGGCGTCATGTCCATATGTACAAATTTACCAAAAACGGGGTGTCAGAATTGCGCCCAACAACGTTATGCATTGGTATCAGCATAGTTAGTATTGCACTTTTCACTCCTCGACATTACATGATTGTCTTCTTTAAAAACATGAGCTCTTATATTGTTTGTGTGTTTACTGTATAATATGAGCACTTTATGGAGATTGATAAGTTGCATGTATGCTATAAAAATTGTGGAGCATTTGATGCTCATGCTCTATAGGGAAGGGGGAAGAAGGGAAAGAGCTAAATTGGGGGAAAACCACACAGCATGGAATCTATGTGCCATTTTATTAAGTATGTACACAAAAGGAGTTAGCGAGTTAGTTGTGTAGGGTGTTAATCATGTGGGCAGCCAACTAGCCTTTACCCCAGCAATCTCCCACTTAAAGGCCAATGTGGTCGTAAGTCGCTATGCCTAAGGTATAGTATGTAAAATTGTGAATCATGATAGCTTCACCCTTATACAAATTTGTTCACTCTACACCAGTAACTTGATGCAATGTGCAAGCCACTCCATATCTAGGCTCTTCATAAGAGCGTTCACTGGGTTGTCATTGGTGTGGACCTTGATAAGCTCCAAGCGCGTATCCGTCAATGCATCCTAAATGAGATGATGCCTCACCTCAATGTGGTTCAACTTGGAGTGAAACACAAGATTTCTTGCCAGAGCAATGGCACTCTAACTATCACAATGCAAAACTAAAACCTATTGAATGTCTAAATCTCCCACTAAACCTGCCAACCATATAGCTTCCTTAATGGCATTTAATGTTGCAATGTACTCAATCACTATAGTGGAAGAAGATGTACAATCTTGGAGAGATGTTCTCCAAGAAATGTCTCCTTCTCTAAGTATGAAAATGTAGCAAGACGTAGATCTCGTACTGTCTTTGCAACCCACATAATCTTCATCATTGTAACCAACAATAGATGCATCTCTATTACTGAAGCGTAAACACTTGCTCGTTGTACCCTTAAAGTATCTCAGGATGTGTTTCACTGCTATCCAATGTTTCTTGCTAGGATTAGCTATATATTGACTAATCACTCTCACTGCAAATCCAATGTCTGGCCTCATAGCTACCATAATATACATAAGACTACTTACAATTGAAGAATATGGCACACTTTCCATTTTTGCTCTCTCAACATTTGATTTGGGAGAATCTTCCTTGCTGAGTTTCATACACGATGGTAGTGGGGTACTCCTACTTCCCCCTTAGCATATTGAAATGTTGTAAGACCTTGTGGATATAAGATTCCCGAGACAACTCAAGAATTCACTTTTTCCTACCTCTCTTGATACGCATACCAAGAAAATGATTTGTTTCACTAAATCCTTTATAGCAAAGTTTCTGCTCAAAATTTATTTCAATTTGGAAATCTCCTCAATGGACTTTCCTACAATGAGCATGACATCTACATATAAAATGAGAATGACCAAAGAACCGTCATGCAATTTCTTTGTGTACAAGCAATGATCCTCTTAGCTCCTAAAACCATGGGATTGCATAAAGCATCAAACTTTTGATACCATTGCCTTGAACCCTGCTTTAAGCCATAAAACACCTTCTTGAGTTTGCATACAAGCTCCTCCCTACACACTCTTTCAGCATAACATGTGAATTGCAAACTACTTTGTGAGATTCCAAGTGCCAGAGATGATATCCCACCTCTCCAACTACACCATAACCAAGGAAAATGCACTTGCGTGAATTTGCTAGCTTTTTTCGAAGATCTTTGGGTACATATGCATATTCCTTGTAGCCAAAGGCACACAAATGTTCATAAGGTAGCTTCTTTTCATACCAAAGCTCCTCTAGAATCTAGTAATTCAGTGGTGTACTAGGTGACCGAATGATGATATGTATTTTTGTAAGTACTACCTTTGCCCAAAAACCTTGAGTCAAATTCTCCATAGAAAGCATGGTTGTGACTCGTTCCTGAATTGTTCAATGCATCCTTTCAACAACTCCATTTTGATCATGCGTGTAAGGTGCAATAAGTTGCCTCTTGATATCTCTTTTGCTATAAAAATTTTCAAATTCCTTAGGGATGTATGATCCATCATTAACAATCCTCAAGGTTGTAATCTTCTTGCCTGTCAACCAATGCTAAGAATTTTTAGAAAGTAGAGAAGACTTGATCCTTATGTCAGAAAGGATAAACCCACACTTTTCTAGTGGAATGATCTATGAAAGTCACAGAATAGCTAGCTCCCCCTACAGACTTGGTCTGCATAGGACTGCAAACATCACTGTGAATAAGCTTTAGTGGATGCAATGCTTCCTATTTGTCGATGATGAGGTGTTCCTAGTTTGTTTGCCACCATAAATGCAATCCTCACACATAGAAAATTCCAAATAAAAAACGGAGCTATAGTTTTCATTCCTTTTTGGCTAATAGGGCCCAACCGACTATGCCACAACTCAGTAGATGATGGCAAGTTGGCTATGGATATAGAATCCTCTTTTACACACAAAACAAACATGGAGTAAAGCAATCCATGCTTCTGAGCTCTGAGAATCACAAAATTTCCCTTCTTAATCATCCATGATCCATTCCCAAAATTGGTCGTGTAAGGCAAATCATCGAGTTGCCCATAGACTCTTCACTAACTTGGGAACATGTGTGACATTTTTTACTATGAATTCTATCCCATTATGCAAAACTAGTTTGATGTCTCCAATGCCATGGATCTCAAGCTCATAGGCATCATCGAGCTTGACTGGCCACAAATATGTGTGTAAGTAGAGAACCATTCTCTATGAGGTGTTACAAGCAAGTAAACAAAATGAGCTAGTGTTTTCATTCCATTTTGGCTCATATGGCCTAGCCGGTTATGCCACAACTTAGTAGATGGCACGTTGGCTATGGATATAGCAAACCCTCATAGAGAACCATTCTCTATGAGGTGTTACAAGCAAGTAACCAAAATGAGTTAGTGTTTACATTCCCTTTTGGTTCATATGGCCTAGCTGTCTATGCCACAACTCGATAGAGGACAGGTCGGCTATGGATATAGAATCCTCTTTTACACACAAAACAAAATGGAGTAAAGCATTCCATGCTTCTAATCTCTGAGAATCACAAAATTTCCCTTCTTGATCGTCCATGATCCATTCCCAAAAGTGATCGTGTAACCCACATCGTCACGTTGACCGTAGAATCTTCACTAACTTGGGAACATGTGTGACATTTTTAACTATGATTTATGTGCATTATGCACTTGATGTCTCTAATGCCATGGATCTCAAGCTCATAGGAATCACCGAGCTTGGCTTACCACAAATGTGTGTATAAGTAGAGAAACATTCTCTATGAGGTGTTACATAGAAACTCATGCTATAATCAATAACCCAATTTTGAGCAAGGATAGCATCTTGTGCAATGAGAGCATTTGGACTAGGATCCACTTAAAAGACTAGAACTTTTGGAACTCATGCCTATCTACGATCTTAGGAGACTCTAGCATATTGAGCTCCTTAATCTTAGCTTTGTCTTTGTCGTCATTGTCAGACTTCTTGTTGTCTTGGGCTTTCTCTGGTCTCTTTGCCATGAATGCCAGTATTTCTTTAAATTTCATTCCTTGTGGAAATCGTAGCACTCGATATTGCACAAAGAACCTCTTTATTTTCTATGAGAATTCTTGCAATTCTTACTTTTGGCACGGTTATGAGTGTGATCTCTTTGACCTTTGCCATTGGCAATATATGCATCACCTTGCTTTGCAGGCTCCATAGACTTCCTGCATATCTCTTCACTGAGTAGACTAGAAAGCACAACATCATAAACAAACTTTTCCTCAAGCACAGAGTTGCTAATTTTTGTGCAAAATATGTCCCATGAAGAGGGTAAAGACCACAATAAGAAAATGGATTGTATTTCGTCATCAAACTACAGTCCCTTTGATGTCAATTGACTGAAAAGTACATTGAATGTATTCAAGTGCTCGGAATTTGTTTCACCTTCTTTCAAGCGAAGCTCTTCTTCATTTGCTCTCATATGTATTGCATAGCTTGTCCCATACAGATTTAGTAGTAACTTCATCGACTGTGGTGAAATATGCAGATTTGGCTAAGTGTAAGCGAATAATGGACCAGGATTTTGCATCTACCATCTTCCATTGCGCTTTCATATAGCCATCTCCCTCTGCATGCTCAAATATTGGTTTAATTGACCATTTTGGGTTATCACATCTTGGAGTTTCTCTTTCCTCATAAAAACATTCATGCCGTTGAACTTTCTAATATTGTAAATGTCCTTCTCAACAGAAGAGGCCATTTTTGCAAGATTTGAGCACTATGGTGAAAATGACAAAAGTTATGGCAAGAAAATTTGACAAGATTTTGGCAGAACCTCCTTTGTAACAAGAGCAAAATCTCAAACCAAAGTGGTGCTCAAAGTATTCTAAATCACGTAGGTAGACTCGTGGGAAAAAATCGATAGTCTCCTTTGTATGGAGAGTGAAAACTCAATCCTAATGATGCATAAAAAGCTTACAACCACCTTAAAATATTAATCTTGAACATAAACTATCAATTAATACTGACAAGTGACTACCATATGTGGCATCAAGTAAAATACCCCATAAGATACATGACTTATGGTGAGGGTACTGAAATGGGGAACTCCAACACCCTATACCACCGAAGGTATCACAACATTTGAGAATACCTTAGCTCAAAAAAACCTCATGCAAGACCTTCTAGAGGATAAGCCAACACAAGATGCTAGCCACAGTCTTAGAAAGGGGTCTTCCGATACAAGTCTTAAAAACATTTGAGAAACTGTCAAAAAATGCCAAAAAAAGAAAAGGCTCCACACCGTGTACAATGGGCAATGTTTGCAACTCGATGTACATAGAAACTAATGCAAAACAATAGATTAAATCTCTGCAAGGATACCTGCTCTCAAGAGAACTAAATGGCACCCTAAGTGCTAAAAAAACTGCATCTATTAATGCATAACATCCCGTAGTGACACTCCTACCAAAAACATTGCCAAAAAATGCATATGAAGGCCATGTACTTGTGTATGTCTAAAACCTAAAGTTGGGTGTGTGCGCACTAAATTTTGTCCATGTGTTGGGCCACAAAAAAAAATTTAAACACATGTGGGCTCAAAAGTAGCCCTATAAGCCTATGAGCAAAAGATCTAAAGCTCCAAAGCCAATGCCGTCTTCCATCGTCGGACCAAAGTGCCAACAAACGCCAAGGTCGGATGTCAAAAATCCATTGATGATGCTACAATCCAATATGTAATTTTGACTTTTTCATTAAAAAAACCCTTTATGTAAGTACATTTTTTTGTCAATGTACCTAATTTTGTTCTCATGTGCTATCTTACATATTTCCTAGTGGACACCTCAGGGTCATCGTGTTGTGCAAGCTCCATTGCATGGAGCTAGTCTCGTTGTTGAGAAATCTGGGTGTCATAGTGGGATGTTGGAGTTGATGGAGCTAGCCGAAGACGACAATAAGCCGAAGAGAAACTCACTCTCTCTCTCTCTCTCTCTCTCTCTCTCTCTCTCTCTCTCTCTCTCTCTCTCTCTCTCTCTCTCTCTCTCTCTCTGATGTCGCCAATGTGTCGAAGACAATGTACCTAGGTTCGTTGATGCAGACATCGAAAGTTGAAGTCAAAATTGAAGAAAGCGATGATGCAACACCATAATCCAATGCCTATGGGAAACGGAGATATCGAGATTTTTCGTTGATGCTCGAGCTCCTTTGCCAAGAAAATCTCTCTCTTGCTTTTGCTCTGATCTGATGCCGAGGAAAATGGAAGTCGTCAAAGATACCATGGGCAGTAGTGTGGAACATGCACTTAGATCGCTCTGTTAGAAACATGATGAAAAGAACAAACAATTCAATATACATGATATTTGAATTGAAAGCATAGGGAGAGAGCACATACTTGTTGACCATCCAAGCACCAACTCTATCATCTCTTGATGCTCAACTTGCACTAGGGTGCACTCCATGCATGGGGTTGTGTTCTCTTTTAATGACTCACTATGTGCCTAATCCTTCCGTGCATGCAAGCAATGGTTGTTTTCCCACAAATTAAACATCCTTTACTCCATATGGCAAAGCGCATGAGCTCGCTATCAAAACTTACAAAAATCTAGAGCTCCCTTATGTACTGCACACCATGTCGATTAAACTCTAGGCATTTCTGTCTTGGGAATTTCTTTGGCATGATGAATTGAGCCATGGTGGGTCGGTAACCTCTTTTAGCAATTGTTAACCCTCACGGCTCACGGACACCCATCACCTACGACGGACGTGTATTATGTATTCGATAGAGTCAGGTACCGGGCTTGTCGGACCAATAGGGAAAGGTAGAGTGATCGTCGATGAGAGGCGCACTTTAACTTGGACATTCAAGGGATTAGTTGGTTAAGTATGGGCGCCCAAGTGTGATTGGGGTGAGCTCCTATAAAAGCCAACTAAACCTAATTTTTACTCATTCTCTCATTTGTGCAATTGAAGAGTGCTCTTGCTCCATCTCCATCTTCTTCTTCTTCACCTCCTTGTGTGTGTGTGTGTGTGAGAGAGAGAGAGAGAGGGAGAGTGTGTGTGCGATCGAGCATTACGAAGGCACGACGGCGGCGAAGCGGTTGAGCGCGGCACGACTGCAGCTTCTTCTTCATCGCGGCGAGGAATCCACCACGAAGGCGAGCGTAGAGCGGTGAGTGACACACCCTTTGTTTTCTTGAGCTTGCTAGTTTAGGCTTGTTGTGTGCTTGGAGCCGTCTGTGGCTCGCATACGGTGTATTGGCAAGTCCCTTGCTTCGACAGTGCGGCAAGGAGCGCACATTTTTGGCGCCGCTGCCGGGGATATGCCCTACACTAAGCTCGGTTAGCACTTTACGCTTCCTTGTAGTGCAATTTCTATCATAGGAAAGGCAGGGAAGGAGTGTGTGGAAGGTTTCTGTTTTTTGCGTTTTCTGCAATTGCTGTCAAGTTTCAATTTCTGCTATTGTCTACGTTTTTTCAATTTCTGCAATTTCTGCATTTTCAAGTTCGGCGTTTTCAATTTCTGCAATTTTCTGCATTTCTGTCAATTTGCTGCAATTTCTGCGTTTTTTCTGCATTTTCTGCAATTTCTGCGTTTTTCTGCATTTTTTTCAATTTCTGTATTTTTTGCATCAACAAAAAAAAAGTTAAAAAAAAATTGAAAAAAAAAAGTTTTTTGAGAAAAAAAAAATTTTGAAAAAAAAAATTTTTTAAGGAAAAAAATTTCGGAAATTAAAAACGCGAGTGAGCGGCCGTTATAAAAGATAGATCGGGATCGGGATCATTTTCCCAAGCCCAAGCCCAAGCCCAAGCCCAGGCCCAGGCCCAGGCCTCAGTCCTATGATATATACTGGACTCACTCTTATATATATACCCTACTCCCTCAAGAGAGAATGAGAGCATGTGGGACAAGTCCTCCACTCTCCTCCTTTCTCTTCCCACTTGCACCCTTAGACTTTCTAGTTTAGGCCTAGTTCCTTACTGGAAATTGACAGTTTTAGGGATTCCGAGGGCATAGAGTGACCAAACGGAGGGCTGTAAAGCACGGCACGACCCTCTGACCGATACGCTCGTTTCGAGCTATCACACGGCCCATTCCACGGCACGCTCTAAAAAATCTAGCAAAAAAACAAACAAAAAACACGCTAAAAACTAGTCACAAGGCCTCCTAGAGCAGCTTTTTGACACCTTAGGGTATCAAAAGCACATGCACTTACGCTCTGGGCGGGTGCTAGAACACGAGCACATTGGTAGTGCCTCTGTTCATACGGACACCCATTACCCATCCACGATAAGCTCTAGACCCTCAGCGGGGACACAAGGTAGCACCACCCAAGACCCTACAATAGCCGCTAGTGATTCCTCCTCCGACTCAGAAATCATGGAAGCATACCCTACCCAAAACACTGAGAGAGAAGGCCATGCACCTCCCGAAGCTCCACAGCCTAGTACTAGTATGTTTAGCCGTTTCATGGAAACATTAGGTAGAGCTACTCGCTCGGAACCTGATGCAGATCAAGCATGCGAAGGGGGTGGGGAAGTGGACTCTCCTTTCACATCGCACGTGGACCCCACACCCCCAAAGAGTGTCCATGTGGATATCCTGCCAACTTCTTACCAAGAAGGCCCTGTTGAGCTGCCTCCTTCAGAAGTTCCCTCTAGAGTACCGTTGGTGGCAAGTAAAACCACGGGGAGCAACATTGCTTCTACCTCACAAGAAACCGTTAACACGTCGACTGTAGAAGGATTGTTCATTAATGATCATTGGACATACGACCTCCACACTGAGGTGTTGACGGATCTACACTCTGGCCACGCCTACCATGTAGGATGGATAGAGATTGTACAATCCACCTCTAGTGCCACGAGCATCGAAGATCAACAAAAAATGATCTGTAATGTTATCCATGGCATTATTCAATCAGAAAGGCAAAACCGAGGGGTAAATATACTCTCAACTGGCCCCATGAGATTTCTGGATACGAGCAAGGCTCAACAGCCTACTCTATCTCAAATGGAGACTCCTCTAATGAGCCCCATGGACCCATCTTACGTCATTTCACCTGGGGTCTCTATGCAATCTGAGCCTCCGAGCGAAAACTTTAGCTTCCCTAACTTGGCTCAACCCTCTATCAAGGAAAACACAGTGCTCACTCCGGGGATAAGCCTGACAGAGAATGTACCGATGACATCTACGGTTAGCGCAGTGCCACTACCTAGTGTCGTAGTACCTAATATGGGGCCTCGACCATATGTGCCTCTAGCCCCTTATGCACACATGGCCCCCACACCTCCAATTGTACCACTTGCTTATGCTCCTCGAGTGCCGCTCCCTAGCTCTTATCCGAGTGGACCTATGCCCGGTTATGTTCCATATCCTGCATCATCTACACATATGCCAAGACCGGTACCCGTTCCTCTCCAACATATGGTTCCAAGAGTACCTCCACCGGCCCTGCCTCCTCACATAGGTGACTTGGCAGTGTTTGCTCAAACCATAGGTCGATCTATCGCAGAAAATATGCGTCACGCATCTGATAGAGAGCCTAGAAGGAAGGCAGTACAAATTGCCAAACTCACGCAAAAATTCAATGGGGACGAAGATGCTAGAAAACACATTGAAGTGTTTTAACAAGTATGTGATTCCTTAGGGGAACGCAACGAACTACATAAGTGCAATGCCTTAAGCTTGACATTAAGTGGGAAGGCTGGAGATTGGTATAGGACCCTAAGGGTGGACGAGAAAACAATCTACCCTACCCTTCGAAGGTTGTTTCTAAAGGAGTACATACGAGAAGGTGTGCTTTGGGGTGTAGCATCTCAGCTACAGAAGGCCGAACGTAAGGAAGGAGAGTCAGTAAGGGACTTCATTAGTCGTCTAAAGCACTTAAACTCTCGCTGCCCTGTAAATGAGCGCTTCAACAATAACCAACTGCTTGATCGATTCATTCGAGGGTTGAGGAATGAAGGAATCTATAATGGACTAGTGATTAGAGGTATCACAACCTGGGAAGATGTCACTGCCAATGCAATCCAATTAGAGGACAACTTGATGATAGCAGGCATGAGGGTGTCTACTGACACGAGATCCACTAGCTCACAAGCCATTGAGTATGAACCCATGACTGCAAAGCCCATTGCCAATGAGCCAAAGGTATTTGAGACATTCTTGACAGACCTCACCAAGGCAATCCAAGAGTCTCTTAAGGATAATCGACCCCCTCAAAATAGTCACATGTATCCAAGAAGGGAGCAACAATGGTGTTCCATTTGCTTAGGTCCACATAGCACTAGTGAGTGCCCTACGTTTAGAGTAAAATTTAATGGAACTTGCAACGCATGTGGTAGGTATGGTCACCAAGCTAAGGATTGTTTAATGATCAAACGTATGATGGCAAATAGACCACCTGTAGCCTGGACAGATGCGCCTCGAGCTCCTGTATTGATGCCTACTCCACCTGTTGAGCAACTACCGCAACACATGGTCCCTAGACCTCAAAATGTTGTACAAGCTACACCGTTACCACCTCCTGTGCTAGGACCGCAGCCCCCGCATCCAAGAGTCGCCCCTATGAACCAAGTGGGTTGCGAGCCATCTAATGCTTATGCAGATGGTTGTGAGGAGGAAATAGACACTAGTATTGCCTACGGACTTGATACATTGGAAGAATGTCCTATTTACTACATGGAAGATTGTTGGGGACAAGTCAAGCCGGTTTATCAAGCTGCTGCTCTCACATCCAGAGGTCAAAATATCAACACCCAGGCTAGGAGGCCACCTCTTCAATGCTACGAGTGTGGTGGACCACATCGAGTAGCGGAGTGCCCTATTAGGCTGCAAAAGAATGCTGCACAGATGCAAATGAATCAAGGGAGCACGTCTGCAATGCCAATACTCACATGTAATCGTTGTGGCATAGATCACTTGATTGCCCAATGCCCCTATAACCCAAATGAGCCTAAAATCACACCCCTGAATTTGGTCGAAATTGCTAGTGTGACGTCACCAATACCACCCGTCGCACCCGCTTATGCGATTACACGGTCCATGCTTCAAGGGCCAGGACATATCCTCGAAGAGAGAGATACCGCGTCAGTTATCCAAGCCAAGAAAAAGAAGACACGAAGGAAGAAGTCGCAGAATACGGAAAATTCAAAGCCAAGTTCCAAAACAAACATAGGAACAGGAGATGACCCCGTGTATATGAATGACCTCGAGGATGATTCAGATTCAGTCGAGACAATGGAGACTAGAACCAATACCACAAAAGGAAAGACCGACAAAGAAAACCGTAACATGGAACCAAATGAAAACCGAATGAGAGAAAACCATAAAGAGCCTCTGAAAACACCACAAGTGTTTCCAAATCTAATCCAAGACCCCCAAGATAAACCGCAGGGGCAAAAAGGAAAAAATCGTAAAAAGAAGATTGGGACGTATCCAAACCCAGTAGACGAGATTGAGCAGGTGAAACATCTAAGAGGTTTAGTGGAGGAGACTCAAAGGAAACTAGAACCAGAACCCATGCATGTAAAAATTCATGACACAGTGTTTCCCACGCAAGTTCATCCACCCCACATGAACCATAGACCGTTAGCCATATCTAGTATCATCCAAGAAGGGAGTGAGGATAGGACATCAGAAAGTGAGCATACACCCTTCTTGTTGGAAAGGATGTTTAACGAAGGAATACCTGATCCCATTGAGGAATATGAGATTCCATCCTCACCAGTTCCTAGTCAAGGACCTACACCCTGCAAAACACCAATGAATGTTGCCAAACTAGTGGACTTCATGTCTTCTGAGGTCCGAACCACGATCATAGCAAAGCTGTATGGAGATCCTGAGTTATTCCTTGCACTTCGAGCATTCCTTAACGGAGAGCTACGAACGGGATTACCGCAGTTTGCGCAACCAAATAGGCCTGACTCGATTATGATTGATGAGGAAAATCATGTGCAATCACTTGACTTAGATGGACACGTGTCTGTGATCGAGGTACCCATTAACGAATTAGGCCAGTATTTTGAAGGCGACGAGTCTAATGCGACCCTACCCATCACTACCAAGGGATTAACTATAAAGGGAATTCTTGATGGTGGTGCGGGAGTTAGCATCGTTACAAAAGATTGTTGGGAATCCATGGGAAAACCCCGCCTCAGTGTTACTAACATTGTGGTAAAGATGGCAAATGGTACCATAGCCAAACCTATGGGGATGCTCAAGGATCTTAAGATCAAAGTTCTAGGACACAAGGTACGACATACGTTCATTGTAATGGATTTCTCTAAACACCTTATGTCATATGAAATGATTTTAGGACGACCATTCATGAGGGAAGCACAAATGGTTCATGATTGGTCTAAAAATCATGTCTATTTGCAATTCCAAGACTCTGTCCTTAGAGTGGATTTGGTGACTGGTAAGGTACACCCCTTAGGGAGTAAAACCATTATTGATCATCGCTCTGACACCACAGTTCACTCGGCCCCACTACAATATTGTTACACTTGTAAGAAGGATACAGACATTGGCCAAGATTCTCCTTATATGGATATCCTACCTGGGATGACTGAGTCGGACAATGTGGATTGGGTCCACCTAGCATCAACCATAGACACTTGGGGAAATAGAGGGACGACCTGGGTAACACCTGAGGGGAATGAAATGCCTATACCCTTAAATATGCTACAAGCAATGCATATCGCTTCCGACAAGACTCATCCTAATGTAACGAAGAAAACATACAAGTGGGTCCCTAAAGCTTCTTTAGTGACCATATCTAGTGCTAAAAAACAGAAGCCTTGTAAGAAACGTACCACTCGCTCCAAGAAAAGTAAGAAAATGTTGCGATGGATCCCTAAACGACTATTGGAAGCCCAAGGCTACTATCAAGGAAATGATCAAATCTGGGTGCCAAAACGTAGATTGTGCTCTTACCTATCACCTGACCCAAGTGAGCCCAATCCCATAGCTCCAAAACGAATCAATGATCGTGGAAAGAAAAAAATCACAGAATGCTACACACCTGCTCCCGAGCTAGTTTGGGTACCAAAGAAAGAACGATTTGTTCCACCTAGCTCAGGAAGGGGGGAGTCCCATGAAGATTCTAGCTCCTCATGTAATACATCCATAGAGGTAAAAGCTTCTACACAGCCTCCATCTATAGTAGTGGACCTCCATGAAGCTACAAAAGAATCCACACCTCCCAGTGTTCAAGAATCACCTAATGAACCACTTCAAGTTCGATCCTGGGAGAGTACCTTACCACCCTTACAACTTGACGAGGCACCTAGGGTAATAGAAAACTACTGGCAAAAATCCTCACCTATTACCAACTGGAACAATTGGTTTCAAAG
Source organism: Adiantum capillus-veneris (assembly GCF_014529385.1). Taxonomy (NCBI): domain Eukaryota; kingdom Viridiplantae; phylum Streptophyta; class Polypodiopsida; order Polypodiales; family Pteridaceae; genus Adiantum; species Adiantum capillus-veneris. The sequence goes on from NC_140946.1 coordinate 78,071,801, forward strand.
GGTGACAAGCTCATTTCAAACGGTATGATCTACCCAAGGAAGGGGGGAGTGTTTGCTGACTGTCATCATTCACTTGCTTCCCTCTCAACCTTTTTCCCTGACCTCTATATCTCCAATCTTAGGGAATGTACATATAAAGCTTTATACTCACCAAAACAAAAAAAACAAAAAAAAAGAGCAAGAGCAATTAGCAAACGAGTATGCACAATAAAAGTCAAAACATTGACTCAGACCTGCACATGTCACATTTGGTACAGTGAAACAGAAACCTATGCCATAAAACACCTTTGATCCTCATCACTTGAGTGATGGAGGGTAAGGTAAGATTAGTACGATAGAGTGTTTCTGTTTTAGAGTTGAGTGATTAACAAAGTTCTCTTTTCCCACTGATGTGCCTCCTAGAGGTATTGTTTGTATTTCATAGTGTGTACAGGAGCGTGTTGCTATTGATAGGATTTGGACCTTCATGGAACCTTTCTCTCGTTCACACTTCAAATCAAGCGCGACCATCAACACAAACAGGTGTTTCTTGTCCATTAGCATTGCCTTTATCTTTTTGCATCCATGTTTGTCTGCTTTGATTGTGATTGATAGCATAATATTCAGCGCATTTGCTTAGTATCAAACATTTAATTCAATGTAATGTTTTGTCATAATCACTTGTTTAGGTGTAAAAATCAAGCAGTCCGACTAAGCTAGTTTGACCAAGCTAGGTATTAGAAATCTTCTCTTAATACCATGGGGAATGCCTTCCTAATAATCAATGGTTACTTAGGTTCTTAATCCGATTTAGGCAGCATTGTATGAAATGTACTAGGGCTTTCTAGTGGGCTTAACCCTATTGACCTTTAGCTTAAGTATTATAAAGGGAGTTTACTAATGTGATGAGCCTGGGGAGGGTAACAGTGTTATATGACCTCCCAAAGTTACAAAATTAAAATGTTGAAAATAAACAAGCAAAAAATCAAAGTGCCACAATGTAAAATTTTAAGCTGGAAGAGAAATCTCAGCTTGAATTGGTACTTCACTCACATGTATCGCCTATGGTACTAGAGCCCTAGAGGTTCCCAGTGTGGGCGCTTTTCCTTGAAAAGCAAAAAACCCAAGGCATACAAAATAAGCACACACATCATAATTGAATCAATGTGAAAAGACTTTGGGGGGTCAAAGAAAAAGTAATCAGTCAGGCGATGATTTCATGAGAAATTCCTTTTATGGTAGCTTAACTACAAGGTTTTCTAGGTATAGCCTCTAGTCAGCCCTCGAACATGAATACTTGGCTCTCGCGATTAAACAACTTAATTGACCACAGAAAATTAAGAAGCTTACCCATGGTATTAATACTTGATCTCTAGTGCTTTTCGACCATCAAATTAGCGACCCCAGACTTGTTTAATTTTTTACCTTTACATCTGTTTATGCATTTGATTACATTGCAATTTAATGTTCATTGCTAACAAATTGTTTGAAATTCTTTTACCAATCAATGTGTCTACCTAAAACTGCATATGCTTTTTAAGAGAATGCAATTACTGTGCCAATGTTGTTTGATTTTGCAGTGACTGAAGAAGGCTAAGGACATTCATCTCAAATGCTCTTCCACCTCGACGAACCAGCTTCAACTCAATAGCTTCCGAGGACGGAATCTACATCAGGAAGGGGGGCATGTTAACCCTCACGGCTCACGGACACCCATCACCTACGACGGACGTGTATTATGTATTCGATAGAGTCAGGTACCGGGCTTGTCGGACCAATAGGGAAAGGTAGAGTGATCGTCGATGAGAGGCGCACTTTAACTTGGACATTCAAGGGATTAGTTGGTTAAGCATGGGCGCCCAAGTGTGAATGGGGTGAGCTCCTATAAAAGCCAACTAAACCTAATTTTTACTCATTCTCTCATTTGTGCAATTGAAGAGTGCTCTTGCTCCATCTCCATCTTCTTCTTCTTCACCTCCTTGTGTGTGTGTGTGTGTGAGAGAGAGAGAGAGAGGGAGAGTGTGTGTGCGATCGAGCATTACGAAGGCACGACGGCGGCGAAGCGGTTGAGCGCGGCACGACTGCAGCTTCTTCTTCATCGCGACGAGGAATCCACCACGAAGGCGAGCGTAGAGCGGTGAGTGACACACCCTTTGTTTTCTTGAGCTTGCTAGTTTAGGCTTGTTGTGTGCTTGGAGCCGTCTGTGGCTCGCATACGGTGTATTGGCAAGTCCCTTGCTTCGACAGTGCGGCAAGGAGCGCACAGCAATAGAGATTATCAGCTTGGCCACATGGTTGTCGTTGGTGTATATGGTAGGGTTTCCTATAAGTTGGCATTCTTGTATGGCACGATGTGTATCAATTTGCCCTGCTAAAATGTAGCTACACACCATGAGACCAAAAAATTCACTTAGGGGCTTATCCATCCCACCTGCAGCACTTGTGGAGGCATGAGACACGATTGGAGCAGGATCAATGCCAATGACCATGGATGTGATTACCAAAGTTGCAATGCACTCCACAAAGCTTACAATTTGGGTGACCACTCTCTGAAGTCATATTGAGAGCAATCTTGTCAGGTCGGTCCCTAGCTACCCTTTGATTTATTACAAGTGCACATCAATATGATTAGCCCATATCCTTTTGAGTAAACTATTATCTTCATCCTCTTTTTGTTGTGGTGGTTTGAGGTATTGTAGAGGCTAGCGCCCAAATACTTCACACAACTAAATACGACTAACATTGGGAAATATTTAGAACTATTTAAATGTAATATGATAGTTGTTCATTAAAAAGCACTAAAGCATACAAATCAACTAAAAGATCTCAAACTCTAAAACCCAACTAAAAATTAATGTGAGATCATTTGTTTTTTTGATACACGTAAGATTGAGAATCTTACATCTTCCTATTCTTGAGAGACCTTGGAAACATGTTTCAATAGAGTTTATCACTGGTTTTCTTCTTATTTCTCATAAAAGTGATATTACTTGGACTATAATGGATCACTTTAGAAAGCAATCATACTTTATTCCTTGTAATAAAACACTCATTGCACAGCAAGCTACACTTTTTTACTCGAAGTTTTTTTTAAAGCATCATTGCTTACCGATTAAGGTAATGAATTTTGACCAAGATTCGATGTTTGTAGGCATTTTGGACCACTATCTTTGAAAATCTGGGCACTACACTTTACTTCACATCACGACTCTAATGGTCAAACTAAAGTCACTACTTGCACTATTAGGATGTGCTTACGGCATGTGTACATCCCTAGCCTAGAAAGTGAGATGACTATTTGCATATCTTGCAATTTGCATACAATAACTCTACTCACTCTACAATGGATAAGTATCCATTTCAAGCTATTTATGGTCATTCACTTTCTACATCTACACCTCAATTGTCAAACACTGTGCCTATTACTGGAAATTTTATCATTCGTTGTTGGGGTAAAGGCTAGTTGGTCGCCTGCGTGGCTAACACCCTACATGACTCACTCACTAAATCCTTTTGTGTGCATACTTAATAAAAGGGAACACACACAAATCCCCATTTGTGTGGTTTTCCCCCAACTCTTGCTCTTCCCCTTCTTCCTTCTTTCCACACACACATGAGCACGAGCATCGAGTGCTCCACAATTGGTATTAGAGCCAGCTCCCCAACGTGGAGCCCGGCCTCTCGATTGTTGTGCGCGTCTAGCGCGTGTACGGTGTGTGTGCAAGAGAGGGGAAGAAGAGAATGGGGAAGGGGATGAAGCACAGTACACAGCAAGGAGTTTGGGTTAGTGGAGAGGAAAGTGAGAGAGTGGTCAACTCTCTCCCTTTCTCTCCCTATATTCATTTAGGTGAAAGTATAAACAGGGGTGGTTTCCCACGGCCACCTGGCCTACACCCCAACAACCTCCCACTTGAAGGTCGCGGTGGCCAATAGTGGCATTAGTATAGTTAGTCTATACAAAGTTGACGAAGCATTGCCGAGGCTTCATCCTACACCCATAAGTTCTATACAATGTGTAAATTGCTCCGAGGCTAGGCTCTTTGTGAGAGCATCTGCGGGGTTGTCGTCAGTGTGAACCTTGACAAGCTCGATACGCTTGCCAGCCAATGCATCTCGTATGACATGGTATCTTATCTCTATGTGTTTCGACTTTGAGTGAAACACCGGATTCTTTGCCAAAGCAATGGCACTCTGACTATCACAATGTAGTACTGGAACCTCGTGAATGCCCAAATCTCCCACTAGACGAGCCAACCATATGGATTCCTTGCTGGCGTCAGACACAGCAACATATTCTGCCTCAGTGGTAGATGAGACGTGCAATCTTGGAGACACGATCTCCAAGAGATAGCTGCTCCAACAAACATGAACACATAGCCAGATGTGGATCTTCTACGATCCACACAACCCGCATAATCTGCATCCGTGTAACCTACAATAGATGCATCACTGTTTTCGAAGCGTAAACACTTGCTAGCTGTACCTTTCAAATATCTGAGGATTTTCTTCACTGCTTCCCAATGCTTCTTGCCAGGGTTTGCCATGTACCTACTAACCACTCCCACTGCATGTGCAATGTATGGTCTTGTGGCTACCATAGCGTACATCAAACTGCCAACTACTGAAGAATATGGTACTTTCGCCATTTCCTCTTTCTTAGCCCACTGTCTTGGGAGAGTCTTCCTTGCTAAGTTTGGAATATGCTTGCATTGGGGTACTCAATGACTTCCCCCCCTGTATACTAAAACGTTGCAAGACTTTGTGAATGTACTTTTCTTGAGATAATTCAAGAATTCCACGTTGTTTGTCTCTCTTGATGTGCATACCAAGAAAGTGATTGGCATCTCCCAAATCCTTCATGGAAAACTGAGTGCTTAGCATCTTTTTCAACTGATTAATCTCATCAATTGATTTGCCTGCGATAAGCATATCATCTACATACAATATCAAGATGATTAAAGAACCATCGTTCAATCTTTTTGTGTATAAGAAGTGATCCTCTTGACTTCTTATGTAACCCTGAGACTACATGAATTTGTCGAATTTTTGATACCATTGCCTTGAACCTTGCTTGAGGCCATAGAGTGCCTTTTTAAGTCTACAAACCAATTTTGTCCTCGTTGGTTTTTGGGTTTCACATACGAATCCCTCTGGTTGTTTCATGTAGACATCTTCATCTAGATCCCCGTGAAGAAATGTTGTGTTCACATCCATTTGGACAAGTTCCATGTCCTGGATAGCAACCAAGCCAAGCATGGTGCGAAGTGTAGTCATCTTGACTACTGGAGAGAAAATCTCATCAAAATCCACACCTTTTTGCTGCTTGAAACCCTTGGCAACTAGACGAGCCTTGTATCTAGGCTCGAGATCTTCCGTTGTATACTTCTTCTTGTATACCCACTTGCAAGGTAAAGTTTTTTTGCCTTTTGGTAATTCAACCAAATCCCATGTCTCATTAGCCACAATCGAATTGTATTCTAGTTACATAGCCTGCTCCCACATAACGCTATCATCCATTTGTATAGCTTCTTTGTAGCAGGTTGGCTCTCCACTGTCAGTGACCAAAATGTGGTGTATACCCGGCTCAAACCGCTCGGGTGCACATGATACTCTCTCAGAGCGTCTCAGTGCCTGACTGCTGGACTCTGCTCTCTCCGGAGCAATAGTAGTATGTTGCATTTGAGGAGTAGGTGCAACACTACTGAACTGAGTTGGTTCGGAGGCTACATCCTCAAAACGAACACGTCTGTACTCAACATCTTTGATGGGCTTCTTGTGCATTTTTTATTCATTGAAAATCACATGTGAGCTACGAATGACTTTGTTTGATTCTGGGTGCCAGAGACGATATCCCATCTCTCCGTTTGCACCATAGCCAATAAAAATGCATTTGTGTGATCTGGGATCTAACTTTCGACGAAGTTCTTTGGGCACATGTGCATATGCCTCACATCCAAATACACATAAATGCTCATAGCTTGGCCTTTTGCCAGTCCATAATTCCTCCGGAATTTTAAAATTCAAAGGAGAACTAGGTGACCTGTTGATGATGTGCATTGCTGTCAGAACAGATTTCCCCCAAAACTCTGGAGTAAGCTTCGCCATAGATATCATAGAGACAACTCGCTCTTGAATCGCACGATTCATTCTTTCAGCTATCCCATTTTGTGCAGGTGTGTATGGAGTAGTAAACTGCCTCCGAATGCCTCTTCTATTGCAAAAATCCTTGAACTCTATGGAGACGTATTCTTCACCATTGTCCGTGCGAAAAGCTTTGAGATTTTTTCCTGATTGGTTCTCAACCATGGCAAGGAATTTTTGGAATGTCGAAAAGACTTCTTCCTTACGCTTAAGGAGATACACCCACACCTTTGTGGTAGAATCATCTATGAACGTGAGAAAGTAGTTCACCCCCCCTAGAGTTTTATGTGGTATTGGACCACACAAATCACTGTGCACCAAGTCTAGAGGTTCGCCTAGTTTCTTATTCAATGGCGAAGATGTCAATCTAGTATGTTTGCCATATAGACAATGCTCACACAATGGAAAGTCTGTGTAATCTAACACAGGTAAGTAGCCAAAACGTTGAAGTGTTTTCATTCCCTTTTGGCTAATATGCCCTAGCCCGCTATGCCACAACTCAGGAGACGGCAGCTCGACAACATAGATGGAGTGTTCCTCGACACTCGAAACAAACAAAGAGTACAGGGATCCTTTTTTATTACCTTTTATCATGATAAGGTTGTTCTTGCGGATCATCCAAGAACGATTACCAAAAATTGTAGTGTAGCCAAGATCATCCAATTGCCCTATAGAAAGCAAGCTTTTCGTAAGCTTGGGCACATGTCTGACATTCTGCAGCACAAAAGTAGTGCCATTATGCATCTGAAGTTTCACATCACCAATGCCAATAATGTCAAGCTCATAGGAATCACCAAGCTTGACTATTCCATGCATGGATGCATACAAGGAAAACCACTCTCTATGCGGTGTGACATGAAAACTTGCACCAGAATCAAGGATCTAATTCTGTGCATAACCCTCATCCTGTGCCACCAAAGCATCTGGAAGTGAAAATGAGAACATCTGAGGCATTTGCTGTCACCTCGGCATGAATCTCTGTCGGCATAATGAGCATCACTCGACGAGCATCCTCTACTGCAGTGGTAGGTATGGGAGACTCAACAATATTGAGCTCCTCAATCTTTACTGTACTTTTGCCTTTGCCAGAATTATCCTTTTGCATGTTTTTTTGATCTCTTAGGAAATTGCGACAATCCTTTTTGTAATGACCCTTCTTGTGGCAATAGTAACATTCGACATTTCTGGCATTGCGGTCTCTACTTTGGTTCCTGTGTCTGCTAGGACTATGAGGATTTCGCTCTCTACTTTTGCTTTTGTATTTGTTCCTGTCACGGCCTCTTGCCTTTGTTGAACTGCCAGCCATATATGCATCTCCATGACTAGCACCATCAAGAGATTTACGACGAATCTCTTCAGTGAGCAATGCATCTGTGACAGCATTGAACTCTAACTTGCCATTCGGAGCCGAATTGCTAATGGTTGTGCAAAAGATATCCCATGAACTGGGTAGAGAGAATAACAAGAATATAGACTTGAGTTCATCGTCAAACTCCTTAAAGCCCTTAGATGTCAGCTGACTGAACAAGGAGTTGAACTCATTTAAGTGACCGGAACTGTGCTACCTTCTTTCATGTTGAGCTTCATAAGCTTTTTCATGAGAAAAACTTTGTTGGATGCACTTTTGCTCTCCCATGCTGAACGTAAGTTATCCCAAAGTTCCTTGGTTGTTTTCTTCCCTATGATAGTGAAGAAGACTGACTCGGCTAGATGTAGACGTATCATAGCCATGGCTTTTGCATCCAAAAGCTCCCATTGAGCTTGTGTATAATCATCATTCCTCTGCGCGCTCTTTCAACGGTTCCGAGAGGCCTTTGTTTATCAAAACATCTTTCATGCGCTCTTTCCACGTGGTGAAGGTGCTGCCATCGAACTTCCGAATGAAATAATCCTCCTTTTCTGAAGAAGAAGCCATCGCTGACAAGAGGGTTTGAGAGGTGCCAAACTATGGCGAGAAGCTGTGGAAATTTGGGTAGAGTAACCTTTGTATCGGGAGTAAAATCTCAACCGAAATAGACTCAAAAGTGCCAACAATGAAAGTCACGACTAGCGGGAAGTAAATCCGGCAGAGTCTCCTTTGTATGAGGAGTCAAAACTCAACTCAAAATGCACATAAATGTGCTAACTGCACTAACTGGGCATCTGCTGCACAAAACCATTGCTATGTGACTGCCAACTCGGCGTCAAAAGCATAAATAACCGTCCAGATACATATCCTATGGCGAGGGTACCGTAAAGGAGAACTCTAGCTACCTGGATCACCGAAGGTGTCTCAACATTCGAGCACACCCTAGCTCAAAGAAAACCTCACGCTATCAACCCTCCAAAGGCTAATGCAGACACAAAAGGACTAGCCATAGTCTCAGAAAGGGCTCTTCCAGTTCGAGTCTCAGAAACGGTTGAGAAAAACTCCCAAAATAGCCAAAAATGGCTCCACACGTAGTACAGTGGGCAGTGTCCGCAACTTAACGTACATGAGTAAAACCGCGCTCAAACAGGCGCCAAGGACGGCTGCATGCAATGAAAGTGATCCCTGCAGGGATATCTACTCTCAAAAGAGCTCATTAGCACTATGTGTGCTCACAATGAAATACATATGTCAACGCATCTGCCCATAGAGAATCTGCAATCGAATTGAGGCACCAAGGCCGTGAGCTTGCAAGAAACACACACACAGTGCACACATACTCCCTTGCTTGTGTAATCAGACAGCGCTACACCAAGCTGGCTTGAAGCAAGCAAACACACACAGTGTGTGTGTGTGTGTGTGTGTGTGTGTGTGTAAGCAGGCAAACCCAAGCATTGCTTGGATCATCCGGGCAACAAGTGGATAGGCAGCATCCATTGCCGAGCAGTAAACACACACACACACACACACACAGAGTCGTCGACTCTAAATCTGCACGCAGAGAGACGTAAAATCGAATTTTTTTTTATTTCAAGCTTCATAGTTTGTGTGCAAGGGTTCATTCATACACAGAGCCCTCGACAAAGCCCATTTTGATGCTCCGACCCCCGACTCCTTGACCGACTCACACACATGCCCCAAAAACAAGCGTGAGAGAGAGATTGGAAGATACCAAAATCTCATCATTGACATCAGTGATTCTCCGACTTCGTCATCGACTTCTTTGACATCGTCATCCAACTTCGACGTCCACACACCGAGTCCGACAAGCTTGAGAGCGATCTTGACAGATCAAGCGAGATCTGCGATCGATACCGATCCGACTCGGCCTTGACCATTCGATACCGGCTTCGAGCATTGGCAATTTACAGCTACTCGGCTAGCCACTTCCGCCGGTGACGGAAGGCGACATCGACATCGACACCGCTCATGCGCACCGGCTCGACACTGCTCATTGAGGCGAATCTCCGACATCCGACCCAGACAAAGGGCGTTTCCCCAGACGAGCACGTTCCCGTGATCGAGGACCATGCTTGCGACATGCGCGGGTTTACGGATACGACACCTTTGGCGGCTATTCGACTAACATATTTTTGCTCGGCGGCAGAAATCGGCACATAGCGACACCAACACGTAGGTTACAAGTTATGCGCGTTCATCGCATGTACGGAGTGTGTTCAAGAGAGGGGAAGAAGAGAATGGGGAAGGGGATGATACACAGACAGCCTGTGTTTGGGTTAGTGGAGAAGAAAGAGAACAGTCAACCCTCTCTCTTTTTCTCCCTATATTGATTAGGTGAAATCAAGTATACAAGGGTGGTTTCCCACGACCACCTAGCCTACACCCCAACAACCTGGCCTACACCCCAACAACATCCTTTTCCTCAAATTGGTTGGCTGCCCCGATTACAAACTCCAATCCCCTGCTTCTTTGCTTTCAAGCTCCGTACATCTCGATGCAGCCCGATCTACTGCAGAAAGATGCAAAGCTTCCCTAAGCTCTCATGGGGTCACTACGTGCGTGGTTAGACGGGGCTTGGGGTCGGGTGCCATGAGCTCTGATACCAATTTTTGTGCACGTGTAGCGCGTGTACTGTGTGTGTGCAAGAGAGGGGAAGAAGAGAATGGGAAAGGAGATGAAGCACAGTACACAGCAAGGAGTTTGGGTTAGTGGAGAGGAAAGTGAGAGAGTGGTCAACTCTCTCCCTTTCTTGTTAGGAAATAAGACGTAGCTAAATAGATAATTGAGTAGATTACTTAATGGAGAGAGACAAATTTATATACACGAGATTATAGAGTAGAGAAAGAGAGAGAGAGTACACACGATATACGTGGTTCACCCAATGTGGGCTACGTCCACGGAAAAGCAGCCACTCAATGGCTTTAGTACTTCAAAACAAGAAGTAGTTTACAAAGGGATTATACCCTTAATGGAGCTCCCGCCTTGCTTCACTCTCACCACCTCACACTCATCTTGTTGCATCAACTTCACACTATGAAATGTGTGTAGAAATGGCCTCCTTTTATAGGCCAAAAGGGCTGCCCTCTCTTATGAGAGACAGCCATGTGTAGCCGCCCTTGTGCGAATAAGTCCAAATCGGACCCTCCAATCCGCCCATGTGTGGCCGCCCTTGAGAAGGCAAGTCCGCTTTTGAATTCGGCCACCGGCCACCGGCCATTGACTTCCGACCACCGGCCATCGGTCATTGACTACCGGCCACCGGCCAACCGACCGGTTGTTTTCCGACCACTTTCCGGCCGTCGTCCGGCCATAATATTCCGGCGAAAAAAAAGTCTCGGGGGCCTCCGCCCCCGAGGCCTTTAAAGTTGCCCCTGATTCTTGTCTGTGAAAATTTTGGTTTCCGGTGAGTGATTTTCCTTCACGCACGATGGCTTCTCCTCATAATAGGGGCCTTACAAATGTGCGCTTTTACCACAGAAAATTACAAGGGTAAATCAGGCTCCATACTTAACATTTCTCTCCCTATATTCATTTAGGTGAAAGTATAAACAGGGGTGGTTTGCCACGGCCACCCGGCCTACACCCCAACATCGATCCCCTCCCCACCCCGTGTGTGTAGCTCCCCATAAAGGGACTAAGGCTCAAGTTTGAGCTCGGCTTTCGACGTGCAAGTTAATCGAGTAGCAAAAATTGAAAGTTTTAGAGCAGGACAATTGGGCACTACACAAGAATTGGAAGGTTTGGAGCCATGAAATCGAGCAAGCAAGGGACGCCATTGAACCATTGCAAGGGCAAGCCTTGAAATACAAATTGGAGTGTAAGAAAATCGGGCAAGCTTGGAGACAATCATGCAACAAGCTTGTCAAAGCTACTAAATGGAGCAAAGAGAAGCAAATCGAGCAAGCTTGGGCAATGCAACAAAATCGAACACAACTAGAAAATTCAGGGAGTAGCCTTTTCTAAAGTTTGAAAGAGAAGGGTAGGTACCCCTACACAGTAGAAGGGGGAGGGGGAGCTCAAGGCTTCACCCCAAATCAGAGCAGCACAAAAGGGCATATTGTGTGGTTGTGTACACATGAGCATACACACGCTCGTGTGGTTGTGTACACATGCATACACACACATATTGAAAAAGAGATCTGTAGAGAATTGAAGGTTGTTGAAGGGTGCTACTCAAGCAAAGGGAAGCCGTTGAAAGGCATTGAAGTTGAAAACAAGTAGCATTTTCTCTCAGAAGCAACATTGGAGATAACAAGAAAGAGAAGAGTGTGAAAGTGAGTGAAGATGTGTGTCACACACACACCTTCACTCACTGGAGATAGCAAGAAAGAGAATTCATTAAGCAGATACTCAATTATCTCATTGAAGAAATGAGTTCCCCTATCACTGACAATTTCTATTGGCAGTCCATATCTTGTGAACACATTCTCATACAAAAAGGCAGGTGTGGTTCTGGCATCATTCTTTTGGGTTGCTTTAGCTTGTTTCCCCATGAATGTGCACTTTTCTGGATTAAGCAAATCCTATAAAGTCTACATTTTTTAAATACCTTTTTGAGGTGTTCAAAATGATCAGCCTGGATTGATGAATGTACACATAAATCATCCATATATACTTCCAAGAAATTCCGAAGATACTCTTTAAAAGCATGGCTCATTAATCGTTGAAAGGTGGCATGAGCATTAGTTACCCCAAAAAGCATAACCTGATAGGCAAAAATACCCCATTCAGTTGCAAAGGCAGTTTCATGCCGATCCTTGGGGTCAACCAAAAGTTGATTGTATCCCGAAAAGCCATCTAAAAAGCTGTAAGCTTCTTTTTCTGCAACTCGTTCCAAAACATGCTCAGTGATTGGAAGAGGAAAACTGTTGTCTCTAATGGTAGCTGCATTCACTTTCTTGAGATTGACACACACCCTTTTTCCATTTTTCTTGGGTCCTACCACAATTGGAGACACCCAATCTGTGTGTTCAATTTCATAAATGCATTCGGCCTCCTTTAGCTTTTCTATCTCTTCTTTGATCTTCGTGGCAAATGTCTCATTATAAATGTATGGCCTTTGTCTACTTATTTTGCATCATCTGTCATAGGTATGGTATGTTGATAGATTTTTGGATCAACATCCTTGAGATCCTTATAAGACCAAGCAAAAATATATCGGTATTCTTTCAGTAAACTCAACAAAAGCTCCTCTTCTTCTTCTGTCAGGTTGTTTGCAATGTAGACAGGTCTAGGCTCTTCTCCAGGTTTGGCTAGATCTATCTTTTTTGCATTTTCAGGTCCTTTGTAGGACTCACCCTGTTTTTGTAGTTCCTTGACAGGTTGTTCGACTATGATTATTTGGTCTTGGAGAGTATGTTTCTTGTAATGGGATGGAACACTCATTACATCTTTTACCTTCCTCCTCGGTGGTTTCCATTTTAGTGGTATATATCTCCTTTAGAGCTTTCTTCAACTCTTGATACTTCTTTCTTCGTTCAACTCGTGTCATGGTTGAATCCTTGTCCTGGTTAAGTTTTGCTGGAGTTTCCTTTCTCGTTTTTCTCAATGTTTTTTATATTTCCTGATTTTTGTTTAAAGGATATCTACCAGTGATTTTGTCTTTGACACAATCATGTGCATCTATCTGTAGAAACTGTGTTCTACTGGAGACTGATGACATAAATCTAGATTTGAAGTTTCTCGTGTTACTTTTTTGCTTATACCATTTCTGTCTTCTCAGTTTTTGGTTTGGAAAGTCAAAAAACTTTTTCTCCCCTCCTTTTATGAGTAGTTTAGCTCTCACATGTTCTTTTTCTGAACCTGAATCATCTGAGGTAGTTGAATGTTCTTCTAACTCATCTGTTGCATCATAGTAGAGGTCTGAAAAGACTTGTTGAGCTTTCATTAAGTCCTTGGATTCTGAATTTTGTCTTCAATGTGAAGGGTTGAGATCATTCGTATGAAAATTATGTCATAGTCGTCCTCATTGCAATATTGAGTAGGCATAGACGTATTTACAACACATCCATTGTTGCCAAAATTTGAGTCCACTCAAATGGCTCAAACAAATGCTTCGGAAAGGGCTCAGGTACATAGGTTTCATCTGTGCAATCCCTTTCTAAAATACATTCTTCTCGTTTTAAACTACCGTTTTCTGAGGCTTCGCACATCCAAATAGGTGTGTCTTTGTTCAACCAAGATGGAAGCTTAGTTTCAACCAAAGAGACTGAGTCAAAATCTTATATGGGTGTTTTCATGACATCTCTATAAGTGTGATCTTTTAGATTATCTCTTGTTATTGATCCCACTTGCTTCAAGTACATATAATTGTTTTTCCAATCCTGAATGAGTTGTACTTGTCGCATGAAAGGTCTTCCCAAGATGATTTCATAATTTTCTTCCCAAAGTCCACTATTGCAAAAGTATGTTGATAATCAATTCCACAAGAACTAATTATCACTTTTTCAAGCAGTCCTAAGGGTTTTTTGATGTGTCCATCAGCCAATTGCAATTTCATTTGAGTTTGACTAATGGCTGGTTTTTTCCATGATTTCCATACTGCTTTCGTGGCTATGGCTATGCATGCCCCACTATCTAGTATTGCCATGGTTTATATATCATTGTATCTCACTGGTAGGGTTCCTTCTTCCCTTTCACTGTATTCTCCGACTTTGTTCATTGGGACGGATCTAATCTCTTTGTTATCCATTTTGTGTTTCAAGTTTCCTAATTTTTTTGCGATTAGCCTTGTTATCCTCACCTTCTCTAGAGTTTTTTGTAGATCATTCCATAAATATGATCTGATTTTTAACAATTCTCCTGAAGTAAGAATGTGTGTAGACATGATTGAATGGAGGTTGTCTACCTCCAGGGTGTGTTCTGCTCTTTTTATCTGAGTGGTTTTACACACTATGAATTCATCTTCGTTATCTCCCAAGTAAGAGGGTAGTGTTTTCAGAGTCATTGGTTTAGACATTCCTGAAGCTTCAGAGCCACAATCCCCGTACAAGGATTGTACATCCATGTCCATATCATGAGGTAGATTGTCTAACCAACTTCCTCTATAGGAGCCGGCTTCAAAGTTAGGCTCCCATCATTAATCTCTCTTACTTTTTCCCATAAGTGTCTTGGTCAATCTTCTTCTACGAACATAATTCCATCTAAGGCATCTTCACTGTCGGGCACTATGAGTTCTGGCTCTTTAGTCTCAAGGTGGGGTTCTACCACCACTTCGGATTTCTCTTTACTCGTTCCTACCACCAGCACCTCAAGTTTTGCTATACTCTCGAGCTTGGGTTTTTGTTCTTCCAGCATCTTTTGAGTAATTCTTACCAGATTTTGATAAGCTTCAAGCTTAGGTGCTTCCATACCTGGAGAAGGATAGTTTTCCATTTGTTTTCCATGTTTTGGCTTGCTTTAAGTCCCGCTTGGTAAGCTTCCAAGGCTGCATTGATTGGCTCAAAAATTTTGTCTACCAAAATTGATCCTCTGGATTTCACTGTGGTTTCCTTGATTTCACTTCCAGTTTCTTTCACTTTTTCCTGGGATAGTTTCTTGGCTTTCTTCTCAATTTGAGCCCTTTGTTTTTGTTTTCTCATCTCATACCTTTTGCTTCTGCTTCTCTTGGTCTTTTGAGAGAAAATTTTAGTATTCTCCGAATCATAGAGGAGTTATGTTTCTTTTTCTTAGCTTGGGCTTTGGTGATTACCTTGATTGGAACAATAGGTTCACTCTCCGATGAGCTACTAGGTATCACTTGGACTACGTTCACTGTTGTTTTACCCTTGTTTAAAGGATTTTTTGGACAATCTTTAGGGAAGTGTTCAACATTGTATACAAAAAGCTTCAACTGGCTCAATGTTCTTGTCAGGCTTTAGGCGTTCATGTTTCCAGTGATCATCTGCACCACAGTTATAACAGTTCCCAGTTCTTGGCTGAATCATGGGTCTTACCATCAGAGGTCTAACACCTTGATTAGCTACATAGTACATCGGTGCAAGCTCTGGTGTAGTATAAGTCGTAATTTCTTTCATTGGTAGTATTTGAATTATACCACTCTCCTTCTGTCATTACTGTAGATGAAGTAGGCTTAACATGCAGCACTAGTGCTTGTTCACCTATGACTCCCTCTGAATGCATGTACTTTACAGGCAATGCATTAAGTCTCGGATATAAAGGTTGCTGACCCAACACGGGTTGAGGTCTTTTCCATACCCATCGGTGGTCTTTGAGCTGGGGCCATATTAGGTTGATATCTGTACATGGGTTGTCCTTGTGACCTCATAGGCACGTACTAAACATTCCCATCATACTTTGGTCGGTAATAGCACTCATTGGTCTCGTAGTTGGTCCATTTACCCTCGATTGCACACCATTTTTGCGACCTAATTGGTTGTCCCTGTTGAGGTTTCCCTAGCCCTGGTACCCTCATAGGTGCTTTTTGCATGTTATTCATCATTTCATTCATCCTTTCTCTATGGCTGTAAGCGGTGTTGCAATAGTAGTTCTCACTTGTGCTGGTTTGGTAGATGTTGTTTTCTCACTTAGATTATCCTTAGGGACATCTTCTTCATTGAAAATATCGCAATTGTCTCCTAAGTCGATAGCATCTGACACACACTCTTCTAGGGTCATATGTTTCTTGCTATACAATATAGCATGAAGTTCTTTGTTTAGCAATACCTCTAGAAATAATGATACTAACCTTTCTTCTGCAGGTATTTCTAGTTCTGGGCATCTTGCAATGTAGTGTTTCATTCTAGTTGCACAATCCCTAACAAACTCACTTTGTTTCTGTTTCAAGCTATAGATTTGAGCTACAGTATTATGTTTGATCCTCTTTTTGGAACGTGCAGCTACAAATCCTTGAGCCAATGTATTTAAGTCCATGATTGACCTTGGTGGAATGTTTTGGAACCATGTCAGTGCTTTTCCTTCTAATGTCATTCCAAATCCCTCGAACTGAGTATGGAAATCAAATATGCGTTCTGCTTTTAGCACTTGTTTAAAGCTTGCTAAGTGGTCATATGGATCCCCAAATCCAATGTATTTTCTGACCCATCTTTGTAAAAATCAACTGGTCTGACACGTCTATTTGTTTCAACTCTAGGTCTCCTGGCAGTTGATCATGTTCCGAGTCCTTCAAACCAGTGTATTGGAAATAGTGACTCGTGTAGCCTTGGACTAGCTTTAGTGTCACCCGGTTTTCTTCATGATGAGGTAATTTTGGGTTTTTTAACATTGCTCTCAAAAGATCTCTCGTAGAGTTCCTCTCTTGGAATAGTTTATGGTCCTTGGCTCAATATCAATCCCTTATGGGGAGTACCCTTGGTATTTGATTTGTTCCACCCCCTCAGGACTAATCATAACAAGTTGTTGTTATAACAATCCCTAAATAGGTAGATTGGTAGATCTGATGAACCCTTGTCTTTGATTTTGAAGATATAGATGATCTTCATGGGTGTTGTCTTGATTTGACATGTGAAGTCCATAGAAGATCTTTAGAATTTCTATTCTCCCAACAATAGACTCCGATCCTAGGATTATCCGTACTAAGCCGTTTCAAAGGCTTCAAATCTACTTGATAGTATCCCTCGAATTGTAAATTTGGTGGTCCTTCTTTTGCTGCCATATCTGGAATTATGGTATTTACTTCTAACCCCCATTTGTTTATCACATCAGGGTTTTCAACTTGTAAATACTGAGTTCCGTTTTTATCCACATACATTTTTCCTTGTTTGTTTGCCCTGCTTTCCTCTTGAAACTCTATGTCATGGTCATCAATGCGAATAGCATACTCTTCATTAGGATCCAAGTAAACCTGAGCTCCATGGCCATTAGTTTTATAAAAGGTGAGTATGTGCTTATACCGTAATGTCATTCCAGTTCCTAAATGAGTCCAATAGGAAGACATTTCAGATGTTGATTCTGAAAAAGTGTCTGAGACTTCTTCAGAGATAGTGTCCAAGTGATCACACTCTCTTCTGTGGATACTCTACTAGCAGTCTCTCCAAATATTCCTTGATTAGCTAGTATACAACCAGATCTAAGGTTCATATAGACTTGTGAAGCCATGGATAGAGTACTTATCGTCGGAATGATTTGTTATTAGTTTCTTCCACTTGACTTGATTGCAACTCCTATCAAGCTTTCAATTCCTTGTCTGCAACCTGATTTCTGTATCAGTTTAATCAAGTTAGCTATTCTTTCACAAAGACTTTACAATTTTTGCTAACTATTGTGACTGGTCTATGTGTATCACGTCAATTTGAGCTAAGTGAGTCAGCAATTGAGACTTTCATTTCTACTTTTGCAAAAAGCCCAAGGACTAATCTGTAACCTGGAAACTGAGTGAATATGTATTATTGGATCTGATTGAACCCAAAATTGACCAGTGGCCTTGTATTATGTTGGTCTAACACTGTACAAGTTCAAAAGTCCAAAATAGTGTCTCTGTGTATCAGAAGTAAATAATCACGATTATTTACTTTTGTCAAACTTTTACACATTTTGGCTTGCTTTGCCAAGTATTCAACTTGTTAAGGTCTCTGGACAAGTTTCACTGAGTGTGAGCAAAATTTGTCCAAGTTATCAACTGTTTCGTGTCCCCATGCTCAGTTTTCAAGAATCTTGCTTAAGTCTCACTTTTGTGATCCAAATTTCACCAAATTTGATTTGTGTGGTCTACTTGATATGCTTGACCTTGTGGTATATTCAAATAGACCACCCAATGCCTTTGGGATTGGGCAATTGCATTGTTCCATAATAGGGATGAAGTGCAACACTTTATAGCAGTAGGCAAGGGGTTCTATGTTGCTGGGCGTGCCTCAGAGTAGGAGGTACAAGATCTAGTCATAAGAGGAGGAGTCTTGGGTGCATCATCTTTTGTGTATGTCATGTTGTGGACCTCAAATTTCAGTCGTAATGAAGAGATTATGCGCTCTTGTCCAGTGTGCGTCACCTTCAAAAGTCTCCTTGATCTGGCTGCATAATCACATCCAATCCATTATCACTAAGTTGGCCTGACTGCTTGTTTATGCCCAAGTGGTAGCGGATGATATCAGGTTTGAACATCAAGGTATGCATCCTCTGGAGCATGGACATGCCCATTCCAAAATTTATAGATTTGAACAGGGGAAGTTTTAAAGCCTTTTGTCAAGAACCGTCGTTTGTGTCATTTCCCACAACGTGCTACAAAATGCAGTCGAATTGGGCACTATGCTCGAAACTGCCCGATGGTTGGGATTATCAACAAGCCAGTGGTGAAATCTACGTGGATGCGAGCTACAAGAGACCTTAAGGAGTACAAACATGACTACAGAGCTAGTAAGTGACACGATGCTGGCCGAGTTGGAACAAACGAGGATACTCACCCGATTTTCGCGGAAATTCAGGAGGAGAAGAACACTGTTTGTGAGCTGGCACCTCAAGACATGTCGGAAAGCAAATATCAAGAGCTAATGGACAAAGGGCTTATTCCACCAAAGCAACTATCCGTCCTCTTTTGTCCCTCAGAGGAGCAATTGACACTGGACGAGTCCTCCTCACATGAGGAGCAGTCGAGCGTCAAGACTCAGATGCGTGAAGTCATCGCTGAAGCCACTCCAACAGTTAGTCTCGACCTCCTACTCTTAAATAGTCCACAAGCTTTAGTCTGATTAAAAAAAGGAACAAAAAGATGTAGATTCTCTACCTATGGTCGGTTTTGTTGTTTTAGGGTTGAAGGCTCCCTGTAAAAGCGTGTAAAGTCAGAAAATGGTTGTACCTTTGCTACCATGGCAAATGTCTTTGCATAGGCTTCCTTGTAACTTTCTTGTTTTTTTTCTCTAATACAAACTTCCACGGATTTGCTATTTAAACAAGGTGAGGAATCACGAGGGCCTGCCAATGGAAGGATTTGTGAAGGTGTTGTCAGGAAATAGGAATATCACATGTATATGTACTCACCACCTTGCCTCTGGGCAGATATGGTTGTAGTTTTTTGTTCTCTCTTAATACATCACTTTACTGCTGTTTTCTTCAACACAAACTCTTCCATCTTCCACTCCCCTAGCATCACAATTTTCCATAACAAGGTCCCTTGCGTTGCAGCTTAACCCAGTACAAATTACTTGCATCAAATTCCAATCCAGCTTGTAGAAAGAAAAACTTTAACACGCCACAAAAGGCTAAATTTATCTAAACGGAAGCCATATGATTCAGGTGCACAAAATGTCCATAGTGTTAAACACATATTGCGCACACAACCAATCCCATCAATCTACACCACAATAACTGGTCTAGATGCACGACCATAACATAGAAACTTAGTCTGGTCATCATGGATATCGGACGACTCACAGACTTATACATCCATCGCCAAGGTGCAATGCACGAGCATAGATGTATGTTAGAGAGAGAGAGAGAGAGAGAGAGAGAGAGAGAGAGAGAGAGAGAGAGAGAGAGAGAGAGAGAGAGAGAGAGAGAGAGAGAGAGAGAGAGAGCTATTTTACACACAGCCCTCCAAATCCAAAATAAAGCTAAATTTGTATAGTCATCACTTGGCTACAATGAAATATTGATTACACTACTAATCTTCCTGAGTCTGCTCTTACAAATGATTATTTGTATCGACAGCATTAGAAAAACACAAAATTGGTTACTCTGCTAATAAGCGGTTATGTAACTTACGCATCGAAACAAGGCCACAATTGGATTTAAATGCTTCGCTTGGACCACATGGGACCTTGCCACTCTCTGCAGCAAAGATCTGAAAACCCAGCAGCAGAGGTTGTTCATAATGAGGGCTCCGTCCTACTCTACTTGACCCTCATGAGCTACCAAAGAGAGTCCCACATTCAAGGAAACCCGATCAAGAGAACACCTATACACGGAACAAATACCCCACTGTGAAAATTTGAGAACAAACGTCCATCACTCTACATCAACCCGTCACAAAGGAAAGAGAAACTCCAGATCGCCTCGCCCGACACATTATGCAGAAGCCAGTAAAGGTGATGAAGCTAGTGGCGTCGGGCCATAGGTAGGTGGCGGAGGAGCCACATGGGTTGTCTCCTCATTGTCTTCCACATCCCAGAGAAAGGAAGCATAGGATGCCATGACATAACTGCACATAAAGAAAACTCATAATTGTACACATGTATGCCTGCAAGCAAAAACAGTAAAGAATAGATTTCCTTTTATTTTCTACACACACACACACACACACACACACACACACACAAGAACACCATACATGGCACACATGCATCGTTGCAGAGTTGCTTGCATGCAACATTGCAAATTTGCAGTCGGCCCCTGCTCATGATCACATTATGCATATAGATGAGACTGTAAAAATATGTCGCATTTAGTTGGACTAAGAAAGTAACCAGTCGTTTGGTGCCGCCTGCATAGCTTGACCATAGTAAGCTTCAGCCCGCTCTTGATCTCTATTTACATCCCACTGCAGCTTTGCATACTTTGAAAGAACCTTACCGTCACTTGGATCCGCCAAAATTGCCTGTTCATAGTACTCTTCAGCCTTCTTCACCTCACCTTTCTGCAAAAGATATGCCATTAAAGCTCTAACATACAAAGTACATCCCAAGTGTTTCAACCCTTGCTCATCAAGTTTGCAAGAGTAATTGTGTTTCATACTCAAAGTGCATCTATAGTCGATTAAGATCTCTGTGTCTATACCGACAACACTCATAAACGCATGTTCCATGCTCTTTTCTCATCAACAATGAATGCAACTGAGATCATGGCATTGAGAGTACCAACGCTGGGTAAAGAGGATATAAGTAAATACAAAAGAAAACCCACCTTGAAGAGGTGCTGCGCATAATTCTGTAGAAGCAATGGATTCTCCGGATCCGATTGCAACAGGCTCTAAAAGTACGTGTTCCTGGAGTTCGAAAAATTGAACTTCATGCCATCATCAATGCCACTCCATTTGAAATTATCATACCCAATCCCACTCGCCATGTCAAGAAATCCTAGTTGCTTACACTCCAGCTCTGTAAGGGGTCTGCAACCTTTGTCATTGCATGCAATAGGAGATCCAAATGGGTTAAGCTCTCAAGTCGAGTACACCTCACCGTCATTCAATACAAAACTGCAAGAATTGCAAGGTTCATGATTGTGCGGAAGGGGGCTGCGGCACATCGACGATGAGGGTAGCAATTGTTCTGACTCGTCGGTTTCCTCCAGGATGGATTCCCTTACATCGAAAGGTGAAATTGTTGAAGGCAACTTTCGTGCCTTGAAGCTTGCGTGACGTCCTCGCTCTCTCTCTCTCTCTCTCTCTCTCTCTCTCTCTCTCTCTCTTTGCCACAGTGGCTGTGCCCTCGTGATGAGACCTGATGGAGCGTACACTGTATTGAATGCAGGTCGACAACTCACGCCCTGCAACTGCACACGCAAGACTAGACAGCTGCAACTACAACATACGTGATGTTCTCTCTCTCTCTCTCTCTCTTTCTCTCTCTCTCTCTCTCTCTCTCTCTCTCTCTCAACGACATAGACGTGTTGAAGGCAGTACTACACAACTCATGTCGCAAGCACTTGTAGCGAAGGACTTTACAAACAACGTCCACGTGGATGGCATGCGTTAAAGGACGCCTAACCTGACCCAATACTAGGTCCTTTCTTTAGCAGGCCAACAAGAAAAAAAAACAAGAGAAGAAAATGCTTAATGTCATAGGAACAATCCCAAAGAGATGAGTCTTGAATGAATTAGAAACAAGGTGAAGACTTCACGATGGCCTCAAGAAGGCATCATTTTTTTCCTCTAATAAATGATTATTAGAACACATTTGACATGTTAATGGACCTTGTGTTCATGAAAAATGTGTCTCAACTTAATATTGTGCCGTTTTCAATTTCAAAATTGTCAATTGAGAGTAAGGGGAAAAGGAAAAATTTTGCCCCAATATAGAGAAAAATAATATAAAAACTTGAAAAATAAATCTATTTTTAAAAAAATTCCTCTTAGCAAATTAAAAAAAAGGAGTTTTATATGTCTGAAAAAATGATATTTCTTGAACACTTTAATGGAGAGATATTAGAGAGAGAGAGATGCACGTGTATACACATGCTCATTTTCATAATGAAAATATTCAAATCTATACTAATAGATAATGGGGGAGGGGATTCCGGCTCCCCCCCCTGACACATGTCGTAAGCTCCTCATTCCGACGCGCTCAGGTAGTGTAATCTGAGGCTCTGAGCGAAACAGAGAGAGAGAGAGAGAGAGAGAGAGAGAGAGAGAGAGAGTGAGTGACAGCCGCCAGCCTTGAGGACCGAGGTCGATGTGTCTGGCACGTCCCATGTGCAGCCCTGCGTGTACGGGGAGCCTTGCACGAGAGAGAGAGAGAGGGAGAGAGTACGCCTGCTGCTGCAACCCTGCACCCACAGTCGGAGGCGGCCCCTCCGCGAGAGAGAGAGAGAGAGAGAGAGAGAGAGAGAGAGAGAGAGAGAGAGAGAGAGAGAGAGAGAGAGAGAGAGAGAGAGAGAGAGAGAGAGAGAGCGCACGCCGGCGGCTGTGTCAGTGCTCGATTTTTTTTTCCCAAAAACTTAGCAAACCTACATATGTGAAATAGTCAGCGCTCGAAAAAAACATTTTCCCAAAAACTTGGCAAACCTACATATGTGAAAGAGCATAGGTAAATCGACAAAATTTGAAGGTTTTCTCACCTTCAAATATAAAATTTAGAGGTGGGATTACACTAAACCTAGGTTTTTTTCGAGCATTGCCTGGCTCCGGCTTCAATCCGACGTGTTGTGTCTATGTCAGCATGTAGATCCAGTGCTTGAAAAAAACTGCCTATGAGATTCAATGTTCGGAAAAAATGTGTCGTTTTCAATTTCAATCCGACGTGCTGCGTTTGTGTTAGCACATGCGAGAGAGAGAGAGAGAGAGAGAGAGAGAGAGAGAGAGAGAGAGAGAGAGAGAGAGAGATTGAGAGAGAGAGGTGTGCCACCAAGTCAATGTTCAAGAAAAATCATTTCTCAAGGGGCGGAATTTCTCCTTTTTCCCTTGCCCTCAACCGGCATTTTTAAATTGAAAACGACACGATATTATGTATCTGTGTCAGCATGTAGATCCAGTGCTTGAAAAAAACTTTTTTCTAATAACTTGGCAAACCTGCCTATGAGATTCAGTGTTCGGAAAAAATGTGTCGTTTTCAATTTCAATCCGACGTGCTGCGTTTGTGTTAGAGAGAGAGAGAGAGAGAGAGAGAGAGAGAGAGAGAGAGAGAGAGAGAGAGAGAGAGAGAGGTGTGCCACCAAGTCAGTGTTCGAGAAAAATCATTTCTCCAAGGGGCAGAATTTCTCCTTTTTCCCTTGCCCTCAACCGGCATTTTTAAATTGAAAACGGTACGATATTATGGTGAGACACATATTTCCCAAACACAGCACTACTCAAAAAAAACCTTTTTCTAATAACTTGGCAAACATACCTAGGAGAAATTTTGTAGGTGGGATTCTGTGTTCGGGAAAAATGTGTCTTAGCTTAATATCGTGCCGTTTTCAATGTCAAAAATCCTGTTTGAGGGTGAGGGGAAAAGGAGATATTCCGCCCCAAAAGAGAGAAAAATAGTGTAAAAATCCAAAAAAAAACTTTATTCAAGGAAAGGAATTTTGTATGGTTGGAAAAATGATTTTTCAAGCACTGTTGCTACCGTGTGTGCTTCTGGGACTTGGCTCCACCTTTGATCCAACATCTTCTTAGAAATCTATTCAATGCTCATAGAATTCACCATGATATTGTTAGAGCTGCGTCCCCCACGGCTGTTAGAGGGGTTGTAGGGCATTGTCAAGGAATGCAGTGTAAGTGCCAGACAAAACTCGCTAAGCGCTGCAACTACTTTGTGGGACGTCGACTGTTCAGTGCAAGGAGGACATTGAACCCCCGTAACCACATGGTGGGACGGGGCTCTTAGACCGAGGTTGTTGAGAGAAAACGTAGTGCGTAGCACCGCCTTGGTGGACATGTATCAATAAATGTGGTGCATTTCATAAAGCACAAAAAGTGTGTGAGGAGGCTCATGATCAAGATGTCGTCTCTTGGAATGCGCGCACTAATTGCGGGATAGACGTCGATTGTTTAGTGCAAGGAGGACATTGAACCCCCGTAACCACGTGGTGGGACGGGGCTCTTCGATCAAGGTTCTTGAGAGAACGTCGTGCTGAGCACCGCCTTGGTCAACATGTATCAATAAATGTGGTGCATTTCATAAAGCACAAAAAGTGTGTGAGGAGCCTTTTGACCGAGAAGCCACTCTGTGGGACATGTCGTCTCTTGGAATGCACGCACTAATTGCGGGATAGAGGTCGATTGTTCAGTGCAAGGAGGACATTGAACCCCCGTAACCACATGGTGGATGTGGTGGGACGGGGCTCTTCGATCGAGGTTCTTGAGAGAGAGCGTCGTGCTGAGCACCGCCTTGGTCAACATGTATCAATAAATGTGGTGCATTTCACAAAGCACAGAAACGGCGTGAGGAGCCTTTTGACCGCGAAGCCACTCTGTGGGACACAGACTGTTCAGTGCAAGGAGGACATTAAATCCCCGTAACCACGTGGTGGGACGGGGCTCTTAGACCGAGGTTGTTGAGAGAAAACATAGTGCGTAGCACCGTCTTGGTCGACATGTGTCAATAAATGTGGTGCATTTCATAAAGCACAATAAGTGCGTGAGGAGCCTCCTAATCGAGATGTCGTCTCTTGGAATGCGCACACTAATTGCGGGATATGTCCAACTGGGGCAGGGCCAAGAAGCTCCTTCAATGCACGGAGGACATTGAACCCCCATTACCACGTGGTGGGACGGGGCTCTTAGACCGAGGTTGTTGAGAGAAAACGTCGTGCTTAGCACCGACTTGATCGACATGTATCAATAAATGTGGTGCACTTCACAGAGCACAAAAAGTGCGTGAGGAGCCTCCTAACCGGAATGTCGTCTCTTGGAATGCACTAATTGTGGGATATGTCCAACTGGGGCAGGGCCAAGAAGCTCTGTGCTATTTTCGGCACAGATGTGAAGTGAGGGTGTCTCTCCAGATGCAATCACATTCGCTTGCATCTTGAAGGCAAACATGGCATGGAGAAGGGGGAGATCTACGAGGAGACGTCTGTAGCTTGGGCTCTTACAGTGGGGGAAGGAAAGGCAAGGGTCCAGGTCGCGAAGCTCTGAGCTATTTTCAATAGATGCATAGAGAGCACATCTCTCTAAACGCAATCAGAGACACTTGCACCTTGAAGGTATGTGGCCGATGCTAATATGGGTAAAAGAATTCACGATGGTATTGTTAGAGTGAGGTTTCTGAAAGAAAACATCGTGCTTAGCACTGCCTTGGTTGACATGTATCCCAGATGTAGTGTACTTCATAGAGCACTAATTACAGGATATGTCATGGCTCTGTGATATTTTTGGCAGATGCAATCACATTCTCTTGAATCTTAAAGGAAAACATGACAAGGTGAAGGGCGGGGGTCTACGACGAGACGTCTGAAGCTCGGGTTCTACAATGGGGGAAGGAAAGACAAGGGTTAGGGTCGCGAAGCTCCGAGCTATTTTCGAGCAGATGTAGAGAGAGGGCACAATCACGTACACTTGCACCTTGGAAGGCATGTGGCATTACACATGAATTCACGATGATATTGTTAGACTTGGGTTGTTCAAAGAAAAAGTCATGCTTAGCATCGTCTTGGTCCACATGTATCAATAAGTGTGGTGCACCACATAAAGCACAAAAAGTGCGCGAGGAGCTTCCTAACTGGGATGTCGTCTCTTGGAATGCACTAATTGGGAGATATGTCCAACTGGGCAGGGCCAAGAAGCTTTGTGCTATTTTCGACAGATATGAAGCGAGGGTGTCTCTCCAGATGCAATCACATTCGCTTGCATCTTGAAGGCAAGCAAATGGCATGGAGAAGGGGTGTCACGAGCAGCTTGATCTAGTCGTGTTCCCTGCAAGCCGATGACACAGGCGGATAACACGCGCAGAGAGAGAGAGAGAGAGAGAGAGAGAGAGAGAGAGAGAGAGAGAGAGAGAGAGAGAGAGAGAGAGAGAGAGAGAGAGAGAGAGAGAGACTGTCGAAGGGGGTCGGCCATGCCGCCGCCGGAGGTGGTGTCGTTTTACTAGTGAATATAGTATGTGTCCTCGATTTAGAAAAAAGATGCAGCAACGAAATCTTTTGAAGATGCTACGAAAGTAAAGCCGCACGATGACAGGAGCAACAGAAAGCAACGAGCAAAGGTAGGGAGGGGCGGAGCCAGCCTGGGCGGCCTGAAGCTAATTTGGCGTGCGATGTAGGCGTGGACACAAATCAAGTTGGACAACTTCTTTTTTATAATGAAAATTGCTCGTCAGACTCTCATCACGCCCTCTTTGTGGTGGGTTGGTTTAGCCCAACGACCAGTCATTGCTATCGCAAGTTTTGAGATCGATCTCTTGACGCGCAAGCTAACGGTTTTGGAGACGTTGCCTGGCTTGCCTGCATTCATACATGAAATGGAATCTTCAAAGAACCTAACCGATAAAATAAGAAACGAACCAGTAGGTGATACACATTTTGGAAAGGAAATGAGGAGGAGAATCTTGGTAGATCTCCTTGAACAACGTTGAAGATTTTAACCAGTCTGCATGAAAGCAATCTCTCTCTCTCTCTCTCTCTCTCTCTCTCTCAACTGGTTGTCTGCCTGGGATCTCTCTCTCTCTCTCTCCCGACGCAAGGGTTGCTATCGGAGAGGTTGTTCACGTCTCTCTCTCTCCTCTCGACTTGCTATCAGAGAGGTCGTTCGCGTCTCTCTCTCTCTCTCTCTCTCTCTCTCTCTGCAAAGCTTGTTTGCATCTCTCGCACACGCGACCTCTGCAGGGGTTGCCTTGTTGCGTAGCATGAGGGAGGACGCATGGCTATAGTGGGGAGGGTGCAGAGCAGGGCGTCAAAGCGTACTAGGTGCAAGAGGAGGGCGGTGAGGTAGCGCGCAAAGAGGGGGAGAACATCCCGACGGGGTGTTGTGGGGAGGGAATTGCATTTGATGTGAGGGTGACCATTTGATGGTGAAAGAATTGCACGTTTTTCTCTACCACTTCCCTATGCCTTCTCGGCCAAAAATTCTACACTGTGCTATGCATGGTTTCAAATGGTAAAAGCTGGACTGGAGCTTTCATGAAAGTAATGGCGTCGAGAGAGCAGACAGGCGGTACTCTTGTCGGGACGACTGATTGTGACACAGAGGAAAACAGCATCCATGATCCAAGTACTCTGCTGCCTCCCCACCTCAACAGACCTCCTTTTCCTTCTCATCAGAAACATTGGTTGCTTCTTCACCAGGTTCTCTCACTCTCTCTCTCTCTCTCTCTCTCTCTCTCACACACACACACACACACACACACACACACAACACACACACACACACACATAGAGAGAGTGATACGCATGCCTGTGGCGTGTTCATGGATGAGGCTCCTGTAGAGTGGCACTCCACATATCTGCACGTGCTCTATGAAGCCCTGGGCTGGTTAGCCTTTGCTGCGTGGTCTTTTAGCTTTCATCCCCAGGTCATCCTCAACTTCAAAAGAAAGAGGCAAAAACTCTTACTCGTCTCTGAGGTTTCTTCAGTATACTCTGGCTCTGTGTAGGCCATACACGGAAGCTCATGATGATAATGAGATCTGCTCTGCACATCATTTTCCAGTCTAGCTATACCAATTGTTTTTTTTAAGCTCCTACAATAATCTGTTTGTTTTTTTTGAAACAGTGTGGTTGGATTGAATTTTGACTACCTATTGCTCAACTTGACAAAGCAAATCTCGTATTTCACGTATAACATTTGCATGTACTTCATCCCGGCTGTACAACGTCAGTACCATGAAAGATATGGGTATTCTGAGGTGAGTGAGGAGCTTTATTTAAGTGGTGCCTAAATATTTGTAGATTTTTTACTACAAGTGCAAAAATTTTCACCTCAAGTTTTGAGTTTTAGGCGACCTAAGTCCCAAGCATTGCCAAATGGTCTTGTTTTACAATAAGGAGGGTGGGAAGCCTTGCGATACTTGGTTTCACCTGGAAATGTTTTTGACTTCATGTTATTAAAGTTGTGCCAAGAAAGATTTTGAATTGAACAATTTTGGTGATTTTATTGGGAAATGCCGGTAGTTACTAGCTTAGTTACTGAGAATGCATCTTCCATGTCTTTGCTTGTGTGCAGCTGATTCCTGTAGGGCCAAGTGACGTGGCTTACTCTATCCATGGAGTTCTTTTTACGAGCATCACTGCGTACCAAGCCTTGGTTTATGAGGTTCGCTCTTACATTGATTGACATTCGGGCTAACTATGGTAAATCTTGAATTTCTAGCTATTATTGGGTGTGAAAAATGAAAGCAGCGTCAGTGGTAACTAAGTACGAAAGTGGCTTTTGAGACAAAATAAGCTTATAAATTGAAGTGTTTTTTGGAAATGGTACATACAACAGTTTGAAGAGTCATATGAGGGCTTTTGAAGGCTAGGCTCTAAATTGAATGTAAGGTTTATTCTTTGCCTCCAAGGGAAGGGAGGGAGGAGCTTATGAATCAAGGCTCAAATCCAATGCTATATGGCTGGATATGCACTTATGCTTGACGTAGTCCTATTTGTCCTAGCTATTAGAGATATTGAGATATGTGTGATTGTGCCTATGAGGCATGGTGGAAGATTGAAGGATTCGAGGAATTCCTAGGCCCTTGAATTTGCATAAGATAATCCATTTGTGCTCTTGCCTCCCTTTGTAAAGAAAGTTAGACCGCTTGACTTGGACCCCCATGCATACCATTCTAAGTGAGCAAGTATCCAGTGTCCTGAATGTGCTGATGATCTCCCCAAGCTCATTCCCTTCGCATCTAAGGCACACATTAAGATCAAATCATCGAATTCATACATCTCACATTGAGAGTTGTGAGCGCAGGCATTGAAGTCTTCACCAAGAGAACCTCTCTCAGTTAAACGTATTGCAAAATGTTGCCAGAAAGAATTGAGTATGGCAGTTGTGTCTTGGCTTCTCGTCCTCTGTGTTAGAATTTGGAGGGTCTTTTTGTGTAGGGGGAGAGGGCTTCTTTGTGGCTGTGCATGGCCTTGTGAGGTTTTTAGTTCGTGCTCATCACTGGTCTTGGGCAGTGCCCATGTGTTGTAACTTGTGCCGCCTAGCTGTTATAAGGCCATTTATAGAGGGCGTTCAATATTTGGTTGTGACCCTTCATTTTTCAGATTATTGGGTCGGGTATATGAGGGGGTCGGGCAGCTGTGGCGTACCCCTAAAGAGGGGAGCCCCCGCACCCCCCGCACCCCCCGCCCCCTTCTCAAAAAAACCGGTTCCCCTTCCCCTTGTGGCATCGTGTGGGAGAGCGAAAGGAGACTTGTATCTATCAAGATTGCCGGGTAGAGCTTGCCAAGAGGCCAAGGTTTGTCTATTGGGTCTAAGGGATAATTTTGTGACATGTGAGCATGTTCGCAAGACTCGCCTTCTTGAGAAGTTCATTAGATTCAATTTTTGTTATTCACAACCCTCTTTACGTAGATGGTATGACATATGTGCATGTGTTTGATGCGTGTTGTTACACTTTACTGGGCAATCCAGATTTGACGACACCAGCATGAATTTCAGCCTTAGGATAGGACAGGGCTGTGGTCTAGGTCTGGCGTGAAATGGATCACTAGGTTGGGAGATATTGAACTCACATTGCTGAAAAACTGTGCGTGCGCACATCTGCACATTTAGGGCAAAAGTCAGCACTATAGAGGTCATTTTACCCCTATGAACTCAGCCCTAACCCCTCACGCTCTGCATGCAGTGTGGGAGGCATCCAGCCATCTGCAGCCTTGGTGTTTTTTGCAAAGATCGCCCTCCTCCCTTGTGCTCTAGATCTGACGGTTTTCACCATCACCCTCTCTGCTGCATTTTTGCAGCTAGCTTTATCCTCTCACACTGGGCGTGCAAATCAGCCCCAGATGGCCACTATGGTGGCCATAGCAGCCCACTTTGAGTCGGTATAGATTAATGCATCAAATCAGGGCCAGAGGTGTCTCTTGAAGAGTTGCTGTGGCATGCAGTATGGGAGGCATCCAGCCATCTGCAGCCTTGGTGTTTTTCGCAAAGATAGCCCTCCTCCCTTGTGCTCTAGATCTGACGGTTTTTCACCATCACCCTCTCTGCTGCATTTTTGCAGCTAGCTTTATCCTCTCACACTGAGCATGCAAATCAGCCCCAGATGGCCACTATGGTGGCTATAGCAGCCCGCTTTGAGTCGTTATAGATTTATGCATCAAATCAGGGCCAGAGGTGTCTCTTGAAGAGTTGCTGTGGCAGGAATCTCCCTAGAGTCCAGTAAGGCCATCCATTGCAAGCACAATTCTAGGAACAAGGTGGGGGGCCCTTGAAATGGTTGACCCCATTGGGGTGTGTGTGTGCGTGCGCGCGCGTGTCTCTCTCTCTCCCCCCCCCATTACCTCTCTAACTCTCTATCAAATCTGTCATTCTCTATGGTAAATCATCTCTCTGCATAGAACTGCATATCTACATTTACAGATCTATCACTTCGTTGGTTTTTTCCTATTCTTTACACAAAGGAGCCATCAATAGCGCAAAGCTTAGCCACTACCGCTAGGTTAACAAAAAAGAATCATTATTGTGTGATTGCTTGATTGTGTCTAATCTCTCAATTTCGCTTCATCTTACAAAAGCTCTTATTGGTGAATCTTTATTGTGGCTAGTATTGTTGGCCATAATTTAAAGATCTTCTGATAATCTCTCACTATACTTGCGAGGTATATATTGACATGCTAAGTTGAAGAGCTTTTATACATTTGTTTTCTTGGTTCTTGGGGTTTTTGTTAGTGTCTTGCATGGGAATATGTTACTTGAGAAGCTCTCTATGAATCTTCAACTTGCTGAGTGTGGGATGAGAGTGGTCTTGTGACACTTGCATAGTTTAGGTCTTTTTTATAGAGTGATTTGATTGCTTCTAGCTAGTTTTCAATGTTTTCTTTTCCTCTTATAGAATGTTCCTCACGAGGAAAATCGTATTTGCAGAAGGGTTCTCAAAAAGTGTCGATGATCACTGTTGGAATATCATGTGGCGCTTGGTTTGCAGCTGGGCTTTGTACGGTCATAGCATGGCCTAAAGGCCAATGGATTTGGCTTGTTTCAAGATTCAAGTTAGTACTTCCTCTTAGTACCATCTCATGTTTGTTGCCTTAATGGCACCTCTCCTACTTTGTTTGTTAACTTTTTTTAACAAAGGATGTACGATACTCCTTGAATTTTTAGTCTTGTGTTGAGAGAGAGAGAGAGAGAGAGAGAGAGAGAGAGAGAGAGAGAGAGAGAGAGAGAGAGCTTTAGTAATGTGAATTAGAGATTGAGTTCTTCCTATAAGACAAACCAATATAACAACTCTTAGTCTTGTGGTAGCCAAGGAAATGAAAGGAAAAGGACAAATTGAAATCATGGATAAATGGATTGGGTGGACTTGTATCCTTAGATGTTGAGATAGGAAACAACTCTTAGTCTTGCAGTAGCCAAGGAAATGGAAGTAAAAGGACAAATGAATATCTTGGATGAATGGATGGGTGGTTGTATCCTTGGGAGTTGAGAGGGGAGGACGGGTCACGATGTTGGAACAAATTAAAGAGACCTTACAATTTTATTTGATGACTCTTGAACTCAGGAAAATGGGGCAATCTGCCACAATAGGGAATAGACAGGTTATTATTCACACATGCACGTTGTAACCGGCCGGCACCACGTGCGATGGGGAAAATCACTTGAACAGACTCTAAACCTCTTCTAATTCTTGCTCTGTGTACAACTCGGGAGTAGGAGGTTTCTTGAGAGCCGGTTTGAGGGGTGGCTCTGTGGTCTATCGCCACTGTGAATGCACCTCGTTGAAGGAGGTTTGGCTTATAAATTTTGCAAATTTTGGGTCTTCCGCTAAAATTTAGCATCATCTTTGTTGCATCGCCGATCAAACGTTGACGCTCCATCTCTTCGATCTCCACCTGAGTAGGCCGAGACAGGCCGTACTCTTTGCGTGAATCTTCGTTGTGATCTCTTCCTGCATCTCCGGATGCAGAGGAAGTCGACTAATCTCTGTCTGAAGCCATAAGTACCGCGTAAAAAGGATCTACCGCGACACCACAATAAATCACTTTAAACAGTCCACAGCTCACAATTTATTCGACACTGGCCCGACGGAGTTCCGTGCCTAGAGATGTTGGCCCCAAAGACTTGTTAAATATGGAGCCTGATTTACCCTTTGTAATTTTCTGTGGTAAAAGCGCACATTCGTAAGGCCCCCATTATGAGGAGAAACCATCGTGCGTGAAGGAAAATCACTCACCGGAAACCAAAATTTTCACGGACAAGAATCAAGGGCAACTTTAAAGGCCTCGGGGGCGGAGGCCCTCGAGACTTTTTTTTCGTCAGAATATTCTCCGCCCTCGAGACTTTTTTTTCGTCGGAATATTCTTTTTCGCCAGAATATCATGGCCGGACGGCGGTCGGAAAGTGGTCGGAAAACAACCGGTCGGTTGGCCGGTGGCCGGTGGCCGGTAGTCAATGGCTGATGGCCGGTGGTCGGAAGTCAATGGCCGGTGGCCGAATTCAAAAGCGGACTTGTCTTCTCAAGGGCGGCCACACATGGGCGGATTGGAGGGTCCGATTTGGACTTACTCGCACAAGGGCGGCTACACATGGCTGTCTCTCATAAGAGAGGGCAGCCCTTTTGGCCTATAAAAGGAGGCCATTTCTACACACATTTCATAGTGTGAAGTTGATGCAACAAGGTGAGTGTGAGGTGGTGAGAGTGAAGCAAGGCGGGAGCTCCATTAAGGGTATAATCCCTTTGTAAACTACTTCTTGTTTTGAAGTACTAAAGCCATTGAGTGGCTGCTTTCCCGTGGACGTAGCCCACATTGGGTGAACCACGTATATTGTGTGTACTCTCTCTCTCTCTCTCTCGCTACTCTATAATCTCGTGTATATAAATCTGTCTCTCTCCATTAAGTAATCTACTCAATTATCTATTTAGCTACGTCTTATTTCCTAACAACTGGTATCAGAGCAAGGTTTGCTCGTAGCTAAATTATCTCAAGGAAAGGATTCCTTGAATTGAGTGGGAGTTATGGCGGAGGAAGGGAAGCTCAAGATTGAGAAGTTCAACGGTAAAAACTACCAACATTGGAAGATGCAGATTGAAGACTATCTCTACCAGAAGGACCTCTATTTGCCACTAGGCGGTCTTGCGAAGAAGCTCGCAACAATGGAAGATGAAGCATGGATTGTCCTTGATCGAAAGGCACTGGGAACAATCCGGTTAAGCTTGGCGTCAACGGGCCTTCAATGTTTCGGAGATGAAGACTACGGAGGACTTGATGAAGTCACTTATCGACTTCTACGAGAAACCATCGGTATCCAATAAGGTATTTCTTATGAAGCGCTTGTTCAATCTAAAGATGACAGAGAATGGTTCAGTTGCAGAACACCTAAATGACTTTAACACAAACATAAGTCAACTTCGATCAGTGAAAATCAATTTCGATGACGAAGTGCGAGCTCTCCTTATACTATCATCTCTACCGGATAGTTGGAACAGCCTTGTGATGGCTGTAAGTAATTCTATCTCTGGCATAAATA
Source organism: Adiantum capillus-veneris (assembly GCF_014529385.1). Classification (NCBI taxonomy): domain Eukaryota; kingdom Viridiplantae; phylum Streptophyta; class Polypodiopsida; order Polypodiales; family Pteridaceae; genus Adiantum; species Adiantum capillus-veneris. The sequence continues at coordinate 78,105,928 of NC_140946.1, forward strand.
CTCTTAAGTTTGATGATGTTGTGGGTGTTCTCCTAAGCGAGGAAATGTGAAGGAGAAGCACAGGAGAATCATCAAGTGCTGCACTATCAGTGGAAACAAGAGGAAGGCTTAAGGAGAGGTTCAAATACCAAAAGGGTCGTGATCGCTCAAGGTGGAGCAAGTCACGCACAAAGTCAGTTCTTGAATGTTGGAACTGCGGCAAGAAGGGCCACGCCAAGAAGGATTGCTGGTCCAAGAAGAAGAAGGAGACAGAGTCTCAAGACAACAAGCTAACATCGGAGGCCAATGTGGCAGGTAAAGTAGAGCAAGATGCTCTAATTCTCTCATTAGACAATGTGTCTAATTCCTGGATAGTAGATTCCGGGGCTTCATTCCATGCGACACCACACAAGCAACATTTCCAAGACTACACCAAAGGTAATTTTGGGTATGTATACTTGGGAGATGATGAAGCTTGTGAGATTGTCGGCAAAGGTACAGTTTCTGTCAAAACTGCTAACGGAAATGAATGGAAGCTTAAAGATGTTAGGCATGTTCCTTCTCTTCGCAAAAATTTGATCTCTACAGGACAATTGGACGATGAAGGTCACAACATTGCATTCGGAAACAAACGGTGGAAGATCTCAAAGGGATCTTTGGTGGTTGCCAAGGGTGAAAAAGTCGGTACACTTTACTTGTGTACTGTTAGCATGCAACCTTCAGCTTGTGCAGCAACTACAGAAGTTGACAGTGCGGTGTGGCACTACTGACTTGGGCATATGAGTGCCAAAGGAATGCAAATCCTTCAAACAAAGAAGCTTCTACCAGGTTTGAAAGAAGTGGACTTAGAGTTCTGTGAAGATTGTGTTTATGGTAAACAAAAGAGGGTAAAATTTCAAAAATCAGGAAATGAAAGAAAAAATAAAAAACTTTAGTTGGTTCATTCTGATGTTTGGGGTCTTGCAAGTACACCATCACTTGGTGGCTCATTGTACTACGTAACATTCATAGACGATGCGACTAGAAAAACATGGGTTTATGTCATGAAGAATAAATCCGATGTATTTTCCATATTTCAAAGGTGGAAAGCCTTTGTGGAGAATGAAACAGGTACCAAGGTTAAATGCCTCAGATCCGACAATGGAGGCGAATATTGCAGCCAAGCTTTTGAAAGCTTTTGTGCTAGCAATGGCATTCGGAGGCAAAGGACAACCCCAAGGACACCTCAACAAAATGGGATTTCGGAAAGGATGAACAGGACAATCATGGAACGAGCACGAAGCATGCGGCTACATGTAGGCCTACCGCTTGAGCTTTGGGCGGAAGCTGTAAGTACGTCTGTGTACTTAATCAATTGGTCACCCTCAACGACATTGGATGGGGGAGTTCCAGAAGAGGCATGGACAGCTAAACCGGTGAATTATGCATTTCTCAAAGTGTTTGGGTGTGAGGCTTTCATGCACATAGATAGAAGCCTAAGATCAAAGTTAGATGCAAAGTCCAAAAAGTGTTTCTTCATTGGCTATGGAGAAGGAGACTTTGGGTATCGCCTATGGAATCTTGAAGATGGTAAAATCTTAAGGAGTAGGGATGTAATTTTTAACGAACAAAATATGTACAAAGATTACTTGGAAATAAAACAAACAAAAGAAACAGGTGATGAGTACATGGAGCTTGAGGACGGTGAAGACTCAAGGACTGCAAACGGTGACAATGTGCAACAACGTCAACCAAATGAGGAGCCTCAACCTATTCCCCGAAGATCTACAAGAGCAAGTAGACCTCCAGAAAGGTTTGTTCCTTCCTTCAACCATCTCTTGATCTCAGATTCTGGAGAGCCGGAATCATATGAAGAAGCTATGCAACATGAATCCAAAGAAGAATGGACGAAGAGCATGCAAGTGGAGATGGACTCACTACATCGCAACCAAACATGGGAGTTGGTTGAGTTGCCTAAAGGTAAGCGGGCACTTCAAAACAAATGGGTGTACAAGCTAAAGGAAGAAGAAGGTGGGAAGAAAAGGTACAAGTCTAGGCTTGTGGTAAAAGGTTTTTCTCAAAAGAAAGGTATTGACTTCAATGAAATATTTTCTCTTGTTGTAAAAATGAACTCAATTAGGCTTGTCTTAAGCCTTGTGGCTGCTCATGATCTAAATCTCGAGCAAATGGATGTAAATACGGCATTCCCTCACGGTGACTTAGAGGAGGAAATCTACATGCTTCAACCAAAGGGGTATGAAGTAAAAGGTAAGGAGAAAATGGTTTGCAGATTAAAGAAGAGCTTGTATGGTTTAAAGCAAGCATCAAGACAATGGTACTTGAAGTTTGATCGATGGATGTTGGATCATGGATTCACAAGATGCAACTCGGATCATTGCGTCTATACGGAGAATTTGGGAGATGGGAAATTCATCATCCTAATGTTGTATGTTGATGACATGTTGATTGCAAGTGCTAACACGCAGGACATCAAAGACCTAAAAGAGAAGCTGTCCAAATCTTTTTCAATGAACGATTTAGGTGCTGCAAAGAGGATACTTGGTATGAAAATATCAAGGGACAGGACGAAGAAGACAATAAAGCTATCTCAAGAAGATTACATCAAGAAGGTACTAGAAAGGTTTGCAATGCAAAATGCAAAACCAGTTTCTACACCTTTGGCTAGTCATTTTAAACTAACGAAGGATATGTATCCAAAGACACAAGAGGAGATAGCCTATATGTCTAAAGTTCCATATGCTGGAGCGGTAGGTTCTCTAATGTATGCTATGGTCTGGACAAGGCCAGACATTGCACATGCAGTGGGAGTTGTGAGTAGGTTCATGGACAACCAAGGTAAAGAGCATTGGCAAGCTGTGAAGTGGATACTTAGGTATCTAAAAGGGACAACAACAAATGCTTTGTATTTTGGAGGAACTGATATTTTTCTAGAAGGGTATGCTGATGCAGATATGGCAGGTGACAAAGATACTCGAAGGAGCACTACTGGCTATGTGTTCACGGTTGGAGGCACAGCAATAAGCTGGGCTTCAAAGCTGCAGAAAGTGGTTTCACTTTCTACCACGGAAGCAAAGTATGTAGCAATGACGGAGGCAAGCAAAGAAATTCTGTGGCTTCACAGATTCTTAGAAGAGCTTGGATTCAAACAAGACAATTGTGTCTTGTACAGTGATAGCCAAAGCGCTATCCATCTTGCGAAGAACTCAGCCTTTCATTCAAGGACAAAGCACATTGAGGTGAGTATCACTTCATACGCACTCTTTTGGAAGAGGGACAACTAAAGCTAGGAAAGGTGCATACAAGTGAAAATCCTACAGACATGTTTACAAAGGTGGTCAACAAGGAGAAGTTGAGCTTTTGCTCATCTTCAATCGGCATTCAAGGATAAGAAGCCAGAATGGAAAGCAGTCACAGGTTTGGTTTGGAGATCAGTCTCCAAGTGGGAGATTGTTAAGTATGGAGCCTGATTTACCCTTTGTAATTTTCTGTGGTAAAAGCGCACATTTGTAAGGCCCCCATTATGAGGAGAAGCCATCGTGTGTGAAGGAAAATCACTCACCGGAAACCAAAATTTTCACAGACAAGAATCAGGGGCAACTTTAAAGGCCTTGGAGGCGGAGGCCCCTGAGACTTTTTTTCGCCGGAATATTCTTTTTCGTCGGAATATCATGGCCGGACGGCGGCCGGAAAGTGGTCGGAAAACAACCGGTCGGTTGGCCGGTGGCCGGTAGTCAATGGCCGATGGCCGGTGGTCGGAAGTCAATGGCCGGTGGCCGAATTCAAAAGCGGACTTGTCTTCTCAAGGGCGGCCACACATGGGCGGATTGGAAGGTCCGATTTGGACTTATTCGCACAAGGGCGGCTACACATGGCTGTCTCTCATAAGAGAGGGCAGTCCTTTTGGCCTATAAAAGGAGGCCATTTCTACACATTTCATAGTGTGAAGTTGATGCAACAAGGTGAGTGTGAGGTGGTGAGAGTGAAGCAAGGCGGGAGCTCCATTAAGGGTATAATCCCTTTGTAAACTACTTCTTGTTTTGAAGTACTAAAGCCATTGAGTGGCTGCTTTTCCGTGGACGTAGCCCACATTGGGTGAACCACGTATATTGTGTGTACTCTCTCTCTCTCTCGCTACTCTATAATCTCGTGTATATAAATCTGTCTCTCTCCATTAAGTAATCTACTCAATTATCTATTTAGCTACATCTTATTTCCTAACAAGATTGGCGTCCCTTTTGGTATTTCTTTTTGTATTAATCTGTTGCATAGTACAAGCGAGTGGGAGACTCTCACTCTCAGACTCTGCGTCCAGATGCTCTGCAGAGTGGGAGGCCTGTCCACTTATTTAAAGAGTTTACAAGGGATGCAAAAGCAGAGCCCCAAAAGCTGAAAATCAAAAGCCTTGCCAGATAAAGCAAAAACTCTGTTTCTCACAAGCTCTCTCTCTCTCTCTCTCTCTCTCTCTCTCTCTCTCTCTCTCTCTCTCCTCCTTTGAGTAGTAATAAAGCAGAGCTTTTAATTCTCTCTCTCTCTCTCTCTCTCTCTCTCTCTCTCTCTCACTCTCTCTCTCTCTCTCTCTCTCTAATTGCGTAGCCAGATAAAGCAAAAGCCCACGCAAATCTGCCTTGCTTTTTTTGTTGTCGTAAATCCCGCCGCAAAACGTAGACGTCTGTACAACCTGCCATGTGTCAGTTCAACGCTGTAATTTCCGAGGATTGCCGTACAATTTGACACGTTAGCATTTTAGGACAGCCTACCACGTCATCATTTCTGCAAGGGGGGTCCTTGCCAGAGGGTGTGTGTGTGTACTGGGCAGCCACGTCATTGAGTTGTGACACCTTGAGAAGATCAATGGTCACGACGTCACCTTACTCCTTGATTATGGAAGCTCACACAATTTTGTGGATGCAAAATTGGTGCAAAAACTGCGCCTGTAGACGCGGGACAGTGACCGTGAGTATCGTATGAAGATGGCTCGTGGTGAGGATATGAATGTATCGAATCAGATGGTTCTTGATTTGTCGCTCGAGCTAGCTGATTACAAAGAGAACCTGGATTTCTACATCATGCGCCTGGATAGAGCAAATGTTATTTTAGGAATTCTTTGGTTTTATGATAAACAAGACATTGTATATAGACTATGTACATCACTTTCTTGTTTTTGTTAAACAGGCATGGCTCATGTATTTGTTTCGCTTCGTAATCAGATTTTTGTAAATAATGGTTTTGCAATACCATTTGTTACCGCTTTGGAAATGTTTAACACTAATCTAATAAATTGGACACTTAAATGTCCTGATCTCCTACCAAGTTTTGGCAATTTATTTGTGTAGCTAGAAAGAAGTTTTTTACACCTTGCTTCTACCATAGGTTGATTATGAGGGAAAGAAAGCACTAGATTTTTCTCCCTGTCAAAATACAAGCCCTATGGAGAGAATTATGGTAAGTTCCAAGTCATACATTTTAGTAAAATTTCAAGCTGATTTGCCCAAAAAATCATAAAATTCTTGTTGGAATTAGGGTTGCAGAGAAACACACAGCTTGGAGAAGACGAAGGAAGCTCAAGGCACACACTAGAGAGTGTGTTACTTAGTGTGCAATGGAAAGATAGATAGCCCTAGAGCGATGGGCGTATATACAATGCACGGGGGAAAAAAACCTCCTAAAGAGGAAAAAAATGCCCCGGCGGTCCTAGTGTGTTCACACACATCACTACCACCAACAATTAGGGTTGCAGAGAAACACACACAGCTTGGAGAAGACGAAGGAAGCTCAAGGCACACACTAGAGTGTGTTACTTAGTGTGCAATGGAAAGATAGATAGCCCTAGAGTGATGGGCGTATATACAATGCACGGGGAAAAAACCTCCTAAAGAGGGAAAAAATGCCCCAGCGGTCCTAGTGTGTTCACACACATCACTACCACATGTATATGGTAACAAATCCCCCCTGGAGTGATGCGGTGAACGAGAGCTGGCACATGAGTAAAGGGAAGTGCCATGCCTTGAGGACAGGATCAGTCCACAAAGGGGAGTAAGCCCAAAGCTTTGCGGAAAGCTTCAAGCTTCTCACGAGACAATGCCTTTGTGAAAAGATCTGCAAGGTTGTCCTGTGTTGGCACATAAGCCAAGCTGATCTCTCCTGTTGAGAGCCTCTCCCTGACATAGTGGTAATGCACCTCAATGTGCTTTGTGCGAGCATGAAAAACTGTTTTCCTCGCAACTGCCAATGCGCTCTGACTGTCAGTGTAGATAGTGTTGGCAGTGTCCTGTCCAACACCCAAATCAGCCATAAGGCGTCTAAGCCATACACACTCAACCGTAGCTGTGAAGACTGCCCCGTACTTAGCCTCACAACTCGAAGTGGCCACAGTAGGTTGCTTCTTGCTCAACCATGATATACATGAACTGCCAAGCATGAAACAAAAACCACTTGTGGACACTCTCGTGTCAAAACAACCAGCCCAATCTGAGTCCGAAAAAGCATGTAAGTCTGGCGGCAATGATCCCCCCTTGGGATAAAACAAGCCAAGATGTTAGACCCTGGGCTATGCATAAATCTGCTGACCTGTGAGACTGAAAACTGAATATCCGGCCTCGTGTTGCATACATAAATGAGGCAGCCAACAGCAGTTTGGTAAAGAGTGACATTAGCAGGATCACCAGCATCATGTAGACTCAAATTCAAACTTGTTTCCATGGGAGTGGCAATAGGTTTGCAATCCTTAAGTCCAAACTTACATAGCAATGTCTCTATGTAACTTTTCTGACACAAGGCAATACCACCATCACACTGCTTAAACTGTATACCCAAATAATGATGCAACAACCCCAAATCTTTCATCTTGAAAGTAGCATTCAAATCAGTCTTAAATTCAACAATATGTCTCTCATTTGGTCCAGTGATCAGCAAATCATCAACATAAAGAACCACAATGAGAAATACATCATCCTCACGCTTGACATACAATGTGCTTTCTGTTGGACTGTTACGAAAGCCTCGTTTAACCAAATGAGTGTCAGCTTTCTCATACCAAGCACGAGGAGATTGCTTCAACCCATACAAAGCCTTCTTACATTTGCACACTTTGTCCTCTTGTCCTTTTATGACAAAACCGCGAGGCTGCGTTACATAAACTTCCTCAAATATGTCACCATTCAAGAAAGCAGTAACAATGTCTGATTGATGTACATCCCAACCAAAATGAGCTGCCAATGCACATAGAAAACGCACAGTAGTCATACGACAAGTGGGAGCAAAAGTCTCTTCATAATCTATGCCTTTTTGCTGTGTATAACCCTTTGCAACAAGTCGAGCCTTGTGGCGATCGATCTCACCATCCGGCTTGCGTTTCAACTTGTAAACCCACTTCGTACCAATGGCCTTTTTGCCAGGAGGCAAATCACATAAAGTCCATGTGTCATTTTCTATAAGTGCATCATATTCTGATTGCATGGCAGCCATCCAATTTTCAGAATTTTGTGCTTCATCAAAAGTCAGAGGCTCCTCAACATCATGTAAGCTAGACACAGCCAAAGCATAACAATCTGAAGCATAAGATGCATGGCGAGAGCCTGAACGAGTACGACTAGGCAAAGGTGCATCCAATTTACTGTCACGCAAAGTGTGCACTAGCCATTTTGGCATACCTCTAGCCTGCTCATTTTCAGCCCTTTCCTCATCAAGTACATCATGTACATCTGCATCAGTAATAGGCTGATCTAAAACATTTTCAGAAACCCCCATAGGCTGTACATTTGCCTCATTGGAACTTACATTTGTATTTCCACCACTGAAAAGAGGCAACAAACTGTCATAAATGTCTTGTGAGCTTACATTACTGTCTCTAGTACATGACAGCAAGGGCTGAACAGAATCTTCCACAAACACTACATCCCGAGAAACTAGAATATGTTTTGTTTGCGGATGATACAACCTGTAATCTTTGCTTTCAACACTATAACCAACAAAAATACATTTGACAGCCTTATCATCCAATTTTCTGCGCTGCACTTGTGGCACCAAAGCATATGCCAAACAGCCAAAAACACGCATGTGCTCAATAGAAGGTTTTCTATCATGCCATGCTTCATATGGAGTAATAGACTGCAAAGCTTTCGTAGGACACCTGTTAAGTACATAAGTGGCACACATAATGGCCTCAAGCCAAAAATAATGCGGCAAAGCTTGACTTTTGACCATACATCGTGTCATTTCCGTCAGTGACCTGTTTTTCCTCTCAGCAACACCGTTTTGTTGAGCTGTATAAGGCACTGTACATTGGTGTTTTATCCCACGACTAGCCAGAAATGCATTAAATTCATGAGACATATACTCCCGCCCTCGATCGGAACAGAGGGTGCCCATAGTACATTTCGAGACATTTTCAGCCATAGCCAGAAATTGTTTGAAGCACATAAAAACTTCGGACTTCGCTTTAAGCGGAAATACCCATGCATGGCTGGAGTAATCATCAATGAAAGTCACGAAGTACAGGTAATTGTCCAAGGACGGGGTTTGCATGGGTCCACAAACATCACTATGCACAAGCTGCAACCTGCATGTGGCCCGTACTGAACCATCCTTTGGAAATTTAGAACGCTGCATCTTACCCAAAATACAGCCTTCACAAACATGTTTGACAGGTGCTTCAAGAGGCAACAAAGAAGCAACCATATCAGATTTCTGCAACACAGCAAACTGGCAAAATTCAGATGACCAAAACGTGCATGCCAAAGTTTTGCATCTGAAATAGCCCTTGAATCTACAACAGCATTTGCAAAATTTTGTCCACACTTGTCATGCAAAGTGAGCTTATACAGCCCACGGCACAAAAGCCCAGATGCAACAATTTCATCACCGAAACTGAGATCATGAACTGTACATCTGTCATCCACAAATTTGACTACAAGTCCAAGTCTAATAAGTGCGGATACAGACAAGAGATTCTTCTTGATCCCAGGTACATAAAGTGCATCAACAAGTGTGAAGGAACTGCTATTAGCAGCAGTGAGCATAATCTTTCCAACTCCCTGAACTGGATAAGAGGCGTTGTTGTCACAAGTGACTGAATTTCCATGAGGGACTGACTCGAGAGAGGGAAACAATTCACGATGTGAGGTAATGTGCTTTGTAGCACCACTGTCGAAATACCACACATGTGAATCTGCAGCAATTGACAAGCATGCCTCATGGACAACAGGATTGTAAGTGCACTCTGCGCTAAAAGCCCATTCTGCATCAACATCAGCAACACAGTTTCCTTTCACAGAAGACTCAACAATGGTTGCATTTGTAGTGGAACCAGCATTTGCAGTTGAACCACCCTCTTTCTTCTTAGCCTCTTTGGCCTTCAACTTAGGAGACGACTTGATCAAGTGATCATTAGCTTTACAATATTGGCAACGCATCTTCTTTTTGCCCTTATCACCAGAATTGCCATACGAAGTGCTGCCAGCAGAAGCATTAGGAACAGAATTTTTGCCACTCACAGCAGAACCATAAGAAGTGGCTGCATTATTGTTACCACCCTTTCTTTGAGAAGCAATAAAAGCCTGTTCAACTGTACGCTGCCTAGTCCCGTTTTTTCTAGAAAGTGACTCTTGCAACAGCAATGTGCATAATGCATCAAACTTGACAACTTCAGGATTTCCTTGGGTCATCAGTCTTCAAGTACTAGCAAAAGTCTGGTAGGAATCTGGTAAGGCATCAAGAACAGTCTGCACAAGGGAACTGTCTGAAATGACTTCACCTGCAGAAATAAGCTGCTCATTGATATCCTTGACACTAGCAAGGAAAGTGTCCATATCATCTTCCTCATGCATAATCTTCGACTCCAGCTCTTTACGCAGCATAGCAATTTTAGCCTCATTGTGGCTTGCATAAAGACCTGCTAAAATATCCCAAGCCTGTTTTGCAGATTTTGCTGAACGGATGTGAGGAACAATGGTGCGCTTCACAGAGAACGCAATCAATGCATGAGCTTGCGCATCCTTAACATCCCAACGAGCTTGTTTTGCCGTAGGCAAAACAACTCTAACAGCTGCAATCCTTGCAGCAAGACCTGCAACATCCTCAACATCGCCTACATCCTCAGAACCAAGACGTACATCAATGTCCTGCACAATGTTCCAGACACCCTTTGACACAAGAACATGTTGCATCATATAAGCCCACATAGGGTAGTTGTCCCCATCCAACCTGTCCTCAGCAGCAAACATCTTGAACACATCTGTGTTGTTGTTGTCAGCCATGGTAAATGCTGCACCTAATGTGAAAATTGCCCGAAAATAGGAGAAACGGAGCGGGAACAACTTGTGCTATATAGCACAAACCGTAGAAGACTATAAGGCACCTGTTATGCAGAAAACGGCACTGACAGAAATTCTGCACAAAATGACGAAATAGTATGTGCAGTACTGTCTGTAGTGGAAACGGAGGCCGAAATGGGCCCAAATCAAAATTCTGAGCAAACCAAGCTCTTAGAGCTTACCCAAAATATTTGTCGACCTGCGAACGCTTGCCAAAGCTCACTGAAATCGGAGAAAGTGAGTAGGCGTGTGCTGGAGCAGTTGGCGACTAAGCCCGAGAGAACGTGACTTGCTCTGATACCAATTGTTGGAATTAGGGTTGCAGAGAAACACACATAGCTTGGAGAAGACGAAGGAAGCTCAAGGCACACACTAGAGAGTGTGTTACTTAGTGTGCAATGGAAAGATAGATAGCCCTAGAGTGATGGGCGTATATACAATGCACGGGGGAAAAAACCTCCTAAAGAGGGAAAAAATGCCCCGGCGGTCCTAGTGTGTTCACACACATCACTACCACATGTATATGGTAACAATTCTCATATCTTTTTGTAGAGATGGCCTTTTTTATGTTTGTAAAAACAAAGTGTTAGTACTTAATGTTACAAAACAATGGAATACTCTTCAAAGACTAGTGTCCAAGTCACATGTAAGTTATACACATAATTTCAAACTCGAGCACGTGTTGAATAAGAGCATAATTTTGGTCTTCCAAAGGTTCCCTTATGGTATTAGGGCTATTCTAGTGTAGTTTAACAACTACAAATGACTTTAGATGTTGAAACCAAGAAACTATATATTTTTTCGGCTCCCTAACTAGGTTAAATCTTGTTGCTTGAACTCGATCTTGAATTTTTTATTGTGCAAAAACTCTTGAAAACCTTGAGTCTTCCATAATAACTTTGAAACCAAGGTTTTAGGTGCCTCAATTGTGTCCCTACCATATACTTCGATACATTTAGTTTATCTATGTGGAAAGTTTGATATTACTTGAGGTTTTGAATGCTTATGTCTCAAGAATTAAAATATCAAACTTTTCTTTTGAACAGTTTTCAATATTTGAAACGATCCAATAATTTTTGCACACCAAAGCCTTTCTACTTGCCACCTTGAGTCCTCAATGGAAAGGGTAAGTAATGTATCATTTTTTAAAACTCACAAATACATCAAAAACATATTTTTCTATGTATACAATGATATGCTTAAAATGGCCATATCAAACATGTAGAACTTTCCATTATTTTATACATCCTCAAGCGAATTTTTTTGCACATGAAACTTCTAATTATCTATAACACAACTATGGAAAAGTCATGTATAATTTTCTACAAGGTCGCTTCATTTTTTCCTTGAGCTTATAAAGTTGATTTCTTCAAAGCATTAATCGTAGTCTTGTGAGGGTCAACTTGATGAGTATAGTTCTTCAACATGGGAGCTTCTAAAATGCAAGGTTGTATTTTTTAAAAGACCATCTAGCTAACATATTTAAGCATGTCAAGAGGATTTTCTTAAATACACTATCTAATGTAAGTAGCATTTAATTTAAATTTGTAAAAAAAGGACACTTAAGTGTGCTGTTTTGGTACCAAATTAGTGTTAAGGATACAAAGTCTTGTGATGTCGACTTTTATCAATGTGTACCATCTGCTTGGTTGTGTCACTGAATTTCGTAATAATGTCTCATGCTCTTTTGTTGAACTTTGGGATTCGGATGAATCCACCCTTATCCAAGAAATTATGATTGATTTCAAGGATGTTTTCCTTGATGATCTACCTCTTGGCTTGCCGTCTTTTCGAGAGGAGTAGATCATGTCATTGAGTTGGTGGTTGGTGGTCAGCCTTTCTCAAAACAACCCTATCGGTTTAGTAAAACTGAGGAGGATGAGAATCAACGATAGTTGAAAGATTATCTCGACAGGGGTTTTGTTTGGCCAAGTAAATCCTTGTGGGGAGCACGTGTGCTACTTTCTCGAAAGAAGGATAACCCTATGCACTTTTGCGTGGATCACAAGGGGTTGAATAAGCTCATGTCAAGAATAAGTACACGCTCCTGCGTATGGACGATTTGATAGATCGACTCCATGGAGCGTTGTATTTTACGAAGATATACCTACGACTAGGCTATCATCAGATACAAATAAAATTGGAAGATGTTCCTTAAACAGGTTTCCATATATGTTATGGTCATTATGAATTTTTGGTCTTATTTTTTGGTTTGACTAGCGCTTCAACTACATTTCAGCAGACGATGAATATTGGGTGAAGCCGTTTCTAGGCAACTTCATTGTTGTATTTCTAGATGACATCTTGATTTACAACCAAAGTTTGTTTGAGCATTTGTGTATATATGTGCTATTCTCGAGGTATTGAGAACCGAGAAGCTTTACGCCAAGGCTTCTAAGTGCGAATTCTTTAAGAAAGAGCTTCTGTATTTGGGTCACATCATTAATCGCGAATGGAATTCGCGTCGATCGTGAAAAATTAGATAAAGTGTGAAATGGGCTCGTTTTGAAGAATGTGCGCTAAGTAAAGTCCTTTTTAGGCTTTACAGGATTCTTTCGCAAATTTATCAAGGATAATTCTAAAGTTGGTGCTCCACTTACGCAACTTGTAAAAGGAGGGGTGAAAGGGCGGATGACTTCGGGTCCTCATCGTAAAGGTAATCCCCCTATTGTCGGGAATGAGATTCTCGACAAGAGCTTTTGGACATTAAAGCAAACACTTGGTGACTACTGTGCCAATGTTGCATATTGTGGACCCTAGCAAGCCTTTTGTAGTTGAAACGGATGCTATTGATTATGATTGGTGCGGCGTTGTATCAGGATGGACGTCCTGTTGCGTTTGAAAGTAAGAAACTTTCTGACGTTGAGATGTGTTATGCAACATATGAAAAAGAGTTTCACACCGTAGTCCATGCCTTGAAAAAGTGGCGGCACTACTTGTATGGCTCTACGTTTGTTGCATGGACAGACCATCATTCTTTGCACTATGTCTGTGGTCAAGTTGATCTCAGAGGCTAGAAGGCTAGATGGGTTGAACTTATGCAAGAATTTGACCTTGAGATCCGTTACAGAAAAGGATCCAACAATCGAGTTGCCAACGGACTCAGTCGGATTCTAGAAGTTAATGCCTTGTCTATGGTTGAAATCTCGACGGATTTCTATCTCTCTCTGAGGGCTATGTTGCTCCAAATTCCAATAGCTATTTTGGCAAGACATGGAACGAGGTCAAAGCGGGGCATGACTCGTGTACATGCTTGGGTGGTATGGAGACCCAAGTGAGTCGTGCTAAAGAGACGAGACATCGACAATATTCCATTAGAGGTGGACTATTGTTTAGAAATTGTAAAGTCGGCGTGCCGAAATCAATGAGGTTCGACAAAGGATTTCGTTCGAATGCCACGATGTTCCTAGTGCTGGGCACCCAAGCATCCAGAGAAAATTGGCATTGGTCAAGCGATATTTCTATTGGCCAAGGATTCTATGTGAAGAGTTGCACTCAGTGTCAGGTCAGTAAAGCAGAGTGCTTAAGGAAAGCTGGCCTGCTACATCCATTGGAAATCCTAGATGCCAACTGACAGAGTATTTCCATGGACTTCATTGTCACGATTGTGACTATGTTGCAGTATTACATACACTCCTAGTTGCAGATACGCGAAGTGCCATACCAAGGAGGACCCCTACACTTGGATGGTCACAGCCCTTCGTCCAAAAGACGTCTCTTCGCCAAAAGCCACACTCCTCCGACGACTGGTCACACCCCTTCGCTCTACGGGTGCGACTCTTCGCCGAAAGGATGTGTCTTTACGTCTAAAGTCATGTCTCATCACCATGAGACGTGTCTTTTCATTCGTGTCTCTTCGTCTCCTATATAAGGAGCCTATTGTACTCAATTTCAAGCAATCATTCAATCAATCAAACACAGAGTCTTTTGAGTCTTGTTTCTGAGTTCAGTTCAAGTTTCTTAAGTCTTAATCATGAGTTTAAGTACTTAATTAAGGATTAGTACCTAGAATCCTTACAGTGGTATCAGAGTAAATTTTTTTCCGGGGACCCGAAGGTTGTGAACCTCACCCTCGCCGCTCCCCCTTCCCCCCTTCTCGGAGTTGCATGGAAGCAGAAGAAAGATGGAATTCAACTTCTTCGTTGATGGTATGAGGTAACATGAATTTATATGTTCCAATTACATAAAATAAAAGACAAAAGAGCTGTGTGTGTGTGCGCGGCGTACCCGAAAAGCTTGCACCCCTTCGTCAGATTACACCTCTTCGTGCTTGTGTGCTCTCATCCTTTCCTATGAAAGGACATGGCCCTCGCATGGTGGTACCTCTTGACGTTCGCGGACTCGCCGCTTCGCGTGCCCATTCATGAAACGCTGGCTGCCCTTTCGATTAACTTAGCGCTTCGCTGGTGTATTTCAGCCCAAATCAGCAGCGCACGATTTTTTTTAAACTCCATGTGGATGCCCAACGTGGCTGGCCAACCCAATAACTAAAGGGCCCATATGAAAGCACCCCTTAAATAAACCAACAAGCGATACGTAACGATGCCTTTTCTCCAGCGTTGGAAAATTCTGCTTGTCCCTCTCTCACACACAGCAAGCGCTGGCAGTCATGGCCTCTTGCTTCTCAGTTTCCTCGCGCAGTGCACTCCCTTGCTATGGCCGACGTGAACCGGTGGGCAACTTTCCCCTTCGTCTCGTACATAGACGAGGTTCCCGACATAGAATTGCCGGCATATCCTCTCTCGGCACTCGAGATTATTCCCGATACCCCGGAGCCGGAACCCGTTCGAGATAGCGTTCCTCTTCTTGGAGATCCGTTCCAGAACCTGTTCCTGCAGCAACACCTACTCCCACACAGGTTCCAGTTCCCAGCTTCCAGGATTACTTGGTCGATATAACCCATCGTCATGCCGCTCCAAAAATAGTTCTCGCTGTCGAAGTATCAGTTCGTGAGCTTATTCCAAGTTATCAATTACTTTCTTTCAGCAGTAAGTATGACTGAATCACAAGATCGCAACGACTCTATTCCACTCAAGGACCCGATAGCAATTTTCAAAAAGCAAATGGTAGCAATTTCAACAAGCCTCGTATCGTTTCATACTCGCTTGGATCAGATGCATACGCAAACCTCTTCTTGGAGTCACCCAACAGCTTCTCGGACAATACAGGCATCATCTTCCGACGCTTCAGTGGTCGACCATGAAGAACCACTCAAACAAAAGCCTTCGAAACTCAAATTTTCTAACCCAAAGCATGGTTTCTCAGAGACAACTAGACACAAAGTACCTTCGTGCGAGCAACAAAAGTCTCAGTATGAATCTTCTTGGAAATGCTACAGTTCTAAGCAACCAACTTCTTATTCGAATCATCAGCAACAAAAGCAGCAATATGAAGCTTCCAAAGGATCACCAGTGATATCAAGATGGGCTTACTTAGTGGCACATATATCCGACCATAGTCGAGTACTCGGTTGTGAACGACGCGACGTTGGACAGGTTCTCCCTTGCGAGCCATGCCCTACATTTAAGTCTTTCTTATCTGATGGTGGTAAAGTTGAAGATTTATTGATCCTTTCCTTTTGCAAGAGGATCATTCAGAGGTTTAAGAGGCAATAACTCCCTCGACCTCCCCCTTCTCAATTGGAAGCTTTAATACCTGCTGAAACAGCTGAAGATTCAGAAGATTCTTGTGTGACAACGGATAAGCACAGGACCCCTTGTATGGCCGTGATCCAGGTAGAAAAAGTCACCTCATCACCGCCCTTGCAGAATACAGTCTTTGTCTCTAAACAGACACCAAATGCAGTGGTGTGATAATTTTTCAAACTTGAAGACTCCAGTCCTTACCTTCAGCGGTGCAAAGGATAAGTCAGATGCAGACTGTTGCAGCATGACTTCAAACGTTGCAATTGAAACTTTGGACACAACTTGTTCGAGTGATAAACCTTTACAGATGGATCTACCTTCAAACACTACTCTGTCTCAATCTACAATATCCCTTCAGGAGGATTTTACTGTTCCAGACAAACCCATGGAATACTTTACAGATTTCCAACCAGTGGTCATCACTCAACAGAAAACTCAAGTCAGTTTACCAATAATTTCACTCGAAATAAATACAGGTTCAATCTTTTATTGGACAAAGCTCGAAGTTACAAATGACTTTGACAAAGAAACTTATCAAGTTGTAGATGTGATACTCAACTTTTGACAAAGATGAGACAAGTTGCAGACATGATCAGTTTTCAGTTTGGAAAAATAGTTATGGTCAATAACAGTGTCATGACATGGGACTTAACAGAAAGAGCTTTTTAGATGCAGAAGCACAACAACAATACATTTCCTTCTTCCGGAGTTTCTAAAACTACCTTGGTTTTGATTCAAAGAGGGAGGGAATGTCACGATTGTGACTATGTTGCAGTATTACATACACTCCTAGTTGCAGATACGCGAAGTGCCATGCCAAGGAGGACCCCTACGCTTGGATGGTCACACCCCTTGCCCAAAAGACATGTCTCTTTGCCAAAAGCCACACTCCTTCGACGACTGGTCACACCCCTTCGCTCTACGGGTGCGACTCTTCGCCCAATGGTTGCAACTCTTCGTCGAAACGATGTGTCGTTACGTCTAAAGTCACGTCTCTTCACCAGGAGACGTCTCTTTTCATTCGTGTCTCTTTGTCTCCTATATAAGGAGCCTATTATACTTAGTTTCAAGCAACCATTCAATCAATCATACACAGAGTCTTCTGAGTCTTGTTTCTGAGTTCAGTTCAAGTTTCTTAAGTCTTAATCTGAGTTTAAGTACTTAATTAAGGATTAGTACCTAGAATCCTTACGTTCATCGTTGGTTTGCCAAATATTAGTTGGGGGCAATAACGCCATTGGGGTTGTAGTCGATAGACTCACAAAAATGGCGAAGTTTATATCAAGGAAGTGGACAGTAAAAAGCCACGAGTTGGCGGTTTGTTTGTCGATCAACTTTACAAGCTGTACGGTCTATCAGAGGATATTGTCAGTGATCGAGATACTAAGTTCTTGGGTGATTTTGGCAAGATGTGTTTGCTCACCTTCGGACGAAGTTGAGTATGTCGTCTTCTGATCATCATGAGTGCGATCGACAAACTGAGAAGATGAATCAGACATTAGAGGAAATGTTGAGGGCTTACGTCTCTCACAGACAGCTTGATTGGGAAAGGTATCTACCACAATTAGAGTTTGTCTATAATAGTAGCAAGCATTCTGCTACTGGGTTTAGTCCATTCATGCTGATGTATGGATTTCAGCCTAAATCCCCTATTGTTGTTGGCTTAGAGAAAGTCAAGGATCGCCAGGCTCGAGATTTCTTGTATGATATGTAGGAAATGCTCGAATTGGCTAAGGTAGTATAAGGATAGCTCGTGACCGAGTTACCACTTATGCTAATCAAAAGAGATCTCCAAGGATTCTAAAGGTGGACAATGGGTCTATCTGAAGATACCCAAGGATTCCAAGACTATGCGAACTCGAAAGAATTATGAGCTCTCAGCTAGATATTGTGGTCTATTCTTGATCACAAAGGAAATTGGCCAAGTTTCCTATAAACTGGCTCTTGCTTCGGATGTTAGTGGTACATTGAGTATTTCATGTCACCCGCCTTAAAGAAAAATTAGGCGAAGCGGACATTGTGGTGCCTATTG
Organism: Adiantum capillus-veneris; assembly: GCF_014529385.1. Lineage (NCBI taxonomy): Eukaryota > Viridiplantae > Streptophyta > Polypodiopsida > Polypodiales > Pteridaceae > Adiantum > Adiantum capillus-veneris. Next base: position 78,123,894 of record NC_140946.1, read on the forward strand.
AGTAAAATGTATGGCAAGATATGCAAAATAGATGTATTCCTCAAGAACCAGAGATTGTTTTAGATAATCGTACCATCATTCGCGCCAAAAAAGCTTATAACGATTAATTAATTAAATAGAAAGGTCAATCTGAAAGGTTCACTACTTGGGAATCAGTTAGAGCTTTGAAAGCTCAGTATCCCCATTTCATTGATGAGGACGTCAATGGTTCGTATGTTATATCTCGCTTAGAGGAGATGGGATCTAGCCTAGATGCCATCGGGATGGGCGTCCTATGTCCGAGTGGACGTAGTGTGAACCCGGCTAGTGTGGTCGGCCATTGTTATAAAAGGGAGGCCAAGGCCTCATTTATAGTTATCGACCCCCACTGGCAGAGTGCCAGTGGTTAGCTCGTGAGGCTAGGTTGGCCCTAGCACGGGGGTGCTATCGGATGGTGGCTATGGTCGGGTGGTTCGTCTGACGTGTGTAGGAGGTTCGTGTAGGTGGGAGATCCTCCATGTGTTCGTTTCAACATCCCTCTCTCTCTCTCTCTCATTCTCTATCATTCTGTATGCTACTATATGCTAAATCTCTATTAGATTCGTCCACTTTTAGTAAGCTGGAAATTTTGTTTTTGCTGTCCATTACGGCTTGGCCAGTATATTAATCGGTTAGAGTGGTATCATAGCACATTTAATTGCTCTTCTATAGGTAGTCCAATCGAGGTTGGACAATTTCTTTTACCAACAATGGAGAATCTTGGAGAGATCAATCACAATGAGCAAAAAGCGGAGTATAAGGAATTGGAGGTTGTGGTTGAAGTTAGTATGAAGAAGACGTCAATGTCAAGACGAGTTCTTGAACAACGATGAGGAGAGAGAAGTCGAAGTAGACCATTTGTTGGATCACACACGTAGAGGTAGATGATGAAGACCAGGCTAAAGGATCCCTTCCTCTTAGGATCCACAAAGTACATGGATGATAGATATGCTATAGGCCATAGCCTATGGAAGTTTTGAGGGCAAGGGTAGTGAAGCGTGGCTCTTCACCCAGCCATATGCTTTTATAGGCAACCCTCAAGCCGCTTTACATTGGCGCTTTGCGTCACATTACTTGCCCTTGGAGAAGTGTTTTCGTCTTGAAAAACAAAAGTGGGTTATTTCTTGATAAGAATACTAATGTTTTTCGAAGAGGCAACTTTGGCACGTTAATCTTGCCACTGATACTCCACGACGCACATGATGACCGGTACGTAAATCATGATAGTCTATAAAATAAGCTCGGGTTCGTGCGATAGGTTGGAAGTTCAATGAAATGGACCGAAATTCAATGGTCAATGACATTGTCATCCCTATGTAAGCATTAACTTCAACGACTTACATGAAAACCCATATGAGTACTAGAGTGTGGAGGTAAAGAGAGTTTGTAAGCCATATATTCATGTCCGACAATATCCAGGAGATAATTTAGGTGGTGACCTGGTTTTTAGACTATCCGAATGTTCTCTATTTTGGTTGGATTCTTTAAGATTTTCTAATCCTCATTCCTTTTTGACAATTGAGATCTGTTTTTGAGTGCTTAGCATGTAATTTGTACATGCTGTCACAAATTACCTCGCAAAAAAGGAAATTATGTCTAATAATAATGAAGCAATTCATCTCCGAAGCCTACATAACCAACTTAAGTTCTAGTTTTAGCATCTTGTATGATAGACAATCATCTTCTTATGAAATGCTACATAATTTTTTATTTTTGGAGAAATTTACTCTCACAACCAGAGGTATTCTGGGAATTTTGGAAGATTTTGAAGGGGTTTTGGTAATTTATGACAAAATGTTGGGGATACTTTGGGAATTTTTGAAATTTGAGGGGTATTTTGGGAATTTCTACAAATTAGAGGGGCATTTTAGTAATTTTTCTTTAAAAAAAAACATCGTCTCCTTCCATGAAGGTTACTTGCCAATGTTTTTCATCAGCGTAGTCTTTGTATTTTATCTTCTCGACAAGTAACGGTCAACATATCTATATGAGCATGGACGGAGTCCTTGACTTAGTGACATGCCTCATCATTAGCCGACTCCACCAGAACTGGTGATAGGGTTTGAAAAACCATTCATAAGCATGAAGAGACTAAACTTAGTCGTAACATGCCTTGCATCATGATAATCAAACTCAAATTGGAGAAGTAATCTTCCCAATTGGATTGCTTCTTGCTAACCTAGGCTCTTAGCATATCCTCTAGCACGTGGTTAACACTTACGAGCTGCTCATTATTGATATTGAGTTGTGTTCCAACTGTTTACTGATAGTCCTCTAGAAATGACTATGAGACGTGGGTCCATAGTGACTCACAATATTGGTGGGCCAGCTAGATAATCTATCCAGATTGGCAACAACCAACTTGGTTAACTTTAAAGATTGTATAGTGGAGTGAATAAACCTTACAAAGTTTAGACAACTTATCTACAAGCACCCATATCGAGCCACAATAATTCCCGTATAGGTACTACACTTGTGGTGCAAAAGCTTCTCAAGCTATCATCTTCATGAATTGGCATGCTGCTACAGATATGCCATTGCTAAACACTAGGGCCCATAACACCTAGTGCGCATGCATTAGCAACGACTTATACAATCATGCCTTTCTACCATTTGAATGACTTGTACTTGCCAATGCTTATAGCAAAGGTTATGCTCATAGCACACATGAAAAATGTTAGAATAGATGTGTAAATAGATTTTTGGAAAGATCTAAACACTTCTCACGATAGTTAGTACAAGAAGTACCTACGTGTGGAGATAACTGGAAACACTCAAGGACGGGAGTGAGAGGGACCCTCATAACCCTTGCTCCACACTGGCTAAAACCGAAGTCCATGAGTTCTTAGACCACGTTGTACACCTTGTGACTGACAACATGTGCCAACAAACGATCGCACCTTGTAGGCCTATGACCGTCGTAAAAGAGGTGACCACGAAAGAGTGTAAAATACCTAGAGTGGACCCTCATTTCCATGATAAAGAAAAGTAACAAGTACGCTAACCTCTAACCTTTCCCATAACTGCTACCATGTAGCGATGCCTGACCATGTCACTTGCATCAAAACCATTTGGACAAGTGTTACACAACTACAAAAGCCTCCTGGTTTTCTTTGGTCCAGAACCCTTGGTATTGCCTTGGCAACCCGAACCCCTTCATCTATTTTGTACACAATCTGTGCCAATGAATGACCCTGTGACCTCGGACAAGCCTTTGGCAAACACTAGGGTCTGTACGCCTAGGGTGTTAGGTGACAAAAATGTATCCGAGTCGATAGAATTCAAGATACTCAAAATTGTGTTGGCAAATGAGAGAAACATGACTTGGTCATGGATATAACGAGCTAAGGGAATGAAAGCATTGAAAAATATGCATCCCATTGAGACAGCTTAAATGAAGCAATAAAAACTGCTAACCTCGATGGAAGGGCTTGTGGGAACAAAGAAGGTAAAGGTGCATTACCCGTAAGCCTTGCTTCTATCGATCCTCCCCTTTTCGCAACCTGTAAACTAAATAAGAAAGTACAGGGTAGTAAATATGACATATTACTTATACTAATGTGTAGATGGGAATCCTTGTCTTTATAGCGAAGACTCCCTGTGTACTTCCGACCGCTCGCCAAAGCTGACAGGATTGGTTTGAATAGTCAACAAGTGACTATGTTTTTGTAAATAATATTCACCACAAGATTTTACTTGTAAATTGGCTGATAGTCGTGGATTATGATGTACCTAGAGCCCGGTCTATGTATCAATATAAGTTTCTTGGCCGGGTACCTATCAATACTTCTGGGATAACCGGTCATAAATACTTGCCCCCCAAGTGTGTATGCTGACAGCATATCACAATATTTGGAAGCGACGATGCTAGAGGCATAAAGTATGAAGCCTTGCTTCATATTAGTCTGTGCCCCTAAGACTTGTGTGGCTATTGAAAACAATATGCATAAAGAAAGTATGCACAAATGGATTGACAACTGGGGTTACCTAGGATTCTGACTGAGCTGGGTTACCGATTCTTAACCCTGACCAACTCGCAGAACTTAGCCGAGGGGCCTAAACCCTAAAAGAGATGAAGACCCCAAATTTACGTAAACTTCTGATGTGTCAAAGCTGCTGTATGGACAGGCCGGCTTTTTGCGCTGACTGTTGTATGGAATTCCGTGGTTTGCGCTAGCCAATTTAGGCGCCACATTTTTGGCTTTTGAGCCTTTGGATGCGACTGCTTTTCATAGCAGATGCTTTTGGGGGCCTAGGGCCTTTAAATATGTGCACAAGGGGTTTCTCTCTAGCATTCTACCTTGCGGAGAAGCAGAGCAGCGCCCTAGATTCTGTAACCAGTTGAAGCAATTCAAAGAAATACCGAAATGGGCGCCAAGGTTTTGGGGCAAGTGTAGTTTGGGAGTGGAACTCCACCACTCTCTCTCTCTCTCTCTCTCTCTCTCTCTCTCTCTCTCTCTCTCTCTTTTCAGTTGCTTTGAAGTGTTTAAAGTTTGCTCATTTCTGTTGGCATGTGGTGCCCGTTACACCATCCGTATCTACTGCTGCATGGTCAGCGAGAAGTGTTATAAACGGAAGCAAAGTAAAGCAAGCGGGTGGGCAAGAACGAGTGAGAGGGCCTCGAGGGGTTTTTTAAGGGGTGGGGGGGCAGGGAGAGAAAGCAACGGGTGAGGAAGAGGGGGCAGATGACTTGGGTTGAATAGTGAGCTGGGAGGGGCCATTGGTGCAGGTGTCCGGGGAGAGGGGGGGGGTAGTAGCAGCAGCTAGCTGTATGATATCGGTCTAAATTTACGCTAAGATGGAATACAGTTTGTGATGTTTACCTTTTTTTTTTTTGCTTCATCTCAGATGAAGGGTGCATATCACATGATTTACCTTTAGTTTGGATTCCTTTGGAACTTGGTGATTTGAGCTAAATGAACTCTTATCTTTGTGTACAGTACCATTCAGTCGGCTATCACCTTTATCAAATACATCCCACAGGTTAGTGGTTCTACTCCAAAATACTACTATGGAGCCGCATGTAAACAATGAGACCCAAAAAAATGCAGGACTGAGGTAAATTGTGAATGAGGATGCAAAAGGGAAAGGTGCTTTTAACTCTGTTTCTGTGGCAAGTCATGTAGGCATGGATGAATCATAAAAGGAAGAGTACAGATGGGTACAGCATTGAAAATATCATCCTTGACTTGTTTGGAAGCTCTACCAATCTCGTGCAAATGGGAGTGCAGTCATTTGATCAAGGTATGGCCGTTTCTGATTGTTTTGGCGGAGCTTTCTCTAGTTTATCACCATCGTCATGCTTACATGACGATGGTCTCTCTCAATGTTTTACAGTGGCTGTCTATTTGTATATTTGCGCAAATTTATTTTTCTGCAACACGAAGTTGTGTCCCATATTGCAATATGAATGTCTCTTGGTTTGACATGAGCTATCGTTCGCTTGTTAGAAAAACAGTGTGTGCGGGTTAAGTGGCCAGAAAAATAAAGCAGGGTGTAAACCTTGTGTGGTTGGGTTGAGACTCCGAGCTTCCCCCCTCTCCCATTGTGCCCTCCTCTACTTGTCGTGTGTGACAAGGCTATGAGATGGCTAGCATACAGAAATGAGGGAAAGAGTATCAGATAAATCAGCACAAAAGGAATTCTACTTCAATAACTCTCTAATAAGTAAGCCAAACATTAGGCAAGAGCTGGTCAAGGTAAAAGCTAGGTATACTATTAAAATCCTCACCCTCCCTTTTGAAGAATAGAACTTTGTAAACATATCTTTTCCATTATGGCTTTCTAAAACAAGGCTTAGTGAAGAAGAGAGTTAGGCATACATTTGACTCTTGCATGTGAGGCATCGAATGATTGAAATTTTCTTTAGTATTTCAGTTTGTAACCGGGTCCTTTCATTTAAGAGCTTCATACTAGTCCTTTTCACTTTCTCGGCCTACCATAAGGACATGGCCAGTGTTTGCCTTGGCTTTTTGGCTTCACTAAAATTCTAGAAAAGAATTTAAATTTTGTTGATGGTGGATAAACAAAGTTATCAATCCTAGGATTACTAAATCTATTTCCATCTACCAAAATAGTATTAAACGTGATTGGTAGATTGTTAAATTTAGTATAGCTTCATTCAATCACATTTATTCTGTTTTGTGGTCTTTAGGCCTTGTAGTTTTGCACAAACCTCAATAGATTTGAGACTCCATGCTAGCTCTTGAGCTACCCAATGGACAATACACAATATATATTCTTTTTTTTTGCCTAGAACTTGAAATGTATCAATTTTTCTATTGCTAAATAAATAGATATGTCTCATATTTTCTTGAACATTTCTCTTTTAGCTAAGTACGGTGTCTTTTGCTCTCAACTATTTAGATTTTCTCGTCTTTGTTCTAGTAAATCTGCTTTTGTTGTTCAATCGTGTCATCTTATTTCTTTACTCGTTGAAAAAAAAAACTCATTCAAAAGAATCATGAAAAATGTTCGTTCATATTTGCATCTTAGTAAGTTTATTTTTAATGTTTCTTCCTTTGGAATGTTAAAGATAATCAACAATAAATTCAATAAAAGCGAGGACTTTAAAAGCCCACTTATTGTTTGACTTAGTAACACACTATTTTGTTGTTTTGATCTCTATTGCTTCTAGTATTTTTACTCTAGCTTGACAAATGCTAGCCTTTATCATGGCTGAGTATGCCCATCACCTCCGGAGGGTGATAAAAACTCAGCTCGTTGTTTTTGTAGAATACGTTCAAAGCATGAACGACCTCTATACAAACCTGCACCTACTCTTGGCCCTGACGACATGCGTAGGGATGTCATAGCTATTGTCCAAGCTATGCATGATAAAGGTGATAATCTTATTCTTCCTGTTTGGACAAGCAGTGAAGTTGAGGTCACATATTGCCAAGTTTGGATCTTTGTACTTCATTGATCCTTTCCTTTTGCAAGAGGATCATTCAGAGGTTTAAGAGACAATAACTCCCTCGACCTCCCCCTTCTCAATTGGAAGCTTTAATACTTGCTGAAATAGCTGAAGATTCAGAAGATTCTTGTGTGACAACGGATAAGCACAGGACCCCTTGTATGGCCGTGATCCAGGTAGAAAAAGTCACCTCATCACCGCCCTTGCAGAATACAGTCTTTGTCTCTAAACAGACACCAAATGCAGTGGTGTGATAATTTTTCAAACTTGAAGACTCCAGTCCTTACCTTCAGCGGTGCAAAGGATAAGTCAGATGCAGACTGTTGCAGCATGACTTCAAACGTTGCAATTGAAACTTTGGACACAACTTGTTCGAGTGATAAACCTTTACAGATGGATCTACCTTCAAACACTACTCTGTCTCAATCTACAATATCCCTTCAGGAGGATTTTACTGTTCCAGACAAACCCATGGAATACTTTACAGATTTCCAACCAGTGGTCATCACTCAACAGAAAACTCAAGTCAGTTTACCAGTAATTTCACTCGAAATAAATACAGGTTCAATCTTTTATTGGACAAAGCTCGAAGTTACAAATGACTTTGACAAAGAAACTTATCAAGTTGTAGATGTGATACTCAACTTTTGACAAAGATGAGACAAGTTGCAGACATGATCAGTTTTCAGTTTGGAAAAATAGTTATGGTCAATAACAGTGCCATGACATGGGACTTAACAGAAAGAGCTTTTTAGATGCAGAAGCACAACAACAATACATTTCCTTCTCCCGGAGTTTCTAAAACTACCTTGGTTTTAATTCAAAGAGGGAGGGAATGTCACGATTGTGACTATGTTGCAGTATTACATACACTCCTAGTTGCAGATACGCGAAGTGCCATGCCAAGGAGGACCCCTACGCTTGGATGGTCACACCTCTTGCCCAAAAGACATGTCTCTTTGCCAAAAGCCACACTCCTTCGACGACTGGTCACACCCCTTCGCTCTACGGGTGCGACTCTTCGCCCAATGGTTGCAACTCTTCGTCGAAAGGATGTGTCGTTACGTCTAAAGTCACGTCTCTTCACCAGGAGACGTCTTTTTTCATTCGTGTCTCTTTGTCTCCTATATAAGGAGCCTATTATACTTAGTTTCAAGCAACCATTCAATCAATCATACACAGAGTCTTCTGAGTCTTGTTTTTGAGTTCAGTTCAAGTTTCTTAAGTCTTAATCATGAGTTTATGTACTTAATCATGGATTTAAGTACTTAAATCCTTAAGTTTCTGAGTTCAATTCAAGTTTCTTAAGTCTTAATCGTGAGTTCAAGTACTTAATCAAGGATTAGTACCTAGAATCCTTACGTTCATCGTTGGTTTGCCAAATATTAGTTGGGGGCAATGACGCCATTTGGGTTGTAGTCGATAGACTCACAAAAATGGCGAAGTTTATATCAAGGAAGTGGACAGTAAAAAGCCACGAGTTGGCGGTTTGTTTGTCGATCAACTTTACAAGCTGTACGGTCTATCAGAGGATATTGTCAGTGATCGAGATACTAAGTTCTTGGGTGATTTTGGCAAGATGTGTTTGCTCACCTTCGGACGAAGTTGAGTATGTCGTCTTCTAATCATCACGAGTGCGATCGACAAACTGAGAAGATGAATCAGACATTAGAGGAAATGTTGAGGGCTTACGTCTCTCACAGACAGCTTGATTGGGAAAGGTATCTACCACAATTAGAGTTTGTCTATAATAGTAGCAAGCATTCTGCTACTGGGTTTAGTCCATTCATGCTGATGTATGGATTTCAGCCTAAATCCCCTATTGTTGTTGGCTTAGAGAAAGTCAAGGATCGCCAGGTTCGAGATTTCTTGTATGATATGTAGGAAATGCTCGAATTGGCTAAGGTAGTATAAGGATAGTTCATGACCGAGTTACCACTTATGCTAATCAAAAGAGATCTCCAAGGATTCTAAAGGTGGACAATGGGTCTATCTGAAGATACCCAAGGATTGCAAGACTATGCGAACTCGAAAGAATTATGAGCTCTCAGCTAGATATTGTGGTCTATTCTTGATCACAAAGGAAATTGGCCAAGTTTCCTATAAACTGGCTCTTGCTTCGGATGTTAGTGGTACATCGAGTATTTCATGTCACCCGCCTTAAAGAAAAATTAGGCGAAGCCGACATTGTTGTGCCTATTGAGGAAAATGTATATGCAAAATAGATATATTTCTCAAGAACCAGAGACCGTTTCAGATAATCGTACCATCATTCGCGCCAAAAAACTTATGACGAGTAATTAATTAAATGGAAAGGTCAATCTGAAAGGTTCGCTACTTGGGAATCAGTTAGAGCTTTGAAAGCTCAGTATCCCCACTTCATTGATGAGGACTTCAATGGTTCGTATGTTATATCTCGCTTACAGGAGAGGGGATCTAGCCTAGATGCCATCAGGATGGGCGTCCTATGTCCGAGTGGACGTAGTGTGAACTTGGCCAGTGTGGTCGGCCTTGTTATAACACGTGGCGGGACTGGACGTCGACTAAGTGCTTCCCAAAACCTCAATGGGGGGACCACGTACGGTTGAAAAACCCTCTTCGTGTGTAGGAGTAAAATCCCAAAGGGGAGGGGGGAGTACATTAGTGATCATAATGCCTTAAAGACGAGTATGAGCTGCAAAGCTAGATCGGGGTGGGGTTGAGACTGGGAGAATATGGAAGGCAAGAAGGATGGTCGGACCTAGGGAAAGCCCTGTAAAAATCATCCGAGAATGTCGAACAGATCCATTCAGGGAAAGTTCTGTAAAAATCATACAAGGATGTCGAGCGGACTCGAGGGGGGAACACCCTGAACGCCCAGATACTTTCCGTCGGTTTACAACCAACCCCCCTAGGTGTAAAGGCTCGGCTTCTCATATTTGAATGCAAGGGGAGAAGGAATGTACCTCATGACACAACCGGTGGCAGCCAAGAGGGACACAATCCCTGGAGGACCGCTTGGGGGGAGAGGCTTTTGGCCGTAATGCCGCACCAGTAGTGTGAAACACTTACCCAGTGGAAGGGGGGACGGTGACGGCCTGAGACCAGAACCTAGACTGGTGGACTGTGAAACGAGGGACGGGTGAGGTGAGGCGACGAGTTCCCCTGACCCACTTCATTTCACGACCCACCAGCGGATGGGTGTTTCATACAGCTGAGGTTGGTGGGTTGAAAGCGCTCCTTGTGTAACCTTTCCGCTGGTCCCTCCCTTGACTCACGGAGAGAGTAAACTCCAAACTAAAGGGGTGGCGGTGACGTCCTGAGACGGACTGGTGGGTTGTGAAACGGGGGACGGGTGAGGTGAGGCGACGAGTTCCCCTGACCCACTCCATTTCACGATCCACCCTCCCTCGGGGCGGTGCCAATGTCACCCTCCACGGAACAGTCAACGCTTGCGGAAGGGTGGGTGCACCATGAAACGGGAGACGGGTGAGGTGAGGCGCCGAGTTCCCCTGACCCATCCCATTTCATGGAACACCCTCTACTTCGAGCCAAAATCATGGACCCTCGGGCTTGGTGATCCACCCGCAAGTGTACCAACTACGTGATGAGTTACAGTAGGGTGTGGATTCTAAAGTCTTGCTAAACACGGGACCGTTATGGACCACACCCAGATCAAGGACCCGCTTGTCCCTCGGTCTCGCCCACCGATTGAGAAGCAAAACGTTGTGCGGATTGTACCGATACCTCATGTGAATCCACGAATTTAGAGGATGGAGTTGATTCGTCAACACGTTGGCAGTTGTGACCATGAAATCTTACATGCAGGATAACCATAGTCCGGAATGTGGGTACCTAACCCGGACCCCTCCAAATTTAAGGTGAACAACCTGTTCATTAAGTATAGTCGTGCATTTTCTATGAATTCACAACCATATTATATAAACGATCCAAGAGCACCAGTTAAGGGTACCTGGGCTGACGTGGAAGAGGGCTGCTACCAGGTACCCTCGGGGAGGCGGGCGTTGGGAGCTTCCCCGAGTACTGCGATCGACAGCACCCCAGAAAGTGGGGAGCGGGGCCCCGCTGGTCGCTGCTACGGTGAACCCGAACTCACAGAAACCGGGAAGGACGGGATGAACCAGTGCGTAGCGGGGCAGCAAAACTCACTAGCTATGGCTGAGACTGGACGCCTCACAGTTAACTCGGAAGGGCAACCATCCGAGGAGCTGAGGGGCGGGGGCATAGACCAAGATGGAACGAACTCAACAAGGGAAGTACGGTACATTGAGGTCATGAATGCCGATCAACTTCAAACCAACAGGCTAAGATCCTTGTCGGTACCCGAGATTGACCCGGTCACCGCCCCAAGCAGGCCGGCTAGAGAGGAACGGGTAATGATGAGAGGCAGGCTTGGGAGGGGTGTTTCAGAAGGGACGGTTGGCAAGCTGTGCATTTGGGGCGCTAATGAACACACCGAAGTGTCATTCAGCAAGGCCTTGAGGCGCGCACTGAGATCAACCTCCCTGTTTGCAAGTATTGAGCTTTTGGATCGATTCCTTAACAATCGGACGGGGAGCACCCGCTTTGATGTTTTCACTTCTAGTAAACAAGCAGCCCTAGATGTCCTCCAGGTCATCCAATCGGAGAGTAGGCTTAGGTGGTTTGCTAAGATCTCGCTTCCTTTCGCTAGGAGAGATAGGAACCGTTTGAGGCCGGCGATGGAAGTGTTGAAATCGCCGATCTTTGCCACGCTTAACATTAATGGACTCCGGTCGAAGCGGGGGGAGTTGGAGTACATAATGTTACGAAAGACTTGGAATGTGGTGGGTCTCCAAGAGACTCGACTATTTCAGGGTGCATGGCCCCTTAGAATGGCGGGGTATTCGACATTCCAAGTGCCAGGGTCTGATAAACCAGGGGCCAGGGGACTTGTGACCTTGGTCTCCCAGGAGCTCAGATCCTTTGAGTTGGGAATGTCGGACGTAAACTCCTTGTTTGTTCAACTCTTCCCTTTAAATATGAAGGATGGTTGGATTTATGGAAATGTTTATGTCCCGCAGAGGCAGTTAGTGGATGAGCGAGCAGACGTCTTAAGTGCGTTAGCTTCGAAGCTTCGTAGGTTGGGCAGAAAGGGCCTTCCTCTCCTGATCGGAGGGGATTGGAATCTTAGACGGCGCCCGATGAAGAGATGGCTGGGGAATGAAGACCTTGATTTTAAGATTGTCCAAACGAGAGGCTCTGGACTCTCGTATCACTCTTCCCGTGGTAAAGGACGATCAGACATTGACTTCTTTTTGGCCAATGATCTGGCCCTTCAATTCCTCGGCCATGCCAGTGTCCAGAGATCGGTGGATGTTTCGGACCACTGGCCTGTTAAGGTGAAGTTGGTGTGTGATGCGGTGTGTGCGGAGCCTCCCCCACCCCCCCCCCCCCCCATTGATGCGACTAGAATTGAGCCTGCGGCTCAACTCTTTTTACACCACAACTTCTGGGATTCCCTACCAGAAGCAACGGAGGAGGGGGAAATCACGCAGGCGGCGGTGAACTGTCAGTCGAAGAGCTTTGAGGAGGCAGCTGAAAGAGTCTCTCGAGATGTTGGTGCGTTCTCCGTAAGGCCCCCCAAGAGGCCTAATAGAGGCTTTAGGCTAGACCCGAGAGCCCGGAGATCCATCAACCGAAGACGGGAAGCGTGGAAGTCTCTGCGGGATGCAGAGAGTGATTCCTCTAGTGAAGATAGGGCGTGGAGGAAGTTTGTTGAATGCCGAAAAGAGGCACGAGCTGAAACGAAGAGAAGCGAGAGAGAGGCTCTCAAACGATTCATGCTCAAGAGCGTCGAATTGGCAAGACGCAAGGAATGGTATGCTTGGTGGAAGCATATGAAAGCCGTTCTAGGGGGGAGCAGAAAAGGAGGGCCCGCTCAACCCCTAAGAGACCAGAACGGCGAGCTGCAGGCGGACGAAGAGAAGATCCGAGACATTTGGAAGGATCATGCTTCTCGCGTCTTCGCCGATCCCTCCGGACACAGCAAGGACCCAGAACACTGGCAAAACCATGCTGTGCGACTTTGGCCTAGAATAGAGGACATCAATGACTCTATTAAATGGACTGAAGTTCGAGAGGTATGCCGCAAGATCAAGCGACATAAAGCAGCTGGGATAGATGGCATTCCCCCTGAATTTTTCAAGATCCTTATGCAAGACAAGGGAACTAGATCGGATCGATTTAAACCAAATACAAACATGGGAAGAGCAGTCTTCAAACTGCTATGTACTTGGTTTGATTCAGGGAAGTTGCCGGAGGCATCATCTACCTCGGTAGTGGTGTATATCCCGAAGAAGGGTGATCTTTCTAATCCGGACAACTACAGAGGGATTTCTCTGATTCCAATCTCTCTGAAGCTCTTGACCTCACTCGTGATCAATAGGATCTCAGTGAAACTTGAGGAAAGAAACTTCTTCTTGCGTGGTCAAGCCGGATTTCGGACTCAGGAAGAGTGTGTGGCACAAGTGATTGCCTTGAAAGAGATTGTGCTCAGACGAAAGGTTGTTAAGAAACCGACGTTTGCGGCATACATTGACTTTGAAAAGGCGTACGATACGGTTCCACACGAGGCACTCTTTTTAAAGATGGAAGCCATAGGGATTGGAGGTCGCTGCTTGAATTTCTTTCGAGCCTTGTACCAATCTTCCAAGGTCAGAGTGCGGGTGGGAGCGAAGTTGAGTGAGGAGGTCCAAATCGCCCGTGGCGTGCGTCAAGGGTGTCCCGCGTCGCCTACTCTCTTTAATATATTCATTAATGACATCTTGGATGAGAGTGCGACTGACCTTGGGGTGGCTATTCCAGGCCTACTCCTGAAGATCCAGGGCCTGCTTTTTGCAGATGATTTAGTTTTATTTGCGGAGTCTAAGGAGGAGTTGCAGGCTAGTTTAGATAGATTGCATAGTTGGGCGGAGAAGTGGGGGATGAAGTTCGGCATAAAGAAATGCCAGGCGACCGTGTTCAACGGGGACCTTGAGGAACTTATTGCCTTCAAACCCCACATCGGACCTGAGGAGATTCAGGTAGCTTCGGAATATAGATACTTGGGTATCTTAATAGACAGCGAAGTCTCGATCGATACTATCCTTAAGGATAGGATTGAGAGCGCACGTAAGTCTTTATATGCCCATAAACATCTTCTATGCTCTAAGAAAATTCCGATGTGGTCAAGGTTGGCCTTTCTCAAGGCGTGCGTCTTCCCAGTGGCGACTTATGGAGCGGAGATTATGGGCTCACATGACATGAGGAAGTAGAACCCATTAGAGACGCTTATAGCAACTGGAATGAGGTGGGTAGTCGGTAAGGCCGCGAAGTCGAGTTCTGTGGCAGCAGCAACTCTTCACCGGGAGTTAGGGCTCCCCCTCGTACCAGCTTACTGTGCAGGACAGAGGGTACGAGCTTTTACCAAGTACGCAGGTCTAAAGACTTGGATTGCAGATTTGGTTAATAATATACGAGAATGGAACCAATTCAAGAAGTGGACCTGGTGTAAAAGGACAAAGTTTTGGGGGCAGAGGTATATCAACGGCGCTTCTGTTGAAACCGCAAGACAGGAGAGCTGGAAGCTCTGGGAACACTCACATCAATGTGTCTCCCTTGATCCTTATATCGAGAGGAAGTATGAGGACACGCGTGGATACCTCTATAGGCAGAGCATTGGGAAGAACCCCGGTGGGATGGAGGAGAAAGTCTTGTTACTAGCAAGAGTGGATGGCTTAAGGCTTAAGGATAAGATTGAACGGGCACAGTCGAGGACTTGCCCGTTATTCGGAATGGAAGAAGGTTCAAGGTCACTTACGCACTTGTTGGTACAGTGCCCTGAACTGGACAATCTCAGAAGCTCAATACGACCCTGTTTGGAACATGCTAGACGGCTGTTAAACAATCCGAGCGGTGAAGATACCGAAGTGTTACTCCTGGGAGGGGAGATTAGCGGAAAGCGATTGCCAGGATGGGTTGTCCCCCGTGGGGCCCATAATGGTCGTCGTGGACCGCAGCTGAGGAGTGCCTATGCGGATAACGTTGCAGCATTCCTCTGCGGGGCCGTACCGCGATACTACAATGCTCTGGCCCGTGAGGGTGTCGAAAGCTCGTAGGGCTTGTAGTTATTGCGTACGGTGCGGTCCCGCCTAACATGGTCCTGGGGCTTTCCGAGCGGGCCTTGGTGACCATGGTTGGCCGGATCGGGATGCCTCCTTTGAGCCGACGCCCACCTTGGGTATGGCAGTCCTATCGGACATCCGCTGGACGGGGGCCTTTTTCTACCAGGCGAAAATCCTGGAGTACCTGGGCAAGATTCAGTACGGTTTGTGAGTTACAAGGGTTTGTCCCTCTCTCTCAGCCTTGGTCCTTAAATGCATCACTGAATTCGTTTGGTGATTTCCCGACGTTACCCTCGGGTGGCGTGACTAACAAGGGAACATGGACTGACTAACATGGCATGAAAAGACTTTTTACTCCCCCGAGGGGGAAACTTGCTTCCATTCCCCGTTGACATGCCACGATACAGCATGGAAGCGCTTTTCCCTTTGTCGGCAAGTCCGCAAGGTAATTTGTCTTTGACTCGTTTGCGTGCACGCGAAGCAAAGGCAGTTCCTTGCTGGCTTGCCGGCTCTAGCCCAAAAAAGTAAAAAGTAAAAAACTTGTTATAAAAGGGAGGCCAAGGCCTCATTTATAGTTATCGACCCCCATTGGTAGAGTGCCAGTGGTTAACTCGTGAGGCTAGGTTGGCCTTACCACCGGGGTGCTACCTGATGGTGGCTATGTTCGGGTGGTTCGTCTGACGTGTGTAGGAGGTTCGTGTAGGTGGGAGATCCTCCATGCGTGTTTGTTTCAATATCCCTCTCTCTCTCTCTCTCTCTCATTCTCTATCATTCTGTATGCTACTATATGCTAAATCTCTATTAGATTCGTCCACTTTTAGTAAGCTGGAAATTTTGTTTTTGCTGTCCATTACGGCCTGGCCAGTATATTAATCGGTTAGAGTGGTATCATAGCACATTTAATTGCTCTTCTATAGGTAGTCCAATCGAGATTGGACAATTTCTTTTACCAACAATGAAGAATCTTGGAGAGATCAATCACAATGAGCAAAAAGTGGAGTATGAGGAAGTGGAGGTTGTGGTTGAAGTTAGTATGAAGAAGACGTCAATGTCAAGACGAGTTCTTGAACAATGATGAGGACAGAGAAGTCGAAGTAGACCATTTGTTGGATCACACACGTAGAAGTTGATGATGAGGACCAGGCTAAAGGATCCCTTCCTCTTAGGATGCACAAAGTACATGGATGATAGATATGCTATAGGCCATAGCCTATGGAAGTTTTGAGGGCTAGGGTAGTGAAGCTTGGCTCTTCACCCAGCCATATGCCTTTATAGGCAACCCTCGAGCCGCTTTACATTGGCGCTTGGTCTCATATTACTTGCCCTTGGAGAAGTGTTTTCGTCCTGGAAAACAAAAGTGGGTTATTCTTCATAAGAATACTAATGTTTTTCGAAGAGGCAACTTTGGCACGTTAGTCTTGCCACTGACACTCCACAACGCACATGTTGACGAGTACGTAAATCATGATAGTCTATAAAATAAGCTCGTGTTCGTGCGACAGGTTGGAGGTTCAATGAAATGGACCGAAATTCAATGGTCAATGACATTGTCATCCCTATGCAAGCGTTAACTTAAACGACTTACATGAAAACCCAGATGAGTACTAGAGTGTGGAGGTAAAGAGAGTTTGTAAGCCATATATCCATGTCCCACAATATCCAGGAGATAATTTAGGTGGTGACCTGGTTTTTAGACTATCCGAATGTTCTCTATTTTGGTTGGATTCTTTAAGATTTTCTAATCCTCATTCCTTTTTGACAATTGGGATCCGTTTTTGAGTGCTTAGCATGTAATTTGTCACAAATTACCTCAAAAAAGAAAATTATGTCTAAAAATAATGAAGCAATTCATCTCCGAAGCCTACATAACCAACTTAAGTTCTAGTTTTAGCATCTCCGAAGCCTCTCTCATGCTCATCACCTGTATGCGAAGTATCCATTCCGCTTCTGGTGACGACTATGCACCATAATCTTGGGGTCTTAAGCTCGCGAGGAACTTGGGTTCTTGAAGGTCTTGATGTTCTTGAGGTCCTTGATTCGTGAGAATCTTGGGTTCTTGAGGTTCTTGAGTCTTGAGGGTCTTGGGTTCTTGGGGTTCTTGAGGTTTTCTTTCGCTTGCAAATCGCGTTCGAGAAGGATCTTCTCTTCACCCGAGTTTTACTCCTTTCTGCGGGCGCACCCCTTTGGGGCCTTGCGCTCACACCAAGGTTGCTTTTTCCCACCTCACGTCGATTAGCCGGCCGCTAAGTGCACGGTCCGCTCTCAATGAGTGAAAAGAAACACAATGGGAGGCTGGACAAGCCCTTCTTTCTTGGGATTCTTGTCACTCTTCAACAAAACACGATTTGGAATCGCCACGCCCAAGTAAACTTGGGTTCGTGCGACCGCAACAAGCAAAAAAATTCTTGTGGTTCTTGTGGTTCTTTCCTTGAGTAATGCAGAACACTTCCAAAGCTTTGATACCAATGTAAGGTGCAACGGAATGAATGTTGTATTTTCTCAAGATTAGTGATCTTTATTGCTCAAGGTTCCTTTTAGTTCTTAGGGAAGGAGAGAGCCTTCCGACTTATGGAGAGTGCTATGATCACGAACAAAGTGAGTGGATATTGTGCGTGCAAGTGAATGAGACTGAGAGAAGGAGAGAGAAGAGATACGACACCCGAGAGGTTGTAAAACCCTCCTCCGAAGGCCCCACTCTCGTCGGCGAGAGTGGTCTAACTTGATTGCACAAAAGTGTACAATGCGTATGCAATGGACTGATGCAATGGGACGATGCCGATGACGATGACGACTTGATGGCTGAAATCTGTGATCTTCTGATCGCTGAATTCGGGGTTGTCTTGGTGGCTGAAAATGACTGTTTTCTTGCTGTTTTCATGGCTGAAAATGACTGGTTTATTCGGGGTCATGCTGAGGATAAAAACGCTGAAGATCTGTACTTGTTTGGCTGCGTTTTCTGCTATTGCTGAAGGCTGAAAAAACACTGATTGTGGCAGAGGTTTCCCTGCTGAAAAACGCTGAAGGACAAGCTTCTGCTAGCGTTAGTAAATGGCTGCTCTTGGCTGAAATTGCTGATGTCAAAACGCTGATTCTGCTGATGCTTTGCAAAGGCTAGCGATCCCAAAAATGCTACAAGCTGAGGGTGGTTGTCGCGGGGGAAATGCTAGGAACTGTTGTGTGATGGCGAGGGCTGATGTAGATGGAAACGCCAGGGTCTGGAAGAGCTAGGCGATCCCAAAAATGAAGGGGGGGGGGGGGGGGGGGGGGGGGGGGGGGTACTGCTGAGAAGTTGCCTGTTGAGCGGGAAGCTCTTGTTGCCTCTTCCGCCAGAAAGTGCTAACTTTGGTTTGCTTATATATTAACTTAGCAAAATTGCCCTACCTACTTTTGTTGTAAAGTCACTTAAAAATAATAAGTGAAAATAACCAATAAATAGGAAAATAGGCTAAATGCACTGGAAAATTTCCATAACTGATGCTAATGGATTTTGATGGGAATTCCGATGATCATGCTGTGTGCAACGGGAGGATATGCATCTATGCTAAGTGACTTGGCATGCACGGTCTACGAATAGACTCACAAAAGTGCCAGATCACTGCTAATCTAAACTGGCTGGACTGGCTCAACCATGCTGCAGTTAGCTTGTCCACGGACAATGTTGTGGTATTTTCTGAATCTCACCATAATTATCTGAAACATCCCTATAGGGATGAAATAAATAAACACTGTCTTCTTTAATTCCTGAGAGGTTGGGTCTTCCCCGACCCAATGCGAAACAAAATCTACAGCTGTACCAATAGGGTTTTGTCCAAGCACTCGAAGCTAAGCTCCGCGGCCAGGTAGCCGAGTCTACAAAAGAGTCTGCATTCGCTGAGTGAACCAATGATTCATGGAAAAGATTATGATTTTGATAGTGAACTTGAAACAACATTTTCATGAAAGGCAAAGGTAGAGGAAGAGTACATAGGGTTGGGATGTGTCACGTGACATCCCCTCCTTTTCAAAGTGAGGTACTGGTACCGAACTGTATGGCGTCGAGGGAGATCGCAGCATCCGGAATCCTGGAAGGGACTCTTCGTCGGCCCACTCTGATGTGTGGGTCGTGCGGTACTTGAACTTCATAAAGGTTTGCAACGCTTGCTTCTTTGGGCCGCGCCGAAAGCGACACAAAGTCTTCTGTGGCTCCTTCGATGGTTCAACTTCGTTTAGAGTCTTGCTTCTTTCGTCTTCAAGAATCTCCATGGCTGAAAATTCCTGAAACCATCTCCAACACAAAACCATGAACATACCCATTCTATGTAAAGTGAAGGAAAAAATCGTCTTCTCTAAAGACTCCGTATGCAATGTAGATGAACATAGAGACGGAGTGACAACCCTGTTCATCAAACACATGGAAACAATGAGATCGAATCTTTTTTGTTTGATCGAAATCAATCAACTGTGGCAAATCACAATGGAAATGCACATGCTTGGTGCTCATACTATCATGTGCTCTTTCTACAACTGTGTCATGCCAAGGAAGAGACAGAGAATGTGACTTTCGTGATTGCATACTTTTCAGCTTTTCATGAAAATCCCGCATACATTCGTGCACATCCATGAGAGAAACGTGCTCAACATACAATATGTCATGCCTAGGAAAAGGGATCACATAACGATGTTGACTAAAATACAGGAAACCGTCACGAATGAAACACTCGAACAATGCGTACGTATCAATCATGCGAACACATAATACTTCTTGTGAGGGTTCTTTGGACCAAGGCTCGAGAGCCAAGATTGATTCGTTGTGAATGATCGAATTGTCCTGTGGGGGTTCTTTGGACCTCGACTCGAAAGCCAAGATCGGTTCTTCGTGATTGATCGAATTTGCAACGAGGTTAGTTGTGCTAGAAAAGCCATCCACTAACACATTATCCTTGTGAACTATCACATTATCGTCATGCAATTCATCATGCTTGTCTTTATCATCCAAATCATAATGCAAATCATTATCCTTCAAATCATTGTGCTTCTCATAATCATGCAAATCTTGTGTATCATGCTGTGGAGAAAAAGACATGGAGAGAATCTCCTTATCCCGAATCCTTTCAACCTTGTCTTGCATATTAGCAATGAGAGATGGAGAAGGAGCAATGTCCACTTCATCTTTTGGCATTGAGAGTTAAAGTGTTAGCCTCAAAATCAATGAGAGCGTTACTCTCACGAAACCATCGAATGCCCAAAATCATATCACATCCTGAGAGAGGAGAAACAACAAATCTTCTAGTGAAGGCAGTCTGTTGAATTGCAAACAACACATCAAGGCACTCCTCCGTGATGAGAGCGTCCATGCCAAGAGGAAAGCCAGAGACCTCGATAGGAGATCTCGGACTAACTTCAAGGCGGGCTCTCTCAACAAGAGAGGAATTGATCACATCATGCATACTACCTGGGTGAAACAATATGACAAAACGGTGCCCCGACGTACGACCATAATATTTAATGAGCGAATCATCAATGGAAGGGTCCCGAGAAACTTTCGGCACAATCGTGTTATTATTCATTGCATTGACAGATGTAGTGGGTGCTGTGGGTTCTTTAGATTCATTCGATTCAAGCTTAGGACATGTTCTTTTTATGTGACCCTTAATGTGACAATGAAAACAACGACCTTCCTTAGAATAAGTGCTTTATTCTTCCGAAGTGACGTATCCTCCTACAATTCCTTGTGCTACCTTTTCATCTGGAGTAAGCTTAGGTTTAGCAGTTGTGTTAGCCTTACCCTTAGATTCATTGAAAGAATTCTTTGATGAGAGATTGTTGGAAGATTGGTTAGAAGAGTTATCATTCTTACCATTCTTACTGTTCTTACCATACTGCGGGTTCTGAGACGTCTGCGAGGTACTTGTGGAAGTCTTGTTCTCCTTAGGCTTTCCCTTGTTGTGCTTCATCTCTTGTGCGAGAGCAATCGCTACCGCCTTGTTGAGATCGATTGGATCGAGTACCTCGACATCGTACTTGATATACTCCTCCAATCCAAAGAGAAAAGCCTCTTTGCGCTCATCATCTGATTTTCGTAATTGAGTGCCTAGCTGCAAAACATGATTAGAAAAAGACTTAACTGGCATACCATGTTTGATATTACGTCAATTCTCTTTCAATCGTGCAAGGTACTGAGGTGGCATAAACCGCGTCTTGAGCTTGTCTTGGAAATCAGTCCAACTAAAAGAGAGGGGCGTGAAATCGTCGGCTGCCTCTAGGTGCGCGGCTAGCTGTGCCTCTTGCCATGCATGGTACCAATTGATGGCATCACCGGCAAGGTACATAGCTGCTGTCAAAACTTTGCTATTTCCTGTTTTCTTAGTTGTCGCAAAATAAGCATTAAATTGATGTAACCAAGCATTAAACACGATTAGAAAAAGACATAACTGGTATACCATGTTGTTTGATATTACGCCAATTCTCTTTCAATCGTGCGAGGTACTGAGGTGGCATAAACCGCGCCTTGAGCTTGTCTTGGAAATCAGTCCAACTAAAAGAGAGGGGTGTGAAATCGTCGGCTGCCTCTAGGTGCGCGGCTAGCTGTGCCTCTTGCCATGCATGGTACCAATTGATGGCATCACGGGCAAGGTACATACCTGCCGTCAAAACTTTGCTATTTCCTGTTTTCTTAGTTGTCGCAAAATAAGCATTAAATTGATGTAACCAAGAATGAATCACCGTAGCATCCATCTTACCATCATACTTATTGAAAGTCAACTTTTCGGTGACTGGGTTGTTGGAATCCGCATCATGGCTTGCACCACTAGAGGAACTCCCACGATCTTTGGGTGGTTCGGTCTTCGAGGCTAGCATGTGGGAAATAAATTCTTGATTGCGAATCTCTCTTTGAGCTTCACGTTCATCGCGCTCGCATTCGAAAGCAAGTCGATTTTCTTCTTGTTTTGCGGCAAGAGCAAGGCGCTCACGTTCCTGAGCAAGGCGCTCACGGTCTTGAGCAAGGCGATTTGCTTCTTGTCTATCCATCATGGCCATCATCTGCTCGACCATTGCCTCTAGAGGGTTTGGTGTACTTGATGGCGTAGATGGCGAAGGGGGAGGGTTGAAGAAATCATCTCCGGGTGGGGACGAGTCTTCGTCGCCTCTCTCATGCTCATCACCTGTATGTGAAGTATCCATTCCGCTTCGGGTGACGACCATGCACTATAATCTTGGGGTCTTAAGCTCGCGAGGAACTTGGGTTCTTGAGGGTCTTGAGGTTCTTGAGGTCCTTGATTCGTGAGAATCTTGGGTTCTTGAGGTTCTTGGGTTCTTGAGGTTTTCTTTCGCTTGCAAATCGTGTTCGAGAAGGATCTTCTCTTCACCCGAGTTTTACTCCTTTCTTCGAGCGCACCCCTTGGCGGCCTTGCGCTCACATCAAGGTTGCTTTTTCCCACCTCACGTTGATTGGCCGGCCGCTAAGTGCACGGTCCGCTCTCAATGAGTGAAAAGAAACACAAGGGGAGGCTGGACAAGCCCTTCTTTCTTGGGATTCTTGTCACTCTTCAACAAAACACGATTTGGAATCGCCACGCCCAAGTAAACTTGGGTTCGTGCGACCGCAACGAGCAAAAACATTCTTGTGGTTCTTGTGGTTCTTTCCTTGAGTAATGCAGAACACTTCCAAAGCTTTGATACCAATGTAAGGTGCAACGGAATGAATGTTGTATTTTCTCAAGATTAGTGATCTTTATTGCTCAAGGTTCCTTTTAGTTCTTAGGGAAGGAGAGAGCCTTCCGACTTATGGAGAGTGCTATGATCACGAACAAAGTGAGTGGATATTGTGCGTGCAAGTGAATGAGACTGAGAGAAGGAGAGAGAAGAGATACGACACCCGAGAGGTTGTAAAACCCTCCTCCGAAGGCCCCACTCTCGTCGGCGAGAGTGGTCTAACTTGATTGCACAAAAGTGTACAATGCGTATGCAATGGACTGATGCAATGGGACTATGCCGATGACGACGACGACTTGATGGCTGAAATCTGTGATCTTCTGATCGCTGAATTCGGGGTTGTCTTGGTGGCTGAAAATGACTGTTTTCTTGCTGTTTTCATGGCTGAAAATGACTGGTTTATTCGGGGTCATGCTGAGGATAAAAACGCTGAAGATCTGTACTTGTTTGGCTGCGTTTTCTGCTATTGCTGAAGGCTGAAAAAACACTGATTGTGGCAGAGGTTTCCCTGCTGAAAAACGCTGAAGGACAAGCTTCTGCTAGCGTTAGTAAATGGCTGCTCTTGGCTGAAATTGCTGATGTCAAAACGCTGATTCTGCTGATGCTTTGCAAAGGCTAGCGATCCCAAAAATGCTACAAGCTGAGGGTGGTTGTCGCGGGGGAAATGCTAGGAACTGTTGTGTGATGGCGAGGGCTGATGTAGATGGAAACGCCAGGGTCTGGAAGAGCTAGGCGATCCCAAAAATGAAGGGGGGGGGGGGGGGGGGGGGGGGGGGGTACTGCTGAGAAGTTGCCTGTTGAGCGGGAAGCTCTTGTTGCCTCTTCCGCCAGAAAGTGCTAACTTGGGTTTGCTTATATATTATTAACTTAGTCTACTTTTGTTGGAAAGTCACTTAAAAATAATAAGTGAAAATAACCAATAAATAGGAAAATAGGCTAAATGCACTGGAGAATTCCCCTAACCGATGCTAATGGATTCTGATGGGAATTCCGATGATCATGCTGTGTGCAACGGGAGGATATGCATCTATGCTAAGTGACTGGGTATGCACGGTCTACGAATAGACTCACAAAAGTGCTAGATCACTGCTAATCTAAACTGACTGGACCGACTGAACCCTGTTGTGGTGTAGCTTGTCCACGGACACATAGGGTTGGGATGTGTCACGTGACAAGGGCTGGCGGGTGAATTAGCGAGTGCAGAGAGGGGAAGATTGCTGCCTTAATTTGAGCCAAGACAACCATTGTTGGTTTTTTATTTAAGCATGGTTTATTTTCTTTTAAGTGGACAGCCGGTCACTTTTAAAAAACAATGTGAACTTGGACAAAACTCAATAAAATTGAGTGAGCTGAAAATCGATGCTATATAGTCACATTCTAGGTGTCCCCGGATGTAGTTCTTAGGCACAGATGCAATGCAAACACAGATTCCTCGCGGGAAAGCATCTATTTTTCCCAAAGAACACTTAAAAATATTCCGCTTTTTAGGAAAAGCTTCTCAGAATCACTCTTTATTTTGTGCTTGCGTCTTTACCCCTATTTCTTTTTCCAGTTCGGGTTCCCTGCCAGATCAAAGGAATATTTCCTTTCCGATGCTCCCGTTACCCATCACGTGACGCATTTGGAATATCCTTTTCCTGGTCTCTCCTACTGAACTAGCGTTACAACCCCTTCACGATGCTTAATGTCACCCATCATATGACACATCAGTGTTGTCCATTCCATTCCTGATGGCTTTTAATAATTCGAGTGGATCTACAGTTCCTAACCTTATGGTCAAGTGCACACATTTAAATATCCTAATTTCATTAAACAGAAATTACTCAAAAAAATAAGAAATAGTCCATTTAGCAACACTAGGAGGTTGCGATTAATCTTGTTAATGATCTCACACATTTCTTCTTTGCATTTTTGAATGGCCTCCTCTAGTGGGTCGTCCTTACCATTTCGCTTCTTCATCTTTGAGAACCGCAATAGGAGAGGGAGAGGGAGAAAGTTCTTGAGAGAGAGAAATCCACAATATGTGAATAGGTCTTTCCACATTATGCATACATGCTCATTCCACATTTGTTTACAATCTCCACATCATGCATACATGTGCATTCCACACCTATCTACATTCTCTACACTTCTGAGAACCGTTTCCGAAATTTTCTGCCGCTTGCAGAAAATCCTGAATTTCTGAAATTTCCCATGATTTTTGCAGCTGAATTTTTGAGTTTCTGAAGTTTCTGAAAATGTCACCCAAAATTTCTGCCTCGACAACCACGAGGAGGTGTGGGGAAGGAAGAGAGAGAGAGAGAGAGAGAGAGAGAGAGAGAGAGAGAGAGAGAGAGATTTTATAAGGATTATTGTTGAATGTGACTGCCAGGTTCTTATGTCAACTTTATCGGGAACATGGGGAAATTACTGTTCTGTGCGGTAAAATGACCATTTCGTGGAAAGTTTTTGTTTTGGGTAGCCATTGATTATCAGCTTACATAGGGCCTGTTTCTGTTGTGGTCCAGGTTGTTCTTGTATACGATGGCATTTTTGTTGTGCAACATTTTTGTCTCTATAACCTGCCGGAGCAACCAAATTATGTGATCACACTCTTGAATGAGAAGCAGAGCAAAGTTGCAACTACTGATGAAAGTGATGCAAATTCTCAGTATAATGATGTTAAGCAACTGTTTTGTGGCAGATATTTTGTCAGTATCGCGGAAAGGTTCAGCCATCTGTCCCAACGCTTTAGAGATTGATTTTGTAGGACAAGGTGATAAAACATTGTTGTCTCTTAAAATGAAAACTTGCCAGAGTACTCTTTGAGCTAACAATCTCAATTATGCCTATCCAAGAAAAGCCCAAACACACCTATGAGAGATTTGCAAAATTCTACATACTCATGGTAGTCATCCACAAAACCACCAGCACCAGCAATATATGCTACACGGTAATTTTGTAATGTTCTTTGGGCTCTTTTATGAAATTAGCATTTGTTTTCCTTTTTTTTGTTTTTTGTCGTGTTTTTTGGTGGGTGGGATACAAGCGTTGAAACTCTTCTGTATTCTGATTTCTTGAGAGGTTTATGAGTTTATTTGGGTTTTGAAGAGTGGTGATTGAACCTCAGTTGGCCAGAGGGCCCGCCTGTAGACAGTTGCTGGTTTTTAGCTGTGAAATAAAAGTACTCTGGAAATTGTCGTTTTTCAGTGTAGTTCGAACTTTTCAGAAAAGCACCTGTAACATTTTTGATTTGTTTCAATTGGCAGCGTACGGTCCTACCCCATGGGAGAGGGGTTTGATTTGTACTCCTAGTCCGCATCGTTTCAATTCGAATTCTTAGTGGTGGATTGATGGTAGGGAAATGTCCAGAAAAAAGGAGAAATCTTTGTTTATGGACATAGATAAGAGACATTATGCCCCCTTGAAAGGACAACGTGTTGATTGGTGGGATGGCCTACATGAATTGGCAATGCTTGATTGGCCGGATGTGGTTCAAATATTGCGAACCAAATGCAAAAATGCCTACATTTACCAGAGTGCTTGTCCTCAACGAACAGATGAATCCTCCAACACCACTGGAGGGATTTCCATTCCATGGCGCGGTCCTCAACTTGGGACATTTACCCTAGAGTTATCAAAACAACATTCCAATCAATAGGAAAGTGAACCCAAGCTGAGTTTGTCCCATGCAGCTCTTCATAATAGGAGTAACCAAGGGTATTTTATTCTGAAACTTTACTACGAAGGGCCCATCCTATAGACCTCCTACCTTGTTGGACTTAACACTAGTCTTGTGAAAAATAGCCATCAGAGAATTATACCCAACACTCTATGAGTTGATAACAATTAGTATGAAGCTAAATGAAGGTCTAAAAGTGTCTTTTGATGGTCATCTTCAACAACTAATTTGTGTAGACATACAATTTTTTTCTATTCTCTTTTGAAAGTAAATCAAATCATCGTCAAGCAAGCTCAAACTTTTTTGGAAATCCCTCAATAGGTTTGTGGAAGATGTACCAAACTTTTTAAACTTAGATTCAAAGACGGCCGATATTTTTACTCCTCTATGTTGTATAGTTTTACATATACTTTATTAATTCTAGAAAAGTAAATTTTTAGTTTATTGAGGTTTACATGTAAAGTATGTTTTTGAAAATTTGTTTCATATCCTAAGTCCATATGTAAGAAGTTTCATGAGGTTTTGATGTCATATATAGAAGCTATGTCTCATTTAATATTATCGTGGTTTGAGTTATTTTTGTGGCTCATTCCAAGTATAGTGTTAAGTCTTTATCAAGGGTGTTGTCTTTATGGACATTAATATGAGTTTGAAAGTATCAATGTAGTTGACATGGTTGGCCTAAAGAAAGTGTAAGAGCTTGGGTATTTGACCACTAGAAAAATAATTTGTTTGCAAAAAGTGCTAACCCTTGCATGGTGTGAGCACTTATGCAAGCCAATTAGTTGTTGGCTTATGTTTATCGACCAAAAAAGAGCATTCGTAAGTCAAATAATAGAACAATATAGTTTGAGTTTCTCTTTTGTAAGCAACCGCACTCACCTAGCTTGAAAGTTTGTAGCCTTGATTTGTAGTTTGGTTCACATTAATTTTGTAAAGAACATTTGAGGGCTATCAATGGTGGGACTGCAAATACATAAGTCTAATAGAAGGGGTGGACAACTTGGATCATGCCATCACTACATACATTTAAGGAGTGAGGAGTACTCAATAAACATGTATTGCCACAATTGCACTTTGTCGTTCTCGCGACAATTGCAGTCGATGTGCTAGCTTCGTCAGTTGATAAGGCTTGACAACGTTCCACATATTTTTTGCATCAAATATCCCTTCACTTTGATTTGCCAGGTGTGGAAGCCCGATCCATTAAATTTATTGATTTTTGATGCCATGTTGAAGTCTTTAGAAGCTGAAAGGTTTGGCAATTCGGCTTGTAGCAGAATTCAAAGCCAGTCAATTTTGGCAGTTCCGAAGCAAGTAATATGTCCCCAAAGAATAAAAAACGGGCGTTGATGCTTTGCCTTGTAGTGTTTTGAGAGGTTGGAATAGCGGAGCCCTTTTGAGATGCTCTCATGTGGTCTGAAGCCTTTTGTGGGAATAGGCACTTGAAGGGTTAAACAAGTGGTCAATATTTAAATAGGCAGTATGAAAACAAAAAATAACGAGCTCTCAGTACTGTTGAAATGGCGTAGAACGACAGAGCTTGCAACGTTTTGCTCTGAGCGGGATGTAGAGGCAAAATTAGCAAAGCTTCCAGTGTCGAAAAACTGCTCTCAGACCGGGACGTTTGTGTTGCTAGTGTCTGTGCTCGGTGTTCGCATATCAACATGGTTGCTTCCTCTTCTGCAAGCGACTGTTCTCACGCCATCTCAACTCAAGCCGAGGCCGGGTACGTGCTCTGATACCAGATGATAGGGGCCGGAGCTAGGATGGGTGATGGCTTACAAACATGGCGAGTGCAGAGAAGAATTTGCAGAGCAAGAGAAAGAGAGAAGTTGACACGCTATATTCTTTTATTGATTACAAGGCTACATATATAGAAGAATACTTTCCATGCTTAGACACCACTGAACTCGGGCTTGCATACCCAACAGTTGGCAACCTATCGAATGAAAGAAGATTTAGGGTTGCTAGGCATAAATGCATGAATGGATTTATGCAAAGTTCTACTTTGGACACAGATGAAGTTCCAAGGCACTTTGAACAAAGTTGGAATCAGAAGACCGAAAGCTATCCAAGCTCATCAATAGAAACCTGAAGCAATCAAGAGTGAAGGGGTCCTTGCTTCTAAAGCAATCTGTTATTCAACAATCCAAGCTCAGAATTAATTCCAAGGTCATGGAGATGCTTGGAGAGCCTTTCCACATCAATGACATATATCCAGGTAAGAAGAAAGACCTCAAGTTTAACTCTTTCAACATTCTGTTCTTTGACTCGAGAGCTTTGTAGAGGGCAATGATAAAATTCTATGATTTTCAACATAGTGAGGTGAATGGGCAAGTCATTTTTGTCATCAAATTAGATGAGAGTGAAATTGTGAAGGGTAGAAAGCTTGAGAGAGTATCAATAACCCTCATGAATAGAGCTCTTCACACCACAAAGGAAAAAAAACCATAAAAATTTTACTTTGCAGTTAGAAAAGAACATTTGGTGGTTGGGTGCTTTTGAGGTTGATAGTGAAGATTTCAATGTGTTGAATTTGGTATTCCACCACACTAGTATCCCTGCAATAATCAAAGCTCAACAAGCTAGGGAGGAGCTGGATGTTGAGGGCTTTGGTAGGTACAAGGTGGAATGGCACTTGGGGCGGGGGGGGGGGGGACCGAAAGACACTAAAGTGTATGTAAAAGTTGACGTCTCGATATTGTAGGTCATTAACTTTGGTTGGTCCAACGTGTTGAATCTAAATTAATGAGAATCCGTTTGATACTTCATTTATGGCTCAGAAGAATGTTTATAATATACTTCATATGGAAAATATAGATTGTGCTTTTTCCTTTCAAAGGTTGCCTTGCTTTACGTGAGTGATTTCAAACTTTTGATAAAAATAAATTTAGTATGCGTGCTTGACACACATGTTCTTGATCTTCAACTTGATGCACTTATGCCCATCGGGATGGTAAATCTAGGTGGGCAAGAAACACTACAATATAATTTGGATGCTAATCTAGATTACTTTTCTCATTGTTTGTCTCATTGGATGGTTGAAGAGTAATGAGTTTTTATTGGAATTTGCTTGAGATGGTGCTCATCTATAACGTTCTGCACATTTACAAGCTAGTAATACTAGATTCACATTTGGGAATGGTAAACTTGTTGTCCCTAAGGTTTGAGATCAATAAAATTTAGTGGAAGATTTCTCGTTTTGAAAATATTCATGCTTACCTCATCAATACTTTGTAATACCATGCTAGTCTAAGCCAATGATGTCAAAAAAGGTAGAAAGTTCTTTTTGAACATCATCATTATTACTTACTAAAAACTATCTACTCTGACCTTTATTGTCTCTTTGATTTTTTTCCTCTTTTGCTGGTTCTCATATTCTCTTCCTACATTCCCTCTTCTGTTTGTTTTAGTACTTGACTCCTATTTTATTCCAGTTGAATTTTTGGTTACTTACACTTAGCTTGCTGGTTCATCATTTTTTACAAGGCTTATCAATATCATTCTTTTTTAAACATGAAGATCACTAAGTAAAAGGGAAATAATGCTAGCCACTTGATAGTGGCCCTTTGGGAAATAAGGTTCGACACAATGCCTCTTGTAATAGTATGTGGCATTACGATGAAGATTTGCTTAACATGCAATATAATTGGTGTTTATGTAAAGGCGTATACTTACCCGAAGGTCAAGGAAAATTTAAAACCCTTAAAGGTACATTACCAAAATTCCAGTCTCAAAAGGCCCAATATTCCTTTGACCCGTTAAACATTAAAAGTAGAGTTTAGTGAAGATAAACAGATATTTAATCGATAACCGCATGTGTTAAAAGCCTTGGCAATTTGAACCCCTTGGTTAGATTTTGCAAAGAAAATTCTTAAACTATCAGTTCGTTGAGATTAGCATAGGCTATCATGCTACCATTTGTGATTAAAATCAACTGGGTAAAGTGGACTTAGCTACTACCCCTTGGCAATTGAGAACTTTTTTCCATGAGAGTACAAGTGCGAAGAGGCCAATCGGTGACCATCTGTTGGAAATAATGTTGCAAGGAAGCACACACATCTTGGAGAAGATGAAGAAGCTCAAGGCACACAACAGAGAGTAGTATTGCTTAGTGCACAATGGAAAGATAAGTTAGCCCTAGAATAATGGGCGTATATACAATGCACGGGGGAAAAAAACCTCATACTAAGGGAAAAACCGCAATGGCGGTCCTAAGTGTGTTCACACACATCACTACCACATATGTATGGTAATAAATCCCCCCTGGGAGTGATGCGGTGAACAAGAGTTGGCACATAGAGTATAGGGAGGTGCCATGCCACGAGGACATGATCAATCCACAAAGAGGAGTAAGCCCAAAGATTTGCCGAAAGCTTTGAACTTCTCACAAAACAATGCCTTTGCGAAAAGATTTGCAAGGTTGTCCTGTGTTGGCACATAAGCAAGGCAATCTCTCTTGTTGAGAGTTTAACATAGTGGTAATGCACCTCAATGTGCTTTGTGCAAGCAAGGAAAATTGGATTCCTCGCAACTGCCAGTGCGCTCTGATTGTCAATGTAGATGATGTTGGCAATGTCATGTCCAATGCCCAAATTAGCCATAACGTGTCTGAGCCATACACACACAATCATAGCTGTGAAGATTGCCCTATACTCAGCCTCACAACTCAAGGGTTGTTTCTTGCTTAGCCATGATATGCATGAATTGCTGAGAATGAAACAAAAACCACTTGTGGACACTCACGTGTCAAAAGAACGAACCCAATCTGATTCCAAAAAAGCATGCAAATCTGGCGGCAATGATCCCCCTTGGGATAAAACGACCCAAGATGCAAACTGCCACTTAAGTAGCAAAAAATCTTCTTGACAGCCTGCCAATGCTTAGACCCTGGGCATGAGACTACAAACTAAATATTTGGCCTTGTATTGCATACATAAATAAAGCATCCAGTAGCAGTTTGGTAAATAGTGACATCAACAGGATCACTAGCATCATGAAGACTTAATGTCAAACCTGTTCCCATGGGAGTGGCAATAGGTTTACTGTCCTCAAGTCCAAACTTACATAGCAATGTATCCATGTAGCCTGTTTGAGACAAGGCAATACCACCATCACACTGATTAAAGTGTATGCTCAAGTAATGATGCAACATCCCCAAATCTTTCATCTTGAAAGTAGCATTCAAATCATCCTTCACTCAACAATATGTGTCTCATTCGGACAGTGATTAGCAAATCATCCACATATAGAACAACAATGAGAAGTACATACGAAGTATTTTTTTTTGGATTGTTACAAAAGTCTCGTTTAACCGAATGAGTGTCAGCTTTCTTATACCAAGCACAAGGAGATTGCTTCAAGCCATACAAAGCTTTCTTACATTTACACACTTTATCCTCTTGTCCTTTCTTGACAAAATCGCAAGGCTGCGTTACATAAACTTTCTCATATATATCACCATTAAAAAAAGCAGCAACAATGTCAAATTGATGTACATCCCATCCAAAATGAGTTCCCAATTCACATAGAAAATGCACAATAGTCATACGATAAGTGGGAGCAAAAGTCTCTTCATAATCTATGCCTTCCGCTGTGCATAGCCTTTTGCAACAAGTCGAGCCTTATAGTGATCAATCTTGCATTTCAACTTGTAAACCCACTTCGTAACAATGGCCTTTTTGCCAAGAGGCAAATCACATAAAGTCCATGTAACATTTTCTATAAGTGCATCATATTCTAATTGCATGGCAACCATCCAATTTTTAAAATTCTGTGGTTCATCAAAAGACAGAGGTTCCTCTACATCACATACGCTAGAAACAACCAAAGTGTAACAATATGATGCATAAGATGCATGGCGAGGACCTTAACAAGTATGCCTAGACATAGGTTCATCCAATTTAATGTCACACAAAGTATACACCATCCATTTTGGCATACCTCTAGCCTAATCATTCTCAGCCCTTTCCACATCAAGTACATCATGTACATCTGCATTAGCAATGGACTGATCCATAGTAATTTAAAAATCCCCCATAGGCTATACGTTTGCCTCATTGGAATTTACATTCAAGTTTCCACCGTTGAAAAGAGGTAACAAACTATCATAAAAGGTTGAAGAGAAAAGCTTAAGGATCTATCTCATAAAGGAAAGACACCCAAGGATTCTGCACTGCATTTGTGGCACCAAAGCATAAGCCAAACAACCGAAAAATGCGCATGTGATCAATAGACTGCTTCTTATCATGCCATGCTTCATAAGGAGTCATAGACTGCAAAGCTTTCGTAGGACATCTTGTTGGGGTATAAAGCCCAATGTGGTCGCCCAAGGAAGTGGGCGGGCCGCCAGGTATGTACACATATTCTTTTGTTAAAACCTAATAAGAACTCACTATGCTCTACACATTACAGTAGAGCGAGTTCACCATATCGTCGTGCTCTTCTTCTTGCACTCTCTCTCGTGTCGCACTTCCGCTCGTACTCCTTCAACTGGTATCAGAGCTCAGATCGAGGCTCGGGGCAGCACTGCAGGAGGCTATAGTCACCAGCTCAGATTGGAGTGAAATTCGACAGACGAAGACACGGCCCCAAATCCTGTCTTGGTGTTCTTAGAATTTCATTCTGAGGTCATCTCGGCCACCGTTCGGCTTCGACAAAGGTCTGCGCAGGCCATTTTCGACTACGTGGTCTCGGTGGGTGCAGATCCGACTCTGCAAATTTGGGATTTTCGGCCTACGACTGCAGGTGGTGAGGATATCGACACTCCCAGAGTGTTGATTTGTGGCTGTCTACACATCGAAGGACGGCTCACAGTTCTTGGAGGCGTGTCACGTACGACACGGGCGCATCTACACACAGACTGTAGGCGACATCCACTATTTCATCAGGTAGCTTGTGTTTGCTGCTTGATATTCCAGATTTCATCCTGACATTGCAGGTACTTCCACATGGGATGTATTGTCAGAGATGATGTATGTCTGTTGAGGGTTTGCTGGCTGTGAGTCACGCAGTAAACAACTGCCGCAGCGGTTACAACATACAGTGGGAAATTTGTGGATGTATGACTTTGTGGGAAGTCTATGTACTATCAGATTTACTGCAGCCTTTGTTGAGGGCCGAGTGAGGTTTTATTGAGCTGGGGGGTTCTCGAATGTTGAGATCCTTTCGGTGATACAGGTCTTGGAGCGATCCCTCGAGCACCCTTAGATAGGCAGCTAGGATGTATTGACTGTGAGTTAGACAGTTGGGATTGCATCTTTGCTTTACTGCCGTTAAGGCATTGTCACAGTCTATGCTTACAGGACAGTGACAGGACAGTGAGAGACAGTACAGGTGCAGGACAGGTTTACCCGCAGCTTACAGTGTCAGAGAGACAGTGTTTTTTGAGCTGTTTTTTGGTCTGTTTTTTGAGTACACCAGAGCCATTTTACAAAGGAGACTCTGCCAAAATTTATGCAGAATCTGAAGCTTTCTTGGTTCATTTGACAGGTTGATGTTGGTTCAGAGGTCAGTTTACAGGGGAAACTCTACCGAATTTTTCCCAGAAAAGTAAACTACTGTGAAGCGTAGCTATGGCTGGATCACAGGACACTGCTCTTTACAATATCAAGAAGCTGGATGGAACCAATTTCCCATTGTGGAAGAAGAAGATTTGGCACGTGTTGGTACAAAAGAAGCAGATAAAACCTATAAAGCTCAAGGGGATAAAACCAGAAGATATGGACGAAGATGAATGGAGCAAAATCGATGAATTGGCACTTTCCACCATTATGCTGACTTTGGCAGAAAGCGTTTACTTCACTATATCAGACGAGATGTCGGCTTATCAAGCATGGTTAAAGCTGAGTGATCTTTATGAGAAGCAGAGTGCAGCTTCACAGGTATACTGGCTTAAGAAGCTTGTTGACTTGAAGATGAAAGAAGGGACACCTATGTCCAATCATCTGAATGAATTCAACACAATCTATAGTCACTTGTCAGCTCAAGGTGTCAAGTTTGATGAACCTGTTAGAGCTATGTTCCTGTTGATCACATTGCCAGAAAGTTGGGACACTTTTCGTACAGCTTTGAGTAATTCTCCACCTCCAGATGATTTTGTTGGAATTAGGGTTGCAGAGAAACACACACAGCTTGGAGAAGACGAAGGAAGCTCAAGGCACACAATAGAGAGTGTGTTACTTAGTGTGCAATGGAAAGATAGTTAGCCCTAGAGTGATGGGCGTATATACAATGCACGGGGGAAAAAACCTCCTAAAGAGGGAAAAAATTGCCCCGGCGGTCCTAGTGTGTTCACACACATCACTACCACATGTATATGGTAACAAATCCCCCCTGGAGTGATGCGGTGAACGAGAGCTGGCACATGAGTAAAGGGAAGTGCCATGCCCTGAGGACAGGATCAGTCCACAAAGGGGAGTAAGCCCAAAGCTTTGCGGAAAGCTTCAAGCTTCTCACGAGACAATGCCTTTGTGAAAAGATCTGCAAGGTTGTCCTGTGTTGGCACATAAGCCAAGCTGATCTCTCCTGCTGAGAGCCTCTCCCTGACATAGTGGTAATGCACCTCAATGTGCTTTGTGCGAGCATGAAAAACTGGGTTCCTCGCAACTGCCAATGCGCTCTGACTGTCAGTGTAGATAGTGTTGGCAGTGTCCTGTCCAACACCCAAGTCAGCCATAAGGCGTCTGAGCCATACACACTCAACCGTAGCTGTGAAGACTGCCCTGTACTCAGTCTCACAACTCGAAGTGGCCACAGTAGGTTGCTTCTTGCTCAACCATGATATACATGAACTGCCAAGCATGAAACAAAAACCACTTGTGGACACTCGCGTGTCAAAACAACCAGCCCAATCTGAGTCCGAAAAAGCATGTAAGTCTGGCGGCAATGATCCCCCCTTGGGATAAAACAAGCCAAGATGTAAAGTGCCACTAAGGTAGCAGAAAATCCTCTTGACAGCCTGCCAATGCTTATACCCTGGGCTATGCATAAATCTGCTGACCTGCGAGACTGCAAAATGAATATCTGGCCTCGTGTTGCCTACATAAATGAGGCAGCCAACAGCAGTTTGGTAAAGAGTGACATCAGCAGGATCGCCAGCATCATGTAGACTCAACTTCAAACCTGTTTCCATGGGAGTGGCAATAGGTTTGCAATCCTCAAGTCCAAACTTACATAGCAAGGTCTCTATGTAACTTTTCTGACACAAGGCAATACCACCATCACACTGCTTAAACTGTATACCCAAGTAATGATGCAACAGCGCCAAATCTTTCATCTTGAAAGTAGCATTCAAATCAGCCTTAAATTCAGCAATATGTCTCTCATTTGGTCCAGTGATCAGCAAATCATCAACATAAAGAACCACAATGAGAAATACATCATCCTCACGCTTTACATACAATGTGCTTTCTGTTGGATTGTTACGAAAGCCTTGTTTAACCAAATGAGTGTCAGCTTTCTCATACCAAGCACGAGGAGATTGCTTCAACCCATACAAAGCCTTCTTACATTTGCACACTTTGTCCTCTTGTCCTTTTATGACAAAACCGCGAGGTTGCGTTACATAAACTTCCTCAAATATGTCACCATTCAAGAAAGCAGTAACAATGTCTGATTGATGTACATCCCAACCAAAATGAGCTGCCAATGCACATAGAAAACGCATAGTAGTCATACGACAAGTGGGAGCAAAAGTCTCTTCATAATCTATGCCTTTTCTTTGTGCATAACCCTTTGCAACAAGTCGAGCCTTGTGGCGATTGATCTCACCATCCGGCTTGATCAAAAGACAGAGGCTCCTCAACATCATGTAAACTAGACACAGCCAAAGCATAACAATCTGATGCATAAGATGCATGGCGAGAGCCTGAACAAGTACGTCTAGATAAAGGTGCATCCAATTTACTGTCACGCAAAGTGTGCACCAGCCATTTTGGCATACCTCTGTGCTTCATCAAAAGACAGAGGCTCCTCAACATCATGTGCTTCATCAAAAGACAGAGGCTCCTCAACATCATGTAAACTAGACACAGCCAAAGCATAACAATCTGATGCATAAGATGCATGGCTAAAGCCTGAACGAGTACGACTAGATAAAGGTGCATCCAATTTACTGTCACGCAAAGTGTGCACCAGCCATTTTGGCATACCTCTAGCTTGCTCATTTTCAGCCCTTTCCTCATCAAGTACATCATGTACATCTGCATCAGTAATAGGCTGTTCTAAAACATTTTCAGAAACCCCCATAGGCTGTACATTTGCCTCATTGGAACTTACATTCGTATTTCCACCACTGAAAAGAGGCAACAAAGTGTCATAAATGTCCTGTGAGCTTACATTACTGTCTCTAGTACATGACAGCAAGGGCTGAACAGAGTCTTCCACAAACACTACATCCCGTGAAACCAGAATACGTTTTGTTTGCGGATGATACAACCTGTAACCTTTGCTTTCAGCACTATAACCAACAAAAATACATTTGACAGCCTTATCATCCAATTTTCTGCGCTGCACTTGTGGCACCAAAGCATATGCCAAACAGCCAAAAACACGCATGTGCTCAATAGAAGGTTTTCTATCATGCCATGCTTCATTAGGAGTAATAGATTGCAAAGCTTTCGTAGGATACCTGTTAAGTACATAAGTGGCACACATGATGGCCTCAAGCCAAAAAGAATGCGGCAAAGCTTGACTTTTGACCATACATCGTGCCATTTCCGTTAGTGACCTGTTTTTCCTCTCAGCAACACCATTTTGCTGAGGTGTATAAGGCACTGTACATTGGTGTTTTATCCCACGACTAGCCAGAAATGCATTAAGTTCATAAGACATATACTTCCCCCCCTCGATCGGAATGGAGGGTGCCCATAGTACATTTTGAGACATTTTCAGCCATAGCCAAAAATTGTTTGAAGCACATAAAAACTTTGGACTTCGCTTTAAGCGGAAATACCCATGCATGCCTGGAGTAATCATCAATGAAAGTCACGAAGTACAGGTAATTGCCCAAGGACGGAGTTTGCATGGGCCCACAAACATCACTATGCAGAAGCTGCAACCTGCATGTGGCCCTAACTGAACCATCCTTTCGAAACTTAGAACGCTGCATTTTACCCAGAATACATCCTTCACAAACATGTTTGACAGGTGCTTCAAGAGGCGGCAAAGCAGCAACCATATCAGATTTCTGCAAACGCAGCAAACTGGCAAAATTCAGATGACCAAAACGTGCATGCCAAAGTTTTGCATCTGAAATAGCCCTTGAATCTACAACAGCGTTTGCAAAATTTTAACCACACTTGTCATGCAAAGTGAGCTTATACAGCCCACGGCACAAAAGCCCAGATGCAACAATTTCATCACCAAAACTGAGATCATGAACTATACATCTGTCATCCACAAATTTGACCACAAGTCCAAGTCTAGCAAGTGCGGATACAGACAAGAGATTCTTCTTGATCCCAGGTACATAAAGTGCATCAACAAGTGTGAAGGAACTGCCATTAGCAACAGTGAGCACAATCTTTCCAACTCCCTGAACTGGATAAGAGGCGTTGTTGGCACAAGTGACTGAATTCCCATGAGGGACAGACTCGAGAGAGGTAAACAATTCACGATGTGAGGTAATGTGCTTTGTAGCACCACTATCGAAATACCACACATGTGAATCTGCAGCAACTGACAAGCATGCATCATGGACAGCAGGATTGTAAGTGCACTCTGCGCTAAAAGCCCATTCTGCATCAACATCAGCATCACAATCTCCTTTCACAGAAGACTCAACAATGGCTGCATTTGTAGTGGAACCAGCATTTGCAGTGGAACCACCCTCTTTCTTCTTAGCCTCTTTGGCCTTCAACTTAGGACACGACTTGATCAAGTGATCATTGGCTTTACAATAATGGCAACGCATCTTCTTTTTGCCCTTATCACCAGAATTGCCAGACGAAGTGCTGCCACCAGAAGCATTAGGAACAGAATTTTTGCCACTCACAACAGAACCATAAGAAGTGGCTGCATTACTGTTACCACCCTTTCTTTGAGAAGCAATAAAAGCCTGTTCAACTGCACGCTGCCTAGTCCTGTTTTTTCTAGAAAGAGACTCTTGCAACAGCAATGTGCATAATGCATCAAACTTGACAACTTCAGGATTTCCTTGGGTCATCAGTCTCCAAGTACTAGCAAAAGTCTGGTAGGAATCTGGTAAGGCATCAAGAACAGTCTGCACAAGGGAACTGTCCGAAATGACTTCACCTGCAGAAATGAGTTATGCTCATTGATATCCTTGACACTAGCAAGGAAAGTGTCCATATCATCTTCCTCATGCATAATCTTCGACTCTAGCTCTTTACGCAGCAAAGCAATTTTAGCCTCATTGCGGCTTGCATAAAGACCTGCTAGAATATCCCAAGCCTGTTTTGTAGATTTTGCTGAACGGATGTGAGGAATAATGGTGCGCTTCACAGACAACGCAATCAATGCATGAGCGTGCGCATCCTTAACATCCCAACGAGCTTGTTCTGCCGTAGGCAAAACAACTCTAACAGCTGCAATCCTTGCAGCAAGACCTGCAACATCCTCAATATCGCCTACATCTTCATAACTAGGACGTACATCAATGCCCTGCACAATGTTCCAGACACCTTTTGACACAAGAACATGTTGGATCATATAAGCCCACATAGGGTAGTTGTCCCCATCCAACCTGTCCTCAGCAGCAAACATCTTGAACACATCTGTGTTGTTGTTGTCAGCCATGGTAAATGCTGCACCTGATGTGAAGACTGCCCGAAAATAGGAGAAATGGAGCGGGAACAACTTGTGCTATATAGCACAAACCGTAGAAGACTATAAGGCACCTGTTATGTAGAAAACGGCACTGACAGAAAATCTGCACAAAATGACGAAATAGCCTGTGCAGTACTGCCTGCAGTGGAAACGGAGGCCGAAATGAGCCCAAATCAAAATTCTGAGCAGACCACGCTCTTCGAGCTCTCCCGAAATATTTGTCGACCTGCGAACGCTCGCCAAAGCTCACTGAAATCGGAGAAAGTGAGCAGGCGTGTGCTGGAGCAGCTGACGACTAAGCCCGGGAGGACGTGACCTGCTCTGATACCAATTGTTGGAATTAGGGTTGCAGAGAAACACACACAGCTTGGAGAAGACGAAGGAAGCTCAAGGCACACAATAGAGAGTGTGTTACTTAGTGTGCAATGGAAAGATAGTTAGCCCTAGAGTGATGGGCGTATATACAATGCACGGGGGAAAAAACCTCCTAAAGAGGGAAAAAATGCCCCGGCGGTCCTAGTGTGTTCACACACATCACTACCACATGTATATGGTAACAGATTTGAACATAGCAGGTGTAGAAGGAAGTCTGCTTACTGAAGAAACCAATAGAAAGACAATGGACAAAGGCAAAGGAACAACCTTAGTTGTCAGGGGAAGGACCAAAGAAATGTAC
Organism: Adiantum capillus-veneris; assembly: GCF_014529385.1. Classification (NCBI taxonomy): domain Eukaryota; kingdom Viridiplantae; phylum Streptophyta; class Polypodiopsida; order Polypodiales; family Pteridaceae; genus Adiantum; species Adiantum capillus-veneris. Next base: position 78,163,772 of record NC_140946.1, read on the forward strand.
AAAGGTGGAAAGAGGAATCAGTCTCGTAGCAAGTCCCGCAGTGCTAAAGGCAAGAGTGACATAGAACGCTACCATTGTGGCAAGAAGGGTCACATGAAAAGAGACTGCAGAGAATGGAAAGCAGAAAAAGGCAAAGAGAAAGCTGAAGAATATGGTGAGAAGAACAAGTCCTCAGTGAAGATTCAAGAAATAAATGTGACAAACACTGTTGCAGAGGATGACAGTCTAGTGTCAGGAGACATCTACTTCTTGAAGAATACAATGGACTCAGCTCGTCTTACAACATCTGATGGAAATGCAATGAGTGACTAGATTATAGACTCAGGGGCATCACTTCATGTGTGTCCAAACAAGGAGTGGTTTACCTCTTATGTGACTACTAAAGATCATGTTCGGCTAGGCAATGGGCAAAAATGTGAGATCTTAGGTGTTGGAGATGTTCAATTGAAGTTTCAAAATGTCTCTTCTTTCACGCTGAAGAATGTGAGACATGTTCCCGCAATTACAAAGAGCTTGACCAGCACAAGTTTACTTGATGATGCTGGCTACATCACTACTTTTGGACAGAACATGTGGAAGATATCCAAGGGTTCTATGACAGTAGCACATGGAGTAAAGTCTGGAGGACTTTTGTCACGGCTAGGGACTTGCTACGCGCTGTGTGCGAGCGACAAAGGCTCCTAGCACACAGTCATACAACAGACAAGCTCACAAGGAAGAATGGTGTGTCACTCACCTTCTTGCGTAGTTGCGAATGAAAGATTCCCGCGTCGCGAAGAAGAGGGAGACGCCGCTACGCCCCGCTCAACCGCCTCGCCTCCGTCGTGCCGCCGCAACGCTCGATCACACACACACTCTCACACTCTCTCTCACACGTACACACACACACACAAGGAGATGGTGAAGGAGAAGGTGGAGATGGAGCAAGAGCGGCTTCTATTGCACAATGAGAGAATGAGTAAAAATTAGGTTTAGTGGCTTTTATATGAGCTCACCCCATTTACACTTGGGCGCCCATACTTAGCCAACTAACTCCTTGAATATTCCAGTTAGAGTGCGCCTGTCATCGGTGATCACCCTTACCCTGTTCCTATTGGTCAGACAAGCCCGGTACCTGACTCTAAACAATACAACGTTTATAGATCATAGGGTGTCCGTGTGCCGTGAGGGTTAACATGCCTCCCTTCCTGATGTAGATTCCGTCCTCGGAAGCTATCCAGTTGAAGCTCGTTCGTCGAGATGGGAGAGTAGTCGACATGGATGTGCATAGCCTTCTTCAATCACTGCAAAATCAAACAATAGTGCCACAGTAATTGCATTCTCATATACAATTAAAAATCATATGCAATTTTAGACAGACAAATTGATTGGTAACAGAATTTTAGACAATTTGTCAGCAATAAACATTAAATTGCAATATAATCAAATGCATAAACAGATGTAAAGGTAAAAAATTAAACAAGTCCGGGGTCACTAATTTAACGGTCAAAAGGCACTAGAGCTCGACTATTAATACCATGGGTAACTTCTCAATTTTTTCTGGTCAATTAAGTTGTTTAATCGCGAGAGCCAAGTATTTGATGTTCGAGGGCTGACTAGAGGCTATACCTAGAAGACCTTGTAGTTAAGCTACGATAAAAGGAATTCCTCATGAAATCATCGCCTGACTGATTACCTTTTCTTTGACCCCCCAAAGTCTTTTCACATTGATTCAATTTTGATGTGTGTGCTTATTTTGTATGCCTTGGGTTTTTTGCTTTTCAAGGAAAAGCGCCCACACTGGGAACCTCTAGGGCTCTAGTACCATAGGCGATACATGTGAGTGAAGTATCAATTTAAGCAGGGATTTCTCTTCCAGCTTAAAATTTTACATTGTGGCACTTTGATTTTTTGTTTGTTCATTCTCAACATTTTAATTTTGTAACTTTGGGGGGTCATATAACACTGTTACCCTCCCCAGGCTCATCACATTAGTAAACTCCCTTTATAATACTTAAGCTAAAGGTTAATAGGGTTAATCCCACTAGAAAGCCCTAGTACATTTCACACAATGCTGCCTAAATCGGATTAAGAACCTAAGTAACCATTGCGTATTAGGAAGGCATTCCCCATGGTATTAAGAGAAGATTTCTAATACCTAGCTTGGTCAAACTAGCTTAGTCAGACTGCTTGATTTTTAAACCTAGACAAGTGATTATGACAAAACATTACATTGAATTAAATGTTTGATACTAAGCAAATGCGTTGAATATTATGCTACCAATCACAATCAAAGCAGACAAACATGGATGCAAAAAGATAAGGGCAATGTTAATAGACATAAAACACCTGTTTGTGTTGATGGTCACGCTTGATTTGAAGTGTGAACGAGAGAAAGGTTCCATGAAGGTCCAAATCCTATCAACATCAACACACTCCTGTACACACTAGGGAACAAAAGGAATACCTCCAGGAGGCACATTAGTGGGAAAAGGTACCAACACTTATTGAACACAACAAAAAACATAAGGAACCCTAACCTAATTATTTGCACTCCCCCTAAAGAGTCAAGGGAATAGGATATTGTAGAGGTTGGGGGGAAACCCTAAGGCTAAACCCCTATCCTCGTCGTCGAGATAAACAAAGTCATCATCCATGAGACCATATGTGCCATCCGTGTAGTCATGTAAATTTTCTTCTTCATCATAGGTGCCCATGTTTACTAAGAAGGTCACTAGACGCCTATAGTCATCTTGGTCAAAAGGGTAGGCTTGTGCAATGGGAGAAACGCTCTCTACTAAGTATGGATCAGACGTGGTCAAGAGACGTATCAACCATTCTAACTCCTCAAAATTCCTCTCACATGCTAGCGTACCTATCAAATCCCATTCACATGCAAGCACTGGAAATACCATGTGAAATATTTGTGAAAAGTAACGAGGGTACCTCTCACCCAAGGCAGGAGTGGATGACTCTAGCGTACTAGCCATATCTGTACACGCAAATAGATGATGGTTAGAGTGTAAATATTACAAGGGTCGTGTTCTTGTGTATAATTTGTTTTTATGATTTGTGTGATGGCTCTTGCTCTTTTACTTTTTTATCTTGTTTTTGTGAGTATAAGGCTTTATATATACATTCCCTAAGATCGGAGATTAAGAGGTCAGGGAGAAAGGTTGAGAGGGAAGCAAGTGAATGATGGATGTCCACAAACACTCCCCCCTTCCTTGGGTAGATCATACCGTTTGAAATGAGCTTGTCACCCTTTGAAACCAATTGTTCCAGTTGGTAATAGGTGAGGATTTTTGCCAGTAGTTTTCTATTACCCTAGGTGCCTCGTCAAGTTGCAAGGGTGGTAAGGTACTCTCCCAGGATCAAACTTGAAGTGGTTTATCAGGTGATTCTTGAACACTGGGAGGTGTGGATTCTTTTGTAGCTTCATTGAGGTCCATTACTATAGATGGAGGATGTGTAGAAGCTTTTACCTCTATGGATGTATTACATGAGGAGCTAGAAGCTTCATGGAACTCCCCCCTTCCTGAGCTAGGTGGAATAAATTGGGTTTGCCTTGGAGCCCAAACTAGCTCTGGACTAGGTGTGTAGCATTCTGTGATCTTTCCCTTCCCACGGTCTGCCATTGGCTTTAGCGTTACACTGTTTGACTCATATGGGTTTGTTGTCGATAGGGAAGGACACATTTTACGTTTAGGTACCCAAATTTTCTCATTTCCATCATAGTATCCTTGGGCTTTTAATAGTCGTTTAGGAATCCAGCGCCACGTTTTCTTACATTTCTTGGAGCGAGTGGGACGTTTCTTACGAGGCTTCCGTTTTTTAGCATCAGCCATGGTTACTAAAGAAGCTTTAGGGACCCACTTGTATGCTTTCTTTGTTATATTAGGATGGTTCTTGTGTGTCTCAAGCTTTCTTTCAACTACATCAGTTGAAGATCTAGAGAGTTGGGCTATGGGGACGTATGGTTCAACTTCCTGGACATGCAATGTCTTGGGTTTTATTTCCTTAGGCAATATCTCAGGGACTATGGCTTGAGTGTTAGGGATAAGAGTTGGTTTTTGCGTTGTGACACCCCCAGTCCCCCAATCAATAGTGCATTTGGTGGATATCATCCACGTGCGTCCTAGGTTTATATTACCCTCCATAGTTCCAGTAGGCATGACCAAAAAGTCTTGAGCTATAATTCCATTGTCATAACTGACAGAAGTGTGCCAGATTCCAAAAACCGTAGTTTTTTTCTTGTTGACACCATTGACTTGGATAATACTCTCAGATAGAGGTGGCTTCCCTAACTGACACCACACCCCATAGGATAGCAGATTATATTTAGCACCCGTGTCCAATAAGGCGTTATATAGCACTTTTCCATAGGCACTATTTAACTCAATAGGGTATCGTAGAGGTGTGTCAGAGTCCAACCAATCCTCTTCGATTTCCACGTGGAATGCATTTGTGACTCCAAGGTTAGCCTCTCGTTTTTGTCTTATACGTTGTTGTCGCTCCTTAGCCTCAGCTTGAGCTTGTATCTTGTTTAACTCGGTTTGTGCTTTGGCGGCCTTCTTTTGATGAATGGCCCGTAGTTCTTCTTGGCTTAAAGGATCATAATATCTTTTGAATTTACTCCCATTGAGGAATCCAATGGTTTCAACTCCATCAAGAGTTTCCACACGAAGGGTACCTTGTAGGGTAATTTCACCTACTCTATATGGTCCTTTACCAGCATATTTCAACTTTTTCTTCTCTTTACGTACTCCATACATAAGGACTTTATCACCAACTTTGATGTCCTTGTCCTTCACATGGCGATCAAATCACTTCTTTCTCCTATCCTTTTCCACAAGAGCATTTTGCACAGCCAACTGTCTCTCTTCGTCTAGTTTTTCTAAGATATACAAACGCTCGATTAAGGGGTTACCATTCCATCCTTCTTGCGAAGCTACCCTAAGACTAGGAATGACAAACTCCCAAGGCATAACCGCTTCTTGGCCGTATATCATTTTGAATGGCGTACAATTAATAGCCACTTTATAAGCAGTACGATAAGCCCATAGAGCAGATGTCAACTTCAAATCCCAATCAGTGCGATGAGCTTCTACCGTCTTGGTTAAAATAGAGATTAGAGTCTTGTTGGTGCTCTCGGATTGTCCATTAGCTTGCGGGTAATAAGGTGTAGACTTATGGTGGGATATCATAAAGGTCGTGGTAAGCTCTCTTATTACCTCATTTATAAAAATGGGTACCATTATCACTAACAATTTCAAAAGGGCAACCAAATCTTGTGATAATTGTTAGGAAATAAGACGTAGCTAAATAGATAATTGAGTAGATTACTTAATGGAGAGAGACAGATTTATATACACGAGATTATAGAGTAGAGAGAGAGAGAGAGAGAGAGAGAGAGAGAGAGAGAGAGAGAGAGAGAGAGAGAGAGAGAGAGTACACACAATATACGTGGTTCACCCAATGTGGGCTACGTCCACGGGAAAGCAGCCACTCAATGGCTTTAGTACTTCAAAACAAGAAGTAGTTTACAAAGGGATTATACCCTTAATGGAGCTCCCGCCTTGCTTCACTCTCACCACCTCACACTCACCTTGTTGCATCAACTTCACACTATGAAATGTGTGTAGAAATGGCCTCCTTTTATAGGCCAAAAGGGCTGCCCTCTCTCATGAGAGACAGCCATGTGTAGCGGCCCTTGTGCGAATAAGTCCAAATCGGACCCTCCAATCCGCCCATGTGTGGCCGCCCTTGAGAAGACAAATCCGCTTTTGAATTCGGCCACCGGCCATTGACTTCCGACCACCAGCCACCGGCCATTGATTTCCGACCGCCGTCCGGCCATAATATTCTGGCGAAAAAAAGTCTCGGGGGCCTCCGCCCCCGAGGCCTTTAAAGTTGCCCTTGATTCTTGTCCGTGAAAATTTTGGTTTCCGGTGAGTGATTTTCCTTCACGCACGATGGCTTCTCCTCATAATGGGGGCCTTACAAATGTGCGCTTTTACCACAGAAAATTACAAGGGTAAATCAGGCTCCATACTTAACAATAATGTTCTCAAAAAGAAACTTAGCTGTTGTCCTCGCGTCATCTTTTTGTGAAGCCTTAGCTTCAGCCCACTTTGTTACATAGTCCGTAGCAACTAGAATATATCGAGATTGAGTGTTGCGAGCTGCGGGACTAATTGGACCTACAAAGTCTAAGCCCCATTTTTCAAATGGTTGGGTTACTTTAATAGGATGTAAGGGCATTCTGTCTTTGCGCTGTGTGGTCTTGTAACGTTGGCACTCATCACACCCTTTTGTAAAAAGTGATGCATCCTTAAATAAAGTTGGCCACCAATAGCCTGATTGCAGCACCTTTCTAGCAGTCAGGTCTCCTGAAAAATGTCCTCCTGCTATGCCCATATGTGCTTCTTGCAAGATATACAAATATTCATCCTTGCGGGCACAACGCCTAAGAATATCGTCCTTGCCTAATCTATACAGAGTTCCAGCAATCAAACAATAGGGTTCACATTCTTTTACTAGCCTTCGAGCGATATCCTTACGAAGTTCCTTGGGTGGAAAACCATTAACTAAAAAGTTAACAATGTTCTCACTCCATTCAGGCATAGTCTCAACTATGAATAGGGAAGTATCGGGTAATTCATCATCAACTCCTGTAGGGGCTTCACCATTGGGTATGCGAGACAAATGATCAGCCATGACGTGCCTTTTACCGGGTCTCACTACAATCGTGAAATCAAACTCCAGAAGAATTAACAACCATCGTGTGATTCTTCCTGTGGAGCATGGCTTGTTACCAGATACATCAACGCTTGATGATCCACATAAAATACAAACTTGTTTGCCAGAAGGTAGTAGCGAAGTTTCTTTATTGCATAAACCATTGCTAAACCTTCTCGCTCTGTATTGGTGTAGTTCCTTTCAACATCGTTCAATTGACGGCTTGCAAAGCTAATGGGATAGTCCAATTTATGTTCTCCTGGTTGAGTGAGAACACACCCAATAGCAAAGTTTGATGCATCAATATGCACATGGAAAATGACATCCCAGTTAGGTGTCCTTAAAATCGGAGCACTTGCTAGTGTTTTCTTCAATTGTTCATAGGCCTGGTCACACTCTTCAGTCCATTTAAATTCAATGAGAAGCTCGTACAAAGGACGTGCTATCTCAGCGAAAAATAAAATAAACCGTCGATAATAACCCACGTGTCCCATGAACCTTTGAACTCCCTTGTAATTGGTTGGTGGTGGTAACTCTAGAATCACTTTAATTTTGCTCTCATCGGTTGAGATACCATTCTTAGATACTATATGCCCTAAAATAACTCCATGCTTGACCCAAAATTGGCATTTGAACGGGTTCAATGAGATACGATATAACCTACACTTTTCAAACACCTTCCGCAAACATGATAGATGTTCTTTCCAAGAAGAGTAAACACAAAGGTCGTCTAAGAAAGCTTCACAAAACTCTCTCAAATATTCTTTAAAAGCAGTGTTTATTAATCGTTGGAATGTAGCAGGGGCATTTGTTAAGCCAAAAGCCATCACACGAAATGCAAACACGCCAAATTCTGTGATGAAGGCAGTTTTAGCTTGGTCCTCTAGCGCTATCGTGATTTGGTTGTAGCCTGAATACCCATCTAGAAAGCTATAAGCTTCCCTGCCTGCAACTCTTTCGAGTACATGTTCGGAATATGGTAGGGGGTAATGGTCTCTTCTAGTAGCTGCATTAACTTTTTTGAGGTCCACGCACACCCTGAGTTTCCCATTCTTTTTTGGCACGATAGCTATTGGAGACACCCATTCAGAGTGTTCAATAGGATATATGAACCCACATTTGATAAGCTTTTCTAGTTCTTCTTGAATGATCTTTGCGTACTTAGGATTCATCGTGTAGGGTCTTTGTTGTACGGGCTTCGCAGTGCTAATCATAGGGATTGTATGTTGGACCACAGAAGGTGGAACACCTTTCATATCATGGTATGTCCAAGCGAATATGTCCTTGAATTCCTTGAGAAGCTCTTTGAGGACCGCCTCTTCAACTTTTGTGAGGTCTTGGGCAATAAAAACAGGTTTTGATTCTTCACCGGGGTCTGCTAATTCTATTTCTTTAACTATTGCCGGACCATCATAGATTCCATTATCCCCATCGATAGGTATTCTTTGGGCTTTTGTGTAGACAACCTTTGCTTCCCCTGTGGTGTAAGATTTGAAATGTTCTGGTGCAGGATGCAAGTCTGTGGATTCTGGTTGTGCTTTGGTATGTGCTTCCATTTCTGCTTTCTTGTGTTGTCGAGCTAACTCTTGGTTTTGACGCCTCCTTGCAGTGCGGCTCAACTTTGGCTTGTCTATGATCTCTAATTGGGCTATGTCATGGGGTCGTGGTCTACACCACATAACATTTTGGAGATATTCACCCCAATCGTCTACCAATTTACGATGAGCATCACATGCTCCTATATAACTGAGCCATTTTGCTGAGGATCTCTTCTTTTTTATCCTAGCACGTACATTGGCTCGATATCGACACCTCTTAAAGTTTTTCTTTTTCTTATTTGAGACGTGCTTTTGATTTGCATTTAGATCTGGCTCACTAAAGGAGTCCTCGTTGGTGTCCTCTTCACTCTCGGAGGAGCTATCATCGGTTGATGTGCTCGGTCCTTCCGAATGTTTTGACTCTGAACTTGCTCCACTCTCTAATTCATGAGATTCAGAATCCGTTTCACTCTGGGAGTCCGTGTCTGAGTCGTGTTGGTCAAAGTCTTCTATTGAGCTATCGGTGTCACTGTCAGATTGGTCTACAATTGCCTTGCCCTTAGAAGATGCATGTATGGCACTTATCATGTTCAGAGGTGCAATTTGTGGTACCTCTTCCCCCTCTGGTGTGACCCAAGTGGTTCCTCTATTTCCCCAGGTATCTATGGTTGCAGCTAGGTGTACCCAGTCTACGTTGTCTGATTCCGTCATACCCGGTAACACATCCATGTAAGGAGAATCTTGGCCAATGTCTGTATCCTTCTTACAAGTGTAACAATATTGTAGTGGGGCCGAGTGAACTGTGGTGACAGAGCGATGATCAATAATGGTTTTACTCCCCAAGGGGTGTACCTTACCAGTCACCAAATCCACTCTAAGGACAGAGTCTTGGAATTGCAAATAGACATGATTTTTAGACCAATCATGAACCATTTGTGCTTCCCTCATGAATGGTCGTCCTAAAATCATTTCATATGACATAAGGTGTTTAGAGAAATCCATTACAATGAACGTATGTCGTACCTTGTGTCCTAGAACTTTGATCTTAAGATCCTTGAGCATCCCCATAGGTTTGGCTATGGTACCATTTGCCATCTTTACCACAATGTTAGTAACACTGAGGCGGGGTTTTCCCATGGATTCCCAACAATCTTTTGTAACGATGCTAACTCCCGCACCACCATCAAGAATTCCCTTTATAGTTAATCCCTTGGTAGTGATGGGTAGGGTCGCATTAGACTCGTCGCCTTCAAAATACTGCCCTAATTCGTTAATGGGTACCTCGATCACAGACTCGTGTCCATCTAAGTCAAGTGATTGCACATGATTTTCCTCATCAATCATAATCGAGTCAGGCCTATTTGGTTGTGCAAACTGCTGTAATCCCGTTCGTAGCTCTCCGTTAAGGAATGCTCGAAGTGCAAGGAATAACTCAGGATCTCCATACAGCTTTGCTATGATCGTGGTTCGGACGTCAGAAGACATGAAGTCCACTAGTTTGGCAACATTCATTGGCATTTTGCAGGGTGTAGGTCCTTGACTAGGAACTAGTGAGGATGGAATCTCATATTCCTCAATGGGATCAGGTATTCCTTCGTTAAACATCCTTTCCAACAAGAAAGGTGTATGCTCACTTTCTGATGTCCCGTCCTCACTCCCTTCTTGGATGATACTAGATATGGCTAACGGTCTATGGTTCATGTGGGGTGGATGAACTTGCGTGGGAAACATTGTGTCATGAATTTTGACATGCATGGGTTCTGGTTCTAGTTTCCTTTGAGTCTCCTCCACTAAACCTCTTAGATGTTTCACCTGCTCAATCTCGTCTACTGGGTTTGGGTACGTCCCAATCTTCTTTTTACGATTCTTCCCTTTTTGCCCCTGCGGTTTATCTTGGGGGTCTTGGATTGGATTTGGAAACACTTGTGGTGTTTTCAGAGGCTCTTTATGGTTTTCTCTTATTCGGTTTTCATTTGGTTCCATGTTACGGTTTTCTTTGTCGGTCTTTCCCTTTGTGGTATTGGTTCTAGTCTCCATTGTCTCGATTGAATCTGAATCATCCTCGAGGTCATTCATATACACGGGGTCATCTCTTGTTCCTATGTTTGTTTTGGAACTTGGCTTTGAATTTCCCGTATTCTGCGACCTCTTCCTTCGTGTCTTCTTTTTCTTTGCTTGGATAACTGACGCGGTATCTCTCTCTTCGAGGATATGGCCTGGCCCTTGAAGCATGGACCGTGTAATCGCATAAGCGGGTGCCACGGGTGGTATTGGCGATGTCACACTAGCAATTTCGATCAAATTTAGGGGTGTGATTTTAGGCGCATTTGGGTTATAGGGGCATTGGGCAATCAAGTGATCTATGCCACAACGATTACATGTGAGTATTGGCATTGCAGACGTGCTCCCTTGATTCATTTGCATCTGTGCAGCATTCTTTTGCAGCCTAATAGGGCACTCAGCTGCCCGATGTGGTCCACCACACTCGTAGCATTGAAGAGGTGGCCTCCTAGCCTGGGTGTTGATATTTTGACCTCTGGATGCGAGAGCAGCAGCTTGATAAACCGGCTTGACTTGCCCCCAACAATCTTCCATGTAGTATATAGGACACTCTTCCAATGTATCAAGTCCGTAGGCAATACTAGTGTCTATTTCCTCCTCACAGCCATCTACAAAAGCATTAGATGGCTCGCAACCCACTTGGTTCATAGGGGCGACTCTTGGATGTGGAGGCTGCGGTCCTAGCACAGGAGGTGGTAGCGGTGTAGCTTGTACAACATTTTGAGATCTAGGGACCATGTGTTGCGGTAGTTGCTCAACAGGTGAGCAGGCATCAATACAGGAGCTCGAGGTGCATCCGTCCAGGCTACAGGTGGTCTATTTGCCATCATACGTTTGATCATTAAACAATCCTTAGCTTGGTGACCATACCTACCACATGCGTTGCAAGTTCCATTAAATTTTACTCTAAAGTAGGGCACTCACTAGTGTTATGTGGACCTAAGCAAATGGAACACCATTGTTGCTCCCTTCTTGGATACATGTGACTATTTTGAGTGGGTCGATTATCCTTAAGAGACTCTTGGATTGCCTTGGTGAGGTCTGTCAAGAATGTCTCAAATACCTTTGGCTCATTGGCAATGGGCTTTGCAGTCATGGGTTCATACTCAATGGCTTGTGAGCTAGTGGATCTCGTGTCAGTAGATACCCTCATGCTTGCTATCATCAAGTTGTCCTCTAATTGGATTGCATTGGCAGTGACATCTTCCCAGGTTGTGATACCTCTAATCACTAGTCCATTATAGATTCCTTCATTCCTCAACCCTCGAATGAATCGATCAAGCAGTTGGTTATTGTTGAAGCGCTCATTTACAGGGCAGTGAGAGTTTAAGTGCTCTGGACGACTAATGAAGTCCCTTACTGACTCTCCTTCCTTACGTTCGACCTTCTGTAGCTGAGATGCTACACCCCAAAGCACACCTTCTCGTATGTACTCCTTTAGAAACAACCTTCGAAGGGTAGGGTAGATTGTTTTCTCGTCCACCTGGCATAGGTCCACTCGGATAAGGGCTAGGGAGCGGCAGTCGAGGAGCATAAACAAGTGGTACAATTGGAGGTGTGGGGGCCATGTGTGCATAAGGGGCTAGAGGCACATACGGTCGAGGCCCCATATTAGGTACTACGACACTAGGTAGTGGCACTGCGCTAACCGTAGATGTCATCGGTACATTCTCTGTCAGGCCTATCCCTGGAGTGAGCACTGTGTTTTCCTTAATAGAGGGTTGAGCCAAGTTAGGGAAGCTAAAGTTGTCGCTCGGAGGCTCATATTGCATAGAGACCCCAGGTGAAATGACGTAAGATGGGTCCATGGGACTCATTAGAGAAGTCTCCATTTGTGATAGAGTAGGCTGTTGAGCCTTGCTCGTATCCAGAAATCTCATGGGGCCAGTTGAGAGTACATTTACCCCTCGGTTTTGCCTTTCTGATTGAATAATGCCATGGATAACATTACAGATCATTTTCTGTTGATCTTCGATGCTCGTGGCACTAGAGGTGGATTGTACAATCTCTATCCATCCTACATGGTAGGCGTGGCCAGAGTGTAGATCCGTCAACACCTCAGTGTGGAGGTCGTATGTCTAATGATCATTAATGAACAATCCTTCTAGAGTCGACGTGTTAACGGTTTCTTGTGAGGTAGAAGCAATGTTGCTCCCCGTGGTTTTACTTGTCACCAACGGTACTCTAGAGGGAACTTCTGAAGGAGGCAGTTCAACAGGGCCTTCTTGGTAAGAAGTTGGCAGGATATCCACATGGACACTCTTTGGGGGTGTGGGGTCCACGTGCGATGTGAAAGGAGAGTCCACTTCCCCACCCCCTTCGTGTGCTTCATTTGCATCAGGTTCCGAGCGAGTAGCTCTACCTAATGTTTCCATGAAACGGCTAAACATACTAGTACTAGGCTGTGGAGCTTCGGGAGGTGCATGGCCTTCTCTCTCAGTGTTTTGGGTAGGGTATGCTTCCATGATTTCTGAGTGGGAGGAGGAATCACTAGCGGCTATTTTATGGTCTTGGGTGGTGCTACCTTGTGTCCCCGCTGAGGGTCTAGAGCCTATCGTGGATGGGTAATGGGTGTCCGTATGAACAGAGGCACCCTCAATATGCTCGTGTTCTAGCACCCGCCTAGAGCGTAAGTGCATGTGCTTTTGATACCCTCAGGTGTCAAAAAGCAGCTCTAGGAGGCCTTGTGACTAGTTTTTTGCATGTTTTTTGTTTGTTTTTTTGCTAGATTTTTTAGAGCGTGTCGTGGAATGGGCCATTTGATAGCTCGAAATGAGCGTATCTCTAGGAGGGACGCGCTGTGCTTTACAGCCCATCGTTTGGTTCTATTTTGCTCCAGAAAAGCCCGAAACAGTCTTTTCCTAGCTGGGGAACTAGGCTCCAAATAGCAAGTCTAAGGGTGCAAGTGAGAAGAGAAGGGAGGAGAGTGGAGGACTTGCCCCACATGCTCTCATTCCCTCTTGAGGGGGTAGGGTATATATATAAGAGTGTGTCTAGTATATATCATAAGACTGAGGTCTGATGCCTGGGCCTGGGCCTGGGCCTGGGCTTGGGCCTGGGCTTGGGCTTGGGGAAATGATCCCGATCAAAATTTTAGTGATCCCCCCAGTCACTCACGCTTAAATATTTTTGATTTTTCCCCGTCCGTTTTTATAACCTCCCCCTCGCTCACGTTTTTATTTTTCGATTTTTTTATTATTATTATTATATATATATATATATATATATATATATATATATATATATATTTTTTTTTTTGGGTACGCGTTTTGGTGCGCGTTGACCTCACCTAACTATTTATTGTCCCGCCTACCTACTGACCTGCTAATCAGTGGTTCACCTAATTACTAACCTACTTAATTAACTAACTGCGCGCCTAACTGTGCACAAACCAGAAAATGCAGAAAATTGAAACTTGACAGAACTGTGCAGTGCAAACCAGAAAATGCAGAAAACGCAGAAACGCAAGAAATGCTAACTATGTAAGCTGAAATCTGAGCTTAATAGAACTAGCAAAACAGAGCTTAACAGAACACAGAAAACTTGAATGCAGTCAACAACATTGTGTCTTTCTCTACTGTTTTTGCATAACAACAATAATCAAACTTAAGCCGCGCCTTTCCCTACATAAAAAATAGCTTCAATACAATTTACAGGTCGCCATTGGAGCTTCACGCTTAGCAGCTCCCTGGCAGCGGTGCCAAAAATGTCACAGCTAGGGACTTGCTACGCGCCGTGTGCGAGCCACAAAGGCTCCTAGCACACAGTCATACAACAGACAAGCTCACAAGGAAGACTGGTGTGTCACTCACCTTCCTGCATAGTTGCGAATGAAGGATTCCCGCGCCGCAAAGAAGAGGGAGACGCTGCTACGCCGCGCTCAACCGCCTCCTCGTTGTCGTGCCGCCGAAACGCTCGATCACACACACACTCTCACACTCTCTCTCACACGTACACACACACACACACAAGGAGATGGTGAAGGAGAAGGTGGAGATGGAGCAAGAGCGGCTTCTATTGCACAATGAGAGAATGAGTAAAAATTAGGTTTAGTGGCTTTTATATGAGCTCACCCCATTCACACTTGGGCGCCCATACTTAGCCAACTAACTCCTTGAATATTCTAGTTAGAGTGCGCCTGTCATCGGCGATCACCCTTACCTTGTTCCTATTGGTCCGACAAGCCCGGTACCTGACTCTAAACAATACAACGTTTATAGATCATAGGGTGTCCGTGTGCCGTGAGGGTTAACAACTTTACATGATTTATGTATCAAATGTCTCTAAAAATGTAATCAATGTAACCGAGCAGCCGAACGTTTCTTTGTGGCATAGCCGGTTAGGAAATATGTCCAAGAAGGGAATGGAAATCTTGTCTCGTTCTGGTTATTCGCCTGGCTTTTCATTTAATGATTTTGAATTCTGTGAACATTGTCTGTATGGTAAGCAAACACAGCAGCCACATAAGCATAGAAGCAATAGAAGAGATACACAGTTGGCACTTGTTCATAGTGATTTGTGTGGACCTATGCCTAACCTATCTCTAGGGGGAGCTTCTTACTTTATGAAATTTATAGATGATTACTCGAGGAAAGTATGGGTTTACTTTCTCAAGCACAAGGATGAAGCGTTTAGTGTATTCAAAACGTTTGTGACACTTGTGGAGAATCAGAGTGGCAAGAAGCTTAAATGCTTACGCACTGACAATGGTGGAGAGTATGTTTCAAAGGCCTTTAAGGACTTTTGTGTGTCAAAAGGTATAAAACGTGAACTTACTGCTCCTTACAATCCTCCTCAAAATGGTGTTGCTGAGAGGATGAATAGGACCATACAAGAGAAGGTCAGAAGTATGTTGTCTAATGCACAGCTGCCAAATGGGTTTTGGGCTGAAGCTGTATCAACAACTGTTCATCTTGTAAATAGATCTCCTAGCAAGGTTTTGCAGAAGGATTCAGTGCCAGAGATGGTATGGTCAGGCAAAATGCCCTCATACAAGCATCTCAGAGTCTTTGGCTGTGAGGCATATACTCACGTTCCAAAGGAATTTAGGAACAAACTTGAGCCAAAGAGTAGAAAGTGCATCTTTCTAGGCTATGGTAATTCTGGTGAGATGGGGTACAGACTTTGGGATCCCGAATCCAGAAAGGTTGTCCGTAGCAATGATGTTCACTTTAATGAATCCAAATATCATTCTAAACCAGAGAGGGTTGAGGAGATTAGAAGAGTTGTCTTCTAAGAAGATGGACCTGCACGTGCAAGACAAAATGTCAGGGCTCAAGAGGAGCAAGGACAGGATAGAGTGGAACCACAGGTTGTGCCTGAGCCTGAGCCACCTATTGTGCGTAGATCTGGACGTGTCACGTGACCTCCTGATAGGTTTGTTCCATCTATGAATTATTGCATGTTGACTGATTGCAATGAGCCTTCATGTTACAAGGAAGCAGTGCAAATGAAGGACTCCAGGAATTGGCAATTGGCCATGCAGTCAGAGATGACATCTCTGCATAAAAACAAGACATGGAAGCTAGTTAAATTACCACAGGGCAAAAAGGCTCTACCTTGTAAATGGGTTTACAGGTATAAGATCACCGCTCATGATAGTCAGCCAAAGTACAAAGCAAGGCTTGTTGCCAAGGGCTTTAAGCAAGAACAAGGCATTGACTTTGATGAAGTCTTCTCTCCGGTGGTCAAGATGACTACATTGAGATGCTTTCTTGCATTGGTTGCCATATTAGATTTGGTGTTGCACCAAATGGATGTCAAGACAACGTTCTTGCATGGTGATTTAGATGTGGAAATTTACATGCAGCAGCCAGAAGGGTTTGTTGAGAAAGGCAAGGAAGATTGGGTATGCCAATTGTAAAAGAGTCTTTATGGCTTAAAACAATCACCAAGGGCATGGTACTATAAATTCCACAAGTGTATGCTTTCTCAAGGCTACAAACGTAGTGAGTTCGATCACTGTCTATATACAAAGAAGGCTAAGGATGGCAGTTGGCTGATCCTTATTTTGTATGTGGATGACATGTTGATTGCTGGCAAGCACTTGGAAGAAATTTCAGCTTTGAAGTCAAAGATGGCAAAATCGTTTGACATGAAAGACATGGGTGAGGCAAGTCATATACTTGGTATGCGCATTGAGAAAGACAGATCAAAGAAGTTGATTTGGTTATCTCAAATAGAGTATATTGACAAGGTTTTGCAACGTTTCAATATGGAGAAGGGAAAGGCATTGAGTGTTCCATTGCCACCATATGTGAAACTTAGCAAACAAGATTGTCCTGTGTCTGAGGAAGAACAGGCTGAAATGGATAAGATTCCATATGCGTCTGCAGTGGGTAGTTTGATGTATGCAATGATTGCTACTCGCTTAGACATTGCATTTGCAGTGGGAGTAGTAAGTCGATACATGTCAAACCCAGGCAAGAAACATTGGGAGGCAGTGAAAGGAATATTGAGATACCTGAAAGCTACAAAGAGTATGCGTATATGCTATGGGAGTCAGGAGCTAAGTGTAAAGGGTTTTACAGACTCAGATTATGCAGGTGACTTAGACAACCGAAGGTCTACGTCAGGGTATGTCTTTACATTGGCTGGTGGAGCAATATCATGGCGTTCTAGATTACAAGATTGTGTTACTCAGTCCACTACAGAGGCTGAATATGTTGCAGCATCAGAGGCATGCAAAGAATCAATTTGGCTTAATCGACTAGTAACAGATTTGGGAATCAAAGAAGAGATGCCTGTGTTATATTGTGATAGTCAAAGTGCTATACAATTGGCTCGCAATCCAATTTATCACTCAAAGACAAAGCATGTGGATGCGAAGTATCATTTCATCAGGGAAATGCTCGAGGATAAGCAACTTCAGCTTGTCAAAGTTCACACCACAGAAAATCCTGCTGATCTACTTACAAAAGGACTTCCCTCAGAGAGCTTTGCACATTTTCGCAAGCAGTTAGGTGTAGGGTAGTACATCACTTCTCTACATCTCTTGTATATTAGCTTGTATAGTAGCTTCTCTCACACTTAAAGTACCACATTGGACTTTAAGTGGGAGGTTGTTGGGGTATAAAGCCCAATGTGGTCGCCCAGGTAAGTGGGCGGGCCGCCAGGTATGTACACATATTCTTTTGTTAAAACCTAATAAGAACTCACTATGCTCTACACATTACAGTAGAGCGAGTTCACCATATCGTCGTGCTCTTCTTCTCGCACTCTCTCTCGCGTCGCACTTCCGCTCGTACTCCTTCACATCTATTAATTACATAAGTAGCACATATGATGGTCTCAAGCCAAACTGAATGTGGCAAAGCTTGACTCTTGACCATACATCATGCCATCTCCATAGACAAACAATTTTTCCTTTCAACAACACCATTTTGCTGAGGTGTATACTACATTGTACATTGGTGTTTTATCCCACGACTAACGAGAAATGCATTAAACTCATGAGACATATACCCCCGCCCCCCCCCCCTTATTTGAATGGAGGGTGTCCATAGTACATTTTGAGACATTTTGAGTCATAGCCAGATATTGTTTGAAGCACATAAACACTTTGGACTTAGCTTTAAGCGGATATACCCATGCAAGCCTGGAGTAATCATCAATTAAAGTTACAAAGTAAAGGTAATTTCCCATGGACGGAGTTGGCATGGACCCACAAACATCACTATGCACAAGCTGCAACCTACATGTGGCTCTTACTGAACCATCCTTTGGAAACTTTGAACGCTGCATCTTACCCAAAATACAACCTTCACAAACATGCTTAATAGGTGCTTCAAGAGGCGGCAAAGTAGCAACCATATCAGATTTCTGCAAATGTAGAAAATTGGAAAAATTCATATGCCCAAAACGTGCGTGCCAAAGTTTTGCATTTGAAATAGCCTTTTACGTGTGAGGTTGTTGGGGTAAATCCCCATGTGACCGGTTAGGCCAGGTGCCCGCCCACTATACTTATTCATTATGTACATAATAGAATAAAGGGGCTCACATGTAGAGAGTGAGTTTCAGCCCCTGCAAACACAAGGTCTCCTCTTCTCCTCTCTTCTCCATCGTTGCACACACACACACACACACACACACACACACACACACACACACACACACACACGCTCTCGCTCGCGCACTTCAGGAAATAGGATTGCAGCGAAACACATGCATCTTGGAGAAGACAAAGAAGCTCAAGGCACACAATAGAGAGTAGTATTGCTTAGTGCACAATGGAAATATAAGTTAGCCCTAGAATGATGGGCGTATATACAATGCACGGGAGACAAAACCTCCTAATGAGGAAAAAAATGCCTCGGCGGTCCTGAATGTGTTCATACACATCACTACCACATATGTATGGTAACAACATCAACACTTATGAAGCGATTCAATAGTTTGAGCCAATATCGTAAGTGCCTTGTACGGAAATCCTAGCATGGATATATCACAATTTGACATTGCCATACGTAAAATGTGAGCTTATATCCGAATATTACCAATGCCCCAAACGTGTTTGCCATTGCCCTTGATCTAAGTCAAAGCAGTACGTTGGCATGGGGTAGAATGATTTTTACTTGTTCTGGTCTTCAAAGCACTTTGCTTTGCAAAACAGGAGATCTTTCCAAATTAGGGATTAAAAACACAAGAAAAACTTGATAATTGTCTAACTTTCTCGCCCATTTGTGGCTAGGTGTCTCAAAGTCCAAAAAGAAATGCTCGTTTGAGAGGGATTTTAAGCGTAATTTTGCAATCTTGTTGGAATCCGACTCATAGCCATGGATTTTGATAAAGTGATCAGATGTATGGTATAAGCCCCTTGGCTTTGTTCATGCCAATGACCAGGGAAAGGCCATTCATACACACTCGTCATGGCTTAACCCTTGCAATTTTTATCATGCATGGCATGTGGGTGTCTGCAGCAGTATCACAACACTCCAATCCAGGTTCATTAGTGAACTGTTACTAAGTTCATAAGTGAATTATCATTGTGTGAAGCAAGGATTTAGTTTTATGTACCTAGCATAATGGCTTCCCAAGTTTGAGATACGCTATCAACATAGACTTAGAGCTCTTAATAACCATAATGTAGTGAACATGCCTTGCTTTTGGTACTAACCCAAGCACAATCTTCAAAGGTTTGGAAACCTTTGCATGCGATAATCTTTGTCAACAAACCCTAGAAGTGCAAAGAAAACACAGAAAATGCAATATAGCTAGGTTACTAAGTCCTTTGCCAACCTTGTCCCTGTACGTTTCTTTAAAAGGACAAGAAAAGAGAATGCTTGATTGCAATGAAAAAACTCTCCATATAGTTTGACCGGAGGAAGACAGTGATCCATTTAAGCTCAGGCCGTGTGTGCTCATAAACCAAGGCCGTGTGTGCTCATAAACCAAGGCACCATGTCTGAGGTCAAGACATTATTATGCTTTTGAGTAATGTTTGCATCGGAAATTGACTTTCAAAAATCTCTTCATAATCTTTTGCAACATAACTCACACTGGGAGTAAGAAAAAACCATGAAATCACGAAAGGTCAAAGCTTATTTTCCACTCCACTATTGATGTACTTTGCTTAATGCCTTGCATGTTCCATAGCTTTGCTTCCCTTGCTGCACCTTGCATGCCGATATTACGATCGCCGAAAACTGTACAGTCATGCATAAAACTTAACCGTTTTTAAGCTTTAATGGCGTGCCTTGCAATGTTGGAAATTTGCCATTGCCTTTTGCATGGCAACAACACGATCTTTGCTTGTGGTAGTCGAAAGAGTGTAGCTTTCAACAGTTCAATTGTTGGACTCAAAGTCCGCATATGCAGCAGCCATGGCCCCCTACCAAGGCTTTTGCATGGCCGTTCCAACTTGTTACACCTTGATTTCCGAAGTTATGAGCCTATAAAGGTCTTTGAATGGCCGTTCCTGCTTGCTGCACCGTGCTTTCCAAGGTTAAGCACCTTGCATGCCTTCACCTTCGAGTGGAAAAGGCCCCCTCTTAAAAGGGTGGCCACAAAAAACATCCCCAAAAGGCCCCCAAAGATATTGTCATGTGAACCCAATCGAAGAAAAGACATGGCGGCTTACTGTCGGCAGTGCAATGAACCCGAGGAAGAAGGGGAGTCTGCAGCTCCATGGCATTCGTGCCAGACTGCCAGTGTTGAAACCTTCTGCTCTTGGCAGCGCGGGTCTACGGAGCTAACCCACATGGGTTTTGGTGCAGGTCGCCCTTGGCGCTTCTTTCTGGCAATGGTCATCCCTGGTTTCTTGCTTGCAAGAGCCGTTTCCTACGCCCTGTCAGAACTGCCATACCCTGCGTGTGTGTGTGTGTGAGAGAGAGAGAGAGAGAGAGAGAGAGAGAGAGAGCATCCATGCACATGTCCTCCCTTGAGCTTTGATACCGATGTGAGAACCTAGCGACCACCACCACCCAACCATACTGTATATAGCCCTTGGCTTTTTGGCTCATCTACTAACATAATATGGCGGAAGGGCTACCCTTTACATGTGTTGCAATCTAAGGGCTACCCTTTACATGTGTTGCAATCTGTGACCTGAAGGCTAAAATCCAAAAAGAAAAAAAGCCCAGTTGCACGCGATAAAGAGGGAGAGAGGGGGAGAGAGAGAGGCCGGCCGTACTACTTATCTATATGTACACCCCCATATTGCGTGTTAGAAAAGTTTTCAATACATGTTGAGCAAGTAGGTGATCATATCTTCGAAAAAGAAAAGAAGAGGCGAATCCAGGTAGATGCTCGCTACGAATTTTGAAAAAAAAAAAAATGAAGGCGAAAAGCGGGAACAATGCCAACGCCGAGCGGATTGGAGGGGTGGGATGAGGCCCAACAGCGCGGGGCGAGCTGTTGGCCTACTTGCGTGTGGGGCTACAGGTGCTGAACATGGTTGTGCACATGGAGTAGCAGGGGTGTGCCTTGGAGATGAGTTGTCCGAGGGTTGTTTTTTTTAATGCTAAGGACTACGCCTACGTGAGTGGTTATGAGAGCCGCGTCTGAACAGGAGGTGTCAAGGTCGAATCTGAAGCCATCATTTTTGAATGGTAGCAAGGATGGCCAAGGTACATTTGGAAGGGGAGAATGGTGGGATTCCGAGGCATCTTGTAAAGAAATGAATAAAACAAGAGTAGAGCGAGTAGAGAGTAGGGGGTAGTAGGTACCACCTGATAGAAAATAAAAAAATCATGGCATTAGTCACAAATAGAAAAGAACACCTCCCCTTTTCATCTTCCTCTCTCTCTCTCTCTCTCTCTCTCTCTCTCTCTCAGGCTCACATCTTTGTCATCCCTCCTCTCAGAATTCCTCCCCTCCCGTGCCAGCCTCGGACCACCGATCTGCAATGCTTCTCGAGACCTACATGAGAGAGAGAGAGGCCTGTAATACCAAACGTCCGGAGAGAGAGAGAGAGAGAGAGAGAGAGAGAGAGAGAGAGACAGAGAGAGCGCATAAGTAGAGGTGCTCGAGGCGAGAAAAAGAGAGAGATGCCGCAGGCAGGAGGGATGGGGCACATGCAAGAGGAGGGATCGCAACCATGGTAGAAGACAGAGGTCATGAGCAATAGCAAGGAGAGGGATGGGGCAAAGGCGAAAGTAGATCGCAAATTGTAGGTCGTAAGGAAGGGGGGAGGAGGCGCACCGTCGAGAGGAGGGGGGAGGAGGGGCATGCGAAGGGGGGTAGAGGGAATCTTAGTCACTAATGAATTTTATTTCCTTCCTCCCCAGTAGGACGAGTAGTTAGAGAGTATATTCGCTTACATTAAACATAAACTTTTTTCCCTTCGGTAGAGATGCATGATCATTCAACCTTCATTCTTATGCTCCACAATAGGTCAATAATACAATTACCCCTATAAAAACCTCATGGCCAATGGTTCTGTATGATTAAAAGTTCAACCAATCAATGGCAATTACCCATGATCAACTGATTAATCAACCAATCATGTAATGATTATTGATATTATTGATGAATGATCGCAACCAAGGGTCATCATTAGTCAATCAAAGCTACTTCATCTCTCTCTACTCATGCAACCATTACACATGAAAGGTTGTGGAGAGAGAGAGAGAGAGAGAGAGAGAGAGAGAGAGAGAGAGAAGTCAACATGTGGCACCCAATGCTCAAAAACCCTTTTGCATTACACATATTATATAAACGAGTGAAACACCCATCCTACGGACGGAAAAGGGCCTCAGAAGACATCTTTTTGACAACACAGAAACACTCTCTCACTCTCTCTCTGTGTGTGTGTGTGTGTGTGTGTGTGTGGTTGTGTGCACTGTGTTTAGTGAGGCTCTAGAAGTGAAAAGCTTCTGCCATGTGTCAAACATATAAAGCTCCCTACTTTTAGGGTGTTCAACGTCCTTTAGTATATAGTAAGATGGTTCTCTTAGAGGCAGATCTCGCTCCAGAGTAGTGGTATTAGTGTGAAATTAAGAGAATTCTTTTAAAACAGTCACACAAGAATATTTTGCATTTAGGAGCATTAGAAGAACAACTTCTAGCTTTGTAATGCTAGTAGTACCCTTAATATCCATTATTTTCTAGGGATTAAGAGAGTTGGAATTCAGTCATTCAAACATTCAAATTTGTAAGCCCATTGTTGGGCATTTCATGATATGAGTTAAGTTTTGATAGATAAGTATTGTCATTCAGAAATGTAGTGATGGTGTACGTGAACATGCATGTGAGGTAGGATTTTCTGCAAGCGAAGAGAGAGGGTTCCTGAGCTGCGTTTTGGTGGGAGCTGTTTGCACAGCTTGGGATTTCTTCGTTACTTTCATGCTCAAGCAAGGCCGTCTCCTCTGTTGCCATCACTGTGGTTTCAACTCCAAACACTGTAGCATCGAGGTGGTGTGCACGCTCGCAAGAGCTACCTTGGTCTGCTGAGCATCTACAGGGATCAAGGCAGCTTGTGGGGTGTTAGCACGGGGTGTTAGCACTGGTCGATACAACAAGCTACTTGGTATAAAGCACTGATCGCGATCCACTTGCAGGACCGATCGCGATCCATTGCAACTCTTTGGTGGTGGTGTTTTGTTGCATGCAACACGCGCCCCTCACTACAAGAGGTTGTGTGCTCTTGTGACGCTGTTAGCGACGGAAATACATTGGTTTTTTATAACCCCCGGCGTCGCTAAAACCGTCGCTACGAGAGCGTCGCTATAGGCGTCGCTATATGCGTCGCTATCAGCGTCGCTATATAGCGACGCATATAGCGACGCCTATAGCGACGCTCTCACAGAAGACTATAGCGACGCTCATAGCGACGCTACAGAGCCATAAATAGCGACGCTTATAGCGACGCCCGAGAGAATATTTTTTTGGTGGCAGGGCATTCAATGCCCTGCCACCCATCAACCATATTGTACTTGATTCACTTTTTAAAAAAAGTGCAAAGGTAGATAAGAGACCCAAAATAGTCACCCACAAGACGCATTGTTTGCAAAATTGACAATTGTACACATCATAGGCAAAATGAATTGATTGGCAAATGTAATAATGACAATTGTACAACATCATGGGCATAAAGAATTTATTGGCAAAAGGAACTGCGGTGACAAATGTAATAATATACATGGTTCAAAAAGACGTATAAAATCCGTCTCATGATACATAAGCTATGAGAAACCCTAAACTAATGCTATCTAGCTACGGCTAAACTGACGTCGTCTAGTCAGACGTCTCATCGCGTCCAAGCGGCGTATCTGTCGGATTCTGTAAAAAAAGACAATAAGACAGTTTTCAGTAAATATAAACATATAACGACATTTATAAAACAATACAAAAAATAAAAAAGAGTAAACCCTAATACTTACCATGCCGCCGCGAGAACTGAGAATGTCCATCAGGGCGTTTAAGCCCTTCCTGCCTGCGTACTCGCGCTCGTACGGTGTGGGATCACGTCCTGTCATCGACCACTGTCAAAACATACAAAGATTTCATTATGTTAGAACTAAAAAACTCATAAACCCTAAACTATCGAACATGCATAAAGAGCAATGTGAAAAGACTTACAAAATCAGCCTCAAATGATGCCCATCCACCGCTCCCCAAGTGGTGCGAGCTCCCTGCCTCTACTCGCGCTCTGGCTGCATCCTTTTGTTGCTTCCACTTGTCGGGATTCTCGCGCGCTGCTTTCTTCGCATTCTTCCAATCTTCTTTGGCCAGCCAATTTGGCCTGTTCCACCCATTCTTGATTGCTTTTTGCACTTCGGAACGCTTGTGTTTGCAGTATTCGCGCATTCGAATCTTCATCAGGTCTTCATTGAAGCGCTGATCCCATGTTGGAACGGGAAACTCATCATGAAGTATGCTGATGACTCTGTTTTTTAAATCACTTGGTACTTCACTCCATTTGTTTAGTATATAGTGTCTAAACAGCTGAGAGCAAAGACCACGCATGCGCGAGATCACCTTCTTGCCGTCATCATCCATGATGATGCCGCCGCTGATGTTGACGGAGTAAGGCAAGCCCTCTGGCCGGTGATGCGTGAACCTGGGTGTCCCGGCAGGGGTCTCTAGCGGCGTGTCGATGGGGGTACGGACGTCAGGTGTCTCCACCGGCGTCTGGGCCCCGAAGCGAGGAGTGTCGAGTGGGGTGGCTCCTGGCGGAGTAGGTAGAGGTGTGTAGCTTCTAGGAACAGTCAGCCGTGCAAAACCTGGCGTAGACGGCGATGCTGTGGCTGGTGTGGGGGCGGGCAAAGAAGGGGAGGGTAAAGAGCCTCATCGAACACGAGGCGGTGTGGAGGCATCGGTGGCGGAATCCCCACAACAACCGCCACCGCCACCACTAGAGCGCCGGTGTCTAGACGAGTGTGACGCTCGTCTCGTCGACGCCGAAGCTTCGGAGCGCGCCGAATGCTCCGAAAGAGAGGGAGATGCGAATGGTGTAGGAACGCGCGATGATGCGCCAGAGCGATGACGCTCCACGTACCACTGTCTCTGCTGCAGTGACAAAGAAGAAAGAAACTCCTCATCATCCATACCTGCATTAAACACACGAATATTTAAACTTAATATTGAATGAATAGAGTAGACAATGACGCAAAGACCATTAAATACAATGACGTAATGACGCATATAAATACAATGACGCAATGAATCGAGTGATAGAAGAGGCAAGTCGAAAACTCAGAATTTTCAATCAAAAGATGTGAGCGCGAGTCTAAAAGAGCGTTATACACCATGGAAGGTACTTAGAGAGCCAGAGCTTTTACAGCACGGAGCAAAATTGTTCAAATACAATATTTGTGGCTTTAAGAGATCTCTCTCTCATCCTCGCATAACTCAGCATAACTTCCTATATCTATATAGAGCTCTCCGTTTAAACACATATCCTCTGTTTCATTTTGTAGCTCCTCTGCATGCACCCCATATAGAGTAGTAGCATCTTGATGCTCGTCTGGCACCACCGCAGCGGCTTCTGATTGAGCATCTTCTCTAATCTCCTCCATTGATGTCGTTGTGATTGGCACATGGTAGCCTTCATACGTCCTTGCACTACGAGGGGCTACCTCTATGACATACCACCAATTTGATGTAGACTTTGTAGGATGAAATACTACCTGCCAGAGCCACATAACTTACATGAGAGCTTTCAAGCACATAACTTGTGAAAGGGGGATGTTAACTATTTATATACTTACTTGTTCACAATGCTCGGGTAGTACGAAAGTGTCTCTTAGGTCAGTCCATTTCTTAGTAGAATCCACCTCAAGAAAACCAGACTCTCCTCTACGCACAGTAGCGTTGCGACCCTCCATGATTATCTTGAACCATTGCACGTCGAATAAGTCGACAAAAAATCCTCTGTAATCGATCCTCAAAATCTCTTGCAGCGTGCCGAAGTAAGTGAGTTCCGCCACCACAGGATCTGCATCAGAGGAACGTCGTCGACTAAACTGTTCAAATTTTGCCATGATTCCACAATCTTGAGTAAAACGCTTTTTGTCGATTCGTTCCACCCTAAAATGTCGACCTTTACACCATGCTGCTGTGTATGACTTATACTACAACGAACAAAGATTATGAGTGGCCGTTCAAACGTTTATAAATAAAGTCATTTGCTAGTCGTACATTGCAAACTTACCTTGGTCGCGCAACCCCGAGAGTACTCCCACTCTTCTTCAGTCACTTCGTCACCGCATTGTTGTGCGCTTTTCAATTGGTTGTGCAACCATCTTAAGCTCATGAAGGTTGGTAGGCTCTCCAGAACCGCTGGATAGTGCATCGGTGGTCGTCTTTTCCGTCTCCACTCGATTCGTGCCCTTTGTCGCTCTTGCTTTGCATCCTCATATTGTGAAATCCACTTTTGCATCACTGGATTGTGAAGCATGCAAAATCGGTTGATTTTAGCCTCTAGATCTTCCGTCATCTTCTTCTCAACACCGAGATTGCACATGACAATCCCAGATATGCGCTCATCATCTATGGTTCGCCATAGCGTGTCCCGGGATTTATCAAATCCGTCTAGCCACTCTCCAATGTACACTAGGGACTCTGATACCAACCAACCTTCTGCCATGCTACCCTCCGGACGTGCCTTTTGATGCACATATCCCTTAAGCGTTTTCATGAAACGCTCTAAGAAGAACATCCATCTGGAATAAGCTGTGCCAGCTATTTCCACCTCATCAACTATGTGAACAAGAAGATGCACCTGAATGGTTAGCATTGTAGTAGGAAAATGTTTCTCAAACATGCACACAAGCTCCGCAGCATTTAGTTTGGTGAATGGTATGGAGTCTACGTCGATCTCCTTTTGTGAGATCCATTGCACCAGCTTTGCAAGTTTGTAGATTGTGTTACGGATGTCGAGAGACAAACATCCCTCAATGGCAACCGGTAAGATAAACTGTAAAGTATGTGTAGCAATGATATTAAAGTCCACATTTTATGCAATGATATTAAAGTCCACTATGAACGTACCTGACACATTTTATGCCAATTGTGTGACTTCAAACTGGTAAGCTTTCCTTCTTTAGTAAAACACGTTCGGAGCGAGTGCATTACGCCAGTGGGGGTCCGCAAAGATCGAATGGCCTCTTTTACTTTGCGTTCTTGGGCTCCTGTGAAAATCCATGGTGCTTTAGGGAGTTTTATCGATCCATCAGACGCTGTTTGCGGCCAATATTGCTCCATACGATCCACATTTCTAAGGTCAACTCTGGCTCCCAAAGTATCTTTCTTGCCGGTCAAATGGTCCCATAGTAGATTACCCACATTCTTGAATATGTGCATTGGATCGAGCAAGTGATTGATCACGAGTCGGGGCCAGTATGGTAACTCATACCATAGAGATAGTCTCTTCATCCCTGGAGGCAATCCGTCATCGCACATCTCCTTCTACTCTAACCATGCTTGTGCAGACATCCTTGGTGGCTCTCTTCCCAAAAAGCCGTCGCGTAACACATGATTCTCTGGAAGATACGCTTGATGACCTTCGTAGATTTGCTTCTTCAGTGAGGGTGCCCTACGTGCATTCAGTCTAGGTCCACATGTGACACATGCTCTGTATCCGCTTGTTTGAAGCCCTGCATGTATACACATGATAATAGATCAACTATGGGAAAAAACAAGATTTACTATGGGAAAAAACAAGATTTACAGTGTCTGAGTGAGGAGTGTCAATAGATCACCTGAGCATTCTGTTAGCCCCGGATAGTCATGCATGGTCCACATTAGAATACCTCTGATCAAAGCATTCCGTCGTCCTGTGTGTCGGCTCATATCCACCACCTCTATGCCAATCCACAATTGTTGTAGCTCTTCCAATAGTGGATGAAGATACACATCCATATTCCCCACTTTATATCGCCCTGGCACAATAAAGCTTAGCCATAGGTGCCCCTTCTTCGTAGTCAACCACGGGGGAATGTTGTAGTTGACGATGACAACGGGCCATACACTGTAAGATGTTGATCTTTGACCAAATGGATTTACGCCATCCATAGCCAGGCCTAAGCGCAAATTTCGAGCTTCCCTGGCAAAATCCGACCATGTTCCATCTATATGTTTCCAGGCTGCGCAATCTGCAGGAATTCGTAGCACACCATCCGAAGATTTATTCTCCTCATGCCATGATGCTAGGGCGGCCATGGACTTACATTCGAAGAAATGCTTGATGCGAGGAAGCAAAGGAAAATGTCGCAAAACCTTTTGTGGAATTTTTGTCCCGTGGAGATCTACTCGATATCTTTCGGAATCACATTTCGGACACTTCTCCATGTCTGTGTATTCCCCTCTGAAAAGAATGCAGTCATTAGGAAAAGCGTGGATAGAATTGTAATCCATCCCCAAGTTTCGCAAAATCTTTCTTGCGTCATCTCGGGAATCTGGCATCACATTGTCAGCTGGTAGTATGTGCTCTTTCAGCAATCTACACAACATAAAAATATGATACAGTCGTGTAAAAATCTATCAGATCATTATACATTTAGAGTTCTATTAAAGTAAACTAATTGTAATAGATCACCTGAAAAGCGCTGTGACGCTAGTGTCACTCCATCCAAACTTTGCCTGCATGTTGAGAAGAACCAGGAGTGCTTTCAATCTAGACATACGTGCTCCATTATACAATGACGTATCGGCTTCACTTTTCATATCATCATAGATAAGCCTTTCTGAATCCATGATCGTCTCGATCATTTCATCAATCTCGGGCTCAGACATTGCCTCGTTGGGAATGTGCTCTGCATGATCATCCCCCGAGCTGTCAGAGGCTACATCTTGTGGCCTCACATATGCTGCTTGACCAAAGCGCCTGCGAACACGTCTATTGGGTTGCAAGATTGCTGCTTGTTGGCCAGCGTCAGAGTCCGACGAGTTATAATTGGCAACAACTCGATCTATAATAGATGGATCGAACTCGCCAAATTCGCGAACGTGCTCCAAAGAAACACGTCTTGTCCGTCGCACAGCATGCTTGCATTGATTACAAGGACATAAGACCCTCGTTGAGAGATAGGTGTTTCGATTGGACGGTCCCACATCCTCGTCGCTACTCATAATGAGGATAAAAAACTTATAACCTGGACAACAAATTTAATATTCTATTGGCATTCTTCGTCTTATCTCTCTCTCTCTCTCTCTCTCTCTCTCTCTCTCTCTCTCTTTATCTCACATTCTCTAGTCATGTCCAATCCCCGCACACCTCGGTCTAGAGGTGCACGGAGATCAGAACCACCGGGTTATAATCTCGTCTTTATTGGTCAATACCTATATTTGTGGGTACAAGAAATCTACACACCCACGTCTACATGATACTGCATGTAGTGGACAAAATCCCTTTGCCTCTTCTCTAGCTGTAGCACTTCACTTCATCTTAACATCTTTTCACAGTAGATCTTTTCACTGTTCGTCTAACTCTAAACCCTAAACCGTAAGTAATTCTTGCGTGGACTCGATCTAACGTAAATAAGCGTAAATCTAAATAAACGTAAATCTAACTAAAAATAAAGCTAAATCTAATTTAACGTAAGTCTAATGACTAGAGGTTGTCTAGATGGTCATTGTGTCGGGGATGTAGTGACTCTTGCCGCCCTGAAGATCCACCTTCTTCCCTATCTTCTGAAGACATTTCACCAGTACTTTTGGATCGACGGAGCCCACCATGAGTGAAGACAGCAATACCCTATATTCCATTGAGGGCTTTCTTCACCCGCTTCATGCAGGCATCGCAGTCTATGGAGACCTAAATCTAATCTAATATAACGTAAATCTAAATCTAGCTTAAATAAACGTAAATCTAGTTAAAAATAAACCTAAATCTAATTTAATGTAAGTCTACATATAACCTAATCTTTAACGTCTTTTAAGATAGTTTCCTACGACGTTATAGTTCTCTTCTTCTTGTGTGTGTACGCGTGTGTGGATGTGTGTGCCAATAAAAAGAGATAAACGGTATAACCTTTCTATCACCCATGCCAAGTATGATAGATTGATTATGCCATTTCCCTCTTGAATAATAGGTCTTCAGTTCAACTCCTCGTCGGTTAGATCTTTAGGTCTTTTAATTTTAATTAGTTTCCTACGACGTTAAATTAGTTTCTCTCTCTTTCTCTTTCAATGTGTGTGCGTTTTTTTGGATCGTATGCATGTTTTCTCTCTCTTTTCCTCTCTCAATGTGTGCGTTTTTTGTTTATGCATGTTCTCTCTCTCTTTTCCTCTCTCAATGCGTGCGTTTTTTGTTTATGCATGCTCTCTCTCTCTTTTTCTCTCTCAATGTGTGTGCATTCTTTGTTTATGTATGTGTGTGTGCGTTTTTGTTTTTGTTTGTACTCTCTCTCTCTCTCTCTCTCTCTCTCTCTCTCACAAAACACTGTGTGTGTGTGTGTATGTGTGTGTGTGAGAGAGAAAGAGAGGGAGAGAGAAAGAGGGGAAGGGAACATGAGAATGAGGAGAGGGAAGGAGCATACCTGGCTCTCCTTCCTCTCCTCGTGTGTGTGTGTGTGTGTGTGTGTGTGGAGAAGAAAAAGAGAGAGAAAGAGAGAGAGTGAGGGAGAGCGTTACCTGCTCTTTGCTTGAGGGCGCCGAAAAACTCAGATCTGAGATCTGAGTTTTTGGGCGCGCTCGGTTATTTTTTTTACCCCAGCTGGCGTCGCTATGAGCGTCGCTATAAGCGTCGCTATGAGCGTCGCTATAAGCGTCGCTGTGTGAGCGTCGCTAATATGAAGAACCTCTTGTAGTGCCTGGTGACAGGAAGCTGGCCCCCGTTCTCCCAGTGCTTGCAGAAGGTCGACTCTACTTGGTGGATCGCGATCCAATCGCGATCCATCTCACTTCAGATCGCGACCGAGTTACATAAAGCTGAAGATCTAAGGTTGCAAGCGGCACTGGTGAAGTGTCCCTCTAACCCTTGTAGCTTAGTGGACTCGTTGGGTCGTGAGCAACGGATCGCGATCCATTGCGCGCTCTTTGAGTTTGTTAAAAAAGAGAAAATAAAAAAAATAGAAACATGGATAAAGACTCCTATGCGGACGTAGTAATGGGAAGCCGAGATAAGGTCTCCTCAGAGGCTTGTAAAACTAAAGGTTCGAATACAGCGGAAGGCGGCCCGAGTGGGGGGGATAGTAGCCCAAAATTCACGGGGGACAGCACGAACGGGATCTCGGGGTTGAGTAAAGAGGAACTTAAAGGGCGAAAGTCCCAGATTGAAAAAGAACTAGCCAAGATTTTGAGTGCGCTCTCTCTGAACAAAAGGACGATGGAAGAAGCAGGGGCACCTACAGAATCACAGGATGCCTCCAAGGGGGAAAAAGCTTATCAAGCCTTAAGGAAAGCATTCCCACAAAGTGTGGAAGTGGAAGACGAACTCAAAATCACCGTTCCTCTTGCTCTTATTAAGAAACAACTTGCCGAGCTGGCTAAATCCACATTGGTCTTTGGTTTCATGGGCAGGGTGCCTGTCTGAGCTGAACTTATCAATTGTCTCCACAGTCCCTATGTCTTAAATCAAGGAGGTTCTGTTCTTAATGCTCAATACTTGGCAAAAGGTTTTTTCTCTGTGCAATTTAGTGACGAAGCGGCCGTAGCGAAGGTCTTAACCAAGAGCCCGTTATTTCTCAATCGATCACCGGTATGCGTGCTTCCTTGGGATCCATCTTTTGAGTCCCCGGATGCATTTCAAGATATGTGCCCAGTATGGGTAGAGTTTGTAAACCTCCCAATGTGGCTAAGAAATAATTTAAAAGACCTTGCATCAACCCTAGGTACCCCTCTCTTTGTACCATTGATTAGAGCAGTGGGCACTGCAACCAATAAGGTATGTATATGGTGGGATCTCAGAAAGGCTCAGCCTAAGAATCTCGTAGTAAATGTGGGGGCTGGTCTGAAGGTCATTCCGTTAAACTTTGGCACCTTCTTTGGGGCTTGTTTCAAGTGTAACAAATTCGAACATTTTGCTAGGGCGTGTCCAGCTGCGTCAACAATGATCCGAGGCCATGGGATGAGTGATAAAGTTGATTCTGCTATGAGACATATGGAAACTGAAGAAAAGACTGCAGAGGAAGGTATAGTAAAGACACGTGGAAATAAGTAGTTGACTGCTAACCTAGCGGCCCAAGGGAATGAAGAGATACCCACCAAGGCCCAATCTGGCAACAGTAAGGCCACCCCCAATTACCGGTTCACGTCCACTGCACAGAGAAAATCGTCATCCCCACCGGTACAGAAGATTGTTCTGTCTCCCACATTTAGAAAGCAAGAAGAAGTCTGGCACCAAGTGTCCAACATTTCTTGCAAGCGTTTCAATCCCACGCACGGGCAGTCGGGCAGCTGAAAGAAGCCCCACCGGACACTCCCAAACCCCCCTTCCTATATGATAACATATTTGAGATTCTTTGGGATAATAACCCCGAAAATTTCAAAATCACTGAGGAGCATGGGATTGAGCTGACAGAAGAGAGAAGCAGGAAAGAGGGCACCTAAGATGAATGCCTGGAAGTTGAGGAGTATCTCAATAAATGGAAGAGCTGATATGCAATTCTTGGAACGTGAAGGGGATTAAGACCCGAAAGAAGAGCGCACTATTTTGGGAGGAAGTCAAAAGAGGTAAGGGAATCAACTTTTGGGCTGTCCAGGAGCATAACCTAGATGTCACTAGCAAAAGAAAGCAAACATTTGGTAAGAAATTGGCCTTCTAATGAGAGGGAGCCGATGGATACAGTGGGGTCCTCTCTATTGTGGACAGGGATCTTGAGCCTAAGGTAGTCTTCAATCATCTCTCTGGGAATCAAAATCAAATGGGCTGATCAAATTGTCACTGTAATCAACGTGTATGGGCCTTGTGTAGTGAAGGATAGGGCCAAACTGTGGGATCACCTGAAAGATATCCATATTGAAGGAGAATGGCTCTTGGTAGGTGCTTCTAATATGGTGGAGTAAAGAAGGGACAAAACTGGCATATCGAGCATGCTAGTGTTAGTGCCTGATTTATCAGGGCTTTCAGGGCAGTCAGGCTATTACTTTTTGAACTATAACTAAAGACCTTTATCTTTGAACCTTAGGGATAAGTGAACATGGGTATTTTATATTTTTGGGGAAGTTATTGTGTGTCTCGTGAATTCTCAGGACGAGAAGCAGTTATGGGCATTCCTGTCGATGCAGTTCTCTCTTTCCTGATCTCGTACTGCTGTTTATGCTCTGCATTACTGAATGATGATGATCAATGGCACACTATCTTCTCTTTATCTCTGATGTTACATACCTGTCTCAATGGTTTTGTTGATGGTGAGGAGATGGTTTGGACTGATGATTATGCAAGTATTTTGGAAGTTCTTGATGATGGTGAAGTGGATTTTCTTGGAGATTGTTCTACATTTCTATGTGATGTTGTTGATATTCTTATATCTCATTGTTTTATATCTTCATGCTTGATAAAATAAGGGAAGTTTTTCAAGGAGCAGAAGTCAAAAGTTTTCAATTTCAGGGAGATATCATTGATTGGACAGTTTTGCAGCTACAAAGTGGATTTCTTTCTATTTTCAAGCAGAAATGTGAGGAAGCCATCTTGGTGGTGTTTTTTATGTGTAAAGGAGAGTT
Source organism: Adiantum capillus-veneris (assembly GCF_014529385.1). Lineage (NCBI taxonomy): Eukaryota > Viridiplantae > Streptophyta > Polypodiopsida > Polypodiales > Pteridaceae > Adiantum > Adiantum capillus-veneris. Next base: position 78,197,635 of record NC_140946.1, read on the forward strand.
CAATCTGTTATTTTTAAGCCTTGAAGTAGATCAGTTTGATGAAGAAGCAGATCAATTTTGGTTTTTCTTGAATCAAGATTTTCAAGGAAATCAATTGATTTGGCATGCGGAGTCTAAATCAGGTCTTCGAGTGTTGCATCTACATGCAGAGATATTGGATGTGTTCAAGAGACAGTGTCTAATGGTTGCAAAGTTTACATCCTACCTTGAATCTTTCTTCATTCTTCTTGAAGGGAAACCTGACCCTGAACCTAAACTTGCACATGAACTTCCTACTGAATTTGGATATGTATTTGAATATGAAAATGGGCCTAAAGACCTGAAATCACTTGAAGAAGAGGAGAGTTTTCTACTTTGTAGAAGGTATCTCAATTTAACAGTTGTGGAGAAAATGAAGACTGAAATGATGGACTACATGAAGGGAGTTTGGGAGAAAATGAAAGTCATGGTGTATGATGTGGTGAGTAAACCATATCAGATGTTTGCAGAGGAGGAGATGAAGGAGGAAAACTTGTTTATGGAGAAGCAGAATACTGAACTGAAGCAGCAGTATACTGACCTAAAAGAGCAGTTTGAGGACCTGAAGATACAACTGCAGCAACAAGGAGGTCAACAATTTGAGCAGGTGTTTGTTAAAAAAAAATTCTGAAGTGTTTGCAGGAACTGATGTGCTAATAGGAGTTCAAGAGCATATGATTGAAGCAGCAGGGACAAGTGCAGTTGTAGGACAGGCTAAAGATGTTGCAGAGGAGGACATAGAAGCTGCAGGAGGAATTCACAACTTAGATGATCCAGTGCAAATGATTGTGGATGAGATACTCTGTCAGGACACTGAAAGTACTAAGGAGGTAGTTACAGTTCAAGTGGATGCAGAGGTTGAAGAATTTGACAAGGAAACTCCAACTACAACAACAGTTTCACAACAAACTGAATTCAAGGATCAGCTGGTGGATGAAGTTTTTGATCAAGGGATATTGTGGGTTCTCACAATGTTTGAGAAACATTGCCCACTAGGTGTGCCAGGTGTTAGTGCCTGATTTATCAGGGCTTTCAGGGCAGTCAGGCTGTTACTTTTTGAACTATAACTAAAGACCTTTATCTTTGAACCTTAGGGATAAGTGAACATGGGTATTTTATATTTTTGGGGAAGCTATTGTGTGTCTCGTGAATTCTCAGGATGAGAAGCAGTTATGGGCATTCCTGTCGATGTAGTTCTCTCTCTCCTGATCTCGTACTGCTGTTTATGCTCTGTATTACTGAATGATGATGATCAATGGCACACTATCTTCTCTTTATCTCTGATGTTACATACCTGTCTTCTTTGCAGTATGGTGTTTGACATATGCAGTTTCCTGCTTCCTATTTGATATGTACTGTATGTTAACTGCATGGGTTGTTTGTTATGGCAATGTGTGCCTAACAGCTAGCTGGATCTGAACAATCCAAATGGCTAAGCCTATGTGAGAAGTGGGCATTGGTGGACATGTGAGAGTTAGGCCCATGGAGCAGCACGCTGGGGTTCACATACACTAGCCTGCAATATGCCAATACAGCTTCCCTACTGGACCATTGCTACTGTTCTCGTCAGGCTGATTGGCTACCTTCAAGCTTGGAAATGAAGGTGATAACATCACAGAGCTTATCAGATCACCTTCCGGTAAGTATAAAATTGAAAAAAAACAAAGGGGCGGATCATTTCCCTCAAGGTTCTAAAAAGCTACTTTCAACAGGGACTCACCTACTCAAGGACCCTCTCTTTAGAAGCCTTGCTCTCAAAGCTATAAGCAAGCTTAGGAAAGATGTGGACTCAGGAAGCCCTAGGGCCTGGGACATTTTCGCCAAGAGTATCCAAAAAGCCATCAAAACTGCAGGTCCTAAAAGAAAGAAAAAACAAGAGGAACAACTCAATCAGCTCATTGAAAATTTTGAAATCCTTACTACCAAAAAATAGGAAGGGTTCCCTTCAGAGACAGAGCACAGAAGATGGCTAGAAGTGAAAGCAAAACAATCGATCTTGAGCTTGAGGAGGTGAGGAAGGCCAGAATCCTATCCAAAGAAACTTTCCTCCAGCAGGAGGAGGCTACGTATCCACTTCTTTATGGCCCTCAAACTTAAAAGAAATCGGGGCCTGGTCCACTCTCTCACAGATACGGATGGAATTATTATTGAAAATCCTGATGAAATGGTTGCATTAATGCTCAACCACTTGCAACAGATCATAGGCCAGTCCGAGGATCGCTCTCCTGAAATAGATGCCGCCAGAAAAACTCTTCTTGGGAGCGTAAAAAGAGTGATTTCCCTCTCTGAAGCCATTCTCTTGGAGAAGGCGTTCACTGAAGATGAATGCTCCCTTGCGCTGCATGCTCTAGGTAAAGAAAGATCCCCTGGTTGGGATGGGTTGACTTCTGAGTTCTTCATGGAATTTTGGGAAGATCTAAAGTCCCCCATCACGAGAATGGTGAATCAAGTCTTCGGGGATGGGGTCATGGACTTAAGCATTAAAAGAGGCCTTGTTAAGCCTATCCCCAAACAAGTCTGCTGCTCCCAACTTAAGCATTGGCGCCCCATAAAGATGATGTCAGTTGCCTATAAAATTATTTCCAAAACTGTAGCCCTCAGGCTATCCCCCCTCCTCGACAAAGTTCTCACTCCCCACCAGCATGGATTCATCAAGGGAAGGTTAATCTATGACAACATTTTGGCTGCAATGGTCGGCATTGAATATGCCGCTTTCTCAAAGCAAGAGTGTATCTTGTTGCAGTTGGATCTGGATAAAGCCTATGATAGAATAACATGGTCATTCATTGAAGATGTCATGAAGTCATTAGGCTTTGGGCCACGGATGTTTCGCCTAGTCAGCACCTTGGGTGCTGAAAGCCAATCGGATCTCCTGTTCAATGAGAGGATTGTGGGATCTTTTGAGGTTAGAAGGTCCATAAAACAAGGATGCCCACTTACCCCTCTTATGTTCACCATTGGTTCCCACCCTCTGGTTACTTTACTAGAAAATAGTGCTGCTAAAGGAGAGATTCAAGGATTGACACTTCCCAATAACGACCTGTTGCTGGCAAAGCTTTTTGCGGATGATTCCCTTCTCTTTCTTAAAGCTTTCCCTCAAGTTCTTAGAAAAGCTTTGGAAATTGTGCAAACGTTTGCCTTAGCCTCAAGATCAAAGTGTAGTGTGGAAAAATCAAGATTGATCTCTCGCTCCGAGAATGACTCGTTTGATCCATCTATGTGGACCGGGGAGATAATGTCAAAAGGGAAGATTTTTTGTCACCTTGGAGCCCCGCTAGGGGTGGGAGTTACTCACAAGCAGAGATTCTTATGGGTTTTGGAGAAGTTCAAGTTTAGGATGCGCAGGTGGGAGTTCGTGCTTCTCCCCTTCCAGAGCAGAATAAAGGTTATCAACTCTTTCATGTTACCCTATATAGCCTTCAATGGTCTGCTGCTTAAGCTGGCTAAATGCAACTGGAAAGAGTTCTTGAAACTAATAAAGAGATTTCTTTGGAAGAACAACACTAAAAGCACAGTACCCTGGCGATGGGCAAACTGGGAGACGGTTGCAAGACCTGTGGAGCAAGGTGGCCTTGGGATTATTAACCCCAACAACCACGCGGAGGCTCAATGTGCCAAGTTTGTAGTATCCCTCGCTAAGGAACACCAGACTTGGGCTATTATGGCTAAAGATATGATGGACAACTCCAAAATTTTCTCGCAAGGCGGTCAATGGAAAGAGGTCGATGTTCACAACAAGCTGTTGGCTCCGCAATGGGTCTTCCTAAAACTCAGGGGAACGACAGGTGAGCTTACCCGCAAATGCAACAGAGTAACAGGGTCTTTGGAATGGGGAGAGTTATCAAGGTACTTCCACAAATCTATATCTCATTGGTCCCCTTGGCTCTCCAAGGCCGGAGGTTTCCTTTTGACCCCTTTTTGGAGGGAAGTGGCCAGAAAAGTTAATAACAAAGGTATTAGGCGTATAATCCAACTGTGGGACTATAGTAGAGGTTGTTGTAAAGGAGTTGATCAAATGGCTTTTGAGTTTACCCTCAGTAGGATAGAAAGATTGCTGATCAGCAGAGTTCTCGAACAACTCACTTTGCTGTATCTGCCAGACTGTGAGTCCGAGCTCGAGTGGAAAGCTTGGAAATGGCCGGGGAAAAGACATTTCCTGAAACCCCAAACAAAGAGTGTATATCTAACTCTAATGAAATCACAGGATTGGTTCTCGCTGCTCAATAAATAGTGGGGAAGGAATTGGCCAGAGTCAAGGTGGGAAACAACCGTCAAGAACATTTGGTGCCCTCAATGACCGGATAGGATGAAGGTGTCTTTATTGAAGGTGCTATGGGGAGCCTTACCAAATGGAGTGAAGGTCCTTGCTAGGGGAATTGGTCTAGATAGATTCTCGCAATGTAGAACGGCTTCTGAAGATCTTTCCCACTTGTTCAGGGAGTGTCCGTCAATCTGTGGACTTGCAGGCAAGATTTGCAAATGGATCCAAAAAACCTGGAAAATAGGATTCTTCAAGAACGATCTCTTCTTGGGAGGAAAGATGTTCAAGAGTCATACTCTACTCATTGCTACACAAATAGTGAGGGATTGATACTTTAAACACATTTGGAAGTCAAGGAACAATCGAATTTTTGCGAACTCTCAGGAGGTAGCTAAGTTTGTGGAGATAGTTCAAGAAAGCAGGGTAACAATCATCGCCATTGGGAAGCAAAAGAACTCAAAGAGTGGAGTAAGACCCTCAGGGATGTTGAGAATGTGTGAGATCATCCATTGTCAAGGGGGCTCCCCCATCAGCCGATGTATCTAGAATCCAGTGAAGTGGTCATGGCTCGTCATGAGCATGACAAGAATCTGTAATTTTTGGATATGGTAATATAATCCACTCACCATTGTGAGCTTTGCAAAAAAAAAAAAAAAGTTTTGATAGATAAGCAGGTTCAAATCTGACTTGAGCATCTCTCGAAATGTAGATGTCCCTACACACCTTGGCCAAACAGAATGACTCTCCCTTGATGCACCTTTGCAAGTTTGGTTTCATGAGATCTATTTTGGCATTAAAAAAATCAGTACAACCTTCTGAGATCTAGTACTAATGGAGGAGTTCAGGCTTTGTCAGCCATCTACCATCTTTAAACACATCTTTCTACAATCTAATCCTTGATCCCATCCTTAAAATAGCTACGTGCGCTTCTTGTGAGAAGACCTTGGTTGCCTTTAAGATGGTAACCAAACCATATGGAGTCCTAAAAACAAAAGCTCATAGAAAGAAGCAAATTTCTAGGTGGAGACCAATATCTTTTTGTGGAAAACCAAGCTTTCCAATACCTACAAACCACATCAAAACCTTTTGGCACAACATTAGCATGAGAAATAGGGATGTCAGATGAGCATAAATCTTTCAAGGCTTTGTAATCCTTCAGATGAAACAAATCCATAGACACACTAAAAAGTCTATTCAATTGGTAATTGGTACTGAGAGAAGGCATCCAACAAAATAAAAAGATGAGGGAAGACAAAAGATAGAAATTAAGCACAAAAACCCTCGAAAGATATATTAGGTTAATAATTTTTCCAGGTGAAAAGATTCTTTTTGAACTTGTCCAATACCCACTTCCATCTTTGGTTGAAAGCAACTTGAAAGCCCATGGGAATTCCAAGCAGTTTGAACAGTTTCCCTAAACAGTTGCCCATCAACAATCGATTGACATCCAACTTGAGTAACCACAATAGGAGATTGACCATTTGAAACACTGTACCCTATTTTTGCATGGTTAATCATAGAACCATCGGCTAGGCATTATATATTTAGACATTCCCAGAAACATTCTACAGATTGAACATCATGTTTGACCAAGGCATTAGTATCATTTGCAAAAGACATCTAATCTGCTGAGCCTCGAATATTGATAGCTTTTAGCCTTCCTTTCTACATACAACTATTAACCAACCACCCCCAAGGAATCACAAGAAATAGCATAAGGCATAGGTGTCAAATGATAGCCTTTTAGATATCTTTCCTTTAGTGTCCATTAACATTTCCTTTTTTCTTTTCTCTCTCTCTCTCTCTCTATGTATTGTAGGAATTTAGTTTTGGTATGCTAAAGCATGCTTAGAGGAGAAGGGAGAAAGGCCTACAAAATTTTTCATTTTTATTGGTTAGTGAAAGGGTCTACTCTATTTAATGCTCCCATGGAAAAAGCAGGAGTGATATAATAGAGCTACACATCATATGTGTGTGTGTGTGTGTGTGTGTGTGTGAGAGAGAGAGAGAGAGAGAGAGAGAGAGAGAGAGAGAGAGAGAGAGAGAGAGAGAGAGAGAGAGAGAGAGAGAGAGAAGTTCGACGTGAAAATTTGACAAACAATATGTCAGTTGAGCACTCAAGTAGGGTATGGATAGAATCTCAAACTTGTAGGAGGCATAAAACAGAGAAACGGTGGGGTATCTCATCATCCCTATGCCTTGTCTTAGCCTTAGTACATGAAGGCCTCACTTCTAATTAGGAAAGAGAAGAGTAACTGATGCTGATAGGTTGAATACCTTGGGTCTTAAGCACATGGAGGTGGACAACCATGAACAAGAGCAAAAAATTGGTGCATATGTGAAATAGGGGAGGCAGAAAGAAAGATCCTTACACCAATCAATGCATCCTTACCAGCAAGCTTGGGCAAGGATTGAATTGTAATGAGTAGTCGACCACATTGTTGCCACAAAAAGGTGATGTCATATCAACACATGATCCAATAGACACATGGATAGATGATCGTTATGCCTTCATGTGCTCATTGTGCGTGCGTGCCTGCGTGTGTGTGTGTGTGTGTGTGTGTGTGTGTGTGTGTGAGAGAGAGAGAGAGAGAGAGAGAGAGAGAGAGAGAGAGAGAGAGAGAGAGAGAGAGAGAGAGAGAGAGAGAGAGAGAGAGAGATCATTGCACAATGGCATGTACTTACATAATCAACAAACATAGCTAAATTTCACAATATAAAACTCATAGCATAGACTATAGAGCCATATTGCAATCCAAACATGTAAAGGTTATGAGTTTTACTTTCATGAATATGACCAGTCACCTATTTAGAAATGAAATATGGATCTCACCTACTCTTTAGGCATGGGCACTGGTATTTACTCTCTGTGTATGTACTATTCTTAGTATTAAACAAGGTGAGCATCACAAAGTCCTACTAAATTTAAGGGGGGATAAGAGTTATCAGGTGTAGGTCTTAATGAGTGCCTACAACTACATGTTAATTCTGTTGTGCTAAAATGTATAATGAGTGAGACTCCCTCTTCCTCTAGCGAAGTGGCTGCCCACGGTAGCAAAAAGATTATGTACGCATGAATATCTTCTAATCGAAATACACAAAGTTAGACCCAATTGTAGATGTGGCAACCACCATTGAGGTCAATAGATAGGCATAAAATGGCACTTTAAATGCAAGTTGGTAAGGGAAAACTTGCTTCACATTCTATAGGAGGAGGTGGCATTCAAGGAAGCTAATCTTCTACTTGGGCTATGTGGACCTTGTCCTTTGGTCAATGGCTCCATTGTGCCATGTGCCTTATCCGTTGATGTCTCCACATCACTATGAGCCTTATTTTTGGCTATCCATGGAACACCTACTCAATGTGTTGGGTTTCTCTAGTTGTCACTTGGCTACATGCCACTTCCACCATCAAGAAATTCCCTTGCTATAATCCAAGATTTCAATGTTGTTGCACATTGGCCGGCGGAGCACCACCTAAACCTCATTAATCGTCATCCTCTCCTTTAGAGCTGGCACATGACCACCTCATCAACACTTTGACATGTGTTTTCAAGGTTCCTTGCATACCAACTCTCCTTTATATATGTATGAGTGAGAGAGAGAGAGAGAGAGAGAGAGAGAGAGAGAGAGCACGACATGACCTACTTACTAATAAGCAGTTACCTCTGTTCACTCTCACCTACTACAACTTCAGTTCCTACCACTAACGGTGGAGAGGGGGAATGGGGGGACATGCCCGACACAAACAAAAGGGCCTCTCTATAGCTCAGGGCACACACAGCACCCCAATACACTTAGTGAGCACCTTCGACTCACAGAATTCACACTATCGCACACACGATCAAACACAACTTGACGCACCCAGCGCACACGCACTCAAATAGACCACCATCAACCCGCACCCACAAAACGGCTGCAATCATCGCCTACCCTTGCACACATACCACACTCTCTCTCTCTCTCTCTCTCTCTCTCTCTCTCTCTCTCTCTCTCTCTCTCTCTCTCTCTCTCTCTCTTTGCACACACACTCATCGGGGGGGCGCACACGCCATCACACACCCGGCATCACATGCAACAGAACAGAGCAGGAGAAGGGGGGGGAAAGGAGGTAGCATGACAAGAAACGCCGTTTTCAATGGGGGAACTCACTCCTTGCTCAAAAAAACACTATAGCCGCATTCGGCTTCACAAAATACATAGGGGGAGGTGCCCTCTCGGCCCTCTGTAGACAAAAATCACCCTTGGCTCTTTTCCTTGTGGCTCCCAAGCCTCCCGAGGCGACAAAAAGCCCCCCAAAAATGATAAAAATGACTCCTTTATAGAGGGGGAGCACCCATTTTAGCATGTTTGGCCTCTTTCCGACACCTGGCAAGATTTTTTATCTCTCTCTCTCTCTCTCATTCTCTCTCTTGCCCGCTGCTGTGGGACTTTACTTTTACATGAGGGGGGGGGGGGGGGGGGCAATAGCGATGTCGCTATTGCTCCCCTTCCTCTCCTTCAAAATCTTGGCCGAGGGACCACCCCCCACTGGGGCGCCACGTCACCATTTCAAACTTCCGGACTCCGCCGCCGTGCCTGGCGTGCGCCACCGCGTCGCCACTCCTCGCCGGCCGTTGCCGCCAAAACAGGCCCGAAATTCTGCCTGCACAGCGCCCTTTGGGCCCTCCATAGCCCGCGCTCAAAGAGCTCCAAACTCTCTTGTTACACACCTAAGGGGCATCACGGCCCTGCCCATATACCATGCCACTCTGTGTCCGCCCTGCGCATGTGGGACCACTGCCTTGCCACGTGGTGCTCACTTGTGTCAAGGCCTTCCAAGGCTTTAAAAAAAAAACTCTTTTGTGAGAGAAAGATCCCCTCTTGGGGTGCCAACTTGGACCCACTTCCTTTCTGTGATGATAGATCCCATTCCAGGGTTGTAAAGCCATGCCCCAAGCCCATATCCCTGGCTCCGTTCTGCACAATTTCCGCCGGTTTTTGACTTCTTTGAGCCCGCTACCCGAGGCCGCCAAAAACCTGAAAAGTTATCTACACACCTTCTACTACCACCAGCTCCCAACTTCATCTCCCTATATCTGGCCAACCAAGCATCCGATTGACGTGCCGTCGATTCCGACTAGCTCCACATGACTCATACTTCCACTGAGAACCTTGACAAGGCTCAAAAAATGCCAGATGGCACATCTTCCAATGCGGCCAAGTGGGCTCAGACCCGGCCCCCGGAAAATCTTCAACTGATCATAACTTGCTATCCAGAGCTCCGATTTGCAATCCGAGAAGATAGGTATGCTCCATAACTCAAGCACTACACGCACATCCACTGACATCAGCCCGGGCCACTTGTCCCCAACTGCCCTATCCGTCGGGGATCTGCTACACACTTCAACTTTGAACTGTAATATCTTGAACACCGGGGCTCCGTTTGACAAGGCATCTGGACCGGCTTCGAAAGCACAGTGAACACTACATCCTTGCACATAAAACCCACATCTCGGGCACAGTAGGCCACCAACCTGCTTGGCCCTTTGCATCACACCTTTGGCCTGAAAAACCATTTCGAGCATACACCTCCGCTATCCTTGGGCTGCCTAGGGCTTTGGTACCTGCCCTAGCCTTTTGCACTGCACTCACATGCTGCCTTTGCCTGTCACAGACCATCTCCTAGCTCGGACCAACTTTGGCTGCACCAACGGTAACACAATACACATACAATATAGCATAGTCTTGAAGCAACTACATTGAGAATCCTTGCACAATTATACATGCATAACTAGTCGAAATTCTCATCTCCATGCTATCGATGTTGTTTGGATTGCCTAGCTCAAGCTGAGTTTGAGCAGATGTGTGTGTGTCAATGTGAGAGAGAGAGAGAGAGAGAGAGAGAGAGAGAGAGAGAGAGAGAGAGAGAGAGAGAGAGAGAGAGAGAGAGAGAGAGAGAGAGAGAGAGAGAGAGAGAGAGAGAGAGAGAGAGAGAGAGAGAGAGAGAGAGAGAGAGAGAGAGAGAGAGAGAGAGAGCATGGTGTGTCTGGTGGCATTACAAAACCTCCTCACACTAATCGTGTGTTTGCACACATGAAACTGATCGATGGTGAACGCTGGTGATAGTTGGGAACTCATGTAGTGATGATGACTTGGTGCAATAGGTTGTAGGCAAAAGCAAAATGCTCCACATCACTTTTTGGAAGGCTCATATGAACTCTCCTTGCATCCCCCTTTTTGAATGTCTCCACATTCAAGGGAACATGATGAAGTGGGCCGGGGGGGTGGGGGGGCTCCATTATGATATGACCATTGATCATACAATGCTTGCATATAGGGGTGTGGCATGCCTAGCTGAGGTGGCAAACTCTTTTTTTGTCAAAACATGTCTATGTACACAACATAAGAAAGAGATGATGACATGACTCATGAAATTAGATGTTCTCCAAAAGGCCAAAATGACCCGTGAGACCAAAGGCAAAGGTTTGGCAGGGAGAAAGCCAACAACTTGTATTTTCTTGATTGGAAAGTGATTTTTTTGTGAAGAGTGGTGCTACCATTATGATCCAGATCAAGGCCAATTCAATGCTCATGATTAGGACACACACACACACACACACACACACACACACACACACACACACACAAAAATAGCTTGAGTTCTTTCTTCTGACTCACAAGGGACAAAAAGAAGCAGGGCCGATAAGTATTTTTGTGGTTCCTCATCTACATCTCTATTAAACCACCCATTACGTGATCACACAAACAGCTATCGCAGTAATAGCAGGTGTTTGGGCGCTCTGTTAAGGGCAAAATACGAGTTGCCAAGACCAACCCATACTCCCGTGTGCGTGGAGTACTGTTAAAATAACCTCTTAGTTGATGACCATAACTTCGATACAAATAGATCTTTTGAGATGGAAGGAATTGGGCTAGCAGGTATAACCGCTCTGAAAAACCTGGCTTCATTGAATGTTCTACGTAATAATACTGTGGCCCTAGGCCCAGAGCTTCTGTAACCATAGCCAATCTGATATTGTTCCTAAAATGCTCACGACCCCAAAGTGTTACACGAGTCACTCGATCTTTGTATGACCACCATTTAGTCTGGGAAATAGAGGTTCCTAAGTGTGGGAATAGATATAGTTCATAACGGAGTAATGTTGTTCTTCGTGTAGAGTCACCTGATTGATAAAGGTGTGCTTTTGCTATGGAAAAAACCAGGTCTTGATTGTAGGCCATTTTTTTAGCACTCCTGATATGCAAACATGCGGATATGTATATTACCCTTGTACAGTTACTCCTTACTGCTACCTTTGATTGGTTTATATATTAGAGTCTTCTGGCTTTTATAGACTCACTTTCTGACTTTGAATCAAAATTGGAAGTATGAATTAATCAAAAAAATGTGTTGTTAATATGCAGCATATCGTACACTATTTAGTTCCTTGCTGGATACTGTACCCCAGTTATTGGATACTTGACTTAAGCCGAGTATATTGGTTTGTGGATAACTAGGATGTGTGGGATAAAACTGAGCCTGTTTTTTTTTTTTAAAAAGCTCGATAGTCGATTCAAACCGGGTATCGACTGCTCTCTCTCTCTCTCTCTCTCTCTCTCTCTCTCTCTCTCTCTCTCTCTCTCTCCCCTCCTCCTCCCCCCCCCCCCCAGTGTAGCCGTTTTTGACATGGTAGAGAACAACTCACTCTTTTGATCATAACTTCTTTATCCGAACTCTCATTTGAGTATAGACTCAATCAAAGAGCACGACGCCCTCTACACATTGATGTAAAGAATAAAAATTTCAAAGTTATGAAAGGCATTTCTGTAGTAGCATTTCTGAAGTGAACATGTCCAAGAAAGTTGATGCTCATATCTTATTTTACATACAATGTCTTTCGGCACTCGCAAGGGTTCTTCTTCTTCAACAAGGTCCACAACCATTGTAGAAAATGATCCTAAATCTCCTAAATTTTGAGATAGCAACACAACCACTCAACCAACGCATCAAAAACCATGATCACGGCATACTTGGTACCATTGCAATAGACCGTAAACAAACAAGGTGAAGACTTACGAGGCACTTGCAATGGAGAATGGCACGCTAAGGGTTCTTGTGCTTGAGAATGAGAATCTCAAGAGGACACTTGAGATGCAAACAACACGTTTTATGCAACTTGAATAGGAAGTCAAGGAATGTAAACGCTCTCTTGTGGACTTGAATGCTTTGAAGGAGCGCATGAGAAAAGTAGAGCATGACCATGTATATCCGATGGCATTAAGAAACTCTCCAGTATCTATAAGTGCTCTTTCTGTTGTTCAATTAGAGAGTTGGAAATTGATCTGTACATCCATACCTCCAAAACAACCCTGCTTGATTTGGACTACTTCAATAGGAGAAGAAGGTGCTTCTACTTGCCATAATGGAGCTGGATTCTCTCATTCTTTGCGCTTTAAAATCCGCAACCTAGATTCCTCTTTTGCTTGTTCTTTAATTGCTTGAGCTTTCTAGTTCCTTTTCTTTGCTTCATGGATCATTTCCAACATCTCCGTGATGAGAGGTTGATGGCATTTGTTTAGTCTGGAACCACTGATCTAGTTAGGCATTTCATCTTGCTCTAATTTTGCAAGTTGAAAGAGGAGAAATTTGACACCATGAGCCGGGATGTATGCAAAATGAAAAATGTATGTACAAACAAATCTTGGTCTAATATATGTGGTAGCAATGTGGTCCTAATTCCTCCCTCATGCAAGCTATGGTTCAAACAAAGAATGTTGAGAATGTGGATGTGAAGGAGTTGAAGGAAAGGGAGCAACGTTCCAAGAACATTGTTATTCGTGGAATTCTCTAAGAGGAGTTAGAGATGCCTCCTTCTCTTGCCATTGTTATCAATAATGTCTTCAAAGCCCACTTTGGCATGTCTAGAGTTATGGTCTATGAAGCACATAGAGTGGGTAAGTAAGGAGCTCCTTGCTCGAGAGAACGGCCAATTGTATGCACCATGCCGGATGAGACCAAACAAAAGATTATCCTTGATAATAGTTGGACCTATTTGAGGGATACAAAATGTTTTGTTTGTGAAGATCGCACTATTAAGCAATAAAATATGCATCGCAAGGCATATGAGGAGAGGAATAAGAAAAACAGGGAAATCTCTCACGAAGAAAATGTGCCCAAGGAGGAGGCAAGTCCCCCGAGAAAATAGGAGTGCACGACCTATGAGGCTAAGTTATAATTGAAAATATGATTTTGGAATTACAATGGATATCCACGGAATGCGGGGGTTGGCATTGATGAACTAACAAGTAAAGCTGATGTGGAACTTCTTGTTGAAACTTGGGAGCATGATATATAAAGGATTAATGACTTGGAGGATTACAATTTACATTCATTAATGTGGTTAAAGAATCTCAAGCAACGAAGAGGGCAAGGAGGGTTAGCATGTATGGTTAAGAAAGGATTGGAGGATTTTATATCAATTGTGAAAGATGACAAGTACAAACGTTATGTATGGCTGAAAATCATGACACTAAAAAGAGAACCCATTTTTGTAGCCTATTGCTACATTCCTCATCATGATTCTCCCTTTTATGTTTGCATGCATAGAGATCAGCCATTTTTTGATTTAGAAGAGGACATTGCTTATTTCAAAGGCAAAGGTGATGTTGTTTTCTTTGGAGATATGAATGCTCACATAAGAACATTGCAACATGATACTCAATAATTTGATATGCCATACATTTCAAGAGAGTTAGAGGAAGTTCAGCTGTATGATCCTACTTCAATGGATGAGAAAGAGCCGGATCACTATGGAAAGCTACTTTTACACATGTGTAATAGCATGGGTATGCTTATTTCCAATGGTGTATCTTTGTGGAGTGGAACCAATGGATTTACATGTAGAAAACATAATGGGGATATGTACACACATTGTAGGCAACTATATGAGCAACCTAATGCTGAAAAAATACCATTTTATGATTCACTCCCATGTATGCCCTCTTTTTTTACTATTGATGATGTATGCGGTGGGCTTGAAAAGTTGGTCACTCGCAAAGTGGAAGATCTTCAAGGTATCAAGCCGGAGTTGACTAAATGGACGGGAGATTTTACACATGAATGGATGTGTGATATGTTCAACCTTGTACTTCAACATGGTATGCCTTAGGATTGGAGTACTAATTGGGTCAAGCCTTTGCATAAAGGAGGGGATGTGCAGAATGTAAAAAACTACCGGACTATAATGATTGGGTCTCTAATGGAAAATTTGTTTGGGTACATAGCGGAGATAAAGTTGAGTGATTGGGCTGAAGAGAATGACATGTTAAGTATGGAGCCTGATTTACCCTTGTAATTTTCTGTGGTAAAAGCGCATATTTGTAAGGCCCCCATTATGAGGAGAAGCCATCGTGCGTAAAGATAAATCACTCACTGGAAACCAAAATTTTCATAGTAAAAAAACCAAGGGCAACTTTAGGTTCCGCCCGCGAGACTTTTTTTCCCTCGTCGGAATATTCCTTTTCGCCGGAATATTATGGCCGGCCGGCGGCCGAAAAGTGGTCGAAAAACAACCGTCGGTTGGCCGGTGGCCGGTAGTCAATGGCCGGTGGTCGGAAGTCAATGGCCGGTGGCCGGTGGCCGAATTCAAAAGCGGACTTGTCTTCTCAAGGGCGGCCACACATGGGCGGATTGGAGGGTCCGATTTGGACTTATTCACACGAGGGCGGCTACACATGGCTGCCTCTCATAAGAGAGGGCAGTCCTTTTGGCCTATAAAAGAAGGCCATTTCTACACACATTTCATAGTGTGAAGTTGATGCAACAAGGTGAGTGTGAGGTGGTGAGGGTGAAGCAAGGTGGGAGCTCCATTAAGGGTATAATCCCTTTGTAAACTACTTCTTGTTTTGAAGTACTAATGCCATTGAGTGGCTGCTTTCCCGTGGACGTAGCCCACATTGGGTGAACCACGTATATCGTGTGTACTCTCTCTCTCTCTCTATACTCTATAATCTTGTGTATATAAATTTGTCTCTCTCCATTAAGTAATCTACTCAATTATCTATTTAGCTACGTCTTATTTCCTAACATGACAAGCCTTCAAAAGGACAAGCGGGTTTTGTCGACACCATAGCACCATTGATCACCTTGTCTCTCTTTGTGTTCTCATGGAGGAAAGTTGGTTGAAAGAAAAGTGATTATATTGTTTTTTTGTGGAGTTTAAGAAAGCCTTTGATATGATTCCACGTGACAATTTGTGGAGAAGGATGGAAGAACTCCAAGTGCCAAGTGTGTTTATGCTCGTGGTTTCTTGAATCTATGAGAAGGTGATCTGTCAATTACGCATGGGAAGAGGAATTTTAGATATTTTTGCAAGTACTATTGGGGTTAAACAAAGATGTCCATTGTCACCAACACTCTTTGGTCTATGCATCGATCAATTGCAACAAATGGTAATTGACTGTATGCAAGAAGAAGGCATTGAAGAGGTCACTATTTTGCAATGAGATAATCATGCTTTTGTTGTATGCGGATGATGTAGTGCTTCTAGCACACACTTTAGAAGATGCACAAAAGCTTATGGTTGTCCTTGAGAATTTTTGCTTGCATAGTGGGCTGATTGTGAATGAATCCAAAACAAAGGTTATGCTTGTGAAAACCAACCATAAGGATAAGCCATGCATTGTGTACAACAATGAGACACTTGAATTTGTTGAGAGATTTAAGTACCTTGGCCTTGAGGTTCCGGTCAATCACAACTGGCATGAATGTGCTATGCATCATTTGGAATCAAGAAAGAGAGCATACTATGCATTTGAGAACATGTGTAATGCGGGAAACATCAAGTGTTGGGTTCTCAGGAAGTACCTTTTTGACACATTGGTGACATTGGTTCTTCTTTATGGAGTTGAAGTGGGGTGGGAGCATCTCAAAGTGTCATGCCAAGGGCAATGCTCAGTGGTCAAGGACTAGGCCCAAGGGGCCGGATGCAAGCGAGGATAGGGAATGAGGCCCAAGGGGCTATTTAATGGAAGGTTGGGAGGTTCATTCCTAGGCAGTCCCACAAGGGGACTTTACATTGGTATCAGAGCCTGAACGTTTTTGGAAAAGAAAGAGGGCCGCAAGGTCTCTTTGTACTTTTGCATGCCATGAAAAGACATGTGGGGAAGAACCCTTGACAAGCGGGAAGGTCGTGGTCGAGAACCATGGGCAAGAGCCCTTGATAGGTAGCGTATGGCTGTAAAAAGTGACCCTTACATGGACAAGCACCATAGGGTGATCTGCACCAAAAACAGTGCGGGTGGGGTCAAATCAGAGTGCCCCAGTGTGAGGAGCACATCTTGTTTTTTGCAGCAAGCTTAATTACGGCCTTCACCGAACACCGTGAGCAAATTGGTTGCCATATCTGTTGCTCGCCATTTTTCCATTGCTCAGAGCTCAAGAAGTTCAAACTTGGCGTCCATTAAGGGTATTACACTTTCGGGGTTGGCCAAATAATTATACCAGGAGGTGTTTCCTTTAGCGGACTTCATTGCATGGCTCGGTGGGAAATCCTCCAATCACCGGAGGAGATATGGCAAGCTTCACGGAACATCTTTACTCTCAATAGTAGTTTTTTTTGCTGATTGAGTTGCTGTTTCCAATGTTTGCAGCATCATGGTGATCTCGACATGTAGATTCTAACCAGACTACGAACCAACATGCATGCAAGGGCATGCAAGACCACCACGGCATACCATGAAAATCTATAGAAGCACACTCTCCATGAGTAAAGGCATCGTGGAGGGAGAATTGAAACATCTCGGTGTGTGATGACATATTTCTAATAATTGAGGTCCATGAATGTATGTGCAAAAGCACATGCCATGTGGTCAACACAGCAAGTTGCTCAAGGGCATTAAGGAGGTAAGCAATAGATTTCAATTTTGCTTGGTACTTTCCTCAGGAACATGTTGCATCAAGGCACACGCAAGGCTTGTGCCATCAATGTTGTTATTATAGACACGCATGCATGCATGGCTTGTTCAAGGCGTAAACACCTAGCACGATTGGATCTTGCCAAGGTTTATGTTTAGCAAAATTTGACTATCCAAATACCAATGATTGGTTTGACGACCAAAATCAAGCATGGCTTGTGTCTAAAATTGTTACGATGTTTTCCAATGGGTAATGTTTGCATCCATTGATACGCAATTGTTGCCTCATTTCTCCATACGCAAGTACGACTTGGTTTTGTGACAGTAGGGTTGTGCATTGCTTATGAAGCATATTCTTGAGATGGAGAAAGTAACCCCTCTATTCCATCACTCTAGCATGCATGAGAGGATAGTACACTTTAGACACTCCAAGCACAAGCATGGCTTGTGATAGTTATCATATGCATTAAAATTTTGTTGCATATATAATTGGCAAGGAACAATGCTTAGTTTGCAATCCCAAATCAAGAAAGTCTTGAGTGAGTACTGCTCTTATTTACAAGCTAGGCTTCTTGCATGGCAAAGGTTAGGGCATGACAATGCTTGAAAATCTCATGACGGTTGGCACAGCCTGTTGCAGGTCTTGCTAATGAGGCGACGACACAAGTATTTGACAAGGTTGACCCTTATATGCAATACCAAGATGCTATGAAGCACATTGTAGAGCTTGGCTTCTAGGCAAGTTGTTTTCCCATGATGCACTGAGACATGGATATGATCCACCCATTCTTGGCCCGCATGATCTGATGAGTTTTACAAGACAATTGGAGCGCAGCTCCATCTAAGTAATCCAAGCAAGCATATATGACACATGTACAACTCGACAAGGTCGATTCTTTTTGAATGCTCGCCAAGGATGACGTTCTCTTGTTATGTCATTCTAAATTGGCAAGAGTATGTGTTCGCTATAAGAACCATTACAGTGCATGAGTAGTTACGGTTATGAGCCCGATTCGAGCGAATTACCAACAACCTGGCCATCAGTGGGCGACAAGCTTAGTAAATGTCAAATTGTGTTTGTTTTGTATATGTTTTATGTTTCCTTTTGGAAAATATTTCTCTGCTGTGCCACGCAAAGTGCTTGGACAGGCTCCCTAAGAGGCCGCTGTACAAAACAACGTGCTGCTTTGCTTGACTTCATATGCAGTATGGATTCTCTTATGTGCAAAGATCTTATCGATTGCCTTTAGATCAATGATAATGGCACACATCTTTTGCACTATATGGATATAAGTTCACAGTTTATGCAACACTTCATTGTGATGTATCCATGCCAGTGTAATCGTGCAAGGCACACATACCAGAGGTTCACATGGTTGAGACTGTCATTGAAGCCAAGGGCTTATCATTCCATTTCTTTTGCAATGTATGCAGGACATACTAGTATGATGGATGTACGACAACCATCATTGCATACGCTTACAATTTATTCAACACTTCATTGTGATGTATCCATGCCAGTGTAATCGTGCAAGGCACATATACCAGAGGCTCACATGGTTGAGACTGTCATTGAAGCCAAGGGCTTATCATTCCATTTCTTTTGCAATGTATGCAGGACATACTAGTATGATGGATGTACGACAACCATCATTGCATACGCTTTCTTTATAGCACTAGCTACTCTATCAAGGACGCACTCATATACACGATAAGTGGGTCATGTGACTTATGGTACCTCTCCCTACGAGGGCGTGGTACTAGTACACTGTTTTATGCTTATAGGATAAGCTAAAACACATGCATGGTCTGCACTGGATCATATGCAATGGGCATACACCACATTTGCATAAGGGGTTTTCCTCAGCCTATCATTCTCTCTCTCTCTCTCTCTCTTCCCAACTTCTATGCGGGAAAGGTGAAACTAGGCATGATTTTACTGCAATCTTACTATGTCCATACACAGTAACACGAAGGGCTACGAGCCAACCAGAAGGGCTACGAGCCATCTCTTATCACCTATTTTTGGTATGGCTAAGAGTGTTGGCATGGCTAAGAGCCATTAGTTTGTAGTTGATCAGTGATTGATTTCAAGATCAAATAATTCTATCCAGTTGCGTACCCATCAATTATAATGGACAAGCAAGAGTCTTGCCATTAGTGATTTTTGGGGCATTATTTTAACACTCCACACTTTAATTGTGCATGTCAAGTTGAGTTCTTGAACATTTTAAACTTGTAAGGGCTTATCTCTACCATGGTGTATGGATGAAGCCAACATTTCAGACCACACGACTATTCACAAAACCCCCAGATTATGGATATGACTCCAACTTCAATGGAGCTTCTTTTAGCACTAAGAGTGCCTGCATGAGTACAATTTTGGGGTAAGACCCGGCTCGTGATTACTAAATCACTAAGAGTGGATGGTCAATTCTTGGAAACTTCACACTTGCATCTTCAAGGAAAGAAGTCCACCGATTGCCAAGGGGTAATGTAATGCCACGGGAAAACCCAAGGAGGGTCACGGACATAGGCCAAGGGTCGACTGCTAGTTGATCAGTTTTACTGTAAACTTTAACCAAGGGGTTTGACAATGTTGATTTTAACCACGGGGTCTGGATTGCAACGGCAACACCCAAGGTTACAGGTGCAATACTACTCGCATTTTACTAATTTTCAATTAGTGTTCCTAAGCCTTTGCAGGCAGGAAATTTAGGCAGGATATACATACTATGTTATCCTCCATTTTTTCTCTTAAGAGAAATGACAAGTTCATGTATGAGGAGCCAAGAAATTTGGGCTGTTGTGTCCAAAATAAGTTTTTGCATTATGCAGTTATAGCCCACTTGTAGGGTTTATTTGGCACATGTTGTCACATGGGATACAACATGGTGTAGGGACTCAAGGAGTTCAGTTTAGCCAGTGTGGAGCAAGGCTAATGAGGGTCCCTCTCACTCTCATCGTAGAGGTGCTTGCAGTTACCTCCACACACAAGTACATCTTGTACTTCAAGGATGTTCTTTTTTAGACATCCTTACATGAGATATATTCCACATGTGGAGAATATGAGTCTCTAGACTGACACTGGCACCCACTATTTCAAGTATGTGTCACGACAAAGTCCCTAGGTGCTGGTCATATCTGTTTTCTAGACCATTTTCAACACGACGTATTAGGAGCAATTTTAGTGGCCAAAAATTGTTAGATACTCAGAATGACTTGTTAAGGTACAAGCACAGCTAGACAACATTATAGATGGTTGTTTATGCATATAGCTAGGCTATGAGTTGTTAATGAAAAGATTTTATTGTTTGTACCTAGACGCGATTAATGTTTCACCTTCTATTCTGGTTGAGCAAGGATTGCAAATGATTGCAACAGAAAGTATTTAGTTTCTTTTCAGAACTATTTACATTCCTCTTTAATGTGTGCTAGGAGCATCACATTTTCCATAAGTATTGGCAAGGATGATCAGGAATATACAAGTTTGGATCAGTTTTTTGCTAAATGCATGCACACTAGTTGTTATGGGCCCTAGTGTTTAGCAACGGCTAATTTGGAGTAGCATGCATATTCATCACATTTGTGCTATGAAACATTTTTCACTCTATGTGCAATATCTCTATGAGATTACTTTTTGGGTCTACAGATCACCAATAGAGGTCATGGCTTGGTTTGGGTGCATGTGGATCTTTCAAGCTAACCTAGATGGTTATTCAAGACATTGTTGTTTGCTCAGCAATGTTGTATGATCTTGTGATCCCCGTTTACCAGTCATCTGGGAAGACTATCTGTAAACCGTGGGGGAAACACACTTCAGTACTGTCAGTATCCAAGAGGAGAGGTAGATTACAAAGTGTAATTTTGTGCTAAAGGATATGCAAAATGAGTACATTAGCACCAAGAAATCCAATTAATAATAATTTATTGCTCTACTTGGAGTTTGCTTACCATAAGTTAAAGCATGTTTGCGAGTAGGTTTAGTCTTTTCATGTATAAGTCAGATTCTCAACCTTGAACAATAGCTATGGTGGGGTTGTTTACTGATGAAGTTTGCGAGATGAAATTTGCGAACAAGTCAAGGAATTAAACTTGGCTGATGAGTTATGTTAGCAAATTACTTTCAAGGTGAAAAGAGATACTCTTTGGGTACATCTTAGTTGTGTTAACTCATTTAGCTACTCAAGGGAGTTTTAAATGGAGTTTACACACTATATTATCTATGGGACGGTTACACCAAGATGGAAAATCAAGATGTGACTCTTGGTTTCATTGAACCTCCTACTAAAGCAGTTCTGGTCAAGGACACAGCTGCATCCCTGCAGGGATGCCACTGTGGAAAGCATTGGTGTATCATCACTCTTGTTTTCAAGGACGAAAACGCTTCTCCAAGGGGGGAGTAATGTCATGCCAAGGGAAATGCCCGGTGGTCAAGGACCAGGCCCAAGGGGCTGGCGACAAGTGTGGATAGGGAATGAGGTCCAAGGGGCTATTTAATGGGAGGTTCATTCTTGGGTAGTCCCACCAGGGGCTTTTACACAAAGTCTACTCGGAAAGAGTTTGAGAATGTCCAAAAGATTTTTCTTACAATATTTCTCCAAGTTAAGACACAATTTTATTTATTTTCACTACATGTATGACCTCTACAATGTTCATTGCTACTTTTCCTTCCTTAAATGTGTTTAGATAACAATCTTGGTAGAGATGTTTTTGTCCATAATCACCACAATGTCCACAATCACTATTAGTCACATTAGGAATATTGTTTACACCATTAGGTTGGTTTGTTGGTCAATTCCTAACCACACGCTCTTCTTGACATTTGAAACAAGGTCCTAGGGTCCTTTGTTGTCTTGATTTCTTGGTATATGGTCTCTAAGGACATGCATTTTGTTTAGCCTCTCCTTGATTGACTATGAACATTAGTGTTCCTTGACTCAAAATAAACCCTTCACTTGGAGATACGCTACTTATTATTGACTAAGAGTTACTAGAGGATGCTCCTACTTCTTGGGTCGTGATCTCTTCCAATTGAGGTTATGGACATGGAAAGGGTTGTGGAGTACATGATAAAGATGCATCAAACCCCCTCACTTCGACTTCCTACAATCGCATGGGAAGCAAGCAAAAAAGTTAGAAGACGCATAAAAGCAAGATCTTGAGCATGTGATGGATGTACGACATAAAGAAGTGGTTTGGGAGATGGGATGCATTACACTTGCTACATGATGCCTCAATCGACTCGCAAGTGAATGAAGCTTTTTTACAATGCCAATGTGTACAGCTTGAGAGGAATCCAGTGGGTCACGCTTCATACATTACACCACCCATATTGCCCCCGACTACAAAACCATGTTCCTCTCTGAAAGGGGAAACCGTATTCACACTTACATGCTTGAGCCTATCCCCTTGTCAGTGGTACACACCATAGCAGCCATTTGGCTTAGCTCCCACTCCCTTCAATGTGAGACATGGCATTGGGGAAAGGGAGAAGAGTCAAATCAAATAAGCACATTATGATCATTGCAAGTTTGAGAGTCTGAGTACCACATACTACTAGAGTGTGAGCTTTTGGTCACATCCGAACTTGCTTACCTCACATTTTTAGCCATGACTTAGACCTACATACTTTCCCCTCCCATCCATAATGTGGGCTCTCCATTGAAACTCTCATCACCACAATTTTGGAGCATCAAGAGTCACTCATCAGCGCCACACACATACTACATCACATTACTTTGGTCCCATAGGTCATATTTGACCTCTGAGGACGATAATAAAAATCTCCTCTCTCTCTCTCTAATAGACTACATACATCCATTCAATATTGATGATGAGCATGAAGAAACAACATTGAAGGTGGGGAGGCCATGCCACACTTACCCACTACATACGTGTAGATAATCGCTTCCTCTTCAACCCACTGTACTCCCGGGAGATTCACTCTATATACAAACGAGACGCCACCTGCGAGTAGACAACTTTGATAAAACCCCTATATACGACTCATATTAGGGAATATGACCCCCCTTTATATGCTTATACAATAGTCAATGAAGACAACTATCATACCCCTATCTTACATATTAAATTTAGGTCTCACATGATCTAAATGAGTAAAACTAGTCAAAGAGTGTGTAGCATAGTGACTGGCAACGTACTAAGGAACCACATATGTTGATAACTAGATTTACCCTCAATGTGTCTTAGTTTGACTTTCAATCTATGTGCCTGATGAGCATACACTCTGGCTACTCGTCCAATTCTAACCCATCCAAAGCTTGTGCAAATCAACCCTTGACCTGCTCCAAATCAGTCCTTATCTATGATCGGCTTGATGCAAAATTTGATGTGTGACATGAAAAAACTTTTCCTAAATTCATCCGAGTTCTAGTGCACATTAGTGACCAATCATTACAAGTAATCAACTCGGGTCAGGTCCCCCCACCTTATAAATATGATACCCCCCTCCGTTATTTTTAAGCTTGGGAAATAAATCATTGTGGGCCTGCCCCTAACATTAGGAGAAACTTGGACTCAATTTGGGGCCCTGTAAGAAACGCCAACTCAGCATAGAAGAGGTAATTATGAAAAATGCAAAAATGTTTTTTTGGAATTCTATTTCTCATAGTACATATGTAAAAGTTTGCTCAATC
Organism: Adiantum capillus-veneris; assembly: GCF_014529385.1. NCBI lineage: Eukaryota > Viridiplantae > Streptophyta > Polypodiopsida > Polypodiales > Pteridaceae > Adiantum > Adiantum capillus-veneris. The sequence continues at coordinate 78,221,470 of NC_140946.1, forward strand.
ACTTGATTGCATGCTCGTACAAAATGCTTTTTGAGAGCCCAACTTAAGTGTACACAAAAATCCATGTCTGTGAATATTAATGAGTGATGTGATGTGCAATGAGAGAAAACACATAAGAGTTGTTTTCAAAGTACAAAAATAATACCACGGATGCATCCGGAACGTCCAAAAACCTTAGGATAGCTCTTTAAAACGCTGAAATCTTACGTCTCTAGCTCAAGATATAGCATTTTTAAGCCTAGGGCCTCATGAGGTCAGTACCAAGCGAATAGTGGCCCTGGAGACCCCTCCAGGGCCACTATTCGCTTGGTACTGACCTCATGAGGCCCTAGGCTTAAAAATGCTATATCTTGAGCTAGAGACGTAAGATTTCAGCGTTTTAAAGAGCTACTCTAAGGTTTTTGGACGTTTCGGATGCATCTGTGGGCTTAAAAATGCTATATCTTAATCCTAAGGCCTCATGAGGTTAGAACCAAGCTAATAGAGGTCCTAAAGACCCCTCAAGGACCTCTATTTGCTTGGTTATGACTCCTTCATAGTCTTAAATAGTACCTATTAATCACTATCAAGTACGATCTATTCGAATTTAAATTACAAGTACTTCATAAAAAGGTGATTGATACTTGTGCGATATGCACAAGTACAAGTACTTCACTTTATAGGATAGCAACAATGGGTCATAAAAAGGCGTTTGGCCCTTGTGCAAGATATCATTATCAAGCGCCTTACTTTTCTGATGATAGTAACAATTTCACCAAAATGGTTTTCATGTACATTTTCAAAATGAGCAAAAAGGTTTTTTCAATGTAACGTTAGCCTTCTTCCTATTGAATAAGGAGCATTCTCTCACTAGAGCTAAAAGGTCCGAAAATGAGTCCATTTCTTTCCTAATGTTTATACACTTATGTAACTTGTTAGAAAAAAACCCTCTCTTGCACTTATGCGGTGCGGTAAGTTTTCCATGGTGAATCCCTCGGGATTGCACTACAGGGATTTGGACCTGCCATAATCACTACAATTTGAAGAGAAACTTCCCTGAACATGTATGTAGACCCTTTCTCAAACAATGAGTACGCACGCGCATGCCCATGTGTGTGTGTACAACGTGTGTGCATGTGTGTGTGTGTGTGTGTGTGTGTGTGTGTGAGAGAGAGAGAGAGAGAGAGAGAGAGAGAGAGAGAGAGAGAGAGAGAGAGAGAGAGAGAGAGAGATCACTTGGCAATAATTGCTCTTGAATGTGACTACAGAGAGAAATTACCTAGCAACAACTGCTCTCAATTGTGGATGCTCTCACAGAGAGAGAGAGAGAGAGAGAGAGAGAGAGAGAGAGAGAGAGAGATTACTTGGCAATGATTGCTCTCGATTGTGACTGCAGAGAGAGTAATTACCTACCAACAACTGCTCTTGATTGTGGATGCTCTCTCTCTCTCTCTCTCTCTCTCTCTCTCTCTCTCTCTCTCTCTCTCTCTCTCTCTCTCTCTCGGCTTGTAACTTTGTCTCCCAAGGGCAATGGTTGTTCACCTTCCATGGCTATTACTTCCTCACAGCTCCCCTAGTGGACTTTCCCGACTCATCGCCTTGACACTCCCAACTATAGCCACGTGGCACTGCCTTAAAAAGCTTCTCTATAATAGAGTAAATAGATACTTCCTCACTTTTGGTAGACCTACAATAACTTTACTATACCCTTCAATTTTGAAGATATTAGGGTATAATTCAGCAAGAGGTTGAAGCAATATGAATCTCTGAATTGCTCCAGAGATTCACTGATTCACCGATCATAGTTGAATATATTTCTCTTAGCCCTCCCTTCTCTTTGGGGAGTGAAACCATGTTCTTATTTCTCCTCATTTACCCATGCTAGCCTTGATGTGGCTCAGCTGTTAGTACTATGTGAGTGGGACGGAGTAGCCTGTTGGTAGGGGGGCCTTGCATCAATTAAGAGGGATGGAGTACACAGTTTCCAGCAGCACATCACACCATGTCCCTACTTCTTGCATGTTGATGCCCAACACTATACTCATGTTCCAACTTGATCCTAGGTGCACACCTTCAAATCCTCCGTCGATTTGTGGCTCTTGCAAGTCACTTCAAACTTTGACTCAAAATTTAATGCTTATCAAATAGTTACAGTAGGCCATAGATATACCGTCACTTTCCAATCGAAGACAATTCCATGGCAATGGATCCTCCCTTTCTACCTAAGTCATAGCAGTGTAAAACAACATCTTTGCATCGGCAATAGGCTATAAGCTCATTTTTGAATTTGAAACAATTGAGTAGAATGTGGCTATAGGAGTCAAAGGTTGTTGGCGTTCTTACATACTATATGCTTAGTGGCTATGATTAATGGAGTTACACATAATATCTCATTAATGGTGGATTTGGTGACAAGTAGAACACCTACAACAAAGAGGCCGGGGTTAATATTTGATCAAAAAAGAGGTAAGCCCCAATAGGTAGGCACTTGCAAGCCAATGTTGTTGAGATAGAGTGCTAGGTTGCCCTTCTGTATTCTAATGGTGAGCAGACAGAGTCATTGCTAGTGAGTTGCATGCATGCCTAGATTTTAGATCATAGGGCTCAAGAAGATTGTACAGGAACAAAGAATGGGGTGCATAATGATATCATGAACTAGGAAAAATGGATTCTGGGTCAAAGAAAGCTAAGAAGAGGAGGAGGAAGTGTGAAAATTGATCTTCCCCTGATAAATCCATGCTGGTGTGGGGTGACAACTTTGTCCAGAAGGCAAGAAAGCCTGAGGGCAACCGTTTTGGCAACAATTTTGTAGGCTATCGACATCATGGTGATGGGGTTCTAGTGTTTTAGCTGGGAGCAACACACTTGTTTTGGGATCGGTTTGATAAGGCCCCTTTTAATACTTGAGTCCATGATGCCATCAATGAGTGATTTTTTGGTCATTATCGTGACAGGGGACTTCAGCTCCTCCCAGAATTCTTTGAAAAATTCAGCATCCCACCCAGGGGATCTCTCTTTGCCCAGGGCTTGGAGTGCAAGAGAGAATCCCCCCCAGTGAACTCCTTCTCTAGGAAGTTGGAGTTCGAAGTGGAGACCGTTTTTTTGACGCTTCCCAAGAGAATAGATCTGGCTTCATCCACTTCAAGGGAACGGGGTCCTATGATCTGACATAAGTGATCCAACATTAAATGAGCCATTTTGTCTGGGTCCTTAACCTCATTATCTTCTCCATTGGTGAGTGAGTGGACAATACCCCGATTTCTCTTATTTTAAGGGCTTTGTAAAAGTGAGTTTGATTAGCCTCCTCCACCTGGAGAAAGGTTTCTTTGGATAATATTTTGGCCTTTCTCACCTCCTCTACGTGGTAGCCGTTCAAGTATTCCTTGCCTTCCAACCACCTTCTATGCTCCATGTTTGAGATAGATCCTTCTTTTTTTTAATAGAATTTAGTAGCTTAACTCTATCCTCGAGTTGCTTTAGGCGGCCTACATGTTATTTCTTTCTTCTAGGGCTCGCAATTTTCGTGGTTTTTGAATATTCTTTGTAAAGATTTCCCAAGCCCTAGGACTTGTTGCTTGCACAACTTTGCAAAGTTTGCTCATTGCTTTCAAGGTTAGGATTCTAAACAGAGGGTATTTAAACATGTGGTCCCCTGTTGACAACAACTTCTTAGAGCCTTGCGGACAATGAGATTCTCCTTTAAATTTTTTTTAATTCATGCTTAATGGTAGGTGATCTAATAGGCACTGTGATATGATCTTCATCTCAAGCAGTGATGGCAGCCAATTGGCTTGATGAGAGCAATAGAAATGATCCAATCGGGATGCTGTGCTGTCATACTACAGACTAGTGTACGTGAACCCGGGCATGTCATTCCAAGGCCCCATCTCCCACATGTATACCAGATCCCACTCCTCACATAGGGTTAGCCATTTGGATATTTCAGATCCAGCCAGCATGAACAATGAGCCTGTTATTTCCTTTCTCTTCTCCACCATGTTAAAATCTCCCACTAGCAGCCATTTCCTTCAACATGGAACTCTTCTTGTTGCTTCCATATCTTTTCTCTTTCCTTCACCAAACAGGGTCCATAAATATTGACAATGGTAATAAACTGATCTTCCCATTTGATTGCAACTCCTAGAGGTGTGATTGAAAAGAACCTTAGGCACTAGGCCTTTGTCAACAATAGTGAGAACGCCATTGTACCCATCAATACCTTCTCCATAGAAGATGAGTTTCTTCCCAATAGCTTGGTTTCTTTTGCTTGCGGCATCAAGGTGATGCTCTTGAATAGCCCAATAGTTAATATCTTTGCCCTTCCTCACTTCCTACTAGAATAGGGTGCCCTTCTTCTGGGTCTTGACCCCTTTCACATTCCAAGAATGAAGAGCAAACTCTTCCATTATTGAGAAAGGGGTACAAATTCCTCCACCTTGTGGAACTCTTCTTTTGTGCCCTCTTTCCTATTGTCCTCCTGTATAGGCCCTTTCCCATTCCTTTGTGTAATGATATGGTTTTTTGGGTTGGCATCTCGAAGAACCTCAAAAAGATTATCATAGAGGAAAGGGGTTTTAGGGATGTCTGGTAGGGCTTTCTTCATTTGTTGGATGTTACCATATACATGTGGTAGTGATTTGTGTCAACACACTAGGACCGTCGGGGCATTTTTTTCCTCTTTAGGAGGTTTTTTCCCCCGAGCATTGTACATACGCCCATCACTCTAGGGCTGTCTATCTTTCCATTGCATACTAAGTAACACACTCTCTATTGTGTTCCTTGAGTTTCCTTTGTCTTCTCCAAGCTATGTGTGTTTCTCTGCAACCCTAATTCCAACAATTGGTATCAAAGCAGGTTGCATCCTCCCGGGCTTAGTCGCCAGCTACTCCAGCACACGCCTGCTCACTTTCTCCGATTTCAGTGAGCTTTGGAAAGCGTTCGCAGGTCAACAAAAGTTTTGGGGGAGCTCGTAGAGCTTAGTCTGTTCAAATTTTTGATTCGGGCTCATTTCAGCCTCCGTTTCCACTACAGACAGTACTGCACAAGCTATTTTGTCATTTTGTGCATAATTTTTTGTCAGTGCCATTTTCTGCATACCAGGTGCCTCATAGTCTTCTACGGTTTGTGCTATATAGCACGTGTTGTTCCCGCTCCATTTCTCCTATTTTCGGGCAGTTTTCACATCAAGTGCAACATTTACCATGGCTGACAACAACACATATGTATTCAAGATGTTTGCTGCTGAGGATAGGTTGGATGGGGACAACTACCCTCTGTGGGCTTATATGATGCAACATGTTCTTGTGTCAAAGGGCGTCTCGAACATTGTGCAGGGCATTGATGTACGTCTTGGTTCTGAGGATGTAGGAGATGTTTAGGATGTTGCAGGTCTTGTTGCATTGCTGCTATTACAGTTGTTTTGCCTACGGTAGAACAAGCTCGTTGGTATGTAAAGGATGCGCAGGCTCATGCATTGATTGTGTTGTCTGTGAAGCGCACCATTGTTCCTCACATTCGTTCAGCAAAATCTGCAAAACAGGCTTGGGATATTCTAGCAGGTCTTTATGCAAGACGCAATGAGTCTTGTTGATGCACTTTATGTACCTGGGATCAAGAAGAATCTCTTGTCTGTATCCGCACTTGCCAGACTTGGAATTGTAGTCAAATTTGTGGATGACAGATGTACAGTTCATGATCTCAGTTTTGGTGATGAAATTGTTGCATCTGGCCTTTTGTGCCGTGGGCTGTATAAGCTCACTTTACATGACAAGTGTGGACAAAATTTTGCAAATGCTGTTGTAGATTCAAGGGCTATTTCAGATGCAAAACTTTGGCATGCACGTTTTGGTCATCTGAATTTTGCCAGTTTGCTGCGTTTGCAGAAATCTGATATGGTTGCTGCTTTGCCGCCTCTTGAAGCACCTGTCAAACATGTTTGTGAAGGCTGTATTTTGGGTAAGATGTAGCGTTCTAAGTTTCCAAAGGATGGTTCAGTTCGGGCCACATGTAGCTTGCAGCTTGTGCATAGTGATGTTTGTGGACCCATGCAAACTCCGTCCTTGGGCAATTACCTTTACTTTGTGACTTTCATTGATGATTACTCAAGGCATGCATGGGTATTTCTGTTTAAAGCGAAGTCCGAAGTTTTTATGTGCTTTAAACAATTTCTGGCTATGGCTGAAAATGTCTCGAAATGTACTATGGGCATCCTCCCTTCCGATCGAGGGGTGGAGTATATGTCTCATGAATTTAATGCATTTATGGCTAGTCGTGGAATAAAACACCAATGTATAGTGCCTTATACACCTCAACAAAATGGTGTTGCTGAGAGGAAAAACAGGTCACTGAAGGAAATGGCACGATGTATGGTCAAAAGTCAAGCGTTGCTGCATTGTTTTTGGCTTGAGGCCATCATGTGTGCCACTTATGTACTTAACATGTGTCCTACGAGAGCTTTGCAGTCTATTACTCCATATGAAGCATGGCATGGTAGAAAGCCTTCTATTGAGCACATGCGTGTTTTTGGTTGTTTGGCATATGCTTTGGTGCCACAACACAACGCAGAAAATTGGATGATAAGGTTGTCAAATGTATTTTTGTTGGTTATAGTGCTGAAATCAAAGGTTACAGGTTGTATCATCCGCAAACAAAGCATATTCTGGTTTCACGGAATGTAGTGTTTGTGGAAGATTTTGTTCAGCCCTTGCTGTCATGTACTAGAGACAGTAATGTAAGCTCATAGGACATTTATGACACTTTGTTGCCTCTTTTCAGTGGTGGAAATACGAATGTAATTTCCAATGAGGCAAATGTTCAGCCTATGGGGGTTTCTGAAAATGTTACAAATTAGCCTATTACTGATGCAGATGTACATGATGTACTTGATGAGGAAAGGGCTGAAAATGAGCAGGCTAGAGGTATGCCAAAATGGCTGGTGCACGCTTTGCGTGACAATAAATTGGATGCACCTTTGTCTAGTCGTACTCGTTCAGGCTCTCGCCATGCATCTTATGCATCAGATTGTTATGCTTTGGCTGTGTCTAGCTACATGCTGTTGAGGAGCCTCTGTCTTTTGATAAAGCACATAATTCATAAAATTGGGTGGCTGCCATGCAATCAGAATACGATGCACTTATAGAAAATGAAACATGGACTTTATGTGATTTGCCACATGGAAAAAAGGCCATTGGTACGAAGTCGGTTTTCAAGTTGAAACGCAAGCCGTATGGTGAGATCGATTGCCATAAGGCTCGACTTGTTGCAAAGGGTTATGCATAGCAAAAAGGCATAGATTATGAAGAGACTTTTTCTCCCACTTGTCGTATGACTACTGTGCATTTTCTATGTGCATTGGCAGCTCATTTTGGTTGGGATTTACATCAATCAAACATTGTTACTGCTTTCTTGAATGGTGAAATATCTGAGGAACTTTATGTAACGCAGCCTTGTGGTTTTGTCATAAAAGGACAAGAGGACAAAGTGTGCAGATGTAAGAAGGCTTTGTATGGGTTGAAGCAATCTCCTCGTGCTTGGTATGAGAAAGCTGACACTCATTTGGTCAAATGAGGCTTCCGTAACAATCCAACAGGCAGCACATTGTATGTAAAGCGTGAGGGTGATGTACTTCTCATTGTGGTTCTTTATGTCAATGATTTGCTGATCACTGGACCAAAGGAACACATATTGCTGAATTTAAGGCTGATTTGAATGGTATTTTCAAGATGAAAGATTTGGGGTTGTTGCATTATTACTTGGGTATACAGTTTAAGCAGTGTGATGGTGGTATTGCCTCGTGTCATAAAAGTTACATAGAGACATTGCTATGTAAGTTTAGACCTGAGGATTGCAAACCTATTGCCACTCCCATAGAATCAGGTTTAAAGTTGAGTCTACATGATGCTGGCGATCCTGTTGATGTCACTCTTTACCAAACTGATGTAGGCTGCCTCTTTTATGTATGCAACACGAGGCCAGATATTCAGTTTGCAGTCTCACAGGTCAGAAGATTTATGCATAGCCCAAGGTCTAAGCATTGGCAAGCTGTCAAGAGGATTTTCCGCTACCTTAGTGGCACTTTACATCTTAGTGCCAGACTTACATGCTTTTTCGGACTCAGATTGGGTTGGTTGTTTTGACACGCGAGTGTCCACAAGTGGCTTTTGTTTCATGCTTAGCAGTTCATGTATATCATGGTTGAGCAAGAAGCAACCTACTGTGGCCACTTCGAGTTGTGAGGCTGAGTACAGGGCAGTCTTCACAGCTGCGGTTGAGTGTGTATGGCTTAGATGCCTTATGGTTGATTTGGGTCTTGGACAGGACACTGCCAACACTATCTACACCGACAGTCAGAGCGCATTGGCAGTGTCGAGGAACCCAGTTTTTTATGCTCGCACAAAGCACATTGAGGTGCATTACCACTATGTCAGGGAGAGGCTATCAGCAGGAGAGATCAGCTTGGCTTATGTGCCAACAGAGGACAACCTTGCAGATCTTTTCACAAAGGCATTGTCTCGTGAGAAGCTTGAAGCTTTCTGCAAAGCTTTGGGCTTACTCCCCTTTGTGGACTGATCATGTCCTCCGGGCATGACACTTCCCTTTACTCATGTGCCAGCTCTCGTTCACCGCATCACTCTAGGGGGGATTTGTTACCATATACATGTGGTAGTGATGTGTGTGAACACACTAGGACTGCCGGGGCATTTTTTCTCTCTTTATGAGGTTTTTCCCCCCGAGCATTGTACATACGCCCATCACTCTAGGGCTATCTATCTTTTCATTGCATACTAAGTAACACACTCTCTATTGTGTGCCTTGAGCTTCCTTCGTCTTCTCCAAGCTGTGTGCGTTTCTCTGCAACCCTAATTCCAACGCTGGAGACTTGCTGCCATCCTTCATCTATTTTTCCAAATGTGAGTGTAACAAAAATATTCTAAACCACTAGGGATGTCATTTTTTTCTAGGTGACTGATGTGAAACGATATCCTAGGGTGGACTTTGTGTTCCTAGAATGGGCTTTGGTGGTCTTCTCTGAATTCTGAAGTTTCCTTGTTTATATTAGGGTTCACACCTTTTTGAGACTTCTCATTACTATTCTGAGGGGGAGTCGGTGATTCAGTATCCATCTTTAAGGGCATTGGCTTTTCCCCACCTGTCGAAACTAGGGTCGTGGCCATGACAGTTGTGCACGACCTAGCAAAGTGTCCAAATTTGTTGCACTTGAAGCATGCACCAAAAAGTTGGAGAGGGGGAATGGGGGAACACAGCCGGCATAGAAAATACTACCTCTCTATAGCCCAAGGCATACACAACACCCCAATCCACTAGAGTTCACCTTTGAAACTTATGACACATGTTGGCAGGCCACCGCCAGCACACACACCGACACGTAAACACACACACACACACACACACACACACACACACACACACACACACACACACACACACACACACACACACACACACACACTCAGTTAACCAAGCATTTCACTGCTCATTTCGAGCCATGCACCACTGCCGCACAAGAGACCGCACTCTCACTTCCATTCTGCACACAAAGAAGGGGCCCGGGGGACACATGCATCCGCACCGGCACCACACACACAAGTAAAAGAAGTAGAGAAGGAGGGGCAGGGGAAACGATGCGAGAGAAACACAATGGAGGTTTCACCACAGCTCAAACATTCATTACAACTCATTTACATCAAATGGCACACCCACATGGTCGTCGGGTAAGAAAACATACACTTGGGGCTTTGCAGGCACACACCTCTGCACAAAAAAGCCAACCCAAGAACTCACACACACACACACTCTACCTTGGCTCTCTGCAGACTCACCGGCTTAAGGCCCCGTCAAGAAGCCTACTATGGCCAAAAAAACATGAAAAATGGCTCAATTTTGTCTTTTATAGGGGTGCCCCTTTCAATTTGCACATTTGGGCTCTGATTAGTCCACCTTGCATCCACATTTGGTAACTTTGGGAGGGGTAGCCACCTTTGGCTTCATATGCTCTCTAACTCCTCTCTTTGCACTTGAGGGGAGGGCACTAGCAACATCGCTAGTGCCCCTTATCATTTTTTAATTTTATTTTTTCTTGGTCTCTTTCTACCTTGGGAACTGTGCCCAATTCCCTTTTCATATGCATGCTTGGCCCCCTTTTCCCGTTTGGACGGCCCTTGGCTTGCACTTCTCTATCCGGCCAACTCGGAGTTCCTTTGGACCCCACACCCGGCCATCTCCTCTCTTTACTCTCTTTGTCTTTCTCTATGGAGCTCACCCCCTATCCCAAGGCCCCTAGCACTAGCGACCTCGCTAGTGTGTGTGTGTGTGTGTGTGTGTGTGGGGGGGGGGGGGGCGGGGGGTTCTACTTTATCTCCAAAAGGGGCATGGCCCCATGTGGGAAATTGCCCTTAGGGCGGACTACCGTGTCATCACTGCGTGCCACCTCAGCACCGCTGGCAGTTGGCCACTGTGCCACCAGAGCTACGCCAAAAGTGGCTCGTCTCTGCCCAGCTATGCCATCACACGCACAACTCACGCAACACTGAGTGGCGTCAGCCATAGCCAACCCACGCAAGGAGCTCTCTCTCCTTTGTTCACGCCTCTAATGGGCCACGGGTTTGCCTAAGTACCCCATGGCGTTCGGTCCCCCTTGTGCATGTGGGTCTAACACTGGGCCATGTGGCATACTGTGAAAGCTCCACCCTTGGAAGCCTCCCCATACTCCCCAAAATTCATCAAAAAAATCCGGGGATTCGGACAAGGGATCTCAGGATAGCATGCAAACCGGTGCTCGGTAGAGGAATAATGGGATTTTGACTAGGACTTTAGCCACCACCAACGCCTCGTCACTAAACTACACTAACAAATTCCCTTTTGCAAGATATTGTGCATTGGAAACTGCTCCTCCTTGGTTGAGGACGTTAGGGATCGGAAGCCAATTGATGAGCTCTATTTTGGCGTGCACCTTGCCCATGAAACCAAAGACCAACATAGAGTTAGCAAGCTCAGCAAGTTGTCTTTTGATCAAGGTAGGAGGGACTGCCACGGTGAGGGCATCCTCAACCTCAACTCTTTGCGGGAGCGTTTTTTTAGAGATTGATAAACCTTGTCCACCTTAGCTGCATCCATAAGACTCAATGGCTTCCTTTAGTGGTCTTTTGTTCTCGGACAACGCATTGAGAATCTCAGCTAGTTCTTTTCCGATCTACATTTTTCGTCCCCTCAGCTCCTCCTCGGGTGCTTATGGTGGTTGGATCGTAGGCCTCAATTTCTCTCGGCTATATGCCGAGGCTCTTTCTAGGCATGCAGGTTGTCGATGGCAGAGATGCAGGCATGGTGGCTCTCCGAGAGGCCTCTTCCGGTGATGGGGACTATGGGCCCCGTCCTCTTCAACATGCGGTATGATATCTTCACTTTTGGCTTTGGTCGGGGTTGGCCTCCCCTATTCTCGCTAGTTATCCTTTTTGGGTTGAATCTTGGTGTTCCCTTGGTGTCACTTATGGTCTTGGTTGATGCTAGTGGATGCCATGCCCATGGTTTCTTTTCTGTAAATTTTTGCTTTAATATATTTCACAACTCACAAATTGTGAGTACTGGAAAAAAAAAAAAAAGATTAACATAACAATACTTACAAAGTCTCCTTGCTCAACAAGAGCCAAGGAGGCATTCAAAGACGAGAGCCAAAGAAGACCTCTACAAGGTCCCCTTAACGTTACATCAAGACAACCAAATACAACCATCATACTGACACAAATGCACAACCAGTAGCATGCCTAACACCGCAAAGAGGACGGGGCCTAGGTCCCCATCACCAATGGAGATTAGTCAGGATGCCTCAATGGAGCCATTACTACCACCGACTAGCGCAATGTCTTGAGCAATCACCTTAGAGAGCCAAAAAAGAACAGGAAAATATCCCAAGGCATCCACCAGGAAATATGTAAGATAGCACGTGCGAACAAAATAAGGGATTTATAAGTAGGTACATTTACAAAAGAATGTACTTACATAGAGGGTTTTTTAATTGAGAGAGTGAAAATTTTCATGCATAAGGGCTGGTTTTTTTTTACAAAATGCATGTATAAGGGATACATATAATACTTGAAAAAATACAGATAAGGGATAATTTAAATACCTCTTGTTCGCACATGCTATGAAATTTTTACATAGTGGACTCCTCGAGGAAAAGCTGATCCAGCAAACCCACAATAGAGAACCAACATGAATCGATTGAAAAAGAGTAGCACCGGCTTTTAGACAACATTCCAAGCTCTAATCCCCGAAGCCACCATGCCGGAGATCATAGCCGCCACGACCTTTGAATATCCCCCGGAGAGGAGGTGGGAGGAAGAACACTCCCTTGGCACAAAAATAAGGGGGAGATAGAGAGGGTAAGGCAAAGCAGAGGGAGCCACAGCTAGGGACCCCCCGTTGGGGCACAACTCTGCAACCCAGACCCAAACAGGTGCTCTGCATGAATTCGCCAGCAGCACCACAACTCGCACGAGCATGTTCCTTGCCACTACCCCTGCCTTCAAGCTCCCTAGCCCCACAGCGCTCGGAGGTAGAGTAAGACTCACAGAGATATAGAACCCTCATAACCTCACAACCCTTAGAATTAAAAGAAACTTTCTACACTACATAGGTTGAATGTATCAATTTTAATGGGCTTGATAGAAAAAAGGTTTTGGGGGGGGAGAGGGGGAGTCTGACTTTGCTCTTCAATGCAAATTCTGAGGATATATTTGGATTTTTCTTTTCAAGGAGCTTTTTTCAAGACCAACATTGATATTATTTTACCAAATTGTGTAATTTTTTATTTTAAAATTTTGAAAAATAAGTCTAAAGAAACACGTCTATATTCTTTCTTAAAGTTCTTGAAAAATTGACACCTCGACGTGTCAAGAAAATGTATTGTTCCTCCCCTCTCCCACCAAGTCATTGGTTTTTGCGATGAGTGTGTGTATGCACGCGTGCACGAGAAAGACACAAAGGAAAATTGTAAGGTTGAGTATGTTTCTATGAATAAAGGGGGTCTTACTTGCTTATGGCAAAGCTAGGCAATCCACCTGTCAGCTTCAATTGCAGATCAAGTTCAGAGAGAGAGAGAGAGAGAGAGAGAGAGAGAGAGAGAGAGGAGGTTCGTGAAAAGCCCAATATCAAATTTGACAAGAGTGCATTTGCTTATGTGAATTGCCTTCTAAGATCATGGCTAGGCCATTGCCAACATGCGTGCATGTCTCTACGTGTGTGTGTGTGTGTGTGTGTGAGAGAGAGAGAGAGAGAGAGAGAGAGAGAGAGAGATCAGAGGGGCACCATACAATGAGAAGAGGAGAGTAGATAGAGGTTATGTGTGTATGAGAGATAGAGCCAATCAACAAGAAGAAGAAAGCAAAGAGAGGTTGTCTGTGTGTGTGTGTGTGTGAGAGAGAGAGAGAGAGAGAGAGAGAGAGAGAGAGAGAGAGAGAGAGAGATCATAGAGGCTCTGATCAATGAAAAGAAGATAGGAGAGAGAGAGAGAGAGAGAGAGAGAGAGAGGCTTTGATCAATAATAAGAAGAAAGAAGAGAGAGAGAGAGAGATCACAAGGAGGTTGATTTTCAACATTTGTTCATGTCAAAGTATCCTTAGTTTTTAGTAAAAGATGTTTAGCTGGTTTTTCCTTGTGATGAGATAGCGGGTCGACTACATACATATGTAAATAGATAGATAGAGAGGGGGGGGGGGGGGGGGGGGGGGGGGGGGAGAGAAGAGAAGAAGATTAATTCTAGCTTTAATACATCTGGGACTCTGACCTTGTTCCTTAGAAGGTAATTTGAATAACCAATCTACTACACCTGGGCAGTAAAAGAGAATTTTTATATATTCTCTCTCTCTCTCTCTCTCTCTCTCTCTCTCAAAAGAGGATTATTTGTATTGCTTGAAAAATCCCTAAGAATGCTAAAATGATGTGACAACTTTGAGGGCACTAAAGCCACAAACTGGAATTTTTGAGAACTCAACACAACTAGCCACATGGGCAAAATGGAAAAACCAAAAACTAGAAGAAAAGCCTCTCCTAAGGGGAGTAAATTTTGCCTTTGTTAGCTAAATGGAGAGAGGATGACAATAGCTTTTAAAGGATAGTCCCTTCCACCAAAGGCACACTCTGCCAAACTCTCTCCTACATACATACGTACATACATATATACACATATACAAACACTATAAGAGACTGAGGTCTTTGCTGTGCATGACAGCCGTGTCAGGATGAGAAAGAGTAGAGAGAAAAGGTGTGGGGGAAGAGAGAGACTACAACAGCTATATTGCCGAGCATATTGCCTTGCTGATTGCCTTGTAGATTGCCTTAGTGAATTTCGCGTAGATAACTTCAACATTTGCCGCGAATACAGCCTCTTATATACCCTAACATGAATATAATATACCCCTTATGATACCCGTCCACATCAATCCTTTATATAATACAAAATATATCATAAAAAGTACTTTCATTTTGTATCCTCTCTATACACTATACTTGCTCTCCTCAAAAGAAATCCATTGAATTTTAGGATTCCCATGGAGTATTCTATCCCCCCTCCCACACCAAAATTCCACATCTGCAGAGATTGCTTGCCTTGCTTTTCTCACCATTTGTCTACCTTGCATTCCCTTCCAACCCTCTGCGGTACCTTAGTCCTCTGTGAGCCCCCTCCCTCCCTCCTCTTTGTGCGTATGCCTTTTCCATACATGGACTCCCTCGTCTCGCCCACACGTACGTCCTAGCGAATTCATCCGTTTGCAAAGACCACCTCACCTCAACTCGCCTTGCTACTACTCCTCATCTACAAACGAACGAGCCACACACACACACACACACACACACACACACACACACACACACACACACACACACAAACAGAGAGAGAGAGATCAAACAAATGTGTTACAATGTATGCTAGCAGAAGATCATTAACAAAGCATTCACAAAAGCAAGTGATCGACGTTAGCTACAACATCCTCATTACGATGCATTAAAACATGGCCCTAACTAATTATCCACTACATCATCATTTGCTAGTTCCATAGCCATGATGCAATCTATGTGAAGTCCCAACTCATCAAAATCAGCATAGGGATCGAAACGATCATCCTCATCATCATGCTCTTCTTGTAGCTCTTCATCCTCTTCTTCATCTTCCATGTAGGTTTGTTCTTATTCATCGACATCATTCTCATTTGCTTCATCAAGCGGTCGTGCTGGAAGTTTTTCCCCTTCCATTTCTACTTCCTCATCATCGTTGTGTTCATCCACAATGGTTCCTATGTTTGCTGCGTCATCTAGTATACATCTTGCTCTTGGTGTGACTTTGAATGACAAATCAATACCTTCGTTCGTAAATACTTGGAAGATAGATCACTTGCTCACAACTTTCTAGAGAGATGTAGATATCACTTGTGCCCGTATGGAATCTCATAGAGTACACCATGTAGATACCGCTTGCATGTCTAGATGAGACGCTTGCAAACCACTTCACATCAAACACATACTTTTGAAAAGTTTGAAAGTCTACTCGGTAGATTCTTTGGATAACTCCACAATATCTATTTTCCATATCATTTGGAGTTTGCTCATCAAAATTGCCCATCACTCCACTATCATTTGTCATTTGTCTTTTGTGTACATTATCAGTTCAAAAGTGTCTTCCTTCATGCCACATCAAGTTGAACATCGTTGCCTGTTGAAAGTAGAACAAGTTTGAGTATAGGTAGCTATATACTAATACATTATATTGTGCATAATGAGTTTGATTAACAATTACCTTTGGTAGACAACCTCGCATATACTCCCACTCCTCATCGCTAACGTGCTCACCCATCAACTTTAGCTTTAGTCATTTGTTCATGCAACCAATTGTACCTTACAAGTTTTGGAAACATGGAAAGGTACGGTAGGTAAACCAGATTATGATTTCTTTTGCGGTGTATTTCCCTATACGCTTCTCAATTTTCTTCACGCTTTCTTTTCAATTCTATATATAGATCTATCCACTTTTTCATCACTAGTGCATTAAGGACAAGGTAGTTGTTTATTGCATCACGCATGTGCCTTTCCATGAGCTTTATCTTTCCCTTCCCATTTGGCATATGAGAGTGCATCCTTGGATCTTCTTTATCAATCCATAAACATGGTATCGTTTCATCCACTATATCCAGGTACTCAGAGATGTACACAAACGACTCTTAAACAATTCATCCTTCGGCCATGCTAGCCTCTGGCTGTGAGCGTAGCCTCACAAAGTCCTTGAGTGTTTTAAGAAAACACTCAAGGAAGAACATCCAATGGGAATGGAACAATCCACAAATCTCTACCTCATCCATAAGATGCAATATAAGATGGAGTTGGCTCACTAGTATGGACCTGAGAAAGCTCTCTTCAAACAACTGCTTCTTTGGCTAACAATTTTGAAGTTGGTATAAATGCGACTTCAATCTCCTTAGAGCTCCCACCTAACAAGATCTCCCATCTTATATATAGAATCACATACTTTCTTGCTTTTGCATCCTCATGCTCAATGGTAAGACGAACTGCATGGTGTTTTCAAAAGTAATAGCATTAGAGTAGCAGTAAGTAAGATAAAACGTAAAGGCTGGATAATCACCTGGAGAATCTTGTGCCAATCGTGGGATTTTAACCCATGTAATAGTGGTCCATCACCTTTCTTTGTCTTCAAGAATGCTCCCTTTAAAGACCACATGTTACCTGCAAGTGTTTTGATGGAAGCAATAACTTGTTTCACTTTACTTTGGTCAGTGTTTGATAGGATCCATGGTGCCTTTGAAACACAATACTTCCCATTGTCTTTCATCACCGGCATTGTTGATGCTCGCAATCTGCGTTGAAGTTTCATGTCCTTCCTAATGCTATCACTGTTGCTCTTGCCTATGATGTGGTCCCATATCATTTGACTGACGTTTTTGAATATGTGCAAATGTTGGACCTTCAAATAAGTCCAATAAGGCAACTTAGAAAACACAGAACATTGTCTTGTACCCTTGGGTGGCTGTCACGAAGGGGGGTCCATTGAGCAATGCCTATCCCATGCTCTTTTCCAATCTCTCATTGTCCATCTACATGGGGCCTTTCCATTGGAAGGTTCTTTTTATTTTTCATGTGTTGGTGGTAGAAAACGATGACTATTAGGATAAATGACCTTTTTGAGGTAGTGATAGATGCTCTGTGATGAGACAGGGACCACAAATAGGGCACATTGCATGTCCGGATGTAGACAAATCTACTGGTAGTACATTATATTCATAATTAATAATAACTCTTAGTTAACGATAACCCATAATTGAGGGCTACATATATGGTTACCTAAGACCTCTCCAAGACTCAAAAAGTCATGCATAGTCCACATAAGTATACCTCGAGTATTGGTTTGACGCTCCGTTGGTGGTAGAGACACATTGTGGATAGGGATACCGGTCCGTAGCTCCTTTAACTCATCAATAAGAGGGTCTAGATACACATCCAAGTTTTTGACTTTTACTTTTTGGGATTGTAAGGTCTATGACCCCAACCAAAAAGAGCACCCTTGTACCATGGGATGAACATAATGGAAAAAGTTACTATTTTTAGCAGTTTTCTGAATTCTGTCAATGCCATGATGTTTAGAATGTTTTAAAGCTTTGAAATGTGAATTAAAATAATTTTTGTAAAAAATTTCCAAAAATAGTAAGTTTTTGGTCACCCGACCCATCTAGTTTCGATTGTCTCGAAAAACTGCACCCATGTCCCGAATTTGAAAAAAATGCATTTTTTGGACCCCGGGGGCTGTTAAATCTCGGACCAGTACGCCTTAGTTAGAGCTTAATATAGAAATTTACGGCATTAAATCCGACTCCTATGGGCCGTTTTAGCCTAAAACCAATTTTTCCTAAAGTTGTGCGGGGAGGCACCGGGGCTCAAGGCTGTGTGGGAGCAGGTTCCAGGCCACTCTGACCCAGCTTTAGCAGCTAGAGGGTGCCCTCTTGCCTTGTGGGAGTTGTAGGAGAGTTTCCAAGCTAGAGAGTGGGTGTGCGAGCCAGTTAGACTAGCTAACTGGACACTTGGTGGGAAGGTAACTAGACTTGCCAATGCATGGAGTGAGTGCTCACTCAGATGCTTATAGCAGCTAGGTTCGATTTTCAGCCTTGAGGAGCCTATTTAATGGTGTGCTCACACACACACACACATATACTCACACACACACTAAGTACACACAGACACACTCCCACACACACTAAGTACAATCAACCTATTTAATGGTGTGCTCACACACACACACACACACACACACACTAAGTACACACACACACACTCCCACACACACCTTGAGGAGGTGTTGTCGGCAGACATAGTCTTTGGAAGAGGAGCTAGGAGGGAAGGTGCTACTTGTTTCTCGTCTCGAGGAGTCCATTGCATCAGAATTTCGAGAGGAATTCAGCCGTAACCTTGGTAATTTTTGATTTAATTCACGCTTGTTGTAATTCCCTCTCTATTATCCTCTTAATTCCGCATCTAGTATGCATAGTCGTAGTCAAAATACTCATTAGATACTCTCTAATTCTCCGTATCCATGATCTATTGCATAAATCTTAATCTAATTAGTGATTATGCAAGCAGTTAGTCTCTCTCAATCATAGATTAATGCATGATTAAGGAATCAACCGCTAGTCACCATGGTAATTAAGATCAAGTCGACATTGAGGTAGAGATGGTCAACTGCTTTCTATTGCCCACAATGTCTAAACAACTAGATTAGAATCAATTAGCTCATAGATTAGGATGTAATTAGTGAAATTAATCCATCATTACTCACTAGGAAGGGAGAAACCCTCATATAGTATATCTGTGAGCATCTACTTGCATTAGGAAGTGATTAAGCATGCTGAATTTATCTCTAGTGAAACGATTGAGAAGAAACCTGTAATTCTTAACTATCTAGGTCAAATAATTAACCTTAGGGCCAATTACCATAGAACAAGTAAGGTGCTATCAGAATCTCTATGTCTTGAAGTAATCAAACCTCTCGTAAAAAGGAATTTGCTTTTTGAAATTAATCTGTCATTTTGGTCGTATGTTACTCTCGAATGTTAGCTTTCTTTTTCCAAGTTGTCAATTAAGTAGTGAGTATAAAATGGCCCTGGTAAAGAGAACTCGTTTCGGTGGTTCCCACGATCGCGAGGCGGGGACAAGCAACACGAATGGGAAAGGGAAAGCTCCCATGGACGACCAAGTACCGGCCAACTCACGAGTCAATGACGAGGAATGGAGGAGGTAGGTCACATTTTTATTCAAGTTGTTTAATTTAACATTGCATACGATAATTTAGGAAAGAATATATCCCTAAACATGTTGGAGAAATCCGACGGAAACCTCGACATTTGACTTCAATTATATATTAAAGTCTAAGTAGGAAAGAATGGTTGATGGATATACTGTTTGAATTAGGAAAGAATGTCTGCTAGGGAAAATTTAGCTCGGCATGTTCATTCTATTTCCAATGTTGAACTAGTCCTAAACCCCCTCCTGATCACAGGGGGTAGAGTTCCTGGTTAAGGGCTCTTGAATCCACGACTGCTGGTTAAGCGGTGGATACCTACGTCTGCTGGTTAAGCGGTGGGAACCTCCGTCTGCTGGTTAAGCGGTGGGAATGTCCATGTCGTGCTTTCTATGAGGTGGACATACCTAGTTGTATGGGCAGCTAGGCGACAATGGGAGAAGTAAACTCTCGCTGGAGGGGGGGATGTTGTACCTCCAGAACATTGGAATTTAATAATAAGTTTGAGTAGAATTTTTATTAGAATATTGTCTTGGTGCCGTTTGCAATACTGGTTGAAGGGCTGTCTTAACGAACAATGTGATTCGGAATCTAGTCAAGGAATCTTTATGTTGAACAACCATTGTGGTAGTAATTAGGACACACAAGGAAGTGTGAGTGTGGGGGTGGAAAGTGGGGGTTTGGCTCAGGTTGCCAATGCCTATGAGAAGGGTGGTCCCGATTGGTCGGGAACTCTCTGTCCCCATAGTGTTTAATTCGACTTTAGCAGTACTCATTGCCCCTGGAGCGGCAAAGTCTCTAGTGTACGTGCCTCTGAAACATGGGGAAAAAGGCACTCGGGATTTCTCTCCTCTTGGAAGGTGGGTCTTAGGATCGCTAGATAGGTTAATCACGCTTCCCCTGCGAGGTGGAGCTAGATCTCGTTGCTAGCAGGCTCGAACTCGATTCACTTTGTGATGAGAGATCGTCCGCTAGATGAACCCTGAACCACTTTGTTTGCTTCCGCTATAGATCTAGTGGCCACCAGGTTTACCATCAGATCCGTTGTTTGAGACGACGAGGTGGGGACCTCACACCTGGTATCAGAGCTATAGGTTTACGAGCTGGAAAATGATGTTGTTTGAAATTTTTTAAAAATAAGGGATAGTAGGATAGCTCGTACTCAAAGCTTGAGCACGATGTTTCCCAGAATAATGACAGTGGATTTGTCTAGTGGATTGTCTCCTGAGTGATGTTAAAGAGTTTTACTCATTGAGCTTGTTGGGATTCAGTGGGTTCCACATGATGGTTTTTGAGAAGTCTTTGGTGCGACTAGTGCAGCGGGCAGGTCGCCTGTTGATGCACATAAAGCTATAAGTATGGATCAAAGCTCTCGAGTAAAGTTTTTACCATTATTTATCGGAAAATTTTGGATGTATTCAATGGAATTTAAACTAATGGTGGAATGGTTAAATCCATTGTGATAGCTGTACAGATTAAGTAGGCTAGTTAAGCCCAAAAAGTTAAATTTCTTCTTGATTATGGAAAAGCCTAGGTTCATTTGAGAAGAGTGCTATAATAATGAGTTTTATACCATTGGATAGGTACCGTCTACTGCGCTATATACTGCCGTTCAGGAGAAAAAGCTTCTCCTTAAGCAAGCTAAGCCTCCAACCTTCAAAGGCGAAGGGGTTAATGTGGAGAGAGATGCGGAAGTATGGATGGAAGCAATGGACGACTATTTCGAAGCTGTGGGAATCCAACCCATGAATCAAGTTATGCTTGCGATGTTTCGCTTGTCTGGCGATGCCAAGATATGGTGAAAGCAACATTGCAGGGACTTGGATATCAAGGGATCTTCCCAGTCATGGGAAGACATCAAGGCTGATGTGATGGAGCGATACTTACCACCCGCTCACAAAGCCTTGAAGATGAATGAGTTTTTCTCACTTCGACAGCTCACTTCTTTCGTCGAAGAATACTACTCAAAGTTCGTCACACTTAGAAATGCTCCTAGGATGGCATTGGAATAGCAAGTAGCACGGTTCTGCCAAGGACTCATCGACCCCTTGAACAATCGACTAGAAACTCTCAGGCCAGCAACTCTGCAAGATGCCTTGCTAAACCGTTAGCTAAATAGATTCAGAGGAATACCCAAGATAGTCAATACTATTTATCGAAGAGGGCCAGGCCAGACAACTGGAGTAACAGACCAATCAACCCTGCATACGACCATTGTCCGGTAGTAGCTACTACAACAGCTACCGAGTTTCCCAATATAAAATGTTTTGAATGCCAGGAGTATGGACATTACAAAAGTCGATGTCCAAAAAGGATTTCCCAAACATCTGGTGCTAATAATGTACCTCTGAACGTCAACGGGCAAGGTCAACCAAACGGAAGAGGAGGCCGAGGAAGAGGAAACATAGGACAAGGAAGCGGAGCTTTCGCTAATGCCACAGTGAGACAACCAATTGTGGGTGACGAAGCTGATGAGAGACCAGCTCTGTATGCTGCAACTACTAATCCTAGTGAGCAATAACTCAAGCACCGGGATCTCGTCAAAGTTCAGCAGAATAAGGATGTCTTTACTTTAGACAAAGGATATATGTACCTAAGGAGTTAGCATAGAGTTTATCCAGATGTATTCTTCAGATGAGGACATCTCAAACTTTTCACGTTGGGGAGGTTGCAAGGTCTCTGACGCCGACCAAAAAGAGCGCCCTTGTACCATGGGATGAACATAATGAAAAAAGTTATTATTTTTAGCAGTTTTCTGAATTCTCTCAGTACCATGATGTTTAGAATGTTTTAAAGCTTCGAAATATGAATTAAAATAGTTTTTGTGAAAAATTTCAAAAAATAGTAAGTTTTTGGTCACCCGACACTGTCTAGTTTTGACTGTCTTGAAAAACTGCACCCATACCCCGGATTTGAAAAAAATGCATTTTTTGGACCCCGAGGGCTGCTAAATATGGTAGGTACTCGGACCAGTACGCCTTAGTTAGAGCTTAGTATAGCAATTTACGGCATTAAAATCCGACTCATATGGGCCGTTTTAGCCTAAAACCAATTTTTCCTAAAGTTGTGCGGGGAGGCACCGGGGCTCGAGGCTGTGTGGGAGCAGGTTCCAGGCCACTCTGACCCAGCTTTAGTAGCTAGGGGGCGCCCTCTTGCCTTGTGGGAGTTGTAGGAGAGTTTCCAAGCTAGAGAGTGGGTGTGAGAGCCAGTTAGACTAGCTAACTGGACACTTGGTGGGAAGGTAACTAGACTTGCCAATGCATGGAGTGAGTGCTTACTCAGATGCTTATAGCAGCTAGGTTCGATTTTCAGCCTTGAGGAGCCTATTTAATGGTGTGCTCACACACACACACATATTCTCACACACGCACTAAGTGCACACACACACACTCCTACACACACACACACACACACACACACACACACACTAAGTACACACACACACACTCCCACACACACACACACACACCTTGAGGAGGTGTTGTCGGCAGACATAGTCTTTGGAAGAGAAGCTAGGAGGGAAGGTGCTACTTGTTTCTCGTCTCGTGGAGTCCATTGCATCAGAATTTCGAGAGGAATTAAACTGTAACCTTGGTAATTTTTTATTTAATTCACGCTTGTTGTAATTCCCTCTCTATTATCCTCTTAATTCCGTATCTAGTATGCATAGTCGTAGTCAAAATACTCATTAGATACTCTCTAATTCTTCGTATCCATGATCTATTGCATAAATCTTAATCTAATTAGTAATTATGCAAGCAGTTAGTCTCTCTTAATCATAGATTAATGCATGATTAAGGAATCAACCGCTAGTCACCATTGTAATTAAGATCAAGTCGGCATTGAGGTAGAGATGGTCAACTGCTTTCTATTGCCCACAATGTCTAAATAACTAGATTAGAATCAATTAGCTCATAGATTAGAATGTAATTAGTGAAATTAATCCATCATTACTCACTAGGAAGGGAGAAACCCTCATATAGTATATCTGTGAACCTCTACTTGCATTAGGAAGTGATTAAGCATGCCGAATTCTCTAGTGAAACGATTGAGAAGAAACCTGGAATTCTTAACTATCTAGGCCAAATAATTAACCTTAGGGCCAATTACCATAGAATAAGTAAGGTGCTATCAGAAATCTCTATGTCTTGAAGTAATCAAACCTCTCGTAAAAAGAGATTTGCTTATTGAAATTAATATGTCATTTTGGTTGTACGTTACTCTCGAATGTTAGCTTTCTTTTTCCAAGTTGTCAATTAAATAGTGAGTATAAAATGGCCCCGGTAAAGCGAACTCGTTTTGGTGGTTCCCATGACCCTGAGGTGGGGACAAGCAACACTAATGGGAAAGGGAAAGCTCCCATGGACGACCAAGTACCGGCCAACTCACGAGTCAATGATGAGGAAATGGAGGAGGTAGGTCACATTTTTATTCAAGTTGTTTAATTTAACATTGCATACGATAAGTTAGGAAAGAATATATCCCTAAACATGTTGGAGAAATCCGACGGAAACCTCGGCATTTGAATTCAATTGTATATTAAAGTCTAAGTAGGAAAGAATAGTTGATGGATATACTGTTTGAATTAGGAAAGAATGTCTGCTAGGGAAAATTTAGCTCGACATGTTCATTCTATTTCCAATGTTGAACTAGTTCTAAACCCCCTCCTGATCACAAGGGGCAAAGTTCCTGGTTAAGGGCTCTTGAATCCACGACTGCTGGTTAAGCGGTGGATACCCACGTTTGCTGGTTAAGTGTTGGGAAGCTACGTCTGCTGGTTAAGCGATGGGAACCCACGTCTGCTGGTTAAGTGGTGGGAATATCTATGTCGTGCTTTCTATGCGGTGGACATACCTAGTTGTATGGGCAGCTAGGCGACAACGGGAGGAGTAAACTCTTGCTAGAGGGAGGGATGTTGTACCTCCAGAACATTGGAATTTAATGAATAAGTTTGAGTAGAATTTTTACTAGAATACTGTCTTGGTGCCGTTTGCAATACTGGTGGAAGGGCTGTCTTAACGAACAATGTGATTCGGAATCTAATCATGGAATCTTTATGTTGAACAACCATTTTGGTAGTAATTAGGACACACAAGGAAGTGTGAGTGTGGGGTTGGAAAGTGGGGGCTTGGCTTAGGTTGCCAATGCCTATGAGAAGGGTGGTCCCGATTGGTCGGGAACTCTCTGTCCCCATAGTGTTTAATTCGACTTTAGTAGTACTCATTGCCCCTGGAGAGGCGAAGTCTCTAGTGTACGTGCCTCTGAAACATGGGGAAAAATTCTCCTCTTGGAAGGTGGGTCTTGGGATCGCTAGATAGGTTAATCATGCTTCCCCTGCAAGGTGGAGCTAGATCTCGTTGCTGGCAGGCTCGAACTCGATTCACTTTGTGATGAGAGATCATCCGCTAGATGAACCCCGAACCACTTTGTTTGCTTCCGCTATAGATCTAGTGGCCACCAGGTTTACCATCAGATCCATTGTTTGAGAGGACGGGGTGGGACCTCACAGGGGATCAGTAAAGATAGCATGATGTAGCCTTTCTTGGTGCTCTTCCAAGGGGGGATGTTGTAATTGATCAGGACAACTAGCCATGTGCTCCATGACATATTGTTGGTGTCAAAAGGGTTGACACCATCACTTGTAAGGCCCAAACAAAGATATCGTGGATCGCCTTTGAACACGGGCCATTTTTCCTCAATGTGTTTCCATGCTTATGAATCTGCTGGGACACGCATTATACCATCCATAGAGTGACTACCGGCATGCCATGTAAGGAGTTTGTTGAAGGTTATGGTCTTGAACATGTATTGGATACAAAGGATGAGGGGAAAATGTTGTAAAACTTTTCTTGGTACCAGGTGAGTCTTCTTTCTTTCCTCTGGATCAATGGGAAGGTCTTTGTATCTCTCTTCACCACACTTTGGACATTTCTCCAATTGATCATACACATTAAGGAAGAGAATGCAATCATTAACACACACATGTATCTTTTTGTAGTCCATACCTAGCACATTAACATATTTACGAGCACTGCGTCTATCTTGTGGCATCCTATGACCCTTTGGAAGTAGCTTTGATAACATGCTGCAAAAATCAAAGTTTATTGAACCATTAGTTGCAAGTTTATCTATCCATTAGCTTTGAAAACAACCTACAAAAATCTAAGTTTACTTAACCTTAAAAGATGGTCAATGCTTGTATTTCTCATTGCACACATGACCTATAGATTCAAAATCTCTAACAAAGCACGAAGAATAGAGAACAAAGCTCCATGATATATAGGTGTCTTGCTTACATCCAAAAGAGTATCCTCCTCCTTTTGTGCAAACTCTTTGCATCTACAATTGTCATTGTCACACGGACCCTCCTCACCAGTGAGAAGCTCAACTACCACATTCTCCATAACTGTATCCTCCTCCATTTGGTGTGGTAGATTTGTCATCTCCTCCTCCCCATAATCATCCAATTGGATCTCAAACTCTCGCCCATTGTTGGTGGGGGGGAAAACCTGTTTTCTTGCAATTGTCTCTCCGACTTCCTCACTTGTGAGACTTCCCACAACACTCCAATGAGGAGCGGTATCCATGTGCAAAAGTTTGTGAAGATCGGTTATTTGCATTCGTGGATCGTCCCATATTCCAATTTCCTTGACATGCTTCAAGAAAACTTGTTGGAGCCAAGGGATGGCGCTTTTGCAATGCTCGCATGGACAAACAACCTCTCGTTCAACCATCGATCACGTTCCACCGCATTGTCTGGTTCGTCTTTGTCCTGCATTGGTGCTTGCATCTTCAAAATGCGAGAGGGGAGGGAGGGAAGGGGAACAAGAGCTTAAAGTAAAAAATGAGAATGATTAAAATCAACTATGAGAGTCTTCTTAAAAGAAGTGGATGGAGCAGGTCGGCAAAAGAAGGGGAAAGTGATCCAATATTTATTAAAAAAACGCACCCTGGGGTATCTTGGTGGCAATCAATGTGGCTATTAGTGCGGCTATTTATAATGAAAAATTATATAAATATAGCATTGGGCTGGGCGGGACTTTTTTTACCCTAACCCTATGCACATCGTCTTTGCTTCATCTGTGCTTTTCTCTTCTTCTCCATCTCCATAAAACATTAGTACTCTCTCTCTCTCTCTCTCTCACACACACACACACACACACACACACACACACACACACACACACACACGCACACACACACACACACACACACACACACACATTTATGGCTAGTTCTGGCATGTTGAATTATCCTTGGTATATTTTTCTGGGATTGGTGGCCAGGGGTGCCCTTGGTGTATAACCATCTTGGATTGACTTGAAAAATTGTTTTTTTAAATAAATAATAAGTGGTACCTAATGGTATCTAAACTTTGGTGTTAATTGGGGTGGACGTTTTGCCTTGCTAGATTCTTGGTTTGATTGGCTAAGCTTTGAAGCCTGGGTGAAATGATGGCTTGAATTTACTAGAGGGTGGTACCTTAATGGTACCTAACCCTTGTAGTTAATAGGGGTTATGTGCTTGTGGCGAGTTTCATGGCTCTGCATGCCATGTCAAATTCCACTTAAACTCATGGTGGCTCCCTCCTGGCGGGTCTGCGCTACTATTCTCTCTCTCTCTCTCTCTCTCTCTCTCTCTCTCTCTCTCTCTCTCTCTCTCTCTCTCTCTCTCTCTCTCTCTCTCTCTCTCTAGGAGGCGGTGCTGCTACCTCTTGATGTTGAGCCCGCTTTACAGTACAGGTGGAAGGTTTCCACTAGCTCCAAACGCGCTCTCTCTCCCTCTCTCCCCCCTTCTCTCTCTATACCTGGTGGCACAGCTGTACCATTCACCTAATGAGGTGGGTCCGGCGTTATAATTGTGAAGGAAGGTGCTACCTGCTCCAAACCCTATAGAAAGGTGAGCTTTACATGCTCACTTAGCATTGGTAGTGTGTGTGTGTGTGTGTGTACTTGGGTGTAGTAGTCTGTACATTTGGACTGTATACATCTCTTCCTACTAAGGGGTAGTGTTAAGTATTGGATCTATGGCAAAGGGAAAGGAGAAGCAAACCATTGTGGAGCTGGACGCTCTGACTCAATCTCAGGTGATTTTTGGCATTAAAATGGACTAATGTCTGACTGATTGATGGATTGTATTTCTCTAGTTGGTATTCGTCATGCATATGCTTGTAGAGGTACTTAAATGGCAACTTATGTTGTACCATTTTTGTATTTTTTACTATTGTCCAAATGGTGTGCTGTGATTCACTTGATGTTATGGTACTACTCCTCATGCATATACTGTAATGGTACTTCTACTGAGCCTTTTATGTCTATAGCACGATTGGTTGATTCACCTTCAGGAAAGGCTTTCAATTTAATGATGAATCATAAAGAAGTGCAACTATTTGTATCTACAACCGTGGTTTGTGATTTCCTTTCAAAGTGTAGGGTTTTTGTGTTGATACATATATATGGTCCTGCCATTGGCTTGGGTTGTTTAACATTGAAGGAGGGTAGCCTCCTGCAATACTCGATAAATGGTGATTTAAAAGCTTAAATTTAGGATTGAAGGTCTTCTTAACACTTGGTGAAGGCCCTATATGGTAAGGTTGACCTACTTGTTGGGTGAGAAATAGCAGCCTGGCATAGGTACAAACCGGTCATCGGCATGTTTTTTATATAAAAATCATTGAATAGAGGTATCCTCTTGCAATACTCGATGATTGTTACCTTGAACCATTGTTTAGGTTAAAATATGATGAGTGAAGTCCTTCTTAAACACTTGATGAAGAAACCTACATGATGAGGTTGACCTACTTGTGGGTAAAAAACTGTGACCTGACAATTTGTTTGTGTTAAATAAATTGTCGCACTAGGTATTCTTCTATTGATGTGCTTCTGGGTTGGATACCGAGCTTACTATTCTTGCTCAATTATGGTCTATGCCGTTTGAGTATTGTGATCCCTTAAAAATTTGCTCAACTTAGCCGTACATGGTTTGAGCTTCTGGGTTTGGTATTGAGCTTACTATTCTTGCTCAATTAGGACTATGCCATCTGAGGACTGTGATCCCTTGAAAATCTGCTCCACTTGGCCGTACATTGTTTGAGCTACTGAGTTTAGTACTGAACTTACTATTCTTGCTCAATTAAGGTCTAGGCTAGCTTAGTATTGTGATCCCTAGTAAAATGGCCCAACTTGGACGTACATTATGTAAATGTTTGGTTGGGGAACAGGGTTATATTGATTATGGCCAAATATGGTTGAGAGTATGGTTGTATAAAGTTGTGGATGATGGTAGACATGGTTGCAAATCAGCCACTCATGAAATTGTAATTGGTTGCTTATTACATCGAGGGTATGGGCCATGGTGGCTCTTTTTCCTAGGTTTTTGATGAAATATGGTATCATGGAATATCCCTTCTATATGTTGTTTGTGTTTAGGGGAGTAGCACTTATACTTACTACCTTACATGTGGTTTTGACCCTATCTAGGAAAGAGTAGAACTTACTTACTAACATCCTTTTATGATACAGGTGACTCCAAAGTATAGATTGATTGCATGTATGAGCACTATCACTGACCTTGAAAAAATAGCGGCAATTAATGCCATACTCCGTAAAGTCAAGAAACGGGTATATGTGGCCCACTTCGAGGCTAAATTGGCTCATAAAACTCGTCTCTGTCTTTATCTCATGAGAGCTTGCAAAGCAAAATGGTTCTTTTTCCCTTGTAAATGAAACCATCTCTGAATAATTGAGTAGCTTCACCTTTCTTATTATTTATCTTTGAAAGAAATTTAGTTGGGTGACATCTATAACATGTGGGATACCCATGCATCACCTGCATACGGTGCCAATGCTAACTGAAAGTTGTGTTGTTTACATGGGGGAAGGTGAGGGTTACCTTCTCAACTATGGTTTTCAAAGTTCCCTGGCTTGAGGATGGCAGACTTATATCTCTTGAGGCTCTTAATTATCTTATACTTGTGTATAAAGTCTGTTCTGTACTATGAATGGGAGTTATACCACCTTTTCATTGACATAGTTTCTAGTGTCTTTTGTAATTTGAAAGGATTCTTTGGTGTTTATGCCATAAATGTTACTGGAACACACACACACACACACACACACGGAGGAGGCTATTTTGATAGTCAAATGTTGGCAGCAAGAGAGTGGAAAAGGAGCGTTGGTGTCAAGGAGACACACAAAATCGAATGTGTCCAACACATTTTCTATGTAAGTGCACTTATATTCTTTTCAATTTTGTATTTTGTTTTGAAATTAGTGATATTTGCTCCTATTGTCGAGGTAAAGACTCACGTGAGCCCATGGGTTGTCCCCCATGCTCATGATTTTTGGCTTGTATTTTGTCTCCGCAATTAGAGCATTTTTGCATCCAATGGACTGCTCCAAATGAGTGTTCCATTGCATGACAAAATGCATGCCAAAATGCTTAGTTTTAGGGATGACTTTAGGCCCTCTATTGGAGGGGTTTTGGCATGCCTGTTTGCATGCAATGGGCAGCCTGTTTGGGCACTCCATTGCATGCAAATAGACATGCCAAAACATCTCCAATAGAGGGGACAAATTCATGCCATAGACTAGGGGTTTTGGGCTAGGGTTTGACCCCTATATTAGAGGGGCTTTGACATGCATATTCAAAGGCAATGGGTTGCCTGTCGCATGCAAATAGGCATGTCAAGATCCCTGTAATAGAGGGGTCAAACCCTAGCCCAAAACCCTTATTTTATGGCATGAGTTATGCCTCTCTATTGGAGGGGTTTTGGCATGCCTATTTGCATGCAACGGCATCCCATTGCATGTGAATATGCATGTCAAAAATCTCCCTCCTTATTATTGTTGTTTTGCCCTTATTGGTCGAGGTAAAGGCTCATGTGAGCCCATGGGTTGTCCCCCATGCTCATGTTTTTTTGGCCATGTTTTGCCTCCCCCCTTCAATGTCCAAAACCCCTAGTTTGACCCCTCTATTAGAAGGGTTTTGGCATGCCTATTTGCATTCAATGGGCTCCCTAAATGGGCAGCCCATTGCATACAAATAAGCATGCCAAATACTCTCTAATAGAGGAGCCAAATGGTAGCCCAAAACCCCTCTACTAGAGGGGCCAAAATCATCCCAAAACGCCTAGTTTTGGGTATAAGTTTGGCCTCTCTATTAGAGGGGTTTTGGCATGTCTATTTGCATGCAATGGGATCCCCAGATGGGCAGCCCATTGCATGCAAATAAGCATGCCAAAACCTCTCTAATAGAGGGGTCAAACGGTAGCTCAAAACCCCTCTAATAGAGGGGCAAAAATCATCCCAAAACCCCTAGTTTTGGGTATGAGTTTGGCCCCTCTATAAAAGGGGTTTTGGCATGTCTATTTGCATGCAATGGGCTCCTCAAATGGGCAGCCCATTGCATGCAAATAAGCATGCCAAAACCTCTCTAATAGAGGGGCCAAACGGCATGAGTTTGGCTCCACTATCAAAGCGGTTTTTGCATGCCTAATTGCATGCAATGGACAGCCCAAACCCCTCTAATAGAGGGGCCAAACTCATGCCCTCAATTGGTCAAGTTAAAGGCTCATGTGAGCCCATAGGTTGTCCCGCATGCTCAAGTTTTTTTGACCCTATTTTTCCCACCCCCTTCAATTTACAAAACCCATAGTTTGGCCCCTCTATTAGAGGAGTTTTGGCATACCTATTTGCATGCAATGGTGGGTAGCCCGTTTGGGTTGCCCATTACATGCAAATAGGCATGTCAAAACTCCTCTAATAGAGGGGCCAAATGGGATGCCCAACATCCCTTAGCCCCTCTATTATAGAGGTTTTGGAATGCCTATTTTCATGCAATAGGCTACCCGTTTGGGTAGACCATTGCATGCAAATAGGCATGTCAAAACCCCTTCAATAGAGGGGACAAATAGTAGCACAAAACCCATCTAATAGAGGGTCCAAACTCATCCCAAAACCCCAAGTTTTGGGTATGATTTTGGCACCTCTATTAGAGGGGTTTTGACATGCCTATTTGCGTGCAATGGGATCCCCAAATGGGCAGCCTATTGCATGCAAATAGGCATGCCAAAATGTCTCTAATAGAGGGGCCAAGTGGTAGCTCAAAACACCTCTACTAGAGGGGCCAAACTCATCCCAAAGCCCCTAGTTTTGGATATGATTTTGGCCCCTCTATTAGAGGGGTTTTGGCATGTCTATTTGCATGCAATAAGCTCCCCAAACAGGCAGCCCATTGCATGCAAATATGCATGCCAAAACCTCTCTAATAGAGGGGCCAAACGACATGAGTTTGGCTCCACTATTAGAGGGGTTTTTGCATGCCTAATCGCATGCAATGGGCATCCCAAATCCCTCTAATAGAGGGGCCAAAATCATGCCTTAAATTGGTCGAGTTAAAGGCTCATGTGAACCCATGGGTTGTCCCCCATGCTCATGTTTTTTTGGCCCTATTTTGCCCACCCCCTTCGATGGTGGGCAGCCCATGGGTTGCCCATTACATGTAAATAGACATGCCAAAACCCCTCTAATAAAGGGGCCAAATGGACTACCCAAAACGGTAGTTTATGGCATGGCTATAGCCCCTCTATTAGAGAGGTTTTGACACACCTATTTGCATGCAATGGGCTGCCCAT
This sequence comes from Adiantum capillus-veneris, assembly GCF_014529385.1. NCBI lineage: Eukaryota > Viridiplantae > Streptophyta > Polypodiopsida > Polypodiales > Pteridaceae > Adiantum > Adiantum capillus-veneris. The sequence continues at coordinate 78,253,392 of NC_140946.1, forward strand.
TTAGTATGTTTAGGTTGTATTTGAGTTCTCTTTTTCAGTTGTGACATGGCCGGGTAGGACAAAGACTTCTTTCGCTCTTTCAGAACAACCGTGGGTTCCTCTTATGGGAATCCTTCCCTATGACCACTCCCCTCCTTGTCCTCCTCCTCATTTGATCCCTATGGATCCCTAGATAGCGTCATTCTTGCGCATGCGGCAAGAGTATGAGCGAGCTTCACAAGGGATATTCTCTTCATATATGCCACATCAACTATCCCAGTATGGACTTTCCCCCTCACCCTCGCCCATGCCCTTGCAGGCCCCCACTACCTTTCCATCACCCTTTCCCTTGGCACCCCCCACTACATTTCCTTCACCCTTTCCCTCAGCCCTCGCTACTACATTTCCTTCACCATTTTCCTCGGCACCCTCTTCTATGATTCCCTTGCATCAACCTTCCTCACTACGACCATCAGGTCATCCTGGCCCTCGTGGTCGTCGATCTTCTTTAGGGCAAAGTAAGCAACCTAGTTCGCGTGGCTCTAGGGACCAATGAGAGTCCACTGACAACTAGCGGAGACGAGGATTGGGGGAGGCTCTTGTTTTGATGCTTGCTTTGGAGGAGATGGGGGAGGATTGTCCACTGACTTGCCAGATCTGGGGTACATTTCTGATGTGGACGTTCGAGATGCCAATGATGATGACCTATATTATAGGTGTCATTGAGATGGTGCCCCCATCCTTAGCACAAACAATGGCAAGCGCTTCGATAATCACTTGAAGAGCTTGATCCACTCTACCTACACTAATTGCTTCATCGACTAGGAGCAACAAGATCCTCAGTACTTGTAGTATATTGTTGATACAATGCGGCTAGAGTTTCCTACTCTCCATGGCCAATCTTTTACCACGCAGTGGGTGGAAGGTTTTATCAAGACCTTCCTTCGTAATAAATGGTCCATCATTCACAAGGCCGCTAAACAACAATGCCAACACCCCAATCTCCAAAAAAGGGGTGCCAATATGCATGATGCAGAGTGGGAGTTTGCCCTCCAAGAGAGAGATAGTGAAGTTGACCATCCTCAGTGGAGGCAAGCAAGGGCAGGATAACAAGCTCACAGTTGGGGTTCTGGCAGAAAGGACGTCTGGAAGGACAAAGTGGTAAATACCGTTTCTAGTTTTTATTTGAACCATAATCTTGATGTAATCTAATATAAATATTGCTTAATATGTAGGCAAATATCATAGGACATCGAGTGTCAAGGGAGGTGGTGAAGTATCGGATACGCAACGGCAAATACATACCTACCTGTGGATGCTCCAACAAGGCCACATCAATCAAGCACAGTTTGACGCTCTCATCGACACCTTGACCACTACACAAGTATGGAGTTAACCTAACTAATTAATTATCTTGTTGTTTACTTATTCTAATGTTTACTAATTATGTGGTTTGCTTTGTTATTTTTGTAGACTCGAAGAGGTGGCACTAACGAGGGCGAGGATGACCAGGGCAGCTAGGGTGACGATGAGGTTTACTAACTTACTAACACAATCCCCTCACATTTTGAACGCCTGGCCGAGAGCCCTTGTACCACATAATCCCCTCACATTTTGAACGCCCGACCAAGAGCCCTTGTAAATATTTCACTTTTATTTTGGATGCCCGACTAAAAGGCCTATACATTTTGCAAACTCTCAATGTCAATAAAAATAATTTTGTCAATAAATTTTTTTAAAAGTTTTTTGTGTTTCAAAAATTGTATGATATTGTTAAATCATAAATAATAAATAAATATGATATCTATGTTTTAAAAAAAATACAAGGATCTTTGGATGATGCAAAGTCTTCACATATGAATCATCTGAGACCCTTGGATTTTTCTTTTTAATAAATTACGTATAGGATATACATGCGGCTATCACTGAGGCTATGAGCGTGGCAATTTTCATGGTAATATTATACTACATACCCGCACGTATACCCGCAAAGTTTGTCACGAGCTGATAGTTGCGGTAACACTTGCGCTGATACCTGTGTGCCCAATTCTTTCTCTCTCCACAAATGCTTGTTGATGTGCAGCTATTCCAGAGGCATTCAACCCCGTTTCTTATAATGAAACATGCATACATATCTAATAAATATACATAATATATATATATATGTGTGTGTGTGTGTGTGTGTGTGTGTGTCTGTGTGTGTGTGTATTTCTACATATATACACACACACACACACATACATACATACATACATATATATATATATATATATATATATATATATATATATATATATATATATATATATATATATATATATATATATATATATCACACACACATACACCCATGATGATAATTCCTAATGTTGTAGAAAAAATCCTAGAGACCTTAGAGTTTCATCTCACAATTCAAACTCAAGATGTATTACTTAAACGAGAGGGAGACCTTAGAGATTTAATGAACAAGTCAAACTCAAGATCTGTTACTCACACGCGCGCGCGCACACACACACACACACAGAGCTCCATGAGAGGAGGCTATCGAAGAGCCAATGGGAGAGTAGAGTTAAATAAATTTAAATGCATGCTACTATCAAATGAGTGTGTGAGAGAGAGAATGCTTCCACATAGCCACCAACGAGACTAGAATCTATGTAAATATATAAGGTTTCTCCCATACCCATGGAGCCAAACATAAATGATCTCAAAGAGAGAGGAGGCTCCCACAGAGCCCAACAAGACCAAAAGAAATATATGTCTATGTGTGTGTGTGTGTGTGTGTACAAAGAGAGAGAGAGAGAGAGAGAGAGAGAGAGAGAGAGAGAGAGAGAGTCTCAAAGGTTATAATGTGACCTATGGGACAAAATCAAACAAGTCAAATGCTCTATGCTAAGTTGATCAATGACTCTTGATGCTTGAGGATTGTGGACATGAAGGTGGCAATTGAGCATCCATGAAGTAGCTGGGAGGCTGGAAATGTGCGGGAAGCAAGCTCAAATGTGATAAAAGCCGAGCACTCAAGTAGTCTATGTGAAGGTAAAAGTAATGAACTTTCAAGGGGCATATTATGCAACATGGAGAACGCTTCCCAAATGCTTCAATGCCATGTCTCATATTAAAGGTAGTGAGAGCTAAGCTAGATCACTACTATGGTGCAAAGTGTCGATGGCGAGATAAGCTCAAGCATCTATGGGTAAGTTCAGTAGATCATCTCTCAAAGATTAACATGCTTTAGCAATTGATGGCAATGTGGTAATCTGGATTGTTATAAGTTGTTGTAACTTACTATTAAGGCTTGCAGTTTGAACTCTTCAATCATCACTATAGCATGATCAAGGCTATCATGATCCAATGTCACTCTCTTAGATCATCATTCATCACCAAAGCATTTGTAAGGCTATCGAGATGACGATGAAATGTGAGTCATCACTTTTAAGGACAAATTTTTTCTTGGTATGAAAATTCATGCTTTAAAGACATGGATTTTCTACTTTATTTTTGTGTGTTGAAGTGATGAAATGATGATAGGATCCTCCACCTTCCTTCTTGCGATCACATTTAGCCTAAATTTGTAAATTTGATTCACTTTGGTCCCACCCACCAAGTTACAATTCTATCTCCCATTTTGTAACATCTACAAGTTTGCATTTCCTTGCCTCTCTCTCTCTCTCTCTCTCTCTCTCTCTCTCTCTGTTAAACACACACATATGCACGCATGTATGCATGCATACACACACATGCACAAAGAGAGGGAAAGAGAGAGTCGAGGGTCAATGTTGAAAATCATTGATGCTTGTTTTTCCTCACTCTCAATCTCATGTTCACCTAGCTATGTTAGTAGACGAAGCTCCATATAGTTTTACACATGGTTACCTATGTGTGGATCCTCAAATGTAGGATTTTGTATAAGTAAAGATGATGTTATAATGGATCTTGGCAAGATTGAGTGGGCTAGGGAAGAAATGGGGAGGGTTGTGAGCATTATGCTAGCTAGGTTTATATGAATAAACAAAGTTTGAGTGTAGTAATTACTTGGGGTTGCATTGTGTTTAAGTTCAAGTTATAATTGAAGAAGAACTATGAAAACTCTCTCTTTTACTTTTGTTAATACAAAGTGATTAAGAAAGAATTTTTTTTTTCAAACAACGACAAGTAGAGAAATAAGGTCAGCCTGTCCATGGGATTATTAGAGCCCTCTACAATATGCACACACAATGCATTAAATATGTCCACTACCTAGCCCAACACATAAGTGGACAGAGTTAGGTTAGCAAGCACCTTCAAGGTATAATTACTTCAAAATGTGGTTAGAGAAGATTCTCAATGACATGTTATACAACACTGTGTCTTCCTTTGCAAAGAACGGTGTAATATGTGAACACCACCTTTCGCTTTGTGTGTGTGCATGTGTGTATGTGTGTGTGTGTGTGTGTGTGTGTGTGAGAGAGAGAGAGAGAGAGAGAGAGAGACTCACACATCTGATTTTGGATGATAAGAAAGGCCATTTCTTGGTAATCAAGCATCATCACACCTATAAATTATGATTGTAAATTAATTATATGATATGTAAGTTTACAAATCCTTATAGATTATACACCATGTATACAAAGGTTATATATCATATCTATAGACCCTAAAACAATTGGACCATGCTACGAGCCAAAAGAATTGTAGTAGGTGTAAGTGTCCTCCATTGTTCTACACAAGATGTCACTATTGATAGTTAGCTAGAGTTGTTTGGAGGATTATCTTATTTAATAAAGAAGCATTCATGAATATTTGGCACTACCTTATCACTGCATAGAGAATGTTTGTACATGTTGCCACCTTCGAGGGAAGGTGAGGGAGGAGAGTACCACAATTGCTTCTTCTTAGCCGTAGCAACACGTGGGTCATATACTAGTAGTAGTGAAGTGTACTCTTTAGGCATGTGCTCTAGTAGGGGGTACTGTGTGGTGGGATAAATAAAAAATTGGGGTCATTAATTGGGTTGGGAAAGTCAAAGGGTAATGGTGATGGCATGCAAAAGTTGAATTGTGATGGTGGACTTGGTAGCACACATGAAGGATGTGGGCGAGAGGAATTGAGGAGGGGGCCAAATACACGTCGAGGAGGCAGGTGCGAGTTGAGCAGGTGGCACGATATGGCAGCAGCCCTAGGGGGGTGGCATTGGCATATTCTTGTCTTTTTAAAAAAAATGATAGAGACATGTCTTCAACAACGAGTTGGGAGCATTGGAGTGGTCTACGATAGTTGATGATCAGTCGAATTCTCTAGGGACTGGGTTTGACTCCCGTGCATATCACTTTTAGAAGTTAAAATCTTCAACTAAGGCTGGGAGCAAAATTGCGGTGGGGGTGAAGCATCTCGCTAATGAATGAATAGAAGGCAAGGTGAGCCAGTAGTACTTACTACACTCACAAAAAAACAAGTTGTAGTGAAGAAGAGAGCTAGGTGTATATTTTAGACTAGCGAGCCAAGGAGTTGCACTCTGCGCACAAGTTCGCCATGGTGGATGGTGGTTGGAGGAACAAAAATAGTTCAGCTTTCAGACCTGCCATAGAATGGACGGCCTCAAACCCTTGGACAAACACCACGTTCGTCATCTTTTTAGCGTTAATCGTGAGGAGAACTTAAACTCGAGACCCTATTCAAAAGAAGACAGAGCCTTTAGCCACAAGGCTCAACCTCATTTGATGCTCAAGATATTATGTTTGAGCAAACTTGGTTTAGGTGTGAACTGAACGATGGTGGAAAAGGTACAAGATTGCCAGGGAAAAAGGTACAAGATTGCTTGAGCACGGGTGCAATCTGACCCCTCCCTTAGTATTTCTTTTACTTTTTGGACTTACCTTGTCTCGGTAAGCATTTAAAGTGTTCTTTTTTGTTTTAGTTTGTCAACGGGTCCTTTCATTTCATAGGTCTATATGACTTTTTGGTTTTTTTTCATTTTATTATTTTAGAATGCCAATTGGACCTTCACCTTGTTTGTACGAAGAGTATTGCATCAATGTCATATTAGGTTGAAGTGTTGGAAAATGCCAACGTGAGGGATTTGACTAGCTAATGAATAATGAGATCTATGAGGGCCCAAATTATTGTCTATATTAAAATAATAAGATCTATGAAGGTCCAAAATGCTAACGTGAGGGATTTGAGTAGCTAATGAATAATGAGATCTAATAAAATAAAATAAAAGGTATACCTAAATGGCTCTAACAAAATTAAAAGGCTTTCCTAATGGTCTAATATAAAGGCTTGAAAAACGTTAGAGGAAAGGAAATCAAGAAAAAAAAAAAACAAATGTATAAGTGCATAACCATCTCTATTTATATGCACACAAAAGTCTTTTGACTTTTCACCTCCTAAACTCACCCTTCAATTATGCACTCTATATGTTTTGAAAAGATTTTTAAATTTTTGAGATATGGGAGACCTAAAACCAATATTAATGAGTACCACTTAAACTCATCACCTACATAGTATAAAATTTAGCATAAACCACTAAGCTATATGTTTATGTTGGTCCTTGAACTCTCTTTGAGCTTTAGAAAAAGGATACCTCCCTTCCCTCTCTTTTCCCTTTTTTTCCCCACCTTTCTCTTTTCCTTTCTTCCCCCTCCCCAAATTAATTAATGCATTTGTGAAAAAGTCATTTTTGTTGCTTACTTGATTTTATTTCTTTATGGAAAATCTAAGAAGATGCTTCTAGATTGAGAGAAGTAAAAGGTATGTGCTTCTACTTTTCATTGCAAAAAACCGTATTTACATTCTAGGGAAATTAATCTTGTTACCCTCTTGATCTTTGAGATAAAAGGTAATGTTGATGGAATGGCCTTGCAGAGAGGGGAGGGAGGTGACACATGGGGAAGAGAACAAGTGAAAGGATCACGATGGTTTTCTAAAACAATAAGAAAGTAATAAAATTTTTATGTTGAATTTAACTAGAATTATATAAGGTGAAGCACTATTCAAGAATGTCTCTTTTATTAAGGATCGAGTGTCCTCCTTGCAAAGACACTCTCGCAAAGAAGCAAACCAAATATATTAGTAAATTTTTTGAAATTTGTAGGATTTTTTAGCTAAGTTTTGACATCATTGCATCGGTTTTTCTTCTCTTTATCATGGTTGCTCACACACATATATATTAATTAGTTATATATATATAATATATATATATATATATATATATATATATATATATATATATATATATATAACTAATTTATATATATGTGTGTATGTGTATGTATCTAGTATAGAACTTACTAGAATTAAGATAAAATAAAAATATCCATTTAATACTTTAAAACCAAAATAACATTTAAGGTAAGTGTCAATAATCACTGAAAACATTGAAAGTAACTTAACGCAACACATCTCTAAGGCTCCTTTTAGAAAGCCAAAAAAGATACTTTGTTGCCATGTATCAGTAATCAAGAAGCTTTTTAACCAATGGTCTACAATTGTACCCAAAATGTAACCCTTTTACAATGGCCTTATGGAGTCCCAAAAAAAACAATGTGAAAGTTCATTATGGTCTACATAAGGCTATGTGAGAGAAAACAAATAAAATTTAAATAACATTTAAGATAAGTCTCAAGCAAACTATTTTTTAATGTTCTTCTAGTCGATGCTTGCTACTTGCAAATGGCTTATATATTATGAAAGGGCCCCAATAATAAGGTAATTGGTGCACATTGCACATTACTATTTTGAAACAAAATAGTAATGTTATTACGAAAGGGCCCCAATAATAAGGTAATTGGTGCACATTGCACATTACTGTTTTGAAACAAAATAAAACAAAAAGGAAGTAAAATAAAAAGACACATTAAAAATCAAAACAAAAGAATATTTTAATGCTTTCAAATGAGCATAGAAAATAATTAAACTATTGAGTGAAGCGATTTTTTTTTGAAATCCTCAAATGAGAGAATCATTTATCAATACTTCAGTGTTTGAGAAAGATGTGTCTGAACTCAGGCTTAAGTCGATCGATAATTGAGATTAGCTGGTTGCAAAGGAAAGGAGACAAACACTTGATAAAATATATTAAAAAATAGTTCGAATATTTTGTAAATTTCAAAATTTCTACTAGTATTTTCATTTTGTATTTGTATAAAGAGAAAACTTGCCGCTTAGACAAAAAAGACTTTCTCGAAGACTGCATCATAAGATCAAACTCCTATGAATATTTTGTTTAAAGTTTTGATCTCTAAAGTCATTTTCAAGCATGGAGAGAAAGTAAATGCACCTAGCATTCTAAAACAATAGAATGCAAGAACAGGAAAGACATGATATGAAATGAAAGGTAAGTCTTTATCATGCACTGAAAGTCCCCCTAACCCAACCGAACACTAAGGGTTTCTTTTAGAAAGCCAAAAAGAGAGATGGATTTTTGGACTTCATAAGTAGTCCTTAGTGAATGGTGGGTGGAAATGTGGACCATTGAAAAAAGCTTGTCGATTAATGTCACAATGACAAGCTAATGATAATTTTAAATTAATTTTTTTGACCTTTGTGAGAGGGTGTTAACATTTGTGTACCTTTCTAAAGAGAGCCATTGAGTATTGTGTCAAACATTATTGGCTTTCCAAAAGACTAGTATGTGACCCACGCATTGTTGCAACGAAGAAAAGCATGGCAATTGTATCTGTCTCTCTCTCTCTCTCCATGTGTGAGGAGAGTGGAATTGTAGTCCTTGGAAACACTCTAAGAAGAAAACCCATGTACACTTGTTACCTTGAGCACCTATCTGCTACTACCAAGGGTAGCAGGCAGTGCTTGTCCCCTGTTTGCCACCACTTCACAACCAAGTTACTGCTGTTGAACATCATGGCACCACCGCTTGGCCTATTGTACCTATGTGTGATAACCACCAACTACTCTAGTTTAGGTCTTGGTCCTGGCCCTAGTGACCCACCTGTGTGTGTGTGTGTGTGTGTGTGTGTGTGTGTGTGAGAGAGAGAGAGAGAGAGAGAGAGAGAGAGAGATACAGTGATGGTGACACACACACACATAAAGTGAGTGTGAACGTGCGTACACACACACACACATAAAGTGAGTGTTAACATGCGTAAACACACACACACAAGCTATCATGCAAATAATTTTGGCTATACAGTCTGTCCATTGTTGAAAAAGATTGGAATTTGTGCAGTCTATCGGGTTTCTCTCTCTCTCTCTCTCTCTCTCTCTCTCTCTCTCTCTCACACACACACACACACACACACACACACACACACACACGATCATGACTATTGTAGGTCCTTGGGAAAGAATGAGAATTTGAACCACTTCATGCAATTTTTGAAGGCTTTTTAATGTGTCTATAAAAAGGATGATGATCCAGTAGGGACTCACCATCACAATTTTGACATTGATACAACATGCCATACAATCCAACCAGAAGGCTATGCTTGTAAGCACACACACACACACACACACACGTAGAGACAATGGATCCCTCTCTCTCTATCTCTCTATCTCTCTCTCATACACACACACATACATATAAACAAAACACGAGCATGTGTGTACAACTGATAAGCTTTGAGCACAAAGATCAGAGATCATTCACGACACGGAAGGCCTGTGCAAGCTTGCAAAGTCTTGGGACTATCTGACAGCCCCTTGTTAGGTGGGATGGACGGTCCATGATCTTGGAAAGATGTGGACCGTCCGTTTATTCTCAAGAATCAAAAGATTTCAATCGGGCCTAGCCTCCACGACTTGAACCACCACCTACCACATCACAGTCTATGTCTCTCCCACTAAGCTATTGTGCGTCACTTGAAATGGAGGTGAAAACATAAAATGATATAGAAAAAATGACGAGGGGGGTGAGGATCACATGGTGTTTACTTAGAGATCGCTTCAATGGAATGGTTGGGAGTCGCACAATGATCATTTTTAAATAGGTGGAATAACAAGGTGATCATATCTCGAGTGAAATTTGCATGGGATCACTTGTTGGCAGTCACTTGATGTTCACATCAAGTTTATTGGGGTTCACTTTAAAGGGCAGGTCTTTATGGCCTTCAAAATGCAAAGTAAAGCCACATTTCAAATGGTTTTTTTTTTTTTAATTAGTGAGTGGTCACTTTTCAAATTTCATTTCAGAGCTGGAGTAAAACTACATGGCCTCCCAAAGACTTTTTTTTTTTGCAAAACTCATAATTGTGAGTGAATTATATTGAAAAACCCAAAAAATTACAAGGTCTAGTCATGCTCTTGTTGATCCATGACATCATCCAGAGACTATAATTACATCAAGGCCCGCCTCTTCCTTGATACACAAGGTCCAAAATGTTGTCCTCTTGAGATCTTTTATTTACCGATGGCCAAGATTTTCCCCCGTCCTAGGCATTCCATCTGCTGACAACAAGGCACAAGTAGTCCTAGACTAATCCTCCGAGTGTTGCTTGCGCCCGAGCGTCCATATTAGCACTTTGCTTCCTTGAGTAATTTCTGCAAAGCTTGCCACCTCAGAACCTCCTTCAAACACACGACGGTTTCTTGTCTGCCATACATTATGTAAGAAGAAATATCTAACGATTTGAGTGCTGACGAGGAGGGCAGGACTTCCTGAATTCTTGCCTCCAAGGAATAGGTCAGTCTTGAAGAAACTAATTTTCCATGTTCTTTGGACCCACTTGCATATTTTCCCTGCGAGGCCTTTGATAGTTGGGTAGTCCATGAATAGGTGGGCAAGATCTTCTCTAGCCATCCTGCACCCCAAGCATCGATATGATCCAATCCCTCTCTCCTTAATCTCCACCCCCATCGGTAGAACACCCTAAATTACTTTCCATAGAAAGACCTTCATGTGCTGCGGAACCATGTACTCCAATACTTGCTCCCACCTTTCCTCTAGCCATTGCTTTTTCCATAGCTTGTTTAGGGGGCTAGACCAATTCTTCTTATGCATCATTGTCTGATAAATGCTTTTAGGATGGGGTTTCCCTAATAGACTGCTTCCGGGCCATTTCCAGGCATTCCAGTCAAACACCGAATCACAGATTGGCATCACTAAATTGTCAAGCTCCTTCATCACTTTGTGGACAAGCAAGACCTCCAAGCTATTGAGTTGGTACTGGGTCACCAGAAGGTCAATGGTTTTCCAACTCTTGTTGCCACTGTCCCAGAAGTGTCCAAGTCGCTTCAGACCCTTACTATTCAGTTTCCTGGCTGTCTCAATCCAATAGGGAGTTTGTGGCAGATCTACAACTTTGGACAGCCAGGGGGACCAATGCAGAATGGAGTTCTTGAAGTATCTGACTTCTTCCCCCCACTTTAAGACTCCTGCTGCTCTCTTGCATTTTCTTACCAATTCTCCTGAGCTGCCTCCCAGTCTTAAGGTAGACCACTCCGAGGCTAACAATTTGTCATGAACCTCCACCCCTCTCCACTTTCCACCATCGGAGCCAAGTTTAGATGTTGCTATCATATCGCCGACCATGACAGCCCAAACTTGATTCTGTTTAGCCAAGGAGAGAACAAACTTGGCATAACAAGCTTCTGCATGGGCCACAGGATTGAGAATTTCAAGGCCTCCTTGATTCACCGGTCGAGCAACTAATTCCCACGAGGCCCATTGCCATGGCCTGGAGTATTTCGTGATGTTTTTCCATAAAAACCTTTTTACTGGTTTTAAGAACTCTTTCCAATGACACTTAGCCATCTTGAGAAGCGGGCTAGTGAAGGAAATGTAAGGAATCATAAAGGCATTCATCACTGAAGGGGATCGGGGAGCACCACAGACGGAGAGTGAGAGAGAGAAGGAGACACACGACACACAGATATGGGTGGGGAGACTCCAAAGAGTGAGCAGGCCCCTATACACTTATGCTATGTATAAGGTATACAAGTCAGTGGGCGGCCGGGAAAGGCACAGACGCCTATACCCCAACCACAGACGGAGAGTGAGAGAGAGAAGGAGACACACGACACACAGATATGGGTGGGGAGACTCCAAAGAGTGAGCAGGCCCCTATACACTTATGCTACGTATAAGGTATACAAGTCAGTGGGCACCCAGACTCTGGGCAGCCGGGCAAGGCACAGATGCCTATACCCCAACAACCTCCCACTTAAAGGCGACTGTGCCTTTAAGCAATGGGAACCTAGTCTAAAGACTACAAAAGGTAAGAGAAAACCGCTCTCAACCGATGCCCACTGGCTGGCTGTGATCGTGTGCATCCGGTTGTCCTGCTCCCTTGTAAGTCCATACACCACCAGACGTACCACACACGTACTGCAAGTATGTACACAATACCTGCATATCTCCCTCATGCACTATGTCATCATCAGTCAACAAACGACTGACAACCCCAACTGCAAATGCTCCCACTGCAGCTGCGATATCTGGTCTCAAGAACAGCATCTCATACATGAGACCACCAAATGCCGATGCAATGCTAGCGGGCCCTGCTAGCTCTACAGAGTATGCATCAACATATATATCCCTGGCAATAGGCATCTCTGACTGACAAGGCATGTCAGCCACATGCATCTCCTAATTGTCCACAAAAGACGCATCAACCTGTCGTGCAACCTCAGAGCAAACCAGCTGCTCTAGGTGTCTGCTGGAAGAGATATCCTGCACAACTATATCCCCATGCTCACTGTCGAGCATAGAAAGGAATGACTGCATAATCGATGACATCTCAGTCTCCTCTGCAATCATCCACTGCAAACATGACCACTCAATCTGCTGTGACTCACTAGAGCTCTCATGCTCTAACTTCGTATGCATAGACTCTTGCACAACGTCCTCCTGTCATGACTCACTAGAGCAAGACCTCTCTACCTGTCTATCCTGCATATAAGTATCTCGCACAACTGAGTCTCTGCTTTGCTCAGTCACTAGCAAAGCATGCATGTCTGACTCTGTCACCTCTCTGTGTGACTGCTCAAGTCGTGCCCCAACTGTGTGCACAACGAGCTTACTACTCTGCACTCCATGCAAAGTACCCTGCAACCCATGAGCAAAAGAGACTCGCCTGCTCTCTCGCTCTCTACCTGGCTGCATGATCACAGAGACAACACGGTCTCTCTCGTGATCCACATGCAATGGGTAACCTGTATCACTCCTGGCACCTCTCGCAATCACTAGCGAACCCAAATGCATCACAAAATCTCGCTCTCGTAGCGAAATCTGACATCCACTCTCCCGTAACTGTCTCACTGAGATCAAATCCCGTCTCAGATCTGGCACATAACGCACATGACGCAGGGTAAATCTCATACCACTGGGCAAGGACAAACATACGTCTCCTGCACCCTCAATGTCATACAAAAAACCATCAGCCATGTGCACACAATCAAGTCTCCCACTAGAAAACGTGCTAAACCACTCACGATGCGACGTGACATGGAAAGTAGCATCTGAATCTAGTAACCAATGTGAAGACAATGTGCAATCCGATATGCAATCCGTAGACATAAGATCGTCTGAAGACAAGCTAGATGTAAATGTGACATCGCCAACACAAGCATACTCAGTAACCACCGTACTGATCTCACTAGCATCTGTCATGCCCAAATCTGCATCACACATCTGTCGCCTCCGTTGTCTCAAACGCCTGAAACATCGATGCCTAATGTGCCCTCTATGTCCACAATGCCAACATGTCAAGTCTCTATGCCGTCGAGACTTGCGTATGGGATCAATCTCTCCCATGGAAATAGAAGTGGGACTAGACTTCCTATAGACATGGATGTCGCGTACATAGCATGTAAACTCTGCCATAAAGCATGAGTTGTAGTCTCCCTCGAGACCTGCCAGTAAACAGACTCAACCAGATGTAAACAAATCGTAGACATGGCTAACTCATCAAGATCCTGCCAATCATCATCACGCATAGACTTGGGCTTTGCCGATAAACCACGCAAGGGTTTATCCTGCCCCAAATCCGCCAATGCAACAAGCATATGCTCCTTCCAAGCAACAAAATATGCACCATCAAACTGTGTCAGACCATAACACTGGAAGTCAAATGAAAAATCAGCCATAATGCTCGCAAAAGAGCAACCAACAATGAGTAGCAAATGTCAACCAAATCAGCCCTAAACTGGCTCGAATCGCATCAACAAAAGTCTGCAAATATGGCTCAAAACCTAATGCAAAGTTGCACCAATAACCGTGCAAAACCTTGCACAAAATCACAAGTCAATATGACTCAATCGCGCATAAATATCTGACAAAATTTTGGCAGAGTCTCCTTTGTAACTGGAGCAAAATCTCAATAGTAAACCTCAAAGAGACAATAATATATGCCACAACGGCCAATCCGGGAATAAACTCGACCGGAATCACCTCACAATGTCATACATATGAGCATACCCGCTCTTGCCGGAGTACCACTCAACGACACCTCAAATGACATACATGTGAGTGATGATTGCTGCCAAAATACCTTTCAATCGATGACCAAATGTCTGCCAGATAACTATAGCAACATTTCGCAAAACCTTGCAAGATCTGTCGCTATGCGCAATGCGAAATACGGCACACAAGGGCATACACAAGTGACTCCAAACTCCAACCAAATGATGACTGAAAATCACCTGTCAAAGTGGGAGTAAACTCAACCACTAAACTGTCAAAGAGCAACCTACGGATACGTAGAAGCTATGGTGAGAACCTGGATAAAATCCAACAGAGTTTCTTCTATAAATTGAGCCAAATCTCAAATAATGTCAGCCATAAACAAATACACAAATCCATATATGGCATACATAAACCGCCAAGACCATGGCAACATAGCTCACTCTCGCATGAGTGGCTCTCTGGACAAATGCATATCCAAAAACCTGTGTACACCTATGAATTTGCTGGTTGCTGCAGAATATACTCCGTGTATGTGAGATATACCAAAAACAGTGTTTTTGGGACCCGAAAGTGCACAAATAAACCTGTTGCTGTACCTGCTGTAATTCAAAGCATAATTTCAGCAAATAGACATCACCATCGCGTCCGGAGAATGCCAAAACCATGACCTAGACTCCTGGATCATGTAGATCTGACTCTGTATGACGAAGCTACGCAAAAAATTGCGTTTTAAAGCCCGAAAATGGCAAAAAACGAGCTGCACACAGTTTTGAACCTGCTCCTGCTCCACTCTGCGTGATGCAATGTCCTCTCAATGCAATCTCCAACGCAAGAGCTTTGCCACAACAGCATCCAAGCACTCGAATGTCAAGCTCTCCTCCGCCGAGCACTTCTCTAACGAGCTCCACTGAGCTCAAAAGCTCCTCTCACCAAGGAAGCCGCAACCACCTCCTCGACCAAGCTTGACCACACCAAGCTCCTAAGCTCCAAAGACAATGCTCCTCAAGCTAAAATCACTCTCTGTGAAACTCCGCGATCAAACTCCACCGTCGAGAGCGAGCGAGCTATCGCCTCGAAGCTCTCAAAGCCGGCGTGCTCTCCGCGGTCACCATAGCTCTGATACCAATTGAAGGGGATCGGGGAGCACCACAGACGGAGAGTGAGAGAGAGAAGGAGACACACGACACACAGATATGGGTGGGGAGACTCCAAAGAGTGAGCAGGCCCCTATACACTTATGCTATGTATAAGGTATACAAGTCAGTGGGCACCCAGACTCTGGGCGGCCGGGCAAGGCACATACGCCTATACCCCAACAATCACTTTTATCCCACTTGGGAATGGGAGAAGAGAGTACTCCCACCTACTCATTTTTGTTTTTATTTTCTCAAGCACCCACTCAAATTTTTGCTTGTGAGTCACGTCCACCCCCAAGGGGGCTCCCAGATGCCTGAATATATTCCCTTTTGTGACAATCTCCCCCGACCAGACAGAAGGGTCAAATGAGTCATTTTCTGATAGAGAGATCAGCCTTGACTTCTCTATATTACACTGGGACCCCGAGGCTCTTGAGAATATTTAAACAATCTCTAGAGCTTTTCTGATGACCTGGGGGCACGCCTTCAAGAAGAGGAGAGAATCGTCTGCAAAAAGTTTTGCTAGGAGTTGGCTATTTCCTGGAAAAGCGAGGCCTTGCAACTCCCGTCGTTCCACACTAGCTTCGAGCGTCATGATTAAAGGATGTGAACCTATGGCGAAAAGAAGGGGGGCCAGAGGGCATCCCTACTTAATAGACCTTTTGGCCTCAAAAGAGCCGACAATTCTATCATTGAATAAGAGCTCTGACTGGCTTCCAGCCCTCAGTACGCGTACCAACCGACATAGGCGAGGCCCAAAGCCCAGAGCTTCCATGACGGCTTCTATATATGTCCATGTTATTCTATCATGAGCCTTGTCTAGGTCCAACTGCAGGAGAATGCACTCTTGCTTTGTGAAAATTGCGTATTCAATGCCCACCATTGCTGCCAAGATGTTATCGTAAATGGACCTTCCTTTTATGAACCCATGTTGATGGGCAGAGATCATCTTGGTTAGTAAGGGGGCTAGTCTAAGGGCTACTGCTTTAGCTATAATTTTGTAGGCCACTGACATCATTGTTATAGGGCGCCAATGTTTTAGTTGAGAACATCAGATCTGTTTTGGGATGGGTTTGATAAGCCCTCTCTTTACACTTACCTCCAACGACCCTTCGACCATGGCTTTATTGGCCAATCTTGTGATTGGGGCCTTGAGAAAATCCCAAAATTCTCTATAGAATTCAACCCTCATCCCATCCCAAACAGGGGACTTTTCCTTGCCAAGGGCTTGCAATGCTAGGGAACATTTGTCTTTGGAGAATGCTCGCTCCAAGCAATTAGCTTCTGAGTGGGGAATTTCCTTCTTGACACTCTGCAGTAAGGTCCCTCTGGCGTCTTCCACTTCTTGGGACTGGGTCTCTAGCCTTCCAATGATTTGATTAAGATAGCTCAACATCAGATGAGCCATCTCATCTTGGTTATGCACTGCTGTCCCTTTCTCATCATAGAGCGAGCGGACATGGCCCCGACTCTTCTTGATTTTTAAAGCCCTAAAAAACTGAGTTTGATTGGAGGCTTCAGGTTGAAGGACAGTCTCCCTCAAGAGAAGCCTTGCCTTTCTGATATCTTCTAACTGCTCATTAGCAAGTTTAGATTTGGCTTCAAGCCATCTTTTGTGCTCCTCCTCAGTAGCATGCCCATTGGCTTTTATGGAGGTAAGCACTTGGACCTCCGCTATAAGATGCAGAAGGTGTACCTCCCTAGCTTTCTTGAACCGGGGGCCCGAGGTTTTGATTGCTTTCTGGATGCTCTGAGCAAAGAGGTCCCAGGCATTGTGTTTGTTGAGGTCAACATCTTTTTTGAGTCTACCCAGTGCTTTCTTGGTTAGATTCCTGAAGAGAGGGTCTTTGAATAGGTGTGCCCCTGTTACTAGCAGTTTTTTCCCACCTCTTGGGGTCTCCTCCTCCCCTTTATTCTTCTTAAAATGTATGTGCAAAGGAATGCGATCCGAAAGACTTTTTGTTGGGACTACCTTCATCTCCATCAACAACGGTATCCAGTCAACTTGGTGTGAGCAATAGCATCTGTCCAGCCTTGAGGCAGCGCGGGAATACTAGAGGCTTGTGTAGGTGAAATCAGGCATGCTGTTCCATATGTTGACTTCCCATAAGTTGATCATCGCCCACTTTTTTCATAAACTTTTCCATTTAGACCTTTCTGAGCTAGTCAACATTCTGGAGGATCCTGTTCTATCCCTGCTCTTTTCTACCATATTGAAGTCGCCAACCAACAACCACTCGCCTTCAATAGGAGTATCTCTAAGATGCATCCACACTTTAGCTCTTTATTTTGCATTGCAAGGGCCGTATACATTCACAATTGTGAAGGGATGCCCTTCCCATCTGATTCTAATCCCCAAGATTCTACCGGATGGGTGGTTAAGAACCAACTTCGGCTCCAATTCTCTATCCGCAATGCTGAGGACGCCACTGAAACCGTTACTTCCTTCTCCATAGAATATCGGTTTCTTTCCTAGCACCTGTTTTCTCTTGCTATGGGCATCTAAGTGGTGTTCTTGGATGGCGCAACAATTGACTGTCTTCTCCTTTTTTACTTCCTCGCAGAAAAGGGTACTCTTCTTACGGGTTTTCAACCCCTTTACGTTCCAAGATTGGATAGCGAGAGACTCCATCATTAATGAGGGGTTCATTGGGATATATGAACAAATTCTTGAGCATACGAACCATTCCCCCCCTCCCTCTCCTTGGTCACAGGAGAATCCGGGGGTTCCAAGTCAGGGGATTTCTTTTCTTGTAGTGTTGCAAATGGATTGTGCAGTGGGAGAGTGAACCCCCCTCCTTTCGACGGGGTGGACGATGAATTAGATCCTTTCACCTCAAGTGTTCTCACGACTTGGAGCACTTTGGAGTCTCTTGCCACTGCCTTCACTCTTCTGGCTCTTTTCAGACCAGGGACTTGGACAGCCCTCCCCGTTGTCACTGTCATAAATTTGGGGGTAGCAGCGGGAGTACTGATCCTATTATTATTGCCTGCACCTTCAGAACTTCGTTGTATGGGAATCATTTCCTCCGCAATCTTGTCCTACATCTTGATATCCATTTTGTCACAAACCATACCTCCTTTATCCTTCTCTGCATTTACCCCTTTGTTACTGCCTCCTTGCTTCTCTACCCTTCCATCGGGGAATTCATTTTACTGGGGCATGTGCTGCCGAAGCTGCAGTATCATTAGACTTCAAGGGGTAGTCCTTGGTGAAGTGTCCAAAGTTGTTGCATTCAAAACATGCCCCAAAGTATGTTCCAAAGTTTAGCGGAATAGTAACTAGCCCTACTCCGACATTGATAACCATTCTCTTGGGTGGCGTTTTAGACACATCCCAGCCTATACAAACCCTGTTTGAGGTTTTGCCAAACCCTCTCTTGCTAGGTATAAAAAGGGAGTGCCCAATTGGCTAGCAAGAATCTTGATATTTTCCCACAACCAGCTAGGCAGACCCACAAGCTCAACCTAGACCGGATGAAACCCTTGTAAAGATTCAGCTGAGTCGAACACTGCCTCCCAAAGACTCTTAAGTATTATGAATGTAGATAGAGTATTTTGACTGTACATTGCTAAACTCATAAGTCTTTGTGTCTTTTTTGGCCTGCTAAAGAAAGGCCTTAGTGTTGGGCTTGCTTGGGCGTACTTTGACGGATGGTGTTCAATTGGACGGCCAACACTTTTGCACCGCAGGGGCTGAAGGACGACTTGACTTGGTGTGCGTGTGCAAAATTTTGCTTGGAGCCACGTGCGAAATTGTGCTTAGAGTCTTAGAGTCGTGTGCGACTGTGCGAGTCTGCGTAATTACTGTTGACGCTACCCTCGCATTTTCTACAGTCCAGCTCAGGATGTTTATTGGTGTTGACAGTTGAAATCAACTAGCTAGGTGGCGCAGTCCTCTCTACAACTGCGCCAGGGGTAGGCTGGCGATGGCTGCTAAGAGCCGTGTGTTGCACGTCAAGGGCGGTGAGAGTCTGTGCAAACAAGCTAGTTGGTTCTGAGCCTCCTCAATGTGATTACCTGCCCTCTTTCGTGCCCCCATATTTTCTCCATGCCTTCCTTCCAGCTACTCCTCCAGCTACTCTGAAAAAAAGCGCCCCACTTTGACTGCTTTAGAATCCGCCACAAGCTTGACATCCTCTCATTATTTTCGGCCAGCTCTTTGACTAGCTTGAGACGTCCTTCACATTTGTGGAGCCTGGCTCCCTGCTCGACCTACATGGGCTGCCTGCGAGCTCATGGTGTTTTTGAGCCTCTTTTTCTCTGCTAGCACGGCCACTCCCCTCTCTTGCTTCTCACCCTCAACTCGCCCTCCTCAAATGCACAACACTATGAGAGACCTCCCCTAACTCCTTGTGCTATCAGAGCCTCGGCCAGCCCTACATTTGATTAAGGCAAGATTAGTGGGTGGTAATCACGAGCAGCTGCAAGAGAAGGCTAGGAGGCATGATCAAGAGCAGGAAGATTGTCTGAGTGCGAGCGACATGCTATCCATGCCATTAGCAAATGACGGTATTTTGATGGCATTGAAAAAGAGAAATCAACGCTCACAAGGAGTGCACCCTCTCTCTGCTTCTGATCTCAAACTCTTTGAATTGCATCCTCAAGGAGATCTCCTCATGAGAGACCTAGATGAGTCCCACTGATCCCCTAGATCTAGCTCGGGCTCTCTAATGCGGATTGGCAAGTGAGCTACACCAAGCTTTCACATTCTCCTAGCATCCCAGGCTCACTAGGCGTTTACAACACTTGGAGAGCATGGAGACTAGTATCATCGTTGAAGCCACTGATGATTAGCAATTCATGGTTATGGCACTCACTCTGATCGAGCTTTGAATTGTATTGCTTATTACCCCAATTTTATGGTCAAAAATTGCTGAAAGAACCCAATGAGGCCAATATTGTAAGGGGAACCCAGAGGCAGTGCAAGGGGCTCTCCACGAGCTTTGTGAAAGCATGCATGCCATCATGAGTCCTCACCTTGTTTCTACCATGTCAGTACTTACCTTTCACTTTTGCATTTCAAATCAAGTGTTTTTTAAGGTTTTCTTTGAAATGAAGCAGTGAATGACACATGGAGGGCCTCTCCTTCCTTGAAAAGTTTAAGCTGCTTCATATATAGTATAGAAATTCTTAGTGTACTGTTGGGTTAGGGAGACTTTCATTGTTTTCAGTGCACGATGGAGACTTACCTTTCATTCCACATCCTAACATGTCTTTACTTTTCTTACATTATATTGTTTTAGAATGCTAAAGTGAAGCTTCACCTTGCATAATTGTCATAAATTCTACACACACACACACACACACACACACACACACACACACACACACACCTTAATTAGTTCTTTTCATTTCACCTTTCATTTCACAACTTCACATGGGTTTACATTTCTTGCATTTTATAACTTGATTCCAATCAGTGTTAAAGTTCGAGAATGTCTCTTTTATTAAGCGGCTGCTGATCGAGTTTCCTCCTCACAAATGAAAAAACCAGAAATACTAGTAGAGATTTTGAGATTTGTAAAATTTTTGGATGACTTTCTCACATATTTCATCGATTTTTCTTCCGTTTACCATGGTTTGTAGCTAGCTAGTCTCGATTTTCAATCAGCTCAAGACTAAGCTGAGACAATCCTTTCCCAAACACTGATACCAATTTAATTTAACCTGACAATTTTATCACTTCCTTATTGTTTTTGAAAGCTGTTGTGACCCTTTCACTTGTTTTTAATGTTTTTGAAATATATTGTAATCTAAATAAGTCATTGTTACATTTGTTTCCAAAAAGTCTTTATTATATAAAAAAATACTATTGCCGACCTCCCTTTCCATTTCTTTCATCGCCTTGCGCTCAGGGAGAGTAGCTGTGTCTCCCATTCTCTTCGTCTCCTGTCACCACCACTCAAAAGAGGCAACAAAGTGTCTTAAATGTCCTCTGAGCTTACATTACTGTCTCTAGTACAGGATAACAAAGGTTGAACAAAATCTTCCACAAACACAACATCCTGTGAAACCAAGATACACTTTGTTTGTGGATGGTACAACCTGTAACCTTTTCTTTAAGAACTATAGCCAACAAAAATACATTTGACAACCTTGTCATCCAATTTTCTGTGGTGCATTTGTGGCACCAAAGCATATGCTAAATAACCAAAAACACACATGTTCTCAATAGAAGGCTTTCTATCATGACATGCTTCATATGGAGTCATAGACCACAAAGCTTTCATAGGCCACTTGTTAAGTACATAAGTGGCACACATGATAGTCTCAAGCCAAATGAATGCGGCAAAGCTTGACTTTTGACCATACATCGTGCCATTTCTTTAAATGACCTATTTTTCCTCTCACCAACACCATTTTTTTGAGGTGTATATGGCATTGTACATTGATGTTTTATCCCACGACTAGCCAAAAATGCATTAAATTCATGAGACATATACGCCCCCCTCGATCGGAACGGAGGGTGTCCATAGTATATTTCGAGACATTTTCAACCATAGCTAGAAATTGCTTGAAGCACATAAACATTTTGGACTTACCTTTAAGAGGATATACCCATGCATGCCTGGAGTAATTTTCAATGAAATTCACAAAGTACAGGTAATTTCCCAAGGATGAAGTTTGCATGGGCCCACAAACATCACTATGCACAAGCTGCAACTTGCATGTAGCCCTAACTAATCCATCCTTTGGAGACTTTGAATGTTGCATCTTACCCAAAATATAGCCTTCACAAACATGTTTGACAGGTGCTTCAAGAGGTGGCAAAGAAGCAACCATATCAAATTTCTACAAACACAACAAACTAGAAAAATTTTGATGCCCAAAACATGCATGCCAAAGTTTTTCATCTGAAATAACCTTAGAATCCACAACTGCATTTGCAAAATTCTCCCACACTTATCATACAAAGTGAGCTTATACAACCCACAACATAAAATGCCAAATGCGGCAATTTCATCACCGAAACTGAGATCATGTACTGTACATCTGTCATCCACAAATTTGACTACAAGTCCAAGTCTAGCAAGTGCAGATATAGACAAAAGATTCTTCTTGATCCTAGGTACATACAATGCATCAAGAAGTGTGAAAGAACTACCATTTGTAGTCGTAAGCACAATCTTTTCAACTCCCTGAACCAGATAAGAGGTATTGTTTGCACAAGTGACGGTATTCCCATGATGGACAATTTCAAGAGAGGTAAACAAATCACAATCTGAGGTAATGTGCTTGTAGCACCACTGTCAAAATACCACACATGTGAATCTGCAGCAATTGACATGCATGCATCATGGACAGCAAGGTCATAAGTACACTCTGCATTAAAATCCCACTTTGCATCTACATCAGCATCACAATCTCCTTTCATAGAAGACTCTACAATAGCTGCACTTGAATTGGACCCTGTAGTTGATCCAGCCTCTTTCTTCTTATCCTCTTTTGCCTTTAATTTTAAACATTGCTTGATCAAGTGACCATTAGCTTTACAATAATGGCAACCCATCTTCTTTTTGCCCTTATCACCAGAATTCCTAGACGAAGTGCTACCAGTAGAAGCATTAGGAATAGAAAATTTTCCATTTGCAAAAGAACCATGAGAAGTGGTTACATTGTTGTTACCACCTATTATTTGAGCAACAATAAAATCCTATTCAATTGCACGTTGTTTAGCCCTATTTTTTTTGGAAAGTGACTCATACAATAGCATTGTGCATAATGCATCAAACTTGAAAACTTCAGGATTTCCTTGGGTCATAAATCTCCAAGTACTAGCAAAAGTGTGCTAAGAATTTGGTAAAGCATCAAGAATAGTTTGCACAAGGGAACTGTCAGAAATGACTTCGCCTACAGAAATAAGTTGCTCATTTATATCCTTGACACCAACAAGGAAAGTTTCCATTTCATCTTCCTCATTCATAATCTTCGACTCCAGCTCTTTACGCAACATTGCAATTTTTGCCTCATTGCGACTTGCATAAAGAGCAGCCAGAATATCCCAAGCATGTTTTGTAGATTTTTTTGAATGAATGTGAGCAGTAATAGTGCACTTTATAGAAAATGTGATCAATGCATGAGCCTACGCATCTCTTACATCGCAATGAGCTTGCTCAGCCATAGGAAAAACAGTTCTAATAGTAGCAATCCTTGCACCAAAACCTACAGCATCAACATTGCCTGTATCCACAGAACCAGGACGTACATCAATGCCCTGCACAATGTTCCAAACACCCTTTGACACAAGGAAATGTTGCATCATGTAAGCCCACACATGGTAATTGTCCACATCCAATGTATCCTCAGCAGCAAACATCTTGAACACATTTGTGTTGTCAGCCATGGAAAATGCCTGCACCTGATGTGAAAATTGCTCGAAAAGAGGAGAAACAAAGCAGGACCAATATGTGATGTATAGCACAAACCATAGTAGAAAACGGCACTGACAAAAATTCTGCACAAAATGACAAAATTGCCTATGCAGCACTGCTTGTAAAAAATATGAGCAGACCAAACTCTGTGACCTCACCCAAAGTTTTTTCGACCTACTAACGCTTGTCAAAGCTCACAAAAATCAGAGAAAGTGAGCAGGCGTGTGCTGGAACTGTTGGCGACTAAGCTCGGGAGGACGCAGCCTGCTATGATACCAATTGTTGGAATTAGGGTTGCAAAAAAACACACATAGCTTGGAGAAGATGAAGGAAGCTCAAGGCACACAAGAGAGAGTGTATTACTTAGTGTGCAATGGAAAGATAAGATACTTCTAAAGTGATGGGCATATATACAATGCATGGGGGGAAAAACCTCCTAGTGAGGAAAAAAATGGCTCGATGGTCACTAACACATGTATATGGTAACACATTGAAACATGGCCACATCCTAGTAAGCACTTCATTTGGAACTTGACATCTCAACCAAAAGGACATTTCTTTAAAGGTGTGTCCTACTAGAAGAACTTAGGCTCATCCCCTTGGAGTTTTACCTAGCAATGGGCCTTACCACATGAGCTGACCGCATCTTAAAAAACAAAACCAAACTAACAATAGTGAGTGGAGAAAGTTATATAGGAACCATGCTCCCCCAAGCCATGGCATCATCTGGATGTAAACAACAATCGATACATCAACTGATACAGGGCGCCACCCTATCACCATACTACCATAACAAAGAGTAAACTTAAGCAAGCTTGGGGTTTCCACCAAGGAGATAACTCTGCCACATCACACTCCTTGGCCACCAAGCCTGTCGAGCGGATCTTAGTGTCAAAGAGAGAAGTAGTGAATATCACTTTATTTTCATCTTTCGTTTTAAGAGTTTGATCTCTTGGGTCGTAGCACCCGAGACTCTTACAATATGCCTAACAAGGTCATGTCTAGCTTTGGTTATATAATCCATCCGTGTTACTATCATCATAAATGGATTCATTCGTCATCTGATACCCCTCGACAAGACCGACATGCGGCTCTAATTTCTCTTGCATCCCAACAGTCGAACACCCAGACTCTGGTTGCTCTGGTTTCTGTTGCATCTCAAAAGTCAAGCACCCAATCTTTGGTTCCTCAGGTTTCTCCTCACCTTGGTTCAGATCTCTGTCTCCGGAGGGCTTTGCAAGCTTGTCTGAACTCAAATCTAGCTTGGTATCCCTAAACACCCTCCTCCAGGTAGTCCTGACCACCAGACCGCGTGTATTTTCTGCCATGGGATGTTCCTAGCATAGTGCCCAATTCAATGACATTTATAGCAGGCGTTGGGAAATGAAGCAAAGGCCACCTCTTCCCAGAAGGCACCAAAGTCTCCCATATGTAGATCCAAGTATTTGGGAATGAGCTTGCTCATATCCCATAGGATGCACACCTTAACATCCAAGCCTGAGCTAACACACTGCATCTTCGGAATAAAAAGTACTTGGCCTATCAAATTAGCAATAACGTCCAAATGTCCTCGACTCTAGAGAGGAGGGTTTTTGACTGTGACTGACACTGGGAAAAAGTTCATAAACTCTTCATGTGAATAAAACTCATGCGTCCATGGCATAGAGTAGGCAAAATAAGAAGCCCCTCAAAAACTACCTTTGATTACCAGATCATGTACTATGTGTTTGGATAGACACTCCGCCACATAGAAACCTTTGCCAACAACAATGAAATGGAAAATTCATTTTTGCTATTCATCACCATTGCCGACCAGTTCCAAAGACCTTGGGTAGACATTCGCCGACCCATAAAGTACAGCACCACCAAGTGTATACAACAGACTTCAAGGTAATCTCCGATGTCAGGGTGCAAACGCCAAAGGCAGATGGCTTCAAAATCTTCTTAGTACCAAAGGGTGACCCCTGAGGAGCCACCTTTGCTAGCATCGGTTCTGGTGAAAACCTCCCCCTAAATGCCCAAGGTCTAGTTCCCCGGCACAATCCCACCCCAAATAGACCCTTACAAGGCAAATTTAATAAACGTTCTTAGAAGAAGAACAAAAATAAGCGTGCTTGCACGGCCTTAGGACAAGAGCAAAGCGTGCTACACAACCAAATAATAAAGCGCGTTGTTGGCCACCAAGGGTGCAAGCAACCAAGACTTCACCACATCACCTCCCCGCCCAACCACCGTGGACACGAAGCAAGCTGAGGGACAAATGACCCAGTCAGAACCTCGATGTTGATGAATCTACTCACCAGCATAGTGCAGTCCACAACGTAGCTAGAACACACAACCCCTACAGTAACAAGAGTACTCTCCTCAACTCATGCACTGCGTTGCTCAGCTCTTGTTCACCCCCTCATTGCTCAAGGAAGTATGGTGGGCACAAGGCTGTTTTTGTTCAATTAAAGTTGTATACGCTCATTCAATGCTCCACAACTTTAATTTAGTTTGTCCCCTTTTTTCTCAATAATATATCTCGCCCCAATTAATGGGAAAAACAAGGTGAAATGTCACAATGGCCTACAGAAGAGGATCCTAAAGAGTGTGTGAAACCTAATGCTCAATGCCCCTCTATATAGCAACATGAAAACAAATGTGACATCTATTCTATACTATATATTATGGAACTTAAAATTGTCAAAATTTTCAAGGAAGCATAGTGCTTCCACGTGTCACACTTTGGTCCATCTCAAAGAAACATTGAAATGCAAATGAAGGGTAAGTATAAAATGGTAGACCAGGAAAAGATTAAAACATGAAAAACCTAAGTTCTATTCTGCCAATGTTAAGTCAAAAATCTTAGTATTACATCTATATTTATAATATTTATAGTGGCTCAACTTTGCATTTTGAAGGCCAAGAAGAACTCCCCCTTTTCTTTGTACACAAAATGCACACCTATCCCTATTTCTTTTTCAAAAGTCACAATGGTGAGTAAATTATATTGAAAACCACATAAAAATTTAAGTTCTTGCCATGTTCATGCCGAGCCATGACATCTCTAAGAGGTCACTGATACATTGGCCTCTTGAGCTTTAGAATATACCAAACTTTTGAAGCTTCCACGCACCACATAATGTTAAGCTAAAACATCACACTTGACACCTTAATGTATCATTGTTCTTCCAGCCTTGAGGATGTGCACAATGCACGTTGTAGTTTTGTGCAAAGAGCCACAGTCAAATGGTCCCAGAGTCAAGATGGCACTACCTACAACTAATGTGAGATAACATGAGCCTACTGAGGCTGTGAGAGAGAGAGAGAGAGAGAGAGAGAGAGAGAGAGAGAGTGAGTTTAATAGCTATTTGTCAAAAATATATTTCTAATTAAAGAAATTCTAAAATAAATATAGGCACAATAAAACTTTTTTGGATTTCAGGTCAAAATTTGAAGAATTGATGGAATTTACACTCAAACTTGCAAAATTTTCTCGATCTCCTTCAAGGCAAGCTTGGAATCTAGCCTAGAATTTGTAATATTGATGGTAAAAATGCATTAAACAGTCCCAAAATGGACGGGCATAATGGATGTAGAAGAGTTGAATTCCCAATACATACATGCGCACTCTCACCACCCCAAGGATATGATATGCCAAGAGAGGAGGAGCACACCTTTTAAAAATCTAGTAAACCCTCACGTAAGACACCGGTGTGTGTGTGTGTGTGTGTGTGTGTGTGTGTGTGTGTGTGTGAGAGAGAGAGAGAGAGAGAGAGAGAGAGAGAGAGAGAGAGAGAGAGAGAGAGAGAGAGAGAGAGAAGGAAAGAGGTTATATTACTTCATCTTAAAGATCTTCAGGAAATTTAAGCTCTCGTTGCTTCCATGCATCATAATGTAGAGAGAGAGAGAGAGAGAGAGAGAGAGAGAGAGAGAGAGAGAGAGAGAGAGAAATTTTAATGTCATAGGAACACATCAAGAGAACTAAAAGCTCTATCTGACAAGTCTTGAACTTAAGACTTGGTATTTAAGAGGGAGCTGTAATAACCAATGTGCTGCACTCAAAGGTTATTGGAGTTTCCTTTTCTTATTCACTGAGAGAGATATTAAAGATGTACCGGACAAGTATTGAACTCAAAACTTTGTGTGTGTGTGTGTGTGTGCATGCACGAGAGAGAGTTGTGCGCAAGAGAGAGAGAGAGAGAGAGAGAGAGAGAGAGAGAGAGAGAGAGAGAGAGAGAGGACATAAGGGGAGGGAGGGAGGGAGGGAGGAAGAAGAAGATAATTTTTATTGTCATAAGAATGATCCAAATAGATAGCTTGACCTCAAGATCTAATAAGAAAGAGAGAGAGGGAATCCATCTTCCTGGAGTGATTACAAGAACTAAAGTACACCCTCCTTGCTGGTGCACATACACACACCTACAGATATGTGTATGTGTGTCTTTGGATACATATTTCTCAGAGGCAATATGGGTACAACTCAAAGCCAAAGTATAGCTAAGATTGAAAATCTCAAAGATTAGCTCATCTGTAATTCCAAAGACTGGCAAATGAGGTCACTTTTAGAATATCCCACCATAAATCTTCAACTGGGAGTAGGACTTCTACTCAATATCATATTTTACCATTTTTTGACATATCTCTTGAGAGATCATCACAGGAGGTAGGAATTCATATGGTGAACGGCTTGAAAGACTGTATGTAGAAAGCCATAGACCAGCAGTTTACTAACAGGAGATCAGAATTGAGAATCAAGAATATCATGCAAGAAGCCCAGATATCATTCAATCACACATGTACTGAGTAGGTATGATGTACCTACCTGAAGAATAATATGCTCATTTCTTTGCACAGTATCGTCGCCGAAGCGTAGGTTAAAAAAGTGTCTCTATTCACAATCCTCCAAATAGGTAGTGTTTTCCACTTCCGTCAATTGCATATGAACCTTTGTGTGTGTGTGTGTGTGTGTGTTAAGGAACATGGTCGATGCCCAACAAGGATTTGTCCAAGAGCAACAAAGGGGGTTTACTGGAGACTCGCCAGAGATTGTGGAGTTGATGAACAACAAGGGGATGTCGTTATCTATCAAATGAGGAGCCGAGGGGCTGGCTCAAAAAGAGATAGAAGAGAACGTAGTGTGCACAAGGTTGTGAGCAGGGTGAAAGAGTTGAAGGGCCACCAAGGGCTGACCATGGAGGAGATCTAGGCCGTGAGCAAGGGAGAACTTTGAAGAGAAGGGCCATAGGCTAGAGCATTCAATACCAAGAGTGCTGACTACATAAAGGAAGCATCTTTGAGGTTGCAGGTCGCATGGAAGAAGAAGCTGACAAAAACAAAGCAAGGGCTATCCGAGGTTACAAGTTGCGAGACAAATTTAGGG
Source organism: Adiantum capillus-veneris (assembly GCF_014529385.1). Taxonomy (NCBI): domain Eukaryota; kingdom Viridiplantae; phylum Streptophyta; class Polypodiopsida; order Polypodiales; family Pteridaceae; genus Adiantum; species Adiantum capillus-veneris. The sequence continues at coordinate 78,282,588 of NC_140946.1, forward strand.
GTTTATATGAAAAGGGCTAGGAGGAAGATAGCTTACATAATAAATAAGCCAGCATGTGGGTGGGTGGGATATCCAGTAGGTCAAAAAGTTGGCAACAACAAATGCTTGAGATCATTATTAATTGGGAGCATGACTTGCTTAAAAGCGAGCGTGTGTGGGTGTATGTGGGTATGTGTGACTTTCTTTAGAGTTGCAATCATTGGATGCTTATCAAGACGGAAAAGAAATCAATTAAAACATGTGAGGTGAACCTACTATTCAAAGAGCTAGGGATTATCACACCTAAAGAGTAGCAAAGTCCGATGTGAGAGGCGAGGGCTATGGGTAGGTATCATTATGTATAAAACAAATTTTATTAACTATTAGTTGAGCATGAACATTGCCATCATTTTGTCATCGGTTCTGACCAATTTTACCAAAAAAACAATAGATTATCATCAAAAGACATAATAGAGCCCACAACCAGTCAAATGTTAAACATACTAAGTAGGTGCATCATCTGATGCGTACCTACCAATCCGTACTTAGCTGTAGATGGAAATCATGTATTGTATAGAATATTAAGTGCAAGCAAGAAGGTCAAGTTCTAGATCTAATAGGATATACACAATGTTGACCATATTGTAGACCTAAACGTCTCAATCTATTCACCAGGATAGAATGTGTAATAGGTATATAAAGTCTTTGAGCAACTTCTAGTATAAGATAATATAACTCTATGTTATATGTGCTTGATCAGATTAGGAGCCATGGCCCCAACCCATCCTCTTGTATTAGGTGGGTCGTAAAAAAAATATCGATGTCCATGTAGATGTGTGTGTGTGTGTGTGTGTGTGTGTGTGTGTGTGTGTGTGTGTGTGTGTGTGTGTGTGTGTGTGTGTGTGAGAGAGAGAGAGAGAGAGAGAGAGAGAGAGAGAGAGAGAGAGAGAGAGAGAACAAGAGGCTGGATCCATAATCAAAATCATCAAGGCCATCGACAAGGGTATTGAATTGAATCCAAGGCGAGGGACAGAGGAAAACAAATCCAAGGTCAGTGTTGTCAGCCAAGGACCCTAAAGCCTATTGCTAAGGAGCCAAAGATATCTGAGATGACTTTAGCAGATCTCACCAAGGCCATCCAAGAGAGTCTTAGAGACAATCATGCTCCACAAAACAATCATATGTATCCAAGAAGGGAGCAACAATGGTGCTCAGTATGCTATGGTCCGCATAGTACCAGTGAATGCCCTACTTTTAGCATAAAATTCAATGGGAATTGCAATGCCTGTGGGAGGTATGGTCATCAAGCTAAGGATTGCATAGTATTTAAGCGCACGATGGCCAATAGACCAACCTTAGGATGGACAGACACACCTCGAGTGCCCACATTGATGCCGGCCCCACCTCTTGAACAAACGTCACAACACATGGTCCCTAGGGGCCAAAATGTTGTTCAAACAACACCCTTACCACCTCCAGTGCTAGGACCGCAACCACCACATCTGAGAATCAATTCTATGAATCAAGTGGGTTATTGTTACCATATACATGTGGTAGTGATGTGTGTGAACACACTAGGACTGCCGGGGCATTTTTTCCCTCTTTAGGAGGTTTTTTCCCCCGTGCATTGTATATACGCCCATCACTCTAGGGCTATCTATCTTTCCATTGCACACTAAGTAACACACTCTCTATTGTGTGCCTTGAGCTTCCTTCATCTTCTCCAAGCTGTGTGTGTTTCTCTGCAACCCTAATTCCAACAATTGGTATCAGAGCAGGTCACGTCCTCCCGGGCTTAGTCGCCAGCTGCTCCAGCACACGCCTGCTCACTTTCTCCGATTTCAGTGAGCTTTGGCGAGCGTTCGCAGGTCGACAAATATTTTGGGACAGCTCGAAGAGCTTGGTCTGCTCAGAATTTTGATTTGGGCTCATTTCGGCCTCCGTTTCCACTACGGGCAGTACTGCACAGGTTATTTCGTCATTTTGTGCAGATTTTCTGTCAGTGCCGTTTTTTGCATAACAGGTGCCTTATAGTCTTCTACGGTTTGTGCTATATAGCACAAGTTGTTCCCGCTCCATTTCTCCTATTTTCGGGCAGTTTTCACATCAGGTGCAGCATTTACCATGGCTGACAACAACAACACAGATGTGTTCAAGATGTTTGCTGCTGAGGACAGGTTGGATGGGGACAACTACCCTATGTGGGCTTATATGATGCAACACGTTCTTGTGTCAAAAGGTGTCTGGAACATTGTGCAGGGCATTGATGTACGTCCTGGTTCTGAAGATGTAGGCGATATTGAGGATGTTGCAGGTCTTGCTGCAAGGATTGCAGCTGTTAGAGTTGTTTTGCCTACAGCAGAACAAGCTCGTTGGGATGTTAAGGATGCGCAGGCTCATGCATTGATTGCGTTGTCTGTGAAGCGCACCATTATTCCTCACATCCGTTCAGCAAAATCTGCAAAACAGGCTTGGGATATTCTAGCAGGTCTTTATGCAAGCCGCAATGAGGCTAAAATTGCTTTGCTGCGTAAAGAGCTAGAGTCGAAGATTATGCATGAGGAAGATGATATGGACACTTTCCTTGCTAGTGTCAAGGATATCAATGAGCAACTCATTTCTGCAGGTGAAGTCATTTCTGACAGTTCCCTTGTGCAGACTGTTCTTGATGCCTTACCAGATTCCTACCAGACTTTTGCTAGTACTTGGAGACTGATGACCCAAGGAAATCCTGAAGTTGTCAAGTTTGATGCATTATGCACATTGCTGTTGCAAGAGTCACTTTCTAGAAAAAACAGGACTAGGCAGCGTGCAGTTGAACAGGCTTTTATTGCTTCTCAAAGAAAGGGTGGTAACAGTAATGCAGCCACTTCTTATGGTTCTGCTGCGAGTGGCAAAAATTCTGTTCCTAATGCTTCTGTTGGCAGCACTTCGTCTGGCAATTCTGGTGATAAGGGCAAAAAGAAGATGCGTTGCCATTATTGTAAAGCCAATGATCACTTGATCAAGTCGTGTCCTAAGTTGAAGGCCAAAGAGGCTAAGAAGAAAGAGGGTGGTTCCACTGCAAATGCTGGTTCCACTACAAATGCAGCCATTGTTGAGTCTTCTGTGAAAGGAGATTGTGATGCTGATGTTGATGCAGAATGGGCTTTTAGCGCAGAGTGCACTTACAATCCTGCTGTCCATGATGCATGCTTGTCAGTTGCTGCAGATTCACATGTGTGGTATTTCGACAGTGGTGCTACAAAGCACATTACCTCACATCGTGAATTGTTTACCTCTCTCGAGTCTGTCCCTCATGGGAATTCAGTCACTTGTGCCAACAACGCCTCTTATCCAGTTCAGGGAGTTGGAAAGATTGTGCTCACTACTGCTAATGGCAGTTCCTTCACACTTGTTCATGCACTTTATGTACCTGGGATCAAGAAGAATCTCTTGTCTGTATCCGCACTTGCTAGACTTGGACTTGTAGTCAAATTTGTGGATGACAGATGTACAGTTCATGATCTCAGTTTTGGTGATGAAATTGTTGCATCTGGGCTTTTGTGCCGTGGGCTGTATAAGCTCACTTTGTATGACAAGTGTGGACAAAATTTTGCAAATGCTGTTGCAGATTCAAGGGCTATTTCAGATGCAAAACTTTGGCATGCACGTTTTGGTCATCTGAATTTTGCCAGTTTGCTGCGTTTGCAGAAATCTGATATGGTTGCTTCTTTGCCGCCTCTTGAAGCACCTATCAAACATGTTTGTGAAGGCTGTATTCTGGGTAAAATGCAGCGTTCTAAGTTTCCAAAGGATGGTTCAGTTAGGGCCACATGCAGGTTGCAGCTTGTGCATAGTGACGTTTGTGGGCCCATGCAAACTCCGTCCTTGGGCAATTACCTGTACTTCGTGACTTTCATTGATGATTACTCCAGGCATGCGTGGGTATTTCCGCTTAAAGCGAAGTCCGAAGTTTTTATGTGCTTCAAACAATTTTTGGCTATGGCTGAAAATGTCTCAAAATGTACTATGGGCACCCTCCGTTCCGATCGAGGGGGGGAGTATATGTCTCATGAATTTAATGCATTTCTGGCTAGTCGTGGGATAAAACACCAATGTACAGTGCCTTATACACCTCAGCAAAATGGTGTTGCTGAGAGGAAAAACAGGTCACTAACGGAAATGGCACGATGTATGGTCAAAAGTCAAGCTTTGCCGCATTCTTTTTGGCTTGAGGCCATCATGTGTGCCACTTATGTACTTAACAGGTGTCCTACGAAAGCTTTGCAGTCTATTACTCCATATGAAGCATGGCATGATAGAAAACCTTCTATTGAGCACATGCGTGTTTTTGGCTGTTTGGCATATGCTTTGGTGCCACAAGTGCAGCGCAGAAAATTGGATGATAAGGCTGTCAAATGTATTTTTGTTGGTTATAGTGCTGAAAGCAAAGGTTACAGGTTGTATCATCCGCAAACAAAACGTATTTTGGTTTCACGGGATGTAGTGTTTGTGGAAGATTCTGTTCAACCCTTGCTGTCATGTACTAGAGACAGTAATGTAAGCTCACAGGACATTTATGACACTTTGTTGCCTCTTTTCAGTGGTGGAAATACGAATGTAAGTTCCAATGAGGCAAATGTACAGCCTATGGGGGTTTCTGAAAATGTTTTAGAACAGCCTATTACTGATGCAGATGTACATGATGTACTTGATGAGGAAAGGGCTGAAAATGAGCAGGCTAGAGGTATGCCAAAATGGCTGGTGCACACTTTGCGTGACAGTAAATTGGATGCACCTTTATCTAGTCGTACTCGTTCAGGCTCTCGCCATGCATCTTATGCATCAGATTGTTATGCTTTGGCTGTGTCTAGTTTACATGATGTTGAGGAGCCTCTGTCTTTTGATGAAGCACAGAATTCAGAAAATTGGACTGCTGCCATGAAATCAGAATATGATGCACTTATAGAGAATGACACATGGACTTTATGTGATTTGCCTCCTGGCAAAAAGGCCATTGGTACGAAGTGGGTTTACAAGTTGAAACGCAAGCCGGATGGTGAGATCGATCGCCATAAGGCTCGACTTGTTGCAAAGGGTTATGCACAACAAAAAGGCATAGATTATGAAGAGACTTTTGCTCCCACTTGTCGTATGACTACTGTGCGTTTTCTATGTGCATTGGCAGCTCATTTTGGTTGGGATGTACATCAATCAGACATTGTTACTGCTTTCTTGAATGGTGACATATTTGAGGAAGTTTATGTAACGCAGCCTCGCGGTTTTGTCATAAAAGGACAAGAGGACAAAGTGTGCAAATGTAAGAAGGCTTTGTATGGGTTGAAGCAATCTCCTCGTGCTTGGTATGAGAAAGCTGACACTCATTTGGTTAAACGAGGCTTTCGTAACAGTCCAACAGAAAGCACATTGTATGTAAAGCGTGAGGATGATGTATTTCTCATTGTGGTTCTTTATGTTGATGATTTGCTGATCACTGGACCAAATGAGAGACATATTGCTCAATTTAAGGCTGATTTGAATGCTACTTTCAAGATGAAAGATTTGGGGCTGTTGCATCATTACTTGGGTATACAGTTTAAGCAGTGTGATGGTGGTATTGCCTTGTGTCAGAAAAGTTACATAGAGACATTGCTATGTAAGTTTGGACTTGAGGATTGCAAACCTATTGCCACTCCCATGGAAACAGGTTTGAAGTTGAGTCTACATGATGCTGGCGATCCTGCTGATGTCACTCTTTACCAAACTTCTGTTGGCTGCCTCATTTATGTATGCAACACGAGGCCAGATATTCAGTTTGCAGTCTCGCAGGTCAGCAGATTTATGCATAGCCCAGGGTCTAAGCATTGGCAGGCTGTCAAGAGGATTTTCCGCTACCTTAGTGGCACTTTACATCTTGGCTTGTTTTATCCCAAGGGGGGATCATTGCCGCCAGACTTACATGCTTTTTCGGACTCAGATTGGGCTGGTTGTTTTGACACGCGAGTGTCCACAAGTGGTTTTTGTTTCATGCTTGGCAGTTCATGTATATCATGGTTGAGCAAGAAGCAACCTACTGTGGCCACTTCGAGTTGTGAGGCTGAGTACAGGGCAGTCTTCACAGCTACGGTTGAGTGTGTATGGCTCAGACGCCTTATGGCTGACTTGGGTGTTGGACAGGACACTGCCAACACTATCTACACTGACAGTCAGAGCGCATTGGCAGTTGCTCGCACAAAGCACATTGAGGTGCATTACCACTATGTCAGGGAGAGGCTCTCAGCAGGAGAGATCAGCTTGGCTTATGTGCCAACACAGGACAACCTTGCAGATCTTTTCACAAAGGCATTGTCTCGTGAGAAGCTTGAAGCTTTCCGCAAAGCTTTGGGCTTACTCCCCTTTGTGGACTGATCCTGTCCTCAGGGCATGGCACTTCCCTTTACTCATGTGCCAGCTCTCGTTCACCGCATCACTCCAGGGGGGATTTGTTACCATATACATGTGGTAGTGATGTGTGTGAACACACTAGGACTGCCGGGGCATTTTTTCCCTCTTTAGGAGGTTTTTTCCCCCGTGCATTGTATATACGCCCATCACTCTAGGGCTATCTATCTTTCCATTGCACACTAAGTAACACACTCTCTATTGTGTGCCTTGAGCTTCCTTCGTCTTCTCCAAGCTGTGTGTGTTTCTCTGCAACCCTAATTCCAACAGTTATGAGTCATCTGTTGCTGGTTTGGAAGGCTGTGAGGAAGATATAGACACTAATATTGCCTATGGGATTGATGCGCTTGAAGAAAGTCCACAATACTAAATGGAGGACTATTGGGGACAATTCAAACCTGTCTATCAAGTAGCTGCTCTTGCTGCAAGAGGCCAAAATATCAATTACACTGCCAAGAGACCACCTCTTCAATGCTATGAGTGTGGAGCATGTCTACAATGCCGATATTGATGCATAATCGATATGGCATAGATCATTTGATTGCCCAATGTCCGAACAATCCAAATGCACCGAAGATCACGCCATTAAACCTGATTGAGGTTATCAAGGAGCCATCACAAAAAAGTACACATGTGGCACCAGTAAATGTACTCACATGATCGATGCTCCAAAAACAAAATTATATTCTTAAAGAAAGAGACACGTCATCAATTGCCCAATCTCAGAAGAAGAAGAAAACACAAAGGAAGAGATCGCAAAAAGTAGTGAAGTCAGCAGATCCCAGTTCAAAGACCAACATAGGGACTGGTGACGACCCCGTATATATGAACGACGCTTGACGCTGAAGAGGATTCTCATTTAGGTGAAACTATGGAGACCAAAACGACCACTAATAAAGAAACCAACAAGGAAGATCTTCATGAGCCACAATGGCCACGATCCAAGAAGAAGATAGGAACTCATCCAAACCCTACAGAGGAGATCGAGCGAATCAAGCAATTAAGGAGTTTGGTAGAAGATACACAAAGGGATCTAAAACCAGCACCTAGGCAGATCGAGATTACAGACTTTATCGGATGCATATGTTGTGGACTTATTTGACTCTGGTGGCATGCACTGCGACCATATTCAACTTTGATGGCATGCGCTACGAACATATTTGACTTTGATGGCATGAGTTGTGGAATGCGGATTTTTTTTTGTTTGCATTTTCACGCCGTTATGCTGTCGGAATTTTGATAGCTTACCAATGTAGTCAGGGTTTCGGGTCTATTTGATTAGTTGGAAGTTATAAAACTTTGAATTGGTGTTCATAGTGATCTACAACTCTAGAATTTTACTTTGTCTCTCTAAAGATTTAAGAAGAGAAGTCATTCTCTCTCTCTAGGGTTTATAATCTCTTCTTTCATTGGTAACGCTCATAGATACTATCTCTCTAGAATTTATACTTTCTCTCTCCGTCAACCACAAATATATGGAGTCTTATGATGATTGAAAATTACATTAAATAGATAATTTATGCTATGACACATGTTCTTTTAAAAAAACTTAAAAGTTTGATGAAAGTGGCAAAAGAACTAGAAATGAAAAACTCTCAAATGTTAAATCCCCATCCAATGCAACCACACCAACCACTACCAAGGGATTAACTGTGAAGAGAATCCTTGATGGTGGCGCTGGGATTAGAATTGTGACTAAAAATTGATGTGAAACTATGGGAAGACCTCACCTTGAGACCACAACCATAGTATTAAAGATGGCCAATGGGTCTATTGTTAAACCTATTGGGATGCTAGAAGATCTCAAGATCAAGATCTTTGGGCATAAAATAAAAAATACCTTCATTGTTATGGATTTCTCCAAGCACACTATGGCATCTGAGATGATCTTAGGATGTCCTTTCATGAGGGAACAAAAAATGGTGTATGTATGGAGTGCGTAATGAAAAGAAAAAGTTGAAATATGCGGGAAAAGGACCATATCGAGTGTGTGAAATTACCCCGCAAGGTACCATTCGTGTGGAGATCTAGATGGAGTTGAAACCATTGGATTTCTCAATGGGATTAAATTCAAAAGGTACTATGATCCTCTAAGCGAGGAAGAGTTACAAGCCATCCATAAAAAGAAAGCAGCCAACGAATAGGCATAGCTTAAAAATATCCAAGCAAGAGTTGAGGCTCGAGAAAGAAAACAAAATCTTAGACGCCAATGAGAGGCTAATTTGGGAATCACGGAAGCATTTTTTGAACACTCATGATGATTCATTGGAATTTGAGCCACCTCTATGATATCCACTTGAACTAAATAACCTCTATGGGAGAGTACTATATAATGCATTATTAAATACAAGAGCTCAACATAATTTGTTATCCTATGGAGTTTGGTGTCAGCTAGGAAAAACTCCCCTATCCACAAGCACCATCCAAGTCAAGGGTGTCAATAAGAAGAAGAACACTGTTTTTGGAATCCTACACACTCCTATTATTTATGTCAATGGAACCGTGGTTCAAAGATTTTTGGTCATGCATGTTTGTACTATGGAGGGTAATATAAACCTGGGGTGCAAATGGATGTCTGCATTCAAATGTAATATCGATTGGGAGATCGGGAGTATCAGGACGCAAAAACCAACTCATGGCCCTACGACTCAAGGAATAACACCTGAAATCTCACCTCTTCATAACACAAAAAACAACAAAATATTGCCAATCCAAAAAGTCAAAACATCCTTGCCAGTAGCACAACCCTCTAAAGCTTCAATTTCCATGGCTATGACGATAGACAGTGCTACATCAAAGGCTCCACGTGATTTGACCAAGGGTACATATCAATGGGTCTCCAAGGTATAAATGTCGGACCCCCCATGGTTCAAGTTAATTCACAAAGGAAACCTCGAAGGAAGGAGTCCACTCAGGTTAAGAAGGTGAAAACCAAATCATGTTGGATTCCCAAACAACTATTAGAAGCCCAAGGCTACTATGATGGAAATGATCGAATTTGGGTACCTAAACATAAATCGTGTCCTTCCTTATCCACTGTAAAACCATGTGAGTCAAATCTTGTGATTCCAAAGCCGATGGAAGACCATGGAAAGGGAAAGATCACATAATGCTACACGCCTATTCCAGAGCTGGTTTGGGTTCCATGGCAAAGACAATCTATTTGGCTTAGCTCACGAAAGGGGGAGTTCCATGAAGCTTCTAGCTCCTCATGTAATGCATCCATAGAGGTAAAAGCTTCTACACAACCTCCACCTACCATAGGCAGCCTCCATGAAGATACAAAAGATTCAACACCTCCCATTGTTCAATTATTACTTGATGCACTACTTCAAGTTCATTCATTGGAGAGTACCTTACCACCCTTGCAATTCGATGAAGCACCCAAGGTAATAGAGAACTATTGGCTAAAATTTTCATCTATTACCAATTGGAATAAATGGTTCCAAAAGGTGATGACATCCTTTTAAAGTATGATCTACCCATGGAAGGGGGGAGTCTTCATTCACATTAGCCTATTGAATTATTTCCCTCTTACCCTTCTTTCCGTGACCCTTGAGCTTTCCGCTTTTAGGGATTGTGTATATATAGATATATAGTAACTAACCACCCTAGTATAAAACAAAAATAAAAATAAAAAAATAGTAAAGAGAAAGAGTAATTAGCAAACGAGTGTGCACAATACTAGTCAAAATCATTGACCCAGACCTACACATGTCACATCAGGTACATTGAAACAGAAACCTATGTCATCAAACACCTAACCATCCTCTATTTGTGTTCACAGATATGGCTGATTCTTACGAATATTCTTTTTACCTGTCCCAAGTAATGCATTTATGTTATCCTCATATTTCCTTTGAGGTGAATGGGATTCGGTTGAAACACTCGCTTGTGAGAGAAATGTTAGGAATTAGAGTGGTTGGTCCACCTACGACGGATCCCTATTCTATCTAGGAAGTTTTCCCAATTGCCCAAGTTTACCCTTTTGCCCAGGCTGAGTATGCACGCCTCGTGGCATTCCTAATACTATTCTGCACGTAAGAGGACAAGGACGATAATTGTGATTGGATAGACGAGACACACGGCCTTATCGAAGAGGATTACACCTATCTTGATGATGAGGATGGCAATTTAGCCTTAGAGCTACCGACCGAGCTCTCCAACCTCCACTTACTTTGATCCTCATCACTCGAGTGATGGAGGGTAGGTAGGATTAGTATGATAGGAGTGTTTTTGTTTTAGAGTTTAGTGATTAACAAAGTTCTTTTTTCCCATCGATGTGCGTCTGGAAGGTGGATGTTTGGTGGTGACTATTGTGTAGTTTGTGACTACATAAGGATGCCTTTGAAGTACAATGACAATGGATGTTATCCATTATATCAGGTGTACTACTTCCTTTTATCTATGCTTTCCACAGTTACATGTTTGCATCTTGTCATTTGAGTTTCTAACAATGCATAAAATTTATGAAGTTGTGACATTGTCAATTTAGATGCTATAATATTTTCAAACTTCTAGTACCTTGTTCTTCTCTTTGAGTTTGGTCTATTAGTTGGCTTTAAGTAGGTATCAGGACCTTAGGCTAAACTAAGCCACTTAATTACTGATTTTAATTCTTAAATAGTCTATTAATTGTAGTAACTTTAGTAATGTTTTAGGCTATGAGGATATAGTTCTCTCTAGCTTATTTCACCTATATGTGACTTGTGTTGTGGAAGTCCATGTATTAAGCTGGTATTCGAGATCTCGAGTCTCCTGGCTAATTTATGCTTAAGCTGGTATTTAAGACCTCGAGTCTCCCAGCTGGCTGTTGGTATTTGAGACCACAAGTCCCCTAGCTACTTGTAGCAACTATGAAAAAAAAAAAAAGAGAAAAGAGAAAGCAAATAGCAGACCCCGATGAACATCCCTAGGGTTAACTACTCTTTGGTCGACATATTTTAATTAACGTTGGTCAATCTAGTACTTCCTTTAGCCCCATAGCTCTTGTGTACTTCTCTTAGAGTCAACCTAATAGACCTTAACTCAATTGCATTTTATTCAGGTACTATCCTTGTTCTAGTTGGCAATGTTTTACTTCATGAAATTTTTTTGGGCATTTCCTAAAATATCATGTATGCATCTCACTTATTGCACGCCTGCACATGTTGCCTTTGAGCTTTCACAATGTTGTTTTTCTTCTGCTCTACAAGTACTCCTATTGTGGATCCATATTCCGAGGACGGAATCTACATCAGGAAGGGGGGCATGTTAACCACCGGCATCCACTTCTAGTAGTTATGGGCCGGGCTTGTCGGTCCAATAGGAAAAGGGTAAGAGTGATCGTCGATGAGCGACGCACTCTAACTGGAACATTCAAGGGTTAGTTGGCTAAGCATGGGCACCCAAGTGTGAATGGACTAGCTCATATAAAAGTCACCTAAACCTAAAAATCACTCATTCTCTCATGTGTGCAATTGAAGAGTGCTCTTTGCTCCATCTCCATCTTCTTTATCATCTCCTTGTGTGTATGTGTATTCGTGAGAGAGAGAGAGAGAGAGAGAGAGAGAGATAGAGTGATCGAGCATTGCGACGACACGGCAGTGGCGAGGCGGTTGAGCACGACACAGCGATAGCTCCCTCTTCTTTGCAGCTAGGAATCCTGCACAAAGGCGAGCGTAAGGTGGTGAGTGACACACCCTTGCTCTCTTGAACTTGCCAAATTAATTTGGTTGTGTACTTGCAGCCATTTGCGGCTCGCACACAATGTACGGCAAGTCCCTTGCTTTAACACGTGCGACAGATGCGCGCGTGTACACACACACACACATAGAGAGAGAGAGAGAGAGAGAGAGAGAGAGAGAGAGAGAGAGAGAGAGAGAGAGAGAGAGAGAGAGAGTTCACTTTAGGTAATGTGGCGAAGGAGTAGGGCAGAGATTCAAACATGGAGCATTGTCTACTTCTCAACATAGTTCGTGCTATCGTCTTCACAACCATTATACTCATTTTACAACACAATATCGCCTAGGCTCGCCCTCCTCTTGACTCTATACTTTATGACTCCCTCACTTGCAAAACCTACAACGCCTCTGGCAAGTGGCCCAATAGCTTCCCTTGCACAACATGTCAAATTGTTTATCATACCTCCGAATCAGAGATTGTCGAGGAGATGGCAAGGACGAAAGAAAAGATCAAGTTCATCTCGAAGTTTACTACCAGTTCACCCAAATAGATATGCCTCAGTGGCAACCAAAGGCTCCTTATCTCGGTACTAGGAACTACAACCATCAGCTGATTGCCGACAAGAAGCGAATGACCGTCTCCCTTGACAGCGGAGTGGGCACTCGATAGTCCCTTCATGGTGTTGCCTTATATGTACTTTCTCTTTGTACTGCGCCATTATGGGAGGCTGTGAGCATTGCTGGCTTAATTAGCACGGGGACTCATGGAAGCTCCTTTAAAGTAAGAGGTGGAATGGTACATGATTATGGCATTGGCTTGAGACTGGTTGTGCCTATGATAGAATCAAAGGGCTATGCCAAGATTCTTGATCTTATAGAGGTAGATGCAGAGCTTAATGACGCTAAAGTGCCATTGGGAGTTTTGGGAGTATTGCCACGATATAACCATTAACCATTTAGAGTGCAAATCATTATTTTGGTATGTCTTTTAGGTGACATTCCATATTAATAGCTTTTAGATTTTGAAGTGCTTTATACTACATATAGATCTTGCATACAAAAAATCATAACATTTAGCCTTTTCCCTAAGTCGTGAAATCGTGAAATTTTTAAATGTTCTGTGTAGTACAATTTCAATTCTTCGTTTCTTTATATTCTTTCAAAGTTGGTTTCATTATGCTTACGAGGCCACATTTCTATTCGAACCAATGTTTAGATGATCCATCACTATCGTGATGGATCGTTTGAACATTGAAAAATCGAGAGAGAGAGAGAGAGAGAGAGAGAGAGAGAGAGAGAGAGAGAGTTCACTTTAGGTAATGTGGCGAAGGAGTAGGGCAGAGATTCAGACATGGAGCATTGTCTACTTCTCAACATAGTTCGTGCTATCGTCTTCACAACCATTATACTCATTTTACAACACAATATCGCCTAGGCTCGCCCTCCTCTTGACTCTATACTTTATGACTCCCTCACTTGCAAAACCTACAACGCCTCTGGCAAGTGGCCCAATAGCTTCCCTTGCACAACATGTCAAATTGTTTATCATACCTCCGAATCAGAGATTGTCGAGGAGATGGCAAGGACGAAAGAAAAGATCAAGTTCATCTCGAAGTTTACTACCAGTTCACCCAAATAGATATGCCTCAGTGGCAACCAAAGGCTCCTTATCTCGGTACTAGGAACTACAACCATCAGCTGATTGCCGACAAGAAGCGAATGACCGTCTCCCTTGACAGCGGAGTGGGCACTCGATAGTCCCTTCATGGTGTTGCCTTATATGTACTTTCTCTTTGTACTGCGCCATTATGGGAGGCTGTGAGCATTGCTGGCTTAATTAGCACGGGGACTCATGGAAGCTCCTTTAAAGTAAGAGGTGGAATGGTACATGATTATGGCATTGGCTTGAGACTGGTTGTGCCTATGATAGAATCAAAGGGCTATGCCAAGATTCTTGATCTTATAGAGGTAGATGCAGAGCTTAATGACGCTAAAGTGCCATTGGGAGTTTTGGGAGTATTGCCACGATATAACCATTAACCATTTAGAGTGCAAATCATTATTTTGGTATGTCTTTTAGGTGACATTCCATATTAATAGCTTTTAGATTTTGAAGTGCTTTATACTACATATAGATCTTGCATACAAAAAATCATAACATTTAGCCTTTTCCCTAAGTCGTGAAATCGTGAAATTTTTAAATGTTCTGTGTAGTACAATTTCAATTCTTCGTTTCTTTATATTCTTTCAAAGTTGGTTTCATTATGCTTACGAGGCCACATTTCTATTCGAACCAATGTTTAGATGATCCATCACTATCGTGATGGATCGTTTGAACATTGAAAAATCGAGAGAGAGAGAGAGAGAGAGAGAGAGAGAGAGAGAGAGAGAGTTCACTTTAGGTAATGTGGCGAAGGAGTAGGGCAGAGATTCAGACATGGAGCATTGTCTACTTCTCAACATAGTTCGTGCTATCGTCTTCACAACCATTATACTCATTTTACAACACAATATCGCCTAGGCTCGCCCTCCTCTTGACTCTATACTTTATGACTCCCTCACTTGCAAAACCTACAACGCCTCTGGCAAGTGGCCCAATAGCTTCCCTTGCACAACATGTCAAATTGTTTATCATACCTCCGAATCAGAGATTGTCGAGGAGATGGCAAGGACGAAAGAAAAGATCAAGTTCATCTCGAAGTTTACTACCAGTTCACCCAAATAGATATGCCTCAGTGGCAACCAAAGGCTCCTTATCTCGGTACTAGGAACTACAACCATCAGCTGATTGCCGACAAGAAGCGAATGACCGTCTCCCTTGACAGCGGAGTGGGCACTCGATAGTCCCTTCATGGTGTTGCCTTATATGTACTTTCTCTTTGTACTGCGCCATTATGGGAGGCTGTGAGCATTGCTGGCTTAATTAGCACGGGGACTCATGGAAGCTCCTTTAAAGTAAGAGGTGGAATGGTACATGATTATGGCATTGGCTTGAGACTGGTTGTGCCTATGATAGAATCAAAGGGCTATGCCAAGATTCTTGATCTTATAGAGGTAGATGCAGAGCTTAATGACGCTAAAGTGCCATTGGGAGTTTTGGGAGTATTGCCACGATATAACCATTAACCATTTAGAGTGCAAATCATTATTTTGGTATGTCTTTTAGGTGACATTCCATATTAATAGCTTTTAGATTTTGAAGTGCTTTATACTACATATAGATCTTGCATACAAAAAATCATAACATTTAGCCTTTTCCCTAAGTCGTGAAATCGTGAAATTTTTAAATGTTCTGTGTAGTACAATTTCAATTCTTCGTTTCTTTATATTCTTTCAAAGTTGGTTTCATTATGCTTACGAGGCCACATTTCTATTCGAACCAATGTTTAGATGATCCATCACTATCGTGATGGATCGTTTGAACATTGAAAAATCGAGAGAGAGAGAGAGAGAGAGAGAGAGAGAGAGAGAGAGAGAGAGAGTTCACTTTAGGTAATGTGGCGAAGGAGTAGGGCAGAGATTCAGACATGGAGCATTGTCTACTTCTCAACATAGTTCGTGCTATCGTCTTCACAACCATTATACTCATTTTACAACACAATATCGCCTAGGCTCGCCCTCCTCTTGACTCTATACTTTATGACTCCCTCACTTGCAAAACCTACAACGCCTCTGGCAAGTGGCCCAATAGCTTCCCTTGCACAACATGTCAAATTGTTTATCATACCTCCGAATCAGAGATTGTCGAGGAGATGGCAAGGACGAAAGAAAAGATCAAGTTCATCTCGAAGTTTACTACCAGTTCACCCAAATAGATATGCCTCAGTGGCAACCAAAGGCTCCTTATCTCGGTACTAGGAACTACAACCATCAGCTGATTGCCGACAAGAAGCGAATGACCGTCTCCCTTGACAGCGGAGTGGGCACTCGATAGTCCCTTCATGGTGTTGCCTTATATGTACTTTCTCTTTGTACTGCGCCATTATGGGAGGCTGTGAGCATTGCTGGCTTAATTAGCACGGGGACTCATGGAAGCTCCTTTAAAGTAAGAGGTGGAATGGTACATGATTATGGCATTGGCTTGAGACTGGTTGTGCCTATGATAGAATCAAAGGGCTATGCCAAGATTCTTGATCTTATAGAGGTAGATGCAGAGCTTAATGACGCTAAAGTGCCATTGGGAGTTTTGGGAGTATTGCCACGATATAACCATTAACCATTTAGAGTGCAAATCATTATTTTGGTATGTCTTTTAGGTGACATTCCATATTAATAGCTTTTAGATTTTGAAGTGCTTTATACTACATATAGATCTTGCATACAAAAAATCATAACATTTAGCCTTTTCCCTAAGTCGTGAAATCGTGAAATTTTTAAATGTTCTGTGTAGTACAATTTCAATTCTTCGTTTCTTTATATTCTTTCAAAGTTGGTTTCATTATGCTTACGAGGCCACATTTCTATTCGAACCAATGTTTAGATGATCCATCACTATCGTGATGGATCGTTTGAACATTGAAAAATCGAGAGAGAGAGAGAGAGAGAGAGAGAGAGAGAGAGAGAGAGTTCACTTTAGGTAATGTGGCGAAGGAGTAGGGCAGAGATTCAGACATGGAGCATTGTCTACTTCTCAACATAGTTCGTGCTATCGTCTTCACAACCATTATACTCATTTTACAACACAATATCGCCTAGGCTCGCCCTCCTCTTGACTCTATACTTTATGACTCCCTCACTTGCAAAACCTACAACGCCTCTGGCAAGTGGCCCAATAGCTTCCCTTGCACAACATGTCAAATTGTTTATCATACCTCCGAATCAGAGATTGTCGAGGAGATGGCAAGGACGAAAGAAAAGATCAAGTTCATCTCGAAGTTTACTACCAGTTCACCCAAATAGATATGCCTCAGTGGCAACCAAAGGCTCCTTATCTCGGTACTAGGAACTACAACCATCAGCTGATTGCCGACAAGAAGCGAATGACCGTCTCCCTTGACAGCGGAGTGGGCACTCGATAGTCCCTTCATGGTGTTGCCTTATATGTACTTTCTCTTTGTACTGCGCCATTATGGGAGGCTGTGAGCATTGCTGGCTTAATTAGCACGGGGACTCATGGAAGCTCCTTTAAAGTAAGAGGTGGAATGGTACATGATTATGGCATTGGCTTGAGACTGGTTGTGCCTATGATAGAATCAAAGGGCTATGCCAAGATTCTTGATCTTATAGAGGTAGATGCAGAGCTTAATGACGCTAAAGTGCCATTGGGAGTTTTGGGAGTATTGCCACGATATAACCATTAACCATTTAGAGTGCAAATCATTATTTTGGTATGTCTTTTAGGTGACATTCCATATTAATAGCTTTTAGATTTTGAAGTGCTTTATACTACATATAGATCTTGCATACAAAAAATCATAACATTTAGCCTTTTCCCTAAGTCGTGAAATCGTGAAATTTTTAAATGTTCTGTGTAGTACAATTTCAATTCTTCGTTTCTTTATATTCTTTCAAAGTTGGTTTCATTATGCTTACGAGGCCACATTTCTATTCGAACCAATGTTTAGATGATCCATCACTATCGTGATGGATCGTTTGAACATTGAAAAATCGAGAGAGAGAGAGAGAGAGAGAGAGAGAGAGAGAGAATGTTCATCTTTGTGGAGTGATTACAAGGACTACAATCCACCCTCTCCACTTGTGTGCATACGTACAATCGCACACCTACGAATATTGGGGGGTGGGAGGGGGACACAATGGCCATGCTTTCTTAGCCGCAACAACGGGCATGCCACACACTAGTATCTCTCAAAAAGCCTACACACCAGTGTTCACACAAAACCTATAAACAGTTACAATGCACATGCTAGCTTTTGGTTTCTACTTGTAAAATAAAAAATTACAATTTGAAAAAACTATAAAATTTTTCCTAGTTGTTATAATTTTTAGAAAAAACTATAAAATTTTGGAGAAAAACCCGTAAATTTCAAAAGCCCATTTTTTCTATTTGTTTGGAAAAATGTTCTTTTGGAACACTCTACACATCATGAACATGAAAACAAATGTGACTTATCTCTTAAAAGGGCCTACATATCATGAAATAAATGGTCCTACACATTGTGAAATGTCACAATAGTCTAGTAGGTGCCCAAAACGTTTCTTTCATTTCTTTTTAAAAGAATCACCAAAGATGCTTGTGTAATAGTTGAATCAAAGCTAAACTAAGTGGAAAAGGGGGGGTGGGGTTGCATGGGAATGGCCTATAGAAGAGGATGCTAAAGAGTGTGAGACCTAGTGCTCAATGCCCCTCTAAGGAAAAAAAAAACTGTGACATATCTCTCAACACATTGTAAAATAAGGAATTGCAAGACAAACAAGGTGAAAATTCATTTTGGCCTACATAAGGCTATCGAGAAGAAATTCATAATAAGAGGCTTCTTTGTTGATGGAGAAAAATAGAAAGTGACACTAATATTTTAAATTATATAGTGTCACAATAACGTATTATGTTATTTTGGAAAAACAAGGTGACGACTACAGATGGCTTCAAGAAGGTAATATTTTTTGTTATAATAAATTGAACAATTATTAGAACACATTTGACATGTTAATGGAGAGAGAGAGAGAGAGAGAGAGAGAGAGAGAGAGATGCACATGCACTTTTATAATGAAAATGTTCAAATGAGTATAGTAAGACTTCATTACAAAGAAAACTTAAAGGGTGTGATTGCCAACACATTTGTAAGGTTCTTTCTCTCTCATATATATATATATATATATATATATATGTGTGTGTGTGTGTGTGTCAAATAGCGTTTAACATTGCATATCCGTAGTTCAACTAAATATTCTTCATATCTTATTAAGCAAGTCATGATGTGAACAATCAACTATTAAATTAAGTTTTGCTTGAAATGAATTGAAATGTCAACAATCAAAGTTAAGGTGATGGTGACCATTGGATGGTCAGAGATGCAAAGAAAAATTGTACGTCTTCTCTACCACTCTCCTACGGCCTTTTTGGCAAAAAATGTAACAATGAACTATTTTGTTTACAATATATTTCAAAAGCATAAAAAATAGCAATTGACACAATACTCAGTGTTCCTTTTTAAAGAGAGAGGTACACAAATATCAACACCCTCTCACAAAGGCAAAATCTTTTGAAAGAAGTTTATTATCATTAGCTTGCCATGTGGCACTAATTGCAAGCTTTACCCAATGGTCCAGAGATGCACCCAAAATTCAACGCTTTATTAAGGACTACTTAATGTAGTCCAAAAAGCTTTGCTTCTTTCTAATATAAATTCACCGCACTTTGTGGGGTGTGTTGGGGGGGGGGGGGAGGGGGGCTTTCCTTTGTAACGTGCCCAATTGACAAGCTTTATCTAACTGTTCCAAATTGGTCTCAAGAGCTCAACTGATTACTCCCATAATAGCATGGTCATTTTTATTTTTGACCAACGGGGCCACTCATCTCAAGTCTCAACAGGCTCACGTAAACACAGCATATACAATAGAAACAACATCATTTTCACCAAGAAAAAAAAGCTCAACATAAATACATTCTACGATTGGGTCTCCTCGTTTCGTTTTTTATTCATTCATTAGCCAGATGCTTCCACCCCCAACGATATCGTCGCTCCCAACCTTAGTTGAATTAGTTAAAGGATTCATATTCTAAAAGAGTCTGGCCTACGGATCGAACACAGCCTCACAGAGAAGTTGATTTGTAGGGCGGTCACCGTACACCACTCCGATGCCCCAACTGAGTGATAATTATCTCTCTAAAAGAATAAAACATGGAAAGAGTTAGACCTGAGCGTACAGAGACTGCACGTCTCTAACCTGACCATATGGCGCAACATGTCCGGTTGCATTCTCAGGCAATGTGAATAGAAAAAAAACAACAACAAAGTCTGCGCCTCAGCCTCTTGCTACTTCATCCCACCTCACCTTGCTGCTTTGTACCCACCTCTGCCTCCGTCTCCGCGTTCTGTTTGCTCGCCTCTTCTCCCTCTCTTCAGTTTTATTCCTTTCAGTGATAATGTATAATCTGGTATCGTTTTTGATTCACCCTCTCTTTCTTTTTTTGAAATGGGTAGAACCTACTAGTGGTTGGATGTCACTTTTTTTTACCATAATTATCTAGGCTAACAGCGTTATTTTACCATGCGCCTACTTGCACCACGTTTTTCACGTGCATATGAAAAAACCCATACAAAATCATTTACCATGATTATCTAACAAACTTGCACCACATTGTTCCACGTGGCATATGAGAAAAAAACCCATATAAAATCAACGTTGCGACTAATAATAAAATACATCTCTGTCAAAAGCAACGACTACTATAAAAGCTGGCGAGCCTGATGCTGCAGGGACAATGCAGATTACATGGACTTCACCAGTAACAGGTTAAGCCCGAGTAGGGCGAGGCCAAGATGTGGTCAAGCTTTCCCCACAGCTCGTCGACCTCTCTCTCGTTGCGACCTAGACACTCTATTGTTAGATACCGGGAGTGATCATGATCTCTCAAACTATGATGATTTAGGCTAACCGCCAGGGCTTGGTGGACGAGGTCCGAGGGGAGCCACTGCAGGTGTAGCAAGCTGAGGCGGAGAAAATCATGGCTCAATGCTGCGACCAATTGAGGCACGGGCAGAGTGGGTTGTTCGTTCTTATAGTATATACCTCATAGGCGGTAGCATTGAAGGGCCGTTGAAAGGAGTGCATCGTGGCCTTATGAGTGTCACAACGTTAAATTTCGAGCAAACTAGGGTAGAGTTAAGAGACGGCCTCCTCTTTAGAGACGTGTTTACCCCTAGATTATTTTACCATAAGTGGGAGATAAGAGACAGCAACCCATGAGTGTTTCCGTGGATAGCATAGCCTGGCAGGACTTTCGACCGTGTGATTTGCGTTGGCAGCAGTGCCTCTAAATAGGCCGCCGTCAGTTTTGCATTTTTCCTTGCTTTTTGTTACACGCAAATCACAAAATGGCGTCGTTCGACCACCGTTGAAGATGGCGTCTTTGTTGGAGGTTGTTGTTGCGTGGAGCTTTCGGATGCACATCTTGGGTCCAAAAATGGTGGAGTAGAGCCGCGACAATTGCTCGCCCAAGTTGGGTGCTTCTAAATTGGTTCCTCTACCCTAGGGTAAAACCTCCAACTTAAGGCCACCTAAGAGAGGGAGCCTACATCTCCGATCTCCGAGCCCAATTATAACCAATCAGTAGCTCATTTGATTCGCTTCGTCGAGAGCTTTACGAAAAAATTGATCTCAACTTTTTTGATGATCGAAGCCGAAAGTTATTAATCCATTTATGCATTCCTGTGTAACAAAAATGGGTGTGAAAAAGAAGACACACCAACCCCAGAAAAGAGACATGGGTGCCAACAAGGGTTAAAGTCATCCATTGCCCAATGAAAAGGTTGCATTTCAAATAAAATGAACGTTGAGCATTCTTTTGAATTGCACAAAGTTGGTTCAGCTTTGTCTTATTATTGGGGATGTCATTGTCCTTTCTTTGGGGGGTGGTTTTTTATTGGCCCCTTTACCCTAGTGTGTTCGTGGCTCCCTTAGATGCCGTCAATATGGAAGATTTCAGTTTTTTTAAAGAGTAATTGCGAGCGCCACATCATTCGAAGCGGTTGAAAAATATCATTATCCGAGTGTGTTATGAGCGCAAGAGGAGGCGCTCACAATGTACAAGAACTTGGATTTGATGTTAAGCTTAATATTGATTACAAGACTTAGTACTTTATTAAGAGAGCTAGATACAAGACTTGGATTACATGACTTGAGTACAAGAGAAGGCTTGATTGCAAGGACAAGACTTAAACATAAGAACTAGAAGAGGGATTTTCTTATAGGAGGCTCACACCTGGTGTTGGCAAGACTAAGGGGCTTGTGGCCCAAGACCCCTATTTATACTAGTGCTTGAGGAGGTTAGGACTTTCTAGGTTCTTGATCCTTCTAGAACCTTCTAGATCCTTCTTCATCTTTCTAGAGCTTTCCAAAAACTTCTAGATTCTTCCGAAATCTTCTCCATGCTTCTAGAATCTCCTTGACACTTTTAGAACTTCTAGAATCTTCTAGATTCTTCTAGAGCCTTCTAGCGATGATGTAGGCAATGATGCAAGCAGCGACTGACTCTCAAGCATCCATGACATTACCCCCTCCTCTAGCAACGAGTTCCACGAGGAGCAGTGGTGTTCCTTGATTTGGGCTTCCATGGATGTTGTTGATGGAACTCTTGGACTTTGAGAGATGCATACTGTAGATTGTGTGCTGGTTCCCAGATTCGTTCACTAACATCATAGCCTTTCCAATGCACCAAGTACTGTAACCTGCCACGCGAAACTCGAGAATCTAAGACTTTCTTGACCTCATATTCGTCATGTCCTTGAATCTCAACCGGAGGAGGTGGTTGTAGGGCTCTTCCTGGGATCTTAGATGTGTGACAAGGTTCTAGGACTGAGACATGAAAGACCGGATGGATTTTCATGAATGAGGGCAATCGGAGTCGATAGGTGACTGGATTGACTTGACAGATAATTTTAAACGGGCCAAGACTTCGATAATCAAGCTTTTGACAGGGACGAGATGAATGCAGATCACGTCGGAGGAGCCACACTTTATCCCCTTCTTTGTATTTTGGATGTTGCATCGATGGAGATCTGCACTTTCCTTATACTTGGATTGACCTTCTTTGATATGAATTGTAAGTTCTTTGTGAATTGCAGATAATTGTTGTGTAAGATGAATAGCAGCTAGATTCTTGACTTGATAGTGTCTGTGGATATCTGTTTGGGATGTTGACCATAATCAGCAAAGAATGAAGTGTGATGTGTGGAGACATGAAAACTGTTATTATAGGAGAATTTTGCTAGTGGTAGGAGCTCGACCCAATTATCTTGGTGATAATTGATAGTACGAGTTTGCAAACTAAAGTAAAGAGATTACTTATCTGACGTCCTCGCATTATGGCCTGCATAGGTTTTTGTGAATCCTTAAATGAGTTAGAGAAACGTAACAAGTGAAGATCATGATAAAAATCATTTGATTACAGTCAAGCAAGACAGATACGTCTATTTCCATAAAATTGTGGTAAACGAACTAAACTAATGGTGCGGAGTAGCGCTAATGTACAGCAACTAGTAAAATGTAACAGTGAGCTATTCGAAAGGAGAAAACCCAAAAAATCTTCACAGT
Organism: Adiantum capillus-veneris; assembly: GCF_014529385.1. Taxonomy (NCBI): domain Eukaryota; kingdom Viridiplantae; phylum Streptophyta; class Polypodiopsida; order Polypodiales; family Pteridaceae; genus Adiantum; species Adiantum capillus-veneris. The sequence goes on from NC_140946.1 coordinate 78,305,867, forward strand.
TTGAGAAGTCTAACAAATTTTAAGTCCCTAATTAAGAATGCAGGATATTTGACAATGTTGATTGATACAAGGAATCTGAGAAAGAGCATGCAATAGAGCCTGGTCGTAATTAGATGAAGTTGCAAAAAGTGGTTATCGAGCAAGCTAGTAGTAGGAGTATGAGCATAGAACATTTTGTACTAATGTGTGCTAGCATTAACCAACTGAATATAAAATATATGCTAATAGCATTGCTAGGAATCGCAAAGGTGTTTAAAAATATTGTGCTACATACCGACAGAATACCATAAAAATCTTCAGTAGAATAAAGTCTCTACAGATAGTGTGATATAATCCATTGTTTTCGAAAACAATTACTGCGTAAATTTGTGTTTTTACCCATCCCAAAGTTGTATTATTTGTTTTTGTTCCTCATAGTGCTTTAGTTAGATTTGTGGATATAGTATTATCTGGCCAGATTGTAGCTGTTGATGGGGTGTATTGGCAATGTAATTAAGGGTGGTGGGGGGGTAAAGGGACAAAGATACGAGTACAGACTAGGATACATGTACCAAGATAAAGCTATATCACATTATGGCATCGTCTAGTATACTATGAGATATGAAGCCACCTTTATTGTCTATTTAGAGAGTGATTTTAGACTATTGATGAGAGTGAGGAGATAGCATGATTAGAGATGCCTTAGGTTGTTTGTGCTAGCTAGAAGTGAACAGACACTAGGAGAGTTTCTTGAGAAGAGGAAACAATGGGGGATATTTAGAGAGGGAGATCATTGAATTCGATAATTCAGAGACGCGGTATTGAAAGAAGCAAACTTCACGGCAGACTTTGGAGTTCACCTATACGAGAGGTGTATTGACCGGCAAAGTCATTAAGGTTGAGAGAGCCATAGAGAAAAATGAAATGAAATATTTTATGAGGCGTTTTCAAAAGGCAACACCCACTACTGAACGCATGACATTGGATAACCTAAATTGATGGACGGAAACACGAAAAAAATCATGTGGTATAGCGTAGCTGTAATTGGATGAATTTGGACAAAGTGGTCACAGAGCAAGGTAGCATGGCAGCAGTAGGATTATTTGTAGATATGAGCAGATCAAATTTTATACTAACTTGTGCTAATCAAAATTATGTAGACAAAATTGTGAGTAATAATGTGGTGTTCGTATGACAAAAAAAACAAAAAAAAAACCATGCTAGATTACGTGTGCTACGAGAAGTGTTGACAACTTAAAACAAACCAAAAGACTAGTTATGAATCCCGGCATATGGGAGCCGACAGAGCTGTTACGATATCCATAAAAATAAGGTAGGCTACATAGAGATCTATGAAACTAGGAGGGCCAAAGGGAGCCTGGATAGGCTTATTACAAAATAAGAATTAAGAAAACAAAAAACACATGTCTATTGTATAGGAGCGGGGAAAGTAGTGCTAGGAGGGTCGCGCCAAAGTTTCTTGGTGTCATTGGAGAAGGGTCGTCCGAGGAGGTGTTCGGTGAGGCCCATTAAAGTAGAGTTTAAGGCGTGGACAGAGGCCTACACACCCAAAAGTCGAAGGCAAATCTTTCGAAAGCGGTTTTCCAGGCGTCGTAGTCTCGTCGACGTTGTGTGAGCTCATCTTGCAATGACTGGAGGGTGTCAAGGACGCCGTGTGGTTCGTGGGGTGAAGACAAAGCCATATTGTCGGTGTAAGATGCAGAATCCCTTAGAAATTGAGGTTCGAGAGGGGGGAGCCAAGACACAAGGAATAGAATCTGTACACCATCCAGAGGTGGAAGAAATTTTAAGGCAACCACCTTGTCTCCTCCCACTCCAACACATAAAGACTTTTCAAGCTTGCAGGCATGTCTTACATGCAACAAATGCCGGATTTTTGCAGAGCTATATGATAGAAACCGTGACAGTCGAGGGTAGGAAGGCAGCTAATCTCAATTGTTCATCTTCTGAGGTTTCGACATCGGAATTTCAATTCCCAGGTGCAAATAATACATGGGAATTCGCAGGTGCATGATCGATCCCAATAGGTGTTACACATTTTTGAAGAAAAGAAAAAATGCATGGAATCATCTTCAGATAAAATTCTAAGAAAAGAGAGCTACGTTACGAGCTTCATGTGCTCAACCTGCAACCGACAACAAAACAGTTCCGTGGCGACCTGTTGTGAGCTTTTCCCCTGTTTCTTCTAGGGCGTCAACGCTGCAACGAATGCGCATATGACCTCCATGGTGTCAATGAAGCGCAGGATGAAGGAGGAGTCTCGAGGGCACAGGCAAAGCATGCACGGAGAGCACGATCAGGATATAGGGTAGCATAAGGGTGAGGAGGGATCCAGAGAGGGTTGTTTGCCACAACACGAGAGAGAGGGCTGATAGAGTGGGCAACCGCCCTCTGCACGGTGTGGGCTACAGACAAGAGAGGAGGGAGAGAGAGAGATGACACTTTGGTAGGTGTCAATGGCAACCGCTCCTTTTTTTTTCCTTTTTCTATAGTGGTTGCCATCGCGCCATGCAAGGGGTAGCAGCAAACCATTACTGGCCAGTGGTGGATGTTGAGCGGAGGATGGTACACAGAGCATATGTTAACGATGCGTGCACGCATGGTGTAGGCAAAGGAGACCTACTTGCAACTGTCGAGGTCCGTTCCTTATTGCATGTAGGCGCAATATCAAGGTCATTGATGTGAGGTCAGCCGCGTCATCTGCAGGTAGTTGGGAACAACCGGTTGCGAGCTGGCTACATGTCGAGTGAGTGTGCGCCACTGGTTGGTGGGTGGGTGACGCCATGCAGACCAGGAAACCACACCCCTCCATTTTTCTAGCTGCTTAGCATGCGTTCTATTGTAAGTCAGGTAGCCGCCTGTATGCCCTTTTGTGGGTGTGTGTGTGTAGCTGGTAGGCTATTTCACGACTGGTGAAGAGAGAGAAACGTGAGGTGGTAATCAGGACCGCATGGCGGCGTAGTGAGAAAGAATTTATAGGGTTGCATGCACCCTGATTAGGTGTGGCTAGGAAGGTCCAGCGTTGCTATTGGTGGTCATGCTGAGGCGAAAATGCATGCAAGTCTTGCAGACTGAGAGTGAGATGGTAGGTGTGCGAGTGTGTGGTAATAGTTGGCTGAGAGAAAATGATTGCCGCAAAGTTGAGGAGGGCTGCATGGCGGCTGAAGAGGCGGGACCAAGGGAGACTCAGGGGAGAGAGAGGACCCAACACTGGTGGTTGAGCCGGTGGTAGGCAGAAAATGCATGCGAGAGGCGGCGCAGCCAGTTGACCCCTTAGAGCTTTCCGTCTTTGCGCAGATTCTTCTTGCCATTGCTGTGGCGTTAAGGTTTTTGTAAGTGAAAGGGCATGTATACGTTGCATCTCCTTATCAAGAGCTGTATTTACAAGCCAATGGTGCTCAAGAAGCCGTTCTCCCGCAAAGGCAGAAGATACAACCTCCACCAAAAAGCTTGCACCACGTCCGCCAGGTGTGTCAACGACATTTAGTTGCTGGTGTTCCCACAAGCTGCCTACATTGCTGAGCTTTGCTTGCACGATGATGAGTGCCAGCATTGGATGCCTTGCTGTTAGATTGTATTGTAATTTTATTGTTTTTAATTAATTAATTATATTTTATAAAAGAAAACCTCTTGGAGGTGGTTCCGACTGTCGTGCTAATGTGATCCCTTTCCTTCTTTTTCTTCTTCATGCTTTCATCGAATTATGGTAAACAACCGTCGAGTGACATATCTATTCCTACTTTCTTCTTCTGCTTCTTCTTCTCCTATACTATCTTCTCATTCGTACCAAACTCTCCCTTTGTTCAGTCCGAGCATGACCATTCATGTATACATTACTCGCAATGCAATCAATTGCACACAAATGGATCCTAATAATTAAGATATCATTCACTCTTTATAAGGCGTTTAATCTCTCTATTAATTAGTTATATCTATCTATGAGTTGGTATTCAAACATATACAAATCAAGCATGAGCATTTAATTTCAAAGTTAAGACATAACATTAGAGAAGGAAAAAATAAACGCTGCAACACTTAGCTTTAATAAATGATGTTCTCCACAGTATGCAAGACCATCTCCTTGTGCTCTGATACCACTGCTACAAGCGGAAGACGTAGCGTCCCTGCAAAATACCTCGAAATAGCATGATAGAAACAACAAAACACCGCAAATATGCATACCTGACAAAGCCTGTGAGCATATAATCAAACCGTACTCAAACAGAGAGAGAGCGAGAGCGTGATATAACGAGAAAGCATGTGCAGGCGCACCTCCTAGAGCGGATTGCTACGCCGGCACGACGAGAGAGAAGAGAGGAGAGGTGAGAAGAAGAACACAGACACTGGGTGCAATCTCCCCCCGTGCAAGAGTGACCATTTCCCTCTTGCACGTATTTGTTTAATAGATTTCTTAAATGGTCAATTGTGAGTACAAACTGGCCGGCCGGTCATAAATTGCCAAAGCTCATAAAAGAGCACTTGAATAATAAAATGTACATCCTATACAAATCCATTCGGATAGGCCAAGCTGGGTCTAGTCTTTTCCACCTGTCAGCTGCAATAAATAATAAAATGTCAATTTTGTAACAATGGATGACCATGGTTTGGTTGGAATGGACAAGGGATGGAGTAACCCATGAGGACGATGACGAGGGGCCTTTGATCTATTGCACGTGTCACAAGTGCCTACATACTCCTTGACAAGCTTCCACATTTGAGGCCAACAAAAATCACGGGAGAGAAGCTCAATTGTCTTGTTAACCCCAAAATTCCCTGCTGATGGAAGATCATGCTATTGTTGAAGTACCTCCAAGCGTGTTGATCCTGGTTGAATATAGAGAAGACCCTTATAGTAAATTAGTCCATCAATTTCTTGAAAGTCCTCATTAACCTCTTGTCCTTGTAGTTGCTGTCTAATATTCTGAGCAAGTGGGTCTTTGGCAATTTGCGTCTTCACCTTAGAAAGAAAAGTAGAATCTTCAGGAGCTTGGCTCATGGTGGCATTTAGCTTAAGCTGCTCAGGTTTCAAAATCACTGACTCTTGTTGATCAAATGCTGCGTCGCCTTCTCTAGGTGCAAGGTAGGATCTTCTTGATAAGGCATCTGGCTTAGCTTGTTGACGACCAGGTCTATCAGAGATAAGAAAATCAAAACTTGATAGGATACCACTCCACCTGGCTTTGCGAAAATTCAAGATGCGGGATGTCATGAAGTATTCCAAATTCTTGTGATCTGTATAGATAGTGATCTTATGAGGATCTCCTTCAAGTAGGTGACGCCAAGTGTCGAAGGAGTCGATGATTGCTAAGAGCTCTTTGTCATGGATTTCATAATTGATTTCTACAGCTGAGAACTTGCGGGAATGAAAAGCCACTGGATGTACTCGACCATCATCTCCTACTTGGGATAGAATAGCGCCAAGGGTAAAATCTGAAGTGTCTGTTTCTAGGATGAAAGGATTTGTAGGATCTACATGAATTAGAATGGGTGCGGTCGTGAAAGCTTGCTTGAGAGTCTGAACTTTCGCGGCCTCTGAGTCCCAGACAAACTTATTATGGCGTGTCAACCTTGTGAGTGTTGTAACCACCTTGGAGTATCATTGTATAAAGATACGATAAAAATTTCCAAATCCGAGGAAACATTTAACATCTCTTACAGAGGTGGGTGTCTCCCAATCAAGGATGGTTTGAACCTTCTTTGGATCCATGGAGATTCCCTTTTCAGAAATTACATAAAGAAAAATTTCCACCTTAGATTGATGAAAAGAGCACTTCTCCAACTTTGCATATAACCCTGATGCATGATTTTCAAGCACTAATCGTACATGGTGCTCATGCTCTTCTTGATCCTTGGAAAATATCAAGATATCATTTAAATATATTACCACAAAATAATCCAAATACTCCCGAAAGATATCGTTCATTAAATGTTGAAAAACAAATGGGGCATTTGTGAGACCAAATTGCATGACAGTATATTCAAAGTGGCCATACCTTGTCCGAAAGGCTGTCTTCCATTCATCACCTTCTTTGATTCTAACTAGGTTGTAAGCACCACGAAGATCTATTTTTGTAAATATTCTTGCCTTGCCAAGGCGCTCAAGAAGCTCTCGGATCAAGGGAAGGGGATAGCGATTCTTGACGATGATCTTGTTTAGGCCCCTATAATCCACGCACATCCGGAGAGTTCCGTCCTTCTTTTTTACAAAAAGTATTGGAGCTCCTGCTGGGGACTTTGAATGCCGTATGAACCCCTTAGCAAGATTCTCATCAATATTTTTTTGTAATTCTACCAATTCATCTTGAGATAGCTTGTATATTGGGCCAAAAGGGGGTTGGGTTCCCTCCTGAAGCTCTATAGCACAATCATAGGGTCCATGCTCCGGTAAGAGGTCTGCATTCTTCTTCTCAAAAACATCATTGTAATCTTGATATTGACGTGGAAATGCCTCCATGATTTTTGTTGTCGACGTGTCGGTTGGTGTTTCAAATATCAGAAAAGTTGGATACTTTTTGGCTGCACGCATGAAGACCTTGGCTCCAATATATATAGGCCTATTATGCCTTCCCTTCTTCTTTTGGACTTTTTGTGGTTCAATTCTCTGAGCCCTCTAATCGATGTCATGATTATGTCATTCAAGCCATGGTAGCCCAATAACAATTGGACTGCTCGGGCTTTGTATAATATTGAACGCTATCCTTGAAACATGCTCCTGCAATGTTACTTCTATGGGGCGAGTTTCATATGTGTGACATCCCTTGAAGCGAGGGGACAACCATCAATTACTTCTACAGTTGCTGGATTAGACTTCTCCATAAGTGGTATGCCTTGTTCTTTTGCAAATTCTGTATCCATGAAGCACGCTGTTGCGCTTGAATCTAGTAATGCTTCACAATCCATGTGCCTACCCGGCATATGGATCTTGACTGGTAGCATAAAACTTGAAGTGGAATCAACGGGAAGAAAGAGACCTGTTTTTGCTCATGAACCTTCATCCTTCTCTTCCTTGGACAATGTTGAACTATGTGCCCCTGCTCTCCGCAATACATACATAAGCCATTAATGCGTCGTCTTTGCTTCTCCTGGGCTGAGAGAGATTGAAACCGTGCTGAATCAATTTGCATGGGCTCAATGCTTAATTCATGGCCCTGTTGAGGTGTGTAGCCATTATGTGTCACTTCTGTTTGGGGTCGCAATGGTGCCCCAAGACGCCTCTCTTGTCTCCTCTCAAATAGTCGATTATCACATTCTATTTCTTGAGAGATGAACTCGCTTAGTGTGTGAACCTTTGGCATAGTCAATAAAAGATCTTTTACGTCATCCTTTAATCCCCATCGAAATTGGCTAATGAAATATTCCTCATGCCAAGTCAGATCACAAGTGAGCTGTTGAAATTCGGATGCATAGACGGATGCAGGTCTTCATACTTGGCGGAGATTTTTAAGTTTGGTTTTAGCAACCCTTGCTCTATCAGTATCCCCAAAGGTTGTAGAGAACTCCCGCACAAAAGCTTCAAGGTCATGAAGAAGAGGAGATTCTTTTTCAAGTAAGGGAGCAAACCAAGAGAGAGCTGTACCCGAGAGGAGGGTCACAATAAGGCCTACTTGAGAGGCATCATCTGGATAACGCTCTCGTTGCATTTGAATGAAGAGACGCACTTGTTGGAGAAAACCTCTAAACTTTGATCTAGTCCCATCAAATTTTTCGGGCATGCTAACCTTCGGCTCCTTCTTATGTTGTTGAGAATAGCTAGATCTTGCAGCTTGTCCTTGATGTGTGCTTGTCTCTTGAAGCTCTTGAATTTGACGTTGAAGATTTTGCAACGCTGGTCCCAAGATTAGGGCTTGCCTTGCTTGAAGTTGAGCGTTACTCTCGCGAAGTTCTTGTAACTGAGCTTGGATGCTTTGCAATGCGTTGATGACATCTTCCATCGTCGGCTCCATGATGGCTTGAGAAGATTAAGAGATGGTAGTCTTGCCAAACTGTTATGAGCGCGTATAGAGCTAGAAGAGAGCAAGAGGAGGTGCTCACAATGTACAAGAACTTGGATTTGATGATAAGTTTAATATTGATTACAAGACTTAGTACTTTATTAAGAGAGTTAGATACAAGACTTGGATTACATGACTTGAGTACAAGAGAAGTCTTGATTGCAAGGACAAGACTTGAACATAAGAACTAGAAGAGGGATTTCCTCATAGGAGGCTCACAAATGGTGTTGGCAAGATTGAGGGGCTTGTGGCCCAAGACCCCTATTTATACTAGTGCTTGAGGAGGTTACTTGAAGAGGTTAGGAATTTCTAGGTTCTTCTTGATCTTCTAGATCCTTCTTCATCTTTCTAGAGCTTTCCAGAAACTTCTAGATTCTTATGAAATCTTCTCCATGCTTCTAGAAACTTCTAGAATCTCCTTGACACTTTTAGAACTTCTAGAATCTTCTAGATCCTTCTAGATTCTTCTAGAGCCCTCTAGCGATGATGTAGGCGATGACATAGACGATGATGCAGGCAACGACTGACTCTCAAGCATCCATGATAGAGTGAGTATGGCTACTTGATGACGAATATAGCTGCATGGTCTGAGCTTGAATAGAAGACATTAGGATTTGAAGCTACGATCATTGTTTGGTGAGAGCTACCACGTAAAAGAGCAAACAAACTTCTTGTTTGGTCAAAGAAGTTTGCTCTCTTACTCCGACTCTCATAGGTGCAAGACCTCTTGTGATCTCCGTAGACAATGCTGTACTTGATAGTGACACCTTCACATCTATAAAGACGGTGGTTGACCCCTTCAAGGCTACCCTCTCACTTTTGCCTAGTTCCGCCCTAACACATGGGCCAATGGAGATTTAAAGCATGCAATAAACGTTATACTAGATGGTACTTCCATATGGAATGTGAAGATAACATGAGCTTAGTGAAAACACAGAGCATATTCCTTTCTGCCGATTACGACAAGTGTGATAAGGACAAACAAAGAGAGGGTGAAAGTAAAAAATTGCAATTGAAGGGGTTTGTGCAAGGCCATGAAGCTCTTGGCGGTTTTGAACAAATGTGGCAAGAGGGCATCATGGAAAGCATCGTGAAAATCCATGCATCCTCAAAGCATGTGTTTCAATTTAAATAGGGAGTGCAACTAGATAAATGTGATGGGATTGTCTTTAAGATACGAGGCAAAGAAATGGATTTGAGAATAGAAGAAGAGGAGCTACTCATCCAACTTTTCAAGGAGTATAGAGATGTTTTTGCATGGTCATATAAAGACCTCAAGGGGGTGGATCCATCAATCTGTCAACACACAATTCCCTTGAAGCCTGATGCCAAACCCTCTAGACAACATCCCTATACCTATAATGACACATTTTCCAAAGAGATTAAAGAGGAGCTTGATAAGCTCAAGGAGACAGAATTCGTTTATGAGATTGAACACACTGATTGGGTGTCACCCATTGTGGTTTTCCTCAAGAAAAATGGAAAGCTGCATGTACGTGCGAATCTCAAAAAAGTGAATGCTGCAACAATAAGGGATAATTGTCCCTTACCAATCACGGAACATGTGGTAAAACAAGTGGCTGGCAAACAAGCCTACTCATTTTTAGATGGATTCTCAGGATACAACTAATTGGCTATCACGGTAGAAGACCAATACAAAACGGAATTCACCACGAAATGGGGAATTTATGCTTATAGAGTAATGCCTTTCGACTTAACCAATGCACCTGCCACATTCCAAAGGTTAATGACGCACACCTGCAAAGAATACTTGCGGATATTCTTAGAAATTTATATGGACGACCTACATTTCACAAGGAGCTCTTTTTTGTTTTGACCATATGCAAAGAAGAAAACAACTGGTTGCGTAGAACCAAAAGTGAGTGAACCTTTTCATGCATGATGCATACTTGAGATTGCATGTTGGACCATGATGTGACTATTTCTTAAAACTTGAAGGTATTACCTCCAAATAATAAGGAGGTAAAAAGCTCCTTCAAATGCATTGCAAATCCAAAAATAAAGGACCCTCTTGTCCTGGAAGAGAAGCAAACATGACCCTTCCAACACCGAAGGAGAAGCATATTGTATCCATTCAACACTAGAGGAGGAAACACGTATACAAAGGAAGGGCACGTTCCCTATGGTTAATAATAATTAGGTAAGGACGATGCCACCTGCCCATCATACTTATGCATGGTTTTTTCTTTTTTTGGAGCTCAAGCATGAGAGCATGTAATGCAATAATCATAAATTTTATAGGCATAGATTAAGAAATTTATGATCAATGCGTTACGTGCTCTCATGCTTATAAATTTCTTTTTTGGGGCTCAAGCATGAGAGCACGTAATGCATTGATCATAAATTATGCCTGTGAATTTTTTATTTGTTACGGACTTCTTTTGACTTTTAGTTATCCTTTCTGGCAAGGTTTGGACGAAAAAATTATACATGCGTTTTGAAATCAATTTTTTAAACACGAAATACAAGTACATATTTACCATTGGAGCATATTCAATGGTAATTTACTACACGAGTGTGATTGAATCTAGCCATTCCCTACGAAATAATCATGGCACTTGTGTATGTGACCCATGCCGAAGGAATGTCCATAGCCTGGCCTAGGATTCTCAGCAAGTGAGCTTTTTGAGAAGTGGGGACATTGGGGCTGAAAAGGAATCTCCCAAAGAATCGATTCATTAAGTTAAAGAAAAAAAAAAAAGATTCACTCTAAAGTTTTGCAAATCATTCGGCTCAGTGCATTTTTCAACTTTCCTTCTGCTGAAGACGAGGATGAGGCCCCCAGCCTCTGATGCCATGTCTGCTTGTCTCTCCCCTTGTCATACCAGCAACGCCTCAAATTCTTGCTGATCCGAGGACAACACGTCGTAATGGGGGAACTTTCCGCAGGAGCAGTTGGGGCAGAGTGGAACTCTCTTTATCTACAGTTGCTCTACCAAGCATTGGGCTGGTTCGCCTTCGCCGCATGGTCCTGTAGCTTCTACCCTCAGATCGTCCTCAACTTCACCAGAAAAAGGTGGGTTCTTCTCACCATTTCAATTTTTCCATGTTCTCAGATGTGGGTTGTTTGGTTTTCCCTGAGTTTGGACTTATTTTATCTCTTGATTGGCATTTTCTTTCCGCTAGGACTTGAGATCTGCTTATCTTCTCCATGATCCCAGATTGGGGTTGTTGGAGTTGCCTTCTGATTGCTTTTGAATCTCTTGATTTTGTCTATTAACCTGCTTATTTTGTGTTCCGTAGTGTTGTAGGCTTGAACTTTGATTATATCCTGCTGAACTCGACCAAGCACTCCTGTTATCTGATATACAATGCTTCCATGTACTTCAGCCCTGTCATTCAATACCAATATCATGTTAAGTATGGCTTCTCTGAGGTAAGACAAGTTTTTAGCTTGTCGTTTGTACTGTATCATCTTGTTGCACGTATGCTTTTACCTTGGTATAACTGGTGTGTTTTCCTCAATCACAGCTAATTCCTGTTGCTCCGAGTGATGTGGCATTCTCCATTCATGCAGTCCTCATGACTTGGCTTCTTGCTTACCAAATAATAATCTACGAGGTTAGTTGTACCTCAATGTCCCAAGCAGTGAAACACATGTATCTCGTTCTGATCCTTTGCACTTATAGAGTATTTGCACACTATGTTGTAGCTTTTACGTGTTTACCTTGAACGGTGGGTGGTTTTCGAGCATTTGTGATACTTATACTTGAATGTCCAGTGGGACAAATACAAACATGCCCATTGTGTTTCCTAATAAATGATAGTGAGAAGGAAATTGGAGTCAAGTATCCCAGCTGTGACAACACTATTGGCATAAGCCCACATGTGAACTGTAAGGGGTGCCTAGCTCTAAGGCTTGCATAAATTGGCGAAGTCCCTAACACTTTAAGGTTTTGGGGTATGGATGGCTAGACAAAGTTGTGGAATCCTTGCACTTAAGCACGCTTGTGCAGAAGCAACACTGGGATGAGGAACCTTCCTTGAAGCCTTTCCCCCATTCCATATCAAACACCTCCTTAGCAAAGATCTGTGTTGCCTGCAACTTAGCAAACAGGAAGATGGAGTGATGATACATTGCATCTGCAATATAGTTCCTGAGGCCCTGAAACGCATTTTACCCTTGAATAATACCTAAACTTACATGTTGTGACCGTATAGAGTTGCACGTCACAAAAGGTATCTTACATAATTTGTTTACATAAAATGATGATTGAACATATGATAGTTCTATTTTCTAAATGGCGATGAATCTTTGGGTTGTTCAGGTGCATGAGCAAGCAACATTACTGACTCCGAACTGAGCTGCTTGACAGCTTTTTGTTTGACTATTGTAAACAGCGACATTTAGGTTTGCTCTCTTTTGGTTGCACATATGTCTTTTTCCAACATTCTCCTATACCTCTCTCTACGAAGACCTAGGTGCTGCTTCAAGGTGCATGTTTGCAATGCTGTTGTAGATGCTGATTTTTTACCATTTCTTGCAAATGACCAATACCCTTTCTTCAATCACCAAGCAATGCCTTTTTGGGAGGAACATGAATTCAGGGGCGAATTAGAACCGGGAAACACCCTGATTAATCCCATCTATGAAGAGGGAGTTCTGCACTTCATATTTGTTTTTGACTGGATGCAAACTGATTTCATTCCGGACTTTGTTTTGAAGCATCAGAATCAATAATGGATCACACATCATGCTATTGAGCTGGCCTATCTGACTTTTCATCTTTGCTCTTACAATCATTCACGTCATTAAAGTATTGTCAGAATTGCTGATGATGATTAACCAAAACAAGAGAAGAAAGAGCCGAAATGTATTTGTGGTGGCCAGTATTGATGTTGATGGCCAGTGGATGCTTGCAAATACTTTGTGCAAGGGGGGACTGGGGTGCCAGAGGAATTTCTTAGGGTGTCTTGAAAATGTCTCGAACAATCATAATAGGCTTGTGACAAATGGTTTGGATGAATAATCTCCATTTACTATCCTCAAAGCTGTGTCTAGGCTCTTGTTTTTGTAAGGGGTAATGTAACGTTCCATGTAATCAGTTAACAATGTGCAAAGTAATAATGTGTCTAGAATTTGCATGTACTTCTGAATGCAGTACCGATTGACATTCAATGTGCATCTTGTGGTGTTTGTTCTTTTCGGTTGAAGTTATTAAGGCACTTGTCAGTAAGGAAAAACCCTCGTTTGACAGAGAGGCAGCCAAGGAGTCTCAAAGGCTGCAATAGCAATCTCAGGTGGAGCATGGATTGTAGCAGCTATATGCCTGGGCCTTGCTTGGCCCCAAGGCAGATGGCTCTGGCTTATTTCAAACTTTAAGTAGGTCTTGAACTACTCTATTGGAATCACATTTTCATGGGTTTTGTGGTACTGACATGGATAATGGTTTTGTAACAGCCTTATTCAAGTTGTCTTGGCACTCATCAAGTACATGCCTCAAGTAAGTGCTTCGCATTTTGTGTGTGTTTGAGATGGATAAGCTAGAGTTGTGAACGGAAGACTACCGGTCCCATATGTTATCTTAATTCACTCCAGGTGTGGTTGAACTATGAAAGGAAAAGCACATTTGGGTGGAGTATTGGAAATGTCCTCTTTGATATGTCAGGAGGGGTCGGTAATTTCTTCCAAATGGCTGTACAATCGATTGATCAAGGTCAAATTTTTATGTTTTAAGCTTGTTTCTTTCTTGATGCCAAAAGAAGTGAGTTGCATCTACAATTTCTATAAGGCTTGGTAAATGCCCCCTAGGCTTGCAAACAGGCAATGACGTATCGATTTGAGCCTTATGCCGTGTGTGGACAATCACAATTATGCTGAATTCCATTTGCTAGACATCAGTTGTGCCGCTTTTAGGCTTCTCTTTGGAAATAGAAGATTTTTAAAATGCTCTCATTGTCCCAAGTTTGTTTGCGGTTTGAAGAACCGCTCACATGCCATACCACAACTGCTGACCTTTTGAGAGGCAGAAGCCTTGCTCTGCAGCCTGCGATTAGCGTCCTGTGTAGCAATAATTCGCGTTTTTCACCCTCTTCTGTTCTTCTGTTCAAAAAGTGTTCAATACGACAGTAACAGATCTCTCCGTTTCTGGTTCAAATCACGGGCTGGTTTTAGATTAGGGTTTGATGGGTAGACCAGGAGTTTTTGAGGAAAGTGCGCAAGAACCTGCAGTGAGAGAAGAAGCCGTCTCATGATTTGCCTCCTCTTTAAGTACAGAGAGTTTGATTATCTTTCCAGACTCTCAGACCTTCAGTTTGATTTATTTTCAGGATCATTAGACAACTTCTCAGGGAACCTTGGAAAAATACTTTTGTCGAGTGTAAGTAAAGCATTTGCTTCTCTCATTCTTTTTCAATTTATATTCTCACACTTTTAAATCATCGTGCTCTTGGTACAGATTGTCATCGTGTTCGATCTTCTATTTACTGTGCAACATTATATTCTATACCATGATTCGAAGGGCTCAGGTCCATCATACGTTGCGTTGGATTTGGAAGATGAGAAAGCGGAAGCTAATAAGCTACCTGTATAGAGACCCCTTTAAGGGCATGTAAACATTGTGAATAGTATTGTATAGTATTCTTTTCATCCTGGGGCTCTAATACAAAGAGCAGCCCCCAAGCATTCAAGAGCAGCCCATAACCAATGAGGGCTAGCAGCATTTAAGCTTTAATCGCAGCTCATAACCACATTCACAATGTCCTAAGGCAACCCCCAAGTGCCCACTCAATTGAGGTACTTGCTGCCTGAAAGGATTGGCAAGTTGTTTGTGTATACATCATCCAAGACTGCTGGCATTAACAGCGCTTCAGATATGTTTGGAGCGACGGGGAAATTCTTTGAGTGAATTGGTTCTACAAACCCTCTCTCTCTCTCTCTCTCTCTCTCTCTAATTGCTCTGTTTTTCAATGTGTAAACAAGCACAAATTGCACTGCACAGTTGGATTCATAATAACAACTTCACCTCTACATTTTGTAGATGGCCTACTTGTATAGAATATATGCTTCAACTAGAATCCCTATATCTATATGTGTGTTGTGCGTGCATGTGCGCGCACGCGTGCACACACACACACACAGCCCCATGAGATTGGATAGACTAGCTCCTTGCTGCTGTCGGTCAAAGTTAGAACCACCCTACAACTAGTTGTACCCCCTCTTGACACAAATAGGGGTCCGTCCCTAGATCTCAAGAGTCACCTCATGTTGCAGTTAGTAGTGGTGCTCCAACCAAGCACTTCTAGGGGGGTAAAAGTGTTTTCTGCACTTACATCGCTCCCAAGTGATGTAGCATTCTCCATTTATGCCGTTCTCATGACTTGGATTCTTTCTTACCAAATAATATCCGAGCACTTGCATCTTACTCCGATCCTTTGCACTACTAGAGTATTTTCGTATGTTCAGTGGCCCAAATATGAACATGCCCAACCTTGTTTCTTGATACATGATAGCGAGAATGAAATTGGTGTCCAATACCCGAGCTGTGACAACATTGTTGGCATAAGCCCACTTCTGAACTATCAGTGGTGCCTAGCTATAAAGCTTGCATAAATTCGTTGAACTGGAGATCCCTAACACCTTGAGGTTTTTGGATTTGGATGGCTAGACCAAGTTGTGGGAACCTTGCACTTAAAGCGCGCATGTGCAGAAACAACATTGGGATTGGTGACCTCTGAGGAAGTCTTGCCCCCATGCCATATCAAACACCCCATTTGCAACAATTCCTTTGCTGGCAACTTAGCATACCACAGCAATATACCCCGAGGTCCTTAAACGCATTTAACTTTTGGATAACACATATATTTATAGGTTGCAAGCCAATAGAGTTGCTTTCTAGAGCATGAGGGTGATGTCACCAGAGGTCTCTTTTGGTTGTACAGGTGCTGCTTGAAGGTGCATGTCTGTTTGCAATGCACTTGGATATGCTGATTGTTTGCCATTTCTTGCAAACAACCAATACACTTGGCTTGCTTCAATCAGCAAGCAATGCCTTTATAGATTTAGGGAAAAATTATAACTTGGGAACACTGTGATTAACCCCATCTGTGAAAACGGAATTTCACACTTTATGTTTATTTTTGACTGAATGCAAACTGATTATTGTATACTTCGTTTTGAAGAGTCAGAGTCAAATAGTGGATCACACGTCATGCTATCGAGTAATTATTCACTTCATTAAAATACAGAAGTGCCAATGATCACTAACCAAAACAAGAGAATAGGAGCAGAAATGGAATTGTGGTCCTGTTAACTATCCTCGAAGTTGTGTCTGGGCTCTTGTTTTTGCAATGGGCAATGTAATGTTCCATGTAATCACATAACAATGTGCAAAGTAATAATGTGTCTGGACTAGCGTGTACATATACGTCTGAATGCAGTATGGATCGCTCTTTTCTCAATGCCATGTGGTTTGATTGAAGTTATTAAGATACCTGTCAGTAAGAAAGTTCCATTCATTGTTTGACAGAGAGGCAGCCAAAGAGTTTCAAAGGCTGCAATAGCAATGTCAGGTGGAGCAGGGATTGTAGCAGCTATATGCCTGGGCCTTGCTTGCACTTATTCCGAACTTTAAGTAGGTCTTGCACTACCTACTACATTTCCATTGGTTTTGTGATATTGACACGGGCAATGTTTCTGTAACAGCCTTATTCAAGTTGTCTTGGCACTAATCCTTAAGTAAGTGCTTAGTTTTTAAGCGTGTTTGAAGCGGATTAGCTAGAATTAATCATGATTATGCCTAGTCATGGTCAACGTGAAAGGCAAGGGTGAAACCTTGAAAATCTTGAAACGTTTAGAGTGGTGGTTCTTATTACTACCCGTTGATTTCGCTCCCTATGGCGACAAACGCTTTCTTGGTTTTTTTTGTATTATCTCAGAGAATCTAGCAATTTCCAGGGCGTTCTCGAACACTCGACAATTCCACACGTGTTTGAAGTAATAGAATCTAACGACTTGAGTGCCGGTAAGCAGGGCATGGTTCTTAAAAAACATTAGTTCTTGAAGAAACCAATCTTCTATCTGCGAATCTTTCGTGCCATGCCATTAATTAATCGGGCACTCCTCAAATAAGTGAGGAGGGTCCTCTTTGGATGTTCTGCAATGCGAGCATCTATCAAAACCAATACCTCTGGCATGAATCTTGACACCGGTAGGTAAGGCCCCCCAAAGCATCTTCCATAGAAACATCTTCATCTCAAGAGGTAGAAGAGGGCACCATATGTTCTTAGTGATTAACACCCATCTTGATTCCTGCCATGTTTTCACGACCATTAGACAACTTCTCAAGCAACCTTGGAAAAGTATTGTCTTCAAGTGTGAATAAAGTTTTGCCTCTCATTCTTTCTCACTTTATGTTATGTTGGATTCGAAAGATGAGAAAGAAACTGCTATCAAGCTACCTCTATGAGAAAGAAACTGCTGCCAAGCTACCTCTATATACCCCCTTTACAACATGTAAACAGTGTGAATAGCATAGTTTTTTCCCATACGTTTCCCTCGGCTGAACCATAAGTGACCCTAGCCTACTTCAAACAAAAACATAAAGTACTCTAGCCATTCCATATTCACCTAAACTCATAGATAAAACCTATGGAAGACTTCATACGATGGGCATGACAAAGAAAAACCAATAATAGATTGTAATAACTACATAGAAGCTTGCCCTATCTAGTATCAAATCCTCGACTATCCAAGCCAAAAGAACATTACACTAAGCTAGAAGCTATTGAACTTGCCAGTGGATTATGGAATGTGATATCAGATACTTGTTTTTTATACGTTTGACAACACATGGTATTGTTTCCACATGGTTTGGAAAAAACTATGGCATGAATAGTATTGTAGAGTACTCTTTTATTCAGGGCTCTAAGATGAAGAATGGCCCCGAAGCATTCAAGAGCAGCCCAAAACCAATGAGGCTAGCAGCATTTGAGCTTTAGTGGCAACTCATAACCACATTCAAAATAAGACAACCCCAAAGTGCTCACTCAATTGAGGTACTTGTTTCCAAGGAGGATTGACAAGTTCTCTAAAATTGTTTGTTTGCGCGCATGTGTGTGTGTGTGTGTGCGCGCGCGCATCATCCGTCCAGACTACCCATTGGCATTAATAGCTCTTTATATATGACTAGAGAGATTAAAAAATTCTTTGAAAGATAATTGCAAGCACAAATTGTAAATTTATGTAAGGACACGGGTCCTACGGGCAAGCCACCAACATGGTCAGATAGTGTGTACGCTAGGGAGAGGCTACAAGGTAGCATGGTTGGGTGGAGACTAGCACACTGCATTACTTTCCTCCTTTCGGTGGCATTTGAGCTATTTCGAAAAAGGGAAAAAACAGGTTGCATGTGCATGCGACGCACATCTCCTCTCCCATGATCTGCAGGTGCAACAGGCGGGGAAGACGACGGCACACAATGCAGCAAAAGAGAAGGTAGACACAGTGTGCGGCGCACAAGAGAACATATAGCGAGCAACAACAGCCGTCCAAGACCAAACAATGTATACGCTAGGGAGAGGCTATAAGATAGCTTGTTAGCATGGTTGGGTGGAGACTAACACACTGCATTACTCTCCTTCTTTCAATGGTATCTGAACTATTTTGAGACAGGGAAAAAGCGGGTTGCATGTGCGTGCAACACACATCTCCTCTCCCAAGATCGACAGGCAATAGGCGGGGAAGACGACAGCCCAAAGCGCAACAAAAGAGAAGGCATGCAAATCATGTGTACACGAGAACAGACAACGAGCAACAACCGCCATCTAAGGCGGACAATCAATGCAAACTCGACCGACAACTCTAGGCACTGAGGCTCTATTGGCGCCATTGGCTATGCGCATAGGAAGGCGCTCTAAACCCTTGCATGAAGGAGGGTTGTGAACCTTAACTCCGTACCATCCAAACTATTGAGACTTGTTGTATAAACAAGGAAAGGTAGCATACTTGAGTTGACAAAGAAAGCTAGAAGGAAAGGAAAGCTAAAAGCTTCAGAGAAGTAGTTTCACCCTTTCTTTTCACTCCTTAGAGAAAGGTAAGTTTTTTTTCAACAAGTGAACAAAAGCCTTTACAAAAATGATGAGTTTTTGTGAAGAATCAACGAAGGTGTTCTTACGAAGAACAAGACGTGAAGCGCTACAAATTTTGCAAGGCGAGGATTGCATGCTTCGCAAAAGTCATCGAACATAAAAAACACAACGACTTCAAGCTTTACAAGGTACAAGTTGATGTTTTTTTTCTCTCTCTACGTTAGCGTGTGTTTACCATGGCCGGCAAGGATATCCCACAAACATACACTTTTGATTTTGAGCATGCATATCAAAATTCGACAACCACGGACGTTGCCGACACTAATATGCACGACGATGATGGTTTAGGAGATAATGGCCTTGTAAATATGGTTGCTTTCATGTCTTTGAAAAATTGCCAAAGGGTACTTGAACGCAACCTCTTTGCATTAAATGCAGATGTTACAAACCTTACTGAGCTACTTATGAAATTTTTGAATTCACAGATGGTTTAAGGAACCCACGCTTCGCACGACTCAAGGAGTCCATGAGGCAAGTTCCTCAGAAGATGCAGAAGGTAGCAATGCATTACTTAAGAATATCACCATTCTTGAGTTTCACGTTGAAGAGCATGATCATAACAAGGATGCAGTCAATACGTTCTTACTACACAAATGGAGTGATATTCATAGGCTGAGACACACCTCAGATATTAAGACAAATGTGGAAACAAGTCTATCTCTTGACATTTTCAATAGATGATCGTCCTTAGTCTTGGACTACGTTCAAGCTTCTTTCTCCAAAGAGTTTTTGGACTATAATAAAGAAAATAAGAATTGGTTAGCATGGGATGCATGCCGCATGTCTAGTCTCTCTTTCACTCAATAACTTTCTAAGTATCGAGAAATCATATTAAAACTAAAAGGTCTAGATGAATTCTAAAAGATACGGAGTTTCTATAGGGATCTTGACAAAGACTATTATCTTCATGTCAATATCCAACATCCAAAAACTTTGCCCATCACTCATGCCTAGACGTATGATGATGACCAAGAGAGGAAGGGAAATGTTCCCTGCTCTAAGAATACTTTTTCTAAGAGCTATTCAGCTAAGAGCCAATGGCGATGTAGATCTCCTATACATTCCAAGAGGAACAAGAGACAATCTACCTCTCCGCACCCTCAAGAGGCTAAGAAGCCTAAGAAATCACGAGATACTCCACGTGAATCTCGCAGCACTGCCGATTTTAAGCGTGCAAAGAAACACAATTTGTGTTTCAAATGTCTTTTGGACCAGCATAACAAGAAGGATTTTCCTCTTTTGCAAGGCAAAGAAAAGGCCATGCACACGGTGCAACGCCTCACATTAGATTCATCTCCTAAATATTGTGTTGTAGAGGTTCTTCATATGGAAGAAAAGCACAAATATTGTGTGCTTGCTTCAATGTGGCAACCCACCTTTGGCTCCCATGAGTTGATTTGCATGCATGACACTACTAATGGAGAACGTGTTCGTATTTTAGTGGATGATGGTGCAACTCATAAATTCTTGAACTATAAGATAGTCAAGAAATTGAAGCTTACACAGACTCCCTGCTCCCACAAGTACGTGGTAGAACAAATGTCTGAAAATAATAAAGAAGTATGTGACATGGTAGTTCAAGGGTTTGAACTTATTGTTCAAGATCATACGATGACCCTTGACTTTCAAGTTATGAACATGGACCGTGTTGATGTAGTTTTAGGACGGGAGTAGCTGCATGGTTTATGAAACACATTGCACACTAGTTAACGAACACAACTTCTTATCCTTTATGGACATGTGCTATTGCTTGGTGAGAAAAATATACCATCTACACCTCTTATATGTACAACCGAGCTTTCTATTTTACAGAAAGCAGATTTAATAGATGAAGTCTTTTTGTGTTACTGCTTGTCTCCAAGTCTTGTGAATTCCAAGAGCAAAGTGCTGTGGATTCTAGTTATGCTATGCAAAGTGCAATGAATTTTAATGAAAAGCAAAGTGCTAACAATTCTAAAGAGCAAAGTGCTCTCAATTCTAATTATGTTGAGCAACATGCAACTATTGTAAAATAAACATTAAAGGAATTACAAGATTTTCCATCTCAGCATAACTCTAGTTTACTTTCTCCTTTTGCACGGAAAAAGCTGACTCACTTACTCACAGAGTATAGTGATGTATTCTCAAGTGATTTAAAGCTAGGTTTACCCCCTACACGCAATGTGCAACATCTGATGAGTAAACCATCTTATCGTAGGAGATCTAGTGAGGCCAAGGAGGTTGAGCGTGAATTGACTGACTACCTTTCCCGTGGTTTCATTAGAGCTAGCACTTTGCCTTGGGCATTGCCAACTCTATTGGTAGAAAAGAAAGATGGTACTATGCGCTGCTAGGAGTTTTTTGGAAGAAGTGATTGCGCATATGTACATATACATGCATGGTGCATCAAATAAAGAATTACCCATTTTCCAAAGCCAGGTGGTTACGTGGGGCCCACATGTGTACATGTAGGACAACGTGTACATAGTACATCGATTTTCATTATCACCAGTACCAGTGTGTTTTTTCTATAATAATGAGGAGTTGGTAGAGCGTAAAACTTCTCGAGAAATCTATCAACGGGCCGATGACATGACATAAGCAGGTGCATCAAGTGACATCCGGTGGCATCAGGAGGTCGAATGGGGTCAATACTTGCACGTGGTAAACGAGGACACAATGGGAGTGTTTTCTTGTGATGAATTATGCAGAAAGGTCATCATGAAGACTATATTTGGGGGCCACTTCACGTGATTGCGGGATGCATTATTGGAAAAAGTTGAGTACCACAAGTGCGGATGGATGTAGAAGGGTGACAAAAATGCAGTACATGGCCATTTTTTGGCTTGTTCGGGGTCCGTTTTGAGGTCAATCAAAAGGCCAAAGGTGCCCAAGGGATAAAGTGAAGTGTGGGCACTGAAAAACCTGAGAAAAAAATCAGCAAAGTGTGGAGAGAAGAGGAGAAACAACCACAACTGAGTTTTTGCTGTTTTGGAACTTGTTTTGGCCATAAACTGCTCATCCGAGGTCGGATTTGAGCACTTTGATATTGTAGGCTAGGGTTTTGGGCTGTTCCGGCTGCAATGGTGCTGTCCATTTTCCCAAATTTCTCACTGTCTTTTTGTTCTTTTGGTTGTGTAAGTTTCTCCTTTGAGCAAAGCCTCTTCTCCAATTTGTGATTGTATCTGGCATATTTCATCCATATTGTGTGAGCTATTTGCCCCATTGGCATTGGCCCAAGCTCAATTGTATTTTGTAATGAAAATGGCCTATGAACTTTGAGAGTAGCAGAATTAGGAAATTAGGTGAAGCACTTTTGTGAGTTTACTTTGTGAGCATAGCGGGTGAACTTAATTGATGGTAGCAACATAAACATGGTACTTAGTTAACTTGGCATGAACAATACTTTTGCAAGAGAGAGAGATTAGAGAACATGACAACAGTTGAGGACTGGATTCATACGGAGCCAGTCGCCCCTCCAATAGGCATTTGTATTATAATTTCTCCCATCAAGAGAGACTTGGTATAATACAATATTTGTGTTCCTTGTGACTTAGGTGATGCGATGAAGATGGAAAGCTTCATGCATCACAAGCATAACATAATATTTGTAGAAAGAATTAACTATCCCAAGCCTTAGTCCCAAGGCTTCGACGGTGGAGAGAGCTAGCGGGGATGAGGATAGGGAAGAGGAAGAAGAAACATTCCATAGGAGAAAGAAATAGTTCCTCACTTATCATCACTCTTCTTGCTAGCATACATAATAGCATATTAATGAAGATGGAGAAGATGGCAAGCTTAAGCATTGAAGCATGGATCTTGGTTGGATTTGCATCCCATAGCCGAGAGTGTTGGTGTAGGCTCTCACTTTTCACAAGCTTGGAGAAGGATGTGGAGTTTCTCAACTTTCATCAAGTAAGAATCATCCACAAAATGAGTGTGTGTGTGGTGTATATCTCCCCATCACCCCCCTTGCTTGCTTGGGGTGAGTTGTAGCTTTTACACATGTTTCAAGCTCATTGGACCCCTCTACCCCTAGCCAATCACATGCAACATGCATTCAAGTACATGGGTAGTTTTTTGACAAGTGTCCTCCTTATCCCTTAGAGAGAGAGAGCTTGAAAATATCTAGATATTTGTTGGATGTACCTAGAAGCTCATTGGACCCTCTTTAGCCCAACCAATAACATTCAAGCACACCATGTGGTTAAGCATAGGGAGAGTCTGACATGTGTCTCATGTGCCCTTTGAGAAAAAAGGGGAGTGGAAGGTTAAGTCAAAGAATTCCCTAGCTTTGGGACTTTCATGCACCGGGAAGCTTCTCAAGCACCTTACTCATTAAGTTTGTAGGGTCTCTTTTTGACTCAAGCACCTTACCCCCCCATGCATGGAGAGCTTCTCAAGCACCTTCCTCATTGAGTTTGTAGGGTCTCTTTTTGACTCAAGCACCTTTCCTCCCATGCATGGAAAGCTTCTCAAGCACCTTCCTCATCAAGTATGACAAGCATCTCAAGTACCTTAGTCATCAAGCATGACAAGAACCTCAAGCACCTTAGTCATCAAGCACAACAAGCACCTCAGGCACCTTAGTTATCAAGCACGCACCTTAGTCATCAAGCACGACAAGCATCTCAAGCTTAGGTTGGATTCCCACCTCAAGCTCAGCCCTAGCTTGCATAAGGTCAAAGTACTTTTAACACTAACTATTGGAGGTCTTTCATGAAGCTAACCCTAAAGTCTTTTAAGCTCCATTAGATGCACGTTTCTCTTTGATAGACTACCTCCTTTTGGACCCGTATTGAGATGTAACCATCTCTCCTCTTGGTCTCCTGTTGAGATAAGTCTAGAAGCACTTATTGCACCTTGCTCTTTGGTAGACCATCTCTCCTTTTGGTCCCCTGCTGAGATAGATCTAGAAGCACATGTCTCAATTCTAATTCTTGTTCCTGCTTATTCTCCCACATTAAATGATTAGTTTAATATGAGAAAATCATATGGGTAAGCTAGATATTATATTTTATGTTATTACCTCTCTCTTGAAGTCATAGTCGTCCTCAACTATGAGGTAGAGAAGATAAACTCTAGTCATTAGTCCATGCTACTTAGCGGGTAGAGAATCCCCTTTTACCCTTTGACATCATTCCAAGATGGATGACTGATCCATTTGGTGCTTGGGTGTCACGTGACACATCCAACCCTATGTGTCCGTGGACAAGCTACAGCACGACAAGGGTTTAGTCAGTCCAGTTTTAGGAGTGTTCTGGCACTTTTGTGAGTCTGTTTGCAGACCGTCCATGCTCCCAGGCACTTAGAGTAGATGCATATCCTGCGGTTGCACACAACATGATCATAAGCATTCCCATCAGAATCCATCAGAATCGTTCAGGGGAATTTTCCAGTGCATTAAACCTTTTTTGTCCTATTTTTGATATTTTTCACTTATTATTTTAGACTTTTGTAGGGAACTAAGTAGGGCAATTTGGGTAAGATAATATATAAGCAAACCTAGGCTAGCACTATTTGGCAGAAGAGCAAGGAGAACACAGGCCATAGGCAGTAGGTTCCCTCTCTCTCTCTCTCAAGCAGGACCTTTCCCCTTGGTGGTGTTTTTCCTCCAAGCAAGACCTCCAGTACCCTACCGTTTTCAGTTATAGCATCATTGCCATAGACTCCAGCACCCTAGCGTTTTCAGCATCAACCTCATCGTCAAAAAACCAGTGCTTTCAGTTTCAACATACCAACATTTTAGCTTCAAAAAATCAGCGTTTTTAGCTTCAGTAGACAAGTGTTTTCAGCTTCAGAAAACCAGAGTTTTTAGCTTCAATAGACCACCGTTTTCAGCTTCAAAAAACCAACGTTTTTAGCTTATGTAGACCATGGTTTTCAGCTTCAAAAAAGTAGTGTTTTCAGCCTCAAAGAACCAGCGTTTTCAGCCTGAGAAAATTCAGCGAAGCATCCCAAGCATTCAGTTTTCAGCCATAGTCTCATCGTCGTCATCCACACCGTCCACATCGAAATAGCCCCATTTAGATTTGCATCAGCATCTTGTACCAGATTGTGCAATCAATAGTAGACCACTCTGACCATCAAGAGTGGGCCCTTGGAGGAGGTTTTTACAATGTCTCTGGTGTCATATTCTCTTCTCTCTATCTCTCAGTCTCATACACTTTCACGCACAGTGTCCATTCACTTTGTTTGTGTCCATTGCACTCTCTCGTTAAGAACGGAAGTCTCTCCCTTCCATAAGAACAAAGGAACCTTGAGCACAGTCCGGAGCACTCATCTTGAGCAAAGTTCAACATTCATTCCATTGCACCTTACATTGGTATCAGAGCTTTGGCAGTGTTCTGTATCACTCAAGGAAAGAACCACAAGAATCACAAGAGTTTTTTTACTTGTTGCGGTCGCACGAACCCAAGTTCACATGGGCGTGTCGATTCCTAGTCGTGTTTTTGAAGAGTGACAGGAATCCCAAGAAAGAAGGGCTTGTCCAATATCCCCTTGTGCCTCTTTTCACTCATTGAGAGCGGGCCGTGCACTTAGCGGCTGGCCAATCCACGTGAGGTGGGAAAAAGAAACCTTGGTGTGAGCGCAAGGCCGCCAAGGGGTGCGCACACGGAAAAGAGCGTAACTCAGCTGAAGAGAAGATCCTTCTCTAACACAGATTGCAAGCGAAAGAAGAACCTCAAGAACCTCAAGACCCGCAAGAACTTCAATAACGCAAGAACCCAAGAACCAAGACCCCCAAGAACCCAAGTACCTTGTGAACTTAAGAACCCAAGACCACAAGAACCCACAAGAACCCAAGACTTCAGTGGATGGTCATCACTCAAAGTGGAATGGATACTTCTCTTGGAGGTGATGAGCATGAGAGAGGCAAAGAAGAATTTTCCCCACCAGGAGGTTTTTCCGACCCTCCCCCTTCCCCATCTACGCCAAGGATTGCACTAACTCCTATGGAGGAGTTTAGCAGATGTTTATGGACAGGAAGTTAGAACGCAAAGCAAGAAGAGTAGAAAGAACAGAAGAATTTAATCGCAGACACGCAGAAAGAAAAGCAGAAAGAGAAGCAGAAAGAAAGGTAGCCATAGAGCGTGAGCATGAGCAAGCACGACACATGCAAGAGTTGTTGCGACTCTTTTCTCAAGTGTAGGCAGAGATGCAAGAGGTTCGGGAAAAGGAGACTCTCTCAGTCTCTTCTTCTCCAAAGCATGACACACAGAATTTGCATGATTATAATAAGCATGATCAAGATGTGATTTCTCACAAGCACGATGAGTTGCATGAAGAAGATGTGATTGTTCACAAGAAGGATGAGTTAGTGGACACTTTTTCTA
The DNA here is from genome assembly GCF_014529385.1 of Adiantum capillus-veneris. NCBI lineage: Eukaryota > Viridiplantae > Streptophyta > Polypodiopsida > Polypodiales > Pteridaceae > Adiantum > Adiantum capillus-veneris. Next base: position 78,332,283 of record NC_140946.1, read on the forward strand.
GCGAAGCTAACCTCATTGCAGATTCGATCAATCCCAAAGAACCGATCTTGGCTCTCGAGCCTAGGTCCACAGAACCCTTACAGGAAGTACTATGTGTTCGAATGATTTGTCAGTACACATTTTTTGAGTGTTTCATTCGTGATCGTTTCCTGTATTCTCGTTAGCGTCTTTATGTGATCCCTTTTCCTAGGCATGACATATTGTACGTTGAGCACGTTTCACTCATGAATGAGCGCGAATGTATGCGGATTGTTCATGAAAAGATGAAAAGTATGCATTCAAGAACGTCACATTCCATGTCTCTTCTTTGGCATGACACATTTGTAGAAAGAACACAAGAAAGTATGAGCACCAAGCATGGGCATTTCCGTTGTGAATTGCAGTTGATTGCTTTAGATCCGCAAAGAAAGATTTGATCTCATGGTTTGCGTGTGTGTGGTGAACGGTTTGGCACTCCATCTATTTGTTCATCTACATTGCATGCACAGTCTTTTAGGAAGACAAGAGTTTTTCCAGTCACTTTACATGGAATTATAGGTATGTTCATGTTTTTGTGTTAGGAGTGGTTTCGGGAATTTTCAGCCATGGAGATTCTTGAAGAAGAAAGAAGCATGACTCTAGATGAAGTTGAAGCATTGAAGGAGCCACAAAAGACTTTGTGTTGCTTTTGGAGCGGCCCAAAGAAGCAAGCGTTGCAGACCTTTATGAAGTTCAAGTACCGCATGACCCACACATCAGAGTGGGTCGGCGAAGAGTCCCTTCCAGGATTCCGGATGCTATTGGCGATCTCCCTTGATGCCATACAGTTCGGTACCAATACCTCACTTTGAAAATAAGGGGATGTCATGTGACACATCCAACCCTATGTTTCTGTGGACAAGCTACAACACGCCAAGGGTTCAGTCAGTTCAGATTTAGGAGTGTTCTGGCACTTTTGTGAGTCTGTTTGCAGACCGTGCATGCCCACACACTTAGATTAGATGCATATCCTCCGGTTACACACATAATGATCATAAGCATTCCCATCAAAATCCTTCAGGGGAATTTTCTAGTGCATTAAACCTATTTTCTCTATTTTTGACATTTTTTACTTATTATTTTAAGTGAATTTTGTTGAAAACTGAGTAGATATATAAGCAAACCTAGGCTAGCACTATTTGGTAGAAGAGCAAGGAGAACACAGGCCATAGGCAGCAGGTTCCCCCCCTCTCTCTCAAGCAGGACCTTTCCCCCCTGGTGGCGTTTTTCCTCCAAGGAAGACCTCCAACACCCTACCATTTTCAGCAATAACATCATCGCCGTAGACTCCAACATCCTAGCGTTTTCAGCATCAGCCTTATCGTCAGAAAACCAATATTTCCAGCCTCAAAAAACCAGCGTTTTCAGCTTCATGATACCAACATTTCAGCTTCATGATACCAACATTTCAGCTTCAGAAAACCAACATTTTCAGCTTCAGTAGACTAGTGTTTTTAGCTTCAGAAAACTAGCATTTTCAGCTTCAGTACACCAACATTTTCAGCTTCAAGAAACCAGCTTTTCAACTTCAATAAACTAGCATTTTCAGATTCAGAAAACCAGTGTTTTCAGCCTCAAAAAACCAGTGTTTTCAGCCTCAGAAAATCAGCATTTTGCATCAGCAAATTGAGCGACAAGAAGCATCCCAAGCATTCAGATTTCAGCCATAGTCTCATCCTTGTCGTCCACACCGTCGACATCGACATAGACCCATTTAGATTTGCATTAGCATCTTGTACTAGATTGTGCAATCAATAGTAGACCACTGTCTCCATTGAGAGTGGGGCCCTTGGAGGAGGGTTTTACAATGTCTCTGGTGTCGTATTCTCTTCTCTCTCTATCTCTCAGTCTCATACACTTTCACGCACAGTGTCCATTCACTTTGTTTGTGTCCATTGCACTCTCTCATTAAGAACGGAAGGCTCTCCCTTCCATAAGAACAAAGGAACCTTGAGCACAGTTCGGAGCACTCACTTGAGCAAAGTTCAACATTCATTCCGTTGCACCTTACATTGGGAGACGTAGCTGCCGCAAGCATGTCTACTCTTTAGTCCATATCATACTTCCAAAATAGAGTGACAAGTTCTACTTGGTGTTTGGGAGACGTCGTCACCACAAACATGGTCCTAAGCATGCATACTTCTTAAATTTGTGCACAATGAAAAGAGAACTAGTCTTATAAGACAAAAACGAATTTTCATGCTTATTTTAAGGCATCATTGTAAGCATTGACAAGGTTCATATTATCCTTAAGCTAGGTTCTTTGCATCCATCTAGCATCTTTAAAAGAATAATTCTTAAATTTAATAAGATATCGTCAGCAGATAATCTTACCGTTTCTTAATACCTTGTCTTCATGTCATAGAATGGATTCAGATTGAAGTAGTTGATCTCCGATTTTTGGAGGGTTTGCAACTATTGCTTCTTTTGATGGCGCTTACATAGGCTCTCATGGAAAACATGGTGCATGAGCCAATGGTTGGGCAAATTCAATTGATAAGCCATCTCATCGACTGGCTTAAGAATTTTAAAAAGGACCAAAGTATCTTTTTGCTAGTTTAGCATAATACTCTTGGTGGCCCGAAGGATGCTTGCCCGTAGTATGCCTTAGATGAGCCTTGAGAAACTTTAGCATGATTCAATAGGCTCTTCTGTGCTTATTAGCAGTAGCCCTTTTTGCCTTTGCTTTGAGATGGATATAACCTCTTTAATCTATGGAAAAGATTCTTGTGAGTCTCGACTATATTCATTGGTAGCGAAGATCTTCCCATGTACTTTAAGTAGTAATTGTACGCATACTCTATAAGAGATAGGTTTTTCTCTCATTGAGAACGTTGATCCACTTCCATGACATAGGATTTTAGTAGATCAAGAATCGTTAGATTACTTATTCCACTTTGGTCATCCGTTCATGGATAATAGGCCAAAAGAGAATTATAATCTACTTCCTAGATTCTCAAAGAGACTCTTCTAGAAATTACTGGTCATTCTAGGATCTTTGTCCGACACTATGGATGTTGGAAGGCCATGATGCTTGAAAATTTGAGATCTGAAGAGGGTTGCCATTTGATGTGTCTTAATAGTCTTTTTGACAGGCATAGAGTGTGTTTTCTTGTTAATCCTTTCTATTGAAACAATCCAAGTTGCTTTCCTCGATCAAATTTCAACTTTTGGTATACCACACATTTTGAAACATATTCTTGTATGTTTATTTTTCATGATAGACCAACATAAATAAATTTCTACTCCTCGAAGAGTAGACTATGGAATCCCTCTTTGCCCTTATTTGTTTGTCGGAGAGCTTGGTTTGCATCATGAAGTTCTTGAGGCTTTGTGATTCATTTGTAGAATGAATGGAGTCCCCAAGAGATAGAGTTTCCACGTCTTTAGGGCATATAGAATAGCTAGTATCTATTTTTTGTATTTGCCCAATACTCACTTATCGGAGTTGAGTCTTTGACTCTCATATGCTATGGCATGCCCTTCTTGAAGAAAAATAGCTCCAAGGCAATTACCACAAGCATCACATTGGACCTCAAATGGCTTTGCGAGATCTAGTAGTGTGAGCCCACATTGAGAGATAAGATTCTCCTTAAGCTTCATCAGAAGCTTCTTGCACTTTTGCACTCCATGAATAATTAACGTTCTTTTTTGTTAAGTCATGTAATAGACCTGCTATTAGCGAGAAATTTTTTATGAAGCATCCATAGTATGCACACATACCTATGAAGCTTCATACCTCTTGTAGATTCCTTGAATTAGGCCATCTTTTTATTACCTCTAACTTTGTTGCATCCACACGGGTGCCATCTTTAGAGATAATGTGACCTAAGTATTGAATCTCTTGTAGGAAAAATTCACTTTTCTTTTGATTAATAAAAAGCTTATTCTTTTTCACAACTTGAAAGATTACCTGGAGGTGTCGCTTGTACTCCTCAAGAGAATTTGAATGGCCTGAAGACTTTTGTCCATCATGAGTTTGAATGCGTCTGGAGCATTTGTCAGGCCAAAACTTGTAAATTATCAAATAGATCTTCTATCCGCGGCACGGGAAATCTTTTTTTGATAGTAATCTTATTTAGTACTCTATAGTCAACACACTTGTGATATGTGTCGTCTTTGTTTTGCAGTAAAAGAAAAATGGAGAGGATCTAGACCTCACTATCCCTTTTTTCACCAATTCACACACGTGCCTCATGATCTCCTCTTGTTGAGCTTGTGAAACTCGATAAGAAGGCTTGTTAGGCAGTGAGATTCCTGATAGGAGCTCAATTGCATGGTCATCATCTCCTCATTTTAGAGATAGTTCACTAGGGATGTCATCAATGAAAACATCTTGGGATCCATTTAGGAAAGTAGACAACTCTAGTTCCTCTTGATTCCCTTTATTACAAGCATATGGTGTTCCCTGACTCCTTAGCATCTATGTACATGCTCTTTTCCCTGTAGGTGAAGTAGATTCTCCTTTCAAGGAACTTCATGTTGGAAGCCATGCGGGTAAACCATGGTGCCCCAACGATAACATTCTTATGTTTGAGAGGGGAGATTAAGAAATCCTTTTTAACCACATAGATTTGGACATGAAGCCTTAATTTTCCAATTAAGCAATAATTGAGACGTCTTGTCCCTTGATAGCTCCATTGGCTTTCAATGCATCTCCCACCTTGTGGCCTTGTATGCCTAGCTTAGTGGTCAACTCTGTGGATATGAAGTTGTGAGTTGAACCAGGGCAAACAAAAAAAAGGCATCATCATCTTCCATCTTCCCCAAGCATAGGAAAGGAGAAATCCTTTGCAATGAATGTCCTCTTTTGGAGTTTCAAACATAGAGGCTCTAGGAGTCTCATTGCGGGCAATTCTCTTGGGGCAAGAACGATAACCATGGCCTTGCTCCCCACAATTAAGACATTTGTGGTCCTCATGAAAAGCGTTTAGCCCTTTAGGAGAGAGTTTATATTTACCTTTGTAAACTCCCTTCTCCTTGGACTGATTGTTGTTATTGTTGGAATAGCCTTGATAATAATTTTGGGCATTGGTTTTCCTCTTGGCATCACTTTTGTCTTTATTTTCCATGGGCTTGACATTCCGTCTAGCGCCTTTTTGGAAATTGATGCGCGAAGCAACCATGGGGTGGTGGATTACTTCGGTGATAGAACCAGGTTGTTGACAGTGGACATACTCGGCCATCTCTTTGGTAATCCCGCACAAAATTGCCGCTTTTTCTCGGTGAAGTCTATTTTTTGAAAGACAATAGACTTGAGATATAAATCCCAAAACTTGTCCACATATTTGTGGATAGACTCATGGGAGAGGAAGCTTCTAACTCCAGCATTCGGTAAGCACTTTGTCCTTTGCATCGTTTGTTGCAAGGAATTGCTTCATGATGGAAACCCGTAGAGTTTTCCATGTCTTTGCGGCTTCAATATTGCCACGAAGGCTAGCCCACCATTGACCGAGCCGATTTTTGGAAGTGCATAGCTACATGACATAGCTGTTACCATATACATGTGGTAGTGATGTGTGTGAACACACTAGGACTGCCGGGGCATTTTTTCCCTCTTTAGGAGGTTTTCCCCCCCTGTGCATTGTATATACGCCCATCACTCTAGGGCCATCTATCTTTCCATTACACACTAAACACACTCTGTATTGTGTGCCTTAAGATTCCTTCATCTTCTCCAAGCTGCGTGTGTTTTTCTGCAACCCTAATTCCAACAATTGGTATCAGAGCAGGTTTCGTCCTCCCGGGCTCAGTCGCCAGCATCTCTAATACACACCTGCTCACTTTCTTCAGTTTTTGTGAGCTTTGACGAGCATTCGCAGGCCGACAAATATTTTGGGTAAGCTGAGTCTGCTCAGATTTTTGATTCGGGTCATTTCGGCCTCCGTTTTCACTATAGGCAGTGCTGTACAGGCTATTTCGTCATTTTGTGTAGAATTTCTATCAGTGTCGTTTTATGCATAACAGGTACCTTACAATCTTCTACGGCTTGTGCTATATAGCAGGTGTTGTTCCCACTTTGTTTCTCCTCTTTTTGGGCAGTTTTCACATCAGGTGCAGCATTTACCATGGCTGACAACAACACAGATGTGTTCAAGATGTTTTTTCTGCTGAGGGCAGATTGAATGGGGACAATTACCTTATGTGGGCTTACACGATGCAACATGTTCTTGTGTCAAAAGGCATCTGGAATATTGTGCAGGGCATTGATGTACGTCCTGGTTTTGAGGATGCAAGCGATGTAGAGGATGTTGCAGATCTTGCTGCAAGGATAGCTGCTATTAGAGTTGTTATGCTAACGGGAGCAAAGCGAACCCCGAACCCCGACGGCCTCTAAAATGTTGGGGGCCGAATGGTGCGCCTCAAGCCTGTCACGGTAAAGCAAACAGGGGGCACCACCTAGCTTTGAGTGGCTAGGACACAAAACCACGATGATATGAACACCGCAAACTTACACACGGAGAGAGAGAGAGAGAGAGAGAGAGAGAGAGAGAGAGAGAGAGAGAGAGAGAGAGAGAGAGAGAGAGAGAGAGAGAGATTTGCAAATGATGAAAATCCTTGGGGGTGTGAGGGAGAATTATTTCTGCAATATTTACAAATGGCACGCCATGGTGGTAGAGAGGTAGGGAGAAAAGATGGTGCAACCTACTTGGTGCGCTCTCTAAGACGACTCAATGATTGTGAAGCTTTCTGCCAAGAGCGTGTATACGTGTGTGCATCGACCATTGGAGTAGAGAGATGGGCGTGGCTCCCTTCGCATGGTGCAATTCCCAAGGCAAACCCAACACACAAGCCCCCTCCCCGAGATGGTGATAGTGTCAACTCTTCCCACTACACTCTACCAAGTACCGACTTCTCATGAACTGCCCCCCCCCCGATAGTGACCTCTCAGTGTCAATTTTTAGGTGTTGGCTACTTGGATTATGGTAATCCCAGTGTGATTAGGGTAAGCTTAATCGGGGAGACAAAGCAAGTGGTGGGCCCGGTGTGGTTGACCCTTGCTTTGTTTTGGGAGGTTATTAAAAGATGAGAATCTCTAGGTGGGCCTTTGTGACCATCACCTAGAAAGAGAAAATTTACAAAGTGGGATTTTACAATGGCTTGGGTGAAAACTGAAGAAATGATGAAAATAACTTGTAAATTACTAAAATTGGCGTCGTTGTTGTGTGTTGCCGGTGTGTCGGTTTCGAGCGTACTTCTTTTCGGAGTCGGCCGAGGCATGCCTTCGGCGCATTTCTCTTTTTTGTTGTTGGCGGCATGTGCTTTGGGTCCTCCTTCTTTTTCGTTGTCGTTGTAGTCGTGGAATCCTTTGTTTTTTTTCCTTGTATTTATGTGCGTATATGCATGTGTGTGTATGTATGTGCATGTGGATGGGTGTGTGTGTATATATAGGTGTGGGTGCGTATGCGTGAGTGTGTGTGTGTATTTTTATGTGTGCGCAAGGGTGCGGTGCGAACGGGGGTTTATCTATATAATGTATATATTATATAATTTTTTATATATTTTTTTTTGTGTTGGCGGCCAGCGACAGCTACACAAAGATGGGGGGTGGAGGGAGGTAGTGTGTGTGTGTGTGTGTGTGTGTGTGTGTGGTGTGTATTGAGAGAGAGAGAGAAGAGCTCTGCGCTGCGCCTTCTTGAGGCTGAGAGGGAGAGAGAGGGATTGCGGGTAGGGTGGAGCCGAAACAGAGCGCGAGAGAGGGAGAGGGGATTGGGGGTGGTAAGTGAGGGAGAGGATGAGGGTGTGAGAGGGTGAGGGTGAGTGAGTGTGTGGTGTGGAGGGAGAGTGGGCTCCGGCTCCTTGCGCTGCGCCTTTGGGATGAGAAGAACGAGAGAGAGAGAAGGGGATGAGGTGGCATGGATAGGAGAGAGAGGGGGGCTCTATGGCAGGTGCCCACCATGGGGGGGGGGGGGGGGGGAGGGGAGGGGTAATGAGGCCGAGGGGAGGGTGAGGCGAGCGGGTGGGGAAGAGAGGGGGGGGGGAGAATATAGGCGGGCCAAGGGAGGGGGAATGAGAGGGTGGCGGGGGTGTGATTAAGAATACGGGAGAGCGGGAGTTCACATGCGGCTTGACACGGAGGGAGCGGAAGAGGGAAAGCGAGAGAGGGGGTCGGGATGAGTGCTCGAGGCTTGCGCTTGGCCGAGGGTGGCCAATAAGGGGGGGGGGGGGGGGGGGGGGATATTTCATTCAATGCCCGCCGGAGAAATAACTACAGGGAGAGAGAGAAGGGGTATCTGAAACCGGAGGCGGCCGGCTAGGCTGGGGTATAGACAAGCGGGGGCATGAGGGTGATAAGGCTGACCAATCGAAGGGGGGGGGGGGGTGTGCCATGCCTGTAGAGGTGTCGTGAGGATTGATCAGGCGCGTTTCTGAGCCTTCCAACAGTGTCGCCAAGGCCCCATCAGAGGAAAAATAAGTTTTTGTTTTCTTTGATTTTCAAAAATCGGCCATCATTAGCCCTCTCCCTTTGGCTAGAGGAATTCATGCTTCTAGCCCTTCCTTTGCTTCTTCCTCTGTTCATAGGAGCCGATATCGAGTTGCCTTCAGAACTAGCCATTCCATTTGGCCATTGGTGAGATTTCTAGGATATTCATGAATCTGTAACAGGTCCAGATGATAGCCTGTTCCTTGGAATAGTGTCGGTTGATTAAACGGGAAGCCCATGGCTTCCAGAACTCTGTGCCAGTGTCCTCCTGGATCCCAAGGGAAAAATAGGATCATTGTCTGCAGTGTCCGAACAATAAAATTTGCATGCCAAATTGGACCAAATTTGTAACCACCAGTAGCGAGAGGGAAAATGAGCATCTTGGCTCCTGCAAGACATAACTGAAAATTATGATTCCCAAGAGTGTACTAAGAATCCACCATATATGGCCGCCTTGTTGGTGTGGTGAGATCAAGTTGTCTTCAGAATCCTGCTTACTGCCATGACTGGAAAAAATTGCAAGCATATCATGCTTCTTTTGGGTGTGCTCAAACATGTCAGCTTCCTTTTCTGATGCTAATAGCAAGACACCTACCTTGCGGCTTAAATACAAGCGTAATCCACTTACCTTTCTCCAAAGAGAGGATGCACTATTTGTAAAATACTGTACCAAATTGGGAATGAGGCCTTCATTCTTGCATTCTATCAGCCCTTTGTCTATCCATGGCTCCTTAGCTTTTATCTCCATGCTGATCTTATCTCTATATGTTATAGCGGCTAGCCATAGCCATAGGTCTGATGCATCCCATGCAATCACAATGCTGTGTTGTGGAGGAGTTTGGAACATCCTTAAAAGGTTGGCAACATATTGATCATCAAACTTACTCTGAACACCCTCACATAAATTGGAGGCATTACCCATCTCCAAGTTTATAACACCCTTCAGTAGACTACAGGCATTACCCATCTCTAAGTCTATAACACTACACAATAAAGTCTTGCTCGACTGCCAAGCCTCTGGAGCAATATCCAACTCCAAACCTTCAGTCATACTTACCCCTTTGTCATGGTCCTCTAGTGAAACTGCCTTGATGCAAGATTCCTTTAGCTTGCTACACTGTCCTGGGTCCATGCTGGTGCATAGGCTTTTATTTTCAAAGCCCTCCCCTTTGCTTGATATGTTGTCCATCTTCTGCAAAGCCTTGCTAGCAGGCTAGTCTTCGTCTTCTCTTGTATCTTTCATGCCCTTTGCATTCCTCTTACTCTGACGAGGCCTAATCAACACTTTACACCTTCTTACCCTTACTGCCCAACGCTGTCGATTGATTGCTTTGGTGCCTATTTCATCCAAGGTCAAAGATGTACTCACATTTGTAACACAATTTTCTTGACTTACCTCCCCCACCTGGGTAGCATCTTTTGATTCTTTAACCTCTTGTTCCACTGCTTCAGTTCTTTGAATAGTCTTCTTACTTGATCCTTCTTCTGTTACACTCATCTTGACCTTTTCTGCAAGACCAATGATACTTGGTGTGCAGGTACCAATTGGTGGTGGGCGTAGGATGATTGTAAGTGGTGATTGTGGCTGTGGTTGCATTGGTGACTGGCGTTGTATTGGTGTGGATAGCTGTGGTTGCACCACTGGTGGTGGGATTTGAATAGGTGGGATTGGTTGCCTAGGTGGCGGTGGTCTTGCCCTTGGTGGAGAGATTTGATTCTGTCTCCCTCCTAGAGTGAAATTATGCCTCCTTGGATGTGGGCAGTAGTACATTCCATGGCCATCTTCCCCGCAGTTGTAACAATGGTACTCTTGGTTCTGCCTTCATTGTCCTCTTCCTTGTTCTCGATTCCTGCCAGGTGCATGCCCTTGCTGCACCTGATGCACAGATAAACTCTCTAGTTGGATGGTGATGCGACTCAACAGGCCTTGTTGCTCTTCTGATGCCTGCTGCGGTTGGACTCTATGGTTGGCTGTTGCAGTCACTAGGGTTGGTCGGGCCGAGGTTGTTTCCTCTGACTCGTTTACTCTTGCTTGCATACGCAGATTCTTGTCTTTAAGGCGGACTACTTCGACTGCCAACTCATATGTTGCAGGAAACCTTCCCTTCACCTTCTCTCTAAGCAGCGACCATAGACCAACAATGAAACGGTCCTTCTTTAGGAAATTAGGCGCTCCTTCGCCTTCCTCCAGTGAGGCAACCCATCTCTCCATAAGTCCACAAATTTGGACTCGTAGGTGGCATACTCCAACAGATCTCCTTGCTTTAATTCTGTAAGTAGCTGCCATAGCTTCTCCGAGGTTGTGCCTCCACCAAACCTCTTTACAAAAGCATCCCTTAACACATCCCATGCATTCTTGGTAGCCTGAGGCAATGCATTATACCAGGACTTGGCCTCTACTTTCATCAGTAGAGGAAAAATTCTAAGTCGTGAAGCGTCGTCATCTTTGTTGGAGATGACACAAGCAATGTCGAAATCATCCAAAAAGTCGTTGGTGAGATCCTCTCCTTTCTTTCCACTGAACGTGGGGAAAGAAACACTTGCCATGGTAGTGACTCAGGGAATTACAAACATTTTTTTTCTTTTTATGAAATTACATCAACAACAGTAGCGGTTCATAGCGGCTTTTTACAAGGTTGGGTGGATAGGTTAAAACAGGATAAAGAATGGATCACAAGGCTAGAATAGAATAAAAATGCTTACATCAAAAGAGTGGTAGTAATCCAGGAGGGACAACATGATGGGACGTGGAGATTTGAGGAGTTTATCAAGCATCTCGGCTCCGAATAAGAAAACAATCTTTCGCTGGTAGAATATCTTCCTATCAATATACACGTTTACATGCATGTGTTGCAAGAAACAGAAAGAAAATACTTCTGGCCTATTGTTATTATCCATGCTGGGTGTAGGGCAAGGATCTTGACCACTAGTGTTGCGTACCTCAGGTGTTGACGGGGTGACACATTCACCACATGCTCCTACCTCTTGTAGTAGTCTGCACAATCCTCCACATTAGGCTCAAAACAGACTAGGCGAGAAGAGTCTACCTCAATCGGCTTTCCATTCTGCATGCGGTGACGGCGCTTGGGTGGTCGAACTTCATTTGAACTTTCCAGGCCTAGAGAGAGTGTAGGCCCACTTGTGACCACCAAACCGCTTGAGGATTTTGGACTCAGACTTTGTGGTTGATGTAGTTGATGACTCCTCTCGAACCATTAGAGAGAAAACACTTGGTGCTATAGAGAACTTGATTGTTGTGAGAGTGGCGCAGTTTTCAAAAGTAAAACTCACCGTTCTTTCTTCACTTCCTCTGTCGGCACTCATTGACAGAATGCTGTGGTTGACGTGATGGCACTCCATAGGCCTCCTACCTAGTGCTCTCAACTTGTGGTTAGAACGAGCAACACGAGATGGAGAATTTACCTCTTGAATACTGACGACACTGCAGCCTGGCAGTAGTACTTCAATGAAGGCGGCTAGTGCCTCCTTCTTCTCTTCTTCTTTCGTCCTCCAGTTAGAAAATTCCTTCAGCCATTCGTCCATGATTGATGGCGTGCGTCACTTTTAGCATTGTAAACTAAAGGATCTTAGAAAGCCCTCCTCAGTGGGGGCACCAAATGATGGGAGCAAAGCGAACCCCGAACCCCAACGGCCTCTAAAACGCTAGGGGCCGAATGGCACGCCTCAAGCCTGTCACGGTAAAGCGAACAGGGGGCACCACCTAGCTTTGAGCGGCTAGGACGCAAAACCACGATGATATGAACACCGCAAACTTACACACGGAGAGAGAGAGAGAGAGAGAGAGAGAGAGAGAGAGAGAGAGAGAGAGAGAGAGAGAGAGAGAGAGAGAGAGAGAGAGAGAGAGAGAGAGAGATTTGCAAATGATGAAAATCCTCGGGGGTGTGAGGGAGAATTATTTCTGCAATATTTACAAATGGCACGCCATGGTGGTGGAGAGGTAGGGAGAAAAGATGGTGCAACCTACTTGGTGCGCTCTCTAAGACAACTCAATGATTGTGAAGCTTTCTGCCAAGAGCGTGTATCGACCATTGGAGTCGAAAGATGGGACGTGGCTCCCTTCGCATGGTGCAATTCCCAAGGCAAACCCAACACACAAGCCCCCTCCCCGTGATGGTGATAGTGTCAACTCTTCCCACTACACGCTACCAAGTGCTGACTTCTCATGAATTGCCCCCCCCCCCCGATAGTGACCTCTCGGTGCCAATTTATAGGTGTTGGCTGCTTGGATTATGGTAATCCCAGTGTGATTAGGGTAAGCTTAATCGGGGAGACAAAGCAAGTGGTGGGCCCGGTGTGGTTGACCCTTGCTTTGTTTTGGGAGGTTATTAAAAGATGAGAATCTCTAGGTGGGCCTTTGTGGCCATCACCTAGAGAGAGGAAATTTACAAAGTGGGATTTTACAATGACTTGGGTGAAAAATGAAAAAATGATGAAAATAACCTATAAATTACTGAAATTGGCATCGTGGTTGTGTGTTGCTGACGAATGGTGTGTTGCCGGTGCGTCGGTGTCGAGCGTACTTCTTTTCGGGGGCCGGGGCATGCCTTTAGCACATTTCTCTTTTTTGTTGTTGGCGGCGTGTGCTTTGGGTCCTCCTTCTTTTTCGTTGTCGTCGTAGTCGTGGAATCCTTTGTTTTTTTTCCTTGTATTTATGTGCGTATATGCGTGTGTGTGTGTATGTATGTGCATGTGGACGGGTGTGTGTGTATATATAGGTGTGGGTGCGTATGCGTGAGTGTGTGTGTGTGTGTATTTGTATGTATTTGTGCGTATGCGTGAGTGTGTGTGTATTTGTGTGTGTGCGTATGCGTGAGTGTGTGTGTATTTGTATGTGTACGCAAGCGTGCGGTGGGAATGGGGGTTTATCTATATAATGTATATATTATATTTGTTTTTATATTTTTTTTTTCTGTGTTGGCGGCCAGCGGCAGCTACGCGAAGATGGGGGGTGGGGGGAGGTGGTGTGTGTGTGTGTGGATGCGTGGGGTGTGTGTGTGTGTGGTGGTGTGTGTATTGAGAGAGAGAGAGAGAGAGAGAGAGAGAGAGAGAGAGAGAGAGAGAGAGAGAGAGAGAGAGAGAGAGAGAGAGAGAGATGCGCTGCGCCTTCTACAGGCCGAGCAGGAGAGAGAGAGGGATTGCGGACAGGGTGGATCCGAAACAGAGCGTGAGAGATGGAGAGGGGATTGGGGGTGGTGAGTGAGGGAGAGGATGAGGGTGAGTGAGTGTGTGGTGTGGAGGGAGAGTGGGCTCCGGATCCTTGCACTGCGCCTTCAGGCTGGGAAGAACGAGAGAGAGAAGGGGATGAGGTGGTGTGGATAGGAGAGAGAGGGGGGCTCTATGGCGGGTGCCCACCATGGGGGGGGGGGGAAGAGAGTGTGTGAGGGGGGGGGGGGGGGGGGTTGTCCTATTCTCTATCTTGCATGGTGTCTCAAGGATGAGAGGAGGGGGAGAAGTCAATGCTGTGGGGGGGGGGGGGGGAGAATATAGGTGGGCCAATGGAGGGGGAGTGAGAGGGTGGTGGGGGGGTGGTGAAGAATAGGGGAGAGTGGGAGTTCACATGCGGCTCGACACGAAGGGAGCGCGAGAGAGGGGGTCAGGGTGAGTGATCGAGGCTTGCGCCTGGCCAAGGGTGGCCAGTAAGGGGGGGGATATTTCATTCAAGGCCTGCCGCGAGAGAGAGAAGGGGTATCTGAAATCGGAGGCAGCCGGCTAGGATAGGGTATAGATAAGCGGGGGCCTGAGGGTGATTAGGCCGGCCAATCGAAGGGGGGGGGGGGGGGGGTGTGCCATGCCTATAGAGGTGTTGTGAGGATTGATCAGGCGTTCCCGAGCCTTCCAACAGTGTCGCCAAGGCCCCAACAGAGGAAAAATAAGTTTTTTTTTCTTTGATTTTCAAAAATCGGCCATCAATGCGTATGACAAAACAATCTCGTTGGGATATAAAGGATGCGCAGGCTCATGCATTGATTGCATTGTCTGTGAAGCGCACCATTGTTCCTCACATTGGTTCAGTAAAATCTGCAAAACAGACTTGGGATATATTGGCTAGTCTTTATGCAAGTTGCAATGAGGCTAAAATTGCTTTGCTACGTAAAGAGCTGGAATCAAAGATTATGCATGAGGAAGATGATATGGATACTTTACTTGCTGGTGTCAAGGATATCAATGAGCAACTTATTTCTAAAGGTGAAGTCATTTCAGATAGTTCCCTTGTGTAGACTCTTTTTGATGCCTTACCAGATTCATGCCAGAATTTTGCTAGTACTTGGAGACTGATGACCCAAGGAAATCCTCAAGTTGTCAAGTGTGATGCATTATGCACATTACTGTTGCAAGAGTCACTTTCCACAAAAAACAGGACTAGGAAGCATGTAGTTGAACAGGCTTTTATTGCTTCTCAAAGAAAGGGTGATAATAACAATGCAGCCACTTCTTATGGTTCTGCTGTGAGTGGCAAAACTTTTGTTCCTAATGATTCTGCTGGCAGAAATTTGTCTGGAAATTATGGTGATAAGGGCAAAAAGAAGATGCGTTGCCATTATTGTAAAGCTAATGATCACTTGATCAAGTAGTGTCCTAAATTGAAGGCCAAAGAGGCTAAGAAGAAAGAGGGTGGTTCCACTGCAAATGCTGGCTCCACTACAAATGCAGCCATTGTTGAGTCTTCTATGAAAGGAGACTGTGATGCTGATGTTAATGCAGAATGGGATTTTAGTGCAGAGTGCACTTACAATCCTATTGTCTATGATGCATGCTTGTCAGTTGCTGCAGATTTACATGTGTGGTATTTCGACAGTGGTGCTACAAAGCACATGACCTCACATTGTGAATTGTTCACCTCTCTCGAGTCTGTCCCTCATGGGAATTCAGTCACTTGTGCCAACAATTCCTCTTATCCGGTTTAGGGAGTTGGAAAGATTGTGCTTACTGCTGCAAATGGCAGTTCTTTTGACACTTGTTGATGCACTTTATGTACCTGGGATCAAGAAGAATCTTTTGTCTGTATCTGCACTTGCTAGACTTGGACTTGTAGTCAAATTTGTGGATGACAGATGTAGAGTTCATGATCTCAGTTTTGGTGTTAAAATTGTTGCATCTGGGCTTTTGTGTCGTGGGCTGTATAAGCCCACTTTGTATGACAAGCGTGGACAAAATTTTGCAAATGCTGGTGCAGATTCAAGGGCTATTTCAGATGCAAAACTTTGGCATGCACGTTTTGGTCATCTGGATTTTGCCAGTTTACTGCGTTTGCAAAAATCTGATATGGTTGCTTCTTTGCCACCTCTTGAAGCACCTGTCAAAGATGTTTGTGAAGGCTAATTTTGGGTAAAATGCAGCATTCTAAGTTTCCAAAGTATGGTTCAGTGAGGGCCACATGCAAGTTGCAGCTTGTGCATAGTGATGTTTGTGGGCCCATGCAAACTCCGTCCTTGGGCAATTACGTGTACTTCGTGACTTTAATTGATGATTACTCCATGCATGCATGGGTATTTCCGCTTAAAGCGAAGTCCAAAGTTTTTATGTGCTTCAAACAATTTCTGGCTATGACTAAAAATGTATCAAAATGTACTATGGGCACCCTCCGTTCCGATCGAGGGGGGGAGTATATGTCTCATGAATTTAATGCATTTTTGGCTAGTCGTGGGATAAAACACCAATTAGAGTGCCTTATACACCTCAACAAAATGGTGTTGCTGAGAGGAAAAACAGGTCACTTACGGAAATGGCACGATGTATGGTCAAAAGTCAAGCTTTGCCGCATTCTTTTTGGCTTGAGGCCTGGCTTGAGGCCATCATGCGTGACACTTATGTACTAAACAGGTGTCCTACAAAAGCTTTGTAGTTGATTACTCCATATGAAGCATGGCATGATAGAAAGCCTTCTATTGAGCACATGCGTGTTTTTGGCTATTTGGCATATGCTTTGGTGCCACAAAAACAATGCAAAAAATTGGATGATAAGGCTGTCAAATGTATTTTTGTTGGTTATAGTGCTAAAAGAAAAGGTTATAGGTTGTATCATTCGCAAAAAAAGCGTATTCTGGTTTCACGAGATATAGTGTTTGTGGAAGATTCTGTTCAGCCCTTGCTGTGATGTAGTAGAGATAGTAATGTAAGCTCACTGGACATTTATGACACTTTGTTGCCTCTTTTCAGTGGTGGAAGTTCGAATGTAAATTCCAATGAGGCAAACGTACAGCCTACGGGGGTTTCAGAAAATGTTATAGATAAGCCTATTACTGATGCAGATGTACATGATGTACTTGATGAGGAAAGGGCTGAAAATAAGCAGGCTAGAGGTATGCCAAAATGGCTGGTGCATACATTGCATGACAGTAAATTGGATGCACCTTTGTCTAGTCATACTCGTTCAGGCTCTCGCCATGCATCTTATGCATCAGATTGTTATGCTTTGGCTGTGTCTAGCTTACATGATGTTGAGGAACCTCTATCTTTTGATGAAGCACAAAATTCAAAAAATTGGATGGCTGCCATGTAATCAGAATATGATGCACTCATAGAAAATGACACATGGACTTTATGTGATTTGCCTTCTCGCAAAAAGGCCATTGGTACGAAGTGGGTTTACAAGTTGAAACGCAAGTCGGATGGTGAGATCGATCGCTGCAAAGGGTTATGCACAACAAAAAGGCATAGATTATGAAGAGACTTTTGCTCCCCCCTGTCGTATGACTACTATGCATGTTTTATGTGTATTGCTAGCTCATTTTGGTTGGGATGTACATCAATCAGACATTCTTACTGCTTTCTTGAATGGTGACATAGTTGAGGAAGTTTATGTAACGCAGCCTCGCAGTTTTGTCAAGAAAGGATAAGAGGACAAAGTGTGTAGATGTAAGGAGGCTTTGTATGGGTCGAAGAAATCTTCTTGTGCTTGGTATGAGAAAGTTGACACTCATTTGGTTAAACAAGGCTTTTGTAACAGTCCAACAGAAATCACATTGTATGTAAAGCGTGAGGGTGATGTACTTCTCATTGTGGTTCTTTATGTCGATGATTTGCTGATCACTGGACCAAATGAGAGACATATTGCTGAATTTAAGGATGATTTGAATGCTACTTTTAAGATGAAAAATTTGGGGCTGTTGCATCATTACTTGGGTATACAGTTTAAGCAGTGTGATGGTGGTATTGCCTTGTGTCAGAAAAGTTACATAGAGACATTGCTATGTAAGTTTGGACTTGAGGATTTCAAACCTATTGCCACTCCCATGGAAAGAGGTTTGAAGTCTGAGTCTACATGATGCTGGTGATCCTGCTGATGTCACTCTTTACCAAACTTTTGTTGGCTGCCTCATTTATGTATGCAACACGAGGCCGGATATTTAGTTTGCAGTCTCACAGGTTAGCAGATTTATGCATAGCCCAGGGTCTAAGCATTGGCAGGCTGTCAAGAGGATTTTCCGCTACCTTAGTGGCACTTTACATATTGGCTTGTTTTATCCCAAGGGGGGATCATTGACGCCAAAATTACATGCTTTTTTGGACTCAGATTTGGACTGGTTGTTTTGACTTGCGAGTGTCCACAAGTGGTTTTTGTTTCATGCTTGGCAGTTCATGTATATCATGGTTGAGCAAGAAAGCAACCTACTGTGGCCACTTCGAGTTGTGAGGCTGAGTACAGGGCAATATTCACAGCTTCGGTTGAGTGTGTCTGGCTTAGACGCCTTATGGCTGATTTGGGTGTTGGACAGAACATTGCCAACACTATCTACAGTGACAGTTAGAGCGCATTGGCAGTTGCGAGGAACCCAGTTTTCATGCTTGCACAAAGCACATGGAGGTGCATTACCACTATGTCAGGGAGAGGCTCTCAGCATGAGAGATCAGCTTGGCATATGTGCCAACACAGGACAACCTTGCCGATATTTTCACAAAGGCATTGTCTCGTGAGAAGCTTGAAGCTTTCTGCAAAGCTTTGGGCTTACTCCCCTTTGTGGACTGATCATGTCCTCAGGGCATGGCACTTCCCTTTACTCATGTGCTACCTCTCGTTCACCGCATCACTCTAGGGGGGATTTGTTACCATATCCATGTGGTAGTGATGTGTGTGAACACACTAGGACCGCTGGGGCATTTTTTACCTCTGTAGGAGGTGTTTTCCCCCATGCATTGTATATACGCCCATCACTCTAGGGCTATCTATCTTTCCATTGCACACTAAGTAACACACTCTCTATTGTGTGCCTTGAGCGTCCTTTGTCTTCTCCAAGCTATGTGTGTTTCTCTGCAACCCTAATTCCAACAGTAGCTCGGAGGACTTTGTAAAGCCCTCCTCTCCAAAGGCCGCATCAAATTGTTGGATGAAGGCCAATACTTTGTCAGTAGCACCAAAGGTGCCATCATAGGTGAGAAAAGAGATACTCTTTCCTCCCTCTTTGAACTTCTTGAGCTTTGGGACCTTCACCATGTAGAGTAAGCTTTGCAATGTCCTACCATCATAGGTGAGAAAAGAGATACTCTTTCCTCCCTCTTTGAACTTCTTGAGCTTTGGGACCTTCACCATGTAGAGTAAGCTTTGCAATGTCCTACCTCTTGTATTCTCTAGGAGAATATCCATAGCTTTCATCGATAGAGGAGGAAGGTGAAGAAGAAGGAGAATTTCCTCTCTTCCTTTTTGAAGTGTTGAGGAGAAGGACTATGGGTTAACCATTTCCTCTTGGGAGGTGTTGGCGATCGTTTAGTCTGCCGTCTTGGTGGAGCCACATCTTTGGAGGAACTTGGGGATTCATTACTTTCTTGATCTTTGGATTCCTCCTCTCGTATGGGAGATAGTCTTGTTTTGGGGGTGTCATCAAGAGGCCTTCTTGTAAAGAATGAGGATGCAAGAGAGCTACACAAGACAAGCACAAAACACACAGAGATGGAAAGCTTCTTATTCTTCTTCGCTAAGAAAAGAGAGTACAAAATGACTCAGTGCTAAAGCTGAAAAGTAGCACATATGTACATGCGGTCACTAAGTTTGAACTCGCTAGAAGCATACTAGGCTGGCACTATAAGTGTAGTCCAGCTGTAGAATCACTGGCAGAGATCCTCCGTGTCGGTCACCTAACGCGCCAGTGAGTAAATGTCGTAAGCGGCCAAGACCCGTAGTGGATGCCAGCTCAAGATGTAGAGCTCGACATCTCAACACCTCTAAGATCTCTCTCCTCTTGGAGAGGAAAGGAAATCCCATAAGCACGAAAGTTGTTGAGTAACTTCAGCTTGCAAAGCGGGGTTGCCATAGCTTGTTGCAACCTAGTGACACGTAATTAACAAACATGGGGGCATCATCATTAGCACCTTCATGTGCAAAATCAAAGTTATCAATGTTCATTCTACTCTCTTGGTTATTGTCAGCCATGTTAATTAAACTTATGTGTTTACTTAGTGTATGCTTTGGCAATTCAAAACCTTAGTTGCTACTCTTCTTAGCCTTTGAAAATAGGCACTTAAGTATCTACACCCACGGCTTGAATTGGTTAATTATAGAGAGTAGTGGAGTGAGTTTAACATAGCGAAGTTGCCGAGGGATAGCTCCTTTCGGACTTTCTATGACTCAATAATGGTAAAGCCGTAGGCAAGTCAAAAAAGACTCCATTATTAAGACCAAAGCTCCCGAGGTGTGCACCATATCCCACATAGTGGGCTCAACAAAACCGATAATAGATCCTAGTTCCACATACCCTAATATAATTAACAAAAACAACTATTAATAGGGTACTTAAGGACCTCTCTTATTAAGAAAGAAAAGAGAAACCAAATGCTCTGATACCAATGTAAAGGAAATGGCCTATGAACTTTGAGAGTAGCGGAATTAGGAAATTAGGTGAAGCACTTTTATGAGTTTACTTTTGTGAGCATAGCGGGTGAACTTAATTGATGGTAGCAACATAAACACGGTACTTAGTTAACTTGGCATGAACAATAATTTTGCAAGAGAGAGAGTTTAGAGAACATGACAGCAGTTGAGGACCGGATTCATACGGAGCGGGTCCCCCCTCCAATAGGCATTTGTATTATAGTTTCTCCCATCAAGAGAGACTTGGTACAATACAATCTTTGTGTTCCTTGTGACCTAGGTGATGGAATGAAGATGGAAAGCTTCATGCATCACAAGCATAACATAATCTTTGTAGAAAGCATTAACTATCCCAAACCTCAGTCCCAAGGCTTTGAAGGTGGAGAGAGCGAGCGGGGAATGAGGATAGGGAAGAGGAAGAAGAAACATTCCATAGGAGAAAGAAGTAGTTCCTCACTTATCATCACTCTTCTTGCTAGCATACATAATAGCATAGTAATAAAGATGGAGAAGATGGCAAGCTTAAGCATTGAAGCATGTCTCTTGGTTGGATTTGCATCCCATAGCCAAGAGTGTTGGTGTAGGTTCTCACTTTTCACAAGCTTGGAGAAGGATGTGGAGCTCCTCAACTTTCACCAAGTGAGAATCATACACAAAATGAGTGTGGTGTATATCTCCCCAGCACCCCCCTTGGTTGCTTGGGGCGAGTTGTAGCTTTTACACATGTTTCAAGCTCATTGGACCCCTCTACCTCTAGCCAATCACATGCAGCATGCATTCAAGTACATGGGTAGTTTTTTGACAAGTGTCCTCCTTACCCCTTAGAGAGAGAGAGCTTGAAAATATCTAGATATTTGTTGGATGGAACTAAAAGCTCATTGGACCCCTCTCTAGCCCAACCAATAGCATTCAAGCACACCATGTGGTTAAGCATAGGGAGAGTCTGACATGTGTCTCACATGCCCTTTGAGGAAAAGGGGGAGTGGAAGGTTAAGTCAAAGATTCCCCTAGCTTTGGGACTTTCATGCATAGGAAGCTTCTCGAGCACCTTACTCATTAAGTTTGTAGGGTCTCTTTTTGACTCAAGCACCTTACCCCCCCATGCATGGAGAGATTCTCAAGCACCTTCCTCATTGAGTTTGTAGGGTCTCTTTTTGACTCAAGCACCTTACCCCCCATGCATGGGAAGCTTCTCAAGCACCTTCCTCATGAAGTATGACAAGCACCTCAATAGTCATCAAGCATGACAAGAACCTCAAGCACCTTAGTCATCAAGCACAACAAGCACCTCAGGCACCTTAGTTATCAAGCACGCACCTTAGTCATCAAGCACGACAAGCATCTCAAGCTTAGGTTGGATTCCCACCTCAAGCTCAGCCCTAGCTTGCATAAGGTCAAAGTACTTTTAACACTAACTATTGGAGGTCTTTCATGAAGCTAACCCTAAAGTCTTTTAAGCTCCATTAGATGCACGTTTCTCTTTGATAGACTACCTCCTTTTGGACCCGTATTGAGATGTAACCATCTCTCCTCTTGGTCCCCTACTGAGATAAGTTTAGAAGCACTTATTGCACATTGCTCTTTGGTAGACCATCTCCTTTTGGACCCGTATTGAGATGCAACCATCTCTCCTTTTGGTCCCCTGCTGAGATAGATCTAGAAGCACATGTCTCAATCTAACTCTTGTTCCTGTTTATTCTCCCACATTAAATGATCAGTTTAATATGAGAGAATTATTTGGGTAAGCTAGATACTAGATTTTATGACATATTTAAACATAAAAAATCTTCCTCTTTTAAGCTGAGTTTTTTTGGGGGGGGGGGGGGGGGGGGGGGTGTGTCTCTGTGTTGAGTGGGCAAATGGATAGTTTCTCTCCTCTCACTCCATCGGTGTGTTCCCTGTCCTGGCCAGGTGGGTTGTGTAAGCCGAGTGGTGCGCCATAGTGTGTGTGTACATTATCCCAAGAGTGTGTGTCAGGTGATTATAATGACGTTGTGTGTGTTTCCATCCCGCTCACATTCTTTTGGTGCCCCCATGGAAATTTTCTTTGAGTAGCTTCAGCTTTGGGATTTGGGATTACATGTTGCAAATTATAAATCATAGATTATAGGTTACAGGTACATGTACATGTGATTCACACAGGTACAACTAGCTGGAGTAGAGTGATATACTGGCAAGTGGAAGTCACTTGCAGTTGACATGGGTATGCATCATTTGATGCCTGTTTGAGCGCATTGTCTGGTATTGTATGTTACTTGTGGATACTGCCATTGTGGTTGCCTTTGTGGAGCCATACTTGGTTTCATTTGGCAGTCCTAGCCATTTTTGAGAATTAGTCTGGAAGATAGTCATTTTTGAGACTTGAATATACGAGATTTACATAAGCTTTCGTGAGAGGGTCGATAGCGTGAGGTTTTATTGAGGTGGGGGATTCTCAAATGTGAGATCCTTTCGGTGATACAGGTGGCTGGAGCACCCTTTCTTGTGACCTCGCCATAGGCTATGTACTAGTGATTCCTACTTGATGCTCACGTTCTATTTTTGGCAGGTTATGCATACATATACAGTCTATATTTTGGGTTCTTACTGCTCTACTTCTAGGGAAACTCTGCCAAAATATTTCCAAGTTGTGAAGGCTAGTGTTTTGGTCTTTTGAGCCATTTATGCTGTTATGCTGCTGAAATTCTGGCAAAATCAGAGGATAAGTCAGGTGTGCCTTCTTGGGAGCTGCATGGTTGGCTTTAATACATGATCAAAACGGACCTCAATTCACTCCTTTTCATTTAACACAAAGAATCTAGATAAATGTTCATGTGTCCAAGAAGACTTTTTTCTAGCAACATATAGTCTTTATATTCGGGCCAAGAAGATTAAGAGAGATACTCGAATCCCTTTGCCTTTTGTAATTTCGATGTTAACTATGAAAACTCATTTGATGTGCATGTGTTTGTCCTTATCTAAAGATGAGATCCATTGACATTTCTGGGGATTGAGCCAGTCAAAAGTTTTGGGTTCTTCCACGTGTGTTCGAAGGGGTTCTCAAAGCGTCAAAACTTGGGTAACCTTGGCTTTCTCTTATCCAGAATTTCATGGAAGAAGTGATGAAGATGTGGAAGACTTTATGGAAAAGATGGAGGTTGTGAAGGAGTACGAGCGGAAGTGTGATGCGAGAGAGAGTGCGAGAAGAAGAGCACGACGATATGGTGAACTCGCTCTACTATAATGTGTAGAGCATAGTGAGTTCTTATTAGGTTTTTACAAAAGAATATGTGCACGAGGATATGGTGAACTCGCTCTACTGTAATGTGTAGAGCATAGTGAGTTCTTATTAGGTTTTTACAAAAGAATATGTGTACATACCTGGCGACCCGCCCACTTACCTGGGTGACCACATTGGGATTTATACCCCAACAACCTCCCACTTAAAGTCCAATGTGGTACTTTAAGTGTGAGAGAAGCTACTATACAAGATAATATACAAGAGATGTAGAGAAGTGATGTACTATCCTACACCTAACTGCTTGCGAAAATGCGCAAAGCTCTCTGAGGGAAGTCCTTTTGTAAGTAGATCAACAGGATTTTCTGTGGTGTGAACTTTGACAAGCTGAAGTTGCTTATCCTCGAGCATTTCCATGATGAAATGATACTTCACATCCACATGCTTTGTCTTTGAGTGATAAACTGGATTGCGAGCCAATTGTATAGCACTTTGACTATCACAATATAACATAGGCATCTCTTCTTTGATTCCCAAATCTGTTACTAGTCGATTAAGCCAAATTGATTCTTTGCATGCCTCTGATGCTGCAACATATTCAGCCTCTATAGTAGACTGAGTAACACAATCTTGTAATCTAGAACGCCATGATACTGCTCCACCAGCCAATGTAAAGACATACCCTGACGTAGACCTTCGGTTGTCTAAGTCACCTGCATAATCTGAGTCTGTAAAACCCTTTACACTTAGCTCCTGACTCCCATAGCATATACGCATACTCTTTGTAGCTTTCAGGTATCTCAATATTCCTTTCACTGCCTCCAAATGTTTCTTTCCTGGGTTTGACATGTATCGACTTACTACTCCCACTGCAAATGCAATGTCTGGGCGAGTAGCAATCATTGCATACATCAAAATACCCACTGCAGACGCATATGGAATCTTATCCATTTCAACCCGTTCTTCCTCAGACACAGGACAATCTTGTTTGCTAAGTTTCACATATGGTGGCAATGGAACACTCAATGCCTTTCCCTTCTCCATATTGAAACGTTGCAAAACCTTGTCAATATAATCTGTTTGAGATAACCAAATCAACTTCTTTGATCTGTCTCTCTCAATGCGCATACCAAGTGTATGACTTGCCTCACCCATGTCTTTCATGTCAAACGATTTTGCCATCTTTGACTTCAAAGCTGAAATTTCTTCCAAGTGCTTGCCAGCAATCAACATGTCATCCACATACAAAATAAGGATCAGCCAACTACCATCCTTAGCCTTCTTTGTATATAGACAGTGAACGAACTCACTACGTTTGTAGCCTTGAGAAAGCATAAACTTGTGGAATTTATGGTACCATGCCCTTGGTGATTGTTTTAAGCCATAAAGACTCTTTAACAACTAGCATACCCAATCTTCCTTGCCTTTCTCAACAAACCCTTCTGGCTGCTGCATGTAAATTTCCACATCTAAATCACCATGCAAGAACGCTGTCTTGACATCCATTTGGTGCAACACCAAATCTAATATGGCAACCAATGCAAGAAAGCATCTCAATGTAGTCATTTTGACCACCAGAGAGAAGACTTCATCAAAGTCAATGCCTTGTTCTTGCTTAAAACCTTTGGCAACAAGCCTTGCTTTGTACTTTGGCTGACTATCATGAGCGGTGATCTTATACCTGTAAACCCATTTACAGGGTAGAGCTCTGGCTCTTTAGTCTCAAGGTGGGGTTCTACCACCACTTCGGATTTCTCTTTACTCGTTCCTACCACTAGCACCTCAAGTTATGCTATACTCTCGAGCTTGGGTTTTTGTTCTTCCAGCATCTTTTGCATAATTTTTACCAGATTTTGATAAGCTTCAAGCTTAGGTGCTTCCATACCTGGAGAAGGATAGTTTTCCATTTGTTTTCCATGTTTTGGCCTGCTTTAAGTCCCGCTTGGTAAGCTTCCAAGGCTACATTGATTGGATCAAAAATTTTGTTTACCAAAATTGATCCTCTGGATTTCACTGTGGTTTCCTTGATTTCACTTCCAGTTTCTTTCACTTTTTCCTGGGATAGTTTCTTGGCTTTCTTCTCAATTTGAGCCCTTTGTTTTTGTTTTCTCATCTCATACCTTTTGCTTCTGCTTCTCTTGGTCTTTTGAGAGAAAATTTTAGTATTCTCCGAATCATCAAAGGAGTTATGTTTCTTTTTCTTAGCCTGGGCTTTGGTGATTACCTTGATTGGAACAATAGGTTCACTCTCCGATGAGCTACTAGGTATCACTTGGACTACGTTCACTGCTGTTTTACCCTTGTTTAAAGGATTTTTTGGACAATCTTCAGGGAAGTGTCCTCCCTTTTTGCAACATTGTATACAAAAAGCTTCAATTGGCTCAATGTTCTTGTCAGGCTCTAGGAATTCATGTTTCCAGTGATCATCTGCACCACAGTTATAACAGTTCCCAGTTCTTGGTTGAATCATGGGTCTTACCATCAGAGGTCTAACACCTTGATTAGCTACATAGTACATCGGTGCAAGCTCTGGTGTAGTATAAGTTGTAATTTCTTTCATTGGTGGTATTTGAATTATACCACTCTCCTTCTGTCATTACTGTAGATGAAGTAGGCTTAACATGCGGCACTAGTGCTTGTTCACCTATGACTCCCTTTGAATGCATGTACTTTATAGGCAATGCATTAAGTCTTGGATATAAAGGTTGCTGACCCAACACGGGTTGAGGTCTTTTCCATACCCATCGGTGGTCTTTGAGCTGGGGCCATGAGCTGGGGCCATATTAGGTTGATATCTGTACATGGGTTGTCCTTGTGACCTCATAGGCACGTACTGAACATTCCCATCATACTTTGGTCGATAATAGCACTCATTGGTCTTGTAGTTGGTCCATTTACCCTCGATTGCACACCATTTTTGCGACCTAATTGGTTGTCCCTGTTGAGGTTTCCCTAGCCCTGGTACCCTCATAGGTGCTTTTTGCATGTTATTCATCATTTCATTCATCCTTTCTCTATGGCTGTAAGCGGTGTTGCAGTAGTAGTTCCCACTTGTGCTGGTTTGGTAGATGTTGTTTTCTCACTTAGATTATCCTTAGGGACATCTTCTTCATTGAAAATATCGCAATTGTCTCCTAAGTCGATAGCATCTGACACACACTCTTCTAGGGTCATATGTTTCTTGCTATACAATATAGCATGAAGTTCTTTGTTTAGCAATACCTTTAGAAATAATGATACTAACCTTTCTTCTGCAGGTATTTCTAGTTATGGGCATCTTGCAATGTAGTGTTTCATTCTAGTTGCACAATCCCTAACAGACTCACTTTGTTTCTGTTTCAAGCTATAGATTTGAGCTATAGTATTATGTTTGATCCTCTTTTTGGAACGTGCAGCTACAAATCCTTGAGCCAATGTATTTAAGTCCATGATTGACCTTGGTGGAATGTTTTGGAACCATGTCAGTGCTTTTCCTTCTAATGTCATTCCAAATCCCTCGAACTGAGTATGGAAATCAAATATGCGTTCTGCTTTTAGCACTTGTTTAAAGCTTGCTAAGTGGTCATATGGATCCCCAAATCCACTGTATTTTCTGACCCATTTTTGTAAAAATCAACTGGTCTGACACGTCTATTTGGTTCAACTCTAGGTCTCCTGGCAGTTGATCATGTTCCGAGTCCTTCAAACCAGTGTATTGGAAATAGTGACTCGTGTGTAGCCTTGGACTGGCTTTAGTGTCACCCGTTTTCTTCGTGATGAGGTAATTTTGGGTTTTTTAACATTGCTCTCAAAAGATCTCTCATAGAGTTCCTCTCTTGGAATAGTTTATGGTCCTTGGCTCAATATCAATCCCTTATGGGGAGTACCCTTGGTATTTGGTTTGTTCCACCCCCCTCAGGACTAATCATAACAAAGTTGTTGTTATAACAATCCCTAAATAGGTAGATTGGTAGATCTGATGAACCCTTGTCTTTGATTTGAAGATATAGATGATCTTCATGGGTGTTGTCCTGATTTGACATGTGAAGTCCATAGAAGATCTTTGGAATTTCTATTCTCCCAACAATAGACTCCGATCCTAAGATTATCCGTACTAAGCCGTTTCAAAGGCTTCAAATCTACTTGATAGTATCCCTCGAATTGTAAAGTTGGTGGTCCTTCTTTTGCTGCCATATCTGGAATTATGGTATTTACTTCTAACCCCCATTTGTTTATCACATCAGGGTTTTCAACTTGTAAATACTGAGTTCCGTTTTTATCCACATACATTTTTCCTTGTTTGTTTGCCCTGATTTCCTCTTGAAACTCTATGTCATGGTCATCAATGCGAATAGCATACTCTTCATTAGGATCCAAGTAAACCTGAGCTCCATGGCCATTAGTTTTATAAAAGGTGAGTATGTGCTTATACCGCACTGTCATTCCAGTTCCTAAATGAGTCCAATAGGAAGACATTTCAGATGTTGATTCTGAAAAAGTGTCTGAGACTTCTTCAGAGATAGTGTCCAAGTGATCACCTTGATTCACACTCTCTTCTGTGGATACTCTACTAGCAGTCTCTCCAAATATTCCTTGATTAGCTAGTATACAACCAGATCTAAGGTCCATATAGACTTGTGAAGCCCTGGATAGAGTACTTATCGTTGGAATGATTTTTTATTAGTTTCTTCCACTTGACTTGATTGCAACTCCTATCAAGCTTTCAATTCCTTGTCTGCAACCTGATTTCTGTATCAGTTTAATCAAGTTAGCTATTCTTTCACAAAGACTTTACAATTTTTGCTAACTATTGTGACTGGTCTATGTGTATCACGTCAATTTGAGCTAAGTGAGTCAGCAATTGAGACTTTCAGTTCTACTTTTGCAAAAAGCCCAAGGACTAATCTGTAACCTGGAAACTGAGTGAATATGTACTATTGGATTTGATTGAACCCAAAATTGACCAGTGGCCTTGTATTATGTTAGTCTAACACTGTACAAGTTCAAAAGTCCAAAATAGTGTCTCTGTGTATCAGAAGTAAATAATCACAATTATTTATTTTTGTCAAACTTTTACACATTTTGGCTTGCTTTGCCAAGTATTCAACTTGTTAAGGTCTCTGGACAAGTTTCACTGAGTGTGAGCAAAATTTGTCCAAGTTATCAACTGTTTCGTGTCCCCATACTCAGTTTTCAAGAATCTTGCTTAAGTCTCACTTTTGTGATCCAAATTTCACCAAATTTGATTTGTGTGGTCTACTTGATATGCTTGACCTTGTGGTATATTCAAATGTGCAAAAATGTCCAATTTTCTAGCAAATGTAAATAATCACGATTATTGACTCCTACTATTTTTGTGCAATTTTTTGCCACAATCTTGACACAGATTAGTTAAACAGCTCAACGTAAGCTCCCTAGCCAAGTTTCATCAAGTTTGGATAATGAAGGAGTACGAGCGGAAGTGCGACGCGAGAGAGTGCTAGAAGAAGAGCATGACGATATGGTGAACTCGCGCTACTGTAATGTGTAGAGCATAGTGAGTTTTTATTAGGTTTTTACAAAAGAATATGTGTACATACCTGGCGACCCGCCCACTTACTTGGGCGACCACATTGGGCTTTATACCCCAACAACCTCCCACTTAAAGTCCAATGTGGTACTTTAAGTGTGAGAGAAGCTACTATACAAGCTAATATACAAGAGATGTAGAGAAGTGATGTACTACCCTACACCTAACTGCTTGCGAAAATGCGCAAAGCTCTCTGAGGGAAGTCCTTTTGTAAGTAGATCAACAGGATTTTCTGTGGTGTGAACTTTGACAAGCTGAAGTTGCTTATCCTCGAGCATTTCCCTGATGAAATGATACTTCACATCCACATGCTTTGTCTTTGAGTGATAAACTGGATTGCGAGCCAATTGTATAGCACTTTGACTATCACAATATAACACAGGCATCTCTTCTTTGATTCCCAAATCTATTACTAGTCGATTAAGCCAAATTGATTCTTTGCATGCCTCTGATGCTGCAACATATTCAGCCTCTGTAGTAGACTGAGTAACACAATCTTGTAATCTAGAACGCCATGATACTGCTCCACCAGCCAATGTAAAGACATACCCTGACGTAGACCTTCGGTTGTCTAAGTCACCTGCATAATTTGAGTCTGTAAAACCCTTTACACTTAGCTCCTGACTCCCATAGAATATACGCATACTCTTTGTAGATTTCAGGTATCGGAATATTCCTTTCACTGCCTCCCAATGTTTCTTTCCTGGGTTTGACATGTATCGACTTACTACTCCCACTGCAAATGCAATGTCTGGGCGAGTAGCAATCATTGCATACATCAAACTACCCACTGCAAATGCTGTCAGGAGTTTTTTTGAGCAAGGGATTGCACATATGTACATACACATGCATGGTGCATCGAATAAAGGATTAGCCAATTTCCATAGCCAGGTGGTTACGTGAGGCCCACGTGTGTATAGGTAGTCCGTTTGAGGTCATCTAAAAGGCCACGGGTGCCCAACTAATAAAGCTAAGTGTGGGAACTAAAAAAAGGGAGAGAAGACCAGAAAAAACGTGGAGAAGAGAGGAGGAACAACCGCAAGTGTGTTTTTGCTATTTTTGGAGCATTTTTTGGCCCTAAATTGCTCACCCGAGGTCGGATTTGAGCACTGTGACATTGTAGGGTGGGGTTTTTGGGCGTTCCAGATGCAATGGCACTGTCCATTTTTCCAAATTCCTCACAGAGTTTTTGCTGTTTTTCTGTGTAATCTTCTCCGATGAGTGAAGCCTCTGCTTAACTTTGTGGTCGTATCTGGTGTATTTCCTCAATACTGTGTAAACTATTTTCCCCATTGGTGTTGGGCTGAGCTTCATTAAGTCTAAACAACATCAATTTGCCTCCTTTGAGATGAATTGAGAGTGTGTGTGTGAGTGTGTATGTGTGAGTGTTGAGTGGGCAAGTGGAAAATCTCTCTCTTCTCACTCCGTCTGTGTGTTTCCTGTCTTGGCCAGGCTGGTTGTGTAAGCCAAGTGGTGCCCCATAGTGTGTGTGTGTATCATTCCAAGAGGGTGTGGGGGGTCATTATAGAGGCGTTCTGTGTGTTTCCATCCCGCTCACATTCTTTTGGCACCCCCACGGAGGATCTTCTTCGAGCACCTTCTGCTTCGAGCTTCAAGCTTCGAGATTCGAGGCTACAAGTTACAGGTTACAAGGACAGGTACAGGTACAGGTGATTCACACAGGTACAAGTAGTTGGAGTACAGTGATATACTAGCAGTGATGTCACTTGCAGTTGTTGTGGGTATGCATCACTTGGCGCCTATTTGAGCGCATTGTCTGCTGGATTGTACGTTACTTGTGGAAACTGCCATTGTACGCATTTGTGGAGCCATACTTGGTTGTATTTGGCAGTCCCAGCCATTTCTGAGACTTGGTCTGGAAGATAGTCATTTCTGAGACTTGACTATACGCGATTTGCATTAGCCTTCATGTGAGGGTCGATAGCGTGAGGTTTTTATTGAGCTGGGGGATTCTCAAATGTGGAGATCCTTTCGGTGATACAGGTAGCTGGAGCACCCTTTTCGTGACCTTGCCATAGGCTATGTTATAGTGAGTCCTATTTGATGCTCGGGTTCTATTGTTGACAGTTTATGCATATATATACAGTCTATATTTTGGGTTCCTACTGCTCTACTTCTGGGGAAACTCTGCCAAAATGTTTCCGAGTTGTGATGGCTGGTTTTTTGGTCTTTTGAGCCATTTATGCTGTGATGCTGCTGAAATTTTGGCAAAATCAGAGGATAAGACATGTGTGCTTTCTTGGGAGCTGCATGGTTGTCTTTACAGGATGATCAAAATGGCCCTCAATTCACTCCTTTTCATTTAACTGAGAGAATCCAGATAAATGTTCATGTGTCCAGGAAGATCTTTTTCCAGCAGTGCATAGTCTTTATGTTCGGGTCAAGAAGATTAAGAGAGATCCTGGAATGTCCTTTGCCTGTTGTAATTCCGATGATTAACTATGAAAAATCATTTGATGTGCATGTGTTTGTCCTTATCTAAAGTTGAGCTCCATTAAAGTTTCCTCGAATTGAGTTAGTCAAAAGTTTTGGGTTCTTGCACGTGTGTTCAAAGGGGTTCTCAAAGCATTGTAACTTGGATAGCCATGGCTTTCTCTTATCCGGAGTTTCATGGAAGAAGTGATGAAGATGTGGAAGACTTTTTGGAAAAGATGGAGGTTGCCTGCATTAGCAACCAAATTCATGACCCTGTGCAGATGTTACGTCTTGTCCAAATTTGTTTAAAGAGTGATGCACGAGTCTGGTCCAAAACATTTGAAGAGGAGTTGCGTGCAGCGGATCCACCTGTAAGATTGAGTTGGGACAATCTAAGGCATGGGTTGGAAGTGGAGTTTGTGAAGATAGAAGATCCTGACAAAGTGTGGCAAGAAGTACAAGGTTTGGTGCAAAAGGAAGGTAAGCCAGTAGATGCGTACATACGTAAGTTCTCATTGGCATGGGAGCGGATGTGCAAGGCCTTAGCACCACGGGTACCCCTGCCTAACATGATGAAGAAGGACAGGTTCTTGGCTTGGTCTTTGGGAGAATATACGTTGGAGAGTGGAGCTAAAGAAGCCTAGGACATATGAAGATGCATTGGAGGTAGCAAGGAACAAAGAGTGGCAGCTGAGGAAAACGAGCCAACTAGGGGTGGAGTCTTTGCCCATGAGGTCTGAATTTCAGCCTATGGACTCTTTACAAGGTCGCATGCCAGGGGTTCATCATGAACCAGCGGTTTCTGTTACTCCTCAGGTTATGCCAGCAGTGGTCACTACAGCAGTGCAAGATGATGGGCTAAGGCAAGACATGAGGCAAGTGGTAGATTTAATGAAGAATCTCAGCCTAAATATGCTAGGTCAAGTGGGAAATAATCGAGGTCGAGGGAGGTATGCAAATCAGCCAGGAGGTGAAGAAAGACCTAGGAATGGTGCTGGACAAAGCAATGGTAGGTTCTGGAGGCAGAAGCCCACATGTTACAATTGTGGAGAGTTGGGTCACATCAGCCTGCAATGTGATAAGCCACCAAGGATGGGGGAAGACATGTATCCATTGCCAAGACAGGTGTTAACTAGGTCAAATGATTATGGCATCGAAATTAAGGGAGATGAAGGAACCAGTGGATTAACCCAAGAGGAAAAGGGAAAGACAAAAGTGCTAAGTGTAGTCACCTTGGAGAAGGCATCAAAGCTAGAGGATACATCACTGATGCCTATTGCGAAGAGGACCACAGAGGATAAGGAAGGAAGAAGTGCCCCAGGTCCTAGTAAGAAGAAAGGAAAGAGCCTTGAAGGCGAGGATGTCAAGGCCAAGAGGAAAAGGAGAGCTCATCGAAAGTTTCATGTTTCAGATTTTCCACTAGGGGATGGGCAATTAAGCTATGACTTGAAGGAGGATTTGATGAACAGGAAGGCAGATGTTACTTTTGGGTAGCTTATAGAGATGGTGCCTAAGCTAAAGCGACAGTGGAAGAGGATGGTTAACCCAATGGAGAAAGAGCCAAAGAGAGGTTCAGTAAAGGTGTTGGCAATGGATGAGCTACAAGACATTTGTCCAATAGTAGATGTGTGGCATAAAACGAAAAATTTGGGACAAGTTTATGTGGATGGCGGAGCCCAAATATGCGTCATAACACACTCATGCGTTGAGAAGATGGGTCTCACAGTGGCTGGGGTGTCAGATTTTCGGATCAAATTGGCAAACCATAAAAAAGTAAAATTCTTGGGTGTTGTGAAGAGCTTAGAAGTGGAGGCATATGATGCAAAGGCAGTGGTTGATTTTCATGTGATGCTAGCAGGGTTGGGAGCATATCCTATTATACTGGGCAGACCATGGTTACGTGCAGTGGGAGATGTTCAAGATTGGAGACATGGTATGATTAGCCTCTATGGAAAGACAGGTACCAAGAAGCTTTATCATATGGACACAAGGAAATGATTAGAGGAGCTTTATGAAGATGAGGATGAGTCTAGTGATGAAGACTCTTCCACGATGATAGATGAGGATAGTGATAGCACTACCAGTAGTGATGAGGATGCTGATGTTGCATTTCTTTTGATGGACAAAGAAATCCAAGAGTTTGGTTTAGTTGCATTTGCAAATGAGGTTGAAGATGAAAGTGAAGGGCCTTATGAAGTGATTGAAGGGCTGATGCAAACCAAGGTTGAGTTGTCAAAGAAGCAGGAATTGATGACACAAATGATCAGTGGAGACCTCTCAGCTATGGAGAAGGATATATATTTGCACATGCTGGCTAGTTTTCCTGATTTGTTCATTACTTCATATGAAGAGATCAGAGGGTTCAAGGGCAAAGAGATGCATATAGAGTTGAAAGAAGGTGCTAAGCCAGTGCGGCAAAGGCTAAGAAGGATGGGTCAAGAGCAAATGGAAGCCTTGCGAGAAGAGGTGGACAAGTTATTGAAGGCAGGGTTCATAGTCCCTGTGGAGACCACAGAATGGGTGAGTCCAGTTGTAGTCAGTCCAAAGAAGGGTGGGAAGTGGAGAATTTGTGTAGATTTTAAACCCTTAAATGCAGCCACTAAGAAGAACCCATATCCTCTTCCATTCATCGATCAGATCTTGGATTCAGTGGCAGGTTATGAGAGGTACAATGTGTGTGATGGTTTTTTAGGCTATTTTCAATTGAAGATTGCTCTTAAAGACACCACAAAGACCACTTTTATTACGCCATGGGGCTGCTATTGGCACACAATATTGCCATTTGTGTTGTCAAATGGACCTTCCTTCTATCAAGAGAGAGCAAATTGGGTGTTGGAACCATTCATTGGTAGTTGTGTTAAAGCTTTTATGGATGACTTCTGTGTTTATAGCAGTAGGGCCGAACACCATGAGAAGCTGCAGATGGTATTGCCTCGATATGATAAATATGGAGGACAACTAAATCCAAAGAAATTTCATCTAGCACAGCCAAGGGTGAAGTTATTGGGCCATATGGTGTCTGAAAATGGCATTGAGGCTGATCCAGACAAGGTCAAGTCTATTATTCTTCTTCCATCACCTACAAGCTCAAAGCAATTGGCAACCTTTATACACAAAGTGAAGTACATGGCACGGTTTATTCCATTGTCTTCACAGTTCCTTTATCCATTACAACAAGTGGCAAAGCATGATCCATTGCAATGGGATGACAAGTGTGAAGAAGTGTTTCAAGAGGTGAAAGAGGTGTTAGGGGGGTTGTCAGCCATGCAGGCTCCTGATTGGGAGAAAGTGTTTTATGTAAATCTCTCAGTAGGGGATGATGCCATTGGAGCCATGCTATTGTAAAAGTGGAAGGGTAGCCATTATATGAGGCCAGTGTATTGTGCAAGCCGAGTGAAGTTGGTAGCGGAGAGAAAGTTCTCAGAAGTAGAGCTAGTGATGGCTAGTGTAATATTTGCTTGTCGATGATTTCGTCATTACTTGCTACCACGACCTTTTGTTTTCTTGACGAGTTATGCCTTTTTGCCACAGTTAATTAATGGCACTAACATGTCAAATGTGGTGAAGAAATGGATAATTGAGCTGCAAGAGTTTGAGTTCTCTTTTCTAGTGGAAGATAGTACAAGGGCTACCCTAGCTGATTTGTTGACCTACAAGGAGAATCTCCTTATTGTTAAGGAAGAGGTGGTGAGAAAGGTAGTTGAAGAAGTGCCACAGATCAACAATGCACATGTGTTGTTGTTTGATGGCTTATACAGAAAGAGCCATGATGCGGCTTCAGGGGGTATAGCACTTTATGATCCAGAGGGGAAGCTAGTATGCAAGAGAGGGTTCAAATTGGATGCTCATAGTAACAATGAGGCTGAATATGCTACTCTGGAAGCCGGATTACACATTTGTTTGAAGCATGGGGTTCGAAGGTTGAGCATAAAAGGTGATGCCTTGTTAGTGGTGAAGCAAGTGCTGGGTGTGTGGAAGAGCAAGAACACCTCATTGAAGGAAATGTGCTTCAGAATTAAAGGCCTGTTAAAAAAGTTCGAAGCATGGATCATCAGACACATTGAACGTGCTCTAAATGGGGAGGCACATGAAGCAGCTCAAGGCATGATTAAGGAGCTATTTGTGTTGAGGACCAACTTACCTCTTTACCATGGTCGGTAAAGTTTGGCTCAAGAAGAGGAGTTTTTGCTAACAGGAATCATTCAAAAGGAGATTCAGAAGTCTAAGAAGTATGGCTTTGTGCATAGAGCATACAAGTACAAATTGATTGGTGATGTCTTATACATGAAAGGGGCTGATCTCGTGTTGAGACGTGTACCTTGGCGGGAGGAGCTTTACAGAGTGTTGGAAGAGAATCATGAAGGCGCATGTGGTGGCCATTTTGCTCTAAAGATCACCTTGCATAAGATTTTGCAAGAGGGGTATGTATGGCCTAGTTTGCACAAGGATGTTCACCATTGGTGTAGGTCTTGCAATAGGTGTCAAGCATTTGGGAAGAGAGTGTTGAAGCCAGAGCTACGAAAAACCATTATGGCGTTTGATGTGTTTGAAAAGTGGGGGATTGATGCAATAGGCCCGTTACCTATCACAAGCAGGGGCAAAAGCTATATCTTGACGGCAGTGGACTATCTCTCTAGATGGGCAGGGGCTATAGCAGTAAAATAGATCACTGCAAAGGATGTGGCAAAATTTGTCTATGATGAAATATGTTGCAAGTTTGGGGTGCCATTAGAGATACTTTCAGATAAGGGGCCAGGATTTAGAGCTAAACTGCTAGACTTCTTATGCGCAAAGATGAAGATTAGGCACCAGCATATCACTCCTTATTACCCACAGTGTAATGGCTTAAATGAAAGATTCAATGGTGAGTTGGTACAGATTCTTTCGAAAGTGACAGAGCACCAAGGAAAGAATTGGGATTTGGAATTGCCTAGGGCATTATGGGCTTACCGTACTTCGGTGAAGATAGGTACAGGGTTTACTCCATTTCATTTGGTATATGGAAAGGAAGCACTATTGCCTGTGGAAGTAGAGTTTCCTGTAGTAAAGATGCTAGAGAAGCTACTTGGGCCGTCTAGTAATGCATTCAAAGAGAGGCTCTTACAGTTACAGGAGGTTCAGTTGGATAGGATGAGCGCATTGTAGCATTATGGGCAGATACAGGATAAGGCTTTGGCAAAGATAAATGAAAAGGTCAAAAGTAAGGGTATCAAGAAGCATGACTTGGTTTTGTGCTACAATAGTAAGCTGGACAACACCTTTCAAAAGAAGTTTCAGATTAAGTGGGAAGGCCCTTTCAAGGTAGTGGAGTGTTTTCCAAATGGTACATATCAGTTGGCTAACCTGGATGGGATTCTACATAAGTCAAGGGTGAATGGATTGCGTCTTAAATTATATCATGCCAGGTTAATGATGGTGGAGCAAGATGAGCTGTCTGTGGAGCAAGCAATGTTGGTGAAGGATGAGGAGACCTGTGATGCGGCGATTCTCATATCTCTCTTTGCTGGTGCTGATCATGAATGATGTAGCAGGCTAGGGGATGGGCAAATTATGTCAGGAGTTTTTTTGAGCAAGGGATTGCGCATATGTACATACACATGCATGGTGCATCGAATAAAGGATTACCCAATTTCCATAGCCAGGTGGTTACGTGGGGCCCACGTGTGTACAGGTAGGACAGGGTGTACATAGTGCAGCGATTTTCACTATTATCAGTACCAATGTGTTTTTTCTACAATAAGGAGGAGTTGGTAGTGCATAAAACTTCTCGAGGAAGCTATCCGTGGGCCGACGACATGAGGTAAGCAGGTGCGTCAGATGGCATCGAGTGGCGTTAGGAGGTCGAACGGGGTCAATACTTGCACGCGGAGAAGTGCGGACACGACGTGGATGTTTTCTTGTGATACTTGTGCATAAAGGTCATCATGAGGACCACCTTTTGGGGCCACTTCACGTGGTTGCGAGATGCATTATTGGGAAAAACTGAGTGCCAGGTGTGGGGATGATGCAAAAAGGTGACAACTATGCACTGCGAGGTCAGTTTTTGGCCTGGTCGGGGTCCGTTTGAGGTCATCTAAAAGGCTACGGGTGCCCAACTAATAAAGCTAAGCGTGGGAACTGAAAAAAGGGAGAGAAGACCAGAAAAAACGTGGAGAAGAGAGGAGGAACAGTCGCAATTGTGTTTTTGCTGTTTTTGGAGCATTTTTTGGCCCTAAACTGCTCATTTGAGGTCGGATTTGAGCACTGTGACATAGTAGGGTGGGGTTTTTGGGCATTTCGGATGCAATGGCTCTGTCCATTTTGCCAAATTCCTCACAGATTTTCTGCTGTTTTTCTGTGTAATCTTCTCCGGTGAGTGACGCCTCTACTTAACTTTGTGGTTGTATCTGGTGTATTTCCTCAATACTGTGTAAACTATTTGCCCCATTGGTGTTGGGCTGAGCTTCATTGAGTCTAAAAAACAGCAATTTGTCTCCTTTGAGCTGAATTGAGAGTGTGTGTGTGTGAGTGTTGAGTGGGCAAGTGGGAAATCTCTCTCTTCTCA
This sequence comes from Adiantum capillus-veneris, assembly GCF_014529385.1. Classification (NCBI taxonomy): domain Eukaryota; kingdom Viridiplantae; phylum Streptophyta; class Polypodiopsida; order Polypodiales; family Pteridaceae; genus Adiantum; species Adiantum capillus-veneris. Next base: position 78,370,295 of record NC_140946.1, read on the forward strand.
CTCCGTCTGTGTGTTTCCTGTCTCGGCCAGGCTGGTTGTGTAAGCCGAGTGGTGCCCCATAGTGTGTGTGTGTATCATTCCAAGAGTGTGTGTCGGGTCATTATAGAGGCGTTCTCTATGTTTCCATCCCGCTCACAACGCATATGGAATCTTGTCCATTTCAGCCTGTTCTTCCTCAGACACAGGACAATTTTGTTTGCTAAGTTTCACATATGGTGGCAATGGAACACTCAATGCCTTTCCCTTCTCCATATCGAAACGTTGCAAAACCTTGTCAATATACTCTGTTTGAGATAACCAAATCAACTTCTTTGATCTGTCTCTCTCAATGCACATACCAAGTATATGACTTGCCTCACCCATGTCTTTCATGTCAAACGATTTTGCCATCTTTGACTTCAAAGCTGAAATTTCTTCCAAGTGCTTGCCAGCAATCAACATGTCATTCACATACAAAATAAGGATCAGCCAACTTCCATCCTTAGCCTTCTTTGTATATAGACAGTGATCGAACTCACTACGTTTGTAGCCTTGAGAAAGCATAAACTTGTGGAATTTATCGTACCATGCCCTCGGTGATTGTTTTAAGCCATAAAGACTCTTTAACAACTGGCATACCCAATCTTCCTTGCCTTTCTCAACAAACCCTTCTGGCTGCTGCATGTAAATTTCCACATCTAAATCACCATGCAAGAACGCTGTCTTGACATCCATTTGGTGCAACACCAAATCTAATATGGCAACCAATGCAAGAAAGCATCTCAATGTAGTCATCTTGACCACCGAAGAGAAGACTTCAACAAAGTCAATGCCTTGTTCTTGCTTAAAGCCCTTGGCAACAAGCCTTGCTTTGTACTTTGGCTGACTATCATGAGCGGTGATCTTATACCTATAAACCCATTTACAAGGTAGAGCCTTTTTGCCCTGTGGTAATTTAACTAGCTTCCATGTCTTGTTTTTATGCAGAGCTGTCATCTCTGACTGCATGGCCAATTGCCAATTCCCGGAGTCCTTCATTTGCACTGCTTCCTTGTAACATGAAGGCTCATTGCAATCAGTCAACATGACATAGTTCATAGATGGAACAAACCTATCAAGAGGTCGCATGACACGTCCAGATCTACGCACAATAGGTGGCTCAGGCTCACAGCCACAACCTGTGGTTCCAATCTATACTGTCCTTGCTCCTCTTGAGACCTGACATTTTGTCTTGCACGTGCAGGTCCATCTTCTTGGAAGACAACTCTTCTAATCTCCTCAACCCTCTCTGGTTTAGAATGATATTTGGATTCATGAAAGTGAACATCATTGCTGCGGACAACCTTTCTGGATTTGGGATCCCAAAGTCTGTACCCCATCTCACCAGATATACCATAGCCTAGAAAGATGCACTTTCTACTCTTTGGCTCAGGTTTGTTCCTAAATTCCTTTGGAACGTGAGTATATGCCTCACAGCCAAAGACTGTGAGATGCTTGTATGAGGGCACCTTGCCTGACCATACCATCTCTGGCACTGAATCCTTCTGCAAAACCTTGCTAGGAGATCTATTTATAAGATGAACAGCTGTTGATACAGCTTCAGCCCAAAAGCCATTTGGCAGCTGTGCATTAGACAACATACTTCTGACCTTCTCTTGTATGGTCCTATTCATCCTCTCAGCAACACCATTTTGAGGAGGATTGTAAGGAGCAGTAAGTTCACGTTTTATACCTTTTGACTCACAAAAGTCCTAAAAGGTCTTTGAAACATACTCTCCACCATTGTCAGTGCGTAAGCATTTAAGCTTCTTGCCACTCTGACTCTCCACAAGTGTCACAAACGTTTTGAAAACACTAAACGCTTCATCCTTGTGCTTGAGAAAGTAAACCCATACTTTCCTCGATTAATCATCTATAAATGTCATAAAGTAAGAAGCTCCCCCTAGAGATAGGTTAGGCATAGGTCCACACAAATCACTATGAACAAGTGCCAACTATGTATCTCTTCTACTGCTTCTATGCTTATGTGGCTGCTGTGTTTGCTTACCATACAGACAATGTTCACAGAATTCAAAATCATTAAATGAAAAGCCAGGAAAATAACCAGAACGAGACAAGATTTCCATTCCCTTCTTGGACATATGTCCTAACTGGCTATGCCACAAAGAAACGTTCGGCTGCTCGGTTACATTGATTACATTTTTAGAGACATTTGATACATAAATCATGTAAAGTCCTCCAGACTTTACTCCATGTGCTACTGTCATAGAACCTTTGGATATCTTCCACATGTTCTGTCCAAAAGTGGTGACGTAGCCAGCATCATCAAGTAAACCTGTGCTGATCAAGCTCTTTGTAATTGCGGGAACATGTCTCACATTCTTCAGCGTGAAAGAAGAGCCATTTTGAAACTTCAATTGAACATCTCCAACACCTAAGATCTCACATGTCTACCCATTGCCTAGCCAAACATGATCTTTAGTGGTCACATAAGAGGTAAACCACTCCTTGTTTGGAGACATATGAAGTGATGCCCCTGAGTCTATAATCCAGTCACTCAGTGCATTTCCATCAAATGCTATAAGAAGAGCTGAGTCCATTGTATTCTTCAAGAAGTAGATGTCTCCTGACACTAGACTGTCATCCTCAGCAACAGTGTTTGTCACATTTATTTCTTGAATCTTCACTGAGGACTTGTTCTTCTCACCATGGTCTTCAGCTTTCTCTTTGCCTTTTTCTGCTTTCCATTCTCTACAGTCTCTTTTCATGTGACCCTTCTTGCCACAATGGTAGCATTCTTTGTCACTCTTGCCTTTAGCACTGCGGGACTTGCTACGAGAATGATTCCTCTTTCCACCTTTTTACTTTTCTTTGGTCCTTCCCCTGACAACTAAGGCTGTTTCTTTGCCTTTGTCCATTGTCTTTCTATTGGTTTCTTCAGTAAGCAGACTTCCTTCTACACCTGCTATGTTCAAACCATCTGGAGGTGCAGAATTACTCAAAGCTGTGCGATAAGTGTCCCAACTTTCCGGCAATGTGATCAACAGTAACATAGATCTAACAGGTTCATCAAACTTGATACCTTGAGCTGACAACTGACTATAGATTGTGTTGAATTCAATTAGATAATTGGACATAGGTGTCCCTTCTTTCATCTTCAAGTCAACAAGCTTCTTTAGCCAGTATACCTGTGAAGCTGCACTCTGCTTCTCATAAAGATCACTCAGCTTTAACCATGCTTGATAAGCTGACATCTCGTCTACTACATTGGAGTAAACGCTTTCTGCCAAAGTCAGCATAATGGTAGAAAGTGCCAATTCATCCATTTCGCTCCATTCATCTTCGTCCATATCTTCTCGTTTTATCCCCTTGAGCTTTATAGGTTTTATCTGCTTCTTTTGTACCAACACGTGCCAAATCTGCTTCTTCCACAATGGGAAATTGGTTCCATCGAGCTTCTTGATATTGTAAAGAGCAGTGTCCTGTGATCCAGCCATAGCTACGCTTCGCAATAGTTTACTTTTCTTGGAAAAATTCGGTAGAGTTTCCCCTGTAAACTGACCTCTGAACCAATATCAACCTGTCAAATGAACCAAGAAAGCTTCAGATTCTGCAGAAATTTCGGAAGAGTCTCCTTTGTAAAATGGCTCTAGTGTACTAAAAAACAGACCAAAAACAGCACAAAAAACCACTATCTCTCTAACACTGTAAGCTGTGGGTAAACCTGTCGTGCACTTGTACTATCTCTCACTGTCCTGTAAGCATAGACTGCGACAATGCCTCAACGGCAGTAAAGCAAAGATGCAATCCCAACTGTCTAACTCACAGTCAATACATCCTAGCTGCCTATCTAAGGGTGCTCGAGGGATCGCTCCAAGACCTGTATCACCGAAAGGATCTCAACATTCAAGAATCCCCCAGCTCAATAAAACCTCACTCGACCCTCAACAAAGGCTGTAGTGAATCTGACAATACATAGACTTCCCACAAAGTCATACATCCACAAATTTCCCACTGTATGCTGTAACCGTTGCGGCGGTTGTTTGCTGCGTGACTCACAGCCAGCAAACCCTCAACAGACATACATCATCTCTGACAATACATCCCATGTGGAAGTACCTGCAGTGTCAGGATGAAATCTGGAATATCAAGCAACAAACACAAGCTACCTGATGAACTAGTGGATGTCGCCTACAATCTGTGTAGATGCGCCCGTGTCGTATCTGACATGCCTCCAAGAACTGTGAGCCGTCCTTCGATGTGTAGACAACCACAAATCAACACTCTGGGAGTGTCGATATCCTTAGCACCTGCAGTCGTAGGCCGAAAACCCCAAATTTGCAGAGTCGAATCTGCACCCGCTGAGACCACGTAGTCGAAAATGGCCTGCGCAGAACTTCGTCAAAGCTGAACGGTGGCCGAGATGACCTCAGAATGAAATTTTGAGCACACCAAGCCTTTCGGGCTCTCCCACAAGATTTGGGGCCGTGTCTTTGCCTGTCAAATTTCACTCCAATCTGAGCTGGTGACTCTAGCCTCCTACAGTGCTGCGCCGAGCCTCGATCTGAGCTTTGATACCAGTTGAAGGAGTACGAGCGGAAGTGTGATCCGAGAGAGAGTGCGAGAAGAAGAGCACGACGATATGGTGAACTCGCTCTATTGTAATGTGTAGAGCATAGTGAGTTCTTATTAGGTTTTTACAAAAGAATATGTGTACATACCTGACGGCCCGCCCACTTACCTGGGTGACCACATTGGGCTTTATACCCCAACAGGTTGCCTGCATTAGCAATCAGATTCACGATCCTGCACAGATGTTACGTCTTCTCCAAATTTTTTTGAAGAGTGATGCATGAGTTTGGTCCAAAGCATTTGAAGAGGAGTTGCATGCGGCTGATCCACCTGTGAGATTAAGTTGGGACAATCTACGACATGGATTAGAAGTGGAGTTTGTGGAGACATAAGATCCTGAAAAAGTGTGGCAAGAAGTACAGGGTTTGGTGCAAAGGGAAGGTGAGCCAATATATCCGTATATACATAAGTTTTCAATGGCATGGGAGAGGATGTGCAAGGCCTTCGCACCACAGGTACCCCCACCTGACATGATGAAGAAGGACAGGTTCTTGGATGGTCTTTGGGAGAATATACATTGGAGAGTGGAGCTAAAGAAGCCTAGGATGTATGATGTAACATTTAATGGCCTAATAACTTGTATGTAGCGGAAATTAGCATGAACATAGTGGGCATTTCATTGGAATAGATTCCTCATGAGAATTACAAGAGTGCTTGGGTGGAGAGAGCAACAAAAAGCATAACACCTAGTTAGATAGCATCAACAATACTTTCAAAAGAGAGAGAAATTAAGCAATTGACAACAATTGAGGACCGGATTTGCATGGAGCCGTTCCCCCCTCCAAAAGGCTTTGTATTATGGTTTCTCCCATCAAGAGAGACATTGTACAATACATATCTTTGTGTTCCTTCAAGACTAGCTAGTGCAATGAAGATGAAAGCTTCATGCACTAAGAAAAACACTTAGCAAACATAACATCAATTATCCCCGTTCTCAGACCCAAGACCTCACATACCTTCAAAGATGGTGAGAGGTAGCAAGGTATGAGAGTAGATTGAGAGGAAGAAGGAGTATCTTACGAGAAAGATATACATCTCCTCACATAATCACTCATATTAGCATAGCTTAGCTTAGTAATTAGCTTGGTAGAGGAGATGAGCATGCATTGAAGCTTGGCTGGATTTGCATCCACAAGCCAAGAGTGTGTCGATGTAAACTTCTATCTCACAAGCTTGGAGTAGGTGATGAGCTCTCCATTAAAGCTTGGGAAGAGATAGTCTTCTCTTTCTTCACACATGAGATTGTGTGTGTGTGTGTGTGATAATGCCTTGTAAAAATCAGCCCCCTCTCTCTCTTGGGCGATCCCTCTTGCTATTTTGCTCTTGCTCTACCCTCATTGGATCCCCCCAAGTCAAGCCAATGACTATTAAGCAGCATAAGTGATAGCCTTTTGACGTGTGTCCCCCTTTCCCCTTTTGTGAGAGCTTTAGGTAATTTAATAATTAAACTAAACTCTCATTGGACCCCTTTGCCTCTTGGCCAATAGGAATCGTGCAAGCCATTGGGCTGCTGAATGCTCATTGGACCCCTTGGGAGACTGTCCAATAGTCATCTAGGAGACTTAAATCTCATTGGTTCTTTTATTAAGTGTTTGTAAATTAATTAAACTAGATTTAATCTAACCTAATTCTCATTGGTCCACCTCCAAGGCCATCCAATAGGAATTGGGTACACCTTGTGGGCATCTGGCCTAGGGAGCTGACATGTGTCCCTCATTCCCTTTGTGTAAAGGGAGCTTGTGTGTGTGTGTGTGGCTTTCTCTCTCATCCTCTAGAAGAAAGGCTCGCCCCCTCCCAAGTAGGGATTTGAAAAGACTTTTTGGTCACACACAAAGCATCTAATTTCCCCTAGGGTTGACCTTTGGACACAACCTTTGAATTTTGGAACCTTAGCATTTTGGAAGTCTTAATGGGCTGAACCTTAGGGTCTTTTTAGCCCATTGTTGCACATGGCTCTTTTGCAGATGGCCCCCCCTTTGGATCCCTATTTTCCCTCCTTTGGATCCTTACTGTGGCCGGTCTGCTAGCTTAACCAATATTCTAGCTTTTTCTCCCCTGGCACTTCCCCATATTAAATGATCAGTTTAACATGAGAAAATCATTTAGGAGAATTAGATATTGATTATTATGACATTACCTCTCTCTTGAAATCATAGTCGTCCTTGACTATGGTGTAGAGAAGATAAAGCATATTCATGAGTCCTTTTCTTAGCGGGTAGAGGATCCCTATCTTACCCTACGACATCATTCCACAATGGATGAGTAGTCCATTTGGCGCTTGAGAGCCTGAGGCTGCAGCAAGCATGTGTGCACATTAGTCCTATCAATCTTCCATAGTAGAGTGACTAGCTCTACTTGGTGTTTGGGAGACGTCGTCTCCGCAAACTTGATCTAAGCATGCATACTACTTCATTTTTGTGCACAATAAAGAAAAAGAGATTCTTATAAGACAAAAAAACTTTGTTCATTTTTAACATTTTGTACATTTGCTTACTCTTGGGAAGCATTGTAGGCATTGACAAGGTTTAGGTTATTCTTTAATTGTATGCCTTGCATCCATCTAGCATCTTCAAAAGGTTAATTCTTTAACTTAATAAGATATCATCGGATAGTCTTACCGCCTCTTAATACCTTGTCTTCATGTCGGAGAATGGACTCAGGCTGCAGCACCTCCTCTTGGTCCTCGATCTCCGGTGGGTCTTCAATAGTTGGTTCTTGAGGTGGCTCTCCTTTGTAAGGCTTTAATAGGCTCACATGGAAAGCATTGTGTATGAGCCAATGATTGGGCAACTTGAGTTGATAGGCCATCTCATTGATTGGCCTAAGAATATGGAAGGGACCATAGTACCTTTTTGCTAGTTTAGCATAGTACTTTTGGTGGCCCGTAGGATTCTTGCCCGTCGTGTGCCTTAATCGAGGCTTGGGAAACTTTAATATGACCCAATCATTTTCTTTAAAGGCTTGGGCTCTTGTGTGCTTGTCAGCAGCAGCCTTTTGCCTTTGCTGTGAGATAGAGATAGCATCCTTAATATTTTGAAAAGATTCTTGTAGGTCTCGGCTATACTCATTTGCAGCGAAGATCTTCCCATGTACCTTAAGTAGCAAGGGACTTTTTGATCTTCCCTCAATTACCTCGAAAGGTTCTTTTCCCGTGGAAGTATGTACAGTGTTATTGTAAGCATACTCCACTAAGGTTAAGTACTTCTTCCATTGGGATCTTTGATCTACTTCTATTACATAGGCTTTTAGTAGATCGAGAATTGTTAGGTTAGCTATTTCACTTTGGCCATCCGTTTGTGGATGATAGGCCAAAGAGAAGTTTAGCCTTGTTCCTAAATTCTCAAAGAGACCCTTCCAGAAATTACTGGTCATTCTAGGATCTCTATCCGACACTATAGACATTGGCAAGCCATGGTACTTGAAAATTTGTGAAATGAAGAGGGTTGCCATTTGATGGGCTTTGATAGTCTTTTTGACAGGTATAAAATGAGCTTGTTTACTGAACCTGTCTACTACTATCGTCCATATTCCCATATTCCCATGGATAGACTTAGGCAATCCAAAGATAAAATCCATGGATATGATCTCCCATGGTGAATTAGGGATTGGCTAGGGTTGAAGCAATCCAAGTTGCTTCCCTCTATCAAAATTTTTCTTTTGGCATACCACACATTTAGAAACATACTCTTGTATGTTCAATTTCATGGTAGGCCAATAGAAATATGTTTCAATTCCCTTTAAGGTAGACTGAATCCCTCTATGCCCTGCATACGATGGAGCATGAGATTCATACATTACTTTCTCACGTAGTGAGTTAGTAACGCATAGTCTATTGCCATAGAGAAGATAATCATCTTGTAAAGTAAATGGTTCTTCTTTCTTCCCTAATGCAAGGGCTGAAATCACATCTCTAAAATCAGGATCAATAGCGTACTCTTCTATCATTGAAGATAGATCATTGTGAGTTGGTAAATGGTTCTTCTTTCTTCCCTAATGCAAGGGCTGAAATCACATCTCTAAAATCAGGATCAATAGCGTACTCTTCTATCATTGAAGATAGATCATTGTGAGATAAATGGTTCTTCTTTCTTCCCTAATGCAAGGGCTGAAATCACATCTCTAAAATCAGGATCAATAGCGTACTCTTCTATCATTGAAGATAGATCATTGTGAGTTGCTATGGAAACCGCATTCACTCTTGGCCGTCTTGAGAGTGCATCAGCTACTTGATTATGCTTGCCAGCAATGTGAGCGATATGAAAATGAAATTGAGAAAGGAAATTTTCCCACCTCATTTGTTTGTCGGAGAGCTTGGTCTACGTCATGAAGTACTTAAGACTTTGGTGATCCGTTTGCAGAATGAAAGGAGTCCCCAATAAATAGTGCTTCCATGAGTCTAAGGCATGTAGAACTGCAAGGAGTTCCTTTTCATATATGCCTAGAGCTTGCTCAATAGAGTCGAGCCTTCGACTCTCATAGCCTATGGTGTGCCCTTCTTGGAGCAAAACGCTCCAAGGCAATCACCACAAGCATCACATTGAACCTCAAATGGTTTTGAGAGATCCGGTAGTGTAAGCACAGGTTGAGAGATAAGCTTTTCTTTAAGCTTTTCAAAAGCATTGTTCTCCTTAGCAGACCATGTATACCTAACGCTTTTCTTTGTTAGGTCATGTAATGGTCCCGCAATTTGTGAGAACTTTTCTATGAAGCGTCTATAGTATGCACACATACCTATAAAGCTTCTTAGTTCCTTGGTTTAGGCCATCCTTTTATTACCTCTAACTTGGATGGATCCATTTGGATACCATCTTGAGAGATAATGTGACCTAAATACTGAATCTCTTTCAAGAAAAATTCACTTTTCTTTCGATTAACATAAAGTGTATTCTCTCTTAAAACTTGAAATATTACCTGGAGGTGTTGCTTGTGTTCGTCTAATGAATTAGAGTAGATGATAATATCATCAAAGAACACTCTAGTGAAGGTTCGATGAGGCCTGAACAGCTTCTCCATCAAGCGGTTGAATGTGGCTGGTGCATTGGTCAAGCCAAAAGGCATGACAATGTATTCGTAAAGACCAAATGTGGTGCGAAATGCGGTCTTTACAATGTCTTGATCAACTATCCTTATTTGATGATAGCCACTTTTTAGGTCAATCCTACTGAAGTAGGTCATCCTTGTAGCTTATCAAATAGGTCTTCTACCCGTGGAACGGGAAACCTATTCTTGATAGTGATCCTATTTAGTGCTCTATAGTCGACACACATACGATATGTGCCATCTTTCTTTTGCACTAATAGCACAGGTGAGCAAAATGGAGATGAGCTAGGCCTAACCATGCCCTTCTCAACTAACTCATGCACTTGCCGCATAATCTCCTCTTGTTGAGCTTGAGAAACTCTATAAGGAGGTTTGTTAGGTGGTGAACTTCTTGGAAGAAGTTCAATTGCATGGTCATCATTACCTCGTTTAGGAGGTAGCTCACAAGGGATGTCGTCAATAAAAACATCTTGAAACCCCTTGAGAAAATTGGATAACTCTAATTCCTTTTGGTTGCTTTTATTTTCTTTTGCTAAAGCATTAGGTTCATTTTGAGAATATTTAACAAAAATCATGTACACGGAAATAGAGCTCTTTATTGACTTGTTGAAAGCTGGTGTATGTACAATGGGGATAGTGTTACCCATTTCCTTAGCATCTATATACATGTCTTTTTCCCTGAACTTAAAGGAGATTCTCCTTTTAGGAAATTTAACATTGGCAGCCAGGTGGTCAAACCATGGTGCCCCAAGGATTACATCCTCATGCTTGAGAGGAGAGATAAAGAAGTCCTCTTTGTCCACATAGCTTTGAACATGAAGCCTCAATTTCTCGATTAAGGGAGTGACTGAAGCTTCTTGCTCCTTGAAAGCACTGTCTGCGGGTAGGACATCTCCCATCTCGTAGGCTTGTATGCCTAGCTTGGTGGCCAACTCTATAGATATAAAATTGTGAGTAGAACCAGGGTCAAAGAGAATAAAAGCATCATGTTCTCTTACCTTTCCCCAAGCATGGCATAGAGGAGATCCTTTGTGGTGAGTTTGGTGAGTCTCCTCCTCTTGGATTTCAACCAACGAAGCTCTAGGAGGATCTTGACTGTTGTTCTTTTGGGGATAAGCGCGGTACGCATACCCTTGTTCACCGCACTTGAAGCACCGGTTATCCTTGCGATAATGCTCAAGCTCTTCACGAGAGAGTTTGTTCTTACTTTTGTAAACTCCCTTCTCTTTAGCTTTGTTGGAGTTGCCCTTAGGAGACTTTTGGACATTGTCCTTCCCCTTAGGCTCATTGGAACCCTTGTTTTCCGGGGGCTTATTATTTCTTTTAGCCCCCATTTGGAAATTGATTCGAGAGGCCACCATAGTATGGTGTATTACCGCCGATATGGTACGTGGCCTTTGGGAGTTGACATACTCCGCCATTTCTTCGGTTAAGCCCGCACAAAATTGTTGCTTTTGCTCTCCAAAATCCAACTTTTTGAAGACAGTGGCTTTGCGTTGTAGGTTCCAAAACTTGTCTACATATTTGTGGATGGATTCATAGGGAGAGAGCTTTAAGCTTCGCCATTCGGTGAGTACTTTGTCTTTGGCATCGGTGGCCAAAAACTGCTTCATAATGGAAGCTCTTAAATCTTTCCATGTTCCTGGAGCTTCACCGTTGGCTCGTAGGCTAGACCACCATTGTTTGGCGGACTTTTGAAAGTGCATAGCTACATGGCATAGCTTAGAGGACTCCGTGAAGCCCTCATCTCCAAACGCCGCATCAAATTGCTGGATAAAGGAAAAGACTTTGTCCATAGCACCAAATGTACCATCATAGGTAAGGAAAGAGATGTTCTTCCCTCCCTCTTTGAATTTTTTCAGCTTGGACGACCTCTTCCATGCGGCATAGGATTTCCTATGGCCTCTTCTTTTTGATGGTTCAAAGGTTGCACCATCACTTTCTTCAGAAGGTGAAGAATTTGAAGAAGGTGGAGAAGAGGGTGACCTCTTTATTGCCTTTTTCTTGTCTTGATCTTCGGCATCTTCACCATCACTTTCATAAGAGGAAGAGGATGAAGAATATGGAGAAGAGGGTGTCCTCTTTCTCGCCTTTTTCTTCTCTTGGTTTTTATCATCCCTCTTTGAATTATGATGTGGAGAAGAGTGCGATGGTCTTCTCCGCTTTGGTTGTGATGGAGAGCGTTTAGCCCGCCGTCTTCGTGGAGTCATCTCCGCCGAGGTGGCAGGAGACTCACTTCTTTCTCGTTCCTTCGGTGGAGGCTCTTGAGTTCTCCTTTGGGAAGGAGATGCATCATCAAGAAGTAAATTCTTGAGCCCTTCGTACGGATTCTCTTCTTCTTCCCGAATCGGAGAGAGACCTCTTTTGGTAGTCTCACAAGGAGGCTTCCTAGGTGTTCTCTCGTCATGGTGATGAGCTTGGAGAATCCCATGAGCACGGAGCTGCCGTTGCACTTCACTTTGGAGAGATGGATTGCCCACGGCTTGTTGAAGCCTAGAAACAAGATAGTTAACAAGATTTGGATCATCATTAGTAGCTTGCTCATTAGCAAAATCAAAGTTATCAACATTAATTTCACTCTCTTTACTATTGTCAGCCATTCTAACAACTTTTAGGTGTAAACTTTTTAGGTGTACTTTGGCACTTCAAGCCCTAGTTGCTACTCCTCTTTACCCCTTTAGAAAAAGAACTCAAGCTACTATACCCGAGGCTCGAATACCATTAATTGCAAGGAATAGAAGAGAGGGTCTTTCGACACCAAAACAGCACCGGCTCCTGTCAAGATTCTAATAGCTCAATAGTGGTTAAGCCGTAGGCAACCCCTGTAGGACTCCACTATTAAGAACATAGCTCTCGACGGTGATGCCCTGTTAAATACACGAAGACATGCGCACTGCAAAGCTGAAAAATCCCTATTCTACTTACTCACGGGCAATTAATAATACCAACCATTTATAGCTAGCTTGAGGACCTCCCTTCTTGAGCAAGAAAAGAGAAACCTTGTGCACTGATAACAATGTAACATTTAACGGCCTAATAACTTGTGTGTAGCGGAAATTAGCATGAACATAGTGGGCATTTCATTGGAATAGATTCGTAATGAGAATAACAAGAGTGCTTGGGTGGAGACAACAACAAAAAGAATAACACCTAGTTAGATAGCATCAACAATACTTTCAAAAGAGAGAGAAATTAAGAAATTGACAACAGTTGAGGACCGGATTTGCATGGAGCCGGTCCCCCCTCCAAAAGGCTTTGTATTATGATTTCTCCCATCAAGAGAGACATTGTACAATACAATTCTTTGTGTTCCTTCAAGACTAGCTAGTGCAATGAAGATGAAAGCTTCATGCACTAAACAAAACACTTAGCAAACACAACATCAATTATCCCCGTTCTCAGACCCAAGAACTCACACACCTTCGAAGATGGTGAGAGCTAGCAGGGTATGAGAGTAGATTGAGAGGAAGAAGGAGTATCTTACGAGAAAGATATACATCTCCTCACATAATCACTCATATTAGCATAGCTTAGCTTAGTAATTAGCTTAGTAGAGGAGATGAGCATGCATTGAAGCTTGGTTCTTGGTTGGATTTGCATCCACAAGCCAAGAGTGTGTCGATGTAGGCTTCTATCTCACAAGCTTGGAGTAGGTGATGAGCTCTCCATTAAAGCTTGGGAAGAAATAATCTTGTCTTTCTTCACACATGAGATTGTGTGTGTGTGTGTGTGTGTGTGTGTGTGTGATAATACCTTGCAAAAATCAGCCCCCTCTCTCTCTTGGGCGAGCCCTCTTGCTATTTTGCTCTTGCTCTACCCTCATTGGATCCCCCCAAGTCAAGCCAATGACTATTAAGCAGCATAAGTGATAGCCTTCTGACATGTGTTCCCATTTCCCCTTTTGTGAGAGCTTTAGGTACATTAATAATTAAACTAAACTCTCATTGGACCCCTTTGCCTCCTGGCCAATAGGAATCAGGCAAGCCATTGGGCTGCTGAATGCTCATTGGACCCCTTGGGAGATTGTCCAACAGTCATCTAGGAGACTTAATTCTCATTGGTTCTTTTATTAAGTGTTTTTAAATTAATTAAACTAGATTTACTCTAGCCTAATTCTCATTGGTCCACCTCCAAGGCCATCCAATAGGAATTGGGTACACCTTGTGGGCATCTAGCCTAGGGAGCTGACATGTGTCCCTCATTCCCTTTGTGTAAAGGGATCTTGTGTGTGTGTGTGTGTGTGTGTGTGTGTGGCTTTCTCTCTTATCCCCTAGAAGAAAGGATCGCCCCCTCGCAAGTAGGGATTTGAAAAGACTTTTTGGTCACACACAAAGCATCCAATTTCCCCTAGGGTTGACCTTTGGACACAACCTTTGAATTTTGGAACCTTAGCATTTTGGAAGTCTTAATGGGCTGAACCTTAGGGTCTTTTTAGCCCATTGTTGCACATGGCTCTTTTGCAGATGGCCCCCCCTTTGGATCCCTATTTTTCCTCCTTTGGATCCCTATTGTGGCCGGTCTGCTAGCTTAACCAATATTCTAGCTTTTTCTCCCCTGGCACTTCCCCATATTAAATGATCAGTTTAACATGAGAAAATCATTTAGGAGAATTAGATATTGATTAATATGACATATGAAGATGCACTAGAGGTAGCGAGGAAAAAGAGTGGAAGCTGAGAAGAATGAGTCATCTACTAGGAGTAGAGTGTTTGCCCAGGAGGTCTGAGTAGAGTGTTTGCCCAGGAGGTCTGAGTTTTAGCCTATGGGTTCTTTGCAAGGTCGCATGCCAGGGGTTCATCATGAACCAATGGTTTCTGTTACTCCTCAGGTTATGCCAATAGTGGACACTACAACAATGCAAGATGATGGGCTAAGGCAAGACATGAGGCAAGTGGTATATTTAATGAAGAATCTCAGCCCAAACATGCTAGGTAATGTGGGAAATAATCGAGATCCGGAGAGGTTTGCAAATCATCCAAGAGGTGAAGAAAAACCCAAGAATGGTGATGGACAAAGCAATGGTAGGTTCTGGAGGTAGACGCCCACGTGCTATAATTGTGGAGAGTTGGGCCACATCAGCCCGCAATGTGATAAGCCACCAAGGATGGGGGGAGACATGTATGGATTGCCAAGGCAGGTGCTAACTAGGTCAAATGATCATGGCATTGAAATTAAGGGAGAAGAAGGAACCAGTGGATTAACCCAATAGGAAAAGGGAATAAAGTGATAAGTACGGTCACCTTAGAGAAGGCATCAAAGCTAGATGATACATAAGTGATGTCTATTGGTAAGAGGACCACACAGGATAAGGAAGGAAGAAATACCCCAGGTACTAGCAAGAAGGAGGGAAAGAGCCATGAAGACAAGGATGTCGAGGCCAAGAGGAAAAGAAGGGCTCGTTGTGCAAGTTTCATGTTTCAAATTTTCCACTAGGGGATGGGCAATTGAGCTATTATTTGAAGGAGGATTTGACAGCAAGAAAAAAGATGTTACTTTTGGGTAGCTTATAGAGATGGTGCCTAAGATAAAGCGACAATGGAAGAGGATGGTTAACCCAATGGAGAAAGAACCAGACAGAGGTTCAGTGAAGGTGTTGGCAATGGATGAGCTATCAAACATTTTCCCAATAGTATATGTGTGGCACAAAAGAAAAAATCTGGGAAAAGGTTAGGTTGATGGCGGAGCCCAAATATGTGTCATAACACACTCATGCGTTGAGAAGATGGGTATTACAATGACTGGGGTGCCAGGCTTCCGGATTAGATTGGCAAAGCATCATATAGTAAAATGTTTGGGTTTTGTAAAGAGATTAGAAGTGTAGACATATGATGCAAAGGTGGTGGTTGATTCTCATGTGATGCCAGCAAGGTTGGGAGCATATCCTATTATACTGGGTAGACCATGGTTACGTGTAGTGGTAGTTGTTCAAGATTGGAGGCGTGTTACGATTAGACTTTATGGAAAAAAAGGTGCCAAGAAGCTATATAATATGGACACAAGGAAACTATTGGAGGAACTTTATGAAGATGAGGATGAGTCTAGTGATAAAGAGTATTCCACAGTGAGACTGACGACGATAGTGATAGTACTACCAGCAGTGATGACGATGTTGATGTTGCATTCCTTCTGATTGGACAAAGAAATCCATCAGTCTGGTTTAATGCATTTGAAAATGATATTGAACATGAAAGTGAAGGGTCTTATGAAGTGATTGAAGGGCTGATGCAAACCAAGGTTGAATTGTCAAAGAAGCAGGAATTGATGACACAAATGATCAGTGGAGACCTCTCAGTTATGGAGAAGGAGATATATTTGCACATGCTGGCTAGTTTTCTTGATTTGTTCATTACTTCATATGAAGAGATTAGAGGGTTCAAAGGAGAAGAAATGCATATAGAGCTAAAGGAAGGTGCTAAGCCAATGCAGTAAAGGCTAAAAAGGATGGGTCAAGAGCAGATGGAAGCCTTGCGGGAAGAGGTGGACAAGTTATTAAAGGCAGGGTTCATAGTCCCAGTAGAGACCACAGAATGGGTGAGTTAAGTAGCAACAAGTGGCAAAGCATGATCCATTGCAATGGGATGACAAGTGTGAAGAAGTGTTTCAAGAGGTGAAAGAGGTGTTAGGGGGGTTGTCATCCATGCAGGCTCCTGATTGGGAGCAAGTGTTTTATGTAAATCCATCAGTAGGGGATGATGCCATTGGATCCATGCTATTGCAAAAGGGAAAGGGTAGCCATTATATGAGGCCAATGTATTATGCAAGCCAAGTGAAGTTGGTAGCATAGAGAAAATTCTCGGAAGTAGAGATAGTTATGGCCACTGTAATATTTGCTTGTCGATGATTTCATCATTACTTGCTATCACGACCTTTTGTTTTCTTAACGCCCTATTCCTTTTTACCACAGTTAATGAATGGCACTAACATGTCAAATGTGGTCAAGAAATGGGTAATTGAGCTGCAAGAGTTTGAGTTCTCGTTTTTAGTGGAAGACTATACAAGAGCTACCCTAGCTGATTTGTTGACTTACCAGGAGAATCCCCTCCTTGTTAAGTGTTGGACGGGTACGCCGCGACGGACGTCAGCATAGCGAGAACTCACCTAACATATAATTTCAACTGAGGACGAAGCTCGACCCGCAGGCGCGTGGAAGCAAGCAAAGGGTGTCAACATCTACTCGACCGAACAATGACTACTTCCTACAGAGATATCAAATCTACATGCCATCGGTTCTGTGAATGTGAAAGTCTCCTATGATGCTACCGCAAGCCAAAAGCCCATTAGACGTTCTCGAAACGTTACGAAACTTGAGGGATATCCTATCAATACCAATAGGCCACTCTCCCTAAGGTCCGTGACCAAAAAAACCTACTCAATACCCTCTGTGCAGAAACGCATAGGATGTCTGGCTGGTTTTTGTAGGTCGAAGTTTCCGAAAACTAAAGTGCCTAATGTGTAGCTCTACTCGCTCTGATCGCGTGGATATGCTGAAATGAAAAAACGGACAACAGTTACTCACCGAAACTCCAAAAGTAGCTCGTGGGTGAATCTGCCAAAACACAGACGAACGCGCGTGATGTAAGCATCAACGCGTAGCTCTCCTCGTGGGCAACACACTGTTGCTCTCCGTTCATGATTCTGACCACCGTAGCTCCTGTAGCGTACAGACACACTCTCTCACAGTCTCCCAACGACACGGCAGATTAGATTTATTAGAAGTCCCTTTACAAAGCTTTAGGTTTTGGCTTATATACTAAGCCTTAGAAAACCTAATGTCCGACCAAAATGACCCGATTTGTCCCTAGGATTCTATAGAGCTTAATTACAACACTGTGAGCTGGCTTTTCTCATCCAACAAGCATCTCTGGCCAAAATACAATTGTCGACTTAAAATATGAAGTTCCCGTAAACATTACAAAAGTGGCCGTAATGGCTCAAAATGATAATAACAGGATATTTGATGATGTCCATGAGCTTGTATCTTCACATTACAGCATCCATCTTCGTCTTCATCACTTCATCAGCATCTTTATTTGGAATCTTTAGAGAATCTTTGAGGGATCTTTATGGAATCTTTGTGGAAGCGTTGTTGAAAGGTTGACCTTTTAACACTCTCCCCCTCCGAAGTCTTGTTGTCCCCGACAAGACCCTATGTCTGCAGTGGCCTTGACGAGTGCTTCATGTTTTGGTGTTGGTTGAAGCTTTTGTGGTTGCAGTTGCTTCTACGAGATGCTTTGTATGTTGTAGAGGTACCTTTTTCTTGTACATGTAGTGTAGTTGAAGCCATAGCTCTCCCCCTCCGATTGGTTGTTGTAGCGTGAATAGGTTGAGTGAGGTTTGTTGTTGCAGCAAGTATTTATCTTGGCAGCTCTGTATTGTTTGTTCTTTGGGTGTCATCCTGCATGTGTACCTGTAATCTTGAAGCCTTTTTGAATTGTTTCTGGGCCGCTCCCCTTGGATCCTATAGATGATGAGCATGTAGTTGTTTAGGGATTTCGTTGGTCTGCTTTTTTGTGTTTTTATAAGAAAAATAAAATAGTAAAAATAAAATGTGGCGTATATTACAAAATGAAGGTCTTGGATACCTGGATAGGACTAGAGGGAAAAACCCAGTGGAAAAAAATGCCTTTAGTCACCATTAAATGTGAGGCTATATGTACTTATGTTTGATGTAACTGAGTCTTGTTGAGTTAAAGTACTTATGGCCGTATGGTTACTATTATTGACTGGATATACATTGGATAAGTGTTAGTAGCGTGAAGTCAAAGTCGTTGTTGTTGAGAAAATGCTAATGAAACCTGTTACCACTTCGTCATCGTCATTTTGTTGTGTAAGTGCATGGGTGGAACACAAATCGTGTCAAGTGAAAATGTCCAATGATGGGACATTATATATGCTTGCACAGATAGATGCATGGGAAACAATATGCGGTGCGAGCGGAGTTTGAATGGGTGCTTCCAGGAGTGAACGTAGCTAGAGAAGCAAAAATATATTTGAATTCAAGAGCTGCCGTTACTCACAAGAAGGGTTTTTGTCGACGAGGTTTTTTTCACTCTCCTCACTGTGTTCATGTGCATGAGTGTTTTCTGGACTACTCCACCACTCCACCATTTAAAATAGTAGACTTTGACTCTTATGCTCACCTCTTCCAGCATGAGCGACATGACTTTATGTATGCTCAACTCTCCAGCTTGAGCTTTAATCTAAATATCTAGACTCATAGACCACAAAGAATATTAAGACATGAAGCTTGGGTCTAATGCTTGATCATTTAGTGGCTCAGCTGCCCGACTCTTGACTCTTATGCCATTATTTTTATGGCGACTTGACTTACTCTCGGGAGCTTTCGACGAAGAATAGGTGTTGAAATTCAAAACTCCCATCCTCGAAGAGAGGATTTGTAAAGGACCATACTGGCAATATTGGTTTCTTTTGCCATACTTGGGTGACCTTGGTTGTCAAAATTTCTTTTTGTTGTTGTTGGTCCCTTGGTTGAGAAGATTGGCTCGCTCCATTCCTCGTAACACTTTGTCTATCATGTCTTGACATTTCTTGAGAGCTAGAGATGACTTCAATCTTCTTCAGTATGTGTTTTTCTTGGCACCCATTTGTATCTGCATCGTGTGATTAGCGTGTCTTTGCAGATATCCTTTGCCTTGAGTGTGACATTGTCCTTGATTTTGGCTTCCGTGAAATTGCGATTATCTTCAAGCTGAAGTCGTTTGATTGAAGAATGTTTACCTGACATCTTTGGTAGCCAGATTCTCTGATTTCCTTCATAGTAACCTTGTGCTTGAAGAACTGTAGATGGTACTTCCCATGATGTTTGTGATGTCGCCTTGAGATGTACAAGAGTGTCATTTGTGGGATTTTGTATCGATGAATTCCGATGATGTTGTGAAGGGCGGTTTGATTTGAAATTTCCTATGTACTTGTGACGGGCCTTGTTGGTTGGTCTCCTTTGGGGAGAGGATTATGAGCCTTGTTGGTTTTGGGGATGCTTTTTGAAACCTTTATCCACCACATAAGCCGAGGTCTGTAGTTTTGGTAACCAAAGTTTCTTTTGACCCTCATAATAGCCTTGCTCTGCTAAGCTGTAGTGGGAGGCTATCCATCCCATGTTTTTACCTTTCATCAATTGGCTAGGATCATTTATCCATATTGGATCCTTGACCTTT
Source organism: Adiantum capillus-veneris (assembly GCF_014529385.1). Taxonomy (NCBI): domain Eukaryota; kingdom Viridiplantae; phylum Streptophyta; class Polypodiopsida; order Polypodiales; family Pteridaceae; genus Adiantum; species Adiantum capillus-veneris. The sequence continues at coordinate 78,390,121 of NC_140946.1, forward strand.
ATTTCTTCTGCTTTAATGTAGACCGTTGAAGATTTTTGTTGACGATGATCTCGCAATGTAGGGTATTTTGGTTGAAAGATTTTCTTTGGAGTCTGTCTTTGATGTGGAAGCATGTGGTCAGTTGATGTCGAAGCTCTGTCTTGAACTTTTCGGGCCTGGATTGAAGACTCTGATTTAAGGGGCTGATTCTGTTGGTAGGACATTTGTGGGCTCATTTTGGCTTTGCCTTTGTCGGAAGCCGATAATCTTGGAGCAGTAGTAGGCTGGATTTCTTGAGAGCTAGTCGTGATAACCATTGTTGAAAATCCAGGTTCTTCTGCCAATGTTTTTGCACAGTGCTTGGACAAAATCAAATGTGTATTTATTTTGGAGGAATCCACCACTAGGAATTTGTCTTTGATTACCTTTGATTGTAGTTTAAGGGTAGCTTTCGCAATCCCTAGACTTGTGACGGCTATTCCATGTGATATAGGAACCTGTACATGAATTTCATACAGTTCTGGCTTACCTAGAAGTAACCATAGCCCATAAGACATGACATTAGTCGTGGCAGTGCAATCTGTCTCTGCTGTAAAGTTGAATTTCAGTTTCTCATGCACATCCAACGAGAATTTAATCTTCTTGTTGGCTGCCAAGTAACTGATGTCCTCGTTGCTTTCGGTACTTTTCTTAGACTTTTGTGCCTTGAAGGCTTTGTCATCCTCTTGTATGTTGAACTTCTTTGTCATTTGACTGGTTGTAGCATGTCCCAAGTGCTTACCATCTTCTGCTGTAGCTGCTTGTTGGTGTTCATTGCTAGTTTTTGACTGTGACGCCTTGATTCTTGATTTTAGAAGCTCTCTGTCACTATTTACTTCTTCTAGCACTTGAAGGTCATTCAATGGTGACTTTTCTTCTTGGAAATGTTTTGAAGATTGTGTAGCAGGATGTTGAGGCTGACTCTCTTCTTCTGATGCAATGGTCGCCGTGGCCTTTGGTTTCCATTGGTCCATGGGTTTTTGTAGAGTCTCTTCTTGAAAATATACATTCATATCCTATATTGCTTGTCCTTGGTAGTCAATCTTGGACTCAGTCATTTTCTGTTCTTCTGTGCATTGTATGTCTTCAGTTACATCTTCTTTTAGCTTCTCATACTCTTTGATTTGTTCAATCACCAATGAAGATTCCACAATAGAAAATTTATTTGGTAGACTTTCAGCTTCATCCATTGACTCTATTTGCATGTCTTCTGCTTGTGATGTGGCACTAAGATTTTTTGTTACCTCTGCCACCTCTTCTTGCGTTGGCTCACTATCATCAAAATCTTGGCTTCTTTTGCTCTCGAACCTTGAACTACGAGCTTCATCTTCATCACCTTGTGGATGCTTTGACTTATCCTCACTGAGGTTCCTTAAATGATCTTTAGCTGATTCAATTGATCTTTTTTGAAAGCTTGATTCTCTATGATAATGTCGTTGACACCCTTGACTTCAAGCAACTGTGTCTTGAGCCTATCTTTTGTGCTTTGCGACAAGATCTGCTTCTTTTCCGGAGATCTTGTTGGGGATTCTTTCTTCCGTTCCCTTGTTGTCACTGTCTGAACTTTGCTTTTGGCTTGTTGCTTCTTCTTTTCGATGTAGAGATTTACTGGGCAGTCCTTCACTAAATGACCAATGGCACATTGGTCGCAATATGTTGTTATCTCAACATGTGCACCCTTTGGACGAGGAAGCTTCCCATAATACTGCTGATAATGGTTTCCTGTGGTATCTAGATACAGATATGACCTCTTCTTTGCATGCATGAACGTGTAGATTACGACTGACTTAGGTGTATCCACTGGCTTTGTCTCTTTATCCTTCATCGTCTTGTCCTTGAGAAGCTGAAAATAGCTTCCATTATTGCTTGCATACAAGATCAAATCACTATCCATGCCTTCTAGCAGTTGTGATGCTAACTCTTCCATCAGTATATGGTCTTTGATGTGGGGCTTCTGCATAGCCTTAGGGCTATGTTTCCGAGTTGATTTTGGCGAGTTCTTCACCGAGGTTGAAGATTGAACCGAATCTTTGTTTTCCGTTTCCCTTGATGGTGCTTTTGGACGGGGTCCAAGTATGTGACTTACAGGTTGCCCACAATTGCTAAACCCATCCATATTTTTCACATTAGCTATTTCATAGTGCCTATCGTATTTGTCGACCACAATGACATCTTGACTTGACCTTCTACATTGGGCATTGTGAATTTCCAGTGGTCTCTCCTCCGGCTCGGCATCTTCCAATGCTTCTTGAAATTCCACTTGGACTCCTGAAAAGGACACTGCTTCTTAATCCCGCTTTTGAAGATATAGGGTTTGATCCCAGACAGATCCCAGACAGTCTTCCATGAAATTTGGATGTGGGTGTAGTACATTCTTCGCTGTTTCAACTTCCACATATTGAGATGTTCGAGTTTCCTCTGTATCTTTCTTTGTCTTGATGTACAAATTCCGATTGACATCCTCATAGCATGGAAGTCCTTTGTAGTATCCAATCAGATAGATCCGAATTTTCTCTCTTGTAATATCTGTGGATGTACTTGAAGCTTCTTCCTGACTGGTCTGATTCCTTTGAGACGCCATTGCTTTCGTCTTGACTCCCTTGTTGTACATGTTCAATGATAGCTCTAATTGCTTGCCTCAATGCTAATAAAAACTATTAGCACCCTTGTGTCGGTATTTTTCGCTTGAGGTTCTTCTGCTTTTGTGGATGTCTTAATCTCTGAGTTTTCTGAATTGGGCTTTGCTTGCACTGCTTGAACTTCTTAGCTCCCTTGCTTGCCAAGACTGACACTGTCTTGTCTGGCTGCTTGCTTTTCCTAGAGCTTTTTAGCAGGCCTCGATCTAGTGGAAGCACTGTGATAAGTTATGCAACTTACCACTATACTGCAACGACTCCTCCCTTTGTAGCAATTCTTGAGTCGAGCTAACCTGTGTTCACTTAAGCACAGAATCTGCAAAATTCTATTTAGCTGGCAAACTTTTTCACAATGAATGCAGAAATCCTTGATGTACCTTTGACGGCCACACTTGTTCCTTGAGCACCTTCCAGCGGGCGACCAATGATTTTCCCAAAAGATAATTTCAATCTGCTAAATTAGCAGTCTTCAAAACCGTGACCGTTTTCTCACAATTCTTTCGAACTGTCGGTTTTAGACACTCCTGACTTCCGAATGCATTTTAAGGCCTTAAACGACGTTTTTTTTCAAAGTTGAACTAAATGGTTGCCTAGGATCTGCTCTAAGATCTGTAGTGTCACTCTCAAGCTACGTTTTGATATAAAAACTTTTCCGATCCGATACCGTTTGTGAAAGTTATGGCCAAAACAGTGAAATGCAGTTTAGACTGGTCAAAATGAGTCCAAATTCAATTTTGAAAAAAGATTTGGGATCTCTGTGACACTGTGAACACTTCTGTATGGTCAAAGTTACAGTTGCACCCTAAAACTGGCCTAGAGACATCCTACGCGTAGGATGTCTATATGCTCCGAATTTAACTAAATTTGGTCCAGATACTCCCCTTAAGTCCAGCAACACAATGGTATGCTTAGAATTTCATTTGGACCTAAAAATGGCCTTGAGACATCCTACGCGTAGGATGTCTTTTTGCTCAGAATGACTTGAAATTTTCACCCCAGATTCTCCTTGATGTGATGATCACAGTGGTGTGCTCATAGGTTGGTTTGGAGTCCTAAATCAAGCTTGAGACATCCTACGCGTAGGATGTCTTTTTTCTCTGTTTCAGCTCAAACTTGCACTGTAGCTTCCCCTTGATGTGCTTAACTCACAGCTATTTTTAGATTCTGACACCTATAGGTTGGTCAAATGATCCAGAATCTGCTTCAAAAGCCTGATGTCTGTTTTCTGATGAATTTCTAAGTCAAATCAACTCCAAATTGGACCAAATTTGACTAGGAGGCTATACAACAGCATGGTATGGTCACATTAGAATTTTGGTTTCAGAATTATGCCTTAGACATTCTACGCGTAGGATGTCTAACTGCTCAGAATTGCCCCAAATTTGAACCACAGACTCTCCTTAAGGTGCTGGTCACTGTGGTATGCTCAGATTTTTGTTTAGAGTCCAAAATCACACAGAAGACATCCTACGCGTAGGATGTCTTTTTGGCCTGTTTGACCCCAGACTTGTCCCACAGCTTCCCCTTGATGTCAGCAACCCAATGCTATGCTCAAATTTTGGTTTGGAGTTCAAAAGATCCCAATTTTAGCTGTTCTAGTCTTTTTCAATCAAAAGTGCTAAAGTCTGCTTAGGACCCCCTTTCCTTTCCCAAATGAGATGAAAACTCTCTCAGTCACTCAATATATCATGCAGATCATGCTCTTGCAGCCATCCTATGGTTTTGGTCTTGGAATAATGCCTTGGCACAATTTGGGTAAGATGTCTGGCAATTTCAGTCTATCTGGCCTTATCCTGTCAAGATATGGTCAAGTTCCCCCTTCGAGGTGAAAATAGGGTAAAACCTACCTTCTGAACACACTGGTCAACTCAGAATTTCAAAATTTCCACCAGATCACCCTGTAGACATCCTACGCGTAGGATGTCTTTTTTTCTCAGAATGGACTTCTGTTTCTACCCAAGGTGCTTCTTGATGCATAGAACAAGAATATGTGATCACAACAAATTTTGGATGTCAAAATTGCTCAGAATCACCACTTTTGGGAAAATATTTCTCTGAAAGAGTAACATCCCCTTAACTCTCAGTCTATATGTCCAAATGACATGAGATTTGGTGTGTGTGTCCACAACATGCAGAATATGGGTATGATGCCAAAACTTGATTTTTGCTTCCAGAATCACTCTCTAGACATCCTACGCGTAGGATTTCTACTGATGAAATTTGTGGCAGAATTCATCCACAGGCATCCCCAAGTCTTGAGCACTACTTTTCAAGCATTCCTACCAGTTTTTATGCAAAATTGTGCTCAAAATCTTAAGTTTCTTGTTTTCGCGTTTTTGACACTCAGTCTTTGGTCTTTTGGGTGTCAAGAGTTGGTCAAAACTTTAGTTTCAATGTAAACTAAGGGTAAAACCCCCCTTCTGAACACACTGGTAACCTCAGTTTTCCCAAATTCCCTGCCAAAAGTGCCATGGAGACATCCTACGCGTAGGATGTCTACTGTCTTAAAATGCAATTTTTTTCTGGCAGTAATATTCCCTATGCTCTGTAGAGCTCTCAGCAATAATCACAAAAACTTTTGGACTTCAAATCAACTTCCAAACACAACTTACCGTCTTTCCTACTTAGCGTTTTCCACTTCTCTGGTGAGCCTAACAACAAATAAGACATGCATAAAGTGCTCTAGATCAGCAATCAAGATATCCTACTTACCCTACTCCTACTCATCAATGTGAGATGGTGATTTTGATGTCTTGGTTGCTTCTTGGCCTCACACGGACTCTCAAGTCAACCTACCACCACATCTACCACTCCAACTCCTACTCTCTACACCACAACCTACTACTACCTAATACTACCTAAGATGAAGGATCTAGGCCAGACACACGCTCCCTAGACTCCCTCTAAGACCAAAAGAGTCCACCACTCTCCGATCCTATCTAAAAGAATGAATATACTCTGGCAAGCCAGAGGGACCTCTATCCTCAAGGACTAGTCTCGGTCACCTACTTAGGGCTCTCGTCCCCGGCAACGGCGCCAATGTTGGACGGGTACGCTGCGACGGACGTCAGCATAGCGAGAACTCACCTTACATATAATGTCAACTGAGGATGAAGCTCGACCCGCAGGCGCGTGGAAGAAAAGAAAAGGGTGTCAACCTCTACTCAACCGACTAATGACTACTTCCTACAGAGATATCAAATCTACATGCCATCGGTTATGTGAATGTGAAAGTATCCTATGATGCTACCGCAAGCCAAAAGCCCATTAGACGTTCTCAAAACGTTACGAAACTTGAGGGATATCCTATCAATACCAATAGGCCACTCTCCCTAAGGTCCGTGACCAAAAAAACCTACTCAATACCCTCTGTGCAGAAACGCATAGGATGTCTGGCTGGTTTTTGTAGGTCGACGTTTCCGAAAACTAAAGTGCCTAATGTGTATCTCTACTTGCTCTGATCGCGTGGATATGCTGAAATGCAAAAACGGACAACAGTTACTCACCGAAACTCCAAAAGTAGCTCACGGGTGATCTGCCAAAACACAGACGAACGCGCGTGATGTAAGCATCAACGCGTAGCTCTCCTCGTGGGCAACACACTGTTGCTCTCCGTTCATGATTTAGACCACCGTAGCTCCTGTAGCGTACAGACACACTCTCTCACAGTCTCCCAACGACACGGCAGATTAGATTTATTAGAAGTCCCTTTACAAATCTTTAGGTTTTGGCTTATATACTAAGCCTTAGAAAACCTAATGTCCGACCAAAATGACCCGATTTGTCCCTAGGATTCTATAGAGCTTAATTACAACACTTTGAGCTGGCTTTTCTCATCCAACAAGCATCTCTGGCCAAAGTACAATTGTCGACTTAAAATATGAAGTTCCCGTAAACATTACAAAAGTGGCCGTAATGGCTCAAAATGATAATAACGGGATATTTGATGATGTCCATGAGCTTGTATCTTCACATTACAGCATCCATCTTCGTCTTCATCACTTCATCAGCATCTTTATTTGGAATCTTTAGAGAATCTTTGAGGGATCTTTATGGAATCTTTGTGGAAGCGTTGTTGAAAGGTTGACCTTTCAACATTAAGGAAGATGTGGTGAGAAGGGTGGTTGAAGAAGTGCCACAAAAAGATACATGATGCGGCTTTAGGGGGTATAGCACTTTATGATTCAGAGGGGAAGACAGTATGCAAGAGAGGGTTCAAATTGGATGCGCATAGTAACAATGAGGCTGAATATGCTACTTTGGAAGCCGGATTACACATTTGTTTGAAGCATGGGATTAGAAGGTTGAACATAAAAAGTGATTCCTTGTTAGTTGTGAAGCAAGTGTTCGGTGTGTGGAAGAGCAAGGACACCTCATTGAAGAAAATGTGTTTCAGAATTAAAGGCCTGTTAAAAAAGTTTGAAGCATGGAGCATCAGACACATTGAACCTTTTCTAAAGGGAGAGGCACATGAAGCAGCTCAAAGCATGACTGGGAAGCTATTTGTGTTGAGGACCAAATTACCTCTTTATCATGGCCGAGAAAGTTTGGCTCAAGAAGCGGAGCTTTTGCTAGCAAGAATCATTTCGAAGGACATTCAGAAGTCTAAGATGTATGGTTTTGTGCATAGAGCATCCAAATACAAATTGATTGGTGATGTCTTATACATGAATGGGGCTGATCTCGTGTTGAGACGTGTACCTTGGTGGGAGGAGATTTATAGAGTGTTGGAAGAGAGTCATGAAGGCGCGTGTGGTGGACATTTTTCTCTAAAGATCACCCTTGCATAAGATGTTGCAAGAGGGGTATGTATGGCCTAGTTTGCACAAGGATGTTCACCATTGGTGTAGGTCTTGCAATAGGCGTCAAGAATTTGGGAAGAGAGTGTTGAAGCTAGAGCTACGAAAAACCATTATGGCGTTTGATGTGTTTGAAAAGTGGGGGATTGATGCAATTTGCCCGTTACCTATCACAAGCAAGGGAAAAAGCTATATTTTGACTGCAGTGGACTATCTCTCTAGATGGGAGGAGGCTATAGCAGTAAAACAAATCACTGCAAAGGATGTGGAAAAATTTGTGTACGATGAAATATGTTGCAAGTTTGGGGTGCCACTAGAGCTACTTTCGGACAAGGGGCCAGGATTTAGAGATAAATTATTAGACTTATTATGTGTGAAGATGAAGATTAGGCACCAACATACCACTCCTTATTATCCATAGTGTAATGGCTTAAATAAAAGATTCAATGGTGAGTTGGTACAAATTATTTCAAAAGTGATAGAGCATCAAGGAAAGAATTGGGATTTGGAATTGCCTAGTGCATTATGGGCTTACCGTACTTTGATAAAGAAATGTACAGGGTTTACTCCATTTCATTTGGTATATGGAAAGGAAGCACTATTGCTTGTGGAAGTAGATTTTCCTGCGGTCAAGATGTTGGAAAGGTTGCTTGGGTAGTCCAGTGATGCATTTAAAGAGAGGCTCTTACAATTACAAAAGGTTCAACTGGATAGAATGAGCGCATTGGAGCATTATGGGTAGATGCAAGATAAAGCTTTAGAAAAGATAAATGAAAAGGTCAAAAGTAAGGGAATCAAGAAACATGACTTGGTTTTGTGCTACAACAGTAAGCTGGACAAGACATTTAAAAAGAAGTTTTTCAAATTAAGTGGGAAGGCCCTTTCAAGGTAGTGGAGTGTTTTCCGAATGGTACATATCAGCTGGCTAACCTAAATGGGATTATACATAAGTCAAGGGTAAATGGATTTCATATTAAATTATATCATGCTAGATTAATGATGGTGGATCAAGATGAGTTGTTTGCAAAACAAGTAATGCCTATGAGGGATGAGGAGACCTGTGACGCGACGAGTCTCATATCTCTTTTTGCTGCTGGGCTGACCATGAATGATCTAGCAGGCTAGGGGATGGGCAAATTATGTTAGGAGGTTTTTGGAAGAATTGATTGCACATATGTACATACACATGCATGGTGCATCAAATAAAGAATTGCCCATTTTTTAGAGCCAGGTGGTTACGTGGGGCCCACATGTGTACAGGTAGGACATCGTGTACATAGTACATCAATTTTCATTATTACCAGTACCAGTGTGTTTTTTTCTATAATAATGAGGAGTTGGTAGAGCATAAAACTTCTCAAGGAAGCTATCAGCGGGCTAATGACATGAGGTAAGCAGGTGCGTCAAGTGACCTCCAGTGGTGTCAAGAGGTCGAATCGGGTCAATACTTGCACGTGGTAAGCGAGGACACAACGGTAGTGTTTTCTTGTGATGAATTATGCAAAAAGGTCATCATGAGGACTATATTTGGGGGCCACTTCACGTGATTGCGGGATGTATTATTGGAAAAAGCTGAGTTCTAGGTGTGCGGATGGATGTAGAAGGGTGACAAAAATGCACTATGTGGCCATTTTTGGCATGTTCGGGGTCCATTTGAGGTCAATCAAAAGTCCAAAGCTGCCCAAGGGATAAAGTGAAGTGTGGACAATGAAAAAAATTGAAAAAACACTGCAAAGTGTTGAGAGAAGAGGAGGAAAAACCGCAACTGAGTTTTTACTGTTTTTGGAGCCTGTTTTGGCCATAAATTGCTTCCGAGGTCGGATTTGAGCACTTTGATATTGTAGACTGGGGTGTTGGGGCGTTCTCGACACATTGGTGCTATCCATTTTGACAAATTCCTCATCGTTTTTCTGTTTTTTTGGCTGTGTAAGTTTCTCCTTTGAGCAAACCCTCTTTCCCAATTTGTGATTGTATGTGGCATATTTCATCCATATTGTGTGAGCTATTTGCCCCATTGGTGTTGGTCCAAACTCAATTGTATCTAAACATAAAAAATATTCCTCTTTTCAGCTGAGTTTTTTGGGTGTGTGTGTGTATGTATCTGTGTTGAGTGAGCAAATGGATAGTCTCTCCCCTCTCACTCCATCGGTGTGTTCCTTGTCTCGGCCAGGTGGGTTGTGTAAGCCGAGTGGTTCCCCATAGTGTGTGTGTGCGTATTATCCCAAGAGTGTGTGTTGTGTGATTATAGAGGCGTTGTGTGTGTTTCCATCCCGCTCATAGCACATCTGCATAGATTATCGCGGATGAATTTCCATAACCATCAAGAACAAGTATCATGAAGTATCATGGACCTCGAGTGGATGAGTTGTTTGATCAACTCCATGGGGAAAGATACTATACAAAGATAGATGTTCATTTTGGATACCACCAGGTGCATATACTTTTGAGAGATATCTCTAAGAATGCCTTTAGAACACGGTTGTTGCATTATGAGTATTTTGTTATGCCTTTTGGTTTAACCAATGCTCCAGCTATATATATGACACTCATGGATAGTGTATTACGTCCTTTATTTTGGAAAATTTGTTGTGGTTTTTCTTGATGACAATGTCATTTATAGTAGAACTAAAGATGAACAAACAGCTAGAAACTCATGCCTTGTATGCTAAGCCAAGCAAGTGCAATTTCTTTAAAACAGAGATACATTACCTCGATCATGTGATATCTTATTCTGGCATCAGGATGCACACCGACAAGGTCACTGCCATTCTTCGATGGCCACATCCCAATAAGCTTGAGGAGCTTCAAATCTTAGACATGGCTAAATTTTATAGACAATATATCCTTGATTATGGAAAAAATTTTGTTCCTATGACGGATCAACGTAACGCAAAAGGTAAGACCTTTTCTTGGGAAGAAGCCCAACAATGTACTTTTGAACAATTCAAGATAGCTATAGCCACTGCTCCCATCCTAACAATTGTTGACCCACTTAAGCCGTTTGTGGTAGAGACTGATGCTACTGATAAAGCAATTGGTGCGGTACTTCTCTAAGAGGGAAGACCTATAGCCTTTGAAAGTAAAAAGTTGGATAGAGCTCAACAAAATTATTTTGTCTATGAGAGGGAGCTCTATGCCATAGTTCAGGCTTTACGAAAGTGGAAACACTATTTATATGGTGTCAAGTTTGAGTGGTTTTTGACCATCAGAGTATAAAATGGTTTACTACTCAAATGGACTTGCAGGGTAGTAAACCTAGATGGATGGAGATACTTCAAGATTATGATTGTAAAAAACAATATCGCAAGGGGTGATATAATGTAGTAGCAGATGTACTAAGTTGGATACCTCAGATGAATTCACTTACTTTCATGGAAATAAAGTGTGAATTTTTGGATTCATTACATGGCAAGTGTGCACAAGATAAATCATAAGCTAAAGTGTGGAGTGCAATTTTAAGAAGGGATCCCTCACACTCACATGTCTCTGAATGGCTAGATCAACATTTTTCTACACGCGCAGATAAAAACTCCAACACACAGAGCTCCACCCCTACTTAGGATGAGCTTAAGTGATGGAAATATTTTTCCATTGATGATGGATACTTACTCCACAAGGGTAGAGTATGTGTGCCAAAGGACTCAAACACTAGGCACCAAATATTGTTTGAGTGTCACGATAGTCCAAGTGCTGGTCATCCAGGTATTCGTAAGACATAAACCTTAGTTCGACGGCAATTTTATTGGCCGTCATGACCAAATGTAGACCGTCATATGGGTAGCTGTAGACCGTCTCACAAAGATGTGCCGATTCATTCCCACTAAGACTACGATTAAGACACCAGAATGAGCATGACTATTTATAGAGCATATAGATAGACTCTATGGTCTTCAAGCTAGTATCATTAGTGGCAGAGATCAAAAGTTTGATAATCACTTTTGGAGAGCTGTGTTCCAAAAGTTGGAAACTACACTTAATCTTAGTACAGTTGATCATCCACAAACAGATGGTTAAACTGAAAGGGTTAATCAAGTGCTAGAGGATATGCTATGAGCATATGTTAGCAAGAGGCAAACCAATTGGGAAGACTGATTGCCTATATTGGAATTTGCTTATAATAGTTCAAAGCATGTGACTACGGGGGTTTAGTCCATTTATGCTTTTATATGGTTTTCAACCTAGATCGCCCGTTATGGTGGGGTTGGCTACGAAGAAGATACAAAAAGTGAAATATTTTCTCCAAGACCATTTTGATATGCTTCAAGTTGCTTGAAAGAATGCTAAGCAAGCTCAAGATCGATATCTTGCTACTTTCCAAGAAGGAGACAAGGTTTTCCTTAAAGTTTCGAAGCATTCATAAAGCCTGAAGATGGAAAAAGTTGCTAAAATTCCATTGGATATTGTGGATCGTTTACCGTTCTTAAACATATACGTCAAGTGGCATATAAGTTAGCTCTTCGCGAGCACTCACAAGCTTATCCTATTTTTCATGTTAGCCTTTTACAAAAATAGCTAGGATAGAATGATAATGTCATTGAAACAGGTATGTGTTACTGCCCTGATACATCAGTGTTAGTCTCTTTACTTATGTTTGTAACTAAGGTTGGAACCTTTGAACCTTAAGGGTATTTTCACACCAATGGTTGATGATTAAAGGGGATTAGTTTTAGGGGAGCAGTTAAGTTCTTGGGGCTGTCTTGCAGTTCGACAATTAGTCTTTTTTTAAATGCAGTCGTACTGTTCTTGGTACTGCTTGTAAGCGGTTGTGTGTTGATGAACATTGAGTAATACAATACCTTCTTTTCTCTATTCATGGTGTTCTTCAGTATTATCTTATGCAGTAGTGTAGTGTAATATGCAGTTTTACTGTGTACCTGTACTGAAACATCAACCATTGGTGTTTTCACACCAATGGTTGATGATTAAAGGGGATTAGTTTTAGGCGAGCAGTTAAGTTCTTGGGGCTGTCTTGCAGTTCGACAGTTAGTCTTTTATTTTATGCAGTCGTACTGTTCTTGGTACTGCTTGTAAGCGGTTGTGTGTTGATGAACATTGAGTAATACAATACCTTCTTTTCTCTATTCATGGTGTTCTTCAATATTATCTTATGCAGTAGTGTAGTGTAATATGCAGTTTTACTGTGTACCTATACTGAAATACTGTTAGAGTAGTGAGCCCCTAATAGTATGTTAGTTGACATTTTAGAACCTCCAAGCATCCCTCATGAACCCAAAAAGATTTTGGATTTTCATGAATTTCGCATTGGACATCATGTCAGCAGCAGACGACATGTATTGGTAACATGGTCTCACACTTAAGAAACTTTTTCTTACATTTGTTTTTGAGGATGAAAATGATTCTCCAAGGGGAGGGGGGGGGGGGGGGGGGGGGGGGGGGGGGGGGGGGGGGGGGGGGGGGGATTGGAGAGTGTGTACGCTAGGGGGAGTCTATAAGATGGCATGTTTGGGTGGAGACTAGCATACTGCATTACTCTCCTACTTTCAATTTAGATTCTTAGTAACAACCTCACCTTATATATTTTTTAGATGGCCTACTTTTGTAGAACATATACTCCAAGTATAATCACTAAGATTGATTCAATATCATGCATGCTCTTTTACAACCTAGTATACATGCACACATACATACAACAACATAACCTCTAAAAGCTCTTAACAATATTTCTTCCATGACACTCATGATTATCTTTTCAAGCCTGCCAATCCTCTATAAGTAGAACCACCATGATAAGAGAACCATATCAGCTCCTTGTGCAAGGAGCAACAAAAATGTCTAGTAACAAATGATTTGACTTTGAGCAACACATGGAGTCTATATGCTAGGTTGATTGGTTACACAAGACGGTTTCAAAGAGACAACAATGTGGAATTGTAATGTGCAGTGGAAGTGAATGATGGTGTATGCTTAGGATGAGTGAACAATGGATTCTCTATGTTCCTTCTATTGAAGTAAGGGAGAGCCTTCCTTGACTTAATGAGAGATGAGCAATGACCAAAACAAAAGAGAGTGGAAACTTTGAGAGAGAGAGAGAGAGAGAGAGAGAGAGAGAGAGAGAGAGATGAGATGACACCAGATGTTGGGTTCCAAACCCTCCTATAGTGGAGATGGCCTATTACTTTGAGAGTAGTGGAAATTAGAGAAGGTACTTTTGTGGAATTACTTTGTGAGGATAGCGGGGGAACTTAATTGATGGTAGAAACATAAACATAGCATTTAGTTAACTTGGCATGAACAATACTTTTGCAAGAGAGAGAGTGGTCAAGGAACCAGCCCCCCTACTTGCATGGCTTGCCCCCTTCTTTGTAGGGATAAAATTTTGTTTTCTGTGACACATCAAGCCCCTCAACCTTGGGCCCAGTTCTCACCACAAGCTCAGCCCTTAAGCCCCGCAAACTTGGGCTGGGTTCCCACCTCAAGTACAACCCTAGAATCTCAAGCATGACAAGAACCTCAAGCATCTCAATCATCAAGCACCTCAAGTACCTCAAGCATCTCAGTCATCAAGCACGACAAGCACCTCAAGCTTGGGTCGGGTTCCCACCTCAAGCACAACCCTAGATTACCTAAGGTCAAAGAACTTTTAACACTAACTATTGGAGGTCTTCAATGAAGCTAACCCTAAGGTATTTAAGATCCATTGGTTAGCCTTTCTCTTTGAAAGACCATCTCTCATTTGGGCCCCTTTACCATTGTCCCCGTGTTGAGATAGATTTGTAAGCATTTGTCTTTATCCTAACCATTGTTCCTGTTTATTCTCCCACATTAAATGATCAGTTTAGTATGAGAAAATCATTTGGGTTGGTTAGATATTAGATTTTATGAAAATGTTACCTCTCTCTTTAAATCATAGTCATCCTTGACTATGAGGTAGAAGAGATAAAGCTTTAGTCATCAGTCAATCTTGCTTAGCAGATAGAGGATCCCTTTTTACCCTACGATATCTTTCCAAGATGGATGACTAATCCATTTGGTGCTTGGGAGACATAGTTGCCGCAAGCATGTCTGCTCTTTAGTCCATTTCATTCTCCCAAGTAGATCGACAAAATTTACTTGGTGTTTGAGAGACGTCGTCTCATCACAAACATGATTCTAAGCATGCATACTATTTAAATTTGTGCACAATGAAAAGAGAACTAGTCTTATAAGACATAAACACTGGTCATTTAAAAGTAATTTATACATTTGCTTACTCTAATGTAGCATTATAAGCATTGACAAGGTTCATATTATGCTTAAGATTTACTCCTTGCATCCATCAAGCATCTTCAAAAGGATAATTTTTGAACTGAATAAGATACCGTCGGATAATCTTACCATGTTGTAGTAACTTGTCTTCATGCTAAAAGATTGCTTTGGGTTGTAGCACCTCTTCTTGGTCTTTGATTTCGGGAGGGTCTTCAATAATTGGTTCACTTGGTGGATATTTTTTGAAGGGCTTAAGTAGGCTCACATGAAAAGCATTGTGTATGAACCAATGGTTGGGAAGCTTGAGTTGATAATCCATCTCATTGATGGGCTTCAAGATTTGGAAAGGACCATAGTATCTTTTTGCTAGCTTAGCATAATACTTTTGATGGCCCGTAGGATTTTTACTAGTCGTTTGTCTCAATCAAGCCTTAGGAAACTTAAGTAAGAACCAATCATTTTCTTTGAACGTTAAGGCCTTTCTTTGCTTGTCAGCAGTAGCTTTTTGCCTTTGTTGAGAGATGGATATAGCCTCCTTAATCTTTTGAAAACATTCTTGTAGGTCACGGCTATACTCATTGCATATACTCATCGCCAACACAGATCTTCCCATGTACTTTGAGTATCAAGGGACTTTTAGGTTTTCCCTCAAGATTTCAAAGGGTGCCTTTCCTATAGAAGTATGTACAATATTATTGTAGGCATACAATACAAGAGGTAAGTACTTTTCCCATTGAGAGCATTGATCTACTTCTGTAACATAAGTCTTTAGCAAATCGAGTATCATAAGATTGGCTATCTCACTTTGGCCATCCGTTTGTGGGTGATAGGCCGAATCAAAATTCAATATTGTTCCTATATTTTCAAAGATACCTTTCCAAAAATTACTGGTTATTCTAGGATCTCTATCTGACACGATGGATGTTGGAAATCCATGGTGTTTGAAAATCTGTGATATGAAGAGAGTTGCCATTTGGTGTGCCTTAATAGTCGTTTTGACAAGAATAAAGTGTACTTGCTTGCTAGCCTGTCCACTATTGTCCATATTCCCATATTCCCATGGATAGAATTGGGTAATCTAAAGATGAAATCCATGGATATACTCTCCCATGGTGAATTTGGGATAGGCAATGGCTAGAGTAATCTAGGTTGCTTCCCTCTATTATACTTGGTCTTTTGGCATACTACACATTTTGAAACATACTCTTGTATGTCCACTTTCATGGTAGGCCAATAGAAGTAAGTTTCTACTCCTCAAAGAGTAGGGTGAATGCCCCTATGGTCCACATAGGGATGAGCATGAGATTCATACATGACTTTCTCACAAAGGGACTGGATAACACATAGCCTATTTCTATGGAGACGATAGCCATTATGCAAGGTGAATGGTTCCTCTTTCTTTTCCAAAGCAAGGGCTGACATTATATCTCTAAAGTCAAGGTCAGTAGCATACTCATCTATCATAGAAGATACATCATTGTGAGTTTCTATAGGCATCGCATTAACTTTTGGCCGTCGTGAAAGTGCATCAGCCACTTGATTGTGCTTCAAGAAATGTAAGCAATATGAAAATTAAATTGTGAAAGAAAATTTCCCACCTCATTTGTTTGTCGGAAAGCTTGGTTTGCATCATAAGGTACTTGAGACTTTGGTGGTCGATTTGTAGAATAAATGGAGTCACCAATAAATAATTCTCTTTTTCATAAATGCCTAAGACACGTTCATCTGTATTGAGCCTTCAACTCTCATATTCTATGGCATGCCCTTCTTGAAGCAAGACTGCTCCAAGGCAATCACCACAAGAATCACATTGGACCTTAAATGACTTTGAGAGATCCGGAAGCATGAGGTCTGGTTGGGAGGTAAGCTTCTCTTTGAGCTTGTCAAAAGAATTTTTCTCCTTAGTAGTCCATAAATACTTAAACATTCTTGTTAGTTAAGTCATGTAATGAATTGCTATTTGAGAAAATTTTGCTATGAAGCGTCTATAGTATGCACACATACCAATAAAGCTTCTTAGCTCATGTAGATTCCTTGGATTAGGCCATGCTTTTATTACCTCTAACTTTGATGGATCCATACAAATACCATCTTGGGAGATAATACGACCTAAGTATTGAATCTCTTGAAGAAAAAATTCACTTTTCTTTTGGTTGAGAAAAAGCTTGTTCTCCCTCAATGCTTGAAAAATCACTTAGAGATATTGTTTATGTTCCTCCAAAGACTTAGAGTAGATGATGATATCATCAAAGAACACTCTAGTGAATTTGCGATAGGGTCTAAATATTCTCCATTAGAGATTGAACATGGCTGGTGCATTAGTCAAGCCAAAAGGCATGAATAGATATTCATAAAGACCAAACGTTGTGCGAAACGCGGTCTTTAGGATATCTTCATCCACTATCCTTATTTGATGATAGCCACTTTTAAGGTCAATCCTACTGAAGTAGGTGGATCCTTGTAGCTTATCAACAAACAAATATTCTACCCGAGGTCGGAGAAAACTGTTTTTGATAGTGATATGATTTAGTGCTCGATAGTCCACACACATACGATATGTACCATCTTTCTTTTGCAGTAAAGGGGCTGGAGAACAAAAGGGAGATGAGCTAGGCCACACCATCCCTTTGTCTACCAATTATTGTACTTTCCTCATGATCTCCTCTTATTGAGCTTAAGAAACTCAATAAGGAGGCTTGTTAGGCGGTGAGCAGTAAGAGCTCAATTTGATGGTCATCATCCCCTCGTTTTTGAGGTAAGTCCATAGGGATATCATCGATGAACAAATCTTCGAATCCTTTTAGAAAATTAGACAAGTCTAACTCTTCTTGATTACTAGAATTTACGTTTGATGAAACATTAGGACCTGTTAGGGACTCTTTGAAAAAAATCATGTACACAGAAACTGAGCTCTTCATTGATTTATCAAAAGCAGGTGAATTTACAAGTGGTATAGTACGACCAAACTCACTAGCATCTATATACATGTCCTTTTCCTTGTAGGTGAAGTAGATTCTCCTTTTAGGGAACTTCATGTTGGAAGCCATGTGGTTGAACCATGGTGCCCCTAGGATAGCATCCTCATGTTGGAGAGGAGAGATGCAAAAGTATTCTTTGTTGACAGAGCTTTGGACATGGAGCCTCAACTTCCCAATCAAGGGAGTAACGGAGGCTCGATGTCCCTTGAAAGTGGTGTCAACCATTACAACATCTCCCGTCTTGAAAGCTTGAATGCCCAACTTGGTGGCCAGCTCCATTGATATGAAATTGTGAGTAGAGCTAGGGTCAAACAAGATGAAGGCATCATGCTCCATTACCTTTCCCCAAGCATAGGAGAGAGGTGCACCTTTGCAATGAGAATCCTCTTTTGGAGCTTTGATGGTGGAAGCCCTAGGAGTATCATTGCGAGCATTTTTTGTAGGGGCAAGAACGATAGCCATGTCCTTGCTCCCCACACTTAAAACACTTATGGTCCTTGTAAAAGGCTTAAATCTCTTTAGGAGAGAGTTTGTTTTTACCTTTGTAAACTCCCTTCTCCTTGGACCGATTGTTGTTGTTGTTGTTGGAATTGCCTTGGGAAGAATTTTGGGCATTGGTTTTTCCCTTGGCATCACTTTTGTCTTTATTCTCAATGTGCTGGACATTCTGTCTAGCCCCTTGTTGGCAATTGATGCGCGAAGCAACCATGGTGTGGTGGGTTACTTTGGTGATAGAACCAGCCTGATGAGAGTTGACATACTCGGCCATCTCTTCAAGTCTATCTTTTGGAAGACAGTAGCCTTGAGATGTAAGTCCCAAAACTTATCTACATATTTGTGGATAGACTCATGAGAGAGAAGCTTCAAAGTGTGCCATTCAGTGAGCACATTTGTCCTTTGCATCACTTGCAAGGAATTGCTTCATGATGGAAACTTGTAGAGTTTTCCATGTCTTTGGGGGTCCTCCGATGCCACGAAGGCTAGCCCACCATTGATGAGCCAATTTTTGGAAGTGCATAGCTACATGGTGTAGCTTGGAGGACTCAGTGAGGCCCTCATCTCCAAAGGCCGCATCAAATTTTTGGATGAAGGCCAATACTTTGTCGGTGGCACCAAAGGTGCCATCATAGGCGAGAAAAGAGATACTCTTTCCTCCCTCTTTGAACTTCTTGAGCTTTTGTGACCTTCGCCATGCAGGGTATGATTTGTGATGTCCTTCCCTCTTGTGTTCTCTAGGAGAATAGCCATAGCTTTTGTCAGAAGAGGAGGAAGGTGAAGAAGAAGGAGAAGAGGGTGGCCTCTTTCTTGCCCTTTTCTTCCTTTTTTTTCTCTCTTCCCTTTTGGAGTGACGAGGAGAAGTATTGTGTGTTGATCTTTTCCTCTTGGGAGGAGTTGGTGATTGTCTAGACCGCCGTCTTTGTGGAGCCACATCTTTAGAAGAACTTAAAGTTTCATTACTTTCATGCTCTTTGGATTCCTCCTCTTGTATGGGAGAGAGTCTTCTTTTGGGGGTCTCTTCAAGAGGCCTCCTAAGCTCTCTCTCCTCTTGGAGAGGAAGGGTAATCACATAAGTGCGAAGTTGTTGAGTAATTTTGGCTTGCAAAGGAGCATTAACCCCATATCTTGCTGCAACCTAGTAACAAGATAATTGACAAACATGGGGGCATCATCATTAGCACTTTCATGTGAAAAATCAAAGCTATCAATGTTCATTCTACTCTTTTGGTTATTGTTAGCCATGTTAACAAAATTTGTGTACTTACTTAGTGTATGCTTTGGAAATTCAAAATTTTAGTTGCCACTCCTCTTAGCCTTTGAAAATCGGCACTTAACTATCTACACCCACGACTCGAAGTGGTTAATTATAGAGAGTAGTGGAGTGGGTCTAATATTGCAGAATTTCCTAGGGCTAGCTCCTTTTGAACTTCTTATGGCTCAATAATGGTAAAGCCATAGGAAAGTCTAAAAAGACCCCATTATTAAGTACAAAGCTCCCGAGGTGTGCACCATATCTCGCATAGTGGGCTCAAAAAAACCTATAATAGATCCGAGTTTCACTTACCCTAATATAATTAACAAAATCAACCATTAATAGGCTACTTAAGGACCTCTCTTCTTAAGCAATAAAAGAGATACCAAATTCTCTGATACCAATGTAATGGAAATGGCCTATTAAATTTGAGAGTAGCAGAAATTGCAGAAGGTAGTTTTGTGGAGTTACTTTGTGAGCATAGCAGGTAAACTTAAATGATGGTAGAAACATAAACATAGCATTTAGTTAACTTGGCATGAACAATACTTTTGCAAGAGAGAGAGAGAGAGAGAGAGAGAGAGAGAGAGAGAGAGAGAGAGAGAGAGAGAGATTAGAGAACATGACAACAATTGAGGACCGGATTTATATGGAGCCGGTCTCCCCTCCAATAGGCATTTGTATTATAGTTTCTTCAATCAAGAGAGACTTGGACAATACAATCTTTTGTGTTCCTTGTGACTATGTGATGCAATGAAGATGTAAAGCTTCATGCATCACGAGCATAACATAAACTTTGTGGAAAGCATTAACTATCTCAAGCCTTAGTCCCAAGACCTCAAACACCTTCGAAGGTGGAGAGAGCTAGAAGGGAATGAGGGTAGGGAAGAGGAAGAAAGAACATTTCATAGGAGAAAGAATTTGTTCCTCACTTATCATCACTCTTTTTGCTAGCATACATAATAGCATAATAATGCAGATGGAGAAGATGGAAACCTTAAGAATTGAAACATGGATTTTGGTTGAATTTGCATTCCATAGCCAAGAGTGTTAGTGTAGGCTCTCAACCTCTCTACTTGCTTGGGCAAGGAGATGAAGCTTTTACACTTTGCAATTCACACAATGAGAGTGTGTGTGAGTGTGTGTGGGAGAGTATACCCCTCAAGCAACCCCCTAGTTTGCTTTGCAACCCCCCCTTGTAGCTCATGCTTGAATCTCATTGGACCCCTCCAGGCCTAGCCAATCACAAGTAAGAGGCATATCAAGCAAGCATACTAGTCTTGGGACAAGTGTCCCCCTTTCCCCTTTTAGAGAGAGGACTTGATAAATGCAGTAACAGTTGATTAAATTAAATAATTTATCATTGGACCCCTGGGGAGTTAGATTTTATGACACACTCAGACTGTACACGGTCTTCACCCTTACATGTCTATCATAATCTATCAAAACCACTTTATAATCCAATCCAAGACACTATACAATAATCCAATCCACATCCATCTTGCAAAACCACTTTAGCACATAACATATTTACAAAAATTTTGGTAGCATTTCAACAACACAACCATAACAAAAAAAAAGATCCACAAACCACACCGGCTTCCACAATCAAAATCACAACTATAATCCATGAGGGATCCCATGCCTTGATGCTAAACCATATCCCTTACTAAACCAACTCCCACAATTAGAGTCTTGACCATAGACATTGCAACCAAACCAAGCCAACATACCCGGCTCTTAAAGAATGAACCTTTGACTATACACATTGCAGCCAAAGCAAGCCAACATATTCAGCTCGTAAAGGATGAAACTTTATGCATAAAAACAAGACCGACCAATGACTAAACATAACATCCAAATCCCATCTTTGATAATGTATAAACATGAATAAGTGATATACTATGATCACACCTCACCCTCCTTGTACATAGCTAGATTTGACATAGAAGGGTGGAAAGTAATACATGCAGGCACAAGAGGCCAACCAATAGGCTTTAGGCACATCATGAGGGCAACCTAGCTAGGGGCTTGACATGTGTCCCGCTTGCCTCTTGACCAAGGGCTGCCCTTTGGGAGAGAGACTGGTCAAGAAACCAACCCCCTACTTGCATGGCTCGTCCCCCTCTTTGTAGAGATATGATTTGACTTTTGTGACACCTCAAGCCCCTCAACCTTGCAATTCTCACCACAAGCTCGGCCCTTAAGCCCCTCAAGCTTGGGCTGGGTTCCCACCTCAAGTACAACCCTAGAATCTCAAGCATGAAAAGCATCTCAAGCATCTCAGTCATCAAGCACCTCAAGCACCTCAAGCATCTCAGTAATTAAGCACGACAAGCATCTCAGTAATTAAGCACAACAAGCACCTCAAGCTTGGGCTGTGTTCCCACCTTAAGCACATCCCTAGCTTACCTAAGGTCAAAGGAATTTTAACACTAACTATTGGAGGTCTTCAATGAAGCTAACCCTAAGGTATTTAAGCTCCATTGGTTAGCCTTCCTCTTTGACAAACCATCTCTCATTTGGGCCCCTTTACCATTGGCCCCATGTTGAGATAGATCTGTAAGCACATGCCTATATCCTAATCCTTGTTCCCGTTTATTCTCATACATTAAATGATCAATTTAATATAAGAAAATCATTTGGGTTGGTTAGATATTAGATTTTATGACACCCCTCCAAGAGCCCCCTCTCTACTGCTAGAGAGGTATTTGCTGTAGATTGCACAAAGTCTGGTACAATGGTTCTAAATTCTGCGATTTCAGACGACGAAGATATTGATGATGATGATGATGTCATCAACGACGACGACGATGATGATGTTGAGGCTAATGGGCTGAAATTTGAAAATGGTTCTAAATGCTATGATGATGATGATGATGTCAACGAGGACGATGTCGAGGCTAATGGGATGAAAATTGGAAATGCTAGTGGTGTTGATGGAATCTTGCAAGTGCGACAAAGCTATGGGGCTGATCTATCGTCGCGGTTGAAAATTGAAAAACTCAAACTTGACTAGATGGAATCTGAAAATGGTGTGTCTTGACCGCGATGGAAAGGGCGACTGCGATGAGAGTAAGGCTGACCTGCTGTGGTACTTTGGTAGGATGCCGATGGAAAAGAAAAAACACTACTGCTACTGAAAACATTGGATACCAATGGGAAAAATGATGGAGATGATGATCATCACTAGGTACTTGGTCCTGCTAGTTTTGAGAGGCTCTTCTTCTTGCTCCTCTATTGATCTCTAGTGCCCAAGGGGTCACTTATATAGGTTCCAACATCTCGGTTGAGAAACCTTCTAGATGCTCCTACAACCAAGAAGTTGAAAAATCACTCTTTTAATAAAATGCCTGCAAGAGGTGGTTCATGTGCATTTTGGAAAAAAAGGTTCTATGCGTTGAAAATGCTTATGCTTGATGCAGGGTGCTGATGCTAATGCTAATGGGTTGTGCAATCAGAGGGTATGCAACTACTCTAAGTTCTTGGATATGCATGTCCTGTGTAAAGGCTCACGAAGGTTACTAGAACACTTCCTAGGCTGTCATAAATCCTGAAAGTAGGTACAACTTGTGTACATGCACATGGGGTTAGATATGCACGTGGCATGAAAATAAAGATGCTTGTCTTAATTTCATTGAACCTTCTACTGAACCACGTTCCGATCAAATGGACAATTGGATCCATGAAGGATGCCATTGCAAAGAATATTAGTGTTGTTTATGAAGATATCACCACCTTTGTTATTGAGGACAAAAATGCTTCTCCAAGGGAGTGATGTCATGCCTAGGGTAAGATCGGGCAGGCCAAGGGCCATGACGGACATGCCTAGGGTAAGACCGGGTAGGCCAAGGGCCAGGACGGACATGCAGTCAAAGGGTGCTATATTTCAATGTTTATGAGCCTATATATAGTGAGGTTGGGTGGAGAGTTGTATGGTCCAATAACCTCTAGTCTCAGATTCAACCTATCATCCTCAAACGGATGGACAAAATGAAATTGTGAACTCCATTGTGCTTGATATATTTAAAGGTTATGTAATGGAAGTAGACCAACAAAACCAATGGGAGAAGTATCTATCTTTAGTAGAATATGCATACAACAATACTGTAAATTCTTCTATGTGTAAAACACCTTTTATGGTAATCGAAGGAAGTACAACAATTCCCCCCATTTGCATGGGAAGATATTTGTTGCTGATGAGTATAGTCATGACTTACTTTATGCTTTTGCTAAGATCAAAGAAGCTATCTCTATCACACAACAAAAGCACAAGGCTAGTGCTGACAAGCATAGAAGGACTGTTTAGTTCAAAGAGAATGAATGGTTCTCTTACCATTTTCCAAATTTAAGGCACATTACAGGAAAAAGTTGACATTGAGAACTCAAAGGTCATCAAAAGTACTTTGCAAAATTAGCACGTAGGTATTATGGACCATTCTAGATTCTATGACCAATCAATGAAATGGCTTATCAGCAAAAGCTACCCTCTCATTGGACAATCCATAATTCATTCCATGTAATCTACTAAAGGGATACAAGGGTGATCCACCACAAGATCCAATAGTATAAGATCCTCCAAAATTTGAAGGGCCTAAAGAGATATTGCAACCCGAGTATATCATCCACCACAAAAGAAAGGTGCTGCGCAATGGTAAGGTACTACATAAGCATCTCATTGAATTGAAAAAATATCCTTTTGAAGATGCTAAATGGATGCAAGAGCCACAATTGAAGGACACTATGTCAATTGAAGCCACCTACAATGAATTGCATGCAAAGCCCTAATGTTTTTACATCAATGTATTCAATCAAAATGCAATGAACAAGAAAACGATTCTCATCTTTGAACTCTGTTTTTTGAATTTATTCATTAATGTATAAATGTAATGTGTATGCATATCAAATGTTTCACACTCGCGGTAGAGTTTCCCTCGAGTACCGAGTAGACTAGCAATCTACTACGGAAACGTGCTAGGGCTAATAGACATACTTTCAAAAGATTTTCTCCCAAGTGCCAAGTAGAGTGGTCATATACTTTGGAACGATGTTGAATGTGCTAAACGTAGATCCCGAGAAAAAAGCCAATGGACCAAAGATGCCTCTCTTGAATAGAAGCATAGTCAAGGATGACTATGACTTCAAGGTCACCAAATTTTATATTTGGTCTAGTTAAATGAAATTTATCTCTCTAGAAATGGTCATTCTAGTGAGAAAAATAAAAATAGTAAGGGCCAATTAGGTACAATGGGTAGAGGAAGATGTTTGTGAACTAGAGAGTCCCAAAGTTTGAACACATTTCTCAAAAGTGCCAATAGAATTTGATAAAGGATTCAATGGGGATTTTATGGGGCAAAGACAAGATATGAGCGAGTCCAAAAGATTTCAAAACAGATCCAAAAAGCCTCCAAAAGTGAGAAGTATAACCAAAAGGTGGGAATGGGAGCCAAGGTGCTATTATCCACACTTTCCAACATAAAACTATGTGGATGAATCCAAAACAAAGGTTATGCTTGTGAAAACCAACCATAAGGAGAAGCCATGCATTGTGTAGAACAATGAGACACTTGAAGTTGTTGAGAGGTTTAAGTACCTTGGCCTTGAGATTTTGTCCAATCACACAAGTGGCATGAATGTGCTATGCATCATTTTTAAGCGATAAAGAGAGCATATTATGCATCTGAGAACATGTGTAATGTGGGAAACATCAAGTGTCGGGTTCTCTAGAAGTATCTTTTTGATGCATTGGTGACATCGGTTCTTCTTTATGGACTTGAAGTGTGGGGCGGGAGCATCTCAAAGTCAACTTAGAAAGAGTTTGAGAATTTCCAAAAGAGTTTTCTTACAAACTTTGTCCAAGCTAAGACACAAACACCATATATGCTCCTACTTTTTGAGTTGGGATCTCTTCCAATTGAGGTTATGGGCATGGAAAGGGTTGTGGAGTACATGATAAAGATGCGTCAAAACCCCTCACATCGACTTCCTACAATTTCATGGGAATCAAGCAAAAAGTTCAAAAGATGCATAAAAGCAAGATCTTGAGCACGGGATGGATGCAAGACATAAATAAGTGGTTTGGGAGATGGGATGCATTACACTTGCTACATGATGCTTCAATTGACTCTCAAGTGAATGAAGCTTTTCTACAACGCCAATGTATTATGGCTTGGGAGAAATCTGGTGGGTCACGCTTCATACATTACACCACCCATATTGCCCCCAACTACAAAACCATGTTCTTATCACTGAAAGAGGAAATTGTACTCACACTTACATGCTTGATCCTATCCCCTTGTCTGCGATATGCACTATCGTAGCCATTCGGGTTAGCTCCCATTTCCTTCGATTCGAGACAGGGCATTGGGGCAGTGAAGAAGAGTCAAATCAATTGTGCATATTATTCTCACTACAAGCTCAAGAGTCTTAGTACCACACACTACTAGAGTGCTCAGCTTTTGGTCACATCCGAACTTGCTTCTCTCACATTTTCAGCCATGACTTAGACCTAGACACTTTCCTCTTCCAGCCACAGTGTGGGATCTCCATTGCCACTCTTATCACCACAATTTTGGAGCATTGAGAGTCACTCATCAGCCATACACATACTACATCACATGTAACTTTGGTCCCATAGGTCATATTTGACCTCCGAGGACGATAATAAAATCTCTCTCTCTCTCTCATTTGCAATTTTAGTACATGTTTGTGATATGTGATTGAATCTAAGTTAATGCTTGCTTTGCAATTTTCATGCTTGAATATGATCCACGTTACACAATTGATTGATTACTCTAGTTCATCTATAATTTTTGCTGCACTTCAATTCCGATGCTCTGACACACACAAGTTTTTTAAGGACAATTTCATATGCATGAATACAAATTTCATGCAAGTCACACATTTTCTTAATTGGTCAATCATCTAATTACAAGTGGGAAGTATGTCATGCCTAGGGTAAGTCAGGCCAAGCCAAGGGCCAGGAAACACATGTAGTATAGGGGGCCTATATTTAATAGACCAGTGGTCTTTATTAGTCATGGTTGGGTGAAATGTGCATGTGCTAGCCCTCAGATTCTAATATTGGTATCAGAGCCAGAGAGGAGGGACATGGAGAAGTGACATGGAGCATGTAGAGACAATTGCTCTCTCTCTCTCTCTCTCTCTCTCTCTCTCTCTCTCTCTCTCTCTCTCTCTCTCTCTCTCTCTCTCTCTCTCTCTCTCTCGCCATGGAGGGCAAACCAAGGAAGCTCCAAAGCATTAGGAAGGGAATGGGGTCTAAGGGGGCTTCTTTATTTTCCATGGGATAAAAAAGGAGATTATGGAAGGGAAAAATGGGTGGATGCCATGTGGATTGAAATGGTGGGTATGGCAGGGCCTCAAAGAAAGTGGTCAAACTTGTACTCTTTTATAATATGAAGATAAAATCTCTTATAAATTCAAAAAATTGAACTTTTCTCTAAATAGTTGGGTAAAAACCAATCCTTCTCTCTCTAGTAGTGGCTGCCAGGTTCTCCTCCTTGTCTCCTAAAAGGGGGTCCCTCCAAAAATGTGCTGATCATTCCCTTCCTCTCTCTCTACTATATCGTCTCTCACTTCTCTTCACTTCACCTTGCAAGTTGCCTCTCTTTCCTTCCTTTCATTTTTCCCTCCCAAAAGCTATGTAGTAGAAGTTTGAGCCTCCTTCTCCTCCTCAAGCTTGCTGCATTCTCCTCAAGCTGAAGTTCTTCATTTCTCCATGAGACTCACTAAACAACTCTACCTAAAGCTGAAGATCTACAACATATCCTTTTTCTAGATCATCCCTCTTTCTGTCCTCAATAGGTTTCTTGCTCCTTCTCCATTAAGCTCTATAATCTCCATCCCTCTCAAGATTTGCAACATGATCTTCCCCATTAAGCCAACAAGCAGGTGGAGCAGTATACAAGTAAGTAGCATCAATCGTCTTTTTCTACCATCAAGAATCTTTATCTTTATACAACTGAGAACATGGATGTGCATCGTCTAATCATAGGTGTTTGTCTGTAGGTTGTGCCGCTATTCCCCATGGCATCATCAGGTACTCAACAACCTAGGAGTGTCATTGAATCCATTTCATACATCAATGTACAAGACGACAATGGATGTTGGGTGACAATGAAGTTCAAACAAATGATGCGGGTGACACTGCATCCCAACTCAAGAGGTGCACACAAGGTCTCAAGGAGACACATGGATTCTCGAGCACACCATTAGAAGGAAATAATCATGGATTTCAAGCAAACACTGTTATAGAATTGATATTTTATTACTTATTGCAGCTGACACGTGGAAAAGACTGGACCGAGCTAGGCCTATGCGAATGAGAAATATATACATTGTACATTTTATTATTCAAGTGCTCTTTTACGAGCTTTGGCCATTTATGACCGGCCGGCCAGTTTGTAACCAATTTGACCATTCAAGAAATCTATATAACAAATACGTGCAAGAGGGAAATGGTCACTCTTGCACGGGGGGAGATTGTACCCATTGCTCGTGTCTATTCTTCTCTCCTCTCTTCTATTATTTCTCGTCGTGCCGTCATAGCACTCCGCTCTAGGAGGTGCGCCTGCACGCGCTCTCTTGCCCTCTCCCACTCTCTATATCTCTCTATTGGTGATGTACTCGATTATGGATTTGTGCGAGTCGGAAGGTACATAGATTTAGTCATTTATGTCTTGCTATGTGCTATTTTTGAGTATTTTGTAGGGCAACCACGCATGCGGCTATAGCAGTGGTATCAGAGCGTAGGCTACGCTCCCAGACTGAAGATTTTTTACAAGTAGAAGATAAGTGTTTTGTTTCCTTATGCTTGTAGATTTGGTTAATTGCTTCAATTTATAATAATTAGCGTCGATTGTACGAGATCAATAATGATCATTAGAAATTGTAGAGAATCCTTTCGTTATTGTCGTAATCTAGTGCTTATATAACTACGTTAATTAAACATATTAATAGAAAAGATTAAATTTAATCTATGATGATACTTGAGGACAAGAAAGGAGCAGTAGCTAGTGAGATAGACTCCAGAAGGGTAAACGAGATGAAGAAGGGAGACGTGGCTTGCTTAATGCTTCATAGTCTTGGAAATCAATCCCAAGGAATACGAGCAAAGTGTCTAGATAAAGTCGTGTGAAACGACCCTTTCATTAGCTATGTTTTCAACTCTGTGATGAGCCACAATATTGATTTATTTTATTTTAATTTTTTTCTAATTAACACAAGAACATTGGAGGCTGCTCATCATTGTGCAAACCTTCTCATCACTATGAGCAAAGACAACATTTTTTGTGGGGTCGCCAATTTTCTACACACCATCACCCTCACTTGCTTCAATAGATGCTTGGTGTCGACGTCTACATGTAGGTCGACAACAACAATCAGGCATGAGACAAACACCAGAATAAGAAGTTGAGGAAAGCCTGAGTTGGAGTAAACAATAGATGGCAATACAGAAAAGGAGTCGGCCGTGTGGAATTTCATCCACGAAGTGACTTTTTTAGTTGTAGGCTCTGCAAACATGGATAGCTACTACATCTGAACCAACCCTCTCATCTTTCAGCTCTCGCAGTCACCTTTTTAGAGTGCTCTTTCTCTCACTTTCACTTATCACCAGAAGCCTCCTACATGCATGTTTCCCTCCCACACATGCGCTCATTTTTCTCTCTCAGTAGCTCCCTCGCATGGGCTGATTCTACCCACCAATCGGCTTTTGCAGGTGACCTGCATCACCACTTTTGGCGACTTTCCATTTCAAACGAAAACTTTAATCTGGCGCCTTAGAATAACTCAACCATCCCGTCACTTACCAACGGCTGCATGCCGCCGCTACCACTCCTTTTGAGGCTCTCACTGAACCCCAACTCCAGCCCTTTGCGGCGCAGTGTTTTTTTTTAAAAGCTGCATGTCATGCAGTATCTCTTACTCTCTCTCTCGTTCTCACGCTCTATCGTTCCTGGCTAACCACCTAGCCCTCATGCAGTGCCGTCACAACACTAGTCCCTCCTATTCTCTCATTCTTTGCCTCTACACCCGCCATGCAACCGTCATCATCTTGGCGGCTGCGGCGGCCGCATGCTGACTAACATGCAGTAGGAATATATATATATATATATATATATCTTCAGGCATCGTCCCACTCTCCCTCCCTCTCTTTCATGGTTTGGTAGCTGGATAACCACCCACCACCCTCACTAGTATAGTCGTCAACCAAACACCACATGGAGTAGCCAATCCACCAACCAACCCTCACTCTCTCTCTCTCTCTCTCTCTCTCTCTCTCTCTCTCTCTCTCTCTCTCTCTCTCTCTCTCTCTCTCTCATACAGCTTCCATTGAGCTGACTCTCTCTCGCAACATACAACACTACTCTATGGAAAGCGCGAGGAACTTTGAGCTACTACGAGCATCAATGCTTGTATATTGAGCTAGTGTGAGAATCAGCTTGATGATCCAGCAAGCAGCCATCAGCAATGGCAAGCCACAGAAGATGATGACCTCGAAGAAGGATGAATTTGGGAAAACCCACAAGACGATGATGATCTGTAAGCCGACGAAATTTCTCATGGTGAAGAAGATACTGAAATTCGTGACGTCAAGGTAGACGATGATCGGAATATAAATTTATTTATAAAAAAAAAACGGCAAAATTTGTGACTACCGAGAGTACTGATGATGGTGATGGTATACATTATGTGTGAGAAAGCGCCTCTAATGTCAAGGCCATCTAGCTCTGCGTGGCCATGTCCAATGTGATCCGGTGTTCCAATTAGCTCCATGCTTGAATTAAGGCTGCCACCACTGTCGTCCCTAATTGAACCAATAGCAGCATCGAAGCACGAACAGAACTAGACAATATTGAAGGCGCTCTTCAATGACTGACACAATGCTTTCTCCAACAACGCCCACTGTCTCAAGCACCGACAATGCTGATGATGATTTTAATATAATGCTTTTTGGATTTTAGTTTTTTTCTTTTTCACTTTACTTCATTAACTTTTGTATCCAACCATTGGATTAGATCCATAAGGATTGTATTAGTTTGGTCTCATGGCCTTAATTTGAAGACGGTTAATATACTGTTTCGTTTCATTTTCTCCCTCTTTCCCCCCTTATCAAACTACGGGCTCTACCTTGGTATTCGCGACTCCTCACGAGAAGATGTGGTAGTAGATAACACACCATATCCACAACAAGACGGGAGTTAGGGTAGAATGAGAAGCCCGTATGCATAGATATGTGGTTAGTCAAATCCTCATGGACGTCCACTTATTTGTATACAGTGCACATGGGTTACTTATGTCCAATTAAACGTATGCAAAGCAATTGTATTTATGTTCAACTTATGTATGTGAAGACTCCCCATGTTGGTTCTACCCTAGCGTCTCTACGCATTTTCTCACCTCTTGAAGAATACCCCGTCCCCATTTCAAAAAGCATGTCCTGAAGAATGTCCGGTCCCCATTTCAAACAATAGCGTTGTGACACAACTCTGAAAATGTTGAACTCACATGGAGTTGCAGATTTCCGTTTGTACATGGTTAGGGTTTATCAATATAATCATATTCAATAGTAAGAAAAGATTTAGGCTGCAATTGTCACTTCTCACTCATGACACTCATGAGTGTTCTTGTATTTATTAATTTTTGATAAAAAAAAATAAAACTTTAAAAACATAGAGGCCTTGGATGAGAATTCAAAATGAAAAATACATAAATAAATAAATTAGCAAGTATCTCATATACTTATCTGGCAATTTTGATAGGACCTTGTTTGATCCTTTTAAGTTGTCATTTTACTTAAGAATAGTGATTTAGTATGGCATGATTTTTTACAGTCTAGTTTATATATATATATATATATATATATATATATATAAATGTAACATGCAATCTTATCAACATTACATTTGCAGTTGATTAAAGTTTTATTTTTATGTGGTTCATAGCTCCACATTTCTTAACCCTTCAAGATTTTTGGAAAAGAATGTGACCTGTCCACTTTTTTTTTGGTTTAATGCATGTGTACCATCAAGACTACGCACACTTCAAGAACCAGCTAAGTCCTATCCTCACTCTCGTTTCTTTTTCAAGACCAAAGCATCTATATTGATTACATGCTTGATCAAAACTTATTTACGTGCATTATCTTCTGAGTTACTAAATCAACACTTTCTAACGTTGTGGCCATACATATATTAAATGGAATTTTCATTGAGATCATCTCACATTGAGCTATGTAGCTGCTCACATGTACCGAGATACATTGAGTTAATAAACAACAAGTTTGTAAGTATTGTGTTACTTAATCTTACTCCAATGTGTTACCAAACATGTATTCAAATTTTTAATTTTTATTTTTCTCTTTTTATGTCTTCTCTAGTCCATTGGTCACAAGCACATAGATTCGCCGATTTAGGCAGTGTGTCAATGCTCATCCTGGTGTAGATTTGCTGATTGAAACAAAACCAGTTGTATGTGCAGATCCGCCGATTTAGGCAGTGCACCGACAAATTACAGTTTCACTATTTTTAACAAATTAAATGCAGATCCGCCGATTTAGGCAGCATTAGTGCATATTCGTCGATTTAGGCAGCACGTCGGGTGTAGATTCACCGATTTAGGCAACACCGATCACAAAATCATGCTACAGTGTGGCTGGCCACCACTGTAACTGATATGATTTTGTTACCCGGGTATAGAAAATGAAGATATTTTGGAATTGGATTTGGAATTGGCATATGATGGTTTTTTGTCGCGACAGTATTTATGGAAGTGAACTTTGAGATTGATGAGAATTGATTTATACAATGATGAGTGTGACCAATGATATCCTGATTCATCAGGGTATGACATACTGCGTATTCTAGTGGTATGGGACACTAGAATAGGTAGTATGTGGATGACGGCAGGCATAAGAAATATTGTCTAATTTTTTGGATTTTTCTTTTACTATTTGCTACAGATTTCTAATCATTGTTTTTGACAAGTATTGTTTGCAGATTTTTATCTTCGCAAAACTGAGGACAGTTGCTTTTCAACGGAGATGCATGTTATAGACTTGATATTTTATTACTTATTGCAGCTGACAGGTGGAAAATAGTGGACCGAGCTAGGCCTATGCGAATGAAAAATATATACATCGTACATTTTATTATTCAAGTGCTCTTTTATGAGCTTTGGCCATTTATGACTGGCCGACAAGTTTGTAACCAATTTGACCATTTAAGAAATCTATATAACAAATACGTGCAAGAGGTAAATGGTCACTCTTGCACGGGGGGAGATTGCACCCAGTGCTCGTGTCTATTCTTCTCTCCTCTCTTCTCTTCTTTCTCGCCGTGCCCTCGTAGCACTCCGCTCTGGGAGGTGCACCTGCACGCGCTCTCTTTTCCTCTCCCGCTCTCTGTCTCTCTCTATTGGTGTTGTGCTCGATTATGGATTGTGCGAGTCGACAGGTATGTAGATTTAGTCATTTATGTCTTGCTATGTGCTATTTTTGAGTATTTTGCAAGGTAGCCACGCATCTGGCTGTAGAAAACACAAGAAGACAAGAGGCTTGCAAAGATGCATCATGTGTATGTTTCTTCACAATTGAAGCTAGAGACAGTAGTGGCTCCATCAAGGTTTCCTTGCACCCTAACATACACTTGAGAATTTTTAAGTCTCCTACCAAATGCCACTCCACTTGGAACGAGCCCAGACTTGAAAGCTGTAATCATTGTCCTTCTTCTTGTTGCTGAATGACATCAATGATTCGGGCGTGATTGAAATACCGTTTAAGGGACTCATGTGTCTCGTGCTGGAGATGAAAATCTTCCAACCACCAAATATTCTTCTCTGACTGAACAGCTAAACAGGTGTTTCCCTTCTTGTTGGCATTCAGCTCAACATCAAAGTCCACCAAGGTTCTTTTCATAAGCATAATGCTTACCCTTTTGAACCGTTGACCTTTAACAATCTAAGCTTCATTACAAACATAACTTTTCCATCACACTCTTTGTGTGTCAACCCATAAGATTTGATCATTGACTCCAAGAGCTTCAACAAGTTAAATAGACATTATTGAACTCCTTGTAACAAAAGGATTTGCTCTTTTCTAATGGCATGGCATCCTGCACATATTGAAATCCACCCAACAAGCTTGCAACATCATTATTGGTGCACCTTTTTGCAACGCTCACATTGTAAGGTGTTGGAAGAAACCTAAACAAACCATTTGCCCAGCGACCTAGTGTGACAATTATACAAACCTTCGTAGGCCTTGAAACTTATTCTTGCATTGTCACACACCTTAATCATCTCCATAGGTGACACGATGCTCTTTAGCTCATGGAAATAATTTTGGTGCAAAACATTGGCAATTCCAACATTGGATGGATCATCCAATAGATCCACCAACTCCTTTGGCTTGATGATATGCTACAACAGAGTATGTCTAGTCATTTGGGCATTGAAATCAATTCCCATCATCATCCAAGCCAAGTTGTTGTATATTGAAATAATATTAGAGCAACCTCCAAAAAATGTAAGAAATTAGAAGCTTGCATTTGTATCTCTACTGAGTTTGATGGATATGTTTCTTTTGAGCTCCATGACTTGGAGATAGCATAGACATCGCATGTCTCTTGCACTTGCAAATGTGGTAGCCCAATAGAATGTGTGTGAGATGTCGTTTGCCAGTGCATATTATGCACAGTGTGTTGTAGTTGAACTTAATTGTCTAGCCGACGCTCTTGCTCCACTTTTTTGATGCTCTACTTTTTTATTAAGATTCACCATCTCATTGCTTAGCTACTTCATCTTCTCGTTGGATTCCTTGCTGATTTGCTGAATGATTTCATGTACTTCTCTTGCAATGGAGAATAGGAAGCAAATAGATGTTTTATTGCTTCCTTTCATTCACAAAAGCTGAATACAATCTCTAGCAGTAGTAGCCAAACAATTTGTCTCTCTCATCTCTAATAAAATGCAGTAGCTCAGTGACATTATGAAAGGGTGGTGATGCATTGGTCATTGGATCGCTAGGGTAAATATGGCCATCAACCCATAAGTTGATTTCCTTACACCTAGCAAGGTTCCATAACTGATCCGCAGCATTGGGATTAGATGTGACAAGTCACACAATAATATTCTTGCTGCAAATCAGCGTATAATCAATATCAATTTGTCTTGATACTAATGTCTTGCAGTGGTAGAGGATTGAATGAATTTTTTGTTAGATAATCAAGCAAATTAGAGAGAGAATGTGTAATGGTGACTGCCACAGGCAGGTGAAGCTGGCTATGGAGGGAAGAAGTGGAGAGTACTCAGAGATAGGAGAAAAGGATTATGTTGTGGAGGGAAGAAAGAGAGGGAGTGCAGATCAATCTCCTATGAATTCAAATTGTTGATCATGTGTGTAGAGAGAGAAATGTTGCTGCACACAGAGGTAATGGAGTTTTCCATTGCTCCCACCTAGAGTTCGAGTGGAAGAAGCATGAGAGAGAGAGAGACAATAAAGGAAGAGAGAGTGGGAGAGAGCAGATCTGCAATCTTGGAGGATCTGCACTCTATCAAAAGTAGGCAACAAAGAACGTCCCCTTAATGATTGGGAGGGGAAGTAACAAGAGGAAAAAGGGGGGGAAAGAGAGAGAGAGAGAGAGAGAGAGAGAGAGAGAGAGAGAGAGAGAGAGAGAGAGAGAGAGAGAGAGAGAGAGAGAGAGTTGGCTCTCATTTTAGAGAGAGAATGCAATGAGAGAATGTGGAAAATGTGGAAAATTAGAGAGAGAATGTGGAAAAGTGCCTCCTTTAATGAGATCTAAGTGAGAGAGAGTGTTTTAAATGCTAGAGAGAGAAAAAAGGTGGAAAAAAAACATTTCAAAATTCATTGACCCATCTCTCTTTTGGGCTTCTAAATAGACTATTTTCAAATAAAAAATATGGCAATAGCTTTTATAAAAAACTTAGCATAGGCCTTTTTGTCCTCTATTTTAGGCTTGGTTAAGCTTTAAGCATTCACTTAAACTGCCAAATAAAGAGGCCCTCCTAGTGGGATGGGTGGCTTGCAAACCTTTGCAATTGGGTAGAGATGAGCCGGAGGAAAGTTCACTTGTGGGCCAAGCTCACCCCGATTTCCCTACATGAAATCAAGTAAAATCAACACTGAAAGGGTGTGCTCAGTCCTAAGGAAACTTTTTCTCTACAGGCTCGGACCCTATAGAGGTGTCTTTCCTATATAGAAAATATTTTTTTCCTCCTCTACATCGCTTGAGTGCCATGGAGGCTCCAACTTCATACCCAAATTTGTTTTAGGGCACCCTTCCCCCCCCCCCAAAAAATAAATAAATAAATTCTAGGAGGCTCTTCCCACGACGCAAGTTAGTGGGTGGGTGGGGAGGAGGCGGGGGGGGGGGGGGGGGGGGGGGGGGACAAAAGATGCATATGAAAACCATGCGTGTTTTGAGAAGCAAGTTTTCTCTACGTGCAATTCTAAATTTCAGCAAAACATAAATTTTTGGACATTGGGCACACGCATAGGGCCTAGTTTTTACGACTTCGACAACCATGGGGTATTGCACAAGAGATAAAGATCATTACTAAGCATGCAATCGGGTGACCTTGGGTTTGGTGTAGCTACGAGCAATCTTGAACCAATCAAGAGAAAGAACAACATATTTATGAAAACCATTTTCAACCCAATTGGTCGACAAGGTCGTGGGTAAGCAATTCTATTTATGTTTAACTTGATCTTTGATTTCTTTTGTAGACGTATGACATGAACTTGATGAACATAGCAAGGCTTGATTATGTTTCTTTACCTTTGCTCAGGTATATATGCTCATGGTTGGATAGTGGGGCAAGGCCCTGTACAAGGCTATTCATGAGAAAGGCTTGTGCAACCGACATCTAAAATGTTACTGATTTCAAAATATTTGAAGTTTGTGCCTCCAAAAAGTTTAGAAGAACAAGAAAGCCATCAAAATCTATGGACAAGCAAGGATTCCCGGAGCACACTCCATATCTATATATGCATTGTGTGCAAGGTCACTCCAAAGAATATATAACTTATTGGAGTGCAGGAAAAATAAATACACAAATCACATTGAAAGCACATTGACATCCATAGCTATGAGCTGAATCCAATGTAGAAAACCATACCACATGGTGCTATGAATTTTGATGCCAAGGGCAGTGATTCAATCATATCGGTAAGCAAATTAAATTAAAATTTTACAATTTTTAACTTAATAGATCTTGCAAAATTTTCTATAAAGCTAGCTTGGCAAGCAAAGGTTTCTTCTGCCAAGAAGGGTTTTGCAGTGAGAGTAAGTTTGATGGCTACATTTCCTAAGCTCTCTGTTTTCCAAATTGGACCGTGTATAGTAATTTTATGATTCTCCACACGAAGTACAATTCAGCACGATCAATTATTTGTAAATGCTTGACAAGGTCAATTTTATTTTGCAATGACATATATATATATTGGTAGGAGCAACCATTAGCTATAAGCGCAAAGGTGCCAGCTTGTCTAATCTTTTTGATGTATTTATGCAAAGCAAGTCTTCAATTTTAGGCATATTTTATCAAAACATCCAAAGTTTGGAATGTGCTATCAACATACGAGCTTGGAGAAACATTTAAAGAGGCACTACAAGACAATTTACCATGGCTTACACACCCACATAAAATAGTGTGACTCAGAGGACGAATAGAACGATTCAGGAACGGGTCACTTTTATGTTGTCTATGGACAACTTACCTCAAGAATTTTGGGGAGAAGCTGTTATGATGGCTGCTTACTTGATCAATCGGTCACCTAGTACACCACTAGAGTACAAGGTTCTGTAGGAGATGTGGACAGGCAAAGAGCCCAATTATGACAGGCTATGTGTGTTTGGGTGTGAGGCATTCTCACATGTGCTAAAAGCGCTTGGACAAAAGTTGGACCCCAAATCACACAAGTGCATCATAATTGGATATGGTGTAGACGGAGAGATGGGATATAAATACACAAATCACATTGGAAGCACATTGACATCCATAGCTATGAGCTGAATCCAATGTAGAAAACCATACCACATGGTGCTATGAATTTCGATGCCAAGGGCAGTGATTCAATCATATCGGTAAGCAAATTAAATTAAAAGTTTACAATTTTTAACTTAATAGATCTTGCAAAATTTTCTATAAAGCTAGCTTGGCAAGCAAAGGTTGCTTTTGCCAAGAAGGGTTTTGCAGTGAGAGGAAGTTTGATAGCTACATTTCCTAAGCTCTCTCTTTTCCACATTGGACCGTGTATAGTAATTTTATGATTCTCCACACGAAGTACAATTCGGCACGATCGATTATTTGTAAATGCTTGACAAGGTCGATTTTATTTTGCAACGATATCTATATATTGGTAGGGGAAACCATTAGCTATAAGCACAAAGGTGCCAGCTTGTCTAATCTTTTTGATATATTTATGCAAAGCAAGTCTTCAATTTTAGGCATATTTTATCAAAACATCCACAGTTTGGAATGTGCTATCAACATGCGAGCTTGGAGAAACATTTAAAGAGGCACTACAAGACAATTTACCATGCCTTACACACTCACCTAAAATAGTGTGACTGCGAGGACGAATATAACGATTCAGAAACGGGTCACTTTTATGTTGTCTATGGACAACTTACCTCAAGAATTTTGGGGAGAAGCTGTTATGATGGCTGCTTACTTGATCAATCGGTCACCTAGTACACCACTAGAGTACAAGGTTCCGTAGGAGATGTGGACAGGCAAAGAGCCCAATTATGACAGGCTATGTGTGTTTGGGTGTGAGGCATTCTCACATGTTCTAAAAGCGCTTGGACAAAAGTTGGACCCCAAATCACACAAGTGCATCTTAATTGGATATGGTGTAGACGGAGAGATGGGATATAAATACACAAATCACATTGACATCCATAGCTATGAGCTGAATCCAATGTAGAAAACCATACCACATGGTGCTATGAATTTCGATGCCAAGGGCAGTGATTCAATCATATCGGTAAGCAAATTAAATTAAAAGTTTACAATTTTTAACTTAATAGATCTTGCAAAATTTTCTATAAAGCTAGCTTGGCAAGCAAAGGTTGCTTTTTCCAAGAAGGGTTTTGCAGTGAGAGGAAGTTTGATAGCTACATTTCCTAAGCTCTCTCTTTTCCACATTGGACCGTGTATAGTAATTTTATGATTCTCCACACGAAGTACAATTCGGCATGATCGATTATTTGTAAATGCTTGACAAGGTCGATTTTATTTTGCAATGATATCTATATATTGGTAGGAGCAACCATTAGCTATAAGCACAAAGGTGCCAGCTTGTCTAATCTTTTTGATATATTTATGCAAAGCAAGTCTTCAATTTTAGGCATATATTATCAAAACATCCAAAGTTTGGAATGTGCTATCAACATACGAACTTGGGGAAACATTAGAAGAAGCATTAGAAGGAAATTTACCATGCCTTACACACCCACCGAAAATAGTGTGACTGAGAGGACAAATAGAACGATTCAAGAATGGGTCACTTTTATGTTGTCTATGGACAACTTACCTCAAGAATTTTAGAGAGAAACTGTTATGATGGCTGCTTACTTGATCAATTGATCACCTAGTACACCACTAAAGTACAAGGTTCCGCAAGAGATGTGGATAGGCAAAGAGCCCAATTATGACAGGCTATGTGTGTTTGGGTGTGAGGCATTCTCACATGTGCCAAAAGCGCTTGGACAAAAGCTACATGGATCCCAAATCACACGTGCATCTTAATTGGATATGGTGTAGATGGAGAGATGGGATATCGTCTCTGGCACCTGGAATCTAACCAGGTTATACACAGCTCAGGTGATATTCAACGAGTTTAAGATGCATAAAACCCCAATGAAAGACATTGAGTATCATAGAATACAATTTGAGGATGTTGCCTCACCCCCAATTACACAAAATATTGGATGTGCTAGTGATGCACCTTCCACTAGTTCACACACACATGTTTCTCCAAAGAGAGTAGAATCCAATAGTTAGGAACTTTAGAGATCTACTCGTATCTTGTGCACGAGAGCATTTTGAGCCAAGATTAGACTATTTACTGGTCACTAATTGCGGTGAACCCACTTGATACAAAGAGACCATTAAAATGGATGATATCGTGAAGTGGGAGGAGACTATCCAATCCGAGTATAACTCGATCTTAGCAAATGAAACTTGGAAATTGACAGAGTTACCTGCACATAAATATGCATTACCATGAAAATGGATGTACAAGAAGAAGTATATCATAGATGATCTCGAGCCTAAATATAAAGATAGATTGGTTGCAAAAGGGTTCAAGCAAATGGAAGGCGTGGATTTCGATGAAATCTTTTCTCTAGTGGTCAAGATGACTATATTGTGTCTTATGCTTGGTCTAGTAGCCATTGAGGACTAAAATTGGTCCAAATGGATGTGAAGACAATGTTTCTTCATGGGGATCTTGAAGAGGATGTTTACATGAACACCCAGAAGGTTTTGCGACGATAAAGCCTTTTACGTGACCTGAAACAAAAAGAGCTTTTTATGCACACACGTGAACATAAACATCATGTGCATAAGCATACTAAACATAATAAAATAAGCATGGAACAACTTCATACGCACTCGGCAAGTCCATACATGCACTCGTATACAAAAAAGCAACCATGGAGAGGGTAACTACTCAAAAAAATGACATAGATAGAGAGAGATGATGGCTATGGACTCTAGAGCTTCTCACCGTGCTTTAGAATTGATTAGGGTCTTTTGGAAGGCTTGTTGATTTTCCACAAGAGAGCAGTGATGAGAGCCACATAGAGGTTTTCACCACGAAAGCTTTTGGAGAGCACTTGCACCGTGAAACGAGAGAGGAGATAGTAAGCAAGTAGAGAGAGAGAGTATTCTTCTTCTTATTCTTATTCTTATTCCCACGAATGAGAGAGAAGAGCTTATGAGATGGTGAGCTTGCACCACTCCATATAATAGGTACATATTGCCTTGCAGTAGTAGATGCAACTGATGGCATTGAACACTGAGCACTCCCTACCAATTTATAGGCTCTACAGAAGGCTGGAGTGTTGTCCAAGCTGAGAACTAGGCTATCTTCTCTACCTGGATTAGCTGCAAGCTTTTGGGCACTTTCCTAAAAACATGGCACATCTGTGGACAGTCAACTCTCCCAATTTCCCTTTAATTTTCACAGTAAAACTGATTAATTTGACAATATCCGAGCAACTAATGAAACCGTTACTAGACTATATTGCACCGTGATGCCCCCGACATAAGTATGACTTTCTCGTACTACCCGGACGTGTTTATGGTATTGTTGTTTATAAAAATAATGTTCGTTTAATCTCGTTTTTTCTCCACATAGTTATTTATAAATTTGACGGAAACTAAAAATAATATATTTATGTTTAGGTCATCCTAAAAAGCACGTTGCTTTTCAAAAACGACGAAACGCTAAAAAAACGTAAAAAGAAAAAAAAGAATTTTTTTTCTAAAATTAAACCACGGGAGTCTCTTGTCCACTGGAATAAGAAACTACACTCGCTTTTCACTAAAAAGCACTAAAAATCATGAAAAGATATAAATAGCGTGAAAAGCGCAAGAAAATTTTTACAAAATTGGACCATAGCTTCCCCGAGACTTGTAGATTATGGATCTAGCCCTGCTTTTTGCAAAAAAGCACTAAAAAGCATGAAAATATTAAAAAAATCAAATGTTTTCTAAATTGAACCAAATGTCCGTTTGATCTACTGGAACATGGAAACGAACTTGATTTGAACTTTAGACTCCTTACAATACTGTCAAACAAACATTTAAAACCAAAATTCTAGTGAAACAATTATTGGAATCTATTTTTCGTTTTTTAAAAGAGACCCAAAATTTAAAAATCTTACATCTTTCAGAACTTGAAAAATTCGACGTGTTCTCACCTCAACATGAATTTTGGGTAATTTAGTCTCATTACATCATCGCGTTCCCAAGTAGCATCTTACTCGTGTATGTCGACCATTTAAGAAGGTGTTCAATAATGGTATGAGTACGAAGAGGCTTAGTTCTACTCGGAAGAATCACTTCAGTATATACTTTAAAAATTTCATCAGTAGAGATAGATAATAAAGAATCATCAAGAATGTGGTTTGGATCAAGTACATTCCTCTTGAACAAGGTGATGTAAAAAATATCATGTACCTTTATGTGTGATGGTAATAAGAGTCTGTAGGCTTGATCATTGATCCTTTCTATGATTACAAAAGGTCCACAATATGTGGCACTGATATTCTTACATTTACCCATTGATAAAGATCTATGTTTGGGTTTCACTCTCAAAAATATCATATCTCCTTCTTCAAAGAGTCG
This sequence comes from Adiantum capillus-veneris, assembly GCF_014529385.1. Taxonomy (NCBI): domain Eukaryota; kingdom Viridiplantae; phylum Streptophyta; class Polypodiopsida; order Polypodiales; family Pteridaceae; genus Adiantum; species Adiantum capillus-veneris. Next base: position 78,431,909 of record NC_140946.1, read on the forward strand.
AGTAGATAGTTTACGGTCAGCATAACTTTTTTGCATGTCTTGAGTGGTCTTAATATCTTGTCGTATAAGGTCCGATCTGTAGTTTCATTTCACCCAACATGTCTTTGGATGCTTGAACCCTTATGAGAGGGTCTATTCATTTTAATGGAGTAAGACACTCTTCTCCATACAACACTTAAGAAGGAGACATCCCAATTGAGCGCTAGAATGAAGAATTATACGCAAATTCAACCAAATACACATATTTAGTCCATTTACTGTGTTCATGCGTACAATAAGCTCTTAGCATATCTTCAATGATTTGATTGGTTCTTTTTGTCTACCCATTGGTTTGTGGGCGATAAGCAGTACAACTGGTTTTTTGTAGTTGAGAATAAGGCTTTCCAAAAATTTAAGGTGAACTTTGCATCAAGATAAAAAATTATATGATGAGGTAAAACATGATACATGAAGACACCTTGAGCTATATCCTAAGCCATGAACATGTCTTGACTAAAAACAAATGGATAATTTTTATAATCATATCAACAACCACAAAAATAGAGTCATAAAGTCTTAATGTACCCTAGATATTCTGCAATAGGTATATCTGAGCTTCCTGTAGTATTTGGAGTTTGATCCCACCATGATTTGGGATACAAAGAAGGTTATTGAAGTAAAGATCATTGTCTTTAACATGGAAGCCTTTGCTTTTCCTTTCTTTCTTCTCTATGCGATTACCCAAGATATTGAATCTTTGTATAATATGGGCCTTGAGATATACCTTCCCGAATAAGGTCAATTAAAGAGGTCGTAGAGATTGTGATAGCCGCTACAATACTCTTTCTACTTAAAATATCAACCACAAGGTTGTTCTTTCCAGGCTTTTATTCAATTTCAAAATCATATTGGCATAATAATTCCATACAGCTTCATTTTTCGCATATTAAGGTCAGGTTGGATGTAGATCCACTTCAGGCTTTTATAGTCTATATATAATTCAAATCTCTTCCCAAGAAGATAATATCACAATACTTCAAGACCAAGCACAATGGCCAATAATTCTAAATCATGTGTAGGATAACTCAACTCATGCGTGCGTAACTTACAAGATTCATAAGCTATTGGCCTTCCTTCTTGAGATAGAATGCTATCGATTGTTTGTCCACTTGCATCAGTGAGCACAATGAACGTATTTGAGAAGTATGAAAGCTACCCGAAAGCTATAATATTGGAGCATTCACCAAAGCTTCTTTGAGTCTCTCAAAATTAGTTTGAGCACGTTCATTCCAAGTGAACACTTACCTGTTTGGCGGACGAAGCAGCCAGTGGCCGTAGCCAGAGGATCATATTTTTCTGAGAAACCATTGTAAAATTATTTTGTAAAGAAGCATCTCTAAGCCGGGAAATCGTCAAAGGATGTATGATTATTCTTATGGGAGCAATTATATATTAGAGAGCCAGTTAGAGGGTTGGAAGCTTATGGCCGGACAAGTCATTTTGTAAAGACCTAATCTATAAAGGTCAATTTTTGTAAGTTTGAGGATAATATTTTGAATGGAGAACTGAGAAGACAACGTACGTTTGAGAGCTCCTTCTTGTTCAAACTTGTAATCTTCGCCATTGCGGCTACGATAATCCAAATTCAGATTTGATTATTGCATTGTGTTCCTCTTCTCTTGCTCTTTCATTCAAGTGTAATCATTCAAGATTCGATGTAGCTTTTCAACTACGAGTTTGAGGCCTTAAATTACTGTTTTGAGTGTCTATATGCGTGTTATATGTTGTTTTGACCCTAGGAGGGGCTTTAGGGACCCTAAAACGACCCATTAGGATTACCTGTTCGCTGTTTTTTCTGACTTTGAGACGAACGATCGTGATCATTATACCTCTCCATAATGCTGTGACAGTGATAGGATATGTTCCTGATAATCCCTTGTAGCTTCCCTTCAAGTTTCGTGCGATTCCGATATGATTTGCATGGTAAACGGGCGTGATGACTGAAGAACGGTGTAGGAGGACATAGGCAGATTACTTGGCGATAATGCGTTTGATTTGCTTGTAGAGTTAGTAAGTTGCATCCTTTGAGTTCACTTCATTAGGATTGACACCCTAGTGAGTTCCCATGCCTTATCCGAGTCGCTTCCCCTGTATTGATGCTGGATGCTTGAGAGCTATGCTATGGACGTCCGTCGCGGCGACTTGCAAACATTGGCACCATTGCCGGGGAATGCACCTTAGGTGATGAGTGACCAAGTGCGCAGTTAGACTCCTTAAAAAAGATGAATCCACAAATCCATTTGACACCTCAGTTAGGCTACTAGACAAGGGTTTCGAGCTTAGTGGAGTCTAGAGCCAGTGGATCGGCTAGATCCTCTATTAGGAGATTTAGGGAGCTATGAGTGAATGTGCTAAAGCATTTTTGCTCTTCAATTTCTCTAATTCGATTGAGTACTCAAATCTCACCCAAAATCTGTCGTGTTTGTTTTGTCTGATTCATTTTCTTATGTTTTTTCAGTTCTGTACTTAGGAGTAGGATAAGCAAATCACATTCCAATCAGATTTGGGGCAAAAGTTAGAGTCGAAAAACCAAAAAACCATAACTTTGGCCAAAAAGTCATAAGACTCTGAAATTCTGAAAATCTGACCAAACAGGATTGATATTGATTCAAATCACAAAGTGGTAGCACAAAACACTAGGAAACACTTGTCAGAGGGAGCAGACAAAATTTCATCAGATTTGGCCCAGGTACTACGATCGCGATCGGTGTACCCCAGTGTCAGATTTGGACAAGATTTGACTTGTGCCTTCCTGATAAGATTCTAAAAAACTTTGTCTAAAGCAACCACACCCAAAAACATCAAAAACCAAGAAAATCAGGCCACTTGGGTAAAACTAGCCTGACAGACCCAGAAACTGCACAACCTTGACTTTTGGTGATCCAAATGCAACAAGACTTTGGGGAAAGCCTTAAAACATCACTGTCTACAAGCATGCCAAATTTGGTTTGATTTGGGCTCAGAAGTACGATCACGATCGGTGTACCTAAGTGCCAGAATTGGACCATACTTCATCTGTGGGATCCCCAGGTATATACAAACATAAAAGTCTAAAGGACCTAGAGCCAGAAACCTCAAAATACCTATCAAACCATCGGAACACAGATCCAAGTCAAAAATTGCTAAACTGACTTAGAAATTGATTTTCAGTAGACCAAAATACATCAAAACTGGGAAGGAACTACACAAAGGTATAGCCTGTACACAGGACAACCACAGGTATCTCTCAAATCCCAAATCAAACATCAAAATCCAGTCAAACTGATAAATTTGGGAAAACAGACACTTCCAACCAAGAAATGGTAAAAACTTGACTTTTTTGAGTCCAAATACAAAAGTGTCTGGAATGTGGTCTTAAAATAGCCTAGTAAACAAGCTGGTGAAGTTTCATCTGATTTGGGCTCAGAAGTACTATCGCGATCGGTGTACCTCTGGCCCTGATCCACTGGCCCTGATCCAGCTCATTTTTGACTTGCTCATAGACCTAGGTTATAAAAGATACCAGGAGTTTTCAAAACTCAAATTGGACATACTATCAATAATCTGCAAGCAAAATTGTGTTGAGATCATTTTGAAGTGTTGAATCTGCTGACAGCTAGAATGATACAGTGATCTCATAGCCATCCAGTGTATTCATTTGCAGAGACCGATCAAGTAACAACCCATGCAGTCGAAGGAATTGGAAGATATTTTCATCTCCAGGTAAGAGGTTTGGATTCAATCAGTAAATCCCACTTTCTTCATGTTTTTGAGATCGGGAAAACAAATCAACACCAGAAACCGAAATTTAGCGGATTAAACGAGTATTGCATCAACGGAGGAGAGTATAAACCAAGGGATAGTGCGACCGTTAGAGCCGATCCTTGAAGAAGTCATCTCTGATACTTCTTCAGAGAGATCTTCCGAGTATTTCACAGAACACTTGGGACAAATAAAACTAAACAGAAGAGAAAACATGGCAGCAGGACCATCAGACCCCTCAGCCACACTAAATCTGTTGTTCATCAAGTATGACTATGACAACAAGCAAGGTGCCAAGATATACAAAGATGGTATGGACCGCTACTATGTGAAAATAGAAGATAGAACAAGTGAGTTCAGGGACTTAGTGCCTGTGAGCTATAGAGGAATAGGTACCTAGATGATGAGGGTATCATGTACTCGGTAGTCCTGAATCCTAACATTGTAGACAAGTGGGGATTGATGGGCACAAAAGCCAAAATAGACGAGGAACATGAGGAAAAGGTTCCAACAATGAGCTTACCTAATGCCAGATTAAGGCGAGAAAACGAAACAATGAGAATCAACACGGATAATGTCTACTTGGGGTTATACAAATATAATATGGAGAGCAAGATCTCTATTATAGATGCGAGGAACCCTACGTCGGGGAGATGACTGAGCGGAAAAGACTTTATGTCTTCACCTACACAGAGGGAGAGGAAACGAAAATTGCAGCATACGACAAGTATGGAAGACGATATGCAGCCATCGATAAAAAATAATTGGAAGGATATACGTACTTTGGGAGACCACTTCACCAGTACTATGTCACTCCAAGCCCACTAAGACCAGCCCCTACAACTGTAGTGCCAGAAACGTTGACCATAGGTGGAGGGAGGACTCATGTAGCTGATTCTTTCAGTCGACCCCATTATTCGATGCCAAGCCCCATGGGAACGTTACATTCCAGAGAATCAATGGCTACTAATTGAGGTAGTACGGTTCCTATCTCTACACATACAGCTGTAGGTCCGAAATTTGCAGCCACCCCATCACATTTGCCTCCTAGTAGTAGATTTGGGGCGGGGGAGCCAACAAGAGCAACCTACGACCTCCCCGATTCACGAGAACGATTAAGTCGAGACATGGGAGCAATGAGATTGACCACAGACCATAGACGGATCAGGCCATCCCAAGTAGCGAAGTGCATGCCAAAGAAGTATAGCGGATCGGGGGATCCATATGCCCATGTATCGCTCTTAAAGCAAGTCTTAAGAGCAGAATAGATCACTGATTTCCACTCTCAATACGAGGGATTCGGGCTAACCTTGGAAGGGACGGCCTTAACATGGTTTCAACCTTTAAACCCTGAAACTTGTTCGAATATTGAACATGTGTTGCGTGAGTTCGCGGAAGAATTCTCAAAACGGGGTATAAAGCATAATATTGTATTGCAGATATAGGCTTTTAAACAAAGGGAGAATGAAAAAGTGAAGGAAGCAACCTTGAGATTCAAGAAATACATTGAAAGATGCCCGAGGAGGGAATTACCGCAGGACGAGAGATTGTCTGTTCTCTTCGTTGAAGGTCTTAGGAACGAAACCTTGAAAAAGGACCTTCACTTAAAAGCCTGTAGCACATTCCAACAAGTTACAAGGGAAGCGTTATATCTTGTCGATAACTGCAAAGCATATGGGAAAGCGTAAGAGGATACTGATTCAGTAACCAGTGGCTCTTCGTCGATTAAAAGCGAACCCTCTATCAAGAAAGATGCCAAGGCAACCTTGATGCCGACAGCTGATCAATTGATAGAGGAGGTAACGAAGACAATGAAACAACATATGAGATCAAATCCGGTAATGAGACAGTCTCAGACAAGGAAGTGTGACACATGTGGTGTACATCATTCGACGCCGTGGTGCACACAACAGCCGAAGGCACCAGCTGCGAATGAACGAGTACTGAAATGGTGCGCCATAGAACAAAAATGGACAAATCATAGCACGGAAGAGTGTTTTTATAACAAAAACTATGTGAGGAAAAGATTGTATGGAATTCTAGCGGGACCATCACAACCACGTCCTCCAAGGTATCAAGTTGGACCAAATATGAATTTGGTAGCAGGAGCAGACAGACCTCAACCTGTATTGGGTCAACAACCTCCATTACCACAGGAAAATAGGGCCATGATTAGGTATGCTCAATCTTGTGAAGCATCACCAGGAACAAATAGTACACTTCAAGTTTCTTATTACGAGGAATCGAATGAGCCTTATGCAACAGAACCCGAATCACAAATATACGCAGAGGAAGCCTATCAACCATGGGGAAATAGCGAGGGTATGGCACCACCAACGTATGTAGCACAACCTTCGAGAGATCAATATTTGGTAGACGAAAGAACGTTAATGTTCATTGCGAACCAGAATTACAAACCAAGAGGATATCCTAATAGAGCAGGACAACCTATGGGAACGCCTCCTCAAAATCAAACACCAATTGTACAGTGCTATAGCTGTGGAAGTACTCATCATTGGGAACGTAACTATCCTTTCAAAGGCGAAAGAGTGAAAATTTTTGGGTTTTGTGACGGATGTGGTGTGAATCACATATTACTAGATTGCCCAAAAAATCCGGACAGTAAGGGAAAAGCGACTATGAATATAGTGGGGGTAATACCAAGTGCAAGCAGCGGATCAGAAACCGATCCCATGATCCAGATCAATGCGATAACAAGAGCCCAAGCCAAGGACTTAAGGAGAAACGAGTCCCTAGAGGAAAAGGTCGAGTTGCTGACACCCACAGAAAATGAGAGCTTATCTGTGCGAACCCAGCGAAAATCCTGGAAGGCGAAACGGGACATGATGAAAACAAGAAGGGTGAACAGCCAAATTGCCATGCAAAACGAATTGCATGAAACGAAGGAGCAACTCAAACGAGAGAGAGAGAGAGAGAGAGAGAGAGAGAGAGAGAGAGAGAGAGAGAGAGAGAGAGAGAGAGAGAGAGAGAGAGAGAGAGAGAGAGAGAGTAGAACTGCTGAGCATAACAACAAGCCGAGGAAAGCGTCCTCAGGGGGATCAGTCGTGGTTGACAAAGTGCTAGAGCCGTTAGATGCTCTATTACAAGCGTACAAAGTGAGGCTAAAAACAAACCAAACCTTAGAGCAAAGATGGTTAACTTATCCTCAACCAGAAGTGGAAACGAAGCATTTGGAAATGTGTAAACACCTCATTGAAAGAGCCCAGGCGTGATGGAACCTAAGATGGTTAGAACCCTGGAACAAGAAGTATTGATTCACAAAGAGCAAGAAAAACTAAAAGCCGATAACCAAAACAAGTAAACGAACCCAAGCCTAAAACAATATTGCCACTGGATCATCGAGTGGTGCCAAACACGACTGATGACGTTAAGTCAATGACGATAATGCCGATTCCAAAAGTTGAAGAACAATGGCCACAACACTTATGGAAAACCATTAGAAACAGAAAGAACGGGAGTGCGACGTTACAGTCTGCTCCAATTCCTGAGATTAACCTGGATAACGGATTTTATCCAGTCGATATACAATCACTGTATGGGGATGCGGGAACGGAGATTTCGGTGCAAAGCAAAGCCCAATCCTTGAAAACCTTGCCTTTATTTATAGGTGAACATGAGGTACAATAGGAGATAAGATTAGTTCCATCCTAGACGAGAACTATTCCACATATGGTTGACTCAAAAAGTATTTAAGATATGCTGTCGACACCTATAACATGCACAATCACGCTGTCCGAACTCTTGAGAGTCAGACCACACTTATGGGAAGACATGGGGAAACATTTAGAGCACAAGGGAGTAAAGATTCCTCTTTCGACAAACCCTACGGGAGAAGAAAACAAAGGGAAAGTCAACCCAAAGACCAACCAGTACCCATAAACAAGGTCGGAGATTACTATGAAGGCGAGGAGGGGAATACAATGTTAAAGAATATGATGTTAAAGAATATGTCCATTGTGCTATGGGCAGCTGGACACTGACTATACTATGTTGTAAATATACTTTGGATAATAGTTCAAAGAGAAGAAGTGAGAAGAGCAGCTCGTTGAATGGCTGCTGCAGGGTAACGATTGTGTGTGTGTGTCTCGATGTGTGTTGGTGTGTGTGCGTAGTCTTCTTTTCTACCTTCTCCATCACCTGCGCACTCTACAAAGTGGTATCAGAGCTCAGTTTAAGGAGCTACAGTCAATACACATATTTCCGCAGCTCTAGAAAACAGCAAAAAAGAGAGGTTTTTTTGTCATAACTCCCTCACCCGAACTCGGAATACAGTGATCCAGGAGTCTATCTTTATGTTTTTGGGCATTCCGGATGCATTGGCATACTCAGATTTGCCAAAATCTGCATTTTTTTGTAGCAAACAGCCAGCTCACACAAGCATAGGAGATGTCCAGTTTTGCACTCGGCAGTAGATTTACAGGTTACAGGTGAAGAATTCAACATTTACACAGGTTTTGGAGAGCGACATAGAGCTTTTGCATCATGATATTGTGTTATCGAAGATTATATTTGGTTTTTGTGGGTCCGTTATAGACAACCACCTATGTAAGAAAGGTTGTGGGAAGAAGTTGAGGCGGTTATATTGTCAGATTGAGTACTTTGTGGTTATGTATGGATATGCGGTCAATGTATTTTGGAAAACTGCAGCCTTTGTGAGGGTCGAGTGAGGTTTTTTGAAGCCTTTCCTCGGGAGCTTTGGTACCTTGGCAAGGTGGATTAGGTACTGGAGCGAACCCCCGACTGGCCCCGCGAAAGACCTCATATGTCGTTTACGACTATGGGAAGAAGGTGGATGTATGGATATGTGGTACAGGACAGTGTATGGATTGCATTTGCATACATGTCCATGTGGACATTGTTTTAGAGTATTTATGCATAGTACTGATGGCAAAGTGATTCAGTGGATTTTTCCTTGGCAGTGAGAGATTTTCTGTCAGTATTTATGAGCACTTTGGTTGAGATTGTCACTTGAGATATTGTCCAAATACAAACGAAACTCTGTCGAAATTTTGTCAAAATCCTTTGGAAGAAATTGAGAGAGTGAAGATGGCAGAAAGTTCAACTCAATTCACACAGATTGTTGGAGAGAAGCTGACCAGAGAGAACTACAGCATATGGTATTACAGGATGGAGAACTTTATCATGGGCAAAGGTTTATGGGATTATATTACAGGTGAACAAGAGTGTCCCGAGGTTGGTTTGGAACCAAATAGAGAGAATGTTGAAGCACATAAAACATGGCAAGCAAGAGTAGAAGCTTACAAAAAGTGGATCGAGAATTCAAGGAAAGTGATGCATTGGATTTCACTATGTATTAGTGACTTCTTTATACCAAATTTGAAGAAGGCTCAATCTCCAAAGGAAGCATGGGAGATACTAGCAAGAATAAACAGCTCCAATACAGAACCACAAAAAGTTCACTTGAAGCAAAGGTTACATTGTGTATGGCTAGGAAATAGATCCATATCAGATTATGTGACAGAGATAATGCAAATACAGGAAGACCTTGCGAGCATTAATGTTGAAGTTCTAGATGATGACTTAGTTTGAGTGACATTGAATGGTTTGGGACCGGAATACAAGTCATTGGATACATCTATATCTGTTCGAGGACACATGCCTGATTTTGAAGAGTTAGTAAACCTTTGTTTGCAAGAAGAGGTGAAGTTAGGCAAGTCAGGTCCTTCTACATCAAATAACAATTCCAGAGATCAGGTTTTCTACTCTAGAGGTCGTGGAAACAATAGAGGTGGAAGAGGAAACTATGGTCATGGAAACAATGCTGGAAGAGGTCAATGGCAAAATCAATAAAGTAAAAGTTACAATAATTATAGCCAAAGAGGCAGGGGGAGAGCCCGAACTCATGGATGTGGAGGTGGACGATTTGTACATCCTCAAAGAGATGGATATTGTAACAAATGTGGCATTTATGGTCACTTTGAAAGAGAATGTTACACAAGGCTAAATCAAAACCGTGATCGTGGTGGAAGAGGCCGAGGTTATGGAAGACATGGAGGAAACTTTGTTGGATACAATTCTCATGATCAAAATATATGTGACAATAGATCGAGTGGACATTTATTTCCTATGGAACATGTTATTGGAAGCATGGTGGAGCCACATCATACAGATGATTGGTATTTAGATAGTGGTGCCACAAATCATATGACGTATCATGGTGAATGGTTTGACAGAAAAGAGAAATTATAAGAGGATGAGTTTGTCGCTACAGGTGATGATACTATGCATCGGATTACACATGTTGGTTCAGTTCCATTGCTAGGAAAAGACGGAATATACAACACATTGGGAGATGTTCTATATGTGCCTTCAATCACAAAGAATTTAGCATCAGTTGGACAAATGCAGTCCGTTTTAATCACAAAGGCAGTCCGTTTTAATCATAGAGGAGTTTCACAAAGGCAGACCAGGCAAGATATTGGCACGTGGAAGAAATAAAGGTCGCTTGTTCTCATTGGAAGCTGGAGATCCATGTTTACACAGTGGTATGTATGCAAACAAATCAGCCACTCAAGATAATTGGGCAGAGTTATGGCATAAGAGGATTGTTCATGTCAATTTTAGAAGATTAAAGCATATGCAATCAAATCAAATTGTACGTGGATTACCAAAGTTTGGCAGATTGAATTTTGATCATGTTTGTGAAGCTTGTCAATTTGGAAAGCAATCTCGTTTACCATTTCCAAAGAGGGGGAGAATTAACCAAAGTCCTTTGGAAATTGTTCATTCAGATATTTGGGGACCTTGTGATCATGCTACGCCAAATGGTTGTTGATATTTCATCACATTCACGGATGATTACAGTAGAATGACATGGGTTTACTTTTTAAAGGCAAAGTAAGAGGCATTTGAGGTATTCTTGGAGTTCAAAGTTATGGTTGAGAAAGAGAATGGTTGTCAAATTAAATGCCTACGTATAGATGGAGGGGGAGAGTACATGTCACACAGTTTTGTTGATTACTTACGTGAACAAGGCATAAGAAGACAGATTACTTGCAGATACACACCACAACAAAATGGAGTTGCTGAGAGAAAGAATAGAGTCATAACAGAGATTGCAAGAGCCATGATGAATCAGATGAATATGCCATTGACATATTGGGCTGAAGTAGTTCATACAGCAGTACACATTATGAATCGAACACCAACAACTACCATTCATGAAATTTCACCTTATGAGAGACTTTATGGGATCAAGCCAACAGTTTCCTACATGAAAGTTTTTGGATGTATTTGCTATGTTCATGTGCCAAATGAAGCAAGAAAGAAGATGGAGCCAAAGGTAGTGAAGTGTATATTCTTGGGCTACCTAGTTGAAAAGAAAGGTTACAAGTGCTATGATCCTACGACAAGAAAAGTTAATGTCAGTAGAGATGTCAGATTTTGTGAGCATGAACCATGGTATAAACCAAAGCCAGTGATGATAGAAGATGAGTATGAAGAGCAAGAGAATATGTGTCATGTTGTTGATAAGAGAGGACCATCAACAAGAACTATTTCAGGACCACATATGGCAGAGGAGAGTACAGGAAGTGTCAACCCATGGAGCGGTCATTTGCGAGATAAGAAGCAAGACGAGAAAGGCAAGAAGAAAGTGGTTGAAGAGATTTCTGGAGATGAAAGTCTCGATGAAGAGCATGGTTTACCACATTTGAGGACACCTGGCAGTAAGCATATTGAGAAATATGTACCCCCATATGCAAGAGTTGAAGAGAGTGCACCACAGTTGAGAAGATCAGAGAGGGTGTGTTATCCAGTTGATAGATTGACATACAACGGTTACATGCGTACACATTATGCATACATGGTTTGACGTGTGCAACATAAAGAGCCTACATGTTTTCAAGAGGCAATTTGAAAACCAGAATGGGAGTCAGCTATGGATGATGAGATGGATGCTCTTGTGAAGAATGACACTTGGGATTTGGTTCGCTTGCCAAGTGGAAAGAAAGCAATTGGTTCAAGATGGGTATACAAAGTCAAGTGCAAGTCAGATGGTAGTGTGGAAAGATACAAAGCGAGGCTTGTTGCTAAAGGTTATGCACAAACAAAAGGTCTTGATTATGATGAGACATTTAGTCCAGTTGCAAAGATGACAACAGTCAGATTGGTGATAGCAATGGCTAGTATGTTTGGTTGGAAGTTACGGAAAATGGATGTGGAGAATGCATTCTTGAATGGTGACTTGGAAGAAGAAGTTTATATGATACAGCTAGAGGGTTATCAATATCCAGAGTTTCCATATTATGTGTGTAAGTTGAAGAAAGCATTGTATGGTTTGAAGCAAGCATCTAGAGCTTGGTGTGAAAAGATAACCAGATTCTTGAAGAAGATTGGATTTAAACAGTCTCCTGCTGATCGCTCATTGTTTTTGAAGCATGTTGATGGAGAGATCGTCGTTATTGTTATCTATGTTGATGACTTGATTCTCACTGGAAGTCATGATGAGCAAATTTTGCATGTCAAGAAGAGTTTGTTGAGAGAATTCAATATGAAGGACCTTGGTGAGTTGAGATATTTTTTGGGAATTGAAATTGTCAATACTTTATCAAAAATTTGGATGATGCAAAGACAATATGCATTGGATATGCTTGAGAAGTATGGAATGACAGCGTGCAAACCGGTTGATACACCTCTTGATCAAAATGTGAAGTTGTTTGATGATGGACATTACATTGATGATGTCACTATATACCGCAAGATGGTTGGAAGCCTTATTTACTTGACAATAACAAGGCCAGATTTGAGTTATGCAGTGGGTTTTGTGAGTCAATTCATGCAAAAGCCATGTAAAAGTCATCTTGATGCAGTGAGACGGATTATGAGATATGTGAAAGCCACTGTCAGTTATGGAATGTTTTATGAAAAGAATGGGAAGCTTTGTCTTTATGGTTACACAGATGCAGATTGGGCAGGAGATTTTATGGATAGAAGATCTACAAGTGGTTATGCATTTTCCATTGGCAATGGTATGATAAGTTGGAGTAGCAAGAAGCAATTAGCTGTAACATTATCAAGTATAGAAGCTGAATATCGTGGAGCAGCTTTGGCAGCATGTGAAGTGTCATGGGTGAGAGTACTTATGGTAGACTTTGGTTTTGACTATCTTGACAATGTCATTATATATTGTGACAATATTAGCAGCATCATGTTGGCTAAGAATCCAGTCTACTATGCTCGCACTAAACACATTGAGGTACATTATCACTTCATTAGAGAAAAAGTTTTGGCAGGTGAGATTGATTTGGTGTATGTGAAGACAAATGATCAAGTTGCGGATATATTCACAAAAGCTCTTGGAAAGGAGAAGTTTTGCTACTTTCGTGAAGCATTGGGAATCCATCATATGCAAGCTCACTCTGAGCTTGAGGGGGAGTGTTAAAGAATATGTCCATTGTGCTATGGGCGGCTGGACACTGACTATACTATGTTGTAAATATACTTTGGATATGCAAGCTCACTCTGAGCTTGAGGGGGAGTGTTAAAGAATATGTCCATTGTGCTATGGGCGGCTGGACACTGACTATACTATGTTGTAAATATACTTTGGATAATAGTTCAAAGAGAAGAAGTGAGAAGAGCAGCTCGTTGAATGGCTGTTGCAGGGTAACGATTGTGTGTGTGTGTGTGTGTGTCTCGATGTGTGTTGGTGTGTGTGCGTAGTCTTCTTTTCTACCTTCTCCATCACCTGCGCAGTCTACATACAACCCTACCTATGGAATATCAGGATATAAAAACGATAGCTATCCTAGACAGTGGAGTGGGAGTGGAAATTTCTACCAAGCAAATCTGGGAGAAGTGGGACCGACCAGCTCTCAGGAAAATGAGAATGAAACTACAACTCGCAGATGGGTATGTAGAGAGACCATTGGGAATCCTGGACCAAATAGTTGTAACTTCGTGTGGAATTAACTATGAGCACACCTTTGCTGTGGTGGATTTCGGGAAAACGAACAACTTTGACATTATTTTGGGACGACCTTTTATGCATCAACTCAAAAAGATACAAGATTGGGGTTATGACCAAATCTACCTAAGGCACGAAGAGCTATTAACGAAGATCAACATGAAGGATCACAGCTACAGAGATGTTACAAAAACACTAGTGCAAGAATTTAATTCAACCACTGTAAATGAAAAAGAAATACCTGCATGGATGCAAATGAAAGCGCATGTCTGTATGTGTGGAGCATCTGATTGTGGAGAGATAATCAAAGAGGAATGCGTTTTGGAAAGATCCGTAGAAGACGAGGCTTATTTCCCAGAACCTTTTCCTGAACATTTATTTGAGCCATTTGGGTGGACTCAAATATTGTCAACTTTGGACATATGTGTTAACGAATGTACACCTATGAAATTTTGTGATGAAGAAGGATACGACCTAGTAACGTTGCAAATGGCTAGCGTCATCCTCGAGTCAGGATCAGAGAGCAAGGAACAAGAAGAACTACCACGTGAGACCGAGTGTAAAAGAATAATTGATGAGATATCTATAGTGAACGATAGGAATCCAACAGAGGAGGAATTCATGGATTCACTATGCTGTGACCTTCCATCACTGGACGATGAAATGCAACTGATAGAGGCTCAAGATGAAAGATCAAGCGCATCAGAGACGAATAGGAAATACAGTCGAGACATGACAAGTTTTACGAGTTTCATAACCAAAAACCTAGTCCACAAGAGCAGTATAAATCCAAAAGAACTAGAAAATCAAGGGCGAAAAAGCATAATCCGATGCCTCTTGTCAATGACAGAACGGGATATCTAAAGCTTGTCAAAGCTGAGGATTGTATCAAAGACGAGGTCAGTGGTCGGTTTATCAAAACTAAACCGTGGAAAAACAACAAGAAGAATGGACACGAGAAGCAAACGACTAAGTTGAAGAAAGGGGGGAAAACAAAGTCTGGAAAGACCAAAACAGAGAGGAAAACAGAGTACAATAGGCTCAAGCGAACCCTCAAAGACATATGGACGACTGACTTTGAAACAAGTGAGGACACCAATTCTAACAAGATGGATGCACCGTCCCATTATAATAAATATACCATACAAGATAGGAAAATCATAGTGCAACAACCAATGAGAGAACTGATGGAACCGGGTACATCATATGACGGTCCTGAAAAAGCCAAACGAATAGATCTGGCCGAAGGAGAAGATCCAAAACCTGCATATATTGCCACCGATCTTACTGAAGACGAGGAAAAGCTTTTGGTAGCTACTCTTAAACAGTATAGAGATGTGTTTGCATGGTCATACAAAGATCTTAAGGGGGTGGATCCTAGTATTTGTCAACACACAATACCCCTTAAGAATGATGCCAAACCCAACAGACAACGTCCCTATACTTACAATGAAACGTTTGCGAAAAAGATCAAGGAGGAGATAGATAAACTTAAGGAGGCAGAGTTTATTTACAAAATTGAGCACACCGATTGGGTTTCACCGATTGTGGTGGTCCCGAAGAAAAACATAAATTTGAGAGTGTGTGTCAATCTCAAGAAAGTAAACGCTGCTATAATTTGGGACAACTATCCCCTACCCGGCCATTACTGATCATGTAATAGAAAGGGTGGCAGGCAAAGAGGCTTATAGCTTCTTAGATGGCTTTTCGGGTTACAACCAATTACAACCAACTCACAATAAAGCCAGAGAATCAGCACAAAACGACTTTTGCAACCGAATGGGGTATTTTTGCATTCCGGGTAATGGCTTTTGGCTTAACAAATGCACCAGCCACGTTTCAATCAAAGGCTGATGGGTCATGCTTTTAAAGAATATATAAGACAGTTCTTAGAATTTTACATGGATGACCTGTGTGTTCACTCCCTTGTAAGATTGGAGCATATAGAGCACTTAACCAAGGTGTTCGAGAAATACAGGTTGTATCGGATTTGCTTGAATCTAGAGAAATGTGTCTTCATGGTAAGACAAGGAAAAATATTGGGACATATAGTGTCCAAAAACGGTATTTTGACAGACATGAAGAAGATCAGCGTCATTGTCGATCTACCACGACCTCTAAAGGTGAAAGAGGTACAGACATTTATGGGCCATTGTGGATATTATCACAGACTTATCTACTCATATTCTATAATTGCAAAACCACTTCATGCGCTGATAACTAAATTTGAGTGGACAGAGGAGTGCGAGGAAGCTTTTCAAACGCTGAAGCAAAGATTAATTTCCGCTCCAATTTTGAAGGCTCCGGATTGGGAGAAGATCTTTCACATCCACGTAGATGCATCAGCGTATGCAATAGGATGCATACTTGCACAACCTGGAGAGAACAACATGGATTTTCCAATAAGTTACTCTAGTAGACAACTAAACAATGCAGAGAAGAATTACACAACCACTGAGAGGGAGGGATTGGGTATGGTCTATGCGGTGAAAAAGTTTAGACACTACTTACTTTCCAATAAATTTGTATTCTTCGTTGATCACCAAGCACTGCTGTACTTAGTAAACGAACCTTGTAGTATGGGGAGAATTGTTCGATGGTTCATCATACTGCTTGAGTTTGCACGGTAGTAGTCAAGAAAGGAACTACACACCAAAGAGTGGATCATTTATCTATAATGATGCATGGAGAAAACCCTGTAGGAGTTGATGATGATTTGCCAGATGCATATCTTTTCAACATAGAAATGGTTCCAAGATGGAGCGAGGATGTAACTCCTTTGCTGACTATCGGTTCAATGAATGTGACAAGACAACCATCTACCATTGCAGCATCCAGATCATTGATAATGTTGGTGGGTAGGCTATACAAACAAGGATCGGATCAAATCCTTAGGCTTTATGTTGAATGAAGTGAACGGGAATTATACCTAAACCAAGCTCATGTACAAACAACGGGAATTCACAATGGACATGCACAGATGTATCAGAGATTGATAAAAATGGGTGTGTATTGGCCGAAAATACGACATAGTGTTCACAAGCATGTCAAATCTTGTGTTAAATGCACGCTTCAAAAGCCAATAGAGCACGTGACTCTATTCAGATTATCTGTAGCACCCCGATGGAGTAACTACATTGTTGAATACCTCACCACCAGGATACTGCCTGAGGGGATGAGTAGATCACGAATCAAAACGATCATGAAAGAGGCATAAAACTATGTACTGATTGAGGACACTCTTTACAAGATGGACAAAGATAATCAATTGAGAATGTGTGCGACTGAAGAGGAATACATTCCTATCTTAGAGCAAGCACACGGTAGACAAGCTGGCGGACATTTCTCAGCTAACAAAACGGCCAAAGCAATTTTTATTGCAGGCATATGGTGGCCTACACTATTTATGGACGCTAAAGAGTTTGTGAAATGATGTGACGATTGCCAGAAAACGAAAATTCCGAGGGTGCAAGATGATATGATCTTAAGGCCAATGATGGGGGCACGAGTGTTGGCGAAATGGGGAATAGATTTTGTAGGACCAATAGCGCCTCTGGGATATAAAACTCACGCTCAATACATTATTGTGGCAACAGATTATCTAACAAAATGGGTGGAAGCTAAAGCAATAGCCAGAAATGATGCAAAAACGACAACACAGTTTTTATATGAGAACATTTTCGCCAGATATGGCTTACCAATCGAGCTAGTGAGCGATAGAGGAACTCACTTCATCAATGAAGTGATCGAATTCCTATTGGATGAATTCATGGTAATTCAGAAGAAATCCGCTCCCTACCACCCACAAGCGAACGGCCAAGCCAAAAGTACGAATAAGATTTTGGTGACAATTCTCACCAAAATTGTTGGCAAAGACTAGGATCAAAAGCTGCATTCAGCCTTATGGGCATATAGAGTAGCTTAGAAAACATCGATCGGAACGACTTTGTTCAACATGGTTTATGGAATTCAAGCGATTTTGCCACTCGAGTTCCTTATCCCCACACTTCGAGTCGCTAAACAATTAGAATGGACGGGCTATGAATTATCCAATCAGGTAGATGTCCTGGAAAAACTGGATGAAACTAGATTGAGAGCCGTTGCATCAATCTACGCGCAAAAACAAAACATTAAATAATTCTTTGATCAACAAGTTATCAGCAAGGAATTTGTTACTGGGGATTATGTCTTAATGTATACCCTGAAACAACATTCCCAGAAACTCAAAAAGCGAGGAAATGGACCCTATGTGATTCATGACATATCATCTAGCGGTGCCATCAAACTTGCGATATTAGAGGGAGAGGAAATGCCTAACTGGATTAGTGGTTGCAGACTAAAGAAATACAACATACCACTAACCACAGAGATGCTTGCCAAAATACACGCTGCGAAGGAGCGCAAGAACAAAGCAAAGAAAACAAAAGCTCAAGCGCAGGAGGAGGCCAAGGTTAGGATTTTAAAAAGAAAACAAACCTTACAACAACAAAGACTTCCTCAACCAGCGGACACGGCTCAAATTCCTTTGTCTATACTTCAAAGTGATGAGCAATGGGAAATAGGAATCGATGTTTGAATCAATGTCAGACTCCCGCATGGCAAATATCAACGAGCATTGATTGACACAGGATCAAGAGTCAACGCGGTCAACTCCTCCACTTACAAGATACTTACAGATAAACCCCTCGTGCAATCCACACGTGATCTACAAGCAGTAAATGGTGCAACAATGCCAACATTGGGGATAGTAAACTTACCAATCAATCTTGATGGAAATAGTTGTCCTCATCAATATGCTTGGAAGTTCCATGGATGAGAATGTACAATGCAGTCACTGAATGGTCAGAACATGCGTTAAGGTACACACACGACTCTAACGTGTACATGACTCCATTCGCCAAAACAGATCACTCATGGCCAAGGATCCCCATCGGCATAAAGCAACCGGCGAATCATCCAAAAACAACACAAAAGGTATTTCGGAAAGTATGGATAAAGAAAAGATTGCTGCCCAACAAACCAAGCAAGATATGGCTGCCTAAGGACAAACTCCAGACGGAAGCAACACCATCTCAAAGACCTTCAGAAATTACTCTGAAGTGGAAATGGAAACCAAAACTAAAGACAACTACAGATTCGGCGATCGAGCCCGTAAGGAAACCCAAAACTCAAAACAAGAAGCCTAAATCTCCAAAATATCAATGGAAACCGGTGAAAACTAAAGCAGAATCTGTAAAGATGCAACAAACAACATATAAATGGGTTCCAAAAATAGTTGCCAGCACAACACTTACAATCAAGGAAAGAGCAATTCGACTGCAAGCTCTCATGTTCCATAAACAGCTACCCTCACCATCAAAAGCCACTGAAAACTACATTCAGTTCCCACATCTTGCACATCATATAGTTACCCAACGCATTGTCTCAAACATTAGAATAGGGCCACATTACAAGGCCATGCATAGACACAGATTCCGAAACCCATGCACAGGCACCAAACCTTCGTCCGGGACGACTCAGACAAGGAAGGGGGGAGTAATTGATAAATCTAGCAATAGCAGTCAGGGCCATTAAGGGGTCCAACGTGTATATATGTACATAATGTGTGTGTTTTTTTTCATTATTTAGAGTTCAGTTTCGAACATATTCGATCAAAACCTGGCAATTTTAGCATTTTTGTATCATTTGACCAGCATAATAATGAGCTGTAATGACAAAATCCGGAGCATTTGGATGCTTCTAGAGAAAATATGTGCTTAGGGGTGAGTATAATAATCTTGGCTAAATTTTGCCAGTTAATAAGTATTTCCAATTTATTTTGTTTGATTTTCGTTAATAAAACATCAAATGTTTTTTTAAAAATCTCGCTCACAAGTGTCGGAATAAAATTCAGGAAGCAAACGCCGAAGTATTATGATAAGGTTATCAAGCATGGAAGATATGAAGCTAATCTGAAGATGTCGAATTTCAGCCTTAATAATCATGACTACATTTCACCAAAATCTCATCAAATGGTCATACGACGCTGGAATGACAAACGGTTCGACCCACAAGTGGAATGCAGATTATATCGGGATCAAAGGTGAGAGAAATCAACCCTGTGTCATGAAAATCTCGAGAAGATATAGGTCAGGGAGGCCAAATTCTAGCTCATTGTTCATTTTCACCTTTTGAGAGAGAAGGAGAGAGCTTTTTGACTTAGATCGAGCCGCCACGTTTCTACCCCGGACGGACGGTCGGAGCCAACGTATCACACCAAATTTTACAAGTATGTTCCCTACCAAGTAAAGATCAAGTCTGTTATGCATGCAAGCGTGAATCATCGCACAAACGCGCGAAGGGATCAAATCAAAGTCGGATCGGGTCAAAGAGGTCAAGGGTCCTTAGAGGCACCCATACAAAACTTTTTTCAGCCACAGATCACATCAATGTGCTCCCCACAAGGTCAGGAACAAAGCCATGTGGTCAAATCTAAAATTGGTGGTGGTACACCAATCGCGATCGGTGTACCTCCCTGACAAAAAATGGGACAGATCTTGCAAAACACATCCCCTCAACCTCGCCTACAATCGGCTGGTGTCAAAACCAATTTTGGCCTCCATGGTACGATCGCGATTGGTGCCCCCAGATGGAGATTTTACAACTTTTGACTTGGCCCATGCTTGGAACTCAGTTAAAAGTACACTCTCTTGAATTTTCAAGGAAAATACACAAATTTTTCTCATGGAATGGGCCCAATTTGTCAAACGCAACCAAAAGAGAAAAAATTGACCTACAAGTGCCAAAATCTTGTTAAACATAATGATGGATGATTTGAAAGGTACACTTGTCCGACTAAGAGTCAGAACAGTTGTAGAAACCCTCGAATGGATCTCAGAATCTCCTACAAGTGCAAATATAGTTGTTTCAGTCTCGAATGATCACACAAGATAGAATTGGAGCCGAGTCAATGCCAAAGACCCAAAGGTTACTTAGGGATGCTCAAATATCACATGGATATCCAAGGATTGCCTGAAAAATGCAAAAATCTGGAAAACCTCCTAAGACAGGGTATAAAGTGCCTAATAAGGTCAAAATCAGACAATGGAGTAGGCTGATGGTAGTAGAAAATCATGGAAGCAGTGGGAGATTTTAAACTAACTTCAACTAACTCTAGGATCCATCCAAAGTTCATCAGGAAAACCCAATATGGTTAGACTTAGTAAAATATGGTCAAACAGTGAAAAATTGCTCTAATTTGTTCATTTTAAGTCCAAACTTGAAAATAAATCATCAGTGGGCTAGGCAGGCATAGGGCTTCTTGACCATCTAGTTTTCACCAAAAATAGGCTCAGAAGTACGATCGCGATCGGTGTACCTCAGCTTCAGATTTTGACAAAAACCTATCAGATCCCTTGTATACATCTTGTTCAAGTCACCAACCAAGTTTCAAGCCATTTGGACATCAAAAACTCATGAAAAGTCAGAGTCTAGTCCAAAACTCCCTTGTAACCCAGAAATGGGACCTGTAAACTCAAAAATGGTTCAAATGACACACAGAGTGGACCAAAATGACCCTCCAACTATCAGAAACCAACTCATATGATCAAATCTAAATTTGGCCCCTGTACTACGATCGCCATCGGTGTACCTCAGACCCAGAACTGGCTCAGATTTTTATCAGTCATAGCCCTAGTCTTCCTAGTCCCACTGGTGAAATATGGACAAGAATGGATGAAATTTGTCCAAGTTATGATCAGTTTTAACTTTTGAACTTTTTTTTACTAAAAGTCTAAATGCGATTGATTGCGAAGAGAAAATCCTGACAGCTTGTGATTCTCGTGACACAGAATGCCTCGCCAAAAGAAAGAAAGGCAGTGGACAGCAGCACCATATGAAGTAGAGGAGCTCGCCACAAATGAAAAGGCTCACATCTCGGATGAAATACTTGCTCAAATCCCTGCCCACATATTCATCTCAAAGTTTAAGGATGCGAATGGTGACTTGGTAAAGACAAGTATCATGCCATGGGAGATATGGAATCTCCACCAAAGGCCGGAGGTAATAGAGGCAGTGCGAGCTGTACACTTAATGCAATTTTTCAGATTACAGCCATGGGGGACAGATTACATGAGAGCCCACGAGCTCATGATCTCTATACAATATGATGGGCAGGCAATGCTCACAGACAAGGATGGGGCGAAGGTGAAGGTAAAGATCACCAAGGAAATCATCAACGAAGCTTTACATTTCCTCCAGGGCAACACGATTTGCTGGAAAAGACAAATTCACTGGATAACGAGAAAGAATTCGTCAAAGCAAAGGGGAATAAATACAAATACAATGACATGATTTACGGAGAGCTGGAATTGGCGATGAGATTGATATCTCAGCATTTCAGAGTACAAAATCCTCCTCGCTACACAGAGCCAATCCTGCACATTTCCATAGTCATGGCTCTAGCGATGACAGAAAATAGAACCATTCGCTGCGACTACGATTCTTACATTTTGGACAATCTGATTGAAGCAAATTTGAAAAGCTCGGCAAAAAACAAAACCTACATGAGTGCAGGGCCGATGCTAACAAGAATATCATACCAGGCTTTGGGAATGATCGAAGATTTTCCAACCTGTGAGCTCTCAAACGGCCTTGATCCAGAAAGCCAAGCTGGTCGCTCACTCCGTAAGGACGACCCCTGGCACGACATCATCGCGCTCAACAAAGGCCACCAATAAAAGTTCGAGTGATGAAGAAAAAACGGAGATTGATGATGAAGGAAATTCTCAAGATTCTAAAGACAAAGGGCCCTCAGAGTTCGAGGAAAGCGAGGAGGAAGATTCAACAAAGTCGCTCAAGAGAAAAAGAGGGGAGAGAAGTGCAGTACCGCAGTCGGACCTGCAAAAAGCATATGGAGAAGCTCAAAAAGAGTCGAGAAAAGACGAACAAAATTACGGGCTGACAGACAGGCAAGGGAGGCTGAAACACAACAGGCGCAAAAAAGAAGATTCAAAAGGGAAAGGCAAGAAAGGATAGAAAATGCAACTCGCCTACGGGCTGAGAAGCAAAGGTTAGAAGCGGAACAAAAGGCTGCGAAAGTGGACCTTTCTTCGCAGTCCACTGAAGGAACAAAGGAGAAAGACGTGGCTGATGAGACAAATCAAGCGGAAAAGCTTAAGAAGATCCAAAGAGATAGGAATCTGGAAGCGCGACGGGCGGCGGATCTCACCCGCCAAAGAATAATACGGATTTTAAAGAAAAGAAAAGCGGAAGCATCGGCTTTGCAACAAGGAGAAGGGACTTCCAAGAAGAGACATGTACAAGAAGAATCAAGTCCACCTCCTCCCTTGCCCAAATCACCTCCTCCCTCGCCTAGAAAATCTCCTCCTCCTCCCCCTTCCTCATCGAAAAACAAACAACCAACTCCTCCCCCTTCAACCTCACAAAAGGAAGTTATACCACCTACTGAATCCATCGGATACCAAGAAGCCTGCTAGGCAGTGGATGGATTTGATTACAGGCAAACTCTACGGGATTTAGAACGGCAATTCTAGTGTCAGCATGTGGTGCTGAGTGAGAAGGAAAGACAGGTACATGAAGCCCAACTAAAGCCAACATCAGGGCAAGCAGAGTTAGAGAGCCTGAGGACGCAACTAGAACGCACAATGGAGGAAAGAGACCTTGAGCGACAACTGTAAAGAATGAGGATGCAAGAGAGCTACACAAGACAAGCACAAAGCACACAGAGATGGAAAGCTTCTTCTTCTTCTTCACAGAAAAGAGAGTACAAAATGACTAAGTGCTAAAGCTGAAAAGTAGCACATATGTACATGCGGTCACTAAGTGTGAACTTGCTAGAAGCGTACTAGGCTGGCACTATAAGTGTAGTCCAGCTGTAGAATCACTGGCAGAGATCCTCCGTGTCGGTCACCTAACGCGCCAGTGAGTAAATGCCGTAAGCGGCCAAGACCCGTAGTGGATGCCAGCTCAAGGTGTAGAGCTCGACATCTCAACACTCCCCCTCGAGCTCTGCATGTCGCAGAGTCCAAGCATAGTCTGGAAACGTCGAAGCTTCTCAGCTCCGAGGGCCTTGGTAAAGATATCCGCTATCTGCTCCTCTGTGCTGACGTAGACCAAGTCGATGTCGCCCGCCAACACTCGCTCTCGAACGTAGTGGTAATGGACCTCTATGTGTTTGGTCCTGGCATGGAACACTGGGTTCCTAGCCAACTGCATGCTGCTGAGGTTGTCACAATGGATGAAAATCTGCTAGTCCACCTGCACTTCCAAGTCCTCAAGTAATGTGCGTAGCCAAGCTACCTCGCACGCCGCAACTGCTGCACCTCTGTACTCGGCCTCTGTGCTCGATAAAGCAACCGTAGGCTGCTTTTTGCTACTCCAAGTAATAGCAGCACTCCCAAAAGAGAACAGGAAGCCACTCGTCGATCTCCTATCAACAATGCTACCTGCCCAATATGCATCTGTATACCCATACAATGCTAATGGTGCATCTGCTGCATAGAACAATGCGTAGTCAAGAGTACCTTGCACATACCTAAGTGTGCGTCGTACTCCATCCAAATGTGGCTTCCTCGGAAGTTGCATGAACTGACTCTCCAAGCCTACTGTGTAGCTCAAGTCTGGCCTCGTGATAGTCAAGTAGATTAGACTACCCACAATCTTCCTGTACATGTTGACATCCTCAACAACATCACCCTTCTCTGCACTCAGCTTTGCATTCACATCCAAGGGAATAGAAATTGGATTACAATCAGCCATACCATACTTTGACAACATGTCCAAAGCATACTGTCTCTGTGATAGCCATACACCCTCTGGAGTCCTAATCACTTCAATGCCAAGAAAGTAGCGCAACTCGCCTAAATCTTTCATTTCAAACTCCTGTTTGAGAAGACCCTTCACATGGTCAATCTCCATAGCATTGTCACCAACAATAATAAGGTCATCTACATATATGGTAATGACCACAATCCCCACATCACTCTCACGTACATAGAGTGAATGATCAGCATGAGCTCTCCTAAAACCAATACTGACAAGATACTTGGCAATCCTGTCATACCATGCTCTAGAGCCCTGCTTCAAACCATACAAAGCTTTGAGAAGTCTGTATACATAATCTGGGTAACCTGGATCGACATAACCAGGTGGCTGATCCATATACACTTCCTCTTGCAACTCACCATTCAAGAAGGCATTCTTTACATCCATTTGATGCATAATCCATCCTCTAGATGCAGCCACTGCTATGACAGCTCTCATTGTCGTCATCTTTGCCACTGGAGCAAAGGTCTCCTCATAGTCTATGCCATACGTTTGTGCATAACCCTTTGCGACCAGCCTTGCCTTGTGACGCTCAATGTTACCATCAGCCTTATGCTTGGTTTTATACACCCATTTACAGCCAATAGCTTTCTTGCCACTTGGCAATGGCACCAACTCCCATGTGTCCTTTGCTTCCAATGCAGCCATCTCTTCATTCATTGCATCATCCCAATGCACATTTCCAACTGCATCCTCAAAACATGTGGGCTCCACATCCTGTATCACCTTAGCCATGTAGGCTTGGTGATGCGCTAGATACCCATCATAAGTCAATTTCTGAACTGGATTTCTGACTCTATTAGATCTGCGCGGTCCTGGGTCACTCCTTTGCCCTCTAGCATCTTCTTGTACTTTCCTTACACCAGGTGTCCTGACAGCCGAAATTCCAAATTCCTCATCAAGACTTTGTTCAGAACCATCTGAATCCATGTCTACATGTGAAAAACTTGATGATGCATCAACCATAAAGGGAGGTTCATCAACCTTTTCCTTTCCTTTTCGTGATACATTCCCTGTACCTGTTGGTGGAGTAACCTGCGTACGTAGTCTACCATTCCATGGTTTCTCAACAGAGCCACGAGAAGAGGACTCTTGTGGTCCACTCAAAACCTGTGACTGTGGCCTCACATTTTGTACAACCACATCATCTTTTACATCAGCCCCAATAGTGCCATGTGCATTACTGTACCAGCTACTCATCTCATCAAAGACTACATCTCTGCTCACTCGTAATTCTCGTGTAGTAAGATTGTAGCACCTGTACCCCTTTTGTTCAAGGGAATATCCCACAAGAATACATTTCTCTGCTTTAGGATCCAATTTCCTACGCAACTCATCTGGTACATGCACGTAAGCTATGTAGCCAAACACTTTCAAGTGTGCCAAATCAGGCTTTGTACCTGTAAACTTTTCCTCAGGTGTTACATCATGCACCGCAGCTGTAGGTGTCCTGTTCATAATGTACACAGCTGTATTTACAGCTTCAGCCCAGAAATGATGAGGCATGTTCTTCTCATTCATCAATGCACGTGCAACCTCTGCAATGTGCCTGTTTTTTCTTTCTGCGATCCCATTCTGCTGTGGAGTATATCTGCATGTAAACTGCCTGTGTATACCATGCATTCACAGAAAATCTGAAAAATCATTGGAGAAGTACTC
Source organism: Adiantum capillus-veneris (assembly GCF_014529385.1). NCBI lineage: Eukaryota > Viridiplantae > Streptophyta > Polypodiopsida > Polypodiales > Pteridaceae > Adiantum > Adiantum capillus-veneris. The sequence goes on from NC_140946.1 coordinate 78,458,121, forward strand.
TCCCCCTCCATCTGACCTCAACGTCTTGATTTGCATATCTGTCTCCTTCTCAATCATGACTTTGAAGTCTTGAAAGTGACCAAACACTTCACTTTTGTTACGCATGAAGTAGACTCATACTTTCCTTGTATGGTCATCAATGAAAGAGACATAATACCTGCAACCATGTATACTTGCAGTATCGGTTGGACCCCAAACATCTGTGTGCACCACCTCAAGTGGCTTTTTACATACCTTGCGCTCATGTGGAAATGAGCCCTTTGACTGTTTTCCAAACTGGCATGCTGCACACACTTTATGCATACCATCCACCTTGAATTTGGGCAAACCTTTTACAATCTGTTTTGATTGCATGCTGCGCAATCTCTGCTCATTGACATGGCCAATGCGTTTGTGCCAAATGTCAACATCAGACACAACACCTGTGCCCTGTGCAAATAATGCAGCTTTTACCTCAGGCATGTCTACATTCAGCGTAAACATTCTGCCCACACATTTGCCCTCTGTGATCAGCTTACAGCCATTCTGGAAATCTTCTACATAACAGCCATTTGGATTGAAGCGAACCTGCAAACCCTGCTCAACCATTTGTCCAACAGAAACAAGATTCTTTGTAATGTTTGGGACATGAAGTACATCTGCTAAGTACTTTGATTTCTGCTAAGTACTTTGATTTCCCACTCTTCGTATTTAGAGGTATGTCCCCTACATGAGCAATGGGGTGAGCTGTGTCATCTCCTGTCTGCACATAGCCTGACACATCTGGTTTGCGCATATCTCTAAACCACTCTCCACGAGACGTCATGTGATTAGAGGCACCTGAATCCACATACCAAACATCATCTTGGGTGGAATTCTCTGCAGTCATTGTATTCATTACATGTTGCATAACAAACATGCGCTCGTTTTTGCTGTCATCTGCATCTCTGCTAGTAGATGCATAGTTGCCCTGTTCTCTCTTTCTACTTGCTTTTCCCTTTGGACAGTCACGTGACATGTGACCTCTTTCACCACAAGTCCAACATTCTCTACTATCTGGAGTATGTTGCTGTCTGCTTGATCCTGCACCACGACCTCTTTGACTCCCCCTGCCTTGAGACTGGTTTCCCCTGCCACCTGTATTGTTTTGATTTGATTGACCTTCCAGAAATTGGCCCCTGCAACCCCTTGGGCCTCGACCACGACCTCTACCTCTAACTCTGTTGGAGTTAGAATAGAAGGCCTGTTCAGAATTATTTCTGCCATGAGAAGAAGATGTGTCAAGGTTCTTCTCCTCAAGAATAAGCATAGAAATCAAATCTTGGAACACGGGGATGTCGTCTCTTGTATTCATGGAAGACCTAAAATGTACATACTCATCTCCTAAACCATCCAAGCATGCACGGACAATGTCATCGTCTTCCACTGAGACTTTAATAGATCCAAGAGCCTCAATGATACTCTTGATCTTCAAAGCATAATCATTGATGGAGAGGTTGTTCCTCTTAACCTGATTTAGCTCCGACTTTAGTTGAAGCTTCCTGGCCTTGGTGTTCACCTCGAACACTCTGCCTAAGTTTTTCCATGCAATGGCGGGGGTTTCAGCATCCTGTAGATAGCCCATCATGCCATCTGTGATGCTCATAGAAAGCCAATACATCACTTTGCTCTGGCCTTGTTGCCAGTCCCTCAAAGCTTTCCTTTGTTCTGCTGTAGCATTTGCCTCAGGAATCTCTGGTTCCTTTTCATTGTCTCCTTCTACATAGTCCCAATAACCTTTTCCTTTTAGGAAATTTGTTATTCTAAACTTCCATGCAGGGTAGTTATTTTTCTCAAGCTCCTCAGTAACAATCTGACTGAAACCGTCAGACATCTTGAAGCACTAAGACAAAATAGCTGCAATCTGCAAAAACCTGCAAATCTGCTGAACCTGCTATCGTGGTTCTTGTAACGCTTTCTACACTCAACGAGTGTCCACAATCAAGCGTACATACAACCACTGTACTTGTACAGTAAATCTCTGTATACTGCACTTTGGAGACCTGTTCAGAAACTTGTGCGAGAAACTTGGCATCTGGTCGTGGATTGCGAACGAAGGGATTGTGATGCTCTTGCTCTCTTAGCCTCTCTTGCATGCACCAGGCTCTGATACCATGTAAAGAATGAGGATGCAAGAGAGCTACACAAGACAAGCACAAAGCACACAGAGATGGAAAGCTTCTTCTTCTTCTTCACAGAAAAGAGAGTACAAAATGACTAAGTGCTAAAGCTGAAAAGTAGCACATATGTACATGCGGTCACTAAGTGTGAACTCGCTAGAAGCGTACTAGGCTGGCACTATAAGTGTAGTCCAGCTGTAGAATCACTGGCAGAGATCCTCCGTGTCGGTCACCTAACGCGCCAGTGAGTAAATGCCGTAAGCGGCCAAGACACGTAGTGGATGCCAGCTCAAGGTGTAGAGCTCGACATCTCAACAACAACAGGATTAGTCTCTGATCAAAGACTTGGTGGACGTCAGGACCGACTTGACCGCCAAAGAGAAGGAGTGCCAAGAGATGACGACAAGAGTCCAAAAAGCAACATAGCAGCTTGCCTATGAGAGTGCAAGATTCCAAAGACTTAGCAGCTCCTACAACATTGTCAAAGGCACTCTGACGACTTTAATGGCGAATCAGGAACCTGCTGGGGCATTGGTCTCCACATCTGACGATGCCACAGCTGTGAACACTATAGCATCGCTAAAAGCAGAGCTAGAGAAATAAAAGCTTCAAAGACAGCTGCTAGTATCAGGGATGGTGGCCCAGACAGCGGCAAATGAGCTAAAATTAAAAGAAATGGAGCAGCAACTAGCTCAAGCAAGCGTTGAACTACAGATTCAAAAGCAGATCGGTGACACGCTACTAAAGGAAAAAGATGATCTGCTATTTCAACAAAAAATCAAAGTAGACAAAGCCCAGACTCAATCACAACTGCTGCTTGGACAACAAGCGCCAGATTTGCCTGGAACATCACACCAAGGGCAACAGGAGCAGTAATCTGAAGGGCCCGATCTGGATAAAAGAGATGAACTCAATGAGAGCATTCAGAACATGCCAGAGGGGCCAGACAAGGAGTACATGCTCTATGAAAATAAGATACTGGAGTCAGCAGCCCTAGCATACTTACAACCAGAAGAGCAGATGGAAGGATTTGTCCACGAGTACCTCCCGTTTCCTCTGCTATGCCATGAAGCAATTTTGTGGAAAGAAAAATGCGGCAAGCCTTGTCACGAAACAAAGAAGGGGGTTACGAAGGCATTGCACTCACAGTGGAAGAAGCTCAGGTGCTTGTCGATGACCACCCCAAGTGGAGGCAGAAGTGGTTGGACAAAAGGCCACAGGATCTAACAAATTACCACAATGCTCCTCAACATATACAAATAAATCCTACATTCTGCCTAGTCCCTCGAAGATGAACTTGGAAAGATTTCACCACATGGAAGGGGTCAAGGCTGCACAAGCTAAATTACCCGGTTCTGACAGCGCAGCAACCCCCTACGGTGGCCTACATGGTCAGCACGCTGAACTCAACAGTCACTTTGCTGCGGGATGTCCCCGATTTGGCGTGCCAGATGTTAGTAAAGATATCCCGGATGATCGTCACCTGTATCCAGGTGTTTAAAGACACTGAAGGCGACGATCATCCGTGGAATATGTTCTTGGAAGGACACAGAGGCATCTGCTTGAATCCACAAGATTCATCGCCACGGCACATCTTGATGGACATGTACTCCAGGCTAATGTACCTACCATCACACTACTTGTAGACATTTGAAGAGGCCTTCATCATAGGATTCTTCAAAATGGATTCAAGGATTTTCCATCCCATGGCGAAGGACCTCAAGGCAAGGTACGTAGCATACCAACACACCTTATTGGAAAATCCATTCAGACAGCATCAAGAAGCCCTCAAAGCCGTCCTCTGAACAAGAAGTTTTTCAGTGACACTCGCTTCCTTAGAGCCACATCAACGGCCAAAGCACTGAACATGCACGAGGGCGTGCAAGGATAAGGAAGGGGGGAGTGTTTGGCGGACGAAGCAGCCAGCGGCCGTAGCCAGAGAATCATATTTTTCTGAGAAACCATTGTAAAATTCTTTTGTAAAGAAGCATCTCTAAGCCGGGAAATTGTCAAAGGATGTATGATTATTCTTATGGGAGAAATTATAGATTAGAGAGCCAGTTAGAGGGTTAGGAGCTTATGGCCGGACAAGTCATTTTGTAAAGACCTAATCTATAAAGGTCAATTTTTGTAAGTTTGAGGATAATATTTTGAATGGAGAACTGAGAAGACAACGTACGCTTGAGAGCTCCTTCTTGTTCAAACTTGTAATCTTCGCCATTGCGGCTACGGTAATCCAAATTCAGATTTGATTATTGCATTGTGTTCCTCTCCTCTTGCTCTTTCATTCAAGTGTAATCATTCAAGATTCGGTGTAGGTTTTCAACTACGAGTTTGAGGCCTTAAATCACTGTTTTGAGTGTCTATATGCATGTTATATGTTGTTTTGACCCTAGGAGGGGCTTTAGGGACCCTAAAATGACCCATTAGGATCACCTGTTTGCTGTTTTTGCTGACTTTGAGACGAACGATCGCGATCGTTGTACCTCTCCAGAATGCTGTGAAAATGATAGAATATGTTCCTGATAATCCCTTGTAGCTTCCGTTCAAGTTTCGTGCGATTCCGATATGATTTGCATGGTAAATGGGCGTGATGACTGAAGAACGGTGTAGGAGGACATAGGCAGATTACTTGGCGATAATGCGTTTGATTTGCTTGTAGAGTTAGTAAGTTGCATCCCTTTTAGTTCACTTCATTAGGATTGCCACCCTAGTGAGTTCGCATGCCTCATCCGAGTCGCTTCCCTTGTATTGATAAATATGTTGATGCTTGAGAGCTATGCTATGGACGTCCGTCGCGGCGACCCGCAAACATTATCAAATGAGGAGCCTTAACCTATTCCCCGAAGATCCACAAGAGCAAGTAGACCTTCAAAATGGTTTGTTCCTTCCTTCAACCATCTCTTGGTATCAGATTCTAGAGAGTCGGAATCACACAAAGAACCTATACAACACGAGCCCAAAGAAGAATGGATGAAGAGGATGCAAGTGGAGATGGACTCATTACATCGTAACCAAACATGGAAGTTGGTTGATTTTCCTAAAGGTAAGCGGATAGTGCATAACAAATGGGTGTATAAGCTAAAGGAAGAATAAGGTGGTAAGAAAAGGTACAAGTCCAGGCTTGTGGGGTAAAAGGATTTTCTAGAAAGAAAGGTATTGACTTCAATGAAATATTTTCTCATGTTATAAAAATGAACTCAATTAGGCTTATCTTAAGCCTTGTGGCTACTCATGATTCAAATATTGAGCAAATGGATGTAAATACAGAAAAAATGGTTTGTAGATTAAAGAAGAGATTGTATGGTTTAATTCAAGCATTAAGACAATGGTACTTGAATTTTGATCGATGGATGTTGGATCACGGATTCAAAAGATGCAATTGAGTCATTGCATCTACACAAAGAATTTGGAAGATGGGAAGTTCATCATCCTAATGTTGTATGTTGATGACAGGCTAATTGCAAGTGCTAACATGCACAAATCAAAGACCTAAAACTGGACCTGTCAATGTCTTTCTCAATGAAAGATTTAGGTGTTGCAAAGAGAATACTCAGTATGAAGATATCAAGGGATAGGACAAAGAAAACAATAAAGCTATCTCAAGAGGATTACATCAAGAAGGTCCTAAAAAGGTTTGCAATGCAAGATGCAAAATTGGTTTCCACACCTTTGGCTAGTCACTTTAAACTAGCCAGGATATGTGTCAAGAGACACAAGAGGAGATGGCCTATATGTCTAAAGTTCCATATGTTGCAGTGGTAGGTTCTCTAATGTATGATATGGTATGGACAAGGCCAGACATTGCACATGCACTGGAAGTTTTAAGTAGATTCATGGACAATCTAGGTAAAGAGAACTAGCAAGCTGTGAAGTGAATACTTAGGTATCTAAAAAGAACAACAATAAATGCTTTGTATTTTGGAGACACTAATATTTTCTTGCAACAAGGGTATGCTGATGCAGATATATCAGGTGACAAAGATACTCTAAGGAGCACTACTGGCCATGTATTCACAGTTGGAGGCACAATAGTAATTTGGGCTTGAAAGCTACAGAAAGTGGTCTCACTTTCTACCACGGAATCAGAATATGTAGCAATGATAGAGGTAAGCAAAGAGATTCTGTGTCTTTACAGATTCTTGGAGGATCTTGGATACAAGCAAGAAAATTTTGTCTTGTACAGTGAAAATCAAAGCGCCATTCATCTTGCAAAGAATTTATCCTTTCACTCAAGGACAAAGCACATTGAGGTGAGATATCGCTTCATACTCACTCTTTTGGAAGAGGGACAACTAAAGGTAGGAAAGGTACACACAAGTGAAAATCCTGCAGACATGTTTACAAAGGTAGTCAACAAGGAGAAGTTGAGCTTTTTCTCATCTTCAATTGGCATTCAAGGATAAGAAGCCAAGACAGAAAGCAATCACAATTTTGGTGTGGAGTGTAAGGCCCTTGTTATGAGGAGAAGCCATTGTGTGTGTAGAATGATCACTCGCCAAAAAACCAAAAAATCACTCACCGGAATGTTTCTTTATGCCAAAATATTATGGCCGGATGGTGGTCCGGATGGTGGTCAAAAATTGGTTGAAAAACGACCGGTTGATTGACCGGTTGGCTGGTGGTCAAAAGTCAATGGCCTGTGGTCAGTGGCTGAATTCAATGGCCGGTGGCCAATTTCAAGGAAGACTTGTCTTCTCAAGGGCGGCCACACATGAGCGCATTGGAGAGTCCAACTTGGACTTTACTACAGGATGGCGGCTACACACGACTGCCTCTTATGAAAGAGGGGAGTCCTTTTGGCCTATAAAAGGAGGTCTCTTTTACACACAAAATCTATTGTGGTGTATTGTGAAGTTGATGTGAGGTGGTGAGAGTGAAGCAAAGCGAAAGCTCTATTAAGGGTATAATCCATTTGTAACCTACTTCTTGTTTGAAGTTTCAAAGCCATTGAGTGGCTGCTTTCTTGTGCAAATATTTTGTAAAGGCACAAAAAATTTGGTGATCCAAATCTTTTGTACCTTTACAAAAGTTGTTTATACACATGCAATGAGTCACCGGTATCAACCTTGGTCAAATCTAAGCTGGAAGTAAATAATCACGATTATTAACTTCAGGCTTAAAATGAACAAGTTTTTGCACTTTTTTCATGGATAGTCTTTTCATGAGTTATTTTAAGCCTATGAATCAAGTCAAAATGTAATTTGAACTAAAATGTCAAGAAAAAGTAAATAATTTGAGTTTTTGCAAACTCTTGAAATTTTTACCTCAAAGTGTGCTTTTAATAAGCATACTCTCCCATCGAATTGAGTGGTTTGGAGTTTTTCGTGCTATTTCTAGTCGTAGACCTGAAATTCTGCACTTCAAATAACAACTCACAATGATTCTTTCGGAGAGAGAAATGTTCTGAGCCTAGGTTCTCATGCAATGGGGTTGTGGAAATTGTCCTAAAACACTCATTTTGTTGTTTTTAATGGTTTTTTAAGCATTGATCTTAAGACTTGGTTCATCTATCAATCATTCTCAAGATACTAATCTAATTCTAGAACCCTAACATCCTAAAGACACTCAACAAGTATGATTACTTCCAAGCTACCTCTACACATCAAAAGACGACAATCTTAAGCTATGCGATGTCTAAAAGAAAGTTTTTACTCTAGGAGATCCTAGAGGAACTTAAAGGATAACTTCACAAGACGCTTGTGTTTTTCCCTAGTTTAGGTCTCTTCAATCCCCGACACCGATGCCAAATGTGGGACATGTGTCTAACCTCACTATCCTATCTTATTGTAGCTATAGCGAGAACCACAATTAAATTGTCAATCCATGGGATGAAGTTGACTCGACTAGTGCATAGAGGCTAAAAGAGGTTGTCAATCTCTCAGAAAACAACAAACAACTCGTATCTAACTCAAGCTACACTCAAGTGATTGAAATCACCAAAAGACAATTTCTCATCGGCAAACAAATCACATCTGTTATAGCATCAAATGACATCCAAATGTAATGAAACTTCTAGGACATGTTTATAAGACCTAAGCACACATGCATATAGTTTCATATCCCACTTTAGGTCAACTACCAAAATCGTGATTATTAACAGCAATGGATTTTTGACATAGTTGTTTTCGACCCAGAATGCACTTAAATGCTTAGCAATGATGCCCCAATACCCCGTCTATGCTTAATATTTGATTTTGAAGTGTAAATTCCTACTTATGATGAAATTACACCGCAGGTTTGCGATGCCAAAAGCTACGAAATACTGTGATGTGTTTACGTCAATGCGAAGAGCCCTTACCTGCGGTTGCAATGCAACAAACGCGACTGCAATGTGACAACCGGAGAGGGAGTAGGAAGCGCAAGAAGGAGAGAAGTGAGCGCCTTTAGCTCACGCTGTGTATTTCATTATTTAAAAAACTTAATAAAAACTTACAAAATTGGTTTTTATACCTTAGCCAAGGTTTTTGGTGGTCAAAACTAATAATTTGAGAGCTCTAACTAAAGATAGGTAATGATAGGTTGATACAATCTGGAAGCTTGTAGTCACGGCTCATCAATTACAAGGTTTATTCGCAAAATAGGAGTTACAATATTCTCGATTTGTAAAAAATAATAAGTGTTTTTTACAATGAGAGCTCTGAAAAATGGTAGTGTGTGTATAAAAGTGTGAAGAGAGGTGAGAGAAGACTAAGGGTGACTTGTAAGAAAAAGTGGGCAGACTGGGGTCCACCATAAAATTAATATCTCACCCATGATAGCTCCAATAATTCTGAAAATATTTGAGGCAAATATTCATCTTATGCAATATATTTTTTCCTTCAATGATAGATTCAAAGTAAGAGCGGAGATGGATCCAAAAAATTTCACTAAACGACGTGTTTTCCTCATTGCCAAAGTCCTTGGTGGCCCCGTCCTTGGTTGAATTTACATAATTCTCCAAGAGAGATCCCTCCATGAATCATACCATGACATAAGGAATCCAAGTTGTCTTTACACGGAGGAGGATCATTGGTGATTGAAGAAAATATATATGGTGAGACTAGTGCATGGACTTATTCATGGACTCTAGCTTAATGAGCACATGGTGTTTGAATTATGAGTACAAAAAAATATATGGAAGAATTGTGGATATGAAAAAGATATTGGAATCATGGTCTCTCTTTTGTATTATTTTGGGTGAAAGAGGAGAAAGTATGCAAGTAAAAAAAATTATACAATAAAAGTGACTAAGGGAGTAGAAATCGGTTTTCTGTTTTCACATGGGTGATGGTTAAAATGTGAGGATGATTTTTTTAAAAATATTTATGAGATAGAATGTACACATTGGTAACAAAAATATACTTTGGTGCAAGAGGATGAAAGTAGGTATACACACGTATAATAAGACACACACCTAGGTATAAATATTTACAAAAATACCAAAAAGTGATTTAAAAATTCTCTATATTTAGGCCCTATATACAATGAAATATTTATACACAAATGGGCCGTATTAAATTTTTTTATTTTTTTTAATTTTTGATTTTGTTATTTTGGCTCAACCAACCCAATGACTAGCTAGTTGGGGTTTTTTTAAGGAGATATTGGGAAAATTCCCTAACACACACACACACACGTCTATGTACAGTGAAAGGGTGAAGATAACCACAATGTTTGAGTGATTTTGATAGGGTGAGGTAGCTCACTTTGGCAGTTTACGGAGAGCCCAAAAATGGCTATCATTAGCCCTCCTCCAACATGATGGTACATTCATGTACCATCAAAAGACATATTTTCTAATGAGGCTATGGTTATGGTTTCAAAATTTGGTTATGCTTAAGTTTTGATTATATTTATAGTAATGACAGTTTTGATTATTGTTATGTTTATGGTTATGGTTTTAGAATTTGGTTATGGTTTTAGAATTTGGTTATGGTTATGGTTTCAAAATTCAATTATGGTTTTGGTTTAAGATTATCGCTATGTTTTTAGAATCGTATTATAATTATGGTTTCAATTTTTTTTTATAATTATGGTTTTACTATTTGATTATGGTTATGGTTTCAACATTCAGTTATGGTTATGGTTTCAAAATTTGATTATGGTTATGGTCATGCTTATGGTTATGGTTTCAAACTTCAGTTATGGATATGGTTTCAAAATTTGTTTATGGTTATCGTTTGAGGTTATGGTTATGGAGGGCGAATGATAGACATTTTTTGGCTCTCCATAACTACCATAGTGAGCTACCTCACCCTATCAAAATCACTCAAACATTGTGGTTATCCTCACACTTTCACTGTACATAGGGGCGTGTAAGTTAGGGAATTTTCCCAATATCTCCTAAAAAACCCCCAACTAACTAGTCATTGGTTTGATTGAGCCAAAATAAAAAATAAAAAATAAAAATAAAAATATATTATGACCCATTTGTGTGTAAATATTTCATTGTATATAGAGCCTAAATATAGAGATTCTATAATCAATTTGCTTTTTTTTGTAAATATTTATACCTAGGTGTGTGTTTTATTATATCTATGTATGCCTTATTTTATCCTCTTGCACCAAAGTATATTTTTTTTACCAGTGTGTACATACTATCTCATAAATATTTTCTTGAAAACCAACCCCACATTTCTATCCTCACTCGTGTGAAAACAAAAAACCGATTTCTACTCCCTTAGTCACTTTTATTATATAATTTTATTTACTTGCATACTTTTTTCTCTTTCACCCAAAATAATATAGAGGAACATATCATATGATTTCAATATCTTTTTTCATATCCACAATTCTTCCATAAAAATGTTTTGTACTGCTCATTAAGCTAGTGTCTACATGAATAAGTCCATGGACTAGTCTCACTATATATATTTTCATTAATCACCAATGATCCTCCTCCATGCATGTTTAAAGACAACTTGGATTCCTTATGTCATGGTATGATTCACGAAGGGATCACTCTTGGAGGATTATGTAAATTCAACTAGGGAGGGGGCCACCAAAGACTTTGGCAATGAGAGAAACAGGCGTTTTGGTGGAATTTTTTAGATCCTTCTCCACTCCAAAATTGAATTTCTTATCAAGAGAAAAAATGTAGCCCACAAGCTGAATTTTTTTCTCAAATTGTTTTAGAAATATTGAAGCTACCATCCATGATATATGAATTTTATGGTGGACCCCAATCTGCCCACTTTTTCTCACGTCACCCCTAGTTTTCTCTCACCTCTTTTCACACTTCTACACACACACACACACACACACACACACACACACACACACACTCATTCTTCTAATCTCTCCCTCAAACCTACAAGTTCCATGGTTTCTCTCACCAGCACCCTCCCCTCTCACACCCATATCTCTTTCTTGAATTTCTACCTACATACACTATCTCCATATCCCTCTCTATTACTCCCATGTTACAATTTTAATTCATCTTTTCAAAAGTGCATAAAAATTTAGCAATATATCCATGCTTAGAACTTTGCAAAATGGGGGTTTTTATCAACAAAAAACCCTCATATTTTTGGAGGTATTCAACTATGGTGGTAGCATGAAGAAAAGAAGATGAAGAAGACCTATGGTCACTTTTGACAATCTACGTATGGGTGAGTCCAAGATATCTCAATGGTTCATCCATCTCATTCACCCCTCTTTTCTCAGCCCTTCAAGTCATTCTACCCATTGTAACTATATTATTAACTTCTTTTAGTGATTACTGACATTAACTGCTAACCGTTTCTTATAAATTTCACCCACTCTACTCTACCTTCTTGAAGTAGGCAACCTCACACAAAAATCACTCACCTCTCTAGAATCTTCTCTATTTCACCTCAATAAATATTTCCTCTTGAGCCAACATCCATGTGACTCAAGAGACAGGAGATCCCCACTCTCATAAGAACATATTAAAAAATTTATAAACATGTTTTTCTATGTAAATGTTGATTTGTAGATAATCCTAATAAGGACACTCCTCATCTATAAATAGAGCCCTTTTCCCTTTGTAAATGGCATGATCTCTAGACTATTACTCACTACTTTGAGTGTACCATTCTCCATCTTAGTTGTAGGAAGAGAGAGTGAGCTGTCTATACACCATTACTTGTGGTGTATAGGAAATCTTCTTTGAGCTAGTTGTAGCATTGCAAGGAAGGGAGTGATTCATAATTTCTAATCAAATTTGTACCTACTCTTGTACATCAATTGAATCAATAAGTTGGATGTAGTTACGGTCCAAAACTCTCTTAAGTCTCTCTAATTCACGCTTGGCAACCTCATCTTGTTTGGTTTAAGGTGACGAGTTTTCATTTTGAGATTCTTTTGTAGTATTTGCTTGTATGTGACTCAAAAGATCTTGTGTTTGTTTTTTTTTCTTGTGGAAACATTATAAAAGGGATGGTGAGAGGGTTCCCATAATCCTAAGATAATGTGCAAATCACAACATCATCAAACTTAATTGTGTCTCTTGACTCTCCTCCAAGTTGTTTATACACTCGTGTCAATCATTTAAATTGAAGCTTAGTTCTTGCACATCTCTGTGTGTGTGTGTGTGTGTGTGTGTGTGTGTTTGGTGGTTGTATTTGTAGCATTGATATTAGTGTTAGTATACCCTTCCTTCTCCCTTGTATTTCTCAAGGATTCTCCTCTTTGGCATCCTAGTTCGCTCTCTAACTAGGTGGTGCCCCTTCACTTGTTGTTGGCTGTGGTTTTGTTCTTATCTCATCATGTTAAGAACGTTAATCTATGCACAAGATGTGTTTATGGTCACGTGTGTACATAAAAAGCTCTTTTGTTTCACGTCACTTAAGCGATAGGAACATTGTTTTGGTCATAACTCAGAAACCGTTATGAATCAACCTGAACCCTTCAGACCAAAGATAAAACAAAAATTTAGAACATTTTCTTTCTCAGTGGGTATCATGTGCATATCACACACGAGCTAAGAGTTATGGTAAAAAAACAACTTGCTGTCCACTGCACTTAATCAAAATTTTGGACCCCACGCTCCTTAGAGAACCACTATATAAATTCACTGGATGGGCAAACCCACTTACCCATCTAAAAAGATTGATTAATTTTGATGATAAATGTATTTAGGTCTTCAATAACACTTTGTGAATGCGAGTTATTAATTATTCCATAATCGGGTTTACCTACACGTGTAGGGGTGCTATCAAGGGGGAGTACCTTATGATGTCGCGAGTTGACCAAGCTGTTTATATATGATTTATGGTTTGTTTTGGTGAGTTGATTTCAAGTGTTAGATGTCCATAAACCTATATGAGGGTATATAGTTAGTCAACCCGAACCATATGGGCAGATATGAATAAAGTGGTTTACTTTTTGTTTTACCGTTTGTTGCATGGGTATCATATGGGAAAAGTGATGTGATAAGGTCTTAGTAAATATTATGAAGCTGACCTTGATGCATTGGTTTGAGGTCACCCAAAAATGACAAAAAGATGTTTTTTGCATATATGTGTAATTATGGTTTATGGTTGACCTAAATGTCGGAGCTGTTTCATATGATGTATAAAGCCACATGAATAGATGTGGATACCTCATGTGTATATGTATGATTGCTTTTTACCTTTCCAGGTCAAAACTAGCTCTATGTGCTAGATGGGTGAAGTGCAGATATGGTGCATCACTTATGCATGATTGGATATTGTCAAATTTGGATTTTGATATTATCTTCAGTTGTTGATTGGACTTATTTGATGCATGAAAGGTTCATGGATTAAGGGCCATGCATGTGGTCTCACTTTGATTATAGTAGATATGTCAAACTCCAAGTCTGGGAGTTGGTTCAGTGTGAATATGGTTTATGGTCAAGGGCTAAGACCCCTCATGCATTATGGTTGTGATTTCGATTGTGGTAATCGGTGTCGCTCGGATATTTTTTATGGGTATGGTTATATTGCCAAAAGTTGTGGAGTCATGTTATGTTTTAAAGTGGTTTTGCAAGACTGGTTGTGCATCACCCGAGTTGGGTGGATTGCTGACCCATGTGATGTGATTGGATTATGGTTTATGGTTTTGGGATTGGATTTAAAGTGATTTGGATGTTTTATGGTAGACATGTAAGGGTAGAGAGCTCTCTGGCTAGCACCTAGCTCCATATGGATGGTAGAATCTATATCACAAGTAATGGGTCTAGGGAGGACATCAGCCTGTGACTGTGTCGTTAAATAACTATGTAACTTAGAATCAGTGGATAACTCTTGCATAGATCTAAATCAATAGCATGATCAATAGGAATCTCTGGTGAGCTATGAAGTGCACATGGGAGAGCGTGTGTGAGTGTGTGAAGCAATGGAGAAGAGAATTGAGTGCACGTGCAGGAGCGTGTGTGAGTGTGTGCAGCAATAGAAAACAGAGGAGAAAAGGAGACTTGTGTTTGTAGGGGCTAAAACTCACTCTCTACATGTGAGCCCCCCTTATTCTATTATGTACATGATGAATAAGTATAGTGGGCGATCACCTGGCCTAACCGGCCACATGGGGCTTTACCCCAACAACCTCCCATGTAAAGGCCAATGTGGCCATGAGAGAGAAAAGAAAACCATACAAAACCTGTACAAGGCCATCACAAGTATGACCTCAGCCAACACCCACTGGCTCACTGAATCTCTGTGCATCCATCTCTAATTGTAGAGAAAGTATAGAGCAATCGCCACCATACTCCTTACCAAAGCCGCACACATTTTGCAGGTATCTCACCATACGTGGCAAAGTGCCCCTATGCTCAAGCTCAACGTCAGTCATTGCATGACTAACTGCTCCCATTGCGAATGCACCTACTACAAATGCAATCTCGGCTCTCGAGATGAGTATCTCATACATGAGACTCCCGAATGCTGATGCAATCCTAGCAATATCTACAAATCTGACCATCTCAATCAAATCTGGCTCAGAACTCCACTCTTGGAAATCACTCTGACACCCGAACTCCGATCCCTGGAATCCATCCTCGTGTCCAGCGCATGTCACATGCACACCAAGAGCATTTGTTTGTCCTAAACCCTGTATGGTAAGAGCAATGCCTAGCTCTAACTCACATGCATCAGCCTCTCGCCTAAGAATATCCATGAATGACTGATGAACCCTCAAAATTCAAGCCATCCATATTCGTCATCGTATCCACGAATGACATGCCCTACTGCACAACTATCTACAAAACTAGCTCAGCATGCTCACAAACTGGAGCATCATGCAACCTATCCACAAAGGAGACATGCCTCGTCTCTTTGCATGGATGCATACTCACGAAGACTGTGTCGTCTTGTATGTGACTTACTCTTATCGCATGTATCATGCCAACACTACCACCTCTCTCTATGACTAGCTGTTCACAATGCAATTTGAAACTGTGCTCATCCAACACTACCTGGCATCCGCTATCCTGTAACTGACTCACAGAGATCAAGCTCCACGTCAAACCTGGCACATGGCGTACATCTCAGAACACGTATGATGCATCACTCGGCAACGATAGTTTGACATCTCTTGCACCAACTATGTCATGCACTGAATCATCAGCTAGACACACACGTCCAAGCATACCACTAGCATACGTGCTAAACCACTCACGACTCGGCGTGACATGAAATCTAGAATTCACATCTAGTATCCAATGCGAAGGTAATGTGTTGTCAAAAACGGACATAAGAAATGCAAGAGTAAACATGGAAGCAAAGGCGACATCTCCGTCATGCGTAGCCACATATGCTACATCTGCTCCCACATCATCCAAAGTGGTAGCATCCCTCTTGTGTTGTCTCGTGCAAGATCTCATTCGTTGAAAACAATGCCTACCTACATGTCCTATATGACCACAATTCCAACACACAACACACAATGTCATGTAGCCATATATGCTACATCTGCTCCCACATCATCCAAAGTGATAGCATCCCTCTTGTGTTGTCTCATGCACGATCTCATTCATTGAAAACAATGCCTACCTACATGTCCTATATGACCACAATGCCAACACACAACATCTCTAGGTTTGCAAGATCGTCCTTTGATTGTAGGCATCTCTCTAGACTCATTTGTGCCAAAAGCATTGCACAATCTTTGCCATAACTCTCTAGCTGTACATGCATCCAAAACAATGCGATAGACAGACTCACCAAGGTGTAACATGATTGTCGAACGTGCAAGCTCATCCAAGTATTCCCACTCATCATCAGTCAAGACTCTAGCCTAGCATCCATGCCCTGTAGTGGCAACACTTGGCAATTGAGTCAATGCATCATGCATACCTACTTTCCAATGCTCAAAGTTTGAACCATCAGACTATGTATGGAAAAGCACAAACCCTAACAATGATGTACATGCCAAATCCATGGTGATAACCTGTGATAAGACCAAGCACAAATCGATCAACTGACAAGTATCAACAAATATGGCAATAAAAGTAACAAACAAGTGAGAAAAACTGCTCAAATGATGCCAAAACACCCGCTCTAATCCAAGAGCACTATGTGGTAATTGATGAAAATATCATCAACAATCTCCCGCCTGAAGAGATTACCACATGTATGTCAAATGACATAATCCGATGAGCAAACACTCTCACAATGCGATGCCAAAACCTTATGGCAAAGAAACCACTGAGTGATAAATGCAATCAAAACATGATTGCAAACCATGCTCATAAACAAATAAACTCACAAGAAAAATCGGCAGAGTTTCGGCAATATTTGGCTATCTAACCATAATAACCATATGTGCCATAGATATGCTCAAAACCATGAGCAAATCATGCACAAAATTTGCACTGAAGCATACATGAGCTGCCCCAAAGTCTCAACTCCTTTAGCATCAAACCACATAAGGCATACATCGTATCCTTTCACTTGTGAGCAAACTTGCAGCCATTACCACTCTCACATCCGAGAGCAAACCATGTGTGGAATCCTTGACACACGATAAAAAGCTGCTGCAGCAGAAAATTCAGAGGTCAAAATCAGCCTAAATGGACATCACCATTGCATCCGGAACGTGCCAAAACCCTAGGTTACACCCTAACCTTGCATAAATCGCATTCCGTATGCAAAAGTTATGCAAAAAACACTGTTTTGGAGCCCGAAAAATGACCTGCAAAAATGAAAATCTGCATTCTTCCTGCAAGTATGGCTACAAAAAAAGCATACACACTTGCAATACACCCTTTTCTCAAGCTTAGGAATTCCCCTCAAGCTTCTGTGAGCACAGATCTAGTGATTTCTCACCGACCTCAAGCTTCCACCGAAAGCGAGCTCACCATAGCCGAAAGCTCACTTCTCTGCAGCACTCCATCTGTCGCAAAGCCAAAGCTCTGATACCAGTTGAAGTGCGTGAACGGGAGCATGTGTGAGTGTGTGCAACAATGGAGAAGAGAGGAAAAGAGGGTTGAAGTGCGCGTGTGGGAGCGTGTGTGAGTGTGTGAAGCAATGTAGAAGAGAGGAGAAGAGGAGACCTTGTGTGTGCAAGGGCTAAAACTCACTCTCTACATGTGAGCCCCCCTTATTCTATTATGTACATAATGAATAAGTATAGTGGGCGGGCACCTGGCCTAATCGGCTACATGGGGCTTTACCCCAACAAGCTATGGCTCATGGCACCATGTGGTGTAATAAGTGGTAGGATCTTTGGTAGTCAAATTTTCAATGTCCGCGGTATCTCAAGGAAGGTATGTCAAGCTCTCCTCATATGTGGTCATGGATATCTAGCTCATGTATGTCCTCAATGTGGAGTAGCCCTCTCTAATGGTCCTGAAAATGTTCTAGATCTTTGTGGCATAGGTGTGGTCAAAGAAACTGTAGTAGATCTAAGAGGATGTGCAGTGGTCTGTGGTCTAGGAACCCAAATTTGTCTATGTCCTCTATAGAATCCCTATGCCTCTAGTGACTGTCTGAATGTGAGCCAACCATGTGATAGTCCATCATGTGTGCTATGGCTCTCAATCCAAACTTGCATGTCATCACAAGCTAAAGGTCTAACATGTGTCATCGTGCGAGGCACATAAACATGTCTAGTAGTCCTATCATAAGCTCTCGATGATGAGCTATAGGCCTGATATGTCCTAGGTGGCTCATGGGTGAGACTACTCCTGGTGGGAACATCCTCTAATGTAGGCTCTACCTCTTGGGGTATCTCAAGTACAATGGTAGAAGTCACTCTCGTCAAAGGGGTCCCTGGATCCTGATGTGTGACGTCTACACTCGGGGGGTGACAATCATGGTCTCTAAATACCTCATCTGTCTGTGTCTCGCATGGGGGGTCTGTGTGCTCAATCATCAATGAATCTAGTGGTGAATGTTCATGAGTAGGTGTCTCTATGCAGGCATCTGTCTCTATAGGTATCTCGGTCTCTAAAGGCTCTGTGTAGTAATGTCAACACTCTCATGGTCATGTGCATCGGCTATCTCCTCATGTATAGGCTGTGGTGGGACATCTACCTCTAGGATAGGTGCAAGGGGATCATCAACAATAGTTATGGAATATGGCACTCTATCAATCTCTAGTGGCTCAGTCCTCATGTCTAGTGTAGGAGCAATCTCACTAGGCTGTATATCCCTCGTAGAACAAGTATCAACCTCTAGAATTAGCAATGTAGGTGGATCCATGGTAGGGCCCTCTAGTGTACTCATCTTATCGTCAATCTCAGCGTTCGTCCTCTTCATCTCAATCACTCTAGATTGCAGCTGATCAACTATGCTCTGTGGTGAAATCTGTGTAGGTGATGAAGCTCTGGCAGGTGACCCGGTACGGGATATCTATCTAGGAGGTGTATATGAACTCTCGATGGGTATTTGTCTAGTACCGTGGCCATGCCGTGGAGAATAGGGAAATTCAATCATCAATAGTAAGTCTCACCCAATGGGTCCTACAGATCCTATCGTGAAGATCTCCAATAAGATATGCCATAACACTCATGGCTGGCTCAATATACCATCTCATTTTCTCATATTTGTATCTACGCCCACAATCATCAACGTAAGTCAATGTGTGATCCAATCTACGTAACTACACTATCCTAGGATGTACATGGGTATCTAAACAATCATCGGGATGTGCTCTGTCATATGGGTTGGTCGGAAGGGACATGTACGTGCCCTTGAGTTCATCGGTGAAGAACTCAGTCATACCAAAATGTCTCCTCTAAACTCTGTCTATCTGCCGTAAAGAAGGGTCTATGGCACCCTAGGCTCGGCTCGTGCCTGCATGGTGGCTCTACATGATCTAGCAATCATCGATAAATCTAGTGCATGTGAGCAAGAAACCTCATTATCTAGTGTGCTCATGGCTGGCAATGTGGAAGGTGGTACCATGTCTACAACCTCTCTAGCATGTGTGCTAATAGTAGGAACAATCAAAATCTGAGGTGTAACTGTCTCTATGGCTCGTAGCTCTGGTCGTGCACTAGTATGGCTCTGCATCCTACGCTCCATATCTGCCCTAGCCTCTGCTATGATCTCTGTTGAGGTTGGTCTCCTAGATGGTGGTGAGGATGGACATACACAAACACACACATGATTACACGCTTTGGAGCACACACACTTTAGGCACCATGTGTGTGCTCTAAAGCGCGATTGCCTTGATTACACGCTTTAGAGCCGTTTCATGTGCAATATTGCATTTTGGCTCGATTTGACCGCAGAGTCCCATGATTGACCATATTTGGACCTCGACTTGCGATAGAGATTTGTTTTGGTCTTGATATTGACCAAATTTAGCTAGTTAGAGCGTGTTCACACACGAGATCTCGATTTGGCCGCTTTTGGCTATTCTTAGCACACCAACGTGTGATTAGAGCTCCATTTGGTTACTAGGCCTACACATGATTACAAGCTTTAGAGCACACACACTTTAGGCACCATGTGTGTGCTCTAAAGAGCAATTGCCTTGATTACACGCTTTAGAGCCGTTTCATGTGCAATATTGCACTTTGGCTCGATTTGACCGCAGAGTCCCATGATTGACCATATTTAGACCTCGACTTGCGATAGAGATTTGTTTTGCTCTTGATATTGACCAAATTTAGCTAGTTAGAGCCTGTTCACACGAGAGATCTCGATTTGGCCGCTTTTGGCTATTCTTAGCACACCAACGTGTGATTAGAGCTCCATTTGGTTACTAGGCCTACATTTGGCTATGACTTTGACCGACTGACTGATTTTAGAGCCAAATTACACAGAGAGATCTCGATTACCATTTGGATAGCCATTCATTGAGACAGATTACTTGTGTATGTGTGTATGTTTTTTGTGACTTTGTTTGTTGACTTTCTTGTTTTTTCTTCTTTTGTTTGTTTTGCTTTTGTTTTGTGTGTGTGTGTGCGCACGCAAGGGTTGGGTCACACGAGGTCAAGAGTGGAGATTGGTTAGAGAGTGTGTGCACAGGGGCAACGAGTGTGGGACAAAATAAGTGTAAATGTGGATGCAGGCGAGGTTGAGTGGGCCCCGATGGTCATGAAAGCAAGGCGGGTGAAAATATACACAGATGCAACAAAGTTAAAAAAATTGTCCGAGAAGGTAAAATTACCCAAAAAATATTAAAAAAATACTAAAAACAACCAGAAACTTAGTGGGAGTTCATCGTTTCAAAATTTTTATTTTGGATCAATTGTTCACATCAGATTTTTACAATTTCATCTATTTTTTAATAAACATTGAATAATTTCAAGCACTAAATCAGCACAAAAAATGCTAAAAATGCCAAAAATTAATGACATAATTACCAAAAATTAGCCAAATTCTTTTTAAAAATAATTCATCTCGTTCTACTTGATTTCAAGCACTTGGAACATCAAGATTAAAATCCCAATCAATTTCCAATACATTTGACAATCAAATCAATGTAGAATTGATCGCTTTTTGCCTCTTTTTCGCCCAATTTTGACCCAAAAATTAGCAAACTTAATGATGCGATTATGCAAATTTCTACACATACGCTTGATTATTATGCTTTGGAATTTGTAATGCAATCAATTACACATCAATTTTCAACCAATTACTATGTGTGCAAAAAATAGCAAAATTAAGCATAAATCTGACAATTAGTGCACATACACAATTTCTACCGCAATTTTGACGGCATAACGGTGCAATTTTAGCAATCAAAAAATCTGAACCATCATTTTCATAACATCATCAAACAAGTCATTGCCTTTCACAATTCTAATTGGCACCAATTAATCCATAATTAGCACTCAAAAGTGTACACTTTTTTTGCACATGGACATACTAATTGCACTTAAATTTGCACTAATCTTTTGTGTAATCAAACTTCAATCAAACCTACAAATCAAATCAGAAATTGAGTGGCTTAGTGCACTCACAATTTCATGAGCAACGCGTCCATTTCCAACTCCAATTGACGCCTACACAGATGTGTGTGTACTAGCAACCGCTTAACGGCATTTCACCTACAATCAATTGAGCAAAAAATCTCATGTGTACCATCATTTTCAATGATTAAACACATAATAATATTAATCATAACTCTAATCAATGATTTAGCTATTTGTAACACAAAAAGCACATGTGATTAGAGAGTAATTAGAGAGCCTAATTAGGAAAAAATCCCTAATTTCACACTCAAAAATCACTCAATTTTAGTCAAAGTTTTTACAATTTCATATCAAAAGAGTGATGAATCAACCTCTAATTAGGCATATACACAAGTAAATCACTTGAATTAGTAGCAGATCAGTCAAAAATTAATGATCAATTAGTAAGAAATTGGGGGTTTTCTACCTAAATCTACTCCTAAACACTCGATTATACTTAAAAAATTTCCTCTAGCTTAGGCTACAGTCCCCGGCAACGGTGCCAAATGTTAACTCCCTTGTAGCATAGCTCCAAAGAATCAACAAAATTATCAATCCAAGGATGGTAGCGACCCGGCTAGGGCATGGAAACATCACACATGGGTGAGTGTGTGAGAGAAATGAGATAGAATTGAGTGAGAAAATCACATGAGAAAGCAGAGATAACTAATGAATGGGACTAGTGTATGCACACATGCTAACCCTTATGCTAATCAAGGTTGCTAATTGTTGCATTCTCTACTGATCCTTGTGGTCACATCCTAATCACAAGATCACCCTAGCACATGGAGTTATAATTAGAGTAATGCATGCACAAATTCTTTATGTACATACTAATCTAATCATGCACACACTACTAGAATCAAAAATACAATAGGCAATCAAGAATTAGAGAGCTATTAGTTCTTAATCCACACCATCAAGACACTAGTACACAATTTAATGAAAAGCAAGAGAAAGGCAAAAGGAATCATCTTCATTGCATGCATACAATCGGTCCGTGAAGAGAGGCTCCATGCTTCCACCTCCATAGCCTCCTTCTTCTTCTTCTTCTTCTGTACTCTAGGTTTCTCTCAAAATGATATCTTCCCTTTCACATGAGCTACATTCACTTATATACCTAGGGTTTTAAAAGTTATGGCCGGCCCCCCAAAGTACATGAAGTGAATAAACAGATACAATTGGAACTCAATGTGAGCCCATGAATATATACATAGCAAATGGAAAAATAATGTCCACCATGAGAAGGTGAAAATGGTTGTTGATGTTGGATGCATCCAAAAGAAGGCAAAGCGGACTCAGCCTCAGTGTCTGGCTCAGGTAGGTTGGAGGTATTCTGACTCATTCTTGACAAAGTGAAATTCTCTCTATTCATAGTAGAGTGGAAGTGGATTTGTGGACCAATCAATTCCTATGCAGGATCCGATGCTCTACTAATCATTTTGTTATATTTTTTATGCTATGGTATACTTAAATTGTGTTATTGTAGTACTACATGGTTGCCTGTTTCATTCAGATGGACATATAAAGATTCTCTTTTGTCATTCTCCTATGTCTCTACACACTCTATATCACCCTTCACTATCCTCTCTCTTTCTCTATTCCTGTAACATGGTGTAGACTTATATTCACAATCCACAATGTTATTTTTCTTAAGCATGATTTCATTTATATCACCCATTCAAAGGTAGCACTAGTCGCTAGGTGCTTCTGGATGTATTCCGGCTCATGGCTTAAACTCCGTGCTAGGGCAGACGCTGATAACTCCTCTATGCAAATTCTTCCACAACTCTGATGTATACTGGAAATTGTATAATGAAAATTGTATAAAAGTGTAAATTGTGTATTTTGTGCATAGAACCCTGGGGAGGGGTATCTCTCACCTGGTATCAGAGCCTATGCTTAAGATTAATATGGGGATAGCCTCCTGAAGCCTGCCACTAGTTGGATTAGTGATTCACCATGCATGCATTCATGCATGTTGTTTGAGAAAAGATAGTGTATTCACGATGCATCTATGAGTGGCATTGATTGGTGGTACCTACTTGACTTGTCTTCTTGTATAGGATTATGTGGTCTTGAGTTATGATGAAGAGGTTCAAGTGGTTAGCAACAATAAAAAAAATTCTTTGAATGTTGGTTTTGTAGTAACAAATGACTCCTAAGGTGATGTCTAAATGCTTTAGCAAGGGAAACAAGGTTTTGGCCATAGTATTCAACAATATGGCAATGCGATTATGGAGGGATGTGAGGGAACTCTTCTATTTAGAAATTGAGACCAAAGTCTTTGCAATGCCAAGAAACACAACTTGCTAGAAGTGTGTAGACCAAGGACCCTTCCGTCAGTTCTTTATTTACATTGATGATAGTCTGAGAGATTGGTTTGCCAACCTCATGCTACTTCAAATGAGAATGTGGTTAGGTCTATAAGATATGTTCTACTACTTGACAATGTTCACCGAAATGCTGAGGATTACTCAAGTTGCCAAGAAGTTTGAAGCACTTGCAGAGCTGCCATAGAGATATTACTGATGTGGTTATTACTGAGAGTTGGCTCCAAAACATCAGTAATACTATAAAGGAATCATGAAAATAAAACTTTGATGAAAAAAGAGCACAGGCTCAGTTTGGGTCCACATGTGTAGGTCTTCTCACTCCTTGTCTTGTTTTTAGATGGATCTTCTTAATTGTCTAGACAAACTCCCAAGTGATTTTTCATGAAAAGTCTTTTTCAGCTATGCGGCCGGATTGAACATTCATTGGGGAGTTGAAGTGGTTTGAGCTTCAAAGAGGGCTAGAGATTACCTTATTCCAAACACTTGCGTAGCTATGTTGAAGCCCAACCTGAACATCAAACCCATGTGCCTAATAGGTACATGTCAAAGTACAGGGATATGTTCTTTACCTTAACGTGCTTCTATAGAGACGATATAAATGAACGACATGCTCATGTAAATTGCTATAATGCAATACCATGCGCCCACGAACGTATCTCAAGGGGAAGAAGGGTATGAGAAGGAGGATGTGAATCTTAGTGAAAAGTTGAAGTTCTAAACTTTGGTTCATAGCTTTTCAAAAACATTGTGTATCTCACTAAAAGTGGCATGTATATTTTTGACTCTTATGGTTATAAAAAATTGATTTTGATATGATTCATATTATCTTAAGCTCATAATCTTTGAGTTTGGATCTTTGTTTTACCATTCTAACTAGCTTGAGTGATGGGGTGTGTGTAGATGACTGACATCCTACCTTGAGGGATATGGGAAAATATACTCTCTCACCTTATGGTGGAAGAGCATCTTCAGACAGAAGTGGAAGTGCCACAACTTGTCACAAACACATATGGTGGGATAGAGAAGAGAAGGTTATTATCCACAAACTATATTGTGCCAAATACATTCCGAACTTTGTACCATTAGGCTGCAAGAAACCCAAAGTTTAGACCACCCCAACATAAATCCTCACCTATTGGGAGTATTGAATGGGTTGAGAAAGGAGATTATTTTTGCTACGATGTTGTATGTAATTGTCTACGAGCTTACCTTGAGACTGACAAAGGAAACTTAGATAGCTAGGAACATACTTCCCTTAGTAATGTCTACGGGATGTTTTGGTATTTTCATATTCAATGTATGGGACCGTCAAAGCCAAACCAATGTGTTAAAAAATAGGACGTAGCTAAGAAAATATAAAAACTGGGTAAAAACTAAAGTTTGTACTGATTTTCTGAAACTTGAGTGTAAATTGGGGAAAAATTGTCCAAACTTGATGAAAATTGATTCATAGGCTTCTATTGATGCAATAAACATGTGTACATACTCACTTAACAAAAAAGATGCGAAAAGTTACCAGTTGTAAATAATTGTGATTATTTACATCTGCCTCATTTTTCAACTTTTTTGACAAAGTTAGCATACCACTAGTTTTACCATGTTGTAATAAGCCCACAAACCTAATTTGGTAAGATTTGGATCATTGGATTGAAAATTGTGACCAAATTTGCAAAGTTAGTCTGCGGAAAGAAAACTGATGACCATTTGACCAAACATAGTCCAAACTTGATGAAACTTGGATAGAGACCCTAAGTTGAAGTGCTTAACAGATTTGTGTCAAAAATGGGGCAAAAACTTGCAAAAAATTAGCTGGAGTAAATAATGGTGATTATTTACATATGCCTCAAAAATTGACAATCTTGCATATTTGGGCATACCACAAGGTCAAGCATATCAAGTAAACCACACAAATCAATTTTGGTGAAATTTGGATCACAAAAGTGAGACTTAGGCCAGATTCTTGAAATCAGAGTCTACGGACACGAAACAGATAAACTTGAACAGATTTTGTCCAAACTTGTTGAAACTTGTCTAGGGACCTTAATAGGTTGTACATTTGGCGAATCAAGCCAAAAATTACAAAACACTAACAAAAGTAAATAATCGTGATTATTTACTACTGTATACAGAGACACCATTTTTGACTTTTTGAACTTGTACAGTGGTAGACCAACATAATTCAAGGCCACCGAGAAATTTTGGGTTCAATCGGATCTAAATTGGTACATGTTCACTTAGTTTTCGAGTTGCAAATTAATCATTTGATTTTTGCCAAAGTCGAGTTTGAAAATTTTAATTGTTGACTCAATTAGCTCAATTTGCAATGATACACAAAGACCAATCACAATAATTAACAAAACTATACGGTCTTGGTAGAAGAATAACTAACGATCAAAGTTGTACAGGGATCACGTTGCAGACAAGGAATCAGTAGCTTGACAGAAGTTGCAATCAACTTTTTCAGAAGAAATTAACGACAAGTCAATCCAAAGGTAAGTACTCTATACAAGGCTTTATAAGTCTTTATGAACCTTAGATCTGGTCATGTGCTAGGAAATTAAGACATACTTGGAGAAACCTCCAGTAGAGTATCCACTGAAGAAAGCGTGAATCAAGGCAATTCCTTGCACACTATCCTTGAAGAAGTCTCAGACACTTTTTCAGATTCAACATTTAAATGTCTTCTTATTCGACTCACTAAAAAACCGGAACGACAATGCGCTATAAGCATACACTCTCTTTTCATAAGACTAATCGCCATGGAGCTTAGGTTTACCTGGATTCTAACGAAGAGTATGCTATTCGCATTGATGACCATGGTATTGAGTTCAAAGAGAAGATCGGGACAAACAAACAAGGAAAAACGTACATGAATAGAAACGAAACTCGGTATTTAAAAGTCTAAAACCCTGACATGATAGACAAATGGGGGTTAGAAGTAAATACCATAATTCCAAATATGGCAGTGAAAGAAGGACCACCAACTTTAGAGTTTTAGGGATATGATCAAGTTGATTTGAAGCCTTTGAAATGGCTTAGTATGGATAATCCTCGGATTGGAGTCTATTGTTGGGAATATAGAAATGTAAAAGATCTTTTGTGGACTTTGCATGCCAAATCAGGACAACTAACAGCCACGAAGATCATCTATATCTTCAAGATCAAGGATAAGGGATTAGCAGACCTACAAAACTACTTGCTTAGGGATTGTTCTAACAACAACTTTGTTATGATGACTCCTGAGGAGGTAGAAAAAACCAAATACCAAGGGTATTCAATAAGGGATTGGATATTGGGCCAAGGACCAGAAACTATTCCAAGAGATGAACACCATGAGAGATCATCTGAGAGTAATGTTACGAAACCAGAAACCACCTCATCACAAAGAAAACTGGGTGACACTAAAGCCAGTCCAAGGCTAGTATTTCCAATAGACTTGTTTGAAGGACTCGGAATGGGAACAACTGCCAAGAGACCGAGAGTTGAACCAAATAGACACATCAGACCAGCTGATTTTCAAAAATGGATCAAAAAATATCGTGGATCAGGCGATCCATAGGACCACTTAGCAAGCTTTAAGCAAGTGCTAAGAGCAGAACACATACTTGATTTCCATACTCAATTCGAGGGGTTTGGAACGACAATAGAAGGAAAAGCATTAACATGGTTTCAAAATATTCCATTAAGGTCAATCAGAGAATTCAACACATTAGCTCAAGGATTTGTAGCTGCTTGTTCCAAAACGAGGATCAAACACAATATGGTAGCTCAAATCTACAGCTTTAAACAGAAACATGGTGAGTTTGTTAGGGATTGTGTGACTCGAATGAAACAATACATTGCCAGATGCCCAGGGCTAGAGATACCTGCAAAAGAATGACTAGTATCGTTGTTTCTAGAGGGACTGCCAAACAAAGAACTTCATGCTATACTGTATAGCAAGAAGCATACAACCCTAGAAGAGTGTGTGTCAAATGCTATTGAATTAGGAGAAAATTGTGATATTTTCAACGAAGAAGATGTCCCTAAGGATAACCAAAGCGAGAAAACAACATCCACTAAACCAGCTCAAGTGGGAACGACTGCAACACCACTTTCATCCATAGAAGACATGCTCAAAAGGATGAATGACATGGTGAATAACATGCAAAAATAAACTATGAGGGGACCAGGGCAAGGAATACCTCAACAGGGACAACCAATTAGACCACAAAAATGGTGTGCAATCGAGGATAAATGGACCAACCATGAGACCAATGAGTGCTACTACTGACCAAAATATGATGGGAATGTTCAGTACGTGCCCATGAGGCCACAAGGAAAACCCTTGTACAAATACCAGCCTAACATGGCACCAGCTCAAAGACCACCGATGGGTATGGAAAGACCTCAACCCGTGTTGGGTCAACAACCTTCATATCCGTCACATAATGCAGTGTCTGTAAAGTACATGCACTCTCTAGGGAGGTGTTGTAGCACGACCTAATTGCAACCCACAAAATTGTCAAATCGGTGGATCGACAACCCAGATAGGGCATGGAAGCAGGAGCCTAGGATGAATAGACATAGAGGATTCAAGGGATTCTTCTACTGATCATAGAGAGAAGCCATGGAAAGGGCTTCCTCTAATCAACCACACATTCCTACTTGCTAATCACTTGCACACAATCATGTGATTGAAATTAACCTCTCACATCAATCACTCTATTCACAACTCTTAATCACATAACTAACCAAGAATGCAATTAACATACCTACTCCGTATTAGTGTGTCCATTCCAGTACAACCCCTCAATGTGACTACATATGCACACACACCAACCGCACACCTTGTAGAGAGAGATGAAGAGAAGGAATGCATATCCCTCACACACCATGTCCAATGGTGTGGATAGAATATATTAACTCAAAAAAGGGATTAGGAGATCTACCATCACACTAATACAATCTCACTCCACATAATCAAACAAAGAAGACTAATAAGAAAGAAAGTGTAATTGATTATTAGAAATCAAGAGCTACATGGACATGGAAAGTCCATGAGCCTCATGACCATCCACTCTACAAAGAGAAGAACTTGCTCCATAGTAACTTCTCATTAAGCATAGGGTCCTTTTATAGCTTTGGGCCTCAAACCCTTCAACTATGGGATAAAGTTGAGCTCTCTAGCCTACACTTATACAACTTTGGAACTCCTAAATGAGCCCAAGGCCCTATACAATGAAAAGGAAATATTGTGCACTATAGCATATCCACAGTTTGGTGCATAATTGGTGTAGCCTGTGTTAGCCACTGCTAACATTCCCCCCTTCGTAATTTGGCGCACGTCCTCGTGTGCCGGTGAAGCAAAACACGGTGACATGGTAGAAAGCAACTCCATGGAAGAAATGTTGAGCTGCAAAACATAAGAACAAGTAATGAGCATCAAAGGCCACCAAGAATGAATAAAACATGAAGCACAAATGAACAATCATGCAAAGTGATTTTTTTGCTTCTAAAATATGGGTCAATCATAGCAAAAAAACTAGACAACATAAAGCAAAAAAACACCTAAACTATTGTGAAGATGAAACCACTTGAAATTTCAATTTTATGCATGAAACACAAGCAATCAATTATGACCCTAAGCTAATGCAAGTTCATAAACCTACTAGCTTAAAAACTATGTGAACAATCTTAATAAATCATTCAAGTCTATCATGTCTAGGGGGAATAAAAAAGCTCCTATCTATTAGTACATTCTCAAAGCTTTTTGAAGCTCATGGAAGTTTTTTTTTTCTTTCATTGAAAAAAGTAAAGCACAATCACAAGGCTACCACCCCAAGGCAAGTCTAGGTGCGACTCTCGGCTCCTTGAACCCTCAAGAAGGTGTTCCAAAAAGCCTACTAGCCTACCAAGGCGACGGTTAATCCCTATCATCCCAGGGCATCGGTTTAGGGCCTTGACCAAGTGAGTCATTGATTCCCCTTGCCTGCCAAGTGCCAATAAGGCGCTAAACCTCACATAGACACAACATAACATAGAAATTTTCTTTTCATGTGTTTAGTAGCATTTTTGCTACTTTTTCTTGACACTTTTTGCTTCATTGTTATATTTTTTTATTTTTCTTTTTTTTGCACTTTATTGCTTCCAACATGAGATGTTAATGGCAATTGGACCAAAGGACTAAAGCCTAATCATATGAATGGAGTATTAAGACTATCACTAAGAGTCTATGACTGATGAGAAATGATCCTACATTAACCTAAGGTCAAGGCCAATTACCTATAATTAGCACACATAAAACCTAATATTTTGATGAGTTAATATTCACAAAGAAAAGTGTTGAAACGTTAGTATGCCTAGCTTTTGAACATGAAAGAACCATAGCTTAGAAGAAAAAATTACTAAAGCCAAGCATAGAGAATGGAGACATGAACAAAGAGCAAATCATGGAAGGATTACACCTATTCATGCTCTTTTGAGCATCCTTGAGCACGCATCCCCTTTGTAAACAAGTCTCTTGATCTTTTTATTTGTAAAATAATCTTTTTGAAGCTATGTGTAAACACAAGCTACAAAATCCAATTATTGAAATCCAAAAGCACACAAAAAACATTCAATGAAAACCTAAAGCTAGGGTCTTGATACCTGAATTTGCCAAAGGGAAAAAACCCAAGGGAAAAAAAGTGCCTTTGGTTATGCACATGATTCTCTTTGTAGCAAATTTATGCATACATAACAACAATGATAGATAAAATGAGCTTCTACATAAGCACAATTTACAATTTTAACAATATCTCCTGCATGATTTAAAGGTGTATTAATTTCTAGCTCATTTGAAGTATTGGAATTTAAAACAAGCCAAGAGCTGAAAATAATACAACTTTTTGAATGAAATGAAGTGGCTCTCGATAGCCAAATTATGTACTTGAAAGCTCAAAAAAGTTGGGTAAATACTAGCTCAAAATGAAAAATTTAACTTTTGACAAGGCTATGAGCTTAGCATATATACAACATTTAATTCAAACAATTGGAATGGCTTTAAGTAGCCAAATTTTGCAATACTTTGCAATGATGACTCCTTCTTGGATCAATAAAAGCACACTCCTGTCCACAACCCTTCAAAATGAAGCTCAATTGTTAGTGCTTTTAAGCATTTGGTCATTCAATACAAGCATTAAAGGCATGCTCAATCACGAGGCGAATTATTTCAATGCTATCTTATGGCCATCCAAACTAGCACAATGGTTACTGCTATGCAAGAGTTTTTCTTTGGAATTAAGCACTAAAAATGTATCAAGCAATGCACACTCGAGACCAAGTATCAATGCATCATTTGGTCAAAAGTGAAGCTTACAGGCATGTAAAAATGAACTTGTCTTTTAGCATAAAAAGCTCTTGATCAAACCAAACACCACGTCATGCTTAATCATAATTCAATGGTCCTTTGAGCGAGTTCAATGGTTAGTGTTATGTAGTGATTTTTGCATTCAAACCAGACACTAACATACAAAAGCTCATGAAGTCATGCACAAAGTCCCAACCAAGCACAATTTTTCATCCAATGTAACTCTCAAACTCATATGCATGTCACAGGGAATTATTCATTTAATGCAATGAAAATGCCAATGAAATTGAGTTCCAACCCATGCACACTTCAAGAGTTTTGGTGCAATGGAAATGATTGCACAATCATAGCAATACAACAATGTCCACGCCATGCTCTCATGCAGCAGGTTATCACATACAAAGCAATATGGCCAATGAATGCTCATAAAACGGATAGCTCAATCTTCCAAGTCTTTGCAAACAATTTTCAATCTCATCTTCATTCAAATAAAAAAGATCTTCTTGAAATATGAGTGATTGTCAATCGATAAACATAAATTCTCTCGAGCCCATCTAAGTGAATTGAAGAATTCTTTATGCTTACTCTCAAAATCCAATCGAGATTTTTTTATTGCCATTATTGTTTGTTCATTCTTTTCTCAATCGAAAGTTTTAAATTTCCAATCTGCTCAAAGTCAAGAGAATTTAAGTTTTGATGGCATCGATGTTATTCATTTTCAATGGTTAATTTCACAAAGGTCGGGGTTCAAAGAGGAGAAAGGTGATCTCATGGGAGCCACCTTCTAGCAAAAGAAAAAAGTTTATTTCCATTTTATGGTGGCGACGAACAGAGTAGGTGCAAAGAAAGGCATGCGAGGCAGAGAGAGACATGCGCGACTCGTGATTATTGATGGTCTAGATCTGCAGGGTAAGTGGGCCACAGATGCAGAGAAAGAGTGTGTGTGCGTTTGTGTGTGTGCCTCAGCCAGGCCATAGGAATCATGGGATGGGCCTGTTTTGGCGAGACTGCAACCGAGAGCATAGTGCGTGTGTTATGGGTTCACCAGAGTCTGCAAGGCATGACTGCGGTTGAGAGGGTAGATCGGGTGGGGCCACTGAGTGTATCGATTGGCAGCAGAGGTGCACTGTCAACGCACGTGAGTGTGTGTGGGGTCCGACGATCGGGGCGGGCAGCTGCATGGCACCGAGTCTATTTTGTCAAGTAGTGTGTGTTGAGAGCCCGTCTAAGGCAGGACCAGGTACGGCGAAGGAGAATAAATCCAAGCCAAATCCTGCAAGCGCATCGTGTGTGTGTGTGTGTGTGTGTGTGCGCGCGCGCGCGCGCGCGCACGCGAAAACGAGCCAAAGCGGGATAGGCAAGTGGGGTCATGGCCGGCAACGTTCGACTTACCTATTGAAGGCACACGCACGCACTGATTGGTCTTTCTTTTTTTAAAAAATTCTTTTAAAATCTCCCTTAAGGGGCATTCGCATGTTGTAAGCTTTGAAGATGATGCTTATACGGAAATCACTTTCCATGCATATTCCCTTGACTAAAACACAATCACTTTGAGTTGGAACATCAAATAACATTTTTTGACAATGTTGAACTCTCGATAAATACCATTTTGACTATCGAAAAGCTAATCCTTCTTTTGATATCACCAAAAGATCAATTTGGATGGTACATACCATAGATTGGTAAAATTATCATCAAATGCACAAAACATGTCATTTTGGCCTTGAGCTCCAATCAAATTGATAGTGATCATTCGCACCCATTATGTCTCAAAGATAAGGAAAAATCAAAACACAATCCTTCAGTTTTCTATTTGCTTCAATAATTTGATGATTTGTTGGCCACACAATAGATTGGATTGGAATTCATGCTAGCACTTTAAGTCGACCTAATTTTCAATCCAGAATTTAATCAATTCCCATTCAATTTGGTATTTTATACATGCTTCCTAAGGCATACTTCCTCTTAGTTGCCATTTCAATCCTTCTTCATAATCATTGCAAAATCAATTGCTCATAAATAAAATCCCTAATCATCCAAATCCAAGAGGATATGTCATCTCGGTTTGTATGGCTACACATGAGTGAATTTCGGTTACAATTACACACAAATGAATGCAAAATTGTCATGTTCAGTACATTGTTCAATCATTAGTATGGCATATACTAAAATTTACACAATTGAGTACCAATTGAGTGATTTTTCCAATTGCCCAAGCCAATTGTGATACACATTTCAACTTTTGGTCAAATTAATCATCATAATTGGTAAAAAATACCAATTATTCATTCATCCATTGAATTGCACATGTCATTGATTAGGCACACACACTCAAATTGGGGTGAAAATTTAATGCAACCATTCCATCAATTTCACATTGCAATGCACAAATTGCAAACTTGATCAAGCATAAGTGAATGCATGCATGCTCAATTTCTAAAAAATTAATAATATTTTGACCTAATCAAGCAATGCAGACACTCAAAAATTAAGCACAAATGATCAAATTTGGCTCAATTGACAATGCATTTAGGCTTAAACCTAATGATTGCACATACTTTTCATGAACATTTCACAATCAAAAACCATTTAGGTATCCCATTGACCATCAATCATTAAAAATCAAGTGGTCATGGATGGGCACACACACTCAATTTTTGCCCAATTTTTTGGCAATAAGGCTTATCCAATAATTGAATTAGCCTAACATACACATCATTTACATGATTGTACCCATGTATCATCAATTCCATCAATTCCTATGTATACACTAAAGATTAGGTGCACACACACTTGAAAATGTTTGACAATTATTTTCCTCTTTGGTGCGTGCACACACACAATGATTTTTATGCACACACATGAATTCTTGATAAGAATTAAGCATTTTTGGGATACACACAAAGTTTATTTGTCAAGAATTGACTATCAATTTCACTCCAAGTGTATCAATTTAGGTGCAAAGTGTAGGTCAATTTGTGTTACACACCTAATTTTAGCAAATGATTAACAACATTGAACCTCATTAATCAATCAAGAATTGATATAACAAGTGACTGCACTTACATCGTAATTACACTCCAAGCTATTCCTTTGCTCCACGTGAAGACGCATCATTGCACACACAAGTGTGTGCACCATCAAATCGGCTCCAAAATTGACAATTTGTAGGCCAAAATCAAACACCCAAATCATCAAATTAGTCATAAATTGGTACAAATAACCTGATTAGAGTGATGATTCCACCTCTTGCAAGGGGATTTCACATAATTTACACTTCAAATGTTAGTGGTTAGGTTAGCAAGGCTAGTCAAAATTTGTAAAATTAGCATGGAAAGAAGCGAAATTAGTATAGGTTAGCATGAAATTAGTGAAATTGGGGATGGAATTGAGGATTTGGGATATTCGTAACTCAACATTAGCATCAATTTCTTGCACAAACATCATCAAATCACACCAAAAATTGAGTTAGACACACTCAAAACCCAACAAAATTAGTAGTGAAATTACTCTATTCTACACATCCTAAACTCACTAACTTAGGTTATCGATCCCCGGCAACGGCACCAAATGTAGGGAGGTGTTGTAGCACGACCTAATTGCAACCCACAAAATTATCAAAATTGGTGGATTGGCAACCCAGCTAGTGAAGGGGATCGGGGAGCACCACAGACGGAGAGTGAGAGAGAGAGAGAGAAGGAGACAGACACGATGTGGGTGGGGAGACTCCAAGAGTGAGCAGCCCCCTATACACTTATGCTATGTATAAGGTATACAAGTCAGTGGGCGCCCAGCAGACTCTAGGCGGCCGGGCAAGGCACAGACGCCTATACCCCAACAACCTCCCACTTAAAGGCGACTGTGCCTTTAAGCAAGGGAACCTAGTCTAAAGACTAAAAAAGGTGAGAGAAAACCGCTCTCAACCGATGCCCACTGGCTGGCTGTGATCGTGTGCATCCGACTGTCCTGCTCCCATGTAAGTCCATACACCACCAAACGTACCGCACACGTACTGCAAGTATGTACGCAATACCTGCATATCTCCCTCGTGCACTATGCCATCATCAGTCAACAAACGACTGACAACCCCAACTGCAAATGCTCCCACTGCAGCTGCGATATCCGGTCTCAAGATCAACATCTCATACATGAGACCACCGAATGCCGATGCAATGCTAGTGGGCCCTGCTAGCTCTACGGAGCATGCATCAACATATATATCCCTGGCAATAGGCATCTCTGACTGACAAGGCGTGTCAGCCACATGCATCTCCTGACTGTCCACAAAAGACGCATCAACCTGTCGTGCAACCTCAGAGCAAACCAGCTGCTCTAGATGTCTGCTAGAAGACATATCCTGCACAACTATATCCCCATGCTCACTGTCGAGCATAGAAAGGAATGACTGCATAATCGCTGACATCTCAGTCTCCTCTGCAATCATCCACTGCAAACATGACCACTCAATCTGCTGTGACTCACTAGAGCTCTCATGCTCTAACTCCGTATGCATAGACTCTTGCACAACGTCCTCCTGTCGTGACTCACTAGAGCAAGACCGCTCTACCTGTCTATCCTGCATAGAAGTATCTCGCACAACTGACTCTCTGCTTTGCTCAGTCACTAGCAAAGCATGCATGTCTGACTCTGTGACCTCTCTGTGTGACTGCTCAAGTCGTGCCCCAACTGTGTGCACAACGAGCTCACTACTCTGCACTCCATGCAAAGCATCCTGCAACCCACAAGCAAAAGAGACTCGCCTGCTCTCTCGCTGTCTACCTGGCTGCATGATCACAGAGACAACACCGTCTCTCGCGTGATCCACATGCAATGGGTAACCTGTACCACTCCTGGCACCTCTCGCAATCACTAGCGAACCCAAATGCATCACAAAATCTCGCTCTCGTAGCGAAATCTGACATCCACTATCCCGTAACTGTCTGACTGAGATCAAATCCCGTCTCAGATCTGGCACATAACGCACATGACGCAGGGTAAATCTCATACCACTGGGCAAGGACAAACATACGTCTCCTGTACCCTCAATGTCATACATAGCACCATCAGCCATGTGCACATAACCAAGTCTCCCACTAGAAAACGTGCTAAACCACTCACGATGCGACGTGACATGGAAAGTAGCATCTGAATCTAGTAACCAATGTGAAGACAATGTGCAATCCGATATGCAATCCGTAGACATAAGATCGTCTGAAGACAAGCTAGATGTAAATGTGACATCGCCGTCACAAGCATACTCAGTAACCACCGTACTGATCTCACTAGCATCTGTCATGCCCAAATCTGCATCACGAATCTGTCGCCTCCGTTGTCTCAAACCACTGAAACATCGACGCCTAATGTGCCCTCTATGTCCCACAATGCCAACATGTCAAGTCTCTATGCCGTCGAGACTTGCGTGTGGCCACATCTCTCCCATGGACATAGAAGTGACTAGACTCCCCTGTAGACATGGATGTCGCGTACATAGCATGTAAACTCTGCGCCATAAAGCATGAGTTGTAGTCTCCCTCGAGACCTGCCAGTAAACAGACTCAACCAATGCAAACAAATCGTAGACATGGCTAACTCATCAAGATCCTGCCAATCATCATCACGCATAGAAATTGGGCTTCGCCGATAAACCACGCAAGTGTTTATCCTGCCCCAAATCCTCCAATGCAACAAGCAAAAGCTCCTTCCAAGCAACAAAATCTGCACCATCAAACTGGTGTCAGACCAAAACGCTTGGAAGTCAAATGAAAAATCACCATAATCTCGGCAAAAGAGCAAACCAACCAAATAGCAAAATAACCAAACAGCCCTAAACTGGCTGAATCGAAAAACCTCAAGCCATTAGTGCTCGAATCCGGCTACCTAGCTCGTAGCCACACAAGCATACATCACACTACTCACTCCTGTGAGTGTGCCAAGATAACTGTACGCCTGTCAAACCCATGAGCTAATCACCAAGCCCACAATGTGCGGTATCGATGCATACACACGCACAAATCTCCCACCTGCAGAGAACATCGCACACAAATGCTGAGTGCAACCCGCAATCTCTACCTAGATCGCATAAATGATGCGCATAAAACTCCTGGGAAAATTTTGCCAGAGTTTTGTCAGTAAAATGGCCACAAAACCAGTAACCAAACTGACTGCACGCTCAAAACCATGAGCAACCAAAGCGCATCAAACCGCACTCCAAATGCATGCACCAATCTCCACACTTTGCATACATCATTGCAAACATCTGCAAATCTAGTACACAAATATCTGCTCTACCTGTGACTGCCAAAAACATGCTCGAGACATACATTGCCGAGCTCAAAATGCAATCACATTAGTCTCCCTGAGCATCAAACCACATAAGGCATACATCGTATCCTCCCACCTGTGAGGAAACTTACAGCAAATATCACTCTCACATCTGAGAGCAAACCATGTGTGGAATCCTCGACACACAATAAACAATTGCTGCTGCTGCAGAAAATTCAGCGTTCAGAATTTTAAAATTCTGATATGACGAGCGCGTCGGGAGCATGCCAAAACCCCAAGGTAGACTCTTGGATCATATGTATTCGAGTTCGAGTGTGCAAAATATGCCAAAAACACTGTTTTCGGCCCAAAAACGCAGCAAAAACTTGCTCCTGCTGCAGAAATTTCAGAGGTCAAAATCAGCTTAAATGGACATCACCATTGCGTCCGGAGCGTGCCAAAACCCTAGGTTACACCTTAACCTTGCATAAATCGCATTCCGTATGCAAAAGTTATGCAAAAAACACTGTTTTTGGGGCCCGAAAAATGACCTGCGGAAATGAAAACCTGCATTCTTCCTGCAAGTATGGCTGCAAATAACCATACACACTTGCAATACACTCTTCCCTCAACCTTGGGAA
The DNA here is from genome assembly GCF_014529385.1 of Adiantum capillus-veneris. Taxonomy (NCBI): domain Eukaryota; kingdom Viridiplantae; phylum Streptophyta; class Polypodiopsida; order Polypodiales; family Pteridaceae; genus Adiantum; species Adiantum capillus-veneris. The sequence goes on from NC_140946.1 coordinate 78,496,139, forward strand.
TTCCCCTCAAGCTTCCATGAGCACAGATCTGGTGTTTGCTCACCGATCTCAAGCTTCCACCGAAAGCGAGCTCACCGTAGCCGAAAGCTCACTTCTCTGTAGCACTCCATCTGTCGTGAAGCCAAAGCACTGATACCAATTGAAGGGGATCGGGGAGCACCACAGACGGAGAGTGAGAGAGAGAGAGAGAAGGAGACAGACACGATGTGGGTGGGGAGACTCCAAGAGTGAGCAGCCCCCTATACACTTATGCTATGTATAAGGTATACAAGTCAGTGGGCGCCCAGCAGACTCTAGGCGGCCGGGCAAGGCACAGACGCCTATACCCCAACAGCTAGGGCATGGAAGCACGAGCATAGGATGTATAGACATAGAGGATTAAAGGGATCCTTCTACTCATCATAGAGAGAAGCCATGGAAAGGGCTTCCTCTAATCAACCACACTGTAATGGAATTGGCCTATTTAATTTGAGAGTAGCGGAAATTAATGAGAGTACTTTTGAGTAATGACTTTGTGAGCATAGCGGGTGAACATAATAAAAGATAGCAACATAACCATAGCAATTAGTTAACTTGGCATGAACAATACTTTTGCAAGAGAGACAATTTAGAGAACATGACAACAGTTGAGGACCGGATTTATGTGGAGCCGGTTCCCCCTCCAATAGGCATTTTTATTATGATTTCTCCCATTAAGAGAGACTTGTTACAATACAATCTTTGTGTTCCTTGTGACCTAGGTGATGCAATGAAGATGGAAAGCTTCATGCATCACAAACATAACAATAACTTGAAGAAATATTTAACTATCCCAAGCCTCAGTCCCAAGACCTCAAATACCTTCCAAGGTGGAGAGAGCTAGCAGGGAATGAGGGTAGGGAAGAGGAAGAAGAAAAATTTCGTAGGAGAAAGAATTAGTTCCTCACTTATCATAACTCTTGTTCCTAGCATACATAATAGCATAGTAATGAAGAAGAAGGAGATGACAATATTAAGCATTGAAGCGTGGCTCTTGGTTGGATTTGCACTCCATATCCAAGAGTGTTGGTGTAGGCTCTCAACCTCTACTTGCTTGGAGAAGGAGAGGGAACTCTTGCACTTTGCATAGCACAAAATGAGAGTGTTTGTGAGTGTGTGTGGGGTGAGTATACCCCCTAAGAAACCCCCTAGATTGCTTGGGTCGACCCCCCCTTGTAGCTCATGCTTGAAGCTCATTGGATCCCTCCAGGCCTGGCCAATCATAAGCAGGAGGCATTACAAGCAGCAAGGGTAGCCTTGAGACAAGTGTCCCCCTTTCCCCTTTGAGAGAGAGGGCTAGATAAATTCTAAATAAATTAATTAAATATCCTAAATTATTATTGGACCCCTTGGGTGGCCAACCAATAGGCTTCAGGCACACCATGAGGGCAACATGAGGGGGAACTTGACAAGTGTCTCTTTTGCTTTCTTTGTACCATGCATGCCTTGTGTGAGTGTGTGGGTGTTCTCTCTCATCCCCCCTCATGTAGGGCTAGCCCCCTCCTTGTAGGGATCCAATATTTTACTTTTTGACACCGCAAGCCCTTCATGCAAAGGCCCAGTTCCCACCACAAGCTTGGCTCTTAAGCACTTTAAGCTTGGGCTGTGTTCTCACCTCAAGTGCAACCCTAGCATCTCAAGCATGTCAAGCACCTCAAGAATCTCAACCATTAAACTCCTAAAGCATCTCAAGCACCTCAATCATCAAGCACCTTAGTCATCAAGCATGACAAGCAGGACAAGCACCTCGAGCTGGGTCGGGTTCCTTTGCCTCAAGCTCAGCCCTAGCTTACCTAAGGTCAAAGGATTTTTACACACATTATTGGAGGTCTTCAATGAAGCTAACCCTAAGGTCTTATGCTCCATTTGTTAGCCTTGATCTTTGATAGACCATCTCTCATTTGGGCCCCTTTACAATTGGCCCCGTGTTGAGATATATCTATAAGCACATGTCTATATCTTAACACTTGTTCCCGTTTATTCTCCCACATTAAGTGATCAATTTAATATGAGAAAATCATTTGGGTTGGTTAGATATTAGATATTAAATTTTATAACATTACCTCTCTCTTGAAATCATAGTCGTCCTCGACTATGAGATAGAAGAGATAAAGCCTTAGTCATTAGTCAATTTTACTTAGCAGGTAGAGAATCCCTTTTTACCTACAACATCTTTCCAAGATGGATGACTAATTCATTTGGTGCTTGGGAGATAGAGCTTCCGCAAGAATGTCCGCTCTTTAGTCCATTTCATTCTCTCAAAGTAGAGTGACAAATTCTACTTGGTGTTTGAGAGACGTCGTCATCACAAACATGATTCTAAGCATGCATACTAGTTAAATTTGTGCACAATTAAAAAGAGGACTAGTCTTATAAGACAAAAACATGAGTCATTTAAAAGAAATTTATACATTTGCTTACTCTAATGTAGCATTGTAAGCATTGACAAGGTTCATACTATCCTTAAGCTGTATTCCTTGCATCCATCTAGCATCTTCAAAAGGATAATTATCTTAATAAGATATCGTCGCGGACAATCTTACCATGTCGTAGTACCTTGTCTTCATGCTGAAGGATAGCTTTAGGTTGTAGCACCTCTTCTTGGTATTCAACTTCGAGAGGGTCTTCAATAATTGGTTCAGTTGGTGACTCTCCTTTGTAGGGCTTAAGTAGGCTTACATGAAAGGCATTGTGTATGAGCCAATGGTTGGGCAACTTGAGTTGATAAGCCATCTCATTGATGGGCTTCAAGATTTGGAAAGGACCATAGTATCTTTTTTCTAGTTTAGCATAATACTTTTGATGGCTTGTAGGATTTTTGCCCGTCGTTTGCCTTAATCGAGCCTTAGGAAACTTGAGTAAGACCAATCATCTTCTTTGAACATTAAGGCTCTTCTATGCTTATCAGTAGCAGCTTTTTGCTTTTGTTGAGAGATTGATATAGCCTCCTTAATCTTTTAAAAAGATTCTTGTAGGTTACGGCTATACTCATTGGCAGCAAAGATCTTCCCATGTACTTTGAGTAGCAAGGGACTTTTAGGGCTTCCCTCAATAATCGCAAAAGGTTCTTTTCCCGTAGAAGTATGTACAATATTATTGTAGTCATACTCTACAATAGGTAAGTACTTTTCCCATTGTGAGCATTGATCTACTGTGGTAACATAAGTCTTGAGTAGATCGAGTATCGTCAGATTGGCTATCTCACTTTGGCCATCCGTTTGTGGGTGATAGGTCGAAGAGAAATTCAATCTTGTTCCTAGATTTTCAAAGAGACCTTTCCAGAAATTACTGGTCATTCTAGGATCTCTATCTGACACGATGGATGTGGGTAATCCATGGTGCTTGAAAATTTGAGATATGAAGAGAGTTGCCATTTGATGTGCCTTAATAGTCTTTTTGACAGGAAAAAAATGTGCTTGCTTGTTAAACCTGTCAACTATTGTCCATATTCCTGTATTCCCATGGATAGACTTGGGTAATCCAAATATGAAATCCATGGATATACTCTCCCATGGTGAATTTGGGATAGGCAATGGCTGGAGTAATCCAGGTTGCTTCCCTCTATCATACATGGTCTTTTGGCATACTACATATTTTGAAACATACTCTTGTATGTCCACTTTCATGGTAGGCCAATAGAAGTACGTCTTTACTCCTTGGAGAGTAGGTTGAATACCTCTATGCCCCGCATATGGAGGAGCATGGGATTCATACATAACTTTCTCACGAAGGGAATGGGTAACACATATCCTATTACCGTGGAGAAGATAACCATCCTGAAAGGTGAATGGTTCCTCTTTCTTCCCCAAAGCAAGGGCTGAAATTATGTCTCTAAAGTCAGGGTCAGTAGCGTACTCATCTATCATAGAGGATAGCTCATTGTGAGTAGCTATAGACACTACATTAACTTTTGTTCGTCGTGAAAGTGCATCGGCCACTTGATTGTGCTTACCAGCTATGTGAGCAATATGGAAATTAAATTGCAAAAGAAAATTTTCCCACCTCATTTGTTTGTCGGAAAGCCTGGTTTGCGTCATGAAATACTTGAGACTTTGGTGGTCAGTTTGTAGGATAAATGGAGTCCCCAATAGGTAGTGCTTCCATGTGTCTAGGGCATGTAGAACAACTAATAGATCTTTCTCATAAATGCCCATGACTCATTCATCAAATTGAGCCTTCGACTCTTATATGCTATGGCATGCCCTTTTTGAAGCAAAACTGCTCCAAGGCAATCACCACAAGCATCACATTGGACTTGAAATGGCTTTGAGAGATCCGGAAGCACAAGGACTGGTTGGGATGTAAGATTCTCTTTGAGCTTATCAAAATAATTTTGCTCCTTAGCACTCCATACATACTTAACGTTCTTCTTAGTTAAGTCGTGTAGTGGTCCTGCTACTTGCGAGAATTTTGCTATGAAGCATCTATAGTATGCGCACATACCAATAAAGCTTCTTAGCTCATGTAGATTTCTTGGGTTAGGCCATGATTTTATTACCTCTAACTCTTATGGATCCATACGGATACCATCGTGAGAGATAATATGACCTAGGTATTGAATCTCTTGAAGGAAGAATTCGCTTTTCTTTTGGTTGAGAAAAAGCTTGTTCTCCCTCAATGCTTGAAAAATCACTTGGAGATGTTGCTTATGTTCCTCCAAAGACTTGGAGTTGATGATGATATCATCAAAGAACACTCCAGTGAATTTGTGTTATGGTCTAAAAATTTTCTCCATCAAACCATCAAACTATCCTTATTTGATGATAGCCACTCTTAAGGTCAATCCTACTGAAGTAGGTAGAGCCTTGTAGCTTATCAAACAGATCTTCTACCCGAGGCATGGGAAATCTGTTTTTGATAGTGATATGGTTTAGTGCTCTATAGTCCACACACATACGGTATGTACCATCTTTCTTTTGCACTAAAAGGACTGGAGAACAAAAGGGAGAGGAACTAGGCCTTACCATCCCTTTGTCTACCAATTCCTGTACTTGCCTAATGATCTCCTCTTGTTGAGCTTGTGAGACTGGATAAGGAGGTTTGTTAGGCGGTGAGCTTCCTGGAAGGAGCTCAATGCGATGGTCATCATCCCCTTGTGTTGGAGGTAAGTCCATGGGGATATCACCGATGAGCACATCTTGGAATCCTTTTAAAAAATGAGACAAGTCTAACTCTTCTTGATTCCTACTATTTACATTTGATGAAACATTAGTATCTTTTAGAGACTCTTTGACAAAAATCATGTACACAGAAACTGAGCTCTTCATTGACTTATCAAAAGCAAGAGGATTTACAAGTGGAATAGTGCGACCACGCTCACTAGAATCTATATACATGTTCTTTCCCCTGCAGGTGAAGTAGATTCTCCTTTCAAGGAACTTCATGTTGGCAGCCATGCGATCAAACCATGGTGCCCCTAGGATAGCATCCTCATGTTGGAGAGGAGAGATGAAGAAGTCTTCTTTGTCGACATAGCTTTGGACATGAAGCCTCAACTTCCCAATCAAGGGAGTAATGGAGGCTTGTTGTCCCTTGAAATCTGCATAAGCCATTACCATATCTCCCATTTCAAAAGCTTGAATGCCCAACTTGGCGGCCAAATCCATTGATATGAAGTTCAGAGTAGAGCTAGGGTCAAACAAGATGAAGGCATCATGCTCTCTTATCTTTCCCCAAGCATAGGAAAGTGATGATCCTTTGCAATGAGCATCCCCTTTTGGAGCTTCGATGGTGGAAGCCCTAGGAGTCTCATTGAGAGTATTCTTCTTGGGACAAGAACAATAGCCATGTACTTGCTCCCCACACTTGAAACACTTATGGTCCTTGCGAAAAGCTTCAAGCTCTTCAGGAGAGAGTTTATTTTTACCTTTGTAAACTACCTTCTCCTTGGACCGATTTTTGTTGTTGTTGGAAGTGACTTGGAAAGTATTTTGAACAATGGTTTTCCCCTTTGCATCATTTTTGTCTTTGTTTTCCATGGGCTTGACATTACGTCTAGCCCCATGATGGAAATTGATGCGTGAAGCAACCATGCAGTGATGGATTACTTCGCTAATAGTACTAGGCCGTTGAGAGTTGATGTATTCGGCCATCTCTTCAGGTAATCCCACACAGAATTTCTACCTTTGCTCGACAAAGTCTATCTTTTGAAAGACAATAGCCTTGAGATGTAAATCCCAAAACTTGTCTACATACTTGTGGATAGACTCATGAGAGAGAAGCTTAAAGCTGCACCATTCAGTAATCACTTTTTCATTTGCATCGCTTGCAAGGAATTGCTTCATGATGGAAACTTGTAGAGTTTTCCATGTCTTTGGGGCTTCACCATTGCCACGAAGGCTAGCCCACCATTGACGATATGATTTTTGGAAGTGCATAGCTACATGGCGTAGCTTGGAGGACTCTGTGAAGCCCTCGTCTCCAAAGGCCGCATCAAATTGTTGGATGAAGGCCAACACTTTGTCGGTAGCACCAAAGGTGCCATCATAGGTGAGAAAAGAGATACTCCTTCCTCCCTCCTTGAACTTCTTTAGCTTTTGTGACCTTCGCCATGCAGGAAATGATTTGCAATGTCCTCCCCTCTTGTATTCTCTAGGGGAATAGCCATAAATTTCGTCGGAAGAGGAGGAAGGTGAAGAACAAGGAGAAGAGGGTGACCTCTTCCTAGCCCTTTTCTTCCTTTGTTTCCTCTCTTGCCTTTCAGAGTGATGAGGAGAAGGACTATGTGTTGATCTTTTCCTCTTGGGAGGAGTGGGCGATCGTCTAGACCGCCGTCTTCGTGGAGCCACATCTTCAGAGGAACTTAAATTTTCATTTCTTTCTTGCTCTTTGGATTCCTCCTCTCGAATGGGAGAGAGTCTTCTTTTGGGGGTCTCTTCAAGAGGCCTCCTAAGCTCTTTCTCCTCTTGGAGAGGAAGGGAAATTCCATAAGCATGAAGTTGTTGAGTAACTTCGGCTTGCAAAGCAGGATTGCCCATAGCTTGTTGCAACCTAGTGAGGGACGAGATAATTCACAAACATGGGAGCATCATCATTAGCACCTTCATGTGCAAAATCAAAGCTATCAATGTTCATTCTACTCTCTTGATTATTGTCAGCCATGTTAATAAAATTTATGTATGTACTTAGTGTATGCTTTGGCAATTCAAAACCTTAGTTTCCACTTCTCTTAGCCTTTGAAAATCGGCTCTTAAGTATCTACACCCACGGCTCAAAGTGGTTAATTATAGAGAGTAGAGGAGTAAGTCTAACATAGCAGAGTTGTTGAGGGCTAGCTCCTTTCGGACTTCTTATGGCTCAATACTGGTAAAGCCATAGGCAAGTCTAAAAAGACTCCATTATTAAGTCCAAAGCTCCGAGGTGTGCACCATCCCCCACATAGTGGGCTCAACAAAACCAATAATAGATCCCAATTCCACTTACCCTAATATAATTAACAACATCAACCATTTATAGGCTACTTAAGGACCTCTCTTCTTAAGCAAGAAAAGAGAAACCAAATGCTCTGATACCAATGTAATGGAATTGGTCTATTTGATTTGAGAGTAGGGAAATTAATGAGAGTACTTTTGAGAAATGACTTTGTGACATAGCACGTGAACATAGTTGAAGATAGCAACATAACCATAGCAATTCAATACTTTTGCAAGAGAGAGAGATTTAGAGAACATGACAAGAGTTGAGGACCGGCTCCACATAAATCTGGTCCTCAACTATTTTCATGTTCTCTAAATTCTCTCTTGCAAAATTTATTGTTCATGCCAAGTTAACTAATTGCTATGGTTATGTTGCTATCTTCAATTATGTTCACCCGCTATGCTCACAAAGTCATTTCTCAAAAGTACTCTCATTAATTTTCACTACTCTCAAATTAAATAGGCCAATTCCATTACAACACATTCCTACTTGCTAATCGCTTGCAGACAATCATGTGATTAAAATTAACCTCTCATCAATCACTCTATGCACAACTCTTAATCATCTAACTACACAAGCATGCAATTAACATTTCTACTCCGCATTAGTGTGTCCATTCCGGTACAACCCCTCAATGCGACTACATATGCACACACACTAACCGCACACCTTGTAGAGAGAGATAAAGAGAAGGAAGGCATAGCCCTCACACGCACCATGGCCAATGGTGTGGATAGAATAGATTAACTCAAAAAAGGGATTAGGAGATCTACCATCACACTAATACAATCTCCCTCCACATAATCAAACAAAGAGGACTAATAAGAAAGAAACTGTAATTGATTATTAGAAATCAAGAGCTACATGGGCATGGAAAACCCATGAGCCTCATGACCATCCACTCTACAAAGAGAAGAACTCACCCCAGAATGACTTCTCATTAAGCATAGGGCTCTTTTATAGCTTTGGACCTCAAACCCTTCAACTATGGGATAAACTTGAGCTCTCTAGCGTACACTTGTACAACTTTGGAACTCCCAAATGAGCCGAAGGCCCTATACAATGAAAAGAAAATATTGTGCACTATAGCACATTCACAGCTTGGTGCATAGTTGGTGTAGCCTATGTTAGCCGCTGCTAACACACTTAGAAGGAGTCATAGATGAACAAGAACTAATGCCTATTACACCCTATGCTGAGCCTAGTCCCATCTATAGTAATGGTAGAAGGAGATCGGTATATTTCACATCCACCACCAATGGAAAAACCTATGATTTATGCTCCACCAAATCTTGCACCAATGTGTTATGTGGCTAATCAAGGTGTTAGACCTCCCATGGTTAAGCCAAGAACAAGAGACTGTCATAACTATGGTCCAGATGATAGTTCGAAAAATGAATGTCCAAAGCCTGACAAGAACCTCAAGCCAGCTGAAGCTTATTACATACAATGTTTCAAAAAGGGAGGACACTTTCCGGAAGATTGTCCAAAAAATCCTTTAAACAAGGGTAAAACTGTATTAAACGTAGTCCAAATGATACCTAGTAGCTCATATTGTTCCAATCGAGGTAATCACTAGAGCCCAGGCTAAGAAAAAGAAACATAACTCCTCTGATTGTTTAGAGAATACAAAAATTTCCTCTCAAAAGACCAAAAGAAGTAGAAGCAAAATGTATGAGATGAGAAGGCAGAAACAAAAGGTTGAAATCGAGGAGAAAGCAAAGAAGCTATTCTAGGAAAAGGTGAAAGAAACTGGAAGCAAAATCAAAGAAACAATCGTGAAATCTAGAGGATCAATTTTGGTTGATAAAGTTTTTGAGCCTATTAATGCAGCCTTAGAAGCCTACCAACAGGACTTAAAGCAAGCCAAAACATGGAAAACAAATGGAAAAACTTTCCTTCTCCAGACATGGAAGTAGCTAAGTTTGAAGCTTATCAAAATTTGGTAAGAATCATGCAACTCGAAATTATGGCAAAACCTGAGGAGCTTGTGGTAAGAGACAATCAAGAAAAATCCAAAGTGGTGGTAGAACCCCACATTGAAACGAAAGAGCCAGAACTTATAGTGCCGGACAGTGAAGATGCCTTAGACAGAATTCCATTCGTAGAGGAAAACTAGCCAGGACACTTATGGGAAAAAGTTAGAGAGATGAATGATGGGAGCCTAACTCTGAAGTCAGCTCCTATAGAGGAAGTTTGGTTAGACAACCTGCCTTCTGATATGGACATGGATGTTCAATCCTTGTCTGGGGATTGTGGATCTGAAGCTTTAGGAATGTCAAAACCTTTGACCTTGACAACATTACCCTCTTACTTGGGAGATAACGAAGATGAATCCATCGTGTGTAAGATCACTCAAGTCAAAAGAGAGGAACAAAACCTAGAAGTGGACAACATTCATTCAATCATGTCTACACCCATCCAACACACTCTTACTTTGGGAGAACTATTAAAACTCAGACCATATTTATGGAATGATCTATAAAAAATCCTAGAGAAGGTGGGGATAACTGGGCTAGTTGCAAAAAAATTGGAAAAATTGAAAAACAAAATGGACAACAAAGAGATTCAATCTGTTCCAATGAACAAAATCAAAGAATATTACGAAGGGGAAGAAGGAAACACAACCCTTCCAGTGAAATATAATGACATTGAAACCATGACAATACTGGATAGTGGAGCAGGCATAGCCATAGCCACAAATGTAGTATGGGAATCTTGGGGACAGCCAACCATTAGAAAAACTCGAATGAAATTGCAATTGGCTAATGGACACATTGAAATACCATTAGAACTGCTTGAAAAAGTGATAGTTAATTCCTGTGGAATTGAATATCAACACATTTTTGCCATAGTAGACTTTGGGAAAAACTCAATTACAAAATATTGAGAAGACCTTCCATGCGACAAGTACAACTTATCCAAGATTGGGGAAAAAATTATTTGTACTTGAAGCAAGTGGGATCTATAACTAGAGTTAATCTAAAAGATCACACTTATAGAGATGTCATGAAAAACGTCCATACAAGAGTTTGATTCAGTCTCTTTGGCTAAAACTAAGCTTCCATCATGGTTGAACAAAGACACTCCTATTTGGATGTGTGGAGCTTCAAAAAATGGGAGCTTAAAACGAGAAGAATGTATGTTAGAAAGGGATTGCACAAACGAAGCCTATATACCTGAGTCCTTTCCAGAGCATTTGTTTGAGCCATTTGAGTGGACTCAAATTTTAGCAACAATGGATATATGTGTGAATACGTCAATGCCTACTCAGTTTTGCAATGAGGACGGCTATGATGTAATTCCCATCCAAATGATTTCAACCCTTTACATTGAAGATGAAAGTGAGGAACCTAAGGACTTGATGAAATCTCAACAAGTCTTTTCAGATCTCTACTATGATGCAACAGATAAGTTAGACGAACACTCAACTACCTCAAAAGATTCGGGGTCAGAAAAAGAACTTGTGAGAACTAAGCTACTCATGAAAGGAGGGGAAGATTTTTTTTTCGAATTTCCTAACCAAAAACCAATAAGACAAAAACGGAACATCAAAAACGTGAAAGCTAGACCTATGCCATCAATCTCTAGTAGAACATAGTTCTTGATGTAAATAGATGCACATGATTGTGTCAAGGACAAAATCATTGACAAATATCCTTCAAACAAAAACCCAAAAATGTCAAAAAGTTTGAGAAAAATGAGGAAGGATACCCAAGCAAAATTGAAAAAACAGGAAAAGGAGTCAACCATGACACGTTGGGATGGGGGAAATGGGAACAACAAACAGGACACAAACTCGATGCCTCTCTATAGCCCAGCAGGTATCCAACACCCCAAGCCACACAGAATCACACACATATGCACACTATTGGTAACTTGCACCAAACAGATTTGCTTTCGGCTACACACAATCACCTTTAATACCGACGCACACACCCACCGGGAGACCTCTCAAGCCTCGACCGCATACAAAATCACACTCAGTCTGCAACCACAATCAATCTCTCTCTCTCTCTCTCTCTCTCTCTCTCTCTCTCTCTCTCTCTCTCTCTCTCTCTCTCTCTCTCTCTCTCTCTCTCTCTCTCTCTGCACACACACACCAAAGACCCGGAGCCACCGCTACCACGGGCACTATGCACGAGATGAGATACAGAAACAAAATGACCCAAATTGAGCCTCACCCGAAACCATACAAAAACTTAGCACCGAAAACAGATGTGTGGGTAAAATGATGGCATCCACGAGTTCGACAATTCTTGCTTTTTGTATACAACCATGATGGCTCTCCTTTAATCTCACCTTTCAATTCTTGGTCACCCCTTCTCTTCATGCACTGGCGGCCCCCTCAGGCCTTGCTTTCTCATGTGGAGGCTCTACAGCGTGCCTTCTCTTGTTGCCTTCGTGTGTAGCGCCCCCAATGGAGCTCCTTGTCACCAAGTTTGGCGGCTTTTCCTGCTCGACCCCCTTGGCCTCACCTCAAGGATCACCACCTCTTACTCTTCCCCTGCAAACTTGAGCCCCTCTTGCTTCAACCTCCTCCCAACTGCAGCACCTGCTCACCAAGTTGGCGTAGCCCTGCAGCCTCTTGGCTCCTTCTATCCTGCAATCCAACTCCATCTCTCTCCCTTTTGTTCGGGCAGCAACCCACCACCTCTGCAAGCGGCCGCTAGATCTCCCCTTCATGGTGACACCGCCCTCCAGTCCATGGCATCCTTTCTTGCTACCTCTGGATGGCACACCCTCTGCATGCCAATTGTCGTCCTCCTTTTTGCAACCACCCGTTTTTTTTTTATATATATAGCTTTAAAAAGCTTTTGGGCTTGGACCCCTTGCACACGCATTACATGGCTTCAATTTCCGTTTCCCTTGCACTTCATGCCAATAGAACACCCTGGAAATCTTTGAGCCGCAATATTATGACCTCCCTTTTTTTTTTGAACTAAACGAATGGCCATGGTTGTTGGCGGATGGCCTCGTGATCGAGATTAGCACAACATGCCACGAGCATCAATTAACTCAAGCCGTCACTCCTTGTCATGATAGATGCCACATGTGACATACACTTCAACTCAGGACCTGTTGAACCCTGCATCAAACAAGTGCTCAAGCCTCATGTCATCTGCTGGAAAACCTCCATGTACCATCTTTTGAGCTCTCCCTGGGCCGACCAAAACTAGGTGCACCAACGCGTTGAGTGGAAAAAAATATATCAAGAGTTGACACAATCTCTAGGAGATATAAACAACCAAAATGAAAACCTTAGAAGAGGATGCCAAAGATGTAATGAGTGTTCCATCCCATTACAAAAAGTATACTCTCGAAGATCGGAAAATCATTGTTGACGAACAACCTGTTTGAGAACTACATAAACAGGGCGAGTCCTACAAAGGGCCTAAAAACGCAAAAAAGATAGATTTGGTTGAATTAGGAGAAGAGCCTAGGCCTGTCTACATTGCAAATGACCTAATAGAAAAAGAAGAAGATCTTTTGTTAAGCTTGCTAAAAGAATACCGATATATTTTTTCTTGGTCTTACAAGGATCTCAAGGGTCTTGATCCAAAAATTTGTCAACATACCATACCTATGAGAGATGATGCAAAACCAAGTAGACAAAGGCCATACACATATAATGAAACATTTGCTAGGAAGATAAAAGAAGAGATTGAAAAACTAAAGGAAGCTGAATTCATTTATGAAATTGAACACACAGATTGGGTGTTTCCAATTGTGGTAGTACCCAAGAAGAATGGAAACTTACAAGTGTGTGTCAATCTCAAAAAAAGTGAACGCAGCTATCATTAGAGACAACTTTCTGCTTCCAATTAGTGAGCATGTGTTAGAACGAGTTGTAGGAAAAGAAACCTACAGCTTCTTAGATGGCTTTTTATGACACCTTAAACTTTTGGTTGACCCAGCATAAACTGCTTTTGCAACAGAATAGGGTATTTTTTCCTATTGGGTTATGCCTTTTGGGTAATGCTCCTACCACCACCACTGCCACCTTTTAAATATTGATAAGCCATGCTTTTAAAGAATATCTTAGTAAATTCTTGGAAGTATATGTATGATCTATGCATACATTCATCTATCCGGGTTGATCATTTTGAACACCTCAAAAAGGTATTCCAAAAATGTAGACTTTATAGGATCTGCTTAAATCTTGAAAAGTGCACATTCATGGATAGACAAGGAAAATTCTTGGACATATAGTGTCTAAAAATGATATAGCTAATGACTTGGATAAAATTCATGTTATTGCTCATTTTTCTAGACCAACAACAGTAAAGGGGGTTCAAGCCTTCATGGGACATTGTGGATATTACAGACGGTTCATTTACATGTACGCGATAATTACAAAACCCATGTATAGCTTGATTATGCACTTTGAATGGACTGAAGTGTGTGAAGAATCCTTCATGAAGCTTAAGCAAGCTCTCACTTCAGCTCGAATATTTAAAGCACCATATTGGAATAAGATATTCCACATACATGTAGATGCTTCCAATTTTTCCATTGGGTGTATACTAGCTCAGCTGGGAGACGGGAAAATTGATTTTCCTATTTCTTATGCTAGCCGATAGTTGGAGATGGAAGAAAGAATTACACCACCATCGAAAGGGAAGGATTATGAATGGTCTATGCCATAGAAAAGTATAGACAATACCTATAAGAAAACAAATTTGTGTTCTTTGTGGACCACCAAGACTTATTGTACTTGGTCAACAAGCCATGTAGTACAAGAAGAAAATAGTGAGATGGTTCATCATTCTGCTGGCACTAGATTTCATTGTGGTTGTATAAAATGGCACTACTCATCAAAGAGCAGATCATTTGTCAAGGATTGTTTCAGGGGAATCACCTAAAGGAGTAGATGATGATCTACCAGATGCCTACTTGTTCTCCATGAAAATGATACCTTCATGGTTGGAAAATATGGTATCATTGATGACCATATCTCAAGTGGATTCACAAATACCACTTCCTATTACAATCAGATTAATTGAGCAATCAGCTATGTATCAATTACTAGCTGGTAGGCTATACAAAAAAAAACGAGATGGAGTATTGCTCTTATGCATTAATCCTGAAGAGAAAAACCAACACATAAGTCAAGCACATATTACCATAGTAGGACTTCACTTTGCGGAAGACTAAACTATGCAAAGGATCTTGAGACCTGAAGTGTTTTGGACAACTATGAGGAGTGATGTTCGCTCTTTCGTAAAGGATTGTCCTCAATGGAGAAAACAAACACCCGTACCTCATGTAACATTGTTCCAAATGTCACATGTTCCTAAGTGGAGTCACTATCTAGTCACTTACTTATCGAGCTGAACATTTCTTGAGGATTTGAGTAAACGCCGTCAAAGAGGAATTGAAATAGAATCAAGAGACTATGCTCTCATTGGAAAACAATTGTATCGGAGAGGAAAGGATCAACATTTGTGTCTTTGTGCAAATGAAGATGAACATATTCCGATTATAGAACAAGCACATGCTCGATTAGCTGGAGGTCACTTTTCTAGTGAGACCACCACAAGAGCAATCTTAATGGCAGGCATATGGTGGCCAACACTTTTTGTAGATGCCAAAGAATATGTTCAAAGGTGTGATGCTTGTCAATAAGAAAAAATGCCAACAAGAGTAGATAGCATGCCCTTAATAACAATGATGGGGGCTAGAGCTTTTGCAAAATGGGGTATAGACTTTGTTGGGCCAATACTTGCTTATAGAACCCAAGCTTAATATATCATTGTAACTATGGACTAATTGACTAAGTGGGCTGATGCTAAAGCAACTCAAAAGAATGATGCCATAACCACTGTCGCATTGTGTTCACAAGATATGGCCTTCCAATAGAAATTTTCAGTGATAGGGGAACTCATTTCCTCAATGACAGAATCAAGTGTCTACTTAATGAATTTATGGTCATCCATAACAAATCAGCTCCCTATCACCCGCAAGCAAACGGACAAGCTGAGCATACGAATAATATTCTTAGCTCGATATTCCATAAAGTGGTTAGTTCAGAAAGGACAGACTGGGAAATGAATCTCCATGCTTCTCTATGTGCTTATCGAGTTTCATTCAAAACAACTTTAAATGCTACACCCTTTAACCTTGTTTATGGTCTTGATGCCATACTACCAATAAAGTTTCTATTGCCGACACTACGGGTAGCTAAAGATCTTGAGTGGACTGGATATGAATTGTCAGAAAGACTTGAAGATTTAGGGAAGTTAGATGAGCAAAGGCTAACTGCTGTAGCTCACATCTATGCACAAAAGAGGAAACAAAAAAAGTTTTTGATTCCCATCTAATTACAAAAATCTTCAAAAAAGCGGACTTAGTTCTAGTCTATTCCCTTAAGCAACACATTCTCAAATTTAAGAAAAGGGGGATGAACTGTTTATCACTGAAGATGTGTCTGCAAGTGGAGCATTAAGTTTTTCACCCTAGATGGTGAACCAATGGCTAACTGGATTAGTGGATGTCGATTAAAGAAGTACAATCTGCCACTAATCAATGAATTGCTAGTAGAAAGAATGCATGTAGCAAAGCAAAGGAAGATAAATATACAGCATGTTATTGATGAAGCCCAAGAGGAAGCTCGGCTTTGGGTACTCAAAAGAAAAGCCGCTCTCAAGAATCAACAAATACCAATTCCCATCAACACGCTAGAAATGGATGACTAACAATGGGAAATGCAGAAAGATGCAATGTCAACAGATGATGAGTGGCTAGATGGAATGGACCTTCGCATCAAACTATAGCTCAACAACCATAGCACAAATGCATTGGTCGATACAAGAGCTAGAGTAAATGCAGTTAGTTATTCTACGTAAAAGAAAACAACAAATCAGTCGTTGAGAACAAGAATAGCAACTATCAAAGGATGCAACAAGAACCCAACACCAACATTGGGCGTAGTCAACTTCAACGTGATAGTACATGGATGTACATGTCCTCATCAGTTTGTATGCTTACTAGATGAACACATAAATGAGACAATGATTCTTGGAATCTCATGGATGCCGACGTACAAGGCAGTGCCATATTGGGATACGAATCAGCTCAAGCTATCACCTAAAGGTGGACAACTCATTGTTCCAATTGCACCAGGCAAGGAGGAATGGAAAGAAAGTTACTAGTAGAGCAAACCATGAAGTAATCAATCTTCTCCATCCTATCGACAAGAAAATGCTACAAGTAGCATGCAAGGAGTTAGGAAAATTTGGGTACCGAAAGCACAGCTTAAGGACAAGCCGATTCAAATCTGGGTACCCAAAACATCATCGACAATACCAAAGACTGTTCCAAAGGTCAAAACACAGAGATGAGAATCTCCGAGAAAGGAATCTAGCACGAAATGGGTTTGAAAGAAAAAAGAACACTTATCTTATCCATAATATGGAAAATCAATCAAGCAATGGAGAGTTAAGTCTCAGGAACCTTAGCCACACCATTCTACACCAAGCAAACCAAGGTATCAATGGCGAGAAAAAGCTCGATAAAAGTCAAAAGCGATACCAAGTGTGGGGATTCGGGCCATCTGGCCGGACATCCCACTTACTACTAACCCATCTACTAACTTAACCATGTATACACTTATTCTTTAATCCAACAACAGGACTACGTTGTTGTGCGCTCCACCCAAAGCAGGTCTCTCTCTCTCTCTCTCTCTCTCTCTCTCTCTCTCTCTGTGTTCTCGCACTTGCACTCGCACACGCTGTGAGCGGGATGGAAACACACAGAAGGCCTCTATAATGACCTGACACACACTCTTGGAATGATACACACACACACACTATGGGGCACCACTCGGCTTACACAACCAGCCTGGCCGAGACAGGAAAAACACAGACGGAGTGAGAGAAGAGAGATTTCCCACTTGCCCACTCAACACTCACACATACACACTCACACACACACTCTCAATTCAGCTCAAAGGAGGCAAATTGCTGTTGTTTATACTCAATGAAGCTCAGCCCAACACCAATGGGGCAAATAGTTTACACAGTATTGAGGAGATACACCAGATACAACCACAAAGTTAAGTAGAGGCTTCACTCACCGGAGAAGATTACACAGAAAAATAGCAAAAAATATGTGAGGAATTTGGCAAAATGGACAGCGCCATTGGGTCCGGAACGCCCAAAAACCCCATTCTACAATGTCTCAGTGCGAGCAGTTAGGGCCACAAAATGCTCCAAAAACAGCAAAAACACACTTGCGGCTGTTCCTCCTCTCTTCTCCACGTTTTTTCTGGTCTTATCTCCATTTTTTCAGTTCCCACACTTAGCTTTATTATTTGGGCACCCGTGGCCTTTTAGATGACCTCAAACGGACCCCGAACAGGCCAAAAACTGACCTCGCAGTGCATAGTTGTCACCTTTTTGCATCATCCGCACACCTGACACTTAGTTTTTCCCAATAATGCATACCACAACCACGTGAAGTGGCCCCAAAAATTGGTCCTCATGATGACCTTTCTGCATAAGTATCACAAGAAAACACCCACGTCGTGTCCGTACTTCTCCGCGTGCAAGTATTGACCCCGTTCGACCTCCTGACGCCACTCGATGCCATCTAACGCACCTGCTTACCTCATGTCGTCGGCCCGCGGATAGCTTCCTCGAGAATTTTTACGCGCTACCAACTCCTCCTTATTGTAGAAAAAAAACACTAGTACTGATAATAGTGAAAATTGCTGCACTATGTACACCCTGTCCTACCTGTACACACGTGGGCCCCACTTAACCACCTAGCTATGGAAATTGGGTAATCCTTTATTCGATGCACCATGCATGTGTATGTACATATGCACAATCCCTTGCTCAAAAAACTCCTGACAACGCTTCCCGCGGCACCTTCAATTGGTATTAGAGCAGGGTTTGTGCTTGCCATTTTTGTGTCCACGCGCGCGTGCACTTTCAAAAAGTGCAAACAGGTTTTCGATTTCGGCATCGGAAAATTAAGCAATCCTAAAGCGTTTCCATCACGCATCGTGGGGTTTTACTGTAAGAGCAGGGGAAACTAGGGTCTGAGAGTCCACCACCCAACCACCCATTATATAGGCAAGCCCCTGGCCCTTTGCCCTAGTTGGACTCCCCATTCCACACCGCCTAGCGCGGTCCTGCCCTTGTCTTGCCGGTGTCCTGACATTAATCCCCCTTAAGAAGAGTTTTCGTCCTCAAAAACAAAAGTTGGAAGGTTCTTCTTAAGAACACTAATGTTTTCTCAAGTGGCATCCTTCATGGATCCAGCTGTTTGGTTGACCGGAACACGGTTCCAAAGGAGGTTCAATGAAACCAAGAGTAACATCTTGGTTTTCCACATTGTTGTCCATTTGCAACCATCTAGTGTATAGACTCCATTTAGAACGCACATGAGTATGCTAAAAAAGTTATCACGACAAAGATATACCTGAAAGAGTACCACTTTTCAATTTTTGTGAAAGTAACTTGCTGACCTAAATCATCAGCCAAGTGTAAGTCCTTGACTTGTTCTCAAATTTCATCAGCAAACAACCCCACCCTAACGAGTGTTCAAGGTTGAGAACCTGACGTATACATGAAGAGACTACCTAGTCGCAACATGCGTTAACTGATAGTAAGTAAATTCCAAGAAGAGCAATAAATGCTTATTAATTGGATTGCTTGGTGCTAACGTACACACTTTGCATATCCTTTAGCCCAAGATTACACTTTGTAATCTGCCAATCCCCTTGGATACTGACAATACTGAGGTGTGTTTTCCCCATGGTTTATAGACAGTCTTCCTAGACGACTGGTAAACGGGGAATCACAATAGCGTATAACATTGTTGAGGACTCAACAATGTTCGGAATAACCATCGTGGTAAACTTGAAAAATCCACAAACAACCAAACCGAGCCATGACCTCTATTGGTGATTAGTAGACCCAAAAGTAATCTCATAGAGATAGTGCACATAGAGTACAAAATACTTCGTAAGCAATAAGTTGAGGAATATGCATGCCGTTCCAAACCAGCCTTTGCTAAACACTAGGGCCCATAACACCTAGTGTGCATGCATTTAGCAAAAAACAGATCCGAACCTGTATATCCGTGGTAATTATTGCCAATACTGATGAGCCTAGCACACATGAATAGGAATATAAATAGTTCTTAAAAGAAACTAAATACTTTCATTTGCAATATTTTGCAAGCTTTGCTGAAACATCTGAACCATAATAGAAGGTGAAACATTGATCGCTTCTAGGTACAAACAATGAAACTTTTTCATTTGCTATATGTATAAACAACCATCTGTAATGTTGTTTAGCAATACTTGGACCTTAACAAGTCATTCTAAGTATCCAACAACTTCTGGCCACTGTTCCTGATACACCGTGCTAAAAATGGTCTAGAAAACTGTTTGGACCAGCACTAAGGGACTTTTTCGTGACACATATTTGAAATAGTGGGCGCCAGTGTCAGTCCCCGAGACTCATATCCTCCACCTTTGGAATATGTCTCATGTAAGAATGTCTAAAAAAAAACATTCTTCAAGTACAAGATGTACTTGTGTGTGGAGGTAATTGCAAACACTCTATGACAGGAGTGAGAGGGACCCTCATTATCCTTGCTCCACACTGGCTAAACCAAACTCCTTGATTCCCTAGACCATGTTGTATCCCATGTGACAACATGAGCGAAATCGAATCCTACAAGTGGATTCATAACAGCATAATGTACATTGGACACTACGGCCCAAAATACTTGTTTTGACATGCCCTTGGCATGGCCTTGAAATATTCAAGCGTATTTAAATGACTTGAAATAACCAAGAAATGCATACTAAAAACTGGAATAACACCAAATCAGTAGATGCGTACGTGAAGATTGAACTCAATGTTCTCTTACCCGTATTCAAATACAGAGGAACAAATCGTCCATGTGTGAAAAAACAAGTAACATTGCACTAGAAACCCTGGGTGTTGCCTTCACAATCCAAACCCGTTGGGTAGAAGCTATGTAGTCAAACGCCTTGGTAAGACCCTTTGTAGAACCGTGCAACTAGCAGGTAACGATAACCAACCTAGTTAACAGTGTACAGAATGATGAAAATCAACTTAAAAAGCTGAATTTTTCCGATATGCGTGGTAGATTGCAGAATTCTTTCCTTGAAAGTATAAAAGATCAAAGTCTGATCCTCAATGCGTATGGGGTGATTTAGTAAGCACTCGCTGGGGCGTACCCCAAAATTGTGATGCCATAGACAGTCATAGTGCTATAGAGAGAGCAAGAAATCCACACAAGTGAGATGCCTAGCTCGTATCAACATCCATGCTGTCTCAACTGATTGTTGCTTCTAGACTCGATGGTATAGATCAGCTGATGTAAGTGCAAGAGTATCAAAACTCAACTTGAGCGTCACACTAGAAACATATAGTGCAACAATGACATCCTAATCCTCTGAAATGACAAGACTCTTGCTCGTCCATTAACATCGATATGTTCGATGTGTACTCCACTGGGAAAATCTGTTCGATCCTAAGAACAATCACCCAAGGAATGCCAATAGTTGGGTCTTACCCAAGATCTGTGAATGGCTCTTGGCCAGCCTATGTGTGGCTCCTAGCTCTTACGGCAATTAGTGTTCAATCAATAAACCGATGAAAACTAATGTGAATGGCATCTTGGCCCATTTCTAGATGAGAGTTAGAGCACCTTGGCTCATGCTGACTCCCAAACAAAACATGTTCAAAAGCTTCTTAGAAAGTTTTTGTTATTCTTTGATCATACGGGTTGAGGAAGGTTTCTTAACCTAATGTAGTGCGTACCGAATCCATGTGCTCGTGTGCATCTTATGCCTGGGTTGCAGCCTATTCTATAAGCATACAACAATCTGTCTGTATGATGCTCTCATCGAGAGAATCATACAACAATCTGTCTGTATGATGCTCTCATCGAGAGAGGCAGCAGAAAACACAAGTCCAATCTTGACCAGCTACCGTGTATGGTGTCGTGAATGTACGAGGATGATTTGAATAGGGCACCTTGCCAGTGGATCAAGTCCAAGTTTTAGATTCTTTTTAGTGGTGTTGTGCGTTGACAACAACCAAAAATCATGTCAAACAATCCATAACTTATCTTGTCTGTGACAAAGTGTTTGGTGTTATAGCGGAAGCATATCGCATAAGGCGGTAGAATTGAATCTTCCTAGCTAGCATGCCGTGCATGCAGAAATTTAAGCCCTTGGCAAAAGTGATGGCCTCAAATGTGAGAGCCAAAACCATAAGTGCCTTGCACAGATGTAGTGGTAGGGATTGATATTCCCTATTTTTCCAGTTCCCCAAACTCGTGTGCCACTGCCCGCTGTGATGCCGAGTCATCAGGCAGTACCTTGGCACAAGGGAGAAACCTTGCTTCATGAAAAAATGTCAAAGAACTTTGCTTTTCACAAAAGCATTAGTTTCCAATGTAAATGTATAAACATGGAAAAATAAACAATACTGACATCGTTTAACCTGGTCATCCTGCTGTAACCAGTTGTTTGGAGATGTCGAAAGAAAACTTGGCGCAAATGTAGATCATAACCATCTCTGTTGCGCAAGAGAAAGTTGGCCTGAAATATCCTGCAGGCATATGGAGAAATTCCCTAAAGGCGTGTGCTCATAGCATACCCCAAACGAAAAAAATCTCAATGCAAGGGTTGTAAATTGAAGCCTTGTTTCACATAAATATGTTTGTGCTGAGAGCCAATGGATGTGGTGGCAGATATCATGACAAAAAGAATCGATCGTGTCGAGCAATTTCAATTGAAAGTGAACAGTACTGTGTGGTAAGCATCCTCCGTCAACGTATAGAAACCGTGACAAGGAGTCGGCCATGCCGAGCAACGCTTCCTTCAATAGGTGCAGTAAAAGGTCATGCATGTCTCCTTGAGATAATCTTTAAACCAATCAAATTTTTGGTGCTTACAGTAATTTTCAGAAGCCATGCTTGTGATGTGCAGGCCTAAAGTGTCTGCATGTCTATCGCATATCCTAGCTATCAAGCAGATGCTTCATAATCAAAAATCAACTGCATACCTTATTAAGTATACTTATCGACAAAGCTTGTCACTGAAAAAATTTATGAGTCATCCGCAGGAAGAAAATCAAGAAGTGATTTTCTATATATTGATGTTTGGTTCAATATACATGGTCAACAGTGGATTTGACTTCACCATTTCGAGTTGCCTACTGCTTAGAATTGAAAGAGTGATCGGCCTTGCCAATCATCGATGCCTTATAAGGCATAGGCCATGCCTGAGTTGGGTGTATTACTAGATAGTCGTGCCTCGTAAAAACCTGTGTAGAGGTTATCTTTATGGGAGCCATGCTCCTTAGTCAAAATCATATTAATGACTACCAATATTGGATGTAATATGTTGACCTTGGTCATACTAGACCCGTAGATAATTTCTCCAACCACCATGGCCGATATCAACATAAGAACATAGTCTTGCAATACAATTAGATACATAAAATGATGAAAACTGCAAGAACTTGAAATTGCGAACCTGACAATCCGTTTGTGTCTCTATCAGAGGTCAAGCACCTTTGTTCAACATCGATGCCTTATGTGATGTTGGATGGTGTGTTGCATATGTCCTTATGAAATACTTGCCTCAACATACCTGATCGTGTTAAGATGCCTTACTTCCTGCTATAGAGGGCCATGCCCGAGTTGCACTAATAGGATTGCATGCTTACCATCATGCTCTTGCATGGCACAACTATGTCTTATACCTTCTACTTCATCTGTGAATTCTATAATCGGAGGTTTTGGTTGTACTCCATCCCGTGAACCGCCATGGTCGCATGCAGGTTCTGTTGATGGGGCATCATCATGAAACTCGGGAGGTCATCGGCCGGTTCTCCGAGCTTGGCATAACCAAGGGGCCGAAATCTGGAGGGGTGTGTGCCCGGGGTGGTCATGCACCCTTGCTTAGGGTTAATGCTAAAAAAAAAAACAAGTCCTATAGAAACCTGCACAGTGATGGAGGGCTGCAGTGCTGCCAAGAGCAGGGTTGATGCAGCTTGCAGTGCCTTGGTCAAACCCAAGTGTCGGTGAGACGGGAGTTGTTCCCTGCTGCCACGCGACCTTAGTGAGCCCAAGATTCGACATTGTCAACGCTGTCGACTTTTAGGTTCTTGTCTTTCTAAGCGGGCTTGCCCGCGTCCTTGTGGCCTCGGCCTTCTCACTTAGCAAGGGTGCCTGCACACGCAGGGTGCCTCGACCCCGACACAATCGATCCCTCGGTTCTCTCCAAGGGAATCCATGCTTCCCACGGCTTTACTGCTCTGTCGAAACCGCCTTGCAAGAGGCCATGTCGAAATTGCCTTGCAAGAGGTCATGCCTGTGCTGCTCCAAGCTAGACAAGGAAGAAAGAGGTTGCCTTGTTCTTTGATCGAGAGAGAGAGAGAGAGAGAGAGAGAGAGAGAGAGAGAGAGAGAGAGAGAGAGAGAGAGAGAGAGAGAGAGAGAACATGCGAGATGCTGCGATCGAGAGAGAGGGAGAGAGGCCAAAGAGAGAGAGTCCTTCCCCTTCCTCCATAGCTCTCACCTCCCTCCTTGAGCTCTGATACGAGTGTAAGAGCAGGGGAAACTAGGGTCTGAGAGTCCACCACCCAACCACCCATTATATAGGCAAGCCCCTCGCCGTTTGCCCTAGTTGGACTCCCTGTTCCACTCTCGGCCCCTTCCCTTGTCTTGTCCGGCCTTGCCAGTGTCTTGACATTTATCCCCCTTTCGAAGCTATTCGTGCAGTCGAAAGCTTCATCCGAGCTACACTTTAGGAGTTGTATTTTTCAACTCCACTTTTGCTACAGCTACAGCTACAGGTATAGGACACAGGTGCAGATTGTTCAAAGACTATTTTGAGATTGTATATAGCCATTTTATGGCTATTATGTGCTATTGAGTTGATGTTTATGGGCTGATTATGAGCAGTTTTTGGCATCGACATTGTCTTGGGTTTTTCAGGCATCCATCTCCTCATAGGTTCTTGCATACATATAGGACATCCTGGTTTTCTTACAGGTTGTAGTGTTTTGCATCAGAAAAAATTTTAGTGGGAGTACTTGATGCGGATATGCATTGTTTTGACACTTTTGATAGTGCTTGAGCTCTTTTGAGAGCGGTTTTACTCCCCGCAGGGATTTGTTTACTGCTTCCATATTTTGTTTGGCACCTGTTTGAGCATGTATACTGCACCTTGCAGTATTGTTGAATGTGGATGTATGTTGAGTTGTGGAAACTGCCATATGTACCTTTTGTGGAGCCGATTTGGCTTGTTTCTGGCAGTCCCGACCGTTTCTGAGACTTGATTCGGAGGCTCTTTCTGAGATTAGACTGGTTTCTTGTCTACATAACCTTTTGTGAGGGTCGATAGCGTGAGGTTTTCTTGAGCGGGGGGATTCTCGAATGTTGAGATCCTTTTGGTGATACAAGTTGCTCGAGTACCCATTTTTTGTGGCCTCGCCATAGGACATGTATAGAAAGGGCTAGGTGCATTTGATGCCGTGTTGGTAGTCTTGGGTCAACTTTTGACTTTTTATGCACAGCTAGTGGTTGATGCGCTTGTCTTATGCTCTGAGAGAATTATTTTTATGCGTTAGTGATCTCTTGTGACAGTTTTGGATTGAGATTCTGTCAATTTTTTTGGAGAAACTGTGCCGATTTTTTTTTCAAAATTACCAGTGTGTATCGCCATATTATCTTTAGCTTGCAGCCATGCCATCTAGTGGTGAAAAGGATATTTACAATATCCAAAAACTTGATGGGACAAATTTTGCTATCTAGAAAGAGCAGATTCAAGATGTTTTTATACAAAAATCCAGCTGGATCCTATCATGGAGCGTCGAGAGGGAGAGTATACAGATGTTGAGTGGGAGAAACTTGATGCTAAGGCCAAATCTACCCTCCATTTGCATTTGGCTGAATCTATGTACTTTACTATAGTTGGAGAAAGAACTGCTAGAGATGTATGGGATAAGTTGTGTTCCAGTTATGAGAACAAAAGTTCCACTAATAAGGTTTTCTTGATGAAGAATCTGTTTGACCTTTGTATGAAGGAAGAGGGCACTATTTCTACTCACATTAATGAGTTCAATATCATTTTCACTCAGTTGACCACTCAGGGTTTGGTCTTTGATGAGGAAATCAAATGTATCTTCTTGCTATGCAGTTTACCCTCATCTTCGGATACGTTTTGTACTGCGATTAGCAACTCATCATTGGTAGTGGTCTAGTGTACAATGACGTCCTTGGGAGTCTGCTTACCGAGGAGATTTGTAGGAAATCTCTAGAAGGAAAGAAGGATGGTGATGCGTATGTTGCTAGTGATAGACAGAGGGGTTTCACTCAAAGTCGTGCCAAAATCAAGGAACGTGGGGGCTCATGCAGTAAGTCTCGGGGTTCTATGCATAATGTAAAGTGATATCACTGCCATAAAAAAAAATCATGTGAAGAAGGATTGCAGGAAATGGCAGCAAAGCAAGAAGGATAAACAATCCGGTGAAAGTTCTAAGCCTAATGATTCAAACAAGGTCAAAGCAAAGTTAGAGGAGATCAATGTGCTAGAGTCCTCAAATTCTCCTATTGTAGAGACTCTTCCAGTGGTTGTTATGCCACTTACCTCTGCATATTGGTCTTCAAAGCAGATCTACCTATCGAGGCTCTTGTTATACAGGAGATGCACAATATGCACATAATTGGATAGTAAATTCTAATGTGAGTTTCCATGTGACACCACATAGAGAGTGGTTCTCTACTTATTCTCACTCTTGTGGCAAAGTGAGACTTGGTGATGCTTATGATCTAGACATTGAGGGTGTCCGAAACATCAAATTGCATCTAAGGAATGGCCCAAGTTGACTAAAAGCTTGATTTTTGTTGGTCAGCTTGAGGATCTGGGCTACAACACCACATTTGGAAATGGTTCGTTGATAGTACGCAAAGGTAATCTTTTTGTACTCAGAGGTCAGAAGCATGGTACCTTGTATTACATGCATGTGTCAGATGTTGGTCATGATTATATTTCTATAGCCGAGCTACCATCTACGAGCTACCATCTACTGAGTTGTGGCATTGTCGGCTAGTTCATATTAGCCAAAAAGGAATGAGAACTCTGACTCGTTTTGGATACTTACATATCTTGTCTTATGTTGAATTTCTTGTTTGTGAGCACTGTATCTATGGCAAACAAACTAGGTCCATGCATTTACCATTGGGTCAAAAGCAAGCTGAACCTCTAGATTTAGTGCATAGTGATGTTTGTGGTCCTATGCCAACCAAATCTCTAGGGGAGGCAGCTATTTTGTGACATTCATTAATGACTCTACTCAAAAGGTGTGGGCATACCTTTGAAACATAAGGATCAAGTTCTTCTTGTGTTCCAGAAATTTTTAGCACTTGTTGAGAATTAGTTTGGCAAGAAATTGAAGAGGTTGCAAACTGACAACAGTGGAGAGTATGTCTCCAAGGAGTTTGACAATTCCTGTGCTCAAAGGGGGATTAAAAGGTAGTTTACTGCACCATACACACCAGCTTAGAACGGAGTTGCTGAGCGCATGAATCTACGATTCAAGAGAGAGTCACAACCATACTTTCTAGACAAAATCTCATGCAAAGATTTTGGGCAGAAGCTGTCTTGACTACAGTGCACATTATAAATCATTCACCTAGTATGCCATTGAATTATGAGATTCCAGAAGAGTTATGGTCTAAACGTAAGCCCCACTATGACCATCTACGTGTTTTTGGTTGTGAAGCTTATGCTTATGTGCTTAAACAACTTCGACAGAAGTTAGAGGCAAAGTCACACAAGTGTATTTTCATTGGATATCGTGCAGATGGAGAGATGGAATATCATCTCTGGAAACCCGAAATCTCGTTGAGTCATTCGTAGTTCAGATGTGATCTTTAATGAGTCAAAGATGCATAAACAACCTATCAAGGAAATAGAAACTCGGAGAGTCACTTTTGAGAATGTTGCCTCAGAGACAGTGAAATCAACTCAGCAGGCTAGTGATGTACCTTCCACTAGCAATGCTCCAGAGGGAGCGGATGGCAATGGTCAAGGAGTGAGACGGTCTACAAGAGTCTCTCGTCCACCGCGCGTTTTGAGCCAAGTCTTGATTACATCATGTTGACCGATTGCAGTGAGCCAAGCTGCTACCAAGAAGCCATGATGACGGATGATGTGGTGAAGTGGGAGTAGGCTATGCAACCTGAGTATAACTTGATTCTGGCTAATGACACGTGGGACTTGGTAGAACTTCCAAATGATGCGAAAGATTTACCTTGCAAATGGGTTTACAAGAAGAAATTTACCTCAGGTGATCCAAATCCAATTTACAATGCTAGACTTGTAGCCAAAGGGTTCAAACAGCAAAAGGGAGTTGATTTTGGTGAAATCTTCTCGCCTGTGGTCAAGATGACAACGCTTAGAACCGTACTTGGTCTTGTAGCGATCGAGGACATGGAACTTGTCCAAATGGATGTAAAGATAGAATTTCTTCACGGGAATCTCGATGAGGATGTTTACATGCAGTAGCCTGAAGGGTTTGTTCAGGAGAACGCAGCTCGTGAGGAGCTAGTATGTAAGCTCAAAAAGGCACTTTATGGCTTAAATCAAGGCAGTGGTATCATAAATTTGATGCATGTGTTAGGTCTCAAGGATATAAAAGGAGCGAAGAGGATCACTGCTTGTATACAAGAAAGCTAGATGATGGCTCGATGATCATTCTAGTTTTGTATGTTGATGACATGCTTATAGCTGGGAAATCCATTGCGGAAATTGCCAACTTGACGAAAACATTTAGCAATAATTTTGCAATGAAAAATTTGGGGGATGCTACACACTTTCTTGGCATGTGAATCAAAAGAGATTGAAAATGTCGCATTCTTGAATTATCTCAAGAAACATACATTGAGAAAGTTTTGCAGCATTTCCATATGCAGGGGGGAAAGCATTGAGTACCCCAATGCAGGCATTCTTAAAATGCACCCAAATCTGATGTTGAGCGAGATGAAATGGCTAAGGTACCATATTCTTTGGCAGTGGGTAGTCTCATGTATGCTATGGTGGCCACAAGACCAAACATTGCTTTTGCAGGAGGAGTGGTGAGCCGATACATGGAAAATCCTGGAAACAAGCATTGGGAAGCAGTGAAGCACATTCTTAGGTACCTCAAAGGTATGGCCGGCATCCATCATGGGTTATGGGGATGCAGACTAAGCGGGTTGTGTCGACAATAGAAGATCAACATTTGGCTATGTCTTCATATTTGCTGGAGCAGCAGTATCTTGGAGGTCATGTCTTTAAGATTGTACGTCGTATTCCACTACGGAAGTAGAGTACGTTGCATTGTTGGATGCAAGTAAAGAGGATGTATGGTTATCTTTCTTGGTCAAAAATCTTGGCTTTGATGAGACTCCAATGATATACTGTGATAGTAAGAATTCTCTTGCATTGGCAAGGAATCCCGTGTTTCACTCCAAATTGAAATACATTGAAGTCAGGTATCATCTCGTGAGATATTTCTTGGCCAAAGAACTCATTGAATTGGTCAAGGTACACAGTGTTGACAACCTAGCAGATGCTTTGACGAAAGGCTTAGCTTTGGAGGGGTTTACACATTGCAGTGAGTTGATGGGTATAGATTGAAAGCCACTAGATTGCTTCACGGTTGTACATACCAAGTCACTTGGGCTGCATTGGTCTTCAAGTGGGATTTTGTTGGGATTCAGGCCAACTGGCCGGACATCCCACTTACTACTAACCTATCTACTAACGTAATCATGTACACACTTATTATTTAATACAACAGAATAAGGAGATGCAACAGGATAACGTTGTTGTGCGCTCCACCCAAAGTAGGTCTCTCTCTCTCTCTCTCTCTCTACTCTCGCACTTGCACTTGCACACGCTTCCCGCGGCACCTTCACCAACAGCTCAGGCAATCAGCATGCTAAATCATCCTGATGGTACAATCAAGCAAAGAGCACACAAGCTACAATATTTGCTCTTTGGAAGACAACATCAAAAAGCCTCCCCATTAGAAACCCTTGAGTTAATTACTCAAGACACAATTCTTGCACAAAGTATTGGTTTGAACTGCATTGATCTTCAAAGCATGGTAGAGCCAACCAAGGCTAATGCATAGATACGATTGTTCATCCCATGCACACAGTCGTCCCTGAGTACGCCATCTAGGAGGGGTGGAAGAGTACTAAGTAATTAAGGGCAATGTTTGAAGAGTGAGGAAAAAAGTTTGATGTTAACGTGTGATTTTTTGCAAAATTACCTAATAATTCCCTTATAAATTGTCAATAGGGGAAATTTAACTGATAATATCTCCCGATGAGTATAAATAGTGTATGTACTATCAAAAAATAGTCCTTTTTAGTTATTTCTCATCATTTTTCTTGATATTGAGACTTTAAAAATGGAGAAATCCAACAAAAAACAATAAAGCTGTGTTTTTTTCAATGGATTTTCTTAATTATTGGATTTTTACTTTGCTTTTTTAGCGCAATTTTGTTAGTTTCTTTGATATTTGTAATAAACAGGTCAAAAATTAATAATAAATAGCAAAGGAGCTCATATGGAAACTGAAGACACGGTGGTGATCAGAAAGACAAGGCGGATAGGCACAAAAAATTTCAATGAAGTCGGAAGATGGAAGCGGGAAGCCTAAATTAGGCAGCCAGACCTACTTTTGCAGAATTCTTGCAGAATGAGCTCAGGAATCCGATTGGGGAAATTTTTGAGTCTAACATAGATGTCACGGCCTAGTAGGACTAACTGGGGAATTTGGGGAAAAATGGTTCGGGAAGTCCGGGTATAGATACCCAAGGTAGGCTAAAATCACCTCATTTCCACTTGTTGCCTTTGGAGAGAGAGCCTTTTGACTTCTTCGCATGCACTTTCCGGAGCCCACAGTCATCTTCTTTCAGCGCCGTCTCACACAAGACATGAGGGGTAAGTTCTTTACTCATCAATGATCCATTTTGTAAGCTAGTCTAAACCCCTAGAAAAAACCCTAGAATCCAAGCAGTGCACGAAGACCTACGACCAAAAATCGACCATAGCGGCGTGTCAGCTCAACCAAATCAGATGAGATTTGAACTGTAGCATGCCCCAACACAATAGAACACTTCTATATCATCAGTTGATCATCCGGCAAGGGTGGAGGGTCCCAAGTAGAAAAGCTAGGTTTTTGACAAATGCCAGAATTGGATTCTGACTCCACAGAAAGCTTACCTATGAGGTCTATAGACATTGTATATGATTGGTTTTCTACACCTCATATAAACATACACAGAGTCTACACCATGCTTAGAACCAAGTTGTACCAAAAAATGTTCATCTTGATAGAAAAGTTAATAATCGCGATTATTTACTTTTTGGCCAAGATGAAAGAAATTTGCAAGTTTGCCATCATAGATGCAAAGTACATGATTTCCTAAGCCCACAAGCCAAGTTTGAACAAATTTGGAGCTCAAAAAATCTCAAAATTTCTTTACATCTACTGTTTCAGAGACCTAAAGCCTAAATCTGGCCCCATCTTCACCCTGTGCATCCAAATGAGCCCATATTTCACTTAGAGTATCTATTTGGTACATACTTCAAGCCTGTAATGCCAAATTTGCAAAAAGTTGAAAAAATTACTCAGTTGTTGTAAATAATCGCGATTATTTACTTTTGTTGCAATTTTTTGTTTTGACTTCATAATTTTGATCTTTACATGTTTTTATACATCTATGAATGTTCAAAAATTGATTTGAAGAAAATTGGACTTAATTTATTAGCATTTCAGACTGAAGGACATTTCAGAGAAAAATCTGCCAAATTTGCTAACTTTGATACTCTATTTACTCAATAGGAGCCATTCAAGCAGCAGAGAGGGCCAAGAAGAAGCTCTTGCAAAAGGAGAAGCTGCAAGAGCTACCACCATATCAACTGGACCTCAATTCAGTTAAGAACGCCAAAGCGACGTACCTGTCAAAGGAACAGCTTGAAGAGCATAACACAACAGTGTTCACAGGCATATTCAAGAGCGAGGAAGGACATCAGGTAGAGCTGCAACTTCTATCAGAAGAAGTTTATGATGTCACCGCCAAGCCCAAGACCAAAGAAGCCAACCGAAGGATGGGACTCATAGATTTCTACGAACAAGAGCCGTGTGGAGTGGACTTCCAAAAAGCTTATGAGCTTTTGTCCACAATCAAAGAAGATTGAACCACTCAAATCTCTAACCAGCAAGGGAGCAAAGTTGACGTGGTGATTACTAAAGAGATAGTGGTAGAAGCACTCAAATTGCCAACAAAGGGAATGACCATGAGGGCACGAGATAGAAAGAAGGCAAGAACTTTCACCAAGGAAACCGTCGTTGCCACTGACGGGAGCAAAGCGAGACACAAACCCCGATGGCCTCTAAAACGCCGAGAGCCGATGGCACGTCTCAAGCCGGTCACGGTAAAGCAAACAGGGGGCACCACCTAGCTTTGAGCGGCTAGGACGCAGACAACGGTGACGTGAACACCACGAACTTACACACACACACACACACACACACACAGAGCATGGGGTGTGAGGGAGAATTATTTCTTGCAGTATTTACAATGACCTTCCTTCCGGCGAGGTGGCACACCGTGGTGATAGAGAGATAGGGAGAAGAGATGGTGAATCTACTTGGTGCGTTCTCTAAAGACGACTTGATGATACGAAACTTGCTACCAAGAATGTGTATGTGTGTGTGCATCTACCATTGGAGTTGAGAGGTGAATGTAGCTCCCTTCACATGGTGAAATTCCCAAAACAAACCATCACACAAGTCCCCTCCCCATGATGCCAATAGTGTCAATTCCTCCCACTAAAACTCTACCAAGTGCTGACCTCTCATGAACTGCCTCCCCTCGATACTGACCTCTCAGTGCTCTTTTATAGGTCTTGGCTTGCTTGGATTAGGTTAATCCTGGTTTAATTAGGGTAAGCTTATCGGGGAGACAAAGCAAGGCAAATTGCCCGGTGTGGTTGACCCTTGCTTTGTCTTGGGAGTTATTAAAAATGAAAACCTCTAGGTGGGTCTTTGTGACCATCACCTAGAGAGAGAGAAATTAAAAATTGGGAATTTACAAGGCTTGGGTGAAAATTGAAAAGTGATGGTTTACTGAAAATGGTGTCATGGTTGCGCGATGCCGATGAATGGTAGCTTGCGGTGATAGCCGTTTTTCGGCTCTTTGTAATTGCCACAATGAGTTACCTCACCCTACCAAAATCACCCAAACACTGTGACTATCCCTACCATTTCACTGTACATAGGCGTGCGTGAGTCACGGGACTTTTCCCATATCTTCTTCAAAAACCCTCAATTAGCTAGTCATTGGGCTAGTTGAGCCAAAAAAATAAAAATAAATAAAAAAAATAAAAAAAATAAGTATATTATGGCCCATGCATATGTAAATATTTCTTTGTATATAGGGCCTAAATAAAAGATTTTTTCATAATTATTTTGGTATTTATTTAAATATTTCTACCTAGGTGTGTGTTATTTATGCTCTGTACATTGCCTCACCATTACCACAATTTTTTCTTACCATTTTTCATACTCTTTATTCCATATAGAAATATTTTCATGTAAGCTTCTCTTATATTTTGTGTAACTCCATCCCAACAAAAATCCAAAAAAACTAGTTCTATTTATGTGTATATTTTTGTCACTATTGTGATTTTTTCCTTCCTACATATATTCTCTATTACTCTCATAAATTAGACCACCAAAAATATTCATCTTTTTATGGTAGACTTATAATGAGAGAGATTTATTTTGACCCCTTTATATTTTTCCACCTATATTATTTATATTTGACATGTACATATTTTTTAGACCCCTCAATATTTGATTTTCTTAGTTGTACTATTCACTTATATCTTAATCTCAACAATATCTTCAATTATAGACCTACCAAATAAGGTCAAGGGTAGGTGGCATGCATACATGCACTATGGAGGGCTCACTCTTGGAGGTATTCAAAAGAATCATCCAAAGAAGGACCCCACAAAGACCTTGTGCAGTGGAAAAAAACGGTCGGTTTTGCTGAATTTTTAAAGTTCACTTGCTCTCCGAATTTGAAAAGGTGATACAAACAAAAGTTGTAGCTCGTGGGCTGAACTTTTGCCCCAAATTTTTTCATATTTTTATGAGCTACGAGCTGTGAGCTATGATTTTTTTAGTGGACCTCAGTTTTCCCATGCTATGCAGCCACACTCTCTCTTCCACTTTATCATTTTCCTCTTTCACACACACTTCTCCACTCATCATCCCCACCTCTCTCACCCCTCCTCTCTGCACCCTACTCACCTTCTCTTCAACCTTGAAGAATAAGAGAAACCATGGTAAACTCACACCTCCCACACCCAATTCCATTCCAAAATTGACCACCTAGTCTCATTTTTCCTCCTCCAATTTACCCATATCTATAAAAAAACCACAAAATTCATCCTCTTCTCTTAAAAGACAGCATCATGGTGGTTGATTACTCAGCTTCAATTACCTTGTCTCTCAAGGAAGGTCAAGAGTGGAGAAGAAATGTACCGTCAAAGCTAGTGGACCGTCAACAAGCGTCAAAATCGGCCCTACTCAAGACACTTGGAGCATCAACCTTGTAAGAAAGCCACCTTTTCTTACCTCTTAAGAGTTTTTTTCTTCCTTATTTGTATCCTACATGGATACTTCCATTGTAAATATCCAATTCCATTTGTAAATTAATACTAACTCTACTAACACTAACCCACTATGAAAAGTCCTATCACCTCCATTTCTCTCTTCTCTCTTTCCTCACCAACTTCTTGATAATTCCAAGCAAAAGAAATTAGATAAATTGCTGAAAATCTAACCCAACCATGGTTAGAGGAGTAACCCTAGCCTTCAAAATTGCTATAAAAGGAGGGTGTAGCTAGCACAAGAGGGAGAGCCATAAGCAAGAGCACTATGCTATAGCTTGAGAAGCCAAGCTCAACCTCTCTAGAAGGAGCTCTTGAGTGGAAGCTCATCGTCTTATGCATGTGCATGTGTTGTAATAGGGGATTAGCAAGGGAACTCTATGCCATTGTAAGAGAGAGAGTGATCATTCAATTGAGAGTAGGAAATCTATCATTTCTCCTACTAGTGTAAGCCCAACATTTGCTGAATCAAGGAGGGTGGATTTGGACTAAGCTTGGATATTTTGTCTCCCTTCCAACGTGAAGAAATGGACAACAATGATGCGTAAGTGTCTTGGTGTTTTTTGTTAAGTTCTTGATAGCTTGTTCTCTGGTGTTGTCATCAACCTAGCCATAAACCCCACATACTGTAAGAGGGCGACAGGGTGGAGAGGACTCCCCTGGCTTTAAGACAGTGATTGGGGTGGCTTTTCTTGTGATGTGTTGTGGTGAAATTTACGCAAGTTATGTTGAACAAATACTAATTTCACTTTGATTTGTAAGAAGGTATTAATGCAACAAGCACCCCCTCCCCCTTTCTCTCTCTTTCTTAAATATATAGTTGTGTTTGCTTGATCATTGCCGATACGTTTCAAAGCAGCCCGAGCACTATCTCTCTCTCTCTCTCTCTCTCTCTCTCTCTCTCGTGTTTTAGGGTGTGAGAGTATTCCATTGGTGTTAGGGTTAGTGTAAATTCCTTGCTTGTTTGTGGGTTGCTCTAACGATTCTCCTCTTTTGCATCCTAGTTCGCTCTTAAACTAGGTGGTGCCCCTTGTGTAGTTGGGATTTGGCTGTGGGTTTGTTGTTTTGGTTTGTGTTGTGTTGTGCCCCAGCCCCATTGAGCAGCACGGGAGCCTTGAAGGGTGTCTAGAGGCCACTCTTCTTGTTGCCCGCCCCGGACCGCCTCAAATTGGTGCCCCCACGGAGGAACAGGCTTGTGTATGTTCAACCTTTAGCATAATCAAGTAGCTTGCATGAATCACGAGAATTTGTATGATCCCTTCATTCCCATTGCAAGGCAAAAGGTACACATAATTGTTAGTACTAAGTTGCAATTTCAACGTGTCATTCGTAGAATTTTAGGTCCTCTTAGGTTGGCCGAGATAAACGCTTCAGTAAATCCTTTTATTTTGCCTCTCATTAGGTATGACCTTAGTTTGGACGTCTATATTTTTGTTTTGTTTTAAGCATTAGGACATGCATAGGCCATGGATAATGGCCCAGGAATAGAGGTTTTTCCCTTTCATTTTACTCCACACATTAGAATAAACGTTGCAATTAGTAGAAAGATCCATTTTCAACAACGAATGGTGTTCATGTTTGGTGCCCAAAGAGCAGGAGAAATTCTTGCATCACCAAACCCTGTCATTCTACCTCTCATCAACTACCACACTTCTTTTGATGTACATGTGTTCATTTTATTTTAAAATGAAGTGCAGCCCGGCAAAATAGTGTGTATGTTTTTTTTTTTCTTTGTCCAAGTTGTTACAAGAAACAAAAAAACGATCATTTGTTCTAACTGGGAATGTGTGTGCAGTGAAAGTTCAATCCTTAGAGATCTAGCTCTATTACCAATTGAGTTGCAGGAGCAAGTAGTAAGGCGTCTCCCTCATAACAAGAGGGTGGTGAAGTTAAGACGGAAGGTCCTACGCAAGGATTCCATTTTCCTCTTGTTGTTGGGCACTAAGGAAGACCGCGCATTCATCCAACTAGTGTGTGCCCTAAGATTGGTAAATAGAGTGAAATTTGGCATTTGGCGAGTGCATTTCACCATTGAGGAAGACTCTTCAGGAAACTTGCGGCCAGAGTTCACGCTTCATAGACTCACATTTGGTGAATTTTTCCCTCATTTGCGTCTTATTAATAGTCTTCCTTTCGCTTTCAACAAAGGAGATAGGGAGCTATTTAGAGCTTGTCTTAATAAAGAGAGCATAGAGAAGATTGCAAATTTGTATAAATTCTCATCCTTCTCTACTTTCTATGACACTTTGTTCATAGAGACATTGTAAATCTCTTTATGCTTTTGAATGATTTAACCATAATCCTAAGGAGTTTTTGTCCAGGAATTTTGTAGCACAAGTGGAGTCTTTAAATCTTGCAAACTTGATTGGACTTGATGAGGATGTTCTTTATGAAATTGTGAGAAGGTTGCCTCACTCCGACTGTGTGGAACTCGAAGGAAAGGAGCTCCTAGTCAATTGCTACTTTCTCACGGCCTTCGACGAGCATGAAGATCTAGTTTTTATACAAACCGCTTGTGCGTTGGGAATTGTAGAGCAAGTGCAATTTATCACTTGGGACGTGGTTGCTCTTTTGGATCCAGAAAATGAAGTTCTAGAGATTTCTGTTTATCGCCTTAGCTTTGAAGAATTTCAACCCTTCTTAGAGCTCATCAATAGTCTACCTTTTTGTTTTGATCAAACAAATCGAGACCTTATTGAAGCTTGGATAGCTGAAGAAGAAAACCTAGAGTGGTATTTTCTCACTTCTTCATTTGCAGGCGAGTGGTTCTAAATCTCTATTGTATCCCTTATTGTAACTCGTGTTGTAATATTTCATAATAATGGAGAGCCAACGCCAAATGTCTGGATATCCTCTTTTCTTTGGAGAGCCTGGAGAGGATGCAGAATTATTTTTAGCAAATTTTAAGATGTCTTGCCGTATCAAGAGGATAGTAACCGATCAAGAACGTGTAGAAATGTTTGAGGTGGTCCTTAGGAAAGATGCTAGTACTTGGTTTGACTCTTTGCCTGAGGAAGTTAAGGGGAATTACACAGAAGTGTTGAATCGTTTTAAGAGATACTTCTTTGATCCCCAAAACTCTCAAAAACTATGGCAAGACATTGTTTCTCATAAGCAAAAAGACTTAGATGACTACTACTTGTACAAGCAAGAGTTTCTACGTCTTTGGGCTCTATGGATACGAAATGTTGCTAACCCTGGTGATGGTGCAGAATTTTTAAAGAAGGAGAGGTTCATAGCCGGACTCTTTCCTGACCTTAAGGTAAAAGTTGAGGCGGGTGCACCTGCTACTTTTGATGCAGCGGAAACTAGGGCTGCTGAGAAGTATAGGAAACTCAAGTGCTTAAGGGGAGAGGTTCCAATAGAAGTTCTTAGACCCAAAGGTAAGTCACAAGCATCAACATCTAGGGAGCTTCCTGATGTAACGGTTGAAGTGATTGAGAAGTTAAATGAATCCTTAAGCAGCCTGTCAATTCACCTTGCACAAGCCGTAGGTCCAAAGGGACAAGCAAAGAAGTCTGAAGAGCGAGACCCACGACCTAGGAGAGTCTTGCAATGTTGGAATTGCGGAGAGTCTGGACATGGGATGTATAATTGTCCTTGGTCCCGTGGAGAGCCAGGGAGACCTAACTTGAATTACCCAGTGATGAATGCAGGAGAAGGAGCTGGTCAACAACCAAGGCTTCTACAAAGGCCAAATGGACCAAGACCACCTCCACAAGGGGTAGAAGGAGTTCCACCTTTGCCAGATCCAAATGTGCATGTGGTAGAGGTGACAAATTCAAATGAGGTTGACATGGAAGCCAATGGCATTAAGCGTGGCCGAGGAAAAGGTAAAGAGAAAGAGGGTGTCCCATCACAGAGTGACCATGGACAAGGCAAGAAGGCAAAGGAGACCAAGGAAGCTAAGAGGACTCGACGTCGTATCAATCTCCAAGACTTCCCTCTTGGACATGGTATGGCTCGATACAACCTGTTGGAAGACATGCGAGGTAAGGGTCCTGATATCTCATGGCCTCAGTTTCTTGCATTATGCCCACAAGTTAGGAGGGATTTAACAAAGGCAGTTAGCACTAGGAGAAAGGTAAAAGAGAGTTTTCCTGTTGTAAAAATTGCACATGCTGAAATGAACGAGGATATTACACCTGTGCTAGATTGTTACATAAAAGGAAGATTGGTTAGGAAAGGTCTAGTGGATGGGGGTGCACAAATTTGCATCATGACAGAAGGGCTCATGCAAAGACTAGGCATGCACATCCATGAGACACCTGAAATCAAAGTGAAAATGGCAAACAATAGCAAGGCTAGGTGCGTAGGCATTTGTAAAAATGTTTTTGTGGAGGCCTTTGACATTAAGAAGGCAGTGGATTTTTATGTTATGTCGACCAAGGAAAGTGGTTATCCATTTATCCTAGGAAGACCATGGCTAATGAAAATGCGAGCTTTGCAGGATTGGGAGAGTGGAAAGCTAATTTGCAGGAATGACAATCACAAGAAGGTTGTCTTTGACATGAAGGAGCAACGCCAAGAGGAGCTCCATGAAGAATCATCTCGAAGTGAGACGGAAGAAGATTGGACTGAAAACACTTCAGAAGAAGAAAGTAGCGGCAGCATTACTGAAGAGGAGTCCTCCATTGAATTCATGGGGGTAAGGTTTAAGCCAAGCAACCAAGAGACCTCTTGTCAAGGCTTGGAGGAGGTAGGTCTTCAAGAGAACGAAGGTGTTCAAGATGAAGGGATGCTGGAAGGTATGCTATCACAACACTTACAAAGGATGAAAGAGAGGAGTTCAAATGTGTGCTAAGGAAGTTTCCTAGGCTCTTTGCTAAAGACTACACTGATGTGCGTGGAGTAGATGCTGTTCAACACAAAATTGAGTTGAAGCCAGAGGCCACACCTAAGGCTCAGAAGCTACGAAGGCTAGGAGTCATCAAGGAGCAGGCTTTACTCAAGGAGGTAAGAAAGCTTCTAGCAGCAGGTTTCATTTATCCAGTGGAGAATTCAGAGTGGGTCTCTCCCGTTGTTGTCACTCCTAAGAAAAACGGCAAGTGGAGGGTGTGTGTGGATTATCGTCCACTTAATGAGGCAACAAAAAGAGATCACTTTCCCCTCCCATTCCAGGATGAGATACTAAATGAGGTAGCTGGTCATGAGAAGTACACTGTGTGCGATGGTTACTCAGGTTACTTTCAAATAGGGATTGCACTGGAGGATCAATTGAAAACAACCTTTATCACTCCTTGGGGTTGTTATGCTTTTAGAGTCATGCCATTTGGTCTGACAAATGCTCCTGCAACATTCCAACGTTTCATGAATATGGTGTTTCAAGCATTCTTTGGAAAGTCAATTAGGGTGTTCATTGATGATTTCTGTATTTATAGCTCAAAATCATTGCATCTACAAAGGGTAGAAGAAGGTTTAAAGAAGCTCTACGACATGGGAGGCCAACTCAACCCCGATAAGTGCCATATAGGTGAGGATGAAGTAATCTTGCTTGGTCATAAAGTTTCTTACAAAGGCATTGAAGTGGATCCTTCAAAGGCAAAGGCTCTTATTGAGCTACCATCACCCAAGAGTGTTAAGGAGGTCATCTCTTTCATTCAGAAGGTGAAGTATATGTCACGCTTCATTCACTTAGCCTCGGAGTTGCTTCATCCTTTGCAAAAGTTAACACAACAAGTAGAATTTGCATGGTCTGATGAGATTGAAGAGTATTTTTGTAACATTAAAGTCATTTTGTCAGAGCTACCAACACTCATGCCTCCTTGTTGGGAGTACACATTCTTTGTTAGCTCTAGTGTTGGAAGGGAAACAATTGGTGCTGTGTTGCTACAACAAGATCCCCACAGTACAAGGATGCGACCCATCTACTTTGCTAGTAGGGTCATGAATGCTTTGGAGAGAGACTACACAGAAGCAGAACTCATGATGCTTTCTCTCATGTTTGCGGTGAGAAAGTTTAGATCCTACTTGCTCCCAAAACCTTTTGTAATTCTCACTGCAGAGAATTTGTTCCCTTGGGTGTCATCTCAAATGAATCTTAGTACTAGGATCTCAAAGTGGATTATGGAGTTGCAAGAGTTTCAATACTCCTTCAAGGTAGAAGATAGTGTGCGTGCACAGTTGGCAGGGATTCTCACTTATAGGGTGCATGAAAAGGAGATTAAGGTGCCTGAAGTAAAGACCCTACCATTACCACCACCAAAAAGTATTCCTAATGCTTTTACCTTGTTCTTTGATGGAGCTTTTCGTCGAGCCATAGGAAAAGTAGGGGGAGGGCTAGTGTTGCTCAACCCAAGTGGAGAGGTGGTCATGAAAGAGAAGGTCAATCTACCAGGTTCAACTAGCAACAATGAAGCAGAATACGACACACTACTTCATGGTTTGAAGATGTGCATTGGCCAAGGGATAAAACGTCTCATGGTAAAGGGAGATGCACTTCTCATTGTTAAACAGATTTTAGGCATTTGGGCATGCAAGAATGAAAGCTTAAGGATAAAAGTTCATGCCATTCGTAAGATGTTTAATCAGTTTGAAGAAGTGCAACTATATCATATTCCTAGGAAACAAAATGAAGATGCCGATTTACTTGCACAGCAAGTAGTTACATGTGTTGAGAAAGAAGTGCAGGTCATCATGGTGGCAGCAACCATCAAGCAACCGAGATACCAGGGATTGGAGTCATTGACTCCCATTATTAGCTACATTTTGGAAGGCGAGTTTCCACAAGACTTCACGAAGTCTCAGAAGAGGAGACTCATGAAGAAGGCAAGCGCATATCTCTTCCTAGAAGGCTCCCTCTATCAAAGAGGGAGGGATCAAGTATGCAGAAGAGTACCAACTATCAAGGAAATTCCAGCCATTCTAAAAGGTTTGCATGAAGAGGCATGTGGTGGTCATTTTGCCCAAGAATTAACTGTGAAGAAGATTTTTCTTTCGGGGTATGTTTGGCCAAGTTTGCATGTGGATGTTCAACATTGGTGTAAAAGCTGTCACACTTGTCAGATAAATGGAAATAGAAGGTTGGTGCATGGCCCGAGGCAAATCGTTCTTGCAAATGGACCCTTTGAAAAGTGGGGCATTGATGCTATGGGTCCTCTGCCTAAGACAAAAAATGGTAAACTCTACATTCTAGTGGCTGTAGACTATATGACTAGGTGGGTGGAAGCACAAAGTGTGGCAAAGGTAAATGAGAGGACAGTGAGCAAATTCCTCTACACTCACATTTGTTGTAGATTTGGCACACCTTTGGAGATTGTTTCTGATAATGGTCCAGGGTTTAGAAAGGGATTGCTCACAGAAGTCTGTGAAGAACTTCACATTCTACATCGTCACAGTACACCCTACTATCCCCAATCAAATGGTTTGGTAGAAAAAGCTAATGGTGTCATTGCAGGCATCATTAGAAAGATGGTGAAAAACAAGACAAAATTATGGGATGACTTCTTGGATGGTGCCTTGTGGGCGTATCGAACCACATATAGGGAAGCCACGGAGTTCACACCATTTCACTTGGTCTTGGTCAAGAGGCTTTACAGCCAATTGAACTAAACATTCCAACAATGCGACTTCATGACAAAGCAGCACGGGATGATCAAGAAGCATGGATGGATCGACTTCTTACCTTAGCTGAGCTTGAGTGGAAAAGAGAAGCAGCATACGAGTGCTACAAGAGGAAAGCTACGCAGGCGAAGGAGAAGCTTGACAAGAAACTAAAGGACAAAGGCATCAATGAAGGGGATCTGGTGCTAAGGTATGACAATCGACTCGATAATCGTTTTGATGCCAAGTTTGAAACTAGATGGCAAGGGCCATACATAGTCAAGAAGTCTTTCAATTCAAGTTACTATCAGCTTATGGACTTGAATGGTAAAGAGCACTCCAGGAAAGTAAATGGGTATCGCTTGAAGCCCTATTTGAGTCGCCTTCTACCAAAGGATCTACCAAAGATATGTCCAAAGGCCGCTGTCTCATGTAAGTATTGCTACATGAAGCATGAGTGTAACTCCAGCCAAAATTCTGAGGGGCCAAACAATAAAGATCTCGTCAAGGACTCTGAAGCACTCTCTTTGGAAAAGATGCTCTATGATGGTACATGAATATACCATCATCCAGGGGGAGGGCTAATGATAGCCGTTTTTCGGCTCTTTGTAATTGCCACAATGAGTTACCTCACCCTACTAAAATCACCCAAACACTGTGGCTATCCCTACCATTTCACTGTACATAGGCGTGCGTGAGTCACGGGACTTTTCCCATATCTTCTTCAAAAACCCTCAATTAGCTAGTCATTGGGCTAGTTGAGCCAAAAAAATAAAAATAAATAAAAAAAATAAAAAATATAAGTATATTATGGCCCATGCATATGTAAATATTTCTTTGTATATAGGGCCTAAATAAAAGATTTTTTCATAATTATTTTGGTATTTATTTAAATATTTCTACCTAGGTGTGTGTTATTTATGCTCTGTACATTGCCTCACCATTACCACAATTTTTTCTTACCATTTTTCATACTCTTTATTCCATATAGAAATATTTTCATGTAAGCTTCTCTTATATTTTGTGTAACTCCATCCCAACAAAAATCCAAAAAAACTAGTTCTATTTATGTGTATATTTTTTTCACTATTGTGATTTTTTCCTTCCTACATATATTCTCTATTACTCTCATAAATTAGACCACCAAAAATATTCATCTTTTTATGGTAGACTTATAATGAGAGAGATTTATTTTGACCCCTTTATATTTTTGCACCTATATTATTTATATTTGACATGTACATATTTTTTAGACCCCTCAATATTTGATTTTCTTAGTTGTACTATTCACTTATATCCTAATCTCAACAATATCTTCAATTATAGACCTACCAAATAAGGTCAAGGGTAGGTGGCATGCATACATGCACTATGGAGGGCTCACTCTTGGAGGTATTCAAAAGAATCATCCAAAGAAGGACCCCACAAAGACCTTGTGCAGTGGAAAAAAACGGTCGGTTTTGCTGAATTTTTAAAGTTCACTTGCTCTCCGAATTTGAAAAGGTGATACAAACAAAAGTTGTAGCTTGTGGGCTGAACTTTTGCCCCAAATTTTTTCATATTTTTCTGAGCTACGAGCTGTGAGCTATGATTTTTTTAGTGGACCTCAGTTTTCCCATGCTATGCAGCCACACTCTCTCTTCCACTTTATCATTTTCCTCTTTCACACACACTTCTCCACTCATCATCCCCACCTCTCTCACCCCTCCTCTCTGCACCCTACTCACCTTCTCTTCAACCTTGAAGAATAAGAGAAACCATGGTAAACTCACACCTCCCACACCCAATTCCATTCCAAAATTGACCACCTAGTCTCATTTTTCCTCCTCCAATTTACCCATATCTATAAAAAAACCACAAAATTCATCCTCTTCTCTTAAAAGACAGCATCATGGTGGTTGATTACTCAGCTTCAATTACCTTGTCTCTCAAGGAAGGTCAAGAGTGGAGAAGAAATGTACCGTCAAAGCTAGTGGACCGTCAACAAGCGTCAAAATCGGCCCTACTCAAGACACTTGGAGCATCAACCTTGTAAGAAAGCCACCTTTTCTTACCTCTTAAGAGTTTTTTTCTTCCTTATTTGTATCCTACATGGATACTCCCATTGTAAATATCCAATTCCATTTGTAAATTAATACTAACTCTACTAACACTAACCCACTATCAAAAGTCCTATCACCTCCATTTCTCTCCTCTCTCTTTCCTCACCAACTTCTTGATAATTCCAAGCAAAAGAAATTAGATAAATTGCTGAAAATCTAACCCAACCATGGTTAGAGGAGTAACCCTAGCCTTCAAAATTGCTATAAAAGGAGGGTGTAGCTAGCACAAGAGGGAGAGCCATAAGCAAGAGCACTATGCTATAGCTTGAGAAGCCAAGCTCAACCTCTCTAGAAGGAGCTCTTGAGTGGAAGCTCATCGTCTTATGCATGTGCATGTGTTGTAATAGGGGATTAGTAAGGGAACTCTATGCCATTGTAAGAGAGAGAGTGATCATTCAATTGAGAGTAGGAAATCTATCATTTCTCCTACTAGTGTAAGCCCAACATTTGCTGAATCAAGGAGGGTGGATTTGGACTAAGCTTGGATATTTTGTCTCCCTTCCAACGTGAAGAAATGGACAACAATGATGCGTAAGTGTCTTGGTG
Organism: Adiantum capillus-veneris; assembly: GCF_014529385.1. Lineage (NCBI taxonomy): Eukaryota > Viridiplantae > Streptophyta > Polypodiopsida > Polypodiales > Pteridaceae > Adiantum > Adiantum capillus-veneris. The sequence goes on from NC_140946.1 coordinate 78,540,511, forward strand.
TTTTTTGTTAAGTTCTTGATAGCTTGTTCTCTGGTGTTGTCATCAACCTAGCCATAAACCCCACATACTGTAAGAGGGCGACAGGGTGGAGAGGACTCCCCTGGCTTTAAGACAGTGATTGGGGTGGCTTTTCTTGTGATGTGTTGTGGTGAAATTTACGCAAGCTATGTTGAACAAATACTAATTTCACTTTGATTTGTCATGACAGATTTGTAAGAAGGTATTAATGCAACAAGCACCCCCTCCCCCTTTCTCTCTCTTTCTTAAATATATAGTTGTGTTTGCTTGATCATTGCCGATACGTTTCAAAGCAGCCCGAGCACTATCTCTCTCTCTCTCTCTCTCTCTCTCTCTCTCTCTCTCTCTCGTGTTTTAGGGTGTGAGAGTATTCCATTGGTGTTAGGGTTAGTGTAAATTCCTTGCTTGTTTGTGGGTTGCTCTAACGATTCTCCTCTTTTGCATCCTAGTTCGCTCTTAAACTAGGTGGTGCCCCTTGTGTAGTTGGGATTTGGCTGTGGGTTTGTTGTTTTGGTTTGTGTTGTGTTGTGCCCCAGCCCCATTGAGCAGCACGGGAGCCTTGAAGGGTGTCTAGAGGCCACTCTTCTTGTTGCCCGCCCCGGACACAGAGGCGGAGGGGGGGGGGGATGAATGGGGTGAGAGAGAGGGGTGTGTGTGTGTGTTCGGGTGTGTGTGTGTGTTGTGTGGGCACGAGCTGTGTGTGCACCTTCGGGCTGCGGAGGGGTGAGCGCGATAGACATGTTTGTAAAACCCCTTATCTATGAATTTTGTTAAGAATATAATGTACCCTTTTCTTTTAAAATCTGTAAGTTTTTTTCAAATTTGAAAAAACAATTCCCTTTTGTATATATATTTCTGTAAGTTTCAAGAACTTTAAATACCCTTCTAATGAACTCACGTGATAGGTTACATTTTTATTAGGTGACCTACCTGGGAGCGCGCGACAAAGTGGAGCCGTCGAGAACGGGGGTGGAATAGTCAACGAGCGAAAGAGAGAGAGAGAGAGAGAGAGAGAGAGAGAGAGAGAGAGAGAGAGAGAGAGAGAGAGAGAGAGAGAGGTCCCCCTAAGGCGGGTTCCCACCATGGGAGTAAGAGAGAGGGAGAGAAAGAGTGAGGTGGTAAGGGGATAAGGGTGGGCGGGTAGAGAATAGAGAGAGAGAGAGAGAGAGAGAGAGAGAGAGAGAGGAAGAGAGAGGGTGGATCAAAAGAGCACCATTGTACCTTGAAATGAATATAATGGAAAAAGTTACTATTTTTAGCAGTTTTTTGAATTTTGTCTCAGTGCCATGATGTTTAGAACGTTTTAAAGCTTCGAAATGTGAATTAAAATAATTTTTGTAAAAAAATTCCAAAAATAGTAAGTTTTTGGTCACCCGACCCGTCCACTTTTAACCGTCTCGAAAAACTGCACCCGTACCCCGAAGTTGAAAAAAACTGCATTTCGAACCCCGAGGGGGCTGCTAAATATGGCAGGTACTCGGGCTGGTACGCCTTAGTTAGAGCTTGCTATAGCAATTTTCGGCATCAAAATCCGACTCGTATGATTCGTTTTAGCCTAGAACCAAATTTTTCCAAAATTGTTTGGGGAGGCTCTAGGGGCCCGAAGCTGTGTGGGAACAGGTTCCAACCCACTCCAACTCAGTTTTAGCAGCTAGGGGGAGCCCTCTTGCCTTGTGCTGTTCTTGGGAGAGTTTCTAAGCTTGCTACTAAGTGTGAGAGTCAGTTAACCAAGCCAACTGAACACTTGGTGGGTAGGCAACTGGACTTGCCATGCTTAGCTAGAGAGGCTCCCAGATGCAAATAACAACCGGCCAGATCAATTTTCAGCCTGAGGAGGCCTATTTAAAGGTGTGCTCACACACACACATGCTCACACACACACCCAGTATACACCCACACACCTACACACACCTTGGGAAGGTGCTGCCGGTATGCGCACAATTTTTGAAGGAGGAGCAAGGAGGGAGGTGTTGCCGAAATTCTCATCTTGAGGATTCATTGGATCAGAAAAATCAAAGGATTCTCAGCCCCTAATCACGGTAATTATGGTTTAATTATAGTTCTTCTTAATTCTCATCATTACTCTCTCATAATTCTCGTCTACTAGGCCTACTTTTAGCTATAATTCCCAATAGTTGATCTCTAAGTTTACATAACTATACTCTGGTACATAACCATCATTCAATTAGCTAAATTATGCAGCCATTCATCATCCTTAATCAAGGATTAATACATGATTAGGAAAGATTCTCTCTCTAGGCAGCATAGTTAATAAATTGTCTGCCGGTAATAAAGTAGATTTGATGGAATTCATTCTTTTATCATTCAATAGTATTGCAATTAAATTAGACTCAATCTTCTCTCACATTAAAATGTCACATTAAAATGTGATTAAGGATGAAAAATAAACCGTCATTAGGCAATTAAGAAGAGAAATTTCTATCACACATGCCTGCGGTAATTCTGCATCTTCAAATTGCTCTAGGAAAGTGATTGAACTTGCTTATTTCATCTCTCTTGTAAATCAATTAGTAAAATTCTGAATTTCTTAATCATCTAAGCCAAGTGATTAACTTAGAGCTAGTTCCCATAGGGCAAGTAAAGAACTACCCATAAAATTGCTAGGTCTCGAAGGAAAAATCAAATCTCTTGCATAAGGTGGATTCATTAATGATTCTAATATGCCAATTGGTTTGTTATGATGCTCTCGGACTTTAGATCTTTTTCAAGTTTATCATTTAAAGTAGTGAGTAAAATGGCCCCAGTTAAGAGAACTCGCTTCGGTAGTGCCCATGACCGCGAGGCGGGAACGAGCAATGTGAACGGAAAGGGAAAAACTCCCATGGACGAACAAATACCAGCCATCTCACGGGCCATTGAACGAAGAAATGGAAGAGGTAGGTCATAATTTTATTCAAGTCGTTTGAATTAACATTGCACACGTTTAGTAAGGAATGAACATATCCCCGAAATATGTTGGAGAAATCTGACGGAAACCTTGGCACTGAACTCATTTGTACATTAAAGTCTAAAGTAGGAAAGAAATGATTGATGGGTATGCTATTTGCAATAGAAAAGAATGTCTGCTAGGGAAAATTTAGCTCGACATGTTCATTTTAATTCCAATGTTGAATTAGTCCTGACCCCCCTACTGATCACAGGGGGCAGAGTTCCTCGTTAAGGGCTCTTGAATCCACGACTTGCTTTTCATGCAGTGGGAACCCACGACTTGCTTTCTATGTGGTGGGAACCCACGACTTGCTTTCTATGCGGTGGACATACCTAGTTGTATGGGCAGCTAGGTGACAACGGGAGGAGTAAACTCTCGTTGGAGGGGGGATGTTGTACCTCGAGAACATTGGAATTTTAATGAATAAGTTTGAGTATAATTTTTACTAGAATAGTGTCCTGGTGTTGTTTGCAATACTGGTTGAAGGGCTGTCTTAACGAACAATGTGATTCAGAATTAATCAAGGAATGTTTATGTTGAACAATCATTGTGGTAGTAATTAGGTCACACAAGGAAGTGTGAGTGTGGGGGTGGAAAGTGGGGGCTTTGCTCAGGTTGCCAATGCCTATGAGATGGGTGGTCCCGATTGGTCGAGAACTCTCTGTCCCCCATAGTGTTCAATTCGATATTAGTAATACTCATTGCCCCTAGTGCGGTGAAATCTCTAGAGTATGTGCCTCTGAAACATGGGGAAAATGGAACTCGGGGTTTCGATCCTCTTGGAAGGTGGGTCTTAGGATCGCTAGATAGTTTAAGTACGCTTCCCCTGCGAGGTGGAGCTAGATCTCATTGCTAGTAGGCTCGAGCTCAACTCACTTTGTGATGAGAGATCGTCCTAGGTTAGGCTGGGAAATAAATTCGTACTGTTTGAATATTTAAAAAGGAACTGAAAGTATATAGGTAGCTGATCCGAATTCCCTGCATTGGTGTTGCAGGAAGACCCCGTGCTAGAATATCGGAAGTTCCAAGTGTTTGAGCTTATTTATGAGCAAGCTCGAAGATCCCCAGTTTACCAGTTCAAGCGAGATGTCATGGAGATACTGATGAAGGCTCATACGCCACACTCTTACTCGCATTGATAGAGGATGGGAACTTGAATGGACATTTCCAGGAGGGGTTTACTACATCAATGCTCGGAAGCTAGGATGCCTGGCTACCGATTTGAAGAAGATACATTGGGGAGAAGAGTTGAGGGTAGCGGAGTTCTTTTACTTGCTGCCTACCCGATTAGACCTAACTGTTTCAGGCGACTCCAATCAAACCATCAACGACTGGCTCTTGGAAAAGGTCACTAAGGTGATCCCAACAAACAGAGTCGAAACTTTTGGAGTACCAAAAGGGGAATTCCGGCTTGATATCTTAGTTTATTATCCACTCAAGGATGAGTACAGGAACTATTTCACGAACAAAGTAGTGCATCCATCTCCTAGGCATATTTTATACGCAATCCAAAAAGCCATGTAATAAGTTGATCATCAGTTATCCTAAACCTCGAGGGGTTTCAATTGTAATAAATTTTTATCAATAAAGTGATTTTTCTCTCTAAATCTCTGTCTCTTGATAAAGTGGTATCCTGAATTTTATTTAAAGTCTCGTGTCTATTTTGAAATCCAAGTAATGGTATCAAGAATCTCGTATAACCTCTGTAGGCACCGCCTATTGCTCTGTACTCGGCAACGCAAGAGAAGAAGCTTCTCCTTAAGCAAGCCCAACCTCCGATCTTTTAATGGCGAGGGGGCAAATGTGGAGAGAGATGCGGAAGTGTGGATGGAAGCCATGGACGACTACTTTGAAGCTGGAAGCTGCGGGCCAACCCGTAAATCAGACCATGCTTGCGATGTTTCGCTTGGCTGGTGATGCCAAGATATGGTGGAAGCAACATTGCAGGGACTTGGATAGTAAGGGATCTTCCCAATCCTGGGAAGACATCAAAGCTGTGATAATGGGGCGTTATTTACCACCTGCCTATAGAACCTTGAGGATGAATGAATTCTTTTCACTTTGGCAGATGAATTCATCTGTCGAAGAATATTATGCAAAGTTTGTCACTCTTTGGAGATACGCTCCTAAGATGACCTTGGAACAACAGGTGGCGAGGTTCTTCCAAGGGCTAATCAACCCTTTGAATACTCGATTGGAAGCTCTCAAGCTAATGACACTACATGATTCCTTGTTGAGGGCCAAACCTCTAGCTCTTGAAGTACAAAAGGTTAATCAGAACAGGAGGAATCATTGGGCAAAGAGGGCAAGGAAAACTGCTTGGAATAACATACCAACCAACCAAGCATATCGTCCTATTGTGGCTACCACCACAACCATGGAGTTCCCAGATGTTCGATGCTATGGTTGCGGCGAGTATGGACATTATAGATCCAAGTGCCCCACGAACATTCAGGCAACCAACGCCAATGCCATACCCTTGAATACCCATGGGAGTGGCCAAGTTAATGGAAGAGAAGGACGTGGAAGGATGAACAGAAGGCGAGGGCGTGGAGCCACCGCCAGAGTGAATGTCGCAGTGGTACAACCAACTGTGGGTGATGAAGCAGTGGAGAGAGAAACCCTGCATGCTGAAATTGAAAACCCCAACGGTTGCGAGCAATACACAGTCATTCATACACTAGGATCTCTCAGAGGTGAACAAGTTAACTTCCTTATAGATTGTGGTAGTACTCTTCCATTTCTTTCACCCAGATGCATGAGGAAGTTAAGGCTAGATAAGTATCCAATAAGCAAGCTAGCTGTAGAGTTAGAAAACGGCAAGGAAGTAGTATCTCAACATTCTGCAAGAAAATTTGGCTTTGATTTAGGGGGACACCCAACTTCTGCCCAATTTCGAACCCTACCCTTAGGATTCTTTGATGGGATACTAGGGATGGACTGGCTAAAGCAAAATAGGGCCCACATACATTGTGCACAAGGAAACTTTACCTTTACAGATAACTTGGGTAATGAAGCCTTAATCTAGGGGGAAAATAGGAGACCTAGGGCTACTCTAGTTAAGGCCAGCAAACTTTTGAAGGGATTAAGAAAGGGACAACAAATTTATGCGGTAAAGCTCAACAAAGTAGACCAAGCAGATACGTCACTTTGACCAAACTGGTTGAGGGAGTATGATGATGTATTCCCTGAAGACCTTACGAATCTTCTTCCACATAGAGAGGTAGATCATGAGATTGAGACTATCCCTGGAGGTGAACCTATCTCAAAAAGACCTTATAAAATGTCACTTCCAGAGGCCATCGAATGCAAGGAACAACTTAGGCAACTCATTGAGCAAGGATTCATTCGACCCAGTACTTCTCCTTGGGGTGCACCAGTTCTTTTTCAGAAGAAGAAGGATGGAACCTTAAGGCTATGCATAGACTACTGTGGACTAAACCAGGTAACTGTCAAGAACAAGTATCCAATCCCAAGGATTGACGAACTCTTGGACAGGCTACACGGTGCCAAAATGTTTACAAAGATTGATCTAAGGTCAGGATATTACCAAATCAAGATCAAGGAATCAGATATTCCAAAGAAAGCTTTCAATACTAGGTATGGGCACTACGAATTCACAGTAATGTCTTTTGGTCTAACAAAGGCTCCTGCAAGCTTCAATCGACTTATGCAAGATATTTTCAGACCTTACCTGGATGATTTTGTCTTGGTTTTCTTTGATGATATTTTGATCTATTCTAAGAACGAGGCAGACCACGAAGAACATGTTCGCAAAGTACTTGATCTTCTTTGGAAACACCAACTTTACGCTAAAGAGAGCAAGTGCACTTTTTGCTCGCCAAAGGTCAACTATCTTGGATTTGTCATATCGGCTGAAGGGATCTCAGTAGACCCAGATTAAGTCAAGGATATCATTGATTGGCCTCAACCATCCACCGTCAGCGAAGTAAGAGGATTTCTTGGAATAACGGGTTGGTACAGGATTTTTGTCAAGGACTATGCACGTATTGTTGCACCTTGATGGAACCTGAAGAAAGTAATGAGGATCGAATGGAAGACCGAGCACGAGTCTAGCTTTGCTAAGTTAAAAGAGTTCTTGGTTTCAGCTCCTATTTTAAAGCTTCCAGATTTCAGTAAGGAATTTGAAGTAGCGACCGATGTTAGCAAATTTTCTATAGGCGGAGTTCTTACTCAAGAAGGAAGACCAGTGGCGTATACTTCGCGAAAGCTGATGGATCACGAGAAGAATTACCCTACTCATGATTTGGAACTTTTAGTAGTTATACATGCGCTTAAGTTATGGAGACATTATCTTCTCGGCGGACGCAAGTTTCAGCTGGTTACTGACCACAAGAGCTTAAAATGGATTTTCACTCAACCTGTTCTCAACATGAGACAACGGCGATGGATAGAGCTATTACAGGAATATGACCTTGACATAAAGTATAGACCAGGGAAGGAAAATGCAGTTGCAGATGGTCTTAGTCGAAAATCCTTTCTCGGAGCTATCTCTATTCCAAATAACCCTATCTGGGATAGAATCAAGGAAGCATCCTTGGTGGATCCAGAGTATCAACGTATAGTATCATTAGTTCAGCAGAATAAGATGCCTGAAGCTAAAAATTACTCTCTTATGGGAGGATGTCTTTACTACAGACATAGACTCTGTGTACCTAGAGACCCAGCTCTAAAGAAGGCTATTCTGTATGAAGCACACGATAGCCCTACATCTGGACATCTAGGCTATGCTAAGACTCTTCATGCTGTCAGGAGGAGTTACTTTTGGTCTGGAATGAAAGGAGACATACTTCGCTATGTGAGCATTGTCTTTCTTATCAGCGGATAAAAGCTGAAAGGGTCAAATTACCAGGACAACTTCAACCTCTTGACATACCCCAGATGAAATGGGAATGTATCAGTATGGATTTTGTTATAGGAGTGCCTTCTACAGAAGGTTATGCTTCTGTTTTTGTGGTTGTTGATATGCTCACAAAAGTGGCTCATCTAATACCCAGAAAGACAACCTTTACTGCTTCAGATGTTAGTCGGGTATTCATCAAGGAGATTTTTAGGCTACATGGTCTACCCAAGCGTATCGTCAGTGATAGAGATGCCAAGTTTACATCAAAATTTTGGACTTCTCTTTTCCAATCTATTGGGTCGTAATTAGATTTCAGTACAGCGTATCATCCACAGACAGATGGGAAAACTGAAAGAGTTAATCACGTCATCGAGGACATTCTCAGAGCCTATTGTTCGCAAGAGCCAAAGAAGTGGTTACAATATCTACCTTTGGTGGAGTATGCTTACAACTCTTCCGAACACAGAAGCATTAGAATGTCACCTTTCAAAGATCTTTATGGACAGGACTGTTTAGCACCACTGAACTTCTCAGATCCAACCATCAGGGTAGAAGCATCTAGGAAGATGTTAGAAGATATGGAAGCACAGACTAGAGCTATTTGCCAGGACATTTAGGCTTCTCAGGATAGACAGAAGCACTATGCAGATAAGAACCGTTCGGAAAGAATCTTCAAAGAAGGGGATAAGGTTTTTCTGCGAGTCCGACCAAAGAAAAGAAACTTATCTCTAGGCAGATATAAGAAGCTAAGCCCAAGGTATTGTAGACCATTCGAGATCATTATGGTCGCTGTGAGTGACCAAGCTTACAAGCTAAAGTTACCTGCAAACTTGAAGGTTCATGATGTGTTCCACGTCAGCTTACTCAAACCCTATATTCCTAACCCTGATCAATTCTTGGACTCAGATCAGATAGTCATGCGAGCACAAGGAGTTCTTGAGCTCCAACCTGACTATGTACTTGAAACAAGGGAAAGGAAGTTACGCAACAGAACTATCACGGAGCATCTGCTAAAGTGGAAGGATTACACTGAAGAAGATGCAACTTGGGAGGACGAACCAACGCTCTTAAAAGATTACCCAAACACATTCTTGAGATGAGGACATCTCAAATTTTTCATGTTGGGGAGGTTGTAAGGTCTCTGACCGCGATCAAAAGAGCACCATTATACCTTGAAATGAATATAATGGAAAAAGTTAACTATTTTAGCAGTTTTCCAAATTCTGTCTTAGTGCCATGATGTTTAGAATGTTTTAAAGCTTCGAAATGTGAATTAAAATAATTTTTGTAAAAAAAATCCAAAAAAAGTAAGTTTTTGGTCACCCGACCCGTCCAGTTTTAACCGTCTCGAAAAACTGCACCCGTACCCCGAAGTTGAAAAAAATGCATTTTCGGACCCCAGGGGGCTGCTAAATATGGCACGTACTCAGGCCGGTACGCCTTAGTTAGAGCTTGCTATAGCAATTTTCGGCATCAAAATCCGACTCGTATGTTCCCGAGGCTGTGTGGGAACAGGTTCCAGCCCACTCCAGCTCAACTTTAGCAGCTAGGGAGCGCCCTCTTGCCTTGTGGTGTTCTTGGGAGAGTTTCTAAGCTTGCTACTAAGTGTGAGAGTCAGTTAACCAAGCCAACTGGACACTCGGTGGGTAGGCAATTGGACTTGCCATGCTTAACTAGAGAGGCTCCCAGATGCAAATAGCAACCCAGATCGATTTTCAGCTTGAGGAGGCCTATTTAAAGGTGTTCTCACACACACACACACACACACACATGCTCACACACACATACCCAGTATACACCCACACACCTACACACACCTTGGGGAGGTGCTGTCGGTACGCGCACAGTTTTTGAAGGAGGAGCAAGGAGGGAGGTGCTGCCGAAATTCTCATCTTGAGGATTCATTCAATAGTATTGCAATTAAATTAGACTCAATCTTCTCTCACATTAAAATGTGATTAAGGCTGAAAATTAAACCGTCATTAGGCAATTAAGAAGAGAAATTTCTATCACACATGCCTACGGTAATTCTGCATCTTCAAATTGCTCTAGGAAAGTGATTGAACTCACTTATTTCATCTCTCTTGTAAATCAATTAGTAAAATTTTGAATTTCTTAATCATCTAAGCCAAGTGATTAACTTAGAGCTAGTTTCCATAGGGCAAGTAAAGAACTACCCATAAAATTGCTAGGTCTCGAAGGAAAAATCAAATCTCTTGCATAAGGTAGATTCATTAATGATTCTAATATGCCAATTGGTTTGTTATGATGCTCTTGGGATTTAGCTCTTTTTCAAGTTTATCATTTAAAGTAGTGAGTAAAATGGCCCCAGTTAAGAGAACTCACTTCGGTGGTGCCCACGACCGCGAGGCGGGAACGAGCAATGTGACCGTCCATCTCATGGGCCATTGAACGAAGAAATGGAAGAGGTAGGTCATAATTTTATTCAAGTCGTTTGAATTAACATTGCACACGTTTAGTAAGGAATGAACATATCCCCGAAATATGTTGGAGAAATCCGACGGAAACCTCGGCACTGAACTCATTTGTACATTAAAGTCTAAAGTAGGAAAGAAATGATTGATGGGTATGCTATTTGCAATAGGAAAGAATGTCTGCTAGGGAAAATTTAGCTCGACATGTTCATTTTAATTCCAATGTTGAATCAGTCCTGAACCCCGTACTGATCACAGGGGGCAAAGTTCCTCGTTAAGGTCTCTTGAATCCACGACTTGCTTTTTATGCGGTGGGAGTGTCCACGACTTGCTTTCTATGCGGTGGACATACCTAGTTGTATGGGCAGCTAGGCGACAATGGGAGGAGTAAACTCTCGCTGGAGGGCACATGTTGTACCTCCAGAACATTGGAATTTTAATGAATAATTTTGAGTAGAATTTTTACTAGAATACTGTCTTGGTGTTGTTTGCAATACTGGTTGAAGGACTGTCTTAACGAACAATGTGATTCGGAATTAATCAAGGAATGTTTATGTTAAACAATCATTGTGGTAGTAATTAGTTCACACAAGAAAGTGTTAGTGTGGGGGTGGAAAGTGGGGGCTTGGCTCAGGTTGCCAATGCCTACGAGATGGGTGGTCCCGATTGGTCGAGAACTCTCTGTCCCCCATAGTGTTCAATTTGATATTAGTAATACTCAATGCCCCTAGAGCGGTGAAATCTCGAGAGTATGTGCCTGTGAAACATGGGGAAAAAGTCACTCGGGGTTTTGCTCCTCTTGGAAGGTGGGTCTTAGGATCGCTAGATAGTTTAAGTACGATTCCCCTGCAAGGTGGAGCTAGATCTCATTGCTAGTAGGCTCGAGCTCGACTCACTTTGTGATGCGAGATCGTCCACTAGCTGTACCCTGAACCACTTTGTTTGCTTCTGCTATAGACCTAGTGGCCACCAGGTTCATCATCAGATCCGCTGTTTGATATGGCGGGGTGGGGACCTCACACCTATCTACATACATATTCACATACATATGCTGCAGGAATCTGAACGGGAATGTTGTCGGCCCGTTTTCCATCATGCACAGAGGGTGTAGTACTTACTTATACTGTTACCATGCCAGTGTTGATGAGTTGGAACATCCACAGGAGGTCGTCGCCTTTCATGGGCTCTACCTTTCCTTCGTTGCTCAGCACGTACGGGGTGATGGCGTAGTCGGTGTGTTGCATGAATTCCACTCCATGCAGCTGTAACTTGTCTCCAGCCCACTGGGTTTCACCCGTGGTGGAGAGCTTCTTCAGGATAAGTTGTACAGGGAGAGGAGAAAGACCCTCTATCCATCTTCCAAAACAGTGAGAGCATTAGCCGAACCACTCTTCCTTAGGGCATGGGAACCTTCTTCTTTAGGATTGTCAAAGTGGACTAGTAGTACTCACATGCATCGTGCAAATCGGTAGGCGACCTTCTGCCGCTTAGCTTCGGATGACTTTGTCTTTGGCAAGCTGGGTACGACCCGGCTCTCTGAGCTTAGGCCAGATGCTTATCCCTTTGGGATCATGTGTTTCTAGACTGGCTTAACCTCTCCTTACCTTTGGCTCAAGCAGCCCCTTAGGCCATTTTGGAGTAGAGGTTATAACTTTGATTGCAGTTTCCTTAGGGAAGAGAGGCCTCACTGTTTTCTTTCCTCATTTAAAATGGATTACTTCTTCGTTGGTGAATGTTGATGCAGACGATTTCAGCCCCTTCGCTGCCTTCGTTGTTTGCTGGAAATCATTGACAGTGTGTTTTGTTTGACAACAGTGATAGCACTTTATAGACCTCACACCTAATGTTCTCAATTTGTGGTTAGAACGAGCAACATGAGATGGGGAGCTTACCTCTTGATACTGACGACACTACAGCGTGGCAGTAGTACTTCAATGAAGGCGGCTAGTGCCTCCTTCGTCTCCTCCTCTTCCGTCCTCCAGTTAGAAAATTCCTTCAGCCATTCGTCCATGATTGATGAGGTGCGTTGCTTTCAGCATTGTAAACTGAAGGTTTCTTAGAAGCCCTCCTCCGTGGGGGCACCAAATGACTGGAGCAAAGTGAGACACAAACCCCGACGGCCTCTAAAATTCCGGGAGCCAATGGCACGCCTCGAGCCGGTCACGGTAAAGCAAACAGGGGGCACCACCTAGCTTTGAGCGACTAGGATGTAGACAACGGTGACGTGAACACCGCGAACTTATACACACACACACACACACACACACACACACACACACACACACACACACACACACACACACACAGAGAGAGAGAGAGAGAGAGAGAGAGAGAGAGAGCATTGACAAATAATGAAAACCCTCGGGGGTATGAGGGAGAATTATTTCTTGCAGTATTTACAATGACCTTCCTTCCGGCGAGGTGGCACACCGTGGTGATAGAGAGATAGGGAGAAGAGATGGTGAATCTACTTGGTGAATTCTCTAAAGAGGACTCGATGATACTGACGGGAGCAAAGCGAACCCCGAACCCCGAACCTCGACGGCCTCTAAAACACCGGGGGCCGAATTGCGCGCCTCGAACCTGTCATGGTAAAGCGAACAGGGGGCACCACCTAGCTTTAAGCGGCTAGGACGCAAACCACGATGATAAGAACACCGCAAACTTACACACGGAGAGAGAGAGAGAGAGAGAGAGAGAGAGAGAGAGAGAGAGAGAGAGAGAGAGAGAGAGAGAGAGAGAGAGAGAGAGAGATTTGCAAATGATGAAAACCCTCGGGGGGTGTGAGGGATAATTATTTTTTGCAGTATTTACAAATGGCACACCGTGGTGATAGAGAGGTAGGGAGAAAAGATGGTGCAAACTACTTGGTGCGCTCTCTAAGACGACTCAATGGTTGTGAAGCTTTCTACCAAGAGCGTGTATACGTGTGTGCATCGACCATTGGAGTTGAGAGATGGACGTGGTTCCATTTGCATGGTGCAATTCCTAAGGCAAACCCAACAGACAAGCCCCCTCCCCATGATGGTGATAGTGTCAACTCTTTCCACTACACTGTACCAAGTGTTGACTTCTCAGGGACTACCCCCCCCCCTCGATAGTGACCTCTCAATGCCAATTTATAGGTGTTGGCTACTTCGATTATGGTAATCCCAGTGTGATTAGGGTAAGCTTAATTGGGGAGACAAAGCAAGTGGTGGGCCCGGTGTGGTTAACCCTTGCTTTGTTTTGGGAGGTTATTAAAAGATGAGAATCTCTAGGTGGTCCTTTGTGACCATCACCTAGAGAGAGGAAATTTACAAAGTGGGATTTTATAATGGCTTGCGTGAAAACTGAAGAAATGATGAAAATAAGATATAAATTATTGAAATTGGCATCGTGGTTGTGTGTTGCTGGCAAATGGTGTGTTGCCGGTGCGTCAGTGTCGAGTGTACTTCTTTTCGGGGTCGGCCGGGGCATGCCTTCGGTGCATTTCTCTTTTTTGTTGTTGGCGGCGCATGCTTTGGGTCCTCCTTCGTTATCGTTGTCATCGTAGTCGTGGAATCCTTCATTTTTTTTCCTTGTATTTATGTGAGTATATGCGTGTGTGTGTGTGTGCATGTATGTATGTGCATGTGGACGGGTGTGTGTGTGTATATATAGGTGTGGGTGTGTATGCATGAGTGTGTGTGTGTGTGTGTGTGTTTATTTGTATGTGTGCACAAGCGTGCGGTGGGAACGCGGGTTTATCTATATAATGTATATATTATATATGTTTTTTTTTTTTCTGTGTTGGCGGCCAGTGGCATCTATACGAAGATGGGGGGTGGGGGAAGATGGTGTGTGTGTGTGTGTGTGTGTGTGTGTGTGTGTGTGTGTGTGTATGCATGGGGTGTGTGTGTGTGTGTGGTGTGTGTGTATTGAGAGAGAGAGAGAGAAGAGCTCTGCGTTGCGCCTTCTACAGGCAGAGAGAGAGAGAGAGAGAGAGAGAGAGAGAGAGGGATTGCGGGCAGGGTGGAGCCGAAACAGAGTGCGAGAGAGGTGGAGGGGATTGGGGGTGGTGAGTGAGGGAGAGGATGAGGGTGCGAGAGGGTGAGGGTGAGGGTGAGTGCAGTGTGGAGGGAGAGTTGGCTCCGGCTCCTTGCGCTGTGCCTTCGGGCTGAGAAGAATGAGAGAGAGAGAGAAGAGGATGAGGTGGCGTGGATAGGAGAGAGAGGGGGGCTGTATGGCGGGTGCCCACCATGGGGGGGAAGGAGAGTGTGTGAGGGGGAGGGTGAGGTGAACGGGTGGGGAAGAGAGGGGGGGGCGGGGGAAATATAGGCGGACCAAGGGAGGGGGAATGAGAGGGTGGTGGGGGTGTGGTTAAGAATACGGGAGAGCGGGAGTTCACATGCGGCTCGACACGGAGGGAGCGCGAGAGGGAAAGCGAGAGAGGGGGTCGGGGTGAGTGCTCGAGGCTTGCGCCTGGCCGAGGGGGGGGGGGGGGGGGGGGGGGGGGTAGGTGAGGTGAGAGAGAGGGGGGGGGGATATTTCATTCAATGCCACCGGGGAAATAACTAGTAGGAGAGAGAGAAGGGGTATCTGAAATCGGAGGCGGCTGGCTAGGCTGGGGTATAGATAAGCAGGGCCTAAGGGTGATAAGGCCGGCCACTCGAAGGGGGGGGTGTGTGCCATGCCCGTAGAGGTGTCCTGAGGATTGATTAGGCATTGCCGAGCCTTCCAACAGTGTCGCCAAGGCCCCAGCAGCGGAAAAATAAGTTTTTCTTTTCTTTTTTTTTTCAAAATCGGCCATCATTAGCCCTCTCCTTTTGGCTAGAGGCATTCATGCTTCTAGCCCTTCCTTTGTTTCTTCAGTTGTGGAGTTAGAGGGTTCTCCCTCTTCTGGAATGTCTAGCATGAATTCTGGATCAAAACCTAAGAAATACATTTTCAATCTCCATCCATTGACCCTAGTGTTGTGATTTCTCCCATCTGCTTCCATCAGCTTATAGTTGTCGTTGTCATAGCGTTTCTTGATGATGAATGGCCCTTGCCATCTGGGTTGAAATTTCTTGTCCTTCCTAGTGTCGAATCTGTTGTCGTATCTCAACACTAACATACCTTTTTTCAGTCCCTTTTCTTTAAGCCCTTGATTGAAAGTGAGCCGGCGTCGTTCTGCCTGCGCTGCATAGTGATTGATTGCTTCTTTCCTATCTAGTTGGAGTGTCTCTAGATCCAAGATGTGGTTTCCGAGATTTACAATTGGACGATGTATCTGGCTAGCCAAAACTTGTAAGCTGGCTATCTGTACCTCAATGGGTAGAATTGCCTCCTTCCCATAAACTAGATGGAAAGGGGTGAAACCTAGTGATGTTCGGAACGTTGTTCTGTAGGCCCAAAGAGCTGCCATGAGATGTTTATCCCAGCCCCCTGTGTGATGGTTCACTTGCTTTGTGATGATTTTGCAAATCATTCCATTTACCTTCTCTACCAGACCATTGCATTGTGGATAGTATGGTGTGGAATGCCGGCGTGTGATGCCTAACTTATTCATCAGTTCTCCCACCAAATCACCTCTCAATCCTAGTCCTCTATCTGATATTATCTTAAGAGGAGTTCCAAAATGGCAACAGATATGCTCAAAAATGAACTTTGCTACCTCTTGGGCTGTAATGGGGGTGGTAGTTGTTACTTCTGCCCATCGAGTCATGTAGTCTACACCCACTATGATGTACAATTTACCTGATTGGTCCCTTGGTAAAGGACCGATTGCATCTATTCCCCATTTCTCAAATGGACCATATGAGATGATAGGAGTTTGTGGCTCGTAGGTTAATGTTCGATCACTGGCCACTTGACAAGCCTTACATGTTTTGCACCCATGGTTTACATCCCTGCTCAAGCTAGGCCAAGAGTATCCTCATTGTAGAATCTTTCTATTGGTGATGTCTGGAGAAAAATGACTGCCGCAGACGCACTGGAGGTTGGCACACGCCTGAGAATTTGATCCTTGACCTTACAATACAAGTGGTCGTTTTCAAGGCGGTACCTAGTAGCCTTCCTTACCAGCCAACTGTTTCTAGCCTTTGGTGTATCCTTATGGAAATTCTCTTGTATCTAAAAAACCGATGACATCAGGCATTGCATCACTACCTTGGAAGAGGGGTAGCTTTAGTTTGATTGCTCCTATGGAAACGTCTTGTATTCTCTCTTTGGCTAGAGAATCTGCCTCTTGATTGTCTACTCTGGGAACATGAAATAGTTTCATTGTTTCAAACTTCTTTAGAAGGTCCTTAACTTGGCATAGTTGACCAAGTAAAAACTGATTCTTACAATCCCAGGTGCCATTTATCTGCCTTATCAAAATCAAAGCATCGCCAAACACATATAGGCGCTGAATTCCTTGTGAAATACATTGTTCCAACCCAAGAATTAGGGCTGCATATTCTACTTCATTGTTGGAGGGGGAGTGTAATAACTGCCCAATGGAGAACATTCTTTCTTGCTGCTCATTGAAAATGACTATGCCTGCTGTAGACCGATCCATTGTTCTCTTGTATACTCCGTGAAAGAAAAGAGAGGGAGCTCTTTCTAGCCTAGGACTTTCTACCATTGATGTTTCTTCCCTTGCTTCCGTGTTGACCTTCAGCTTCTTCTCATAATGGCGATGAGTGAGAATTCCCACTAAACTAGCCCTGGTGGAGTTTTCTACTTGCATGGTGTAGTCAAACTTTTGTATTTAATCAAGCACTTTGAGATCCCAGATGAGACATCCATGTGTCGCATTACATATGGGAAAACCTCTTCCATTGTCAGGATTACAAAGGGTCTAGGCAGGAGGTAGGAGCGGAACTTTGTGGTAGCAAATATTAGTGCCAGAACCATGACCCTTTTTAGATGGGGTCATGACACGACTAGAGAAGTAAATAGGACGCATGAAAGAAGTTTTGGGGTCCTTTTGCATTAGCACGGCTCCGAGTGTATCACTTCCCACACTAGGGTTCACATAAAATCCCTTTTCAGACGGGGTCATGACACGACTAGAGAAGTAAATAGGACGCATGAAAGAAGTTTTGGGTTCCTTTTGCATTAGCACAGCTCCGAGTGTATCACTTCCCACACTAGGGTTCACATAAAATGGCTCGTCCCACTTAGGAGGTGAAATAGTGGGAATCTTAGCTAGGGTTTGCTTTACCTCAGTAAACTCCTGCTCGTTCTCTTCACTCCATGAGAAGACATCCCTTTGGGTGAGTTGTTGTAGGGGAAGGACCACTTGAGATAGCAAGTGAATGAATCTACTTAAGTATCTTACCTTCTGAAGGAAAGAAACCAGCTGCTTAGCGGTGGTGGGTGACGACAAAGATACCAGGGCTTGAATCTTGCTAGGGTCAACCTCGATCCCTTTTGCTGAAATTATACATGACCAAGGAGAGTGACTTTGCTTTTACCAATGTGACACTTAACCACATTGAGCTGGCCACCCAAGGTTTGTAGCCTGGTTAATTAAGCCATCACAGACTTTGCTTCAATGAAGGGCTTGTGAGCTATAGATGCAAAAATCATCTATGAAAACCCGTATTGATGTTCCAAAGTAGGGTTGGAAAACAAAAGTCACATAGCGTTGAAATGTGGTCAGGGCGTTAGTGAGGCCAAACGGCATCACTCTATAGGCAAAACATCCCCAAGGTGTGATGAAGGTTGTCTTCTTCTTATCTTCCTCCGCAATGCTAACCTGGAAGTATCCTGAGTAGCCATCGCACACTGTGTATCATTCATGACCTGCTACTTCATTGAGTATTTAATCTTGGAATGGGAGGGGAAAGTGATCCCTCTTCGTGGCTGCATTGAGAGGTTTATAATCCACACAGACTCTCCACTTACCATTTTTTTTTGTGTGACTACTACTGGGGAGACCCATTCTGAGTCTTCGACACGGTAGATGAAACCTGCTTGTAGCAAACTTCTCACTTCTTTAAGTAGTGATGAGGGCGAGCTTTTTGAAATGGGGCCTCTAAACCCAAACCAATGGGCCTACTCTCACAAAATGTTCGTAAAGAGGTACGCACAATACTTGGGGCACCACCTTCTTTTGGGAGTGGAGAAGAAAACCAATCAAAATAACACTTGCACTCACCCACTCAAGCAACACACTTTGAAAACCTCCTTACTCTATATACACTTTGGACACTTGAACACCATCAACGATTATGCAACCCAATGCTGTGCATCAAATGAAATATGCAATTTGTTGAATATCATTCACCTTCTCCCCATAAGAATACCCATAATACATCCAAACTCCTCTCTCAAGCACTCATCAGAAAATCATGCGCACAAGACTTGCCTCTCAAACACATGAGAGAATCACTTACAAACTAACACACTTTGCATAAAGAGCTCATCTCCATCTATGCAATGCCGTGACACAAATAAAATCACCATGAGAGGTAGCCACATGCATATGTAATGAAGAAAAAGAGAGTTGGAGTGAGAAATTTCTTTAGACCAATTGAATAAGTGTGGAGAAACAAACCAATGGTAAATTGATAATAGAACACTTACTTGATTTCTCGCACACCTTTTAAGAGGAGGACAGACGCTGGCTAACCATCACGAATTGCGACACTTGAAAGTTTTGAAGATGATTTAATGATCACTAACATAACTATGAGAGAGATCATGATGTAGTTACAAGTTATTGAGGTGCTACAAATGATTTATTGGGTTGATGGAGTAAGAGATTGTAGAATAGAAAGAGTGGAGGATAGAGTTGCACTTCCTCCAAAGAGGAGGGTTAGGAGGGAGGATGTGAAAGAGGGAGAGTTGGGGTTTTCTCTACTATTGATCAAGAAACAACATGAAGTTGAAAATATAGGTGTGTTTCCTTGAGTCTCTCCAAGGGGGGCTATTTATAGTTGTGTAGGAGTGGGATTATGCTACACTTAATTAGGGTGAGTGATTAGCCCTAATTAAGTGTCCTTTGACCACTGATTGAATATTGGACATAGAAGGGACTATTTATTCACCAAAAATATCATTTTAGACCGTGAAGGCTCCATAGGGGTGCATAATGTAGGTGGGCCCCACCATGAGGCCCTACGGGTGGCTCCTGCGGGGTATCTCAACTTGTCTTTCTTGGCATTTAGAAAGCATCTTTAGGTTGGTCCCATCACATGCAAGTGACCTTGAACACTCATTGCTCTTCTAGAAGATGAGTAGGGGAAAAATAAGATCTCATCCTCTTGATTTACTTGATTTATAGTTCCCTTTTGCTGCGAATCTAACAGATTTACACTATTTTGACCATAACTTTTTACATGTAGCTCGGAATGACATGCTTCAAAAGGAAAATTTGACCTTCTCAACATGTTTGATATGAATTTGGACTATTCTTCACGCCCATGAACCAAGGAATTTGGTTTGGAAGGTCCACACTAGGATAGGGAACCTTTTGCTTCCAAGTCTTCTTGTATGGGCCCTTTGCTTGTATGCATCCAAGGGGAATCATGCTTTTTCAAAAGTCTATGATACTTAAACAAATAGAGGAGGGCCCAATATTATTTGCTTGTGAAAATAATATACAATTGGAGTCTTTTTGAAAAGAGAAAAACTATATGTATATTCTTAAGAGATAGTGGGCCACCTATGTAGGGGGCATAGAAGACTTGTAGAGATGGACCATAATCTTTGGTAAAGACAAGTGGAGAGTTGATTTCCATGGTAATTTATCTATATGGGATGGAAGATGGATATATTATTTTTCTACTACTAATTCACAAGAGGTAAGAAAGTTTGGGGGTAGATAGTTGGTTATTGTATGCTTACTTTTATTTACAAAGCAAAAAAGAAAAGGGTGGTAATATAAATATATGACTAAGGTGACATTTTTGGGAAGATGTGTCGCCACAAAGGTTAAACGAAGAGGGGGAATTTACTCTAGATAACTTAATAGCGTAGAAAAATATATACACATATGAGAAAGAGGACGTTGAGTAGGCCGAAAAATGTTGCAAAAGGATGGTTACCATTTTATGCCACTCAGTGCCTCTTGTTGGATTACTCCAAGTCTTCTGAGCTTTTGTACTACGGGTTTACTACCTTCCTTAAGTTTTATGTGGTGTTGCACTACTGTAATTCCTGTGATCTTATCATAGCAATCAATGAACAAAGTAGTGAAGTTACCTACCATGGAGACATACTCCTTCCTTTCTTCATCGGTTAACTCATTTGAGAGCATCTTTTGTAACCTACCTGCATCCTCCAAGGACTGCATACCTGATGATCCCTCTTGGTTTGTTGGGGGTGTTTCAGATTGTGTCAATCTTTTTGGGTCTTTAAGAATGACCCCCATCACTTCGATGCTACTGTCACTTCCGTCGGTGGTAGTCGTCTCTTCTCCTGAGGTAGACGAATAGTAGTTTGTGGACTCATCTTCTGAAGCCTCCAAGATCATGTTGCGTTGCTTCCCAGTCCTCATATCCTAGAATATGGACTTCCCTTTAGCGTCCTTCATCTGAATCATTCCGGTTCTTCAGTCTTGCTTAGCTTCCATAGCCATAAGCCAAGGACTCCCAAGAATGATGGGGTAGTCCTCCCCTTTGTGTGGCATGACGAAGATGTCTACCTCCACTTCTGTATTGAATGCTTTTACTTTGACCCCATTTACAATGCCCATGTATTTCACTCTTACATTGTTTGCCATCTTGGCTCGGCAGGGTGTCGGCCTACTTACCTCTAGACCTAGATGGTGCATCATCTTATCACTCATGACATATATTTGCGTGCCACCATCTATGTAGACATTTGAGATTCTTTGCCCCTTGATGTGAGTGTCCATGGTTGGTGTGATGTCGTTGAGATCCCTTCTAGAGATAGCCCCAGCTATCCTCGTTCTTGACTTCCTGGTACTTACTGTTTTTGTCCATTGCCTCCTCATCCTTGGTGCAAGTTGGAGTAATTGGGGCCAAGTTACCTTCGGGCCCTGCATCAACACATCTTGAACTAAGTCATAGGGTTTTGCATACTCACCTAGTGAGAAGTCCACGATGTGTATCTTCTGTTGCGGTTTAGCTGCTTGCTTGCTAGACTCGGCCTTCCCTTTCATCTTCTCTTATCTTTGAGATGCTTCGTCGTGCCTGGCACGCTTCACTCCCATAGCATTCCCTTTAGCCTTCAAGCTAATAACACTCACCGCTTGCTTCATAGTAGGTGGTGGGGGTAGTGGTGGAATGAGAGGTTGGGGTGGTGGTTATTGTTGTACAGGTGGTCGAAGGATTTGGACCAGTGGGATCGGTCCTGGTTGCCTAGGTGGTGGTGGTCTTGCTCTTGGCAGAGAAATATGATTCTGTCTCCCTCCTCTATTGAAATTCTTCCTCCTCGAGTGTGGAAAGTAGTACATTCCATGTCCATCTTCCCTACAGTTGTAACAATGGTACTCTTGGTTCTGCCTTCATTGTCCTCTTCCTTGTTCTGGATCCTGCCACGTGCATGTCCTTGCTGCACCAGATGCACACATAAACTCTCTAGCTGCGTGGTGATGCGACTCAGCAGATCTTGCTGCTCTTTTGATGCCTCTTGCAGTTGGGCTCTATGATTGGCTATTGCAGTCACTGGGGTTGGTCGGTCCGAGCTTGTTTCCTCTGACTCGTTTACTCTTGCTTGCATGCGCAGCTTTTTGTCTTTAAGGCGGGCTACTTTGACTGCCAACTCATATGTTGCAGAAAACCTTCCCTTCACCTTCTCTCTAAGAGGCGACCATAGACCAGCAATGAAACGGTCCTTCTTTAGGAAATTAGGTGCTCCTTCGCCTTTCTCCAGTGAGGCAACCCATCTCTCCCATAAGTCCACAAATTTGGACTCGTAGGTGGCATACTCTAGCAGACCTCCCTGCTTTAATTCTGTTAGTAGAGCTGCCATCGCTTCTCCGAGGTGGTGCCTCCACCAAACCTCTTTACAAAAGCAGCCCTTAACACTAGAATGGTAACAGGACACTTTTATGTCCTTGGACACTTTTGTGTCCTATTAAGTGACCATTTTGCTTGAATTATTTGAAGAGTATGAAAATGAATTTCTAGGTGCTATATATCCATAAAGTTGACTTATGAGCTGAAAAAAACTTAGCATTTTTTTTGGAGTATCAATCTCACCATTAACCTTACTCTTGCACACCATTTTTGAACCTAAACTGTGTGAAAAAACGGGTCCTGTTTTTGGATTTTTTTTAAATTTTTGGCAATTATACCACTCTAAACTTTATGTTTGTGAGGTTTAGATGGCTAGAGGTTAGGCCTTCATAGTTCTCAACATGTTTTGATGCTTGTAGGGAGACCTAAGTGTTAAAATTGAAAGCTATGACCAATTTACAAGAATTGCATAATCCTGTTTTTTGGCCAAAATTAGCACTTTTATGATTTTTTTGGTGGTTTTCTTGATATCCAAATTCAATTTTGATTGTGTAAGTGTAATGTATAACATAAAGCTAATCTTCCTTGAGTTTTGGGGGACCTAATATGCTATATAGCATAGTATATGATGATGGTTGAGTTTTTTGATTGTTGAAGAATACGATACATTTTAGAGTAGCAAGTATAACTTTCTCAATATTGCTAGTTTCTTAGGCCAATTGTGTGTATTTTGTAGGTAGTAACCATATCTAATCATAGACTACAAACTTGGCTAGATATTGAGTAGTTTCTATGGGTTTCTAGAGGTCATAATGCTAAACCCAGTTTTTTCATGTTTGCTGTATTTAGCACTTTATCATCGCCCCCAAAGTTCCAATTGTAAGAGATCCATTATCCTTTTGACATGCTCCATGGCTCATTTTGAATCCAAAGGTCCAAAGGGAACTAAGACAACATGTATATAGTATCTTTATTGAGCGTGACTATAGAAACTTTGATGATAGGTCCGTAGAATGGGAAAAATGCAACTTTTTTGTATCTATTTTTTTTGCCCAAAAAAGAATTGGTGAGGTAAAAGCAACCATATGTTTTGCCCAAAAAAGAATTGGTGAGGTAAAAGCAACCATATGTTTTGGTCACCAACCCACTGAAGTTAACGGGGCATTTTATCTCATGTCCTACAAAAATCCCCACTCTTATTTATATGCAATCAACCATAAGAAATTGCTGTTTTGGGCAAAATGCACTGGTCCATCAACTTTGGAGGCTTGTAGTGACCAAGGGATAAGAAAAATTACAAGTTTCTCATTTTTTCCATATGTAGTAGTTATTGAACTATAAGCTCATGAAATGAATTTTCAAAATGAGTGGATCTACTATGGTTTTGGAATTTTTTCCCAAAACCCTGAAAGGACACTTTTATGTCCTGTTAGGTTACCATTCTAGTGTTAACACATCCCATGCATTCTTGGTAGCCAGGGGCAATGCATTATACCAGGGCTTGGCCTCTACTTTCATCAGTAGAGGAAAAATTCTAAGTTGTGAAGCGTGGTCGTCTTTGTTGGAGACGACACAAGCAATGTCGAAATCATCCAAAAAGTAGGTGGTGAGATCCTTTCCCTTCTTTCCACTGAACGTGGGGAAAGAAACACTTGCCATGGTAGTGACTCAGGAAATTACAAACCTTTTTTTTATAAAAAAAATAGTAGCGGCTCATAGCGGCTTTATACAGGGGTGGGTGGATATGTTAAAAATGGATAAAGATAGAAACATTAAAGGAATGGTGGTAATCCAATATGGGGAGAATGATAAGGTTTGGGGAATTGAGGATTTCTCCTAGTACCGCCCCACCGAATAGGTATACGATTTTCTGTTGGTAGAAGACTTTCCTATCTACATAGATATTCACATGCATATGCTGCAGGAATCTGAACGGGAATGTCGTCGGCCCGTTTTCCATCATGCACAAAGGGTGGAATACTTACTTATACTCTTGCCGTGCTAGTGTTGATGAGTCGGCACATCCATAAGAGGTTGTCGCCTTTCATGGGCTCTACCTTTCCTTCGTTGCTCAGCAGGTACGGGGTGATGGAAACGTGTCTGACCACTCCCAGCCTCTTGGCTCAAAGGAATTGCAGGTAATTTTCGTAGTCGGCATGTTGCATGAATTCTACTCCATTCAGTTGCAACTCGTCCCCAACCCACTGGGTTTCACCCGTGGTGGAAAGCTTCTTCAAAATAAGTTGTACAGGGAGAGGAGGAAGATCCTCCACTCGCTTTCGAAAATAGCAAGAGCAGTAACCGAACCACTCTTCCCTAGGACATGGGAATCTTCTTACCACTTCTTCTTTAGGATTGTCGAAGTGGATTGGTAGCATTCGCATGCGTCGTGCAAATCGGTAGGGGACCTTCTGCCACTTAGCTTCAGATGACTTCCTCTTTGGCAAGCTGGGCACAACTCGGCTTTCTAAGCTTGAACCACGTGCTTGACCAGATGCTTCTCCCTTCGGGGTCATGTGTTTCCAGACTGGCTTATCTTCTCCTTACCTTCGGCTCGAGCAGCCCCCCTTTAGGCCACTTTGGAGTTATAACTTTGATTGCAGTTTCTTTAGGGAAAAGAGGCCACACCGTTTTCTTCCCTTCCTTCATGTGAACGATTTCTTCGCAATGAATGTCGATGTAGATGATTTCAACCCTTTCGCTGCCTTCGTTTTGCTGGCACTCATTGACAGTGTGTCTTGGTTGACAACAGTGATGGCACTTCACCGAACTCCCACCTGATGCTCTCAATTTATGGTTAGAACGAGCAACATGAGATGGAGAATTTACCTCTTGAATACTAACAACACTGCAGCCTGGAAGTAGCACTTCAATGAAGGCAGCTAGTGCCTCCTTTGACTCCTCTTCTTCGGTCCTCCAGTTAGAAAATTACTTCAGCCATTCGTCCATGATTGATAGTGGGCGTCACTTTCAGCATTGTAAATCGAAGGGTCTTAGAAAGCCCTCCCCTATGGGGGAACCAAATGACGGGAGCAAAGCGAACCCCGAATCTTGATAGCCTCTAAAACGCCGAGGGCCGAATGGCGCGCCTCGAACCTATCGCGGTAAAGCGAACAGGGGGCACCACCTAGCTTTACGCGGCTAGGATGCAAACCACGATGATATGAACACCGCTGTCAGGAGTTTTTTGGAGCAAGTGATTGCGCATATATGCATGGTGCATCGAATAAAGGTTTTCCCATTTTCCAGAGCCAGGTGGTTATGTGCGGCCCACATGTGTACAGGTAGGACAACATAGACATAGTGCATCGATTTTCACTATCACGAGTATCAGTGTGGTTTTTCTATAATAATGAGGATTTGGTAGCGCGTAAAACTTCTCGAGGAAGCTATCCACGAGCCGATGATATGAGGTAAACAGGTGTGTCAGATGGCATCTAGTGGCGTCAAGAGGCCGAACGGGGTCAATATTTGCACGTGGATGAGTACGGACACGACGTGGATGTTTTCTTGTGATAATTATGCAAAAAGGTCATCATGAGGACCATCTTTGGGGCCACTTCACGTGGTGGCAGGATGCATTATTGAAAAAACCTGAGTTCGAGGTGTGCGGAGGATGCAGCAGGGTGACAACTATGCACTGCGAGGTCAGTTTTTGGCCTGTTTGGGGTCCGTTTGAGGTCAACTAAAAGGCCAAGGGTGCCCAAGTAATAAAGCTAAGTGTGGGAACTAAAAAAATAGAGAGAAGACCAGAAAAAAACGTGGAGAAGAGAGGAGGAACAGCCGCAATTGTGTTTTTGGGGTTTTTGGAGCTTGTTTTGGCCTTAATTTGCTCATTCGAGGTCGGATTTGAGCACTTTGACATTGTAAACTGGGGTTTTTGGGCCATTCCGAACACAATGGTGCTGTCCATTTTGCCAAATTCCTTACTATTTTTTTGTTGTTTTGGCTGTGTAAGTTTCTCCTATGAGCGAAGCTTCTGCTCCAATTTGTAATTGTATCTGACATATTTTACCCATATTGTGTGAGCTATTTGCCCCATTGGTGCCGGCCCAAGCTCAATTGTATCTAAACATCAGAAATTCCTCTCTTTTGAGCTGAGTTTTTGGGTGTGTGCCTGTGTCTCTCTCTCTCTCTCTCTGTGTGGAGTGGATAAACGGATAGTCTCTCTCCTCTCGCTCCATCGGTGTGTTCCCTGTCTCGGCCAGGTGGGTTGTGTAAGCCGAGTGGTTCCCCATAGTGTGTGTGTGTGTGTGTGTATCTGCCCAAGAGTGTGTGTCGCGTTGTTATAGAGGCGTTCTGTGTGTTTCCATCCCACTCACATTCTTTTGGTGCCGCCACTGAGGATCTTCTACGAGTACCTTCAGCTTCAGGAGTAGAGATTTCAGATTGCAGACTACAGTTTACAGGTTATAGGTTACAGGTACAGGTGATTACACAGGTACAGGTGGCTGGAGTACAGTGATATACTAGCAGTGGTCTCACTTGCAGTTGTTGTGGGTATGCATCACTTGGCGCCGCCTGTTTGAGCGCATTGTTTGCTGGATTGTACGTTACTTGTGGAAACTGCCATTGTACGCCTTTGTGGAGCCATATTTGGTTTTATTTGGCAGTCCCAACCATTTCTGAGACTTGGTCTGGAAGATACTCATTTCTGAGACTTGTCTATACGCGATTTGCATTAGCCTTCGTCTGAGGGTCGATAGCGTGAGGTTTTATTGAGCTGGGGGATTCTCAAATGTGGAGACCCTTTTGGTGATACAGGTAGCTGGACCACCCTTTTCATGACCTCGCCATAGGCTATGTACTAGTGATTCCTAATTTATGCTCGGGTTTTATTGTTGGCAGTTTATGCATACATATACAGTCTATATTTTGGGTTCTCACTGCTCTACTTCTGGGGGAACTCTGCCAAAATTCTTCCAAGCTATGATGGCTAGTTTTTTGGTCTTTTGAGCCATTTATGCTGTTATGCTGCTGAAATCTGGAAAAATCAGAGGATGAGACAAGTGTGCTTTCTTGGGAGCTCCATGGTTGGCTTTAATGGATGATCAAAATGGCCCTCAATTCACTCCTTTTCATTTAACTCAAAGAATCCAGATAAATGTTCATTTGTCCAGGAAGATTTTTTTCCAGCAGCGCATAATCTTTATGTTTGGGCCAAGAAGATTACGAGAGATCTTGGAATGTCCTTTGCCTCCGATGATTAACACTAGAATGGTAACAGGACACTTTTGTGTCATGTTAAGTGACTATTTTTCTTGAATTATTTGAAGAGTATGCAAATGAATTTCTAGGTACTATACATCCACAAAGTTGCCTTATGAGCTGAAAAAAACTTAGCAAATTTTTTTGAACATCGGTCTCACCATTAACCTTACTCTTGCACAACATTTTTGAACCTAAACTGTGTGAAAAAACGGGTCCTGTTTTTGGCTTTTTTTCAATTTTTGGCAACTATACCACTCAAAACTTCATGTTTGTGAGGTTTAGATGGCTAGAGGTTAGGCCTTCATAGTTCTCAACATGTTTTGATGCTTGTAGGGAGAGCTAAGTGTTAAAATTGAAAGTTATGATCAATTTACAAGAATTGCATAATCCTGTTTTTTGGCCAAAATTAGCACTTTTATGATTTTTTTGGTGGCTTTCTTGATATCCAAATTCAATTTTGATTGTTTAAGTGTAATGTATAACATAAAGCTAATCGTCCTTGAGTTTTGGGGGACCTAATATGCTATATAGCATAGTATATGATGATGGTTGAGTTTTTTGATTGCTGAAGAATACGATACATTTTAGAGTAGCAAGTATAACTTTCTCAATATTGCTAGTTTCTTAGGCCAATTGCGTGTATTTTGTAGGTAGTGACCATATCTAATCATAGACTACAAACTTGGCTAGATATTGAGTAGTTTCTATGGGTTTCTAGAGGTCATAATGCTAAACCCAGTTTTTTCATGTTTGCTGTATTTAGCACTTTATCATTGCCCCCAAGGTTCCAGTTGTAAGAGATCCATTATCCTTTTGACATGCTCCATGGATCCTTTTGAATCCAGAGGCCCAAAGGGAACTAAGAAAACATGTATATAGTATCTGTATTGAGCGTGGCTATAAAAACTTTGATGATAGGTCCGCAGAATGGCAAAAATGCAACTTTTTTGTACCTATTTTTTTGCCCCAAAAAAAAAAAAGTGAGGTCAAAGAAACCATATATTTTGGTCAGCAACCCATTGAAGTTAACGGGGCATTTTATCTCATGTCCTACAAAAATCTCCACTCTTATTTATATGCAATCAACCGTAAGAAATTGTTGTTTTGGGCAAAATGCACTGGTCCATCAACTTTGGAGGCTTGTGGTGACCAAGGGATGAGAAAAATGACAAGTTTCTCATTTTTTCATATGTAGTAGTTATTGAACTATAAGCTCATGAAAGGATTTTTCAAAATGAGTGGATCTACTATGGTTTTGGAATTTTTTCCCAAAACCCTAAAAGGACACTTTTATGTCCCGTTAGGTTACCATTCTAGTGTTAACTATAAAAACTCATTTGATGTGCATGTGTTTGTCCTTATCTAAAGTTGAGCTCCATTGAAGTTTTTGGGAATTGAGTCAGTCAAAAGTTTTGGGATCTTGCACGTGTGTTCGAAGGGGTTCTTGGGTAGCCATGGCTTTCTCTTATCTGGAGTTTCATGGAAGAAGTGATGAAGATGTGGAAGACTTTTTGGAAAATATGGAGGTTGCCTGCATTAGCAACTAGATTCATGATCCTGCAGAGATGTTACGTCTTCTCCAAATTTGTTTGAAGAGTGATGCACGAGTTTGGTCCAAAGCATTTGAAGAGGAGTTGCATGGGGCTGATCCACCCGTAAGGTTGAGTTGGGACAATCTAAGGCATGGATTGGAAGTGGAGTTTGTGAAGACAGAAGATCTTGACAAGGTGTGGCAAGAAGTACAAGGTTTGGTGCAAACGGAAGGAGAGCTAGTAGATGCGTATATACGTGGGTTTTCATTGGCATGGGAGAGGATGTGCAAGGACTTAGCACCACAAGTACCCCGACCTAACATGATGAAGAAAGACAGGTTCTTGGCTGGTATTTGGGAGAATATACGTTGGAGAGTGGAGCTAAAGAATCCTAGGACATATGAAGATGCATTGGAATTGGCAAGGAACAAAGAGTGGAAGCTGAGGAAAATGAGGCAGCTAGGAGTAGAGTCCTTGCCCATGAGGTTTGAATTTCAGCCTATGGACTCTTTAGAAGGTCGCATGCCAGGGGTTCATCATGAACCAATGGTTGCTATTACTCCTCAGGTTATGCCAACAATGGTCACTATAGCAGTGCAAGATGATGGGTTGAGGCAAGACATGAGGCAAGTGGTAGATTTAATGAAGAATCTTGTCCTAAACATGCTAGTACAGGGAAATAATCGCGGTCAATGGAGGTTTGTAAATCAGCCAGAAGTTGAAGAAAGACCTAGGAATGGTGTTGGACAAAGCAATGGTAGGTTCTGGAGGCAGAGCCCACATGTTATAATTGCGGAGAGTTGGGCCACATCAGCCCGCAATGTGATAAGCCACCAAGGATGGGGGAAGACATGTATCCATTGCCAAGACAGGTGCTAACTAGGTCAAATGATTATGGCATCGAAATCAAGGGAGAAGAAGGAACCAGTGGATTAACCCAAGAGCAAAAGGGAAAGGCAAAAATGCTAAGTGTAGTCACCTTGGAGAAAGCATCAAAGCTAGAGGATGCATTAGTGATGCCTATTGGGAAGAGGACCACAAAGTAAAAGGAAGGAAGAAGTGCCCCAGGTCCTAGTAAGAAGAAGGGAAAGATCCATGAAGGCGAGGATGTCAAGGCCAAGAGGAAAAGAAGGGCTCGTCGCAAGTTTCATGTTGCAGATTTGACGAGAATGAAAGCAGATGTTACTTTTGGGCAGCTTATAGAGATGGTGCCAAAGTTAAAGCGACAATGGAAGAGGATGGTTAACCCAATGGAGAAAGAGCCAGAGAGAGGTTCAGTAAAGGTGTTGGCGATGGATGAGCTACCAGACATTTGCCCAATAGTAGATGTGTGGCATAAAAGAAAAATCTGGGACAAGGTTATGTGGATGGTGGAGCCCAAATATGTGTCATAACACACTCATGTGTTGAGAAGATGGGTCTGACAGTGACTGGGGTGTCAGGCTTCCGGATCAGATTGGCCAACCATCAGAAAGTAAAATGTTTGGATATTGTAAAGAGCTTAGATGTGGAGGCATATGATGCAAAGGCAGTGGTTGATTTTCATGTGATGCCAGCTGGGTTGGGAGCATATCCTATTATATTGGGCAGACCATGGTTACGTGCAGTGGGAGCTGTTCAAGATTGGCGACGTGGTACGATTAGACTCCATGGAAAGACAGGTGCCAAGAAGCTTTATAATATGGACACAAGGAAACGATTGGAGGAGATTTATGAAGATGAGGATGAGTCTAGTGATGAATACTATTCCACGGTGACAGATGAGGACAGTGATAGCACTACTAGCAGTGATGAGCATGCTGATGTTGCATTTCTTTTGATGGACAAAGGAATCCAGGAGTCTGGTTTAGTTGCATTTGCAAATGAGGTTGAATATGAAAGCGAAGGGCCTTATGAAGTGATTGAAGGGCTGATGCAAACCAAGGTCGAATTGTCAAAGAAGCGAGAATTGATGACACAAATGATCAGTGGAGACCTCTCAGCTATGGAGAAGGGGATATATTTGCAGATGCTGGCTAGTTATTCTGATTTGTTCATTACTTCATATGAAGAGATCAGAGGGTTCAAGGGTGAAGAGATGCATAAAGAGTTGAAAGAAGGTGCTAAGCCAATCCGGCAAAGGATAAGACGGATGGGTCAAGAGCAGATGGAAGCCTTGCGAGAAGAGGTGGACAAGTTATTGAAGGCAGGGTTCATAGTCCCTATGGAGACTATAGAATGGGTGAGTCCGGTAGTAGTCAGCCCAAAGAAGGATGGAAAGTGGAGGATTTGTGTAGATTTTAAGCCCTTAAATTCAACCACTAAGAAGAACCCATATCCTCTTCCATTCATCGATCAGATCTTGGATTCAGTGGTAGGTCGGCCCAAAGAAGGATGGAAAGTGGAGGATTTGTGTAGATTTTAAGCCCTTAAATTCAACCACTAAGAAGAACCCATATCCTCTTCCATTCATCGATCAGATCTTGGATTCAGTGGTAGGTTATGAGAAGTACAGTGTGTGTGATGGTTTTTCAAGCTATTTTCAATTGATGATTGCTCTTAAAGACCGCACAAAGACAGCTTTTATTACGCCATGGGGCTGCTATTGCTACACGTTATCATCCATTTGGGTTGAAAAATGGACCATCCTTTTATCAAGAGAGAGCAAACTGGGTATTGGCACCATTCATTGGTAGTTGTGTTAATTAAAGATTTTATGGACGACTTCTGTGTCTATAGTAGTAGGGCTGAACACCATGAGAAGCTACAGATGGTATTGGCTCAATATGATGAATGTGGAGGACAACTAAACCCCAAGAAATGTCATCTAGCACAGCCAAGGGTGAATTTATTGGGCATATGGTGTCAGAAAATGGCATTGAGGCTAATCCAGATAAGGTGAAGTCTATTATTCTTCTTCCATCACCTACGAGTACGAAGCAATTGGCAACCTTTATACACAAAGTGAAGTACATGGCACGGTTTATTCCATTGTCTTCGTAGATTCTTTATCCATTATAGCAAGTGGCAAAGCATGATCCATTGCAATGGGATGACAAGTGTGAAGAAGTGTTTCAAGAGGTGTTAGGGGGGTTGTCAGCCCTGCAGGCTCCTGATTGGGAGAAAGCTTTTTATGTAAATCCATCAGTAGGGGATGATGCCATTAGCGCCATGCTATTGCAAAACGGGAAGGGCAGCCATTATATGAGGCCAGTGTATTGTGCAAGCTGAGTGAAGTTGGTAGCGGAGAGAAAGTTCTCGGAAGTAGAGCTAGTGATGGCCAGTGTAATATTTGCTTGTCGACGATTTCGTCATTACTTGCTACCACGACCTTTTGTTTTCTTGAGGAGCTATTCTTTTTTGCCACAGTTAATTAATGGCACTAACAAAGTGAAATTGGCAACCTTTATACACAAAGTGAAGTACATGGCACGGTTTATTCTATTGTCTTCACAGCTCCTTTATCCATTACAACAAGTGGCAAAGCATGATCCATTACAATGGGATGATAAGTGTGAAGAAGTGTTTCAAGAGGTGAAAGAGGTGTTAGGGGGGTTTTCAGCCATGCAGGCTCCTGATTGGGAGAAAGTGTTTTATGTAAATCCATCAGTAGGGGATGATGCCATTGGAGCCATGCTATTGCAAAAGGGGAAGGGTAGCCATTATATGAGGCTAGTAAGAAATTTCTCGGAAGTAGATCGAGCTAGTGATGGCCAGTGTAATATTTTCTTGTCGACGATTTTGTCATTACTTGCTACCATGACCTTTTGTTTTCTTGACGAGTTAATTAATGGCACTAACATGTCAAATGTGGTCAAGAAATGTGTAATTGAGCTGCAAGAGTTTGAGTTCTCTTTTCTAGTGGAAGAGAGTACAAGAGCTACCCTAGCTGATTTGTTGACTTATAAGGAGAATCCCCTTCTTGTTAAGGAAGAGGTGGTGAGAAGGGTAGTTGAAGAAGTGCCACCAATTAGCAATGCACACATTTTGTTCTTTGATGGCTCATACATACAGAAAGAGCCATGATGCAGCTTCAGGGGGTATAGCACTTTATGATCTAGAGGGGAAGCTAGTATGTAAGAGAGGGTTCAAATTGGATGCGCATAGTAATAATGAGGCTGAATATGCTACATTGGAAGCCAGATTACACATTTGTTTGAAGCAGGGGGTAAGAAGGTTGAGCATAAAAGGTGATGCCTTGTTAGTTGTGAAGCAAGTGTTGGGTGTGTGGAAGAGCAAGAACACCTCATTGAAGGAAATGTGCTTCATAATTAAAGGCCTCTTAAAAAAGTTCGAAGCACGGAGCATCAGACACATTGAACGTGCTCTAAATGGAGAGGCACATGAAGTAGCTTAAAGCATGATTGGGGAGTTATTTGTGTTGAGGACCACTTTACCTCTTTATCATGGCCGGGAAAGTTTAGCTCAAGAAGAGAAGTTTTTGCTAACAGAAATCATTCCAAAGGAGATTCAGAAGTCTAAGAAATATGGTTTTGTGCGTAGAGCATACAGGTACAAATTGATTGGTGATGTCTTGTACTTGAAAGGGGCTGATCTTGTGTTGAGACGTGTACCTTGGCGGGAGGAGATTTATAGAGTGTTGGAAGAGAATCATGAAGGTGCATGTGGCGGACATTTTGCTCTAAAGATCACCTTGCATAAGATCCTACAAGAGGGGTATGTATGGCCTAGTTTGCACAAGGATGTTCACCATTGGTGTAGGTCTTGCAATAGGTGTCAAGCATTTGGGAAGAGAGTGTTGAAGCCAGAGCTACGAAAAACCATTTTGGCGTTTGATGTGTTTGAAAAGTGGGGGATTGATTGAATAGGCCCGTTCCCTATCACAAGCATGGGCAAAAGCTATATTTTGACTGCAATGGACTATCTCTCTAGATGGGCAGAGGCTATAGCAGTAAAACAAATCACTGTAAAGGATGTGGCAAGATTTGTGTAAGATGAAATAGGTTGCAAGTTTGGGGTGCCACTAGAGCTACTTTCGGATAAGGGGCCAGGATTTAGAGCTAAACTACTAGACTTTTTATGCGCAAAGATGAAGATTAGGCACCAACATACCACTCCTTATTACCTACAGTGTAATGGCTTAAATGAAATATTCAATGGTGAGTTGGTACAAATTCTTTCGAAAGTGAGTTGGTACAAGGTAAACTACTAGACTTTTTATGCGCAAAGATGAAGATTAGGCACCAGCATACCACTCCTTATTACCTATAGTGTAATGGCTTAAATGAAAGATTCAATGGTGAGTTGGTACAAATTCTTTTGAAAGTGACAGAGCACCAAGGAAAGAATTGGGATTTGGAATTGCCTAGTGCATTGTGGGCTTACCGTACTTCGGTGAAGACAGGTACAAGGTTTAGTCCATTTCATTTGGTATATGGAAAGGAAGCACTATTGCCTGTGGAAGTAGAGTTGCCAATAGTAAAGTTGCTAGAGAAGTTTCTTGGGCCGCCTAGTGATGCATTCAAAGAGAGGCTCTTACAGTTACAAGAGGTTTAGCTCGATAGGATGAGTGCATTGGAGCATTATGGGCAGATGCAGGATAAGGCTTTGGCAAGGATAAATGAAAAGGTCAAAAGTAAGGGTATCAAGAAGCATGACTTGGTTTTGCGCTACAACAATAAGCTGGACAACACCTTCCAAAAGAAGTTTCAAATTAAGTGGGAAGGCCCTTTCAAGGTAGTGGAGTGTTTTCCAATTGGTACATATCAGCTGGCTAAACTGGATG
This sequence comes from Adiantum capillus-veneris, assembly GCF_014529385.1. Lineage (NCBI taxonomy): Eukaryota > Viridiplantae > Streptophyta > Polypodiopsida > Polypodiales > Pteridaceae > Adiantum > Adiantum capillus-veneris. The sequence goes on from NC_140946.1 coordinate 78,575,107, forward strand.
GTGTTCTACATAAGTCAAGGGTAAATTGATTGCGTCTTAAATTATATCATGCCAGGTTAATGATGGTGGAGCAAGATGAGCTGTCTATGGATCAAGCAATGTTGGTGAAGGATGAGGAGACTTGTGACGCTGCGAGTCTCATATCGCTTTTTGCTGCTATTGATCATGAATGATCTAGCAGGCTAGGGGATGGAAAAATTATGTCAAGAGCTTTTTGGAGCAAGTGATTGCGTATATGTACATAACCATGCATGGTGCATTGAATAAAGGTTTGCCCATTTTCCAGAGCCAGGTGGTTACGTGGGGCCCACATGTGTACAATTAGAACAGCATGTACATAGTGCATCGATTTTCACTATCACCAGTATCAGTGTGGTTTTTCTATAATAATAAGGAGTTGGTAGCGCGTGAAACTTCTCGAGGAAGCTATCCGTGGGCCGACAATATGAGGTAAGCAGGTGCATCAGATGGCATCTAGTGGCGTCGAACGTGGTTAATATTTGCACGTGGATGAGTACGGACATGACGTGGTTTTGCATGTGGATGAGTACGAACACGACGTGGATGTTTTCTTGTGATAATTATGCAAAAAGGTCATGAGGACCATCTTTTGGGGCCAATTCACATGGTGGCGGGATGCATTATTGAAAAAAGTTGAGTGCCAGGTGTGCGGAGGATGCAGCAGGCCGGTGACAACTATGCATTGCGAGGTCAGTTTTTGGCCTGTTCGGGGTCTGTTTGAGGTCAACTAAAAGGCCAAGGGTGCCCAAGTAATAAATCTAAGTGTGAGAACTGGAAAAACAGAGAGAAGAACACTAAAAAACGTGGAGAAGAGAGGAGGAACAACCGCAACTATGTTTTTTGGGTTTTTGGGGCCTGCTTTGGCCGTAAACTACTCATTCGAGGTCGGATTTGAGCACTTTGACATTGTAGACTGGGGTTTTTGGGCCGTTCCGGACGGGATGGCGCTGTCCATTTTGCCAAATTCCTCACTGGTTTTTCTACTGTTTTGACTCTGTAAGTTTCTCTTATGAGCGAAGCTTCTACTCCAATTTGTGATTGTATCTTACATATTTTACCCATATTGTGTGAGCTATTTGCCCCATTGGTGCTGGCCCAAGCTCAATTGTATCTAAACATTAGAAATTCATCTCTTTTGAGTTGAGTTTTTGGGTGTGTGTCTGTGTGTCTCTCTTTGTGTGGAGTGGGTAAATGGATAGTCTCTCTCCTCTTGCTCCATCGGTGTGTTCCCTGTCTCGGCCAAGTGGGTTGTGTAAGCCGAGTAGTTCCCCATAGTGTGTGTGTCTATCTTCCCAAATGTGTGTGTCGGGTTGTTATAGAGGCATTCTGTGTGTTTCCATCCTGGTCACATCGCAAACTTACACACTGAGAGAGAGAGAGAGAGATAGAGAGAGAGAGAGAGAGAGAGAGAGAGAGAGAGAGAGATTTGCAAATGATGAAAACCCTTGGGGGGGTGTGAGGGAGAATTATTTTCTGCAGTATTTACAAATGGCACGACGTGGTGATAGAGAGGTAGGGAGAAAAGATGGTGTAAACTACTTGGTGCGCCCTCTAAGACGACTCAATGGTTGTGAAGCTTTCTACCAAGAGCGTGTATAAGTGTGTGGCATCGACCATTGGAGTCGAGAGATGGATGTGGTTCCCTTCGCATGGTACAATTCCCAAGGCAAACCCAACACACAAGCCCCCTCCCCGTGATGGTGATAGTGTCAACTCTTCCTACTACACTCTACCAAGTGCTGACTTCTAATGGACTGCCCCCCCCCCCCCCGATAGTGACCTCTCAGTGCCAAATTATAGTTGTTGGCTGCTTGGATTATGGTAATCGCGGAGACAAAGCAAGTGATGGGCCCGGTGTGGTTGACCCTTGCTTTGTTTTGGGAGGTTATTAAAAGATGAGAATCTCTAGGTGGGCCTTTGTGACCATCACCTAGCGAGAGGAAATTTACAAAGTGGGATTTTACAATGGCTTGGGTGAAAACTAAAGAAATGATGAAAACAAGCTATAAATTATTGAAAATGGCATCGTGGTTGTGTGTTCCTGGTGAATGGTGTGTTGCCGGTGTTTCGGTGTCGAGCGTACTTCTTTTCGGGGTTGGCCGGCGCATGCCTTCGGCGCATTTCTCTTTTTTGTTGTTGGCGGCGCGTGATTTGGGTCCTCCTTCTTTTTCGTTGTCGTCGTAGTCGTGGAATCTTTCATTTGTTTTCTTTGTATTTATGTGCGTATATGCATGTGTGTGTATGTATGTGCATGTGGACGGGTGTGTGTGTGTATATATAGGTGTGGGTGCGTATACGTGAGTGTGTGTGTATATTTGTACGTGTGCGCAAGCGTGCGGTGGGAACGTGGGTTTATCTATATAATGTATATACTATATATATTTATTTATTTATTTTTTATTTTTTTTAAAAAATTTCCTGTGTTGGTGGCCAGCGGCAGCTACGCGAAGATGGGGGGTGGGGGAATATGGTGTGTCTGTGTGTGTGTGTGTGTGTGTGTGTGAGAGAGAGAGAGAGAGAGTGTGTGTATGCGTGGGGTGTGTGTATTGAGAGAGAGAGAGAGAGAGAGAGAGAGAGAGAGAGAGAGAGAGAGAGAGAGAGAGAGAGAGAGAGAGAGAGATCTGTGATGCGCGTTCTACAGGCCGAGAGGGAGAGAGAGAGGGATTGCGGGCAGGGTGGAGCCGAAAGAGAGCGCGAGAGAGGGAGAGGGGATTGGGGGTGGTGAGTGAGGGAGAGGATGAGGGTGTGAGAGGGTGAGGGTGAGGGTGAGTGAGTGTGTGGTGTGGAGGGAGAGTGGGCTCTGGCTCCTTGCGATGTGCCTTCGGGCTGAGAAGAACGAGAGAGAGAGAGAGAGAGAGAGAGAGAGAGAGAGAGAGAGAGAGAGAGAGAGAGAGAGAGAGAGAGAGAGAGAGAGAGAGAGGAGAGAGAGAGAGAGAGAGAGAGAGAGGCGATGAGGTGGCATGGATAGGAGAGAGAGAGGGGGGCTCTATGGCGGGTGCCCACCATGGGGGGGGAAGAGAGTGTGTGAGGGGGGGGGTTGTCCTATTCTCTGTCTTGCATGGTGTCTCAAGGATGGGAGGAGGGGGAGAAGTCAATGGTGTGGGGGGGGGAGAAGGAGGGTGGGGATAGCGGGCCAAAGGCGGGGGGGGGGGGGGGGGGGGTAATGAGGCTGAGGGGAGGGTGAGGCGAACGGGTGGGGGAGAACATAGGCCGGCCAAGGAAGGGGGAATGAGAGGGTGGCGGGGGTGTGGTTAAGAATACGAGAGAGCAGGAGTTCCAATGCGGCTCGACACGGAGGGAGTGCAAGAGGGAAAGCGAGAGAGGGGGTCGGGGTGAGTGCTTGAGGCTTGCGCCTCGCCGAGGGTGGCCAGTAAGGGGGGGGTGGGGGTAATGGAGGGTGAGGTGAGAGAGAGAGAGAGAGAGAAGGGGGGGGGGGGGGGGGGGGGGGGCGGGGGGGGTGCCATGCCCGTAGAGGTGTCGTGAGGATTGATCAGGCGTTGTCGAGCCTTCCAACAGTGTCGCCAAGGCCCCAACAGAGGAAAAATAAGTTTTTCTTTTCTTTTTTTTTTCTTTGATTTTCAAAAATCGGCCCATCAATACGAAACTTGCTACCAAGAATGTGTATGTGTGTGTGCATCGACCATTGGAGTCGAGAGGTGGACGTAGCTCCCTTCACATGGTGCAATTCCCAAAACAAACCATCACACAAGTCCCCTCCCCATGATGCCAATAGTGTCAATTCCTCCCACTAAAACTCTACCAAGTACTTACCTCTCATGAACTTCCCCCCCCTCCCGCCACGATAGTGACCTCTCAGTGCCCTTTTATAGGTCTTGGCTTGCTTGGATTAGGGTAATCCCAGTTTAATTACGATAAGCTAATCGGGGAGACAAAGCAAAGCGGTGGGCCCGGTGTGGTTGACCCTTGCTTTGTCTTGGGAGTTATTAAAAATGAAAACCTCTAGGTGGGCCTTTGTGACCATCACCTAGAGAGAGGGAAATTACAAATTGTGAATTTACAAGGCTTGGGTGAAAACTGAAAAATGATGATGATAACCTGTGGTTTACTGAAAATGGTGTCATGGTTGCGTGATGCCGGTGAATGGCAGCTTGCGGGTGCGTCGGTGTAGCACGTACGTCTCTTCGGGGTCGGCCGGGGCATGCCTTCGGCGCCTTTGTTCTTTTTGTTGTCAGTGTCGCGTGATTCGGGTTGTCCTCCTTTGTTGATGTCGTTGTAGTCGTAGAATTCTTTGTTTTCTTGTATTTTCTCTGTGTGTGTGCATTATGCATGTGTGTATGTATAGGTGTGTGGGTGTATATGTACATATGTGTAACTATATGTATATGTGTGTGTGGGAACAGGGGGGGGTGTGTTAATATATATATATATATATATATATATAGATTCTGTTTTTTCTTTTTTTTTCCGGCGGTGTTGTGGGCGACGCAGAGGCGGAGGGGGGGTGAATAGGTGAGAGAGAGGGGGGTGTGTGTGTTCGGGTGTGTGTGTGTGTTGTGTGGGTGCGACCTATGTGTGCACCTTTGGGCTGCGGAGGGGTGAGCGCAACAGAGAACGGGGGGGGAGCCTCCCTGCGGCGCACAGAGTGCGAGGGAGAGAGGGGGGGAGTGTTGATGAGGGTGGAGGGGGTATGAGAGGATAGGGGGGGGTTGTATGGTGTCCACAGCACCGCGAGGTCCGGGATAGAGAGCGCGCGACAGAGCGGAGCCACCGAGAATGGGGGTGGAATAGTCAACGAGAGAGAGAGAGAGAGAGAGAGAGAGAGAGAGAGAGAGAGAGAGAGAGAGAGGTCCCCCTAAGGCGAGTTCTCACCATGGTTAAGAGAGAGGGAGAGAAAGAGTGAGGTGGTGAGGGGATAAGGGTGGGAGGGTAGAGAATAGAGAGAGAGAGAGAGAGAGAGAGAGAGAGAGAGAGAGAGAGAGAGAGAGAGAGAGAGGAAGAGAGAGGGTGGATTCCTGTAAGGCTTGCGGGGCTGCTCCTAAGAGAGAGAGAGAGAGATAGAGAGAGAGAGAGAGAGGAACTTAGAGCTAGGTAAATATAGGGGAGGGGTGGAATATGAGGTGGTCCTCCATGGTTAGGAAGAAACAAGGGGGGGGATATAAGGACAGTGGAATGTGGACAAGGGGGGGGGGGGGGGGGGATTGGGGATAGGCGGCCTGCCGGGGCTGGGGTGTGGACGAGCAGAGAGAGAGAGGGAGAATATTTGAAAGAAAGAGAGGGAGAATATACAATATCTGTGGCGGTCCGTCGGAGGGTGTGATAGAGGCACCAAATGTCTTGTGCGCAGAGTAGGAGAGAGAGAGAATATTGGCGGAGCCGAGCAGTAGGAGAGAGAGGGGTTCATCTTCTGGCGATAATGGAGAGATGTGTGGCCAAACTAGCAGCGCCCCGGTAGTGGTTAACCTTAGAGGGGGGGGATGGTGAATGGTACATAGTTTTTTTTTTTCTTTTGGTAATAAGCCTTCCCTTCCTTAGAGTGTGGTTCTCACGGTCACGGTTTCAAAAACTGACCATCACCACGTTTGCCAACCTCATCCAAAAATAGGTGGAATAGCCCGCAAGATTGTACCACCAGCACTTCCACTTCCTCTCCAAGAGACCACCAAGGTATACGACACAAAATCATGCGGTTTCCACAACCTTTACACAAGTTCTCAAATCAACAACCAGGCAACCAATTGACCATGCATAGGGAGACAAAGAAAGAGGGAAAAATTACATACCTGGGAGCACCAGAGGTTTTGACTAGAATTGCCTACCACGCTATCGGCATGGCCAACAACTAGCAGCCTCCCCCAGATCAGAACACTTGGATAGCGTCAGTAGACCCTTCCCCTCGAGTACAAGATATGCCAAGAGAACAAACAAGTCAGATGAAGAGTCTGCTGAGAGCTCACCAGAACGGCATAGTAGTGAAAGCTTAGATAATGAAGAAAAAAGAGCACGAAGGGAAAAGATGAAAAAAAAAAGTTGTGGCAGCACACCAGGAGGAGCCTGTACAAAAACAAGTCCAATTTGAAAGATAAAAGCACTCTTACAAACGCAGCCACCAAGCACAAGACAAGGACCTGGCAAAGTGGGTACCCATTGAACTCAAAGGGGCAAGAACAAAGCATCATACCAGGAAACAGGCAGAAGATCCCATAGAATTATTCGAAAATATGTATCAAGAAGCAGAAGCTTTGAAGCAGAAGCTTTGAAGCTGAGAGAATCCCAAGAAACGGAATGGAAAGCTAAAGAGACGGTGGAGTAGCAAAATCAAGCAGAGGAAGCCACTGCACAAGAAGAAGCACATCATGATCAAGGTGACGTGTCTCCCCGACCTTCTTCACCTGTTTCAAAACAGCATGATCACCCCATGCCGAGCCCACCACCATCACCAGCAAGTAAAGCCACAAAACCTGAGCCCACCAAGGAGACATATCCTGAACAAAGAGAAGCAGCTGAATCTACTCAATATTAGCAAAAAGAGCAAGACAAAGAGCCAAAAAGGGCAGTGAGTTTTGCACAAGAGGACACTGCAAAGTTTGAGCACACAAGAGAACATGAGTCCGAGGAGACACCTTCAACCTCAACACAGCAAGAAAAGGCCTAGGTATCCACAAAGCCTCAGGATGATACAACAAAAGATGATCAGCCACCACAGCCTCAAACACAATAGCAACCAGCCACCATGATGTAGCCAAAAGATACACAAGAGACTGCAAAAACATCTAGGCAACTAGCCAGAAACGAGGATTGGCAATCAAACGATGAAGTGGTCCTGCAAGTCAACGAGATTGCCAAGCAAATACAAGACATGATGAAAAGACTCTGAGCAACCGCACTTAGCCGTAGCACAAAGGCAAAATAATTAGAGATGGTGATTGATGCACTCCAAGCAAGAGCTAGATGACCGATTAAACGTCATCATCGATCTACAACGGCAAGTGCAGGAGTTGAAATCCGAAGCTGAAAAACATCAGTAGCAAGGGATGAACAGTAGAAGGAGATGGAGGAGCTCGGTGATCTGCTTACTAAGTTGGCAGATGCTTGCAAAGCAAAAGATGAACATCTGACAAAAGTTACCAACAAACTTCTAACAACAACCCTGTCAGTTCAAAAAATGCAAGTACAGTTAGATGTAGCAAACGCCTCCCTACAATACTCAGAACAAAGAATAAATGATCATGCAATTTTCTTGTGGTAGATAAGATAAAATCCTGCAGTGCCCTCAATCAAAGGAATAGATGAGGTCTACAAATTATTAGAGAAAAAGAACAAAGACCTCAAGCTAGAGCTTAAACTGGAGCAGTCTCAACGTAGAGACCTGGCTTTAATGCGGGTGCAAAGAGAAGACGAGCTGTTGAAATAAATAGCAGAGCTTAAAAGCGTCAACCAGCTATTAAGATATGGATGGCCAGAAACACAAGAAGAGGCAAGAACTTCAAAGAAACCACAGATAGAGATCCCCTCAGTTTCATTCATTGAGATGGAGATACAGCCAGCAAAAGAGCTAAGTGGTGAGGAGGAATTTCATGTACACATAACCGAAACGGATACAATGCCTATGGTCTAGCTCTCAAAGGCTGAGAAAGATGCACTAAAACAGAAAATTACACAAGAGATAGAATGAGCAGTGGAAGGCAACAATGGATTGGGAGCTAAGAGTTCTTCACTCTGTCAACATTACACAACTCACTCCCAATCAAATCAATGTGCAATGGCACTAGCAATCCCTGCCATACCCTTTGATAAAGGTGGAGGTGCTCCAGGTAAAAGAGAGGTTGTACAAAGACATGCAAGAAGAAGGCGCATATCAAGACCACCCAAAGTGGAGGCTGAGGTGGTTGAACAAGAATCTAGGTATTTGATTCCGTTCACAAGAGCACTTGCGGCCCTACAAAAAGATCCTACTTTTTGTCATGTACCAATAGTAAGGACCTGGCAAGCACAGGAGGCATTAACAAAGAAGCGGCCAACCTGGTTGAACTACCTAAGGTTTCTTGCCCTAGAAAAGGGACCACCGACTGAAGAGGACATGGTGAAAACCCTAACCGGCGCCATGTCATTCTTTAAAAGTCTTCCGATCTATCATGTGCAATGTTATATAAAAACGGCCGAATGCTTCTCACTTGCATCGAAGTATTCCATGAGCTAGAGCAAGCAGGCGCACCGTGGATGTCATTCCTCAAGGGTAATAAAGGATTATGCTACGTCTAAGTGGTCAACCTTCCGAAGAAGTCCTCTATGGCTTCTACGCCAGATGCATGTTCTTACCGTCACATAATATGCTGGCATTTGAGGAAGCATTCTACATAGGGTTCTTTGCTTGGCGAAAGAAGATATTTGGGCCAGTGACCAACAACCTGACGTCATGATTTGTAGGATTCTCAATAGTGGAGCTGAAAAATAGAGTCACTATGCAGTTCTTACAAGTACCAGATAAAGAGAGGAAGATCAGATACCAAAAGGTACTAAATGCGCTTAAAGAACGCCTTGGCAGCCATCAACCCGAAGACTACTTCAACCCATAAAGCTATATCAAGGGACGATACAGTCAAGGAGGGGGGGAATGTTAGCAAAAAGCTAACACGGATACCATTTTTTGGAGCTCTCATTGTAAAAACACTTATTATTTCTGATAAATTTGGAATATTGTAACTCCTATTTTGCGGATAAACCTTGTAATTGATGAGCCGGGGCTACAAGCTTCTAGATGGTATCAACCTCTCATTAATTATCTTTAGTTGGAGCTTCCAAATGATTAGCTTTGACCACGAGAAACCTTGGCTAAGGTATAAAAGCCAATTTTTATAAGTTTTTATTAAGTTTTTGGATAATGAAATACACAGCGTGAGCTAACGACGCTCACTTCTTGCGCTTCCTACTCCCTCTATGGTTGTCACATTGCAATCGCGTTTGTTGCATTGTAACCGCAGGTAAGAGCTCTACGCATTGACGTAAACACATCATAGTATTTTGTAGCTTTTGGCGTCGCGGCATGCGGCCTAATTTCATCATAAGTAGGAGATTACACTTCAAAATAAAAAACTAAGCATAGGCGGGGTATTGGGGAATCATTGCTAAGCATTTAGGTGAATTTTGGGTTGAAAATGACTAGGTCAAAAAACCATTGTTTCCATAGGCATGTGTGCTTAGGTCTTATAAACATTCTGGGTCGAAAACGACTAGGTCAAAAATCCACTGCTGTTAATCATCTCAATTTTGGTACTTGCCTAAAGTGGTATATGAGACCATAGCCATGTGTGCTTAGGTCTTATAAACATGTCCTAGAAGTTTCATTATGTTTGGATGTCATTTGATGTTGTAACGAATGTGATTTTTTTGCCGATGAGCGATTGGCTTTTGGTGATTTCAATCACTTGAGTGTAGCTTGAGTTATGGTTGTTGTTTTTTACGAGATTGACAACCTCTTGTAGCCTCTATGCACTACAGCTTCATCCCATGGATTGACAATTTAATCATGGTTCTCGCTAAAACTGCACAATAAGATAGGATAGTGATGTTAGAAACACGTCCCACACTTTTTAAAAGTGCATAAAAAATCAACAGCCTAACCATGCTTAGAACTCTGCAAAATGGGGATTTTTATCAACAAAAAAGCCTCATATTCTTGGAAATGTTCAACTATGGCTGTGGTGTGAAGAAAAGAAGATGAAGAAGATCGACCATCACTTTTGAAAATCTACGCACGAGTGAGTCCAAGATATCTCAATGGTTCATCCATCTCATTCACCCTTGTTTCCTCAGCCCTTCAAGTCATTCTACCCATTGTAACTATATTACTAACTTATTTTAGTGATTACTAACATTAACTGCTAACACTTTCTTGTAGATTGCACCCACTCTACTCTACCTTGGAGTAGGAAACCTCACACAAAAATCACTGACCTCTCTAGAATCTTCTCTATTTTAGCTCAATAATTCTCTCCTCATGACTCAACATCCATGTGACTCAAGAGACCAGAAAGCCCCACTCTCATAAGAACATATCAAAAATTTCATATACATGGTTTTCTATGTAGATGTTCATGATAGGAGATAATCCTAATAAGAGCTCTTCTCATCTATAAATAGAGGCCTTTCCCCTTTGTAAAGGGCATAATCTTTACACTATTACTCACTATTTTGAGCGTACCATTCTCCATCTTAGTTGTAGGGAGAGACTGAGCTCTCTATACACCATTACTTATGGTGTATAGGAAAAGCTTCTTTGAGCTAGTTGTAGCATTGCAAGGGAATGCTTGATTCATAACTTTTAACCAAAGTTGTACCTACTCTTGCATATCAATTGAATAATTAAGTTGGGTGCAACCGCGGTTCAAAAATATCTTGAGTCTCTCAAATTCATGCTTGACAACCTCATCTCATTTGGTTTAAGGTGATGTGTTTTCATTTTGAGATTCTTTTGTAGTATTTGCTTGTATGTGACTCAAGAGCTCTTGTATTTGTTTTTTTTGCTTGGGAAAACATGATAAAAGGGTTGTATGGTGAGAGGGTTCCCATAACCCTAAAATAATGTGTAGATTGCAACATCATCAAACTCAATTGTGTCTCTTGAATTTCCTCCAATTTGTTTAAACACGCGTGTCAATCATTTAAATTGAAGCTTAATTCTTGCATAAATATCTCTCTCTCTCTCTCTCTCTCTCTCTCTCTCTCTCTCTCTCTCTCTCATTATCTCACTCTTTCACTCTTTCTCTTTAGGTATTTTGGTGCGTGTATTTGTAGCATTGATATTAATGTTAGTGTACCCTTCCTTCTTGCTTGTATTGCTCAAGGGATTCTTCTCTTTGGTGTCCTAGTTCGGTCTCTAACTAGATGGTGCCCCTTCACTTATTATTGGTTGTGGATTTATTGTGGTTTCTCTTGTTTGTGGTTTCCCAACCCCAATTGAGCAGTACAGGAGCCTTGACGGGTGTTTCGAGGTTGCCTTTTTTGTTGCCCCCACCTCGGATCGCCTCACTACTTCTTAAATATCCTCCAGTTTATTTTGCATTGATTTTATTGTACCCTTGCCTTGGTTGATAATGCTTGAAACATCAACATCAACTTTGTAAAATCCGGCATATTTTTTACCTCTTCAGTAGGGATTTCAAAATGACGTGATCACACTATAATTTCAAGTTAATAACAATAGAAATGCAAAATAACAAATATTTTGTTAATTGACATTCATCTTTTTTGACCTCCAGGGAGACCTGGAGACCGGCTCGTAGCCTGTCGGGCTAGTGAATCTTCCCAGCAGTCACGCCGGGTAAAGCTATTTGCCCCCGCCGGGCCTGCCGTGGCTATATATAAAGGTGACGCTGGTGCTTGTCTTTTCACAAAAGAGGTACATCGAAAATTCTTCACCAAACTTTCTGGCAGCTTTCCAGATTCTCAAAGTAGTGTAGCAGTAATTTTTAAACCCTTCCTTATTTTATTGATGTTTTTTTGAGTTTTTTGCGTTAAAACTTAAAGGTTTATAATTTCTTTTATCAAATCATCGTACGTGGATGCACTAGCACATGGTTGCAATTGCGGCTAGCTGTGTGATTGCAAAAGCGTACGATGATTATGTTTTATATTGCTCTCAATCATTCATGCTTCGGCACATGGTTGCAATTGCGACTAGGTGTGTTGCTGCTAGAATGACAGGAGCATTTGTTTGAAAGAAGTAACCGTGCGTGAATGCACTAGCACATGGTTGCAATTGCGACTAGGTGTGTCATTGCAAAAGCGTAGGGTGATTATGTTTTATGTTGCTCCCAGTCATTCATGCTTTGGCACATGGTTGCAATTGCGACTAGGTGTGTTGCTGCTAGAATGGCAGGAGCATCTGTTTGAAAGAATTCACCGTACGTGGATGCACAGGCCCATGGTTGCAATTGCGGCTAGGTGTGTTGCTGCTAGAATGACAGGAGCATCTGTTTGTAAGTTGTCGTACGGTGAGGCATTGGCACATGGTTGCAATTGCGATTAGGTGCATCACTGCAAAAGCGTACGAGATCTATGGTCTATATTGCACTTTTTCTTTCACGCAGAAAAGATCCAAATGCAGTGGCACATAGTTATATTTCACAATGTGTTGTTTGCAATAATACCATTGCAGGCAAAATGGATCCTTCTGCTACTTCAATGATAGAGTTCAAAAAGAAAATTAGACAATTGTTGATTACAATCGTCAGTGCACTAGATCCCGACGATATAGCGCAGATTGTTGCAGATGAGTCTAGATTGCAATCATTATACAGAGAGATTGCCCGCAAAATGTTGTTGTTATATCCAGACAAAACAACCGAATCAATAAACTCATTACTGAGCAGTTGGGTGGTCAATTTGCCCAAGGTGGCCTCTGATTTGAAAGAGGAATGCCCTTAAGAAGTAGACAAGGGTAAGCTAGAGCATTGGAACACTAGATGGAGAGCTCAAAAGGAGAGGTCAAGGCAAGCATCCCACATAGACACACAGTTTGCCTAAGCAAGAAAATGCGAATGGCTGTCACCAGAGTTGTGGGGAGCAGCCAAGTTGGAGAACCGTTTATTGAGGAGGCTGCCATTGAGGGAACATCGGGTTCTACTTCTTGTGCCAGTCACGTGGAGAGTAGTATATACAATTCTGAATGTAGTATGACTCTGGGCATTCCAAATAAGTCCATTAAGAAGATCAAGAAACTTGGGTCAGGGGCTTATGGCACAGGGTGGCAAGTTCAAATCAAAGGGATCAGTTTCCTTCCTGCAACGAATACTTACTGTGCCAAGGAGTTCCATGGATAGGCCAGGCATCAATGGAAAAGCTTTGCATCAAAAAGTGGGGTAGATCTCAACCATAGAGGGATTGTGAGGAGTATTTCCCACTCTGTAACGTTGCCATGGTTTCTGATATTCCCCTACTTCAATGGGGGAACTTTAGGTGATCTTATGGAGACAGTGCCCCATCCACATGGCTCTTTCACAACGCTTGTAGCGCATCAAGAGGGGAAAGGAAAGATCCCTGCAGACTTTAAATGGGAGCAGCCCGCTGAAGACCAGAAAACACGTATCAAGAGCCTGTGCAATCATACTCCCTCGTTGATCCATGCCTTGGTGAAGGCATTGCGATTCGCACATGACGAGGGAGCGATCCACAATGATCTCCATCCATGGAACATCATGTTGGACTTTACCAAGGATCTCACTCCCCGTACTGGAATAATTGATTGGGGATTGTCTCTGCGTGTTTGCTTAGAGACACAAAAGACCAACAATACCGATGAAAACTGGCAAAAGCTTCATCCTTGGCGAGCTCCTGAGTTACTAGATGGCAATCACCCGTGCCCATGGACCAAGGCCACAGATGTGTAATCCATAGGATGGGTGATATGGCAATTTTGTAAGTTTTGTGGAGAGTTCTCTGACTACTAAAACACAGATTGGTTCAAACATAAGGTTGCAGTGGAGGTACAAGCCATATCTAGGATTGTTGTGGAAGGTTGGGTGAGGAAGAAATCCACAGAAAGAAAGACCTTGGCACTTTTGGACGAAGAATTATAAAGATTTGAAGCCCAGCCAGAACGATGCTTACCCCCTCCCTCTGAAATGAGTGTAGCCTTTTTTTGATGGATATATGATGTACTTTATGAAGCAGGGTTTTCTGAGACTTTTGACTTATAAAAGCACTTTTAAAATTTGGGTTTTATGCGCCATGTATGACGTATGAGTAATAAAAACACTTTTTTATATCTCAATAGACAACAAATTTTCTATGAGTTTTGTTTTTTCTCTTAAGTTTCAAGCAATAAGCCACGTGGAATCACTGATTGTCATTCATTGATTTAAAAAATGGTGGCTACTCTTATATCAATTGATTGTCGTAAGATGGTGGTTATTCTTATATCAATTGATTGTCGTAAAATGGTGGTTACTCTTATATCAATTGATTGTCTTAAAATGGTGGTTACTTATATAGAAATTGATTATCATTAAGTTTGTATGCTGTAACTGAAGTATAGTGTTTAATCAGGATATGGATAATGATAATCAAAGGGCTAAGTGCGCTTTTGAGCGTCTCAGATCCATGTGTCAAGGTGGTGGAGTGAATGACACCGCTCAAATTGCAGCTCGTTGCTCCCAGTGGGCCAACCCAGTGGGTACACAATGGAAAGAGGTGAACTCTAGGATTGACCGAGAAATGGTCAAATCCATATGGCCAGGCGTTGCAGATGACAACATCAAGAAAGGCCAACTCAAGCTATCACAATGCATTAATGCAAACATATGAGACAATGGAGAGAACATATATCTTGATGTTATGGGTCATCCTATGCATCATATGGATTGTCCATTGTGGTTTTCCAAGATGTTGTACATGCATTATGTCTTGGGTGAAGTAGTGGACTTCAGCTCAAGGACACCTCATATGACAGTTGAGGACATTTACAGCAGTGCAATAACCGTCACACGGCAAGAGATGTCATTGGTACTAGAACGTGCATCAATGGAAGTGCACCAAGTTAAGGAGGAGCTTCAAACTCGACTCAGGCAAGCATCACAAGCTACACAAGGCTCTCATGCAGAAGCAACCCTAAATAGAGACTTGCAAAGGGAGGTGAAGGTGCTATCTCGCCACGTAAAAACAAAATGCTGCCACATTGATTGAGCACCCAACATCGATTGAGGCCCCTCCAACTTCTGGTCAGCACGGTGGTCCTTGCCCCATATGTAGATCATTTTTTCATGAGTGGTGTGGTCACTTCAGCTTGCCATGCAGACATATGCTGCCACATTGATTGAGCACCCAACATCGATTGAGGCCCCTCCAACTTCTGGTGAGCACGGTGGTCCTTGCCCCATATGTAGATCATTTTTTCATGAGTGGTGTGGTCACTTCAGCTTGCCATGCGGACATATGTACCATATATCATGCTTGATGCAAAGCATGATGAATAGCTTTCATTGTACTATATGTGAGTATGAGATATCCAAAAAGCTATATGCAATGTTTAAAATGTCTGAAGACTATAATAAGCTTAAAGGTCAGCGTGAACAGGAGAATGAAGATATTCTCACAAATATTTCACTATCACTTGGATAGTTTTTGTGACATTTGAAAACATTTACTCGTTGTCTTGCGAGAATTTATTAGTGAATTGTGAATTGTCTTCACTTCAGCTTCAATTATGATATGTGATAATGCAAAGATTTGTTAGGGCTTTGTATATTATGAAGCTTTAATAGTGATTTGCGGCCTTGTAAAGTTTTTTAAGGGCTTTGTTTATTATTAAGAAAATGTCTAAACCTTAAACTAAATATAAAAAAAAGATTCTAAGATAAACAGTTTTTGAACTTAAACAGAAGTCACTCAATGGATTCGATAATCTATTTATTAAACCATCGTCGCTTGCTGCGACGGATCAAAGTTGGTTCAATTTCCAAATTCTCTTCAATCTCTTCTAAAGTACATGTAGTTTCTACTTCATGAGATTCCCCTTGCAGCTCATTGTTTTTGTCCACCTCATCACTGGTTACATCATAAGTCCAGCGGGGCATCTCCTCTTTGTAGTTCTCAACTTGCACTCTTGCCAATAGCCGATGGTTACAATACATATACACCAATTTTTCAGCTCTTGAATTTAGAAGGCGGTTTCTGATGGTGGAATGTACATATTTATATGTACTCCAATTTCTCTCAGAACTTGAATTGGATGCACATTGGGCTAGGATTCTAACAGCTAGGCGTTTAAGGGTGGGTCCACTACCACCATTCATCATCCACCACTTCCACGCTGGTTGCTCCGTGGTAAGTTTCTGCACAAATTCTGTACCAAACTTACCCTCTTTGAGTTTAAACTTTGTAAGATCAGTAACAGCTGATGCATGCTCATCAGGATCAGCATAAAACCTGCCTATCACATCATAAAAGTTTTCCAGCACCTCCTCATCAAGTTTGTCTATTTCCATTGCCCAATACTCTGGATCCAATAAGAAAGCTACGTTGTGTAGTGGAGTATGTTCTCCAACCCATCGACCATGCACATACTTTATCAGAATTTCTCCTCTTTTGAGTGAATGGTGTCTTCCAAGGCTTCACAATTGGCTCCTGGGGCTCCTCTGGATTTGCAAGGCTTTCTTGAACACTCCACCAAGCCATCCACACCTTACCTATGTTAGGCAAGGCAGAATCCACTTGGCGTAATGCGAGCATAATTGGCATCATGACATTGTGCACATCCACCACATCATCCGAGAAGTGGCGATCAGCTAGCAGATCTGTGATCACCCCTATTTTTCTTTTTATCTTCTCCCTTTGACCGGCCTCCCATTCTGAAAAAGTGGCACAAACAAATGTCTCCATCACAGCATTCTTATTTTTTATTAGTGATTCTACCGTATAGTAGTTGGTGCAAAATCTAGTTTCGCATGGTAGTTTTAACATAGTAGACATCCTCTACGATACATGTCAAGAACCCTCTGACGCTTCAAAACAAACTTGACTATTAAGCGAGCATTGTCTACTATCAATTTGAACCACTCTGTGTCATTACTCTTGTACCAATCTTGCAATACCAAGTTCAAGATGTGTGTACTGCAACCAACACTATATAGGTGAGAGAATCTATATAGTGAGAGAAGGGACTTTCAAGTATCCTACCTGCAGCCCTGCAATTTTTGGCATTGTCCATGATTACTTGGACAACATTTTCTTTTCCAAGTTCCTCAACTGCGTCGCCAATGATGTCAGCTATAAAACTGCCAGACTTTATTTGACCAGAACTATCCACATATTTGATAAAACATTCACCACGAGGACATACAAGCATGATGTTGATCAATGGCTGCCTTTGAACATTGGACCAACCATCACTAACTATGGTGTATACAGATTGTTTTGTTGCATTTAATATTACCCTTTGAATATGCTGTTGTGTGCTTGTGTAACATTTATCCAACAGTTTGTTTCTCATATGGTGATATGTTGGAGGGGTAAATCCAGCACCATACTCCCCAATGCATTTCCAAGTTGACTTCCATGCATCACAGGTGACAATGGCCAATAATCCCCCAGTGAAATAGACGGGTTTAGCTAGTGCAAGTTGTGCTTCTTCTAAGGCAAGCGTTTTGAAGCTCATCTGTAAGCTAACCTGTCTACTTTTTGATGATCCTACCTGAAAGTCAGGAGATCCATGGTTTGGAGGTGTAGTTCCATTAATATGAGAAGTTGGTTCCCTGCTTTGAGTGCTTCCATTGGTGGGCGTTACACCCAATGATCCCTCATCCTGGTTTGATCTTATCGATACCGGGGTGTGATGGTCGAAAGTAGAGAGTTTTGATCTTTTGCTCGTGGAAATTAGCTTACCAATTAAAGATTTTAAGCGCATAGCTGCTTCTTCTTCACCTAAGCCCTTGCAATTTCCTCCTTGGATTCTGGTATTGCCACCTAGCAAATGATCCCTTATTCTTGGTGCTCCTCCAGATTTCTCTTCACCACAAAAGTTACATTTCCAATCTTGATACTTATTTAAATTTGTGGCAAAATTCCACTCAGGTCCTGGACTTTTTCCACCTGCCTTTCGCTTGCCGTGCGAAGTGGTGCCCTGCGAAGCAGGACCTAGCATTGAGGTAGGAGGTCTCCTCAAGGAAGCCAGGCTTGAGACACCAACATCACCGCTCACATTCCCGGTGGAATACATACTTATTGGATGCCTGCAATACCAATAAACATAGCTCACTATGCTATCTCTTCTTTCAAGTATTATTCAAACCAAACATTAGTGTTATAATCAATATCACACACAAGCGTAGTAGTGAAGCCTGAAGGGAATAAACCTCAATCTATTCAAACATGAGCGAGCAAATACAACGGTGAATCAAATATGTGATCAGTCCATCCCAAAAGTAGAGATATCGACCCAAAGATTCACCTTCCTACCTCCTTTTATGAATCAGTCCAGTCCAAAAAAGAGCTAATGACCCATGATTGGAGCTCTAATCAAAATAGCAAGCAAATACAACGGTTAATCAAACATGTGATCAGTCCATCCCAAAAGTAGAGAAATCGACCCAAAGATTCACCTTCCTACCTCCTTTCATGAATCATTCCAGTCCAAAAAAGAACTAATGACCCATGATGGAGCTCTAATCGGAATAGCAAGCAAATACAGCGGTGAATCAAACACGTGATCAGTCCATCCCAAAAGTAGAGATATCAACCCAAAGATTCACCTTTCTACCTCCTTTCATGAATCAGTCCAGTCCAAAAAAGAACTAATGACCCATGATTGGAGCTCTAATTGGAGTAGCAAGCAAATACAACGGTGAATCAAACATGTGATCAGTCCATCCCAAAAGTAGAGATATCAACCCAAAGATTCACCTTTCTATCTCTTTTCAAGAATCAGTTCAGTCCAAAAAAGAACTAATGACCCATGATAGAAGTTCTAATGATCAATATAGCAATCAATTTAGCAAATATAACGGTGAACCAAACATGAGATCATTCCATCCCAAATGTAGAGATACCGACCCAAAGATTCACCTTTCTACCTCCTTTCAAGAATCAGTTCAGTCCAAAAAAGAACTAATGATCCATGATCAGAGTTACATTAAGTTTTAAATTTTTTTAAAGACTATTCATTTTTTTACCTTTAGTTTTTCTTCTAAATTTTAAAGGATGACCAAATTTAGAGAAAGAGGTGATGTGATGTGATGTCTTTAAAAGGGTTATATAGAGCCACCAAATATAGAGGGGGTACACGATGGGCCTGGCGGGATTCTTGCTTGTCCCTCCGGGCCCGCCGGGCCTACAGGGATTGTTGGTTGTCCCGCCGGTTCTACGTTTTCTACCGGTTTTCGTAGGTCATGACATTAGATATGTTATTAACATGAAAAAAATAGTGATAATAACAACAATAATTAACATTTAACAAAATGCGTCATCGCGTAATTAAAATCCCTGCTCTTCAGGTAAATACATAAGGATTTTTCTTGAATTTTGTTGTAAAACCTCTTACACCCCCTACTACAACTCCATATTCACTCTCTCACCCTAATCAATTTTCAATTGGATTCACTAAAAATGTTGGAGGGTTTGGCTCTGTCGGAAAGCGCTGAGATTTTGGCTATAAGAGTGTTTAGAGAGAAGCAAAATCATAGAGAAAATAGTGTGGATTCATATGATCCAATGCAAATTGTTGTAGATTATAAGATCTTTAGACCAATTTAAAAGAAATAAGAGAGTATTGAACTTCACATTAATGATAACCATTGTAGATAATTGACAAATATGAAAGAACATGAGCTTGCAATCCATAAACACTTCCAATCAATGATTCCAATAGCTCAAAGTATACATTTCAATCACACATTTCTTTTAATGTAATCCTTTATTAAATAATCTGAAAGCAAAATACGTGAAAGAATCTTCTTCCTCTTTCGCTCTTCCCCTTTGTTGAGAGAGCAAGAACTTGTGTGAAATTACTTCCCCTTATTTTCTCCTTCTTCTCCTTTGTTGAAAGAGGGATAACCCTTGAGAAAACCTTCCCCCTTTCTTTTTTATTTTCCTTCATTGAGATAGAGCAATCAAAGAACCATAAACACTCCTTTATTTTTCTTCTCATGTTTCTTCCTATAGCCCTCTAGAAAATAGTATAGTACAAAAGTTTGAATATTTCTCAACTGGTGTAGAATTGGCCTATGTCATGAGACACTTAAAATTGTGTTTTCCTAGTCCTTAATGAGCTATATTTACAAAAAATGATTTTTGTAAAAAAATTGCAAAATAGCACTTTTTGACCTCCCTCATGCAAATATAGTATGTCTCTTTCCCACTTTACTTTCTATCACTGACCACATGTCCTCCAAATACCCAAATTGCCTTGTATGTTTTAGGAGACTTTACCCACATAACTCTTTTTTTGTACGCAAACATTGCTACTAACAAGGGTGACTTGGATTCTAACCAAAAATGCATATCTTTAGTTGAATACTCTCATCATCAAGAATGGCATAATGTTGGTCGCAATGTAGGTATGATTTCACAAGAGGAGACTGCATCACAACAATTGGAATGGGCTTCTTATGTTTGGAGGTGTTCATTGCAATGACCAAGCTGTAGAGGTGGTCGTTAGAATAGTAGTTTCTCTCGTCTCAAATTTTGTAGCAAAGCATTGTTCTTACTACAATAGAAATGGTCATACTGAAGATGATTCTTGGGCATATCAATGCAATAAATAGAATAACATCACCACAAAACAACAAATTTTATCTAGAATTTCTTTTTCTTCTTGTGACTTTTGTGAACGATCTAATCATCCCTCTTACATGTGCTTTAAGCACACCAATTTGATGCAAATCAAAATAGAGAATATGTTATTAAACATCATGATAACATTGTACATAAAACGGGTTGTATCTTTTGTTTATTTTCTTCAAATATAATATCTTATATACCACATGATGGTTTGCTTTTCATTATCAATTTTGGTGATAGAGGAAATATGATATATGAATCTAAGTGGCTACACAACTATCATTGTTACCTATTAAGCGTGTTGTTCATCTTGTTGCTGATGATACAACTTGTGAAGCAAAGGGTATTGGAGATTTATATATTGGTACGTTATTTTCTTCAACTCAAGTTTTATGAGGAATTAGACATGTTCCAAATCTTCAATGTAACCTTCTCGCAGTTATTACACTCCTTGACCTTGGTTTGTTTGTGGGCTTTGATCATACTAAATGCCACTTTGAGAAAGATGGATAGAGTATTGCAATTGCTTCTTGAAAAGGCATTTGTTTGCGCTCTCTCTTGATGACACTGTAGCATATGTTATCACATCTCAAAGTGACCATGATTGCAAGGTATAGCATCACTGCTTTGTTTATGCTGATTTCTCAAAACTCCTTCACCTTCATCGTTACGTCTTATACATGGAATGGATCTTAAAGCTCAGCTCATATGGAGATTTTTTAGTTTTATGCTCTTCAAAAAAAAAAATCATAAATCGTTTCTCTCTCAAATGAAACTCTATTCCATGATTGTTTGGATCTTTTTCATATTGAAATTTGTGAACCTTTGTCTTCATCAAAACCACATCACTATTTAATTACATGTATTGCTGATTACATTTGGTATTCACTTGTTTTCATGCTTACACAATAATATGAGGTGTTATTTGTTTTCAAAATATTTCACAAGGCTGCAAAACTTCAAAATAGTTGTTGTCTCAAGAAACATTGAAGAGGGGAAATGGGAACACACCCAACACACACACAACACCCCTATGCTCTTAGACACACCTTCAAAAGATACAAATCACACTAGTATACCATTTCTTGCACACTTCCCAATGCTCACACACTTTACAAGGCCATTAACACCACATGCACCCACTGCCACAGTCTATCTCAATCCTTACACACAAACACACACACAACTGCTCAATCTCACTCTCTTACACCAAACACCACCAATCTGGGGGGGGGGGGGGGGGGGGGGGGGGAGGGGAACACATCCACACTACTAGCATCGCAGGATAACATAAGAACATCAGAAACAAAAATTAGGCAACAGTGTCATGACATTTCTCTAAGAAAAGAGTTACAAAGCTTGCACTGCCATCATAATGGTTCATGAGGAGACACTATAGAGGTTTGACATGCACACACATCCGCCAAGAAAACTCATTGTGTAGTCTTCAAAAGAAAACAGCTCCAAAAGCCCTTAAAATGAAACAACCTTTTATAGGGAGGCCTCTACAACTTTGAAATTTGCCATCTGATTGGGCCACTTGGCACCCCCTTTGGAATTTCTAGGATGGGTGGTTGCTTGCTCTCTCCAAGTGCTCTCTTTGCGTTGAGTGAGAGGACATGAACAATGTCGCCAGTGCCCCTTGGCACATGGAATTTTATATTCTCTCTCTCTCTCTCTCTCTCTCTCTCTCTCTCTCTCTCTCTCTCTCTCTCTCTCTCTCTCTCTCTCTCTCTCTCCCTGCCTTTGTTTTTGCTTGTCAAAACCTAGCCTTCATGCTCTATGCATCTCCCTTGGGCAAGGGGGGCATGTGGGGGCCGTTAACACACAAGCCCTACCCCATGCCCAAGCCTGACTCTGCTACAACCTGCACCTGACCCTGCTACGACCTGCTCGTCAACGTACAAGGTTGATTTGGTTCAAGATCTTTTGCGACCTACGCCCACCGTGCTACGACCTGTTCGTCAGCATACAAGGTCGATTTGGTTCAAAAGACTCTCTCTCATCCGGTCAAAAACTAAGCCTCATCTTTGCTTGTTGAAAACCTTCATTCTCTAATATCCCGCCTACACAGAGCATGGCTTAGGCTTATTAATGCTCCCACTCCAAAAAAATTAAATCAAGCCCCTGATTTCACGCACCACTGTGTGTTTCAACAAGAATCCCCTTTTGTAGCTTGATGTCATCCTTTGGTACCCCTATTGCAAGCAAGAGCTTTCTTGCGGTGGCAACGCCGCCCGCTAAGAAGCATGAATCACAGCCCTTAAGGCTCATATTTAAGAACTTGTCGAGGAGAATGAGAAAACTCAAAGAACGTTTATGAAAGCTTGAAGATGCAAAGGAAGTACAGAGCCAAGCTCTGCTTGAAAAAGCACATGCAATCAAAGCCTCACTTACCAAAAATGTCATGGAAGTGCAGAAAGAATCACATAAAGCAACACATAAGAAGATTGACACCGAGATACAGGCGGCCCTACAAGAATGCTAGCTACAAGAATCTCTTGGCCTCAAGGTCAGGATTGGGGGGACTAGACTCACCGTGGTGTACCACGGAGGACACCCTTGAGGAAGCAATCACCAAGCTCAATGGCATTATTCAACATGTCTATATCAAGCTCAAAATTGTTGCTTGGATCAATAATACACATAGACATGTGCCACCCAAGCATTGCATACTCACTTTCAAGGACAAAGATGAGTGTATGAAGCTGCTATGTCAATCCCGACTTCTCAAGGGAAAAAAACTTTGGATTGCTGAAGAATTGACCATGAATCAACTCAAGAGTAAAGCGAGCAAGCTCGAGAAGATGCATGAAGCACGTAAGAAAGGAAAATGAGCAGTCTGATGAGGTGGCAAAGTGATCATCCAAGAGTTTTGAAATCCCAAATGGGCTCTCCCCTTAGCCAACCCTTCTTAGGTTATTGTTCTCTCTTTTTTCCTACTCTACCCTCTTGATGGACCCTCAGTTGCTAACTGATATGTATCCCGGGGCGGTCACTTTTTAGAATGTGTATGATATCATGTGAGTTAACCAGAGAGGATTATTAAAAGACCAAAATGTATAAAAATGTATACATACAGAGGGCGGTGGGGTTTTTTTAAATAGGCTCACAGTGTAAGTATAGTATGTATATTGGGGTATTATTAATTACCTCTTGAACGCACGTGATATAGGGGTCTTTTGATAAGTGAATGCCCCAGGATATGTATCAGCCTGCACTAAGAAGGAGTTGTTGTAATGTTGTATTTCTGGTCCCATGGGTCATATATGACCTCCGTGGATGATAATTCAATCTAAGTATCTATCTCTTTTCCACCTTGGAAATCACCCCTTTTGGAACATCCCTTTAACCGATTGTTTGAACCACTTGGGATTGACCCTTTGATAGGGTTTTAGACCATTTTGAGCTCCACACTATCTACTTTCTATCATGCTCAACCTTCTGCCTAACATTAGACTTGCACCACGCATCCCATAGCACTAGCAACCTCCCTAGTGGGGGCCCTCCCTAGGCCTTTAGTTTAAAAAATAGGGGCCCAATGGGCCATGGGACAGTCCCCTTATGGGATGCCACACCATGAATACACATTTCCACCCAATGAAGGCACTGCCCATTGCCCACTGCCCCTACCACCGCCAAAACCACCACTAGTGCCCTCGAATTCCGCTCATGACGCACCAACAAGATCCAGCATAACCATCACTTGGGAGAGATCCCCTCTCTCCTTCTCCTTCTGCACCCAATGAGGGGTCACGATACACGTTGTATAGCCCTTCTTCTACACAACACATTGACATGTGGGACCATTAATATTCCATGTGGAAGCCATAGGGTGCCCAACCCTTAGGTCCCCAAAACATTCTCTTTTTAATGCTCTTTAAAACCTTCATTATGCATTAGCTCTGGGCTACATTATTCCCTGCTCTCATATCCAATGGTTGAGCCGCAAAAACCAGCTGGAAATTCACCTTACTCACTCTAAAATCCCTGATTTCTCTGCCTTTTGAGAACCCCTTAACCACATCGAGGCCACCAAGATGGGGAAAAGACATCTGACACCGCACCCCTCGAGCAACCGCATGAATTTTTGACGTGCTGTCGTATCTTACTGCTCAAGAACCTGACTAATGAGCTATCAAATCCGAACAACTTCACATGTTTATACCTTTTAGAGACATGGGAAGGCCAAGAAATCTCTAGATGCACACCTACCAAGGCAGTCAGCTTGGCACATAACTAGCCCGTGATAAGTTTCAACTGACCATATCTTGCCCGTTTGAGCTTCAACTGATGATTCAAAAATATTATCATTCTCTACAACACAAAACACTTTGCATCTATTTGTTGACATCAGCTCTTGCCACCTGTATCCACCTGCTCTATTCATCGGGGATTTGCAATTTGATATTGTAAAACCTCTTGTTGGGTGGCATTGACTCTCCACATACCCTTCAAAGTCCCTAGTTGTGCATGCACTGGAAACACTACCTCCTTACCATAAACCAATGCAAATGGAGTAAAATTGGTAGTAACCTTATAGGATGTCTTGTATGCCCACATACACTTCTCTAGGTTAGCTTCCCACTATGTATCCTGCTTGTACACATACTTCTTTAGCATCTTGATGATCAGTCCATTGGCACTAGCTCTCCACTAGACCATTACATTGGGAATGATAGAGTGAGGAAAATGGATGTTGAATGCCCAACTTCTCCACTAATTAACGCATCAATTTTCTTTAAAACCTTGACCTCTATCAAAACTGAGCAACCATGGCACTTCACAATGGCAACAAATGCAATGAAAGACAAACAGAGCCACAACATGTGCATTCACCTCCCTCAGTGCCTTTGACTCAACCCACCTAGATAGTCGATGGCTACTACAATGTAATTTTTACTGATCGTTGACTTAGGGAGGGGACCAATGGCATCTATTCCCCACTTCTCAAAATCACTTTGAGTGATGATATCCCCCTGCAACTTGGCTACCAATCATCTTTCACCCATGGTTTGGAATGCGTGTCTCATACTATGGAAGGCCACCAAAAACGTCCTCTCAAAACACAAAATAATACCAGGAAATTACTCTAGTGTTTGCTCGCTTCATGGCATTGCTCTAGCACCATACCATTCTCCTCCTTGTAAAGTACCCTCCTCAACACTCCATCTCAATTTTAGGTCATCAGGTCTTCACCTACCAATGAGAACTTGCCAACCTTTTTCACGATCCTTGTCCTCTGCAACTTGGACAAACCTTTTGAACTTGGTGTGTGCTCAAAAAATCTTCTATCTCCTTCAGAGTTTCCCTACATGCATAAGTGATTGGGGTCACATAGAGACCTACAAAACATGCATGTGTACATTGATGATAGCTAGCTAGTCCATCTCTTGGTTTTGTTCTCTCCTGACATGCTTGAACTAAACCACTTCAAAGAACTTCAATAGATTTTTTAAGGAAAAAACCAATGAGTCAAGGAATGTCACTTTACTTTCCATTGGCCTAAGAGCTACTTCATGACTAGCAATGCAACACCTTTTACCACCAACCTAGAAATAACAAACTCTATGCACTACTTTGAGCACAAATGTAAATTGAGGTACTCCACCTCATTGTTGGTGTGGACATCTTCAAGATTATAAGCCTTCAAGGAGATCACTTTTTCTTGCAAGTCCTATGCCACCACACCACCTCCTGATTTTTGTAACATTCTCTTATATGCACCATCAAACCACATAGTAAATGCATCCTCCAAGTCCGTCTTCTCCTTAGCTTCATATCGCAATACCCTTAGATAGATTAGCAAATTGACACCCTTATTGACCAAAACATATTCCAAGTGGGAGCAGCTAGTATGGTTGCTCTTGAACTGGAACTCGAACTCTAACTCCTGTAGCTCTAGCACCCACTTCACAATTCCTTTTCTTGGCTTCAAATGTAGCACCAATTTTGGCAATAGATTGTTAGACGTCAACACATAAAACTTTCTCCAGGCCAAATACCCTTTATATCCGATCCTAAAATGTAGCATAGGCATTTATCGACCCAAACGGCATCCTCCAATACAAAAAGCACCCTCATGGAGAGATAAATGTTTTCTTTAGTTGGAATTCAAGTGCAATCCCTTTTGAAAGTACCTTGAAAACCCATCCATAATTTGAATGCCTTTCATGGATGACTACAGGCTAGTTAGTCTTGAAACGGAAATGGGTAGTGGTTCCACTTGGTAGCTACATTCAATGTATTGTAGTGACCACACACTCTCCATTTTCCATTCTTCTACAGAGTGATGACTGCATGTGAAACCCACTCGGACTCCTTTATAGGGTATATGATACTTGCATCCAGTAGCTTGTTTATTTCCTACCAAAGGTCTCCTTTTTAATTTCTCCTAGCCTTCTTAACTTCCATGCTTTTGGATTGTACCCCTTCTTGAGTATAATCTCATGCTCTACCCCTTTTTCTCCTCGCAAATCCTTATACGCTATCACCATTTTTTTTGGGTAGGACACACACAAATGGACATGGATCTCCTTCAGTTGATTGGTCAGCTCCTCACTCAATACTAGTAGACACCTCTTTTACACCTAGGCCATGAATTTGAGGCTGCATACCTTCTTTTGTAGGAGAGCCTTCTATGATGAAATCAAATAGATCAGCATCTATGATCAACAGTCTTCCTTGCTCTCCTCTTTCTATGTATCTATGTAGCATTCATCATAGACCATCTCAATCTTGTATTTATAGCTTGTTGTGTTGAGAGGCTGAAGTGCAAAACAGACTGGGTTGCCTCTACACTAAGACTATGCACGATGGCCTCATCATGGGAGGTACACAATATGGCACCACCTAGCAAGATATGCGGATAGGATGCATACATATACATAATTAGACATGCCATGGAAAACAATTCCAAGATCCACGCCCAAGTGTGAGATGAAGTGGTCCGAGAACGAGATGAGAAGAATGGTGAGTGAGTGAGAATGGGCTTGCTACTTGTGCATGTAGTAAGGACGATAAGTATGGTCACTTCTCATACCAAAGGTGTTGACTCTTCACACTTTAATATGCAAGTAGCAAGATGATAGTGAGGCGGTCCGGGGCGGGCAACAAGAAGAGTGGCCTCTAGACACCCTTCAAGGCTCCCGTGCTGCTCAATGGGGCTGGGGCACAACACAACACAAACCAAAACAACAAACCCACAGCCAAATCCCAACTACACAAGGGGCACCACCTAGTTTAAGAGCGAACTAGGACGCAAAAGAGGAGAATCGTTAGAGCAACCCACAAACAAGCAAGGAATTTACACTAACCCTAACACCAATGGAACACTCTTACACACTAAAACACGATAGAGAGAGAGAGAGAGAGAGAGAGAGAGGGAGAGGGGGTGCTTGTTGCATTAATACCTTCTTACAAATCTGTCATGACAAATCAAAGTGAAATTAGTATTTGTTCAACATAGCTTGCGTAAATTTCACCACAACACATCACAAGAAAAGCCACCCCAATCACTGTCTTAAAGCTAGAGGAGTCCTCTCCACCCTGTCGCCCTCTTACAGTATGTGGGATTTATGGCTAGATTGATGACAACACCAGAGACAAGCTATCAAGAACTTAACAAAAAACACCAAGACACTTACGCATCATTGTTGTCCATTACTTCACGTCGGAAGGGAGACAAAATATCCAAGCTTAGTCCAAATCCACCCTCCTTGATTCAGCAAATGTTGGGCTTACACTAGTAGGAGAAATGATAGATTTCCTACTCTCAATTGAATGATCACTCTGTCTCTTACAATGGCATAGAGTTCCCTTGCTAATCCCCTATTACAACACATGCACATGCATGAGACAATGAGCTTCCACTCAAAAGCTCCTTCTAGAGAGGTTGAGCTTGGCTTCTCAAGCTATAGCATAGTGCTCTTGCTTATGGCTCCCCCTTTTGTGCTAGCTACACCCTCCTTTTATAGCAATTTTGAAGGCTAGGGTTACTTCTCTAACCATGGTTGGGTTAGATTTTCAGCAATTTATCTAATTTCTTTTGCTTGGAATTATCAAGAAGTTGGTGGGGAAAGAGAGAGGAGAGAAATGGAGGTGATAGGACTTTTCATAGTGGGTTAGTGTTAGTAGAGTTAGTATTAATTTACAAATGGAATTGGATATTTACAATGGGAGTATCCATGTAGGATACAAATAAGGAAGAAAACTCTTAAGAGGTAAGAAAAGGTGGATTTCTTACAAGGTTGATGCTCCAAGTGTCTTGAGTAGAGCCGATTTTGACGCTTGTTGACGGTCCACTAGCTTTGACGGTACATTTTTTCTCCACTCTTGACCTTCCTTGAGAGACAAGGTAATTGAAGCTGAGTAATCAACCACCATGATGCTGTCTTTTAAGAGAAGAGGCTGAATTTTGTGGTTTTTTTGATAGATATGGGCAATTTGGAGGAGGAAAAATGAGACTAGGTGGTCAATTTTGGAATGGAATTGGGTGTGGGAGGTGTGAGTTCACCATGGTTTCTCTCATTCTTCAAGGTTGAAGAGAAGGTGAGTAGGGTGCAGAGAGGAGTGGTGAGAGAGGTGGGGATGATGAGTGGAGAAGTGTGTGTGAAAGAGGAAAGTGATAAAGTGGAAGAGAGAGTGTGGCTGCATAGCATGGGAAAAATGGGGTCCACTAATAAAATCATAGCTCACAGCTCGTAGCTCAAAAAAATATGAAAAAATTTGAGGCAAAAGCTCAGCCCACGAGCTACAACTTTTGTTTGTATCACCTTTTCAAATTCGGAGAGCAAGTGAACTTTAAAAATTCAGCAAAACCGACCGTTTTTTTCCACTGCACAAGGTCTTTGTGGGGTCCTTCTTTAGATGATTCTTTTGAATACCTCCAAGAGTGAGCCCTCCATAGTGCATGTATGCATGCCACCTACCCTTGACCTTATTTGGTATGTCTATAATTGAAGATATTGTTGAGATTAGGATATAAGTGAATAGTACAACTAAGAAAATCAAATATTGAGAGGTCTAAAAAATATGTACATGTCAAATATAAATAATATAGGTGGAAAAATATAAAGGGGTCAAAATAAATCTCTCTCATTATAAGTCTACCATAAAAAGATGAATATTTTTGGTGGTCTAATTTATGAGAGTAATAGAGAATATATGTAGGAAGGAAAAAATTCACAATAGTGAAAAAAATATACACATAAATAGAACTAGTTTTTTTGGATTTTTGTTTGGGTGGAGTTACACCAAATATAAGAGAAGCTTACATGAAAATATTTCTATATGGAATAAAGAGTATGAAAAATGGTAAGAAAAATTATGTTAATGGTGAGGCAATGTACAGAGCATAAATAACACACACCTAGGTAGAAATATTTAAATAAATACCAAAATAATTATGAAAAAATCTTTTATTTAGGCCCTATATACAAAAAAATATTTACATACGCATGGGCCATAATATACTTATATTTTTTATATTTTATATTTTTTTGGCTCAACTAGCCCAATGGCTAGCTAATTGAGGGTTTTTTATTTCAATAAGGGAATATGGGAAAAGTCCCCTAACTCACGCACGCCTATGTACAGTGAAATGGTAGGGATAGCCACAGTGTTTGGGTGATTTTGGTAGGGTGAGGTAACTCACTGTGGCAATTACAAAGAGCCGAAAAACGGCTATCATTTAGCCCTCCCCCTGGATGATGGTATATTCATGTGCCATCATAGAGCATCTTTTCCAAAGAGAGTGCTTCAGAGTCCTTGACGAGATCTTTATTGTTTGGCCCCTCAGAATTTTGGCTAGAGTTACACTCATGCTTCATGTAACAATACTTACATGAGACAGTGGCCTTTTGACAGATCTTTGGTAGATCCTTTGGTAGAAGGCGACTCAAATAGGGCTTCAAGCGATACCCGTTTACCTTCCTGGAGTGCTCTTTACCATTCAAGTCCATAAGTTGATAGTAACTTGAATTGAAAGCCTTCTTGACTATGTATGGCCCCTGCCATCTTGTTTCAAATTTGGCATCAAAACGATTGTCAAGTCGATTGTCATACCTTAGCACAAGATCTCCTTCATTGATGCCTTTGTCCTTCAATTTCTTGTCAAGCTTCTCCTTTGTCTGTGTGGATTTCCTCTTATAGCACTCGTATGTTGCTTCTCTTTTCCACTCAAGCTCAGCTAAGGTAAGAAGTCGATCCATCCATGCTTCTTGATCATCTTGTGCTGATTTGCCATGAAGTCGCATTGTTGGAATGTTTAGTTCGATAGGCTGCAAAGCCTCTTGACCATAGACCAAGTGAAATGGTGTGAACTCCGTGGCTTCCCTATATGTGGTTCGATATGCCCACAAGGCACCATCCAAGAAGTCATCCCATAATTTTGTCTTGTTTTGCACCATCTTTCTAATGATTCCTGCAATGACACCATTAGCCTTCTCCACCAATCCATTTGACTGTGGGTAGTATGGTGTGCTATGACGATGTAGAATGTGAAGTTCTTCACAAACTTCTGTGAGCAAGCCCTTCCTAAACCCTGGACCATTATCAGAAACAATCTCCAAAGGTGTGCCAAATCTACAACAAATGTGAGTATAGACGAATTTGCTCATTGTCTTCTCATATACCTTTGCCACACTTTGTGCTTCCACCCACCTAGTCATATAGTCTACAGCCACTAGAATGTAGAGTTTACCATTTTTTGTCCTAGGCAGAGGACCCATAGCATCAATGCCCCACTTTTCAAAGGGTCCATTTGCAAGCACTATTTGCCTCGGGCCATGCACCAATCTTCTATTTCCATTTATCTGACAATTGTGACAGCTTTTACACCAATGTTGAACATCCACATGCAAGCTTGGCCAAACATACCCCGCAAGCAAAATCTTCTTCACAGTTGATTCTTGGGCAAAATGACCACCACATGCCTCTTCATGCAAACCTTTTAGAATGGCTGGAATTTCCTCGATAGTTGGTACTCTTCTGCATACTTGATCCCTCCCTCTTTGATAGAGGGAGCCTTCTAGGAAGAGATATGCGCTTGCCTTCTTCATGAGTCTCCTCTTCTGAGCCTTCGTGAAGTCTTGTGGAAACTCGCCCTCCAAAATGTAGCTAATAATGGGAGTCAATGACTCCAATCCCTGGTATCTCGGTTGCTTGACAGTTGCTGCCACCATGATGACCTGCACTTCTTTCTCAACACATGTAACTACTTGCTGTGCAAGTAAATCGGCATCTTCATTCTGTTTCCTAGGAATATGATATAGTTGCACTTCTTCAAATTGATTAAACAATCTACGAATGGCATGAACTTTTGTCCGTAAGCTTTCATTCTTGCATGCCCAAATGCCTAAAATCTGTTTAACAATGAGAAGTGCATCTCCCTTTACCATGAGGCGTTGTATCCCTTGGCCAATGCACATCTTCAAACCATGAAGTAGAGTGTCATATTCTGCTTCATTGTTGCTAGCTGAACTTGGTAGATTGAACTTCTCTTTCATGACCACCTCTCCACTTGGGTTGAGCAACACTAGCCCTCCCCCTGCTTTTCCTGTGGCTCGACGAAAAGCTCCATCAAAGAACAAGGTAAAAGCATTAGGAATACTTTTTGGTGGTGGCAATGGTAGGGTCTTTACTTCAGGCACCTTAATCTCCTTTTCGTGCACCCTATAAGTGAGAATCCCTGCCAATTGTGCATGCACACTATCTTCTACCTTGAAAGAGTATTGAAACTCTTGCAACTCCATAATCCACTTTGAGATCCTAGTACTAAGATTCATTTGAGATGACACCCAAGGGAACAAATTTTCTGCAGTGAGAATTACAAAAGGTTTTGGTAGCAGGTAGGATCTAAACTTTCTCACCGCAAACATGAGAGAAAGCATCATGAGTTCTGCTTCTGTGTAGTCTCTCTCCAAAGCATTCATGACCCTACTAGCAAAGTAGATGGGTCGCATCCTTGTACTGTGGGGATCTTGTTGTAGCAACACAGCACCAATTGTTTTCCTTCCAACACTAGAGCTAACAAAGAATGTGTACTCCCAACAAGGAGGCATGAGTGTTGGTAGCTCTGACAAAATGACTTTAATGTTACAAAAATAATCTTCAAGCTCATCAGACCATGCAAATTCTACTTGTTGTGTCAACTTTTGCAAAGGATGAAGCAACTCCGAAGCTAAGTGAATAAAGCGTGACATATACTTCACTTTTTGAATGAATGATATGACCTCTTTGAGATTCTTGGGTGAGGGGAGCTCAATAAGAGCCTTTGCCTTTGAAGGATCCACCTCAATGCCTTTATAGGAAACCTTGTGACCAAGCAAGATCACTTCATCCTCACCTATGTGGCACTTGTCGGGGTTGAGTTGACCTCCCATGTCGTAGAGCTTCTTTAAACCTTCTTCTACCCTTTGTAGATGCAATGATTTTGAGCTATAAATACAGAAATCATCAATGAACACCCTAATTGACTTTCCAAAGAATGCTTGAAACACCATGTTCATGAAACGTTGGAATGTTGCAGGAGCATTTGTCAGACCAAATGGCATGACTCTAAAAGCATAACAACCCCAAGGAGTGATAAAGGTTGTTTTCAATTGATCCTCCAATGCAATCCCTATTTGAAAGTAACCTGAGTAGCCATCACACACAGTGTACTTCTCATGACCAGCTACCTCATTTAGTATCTCATCCTGAAATGGGAGGGGAAAGTGATCTCTTTTTGTTGCCTCATTGAGTGGACGGTAATCCACACACACCCTCCACTTTCCGTTTTTCTTAGGAGTGACAACAACGGGAGAGACCCACTCTGAATTCTCCACTGGATAAATGAAACCTGCTGCTAGAAGCTTTCTTACCTCCTTGAGTAAAGCCTGCTCCTTGATGACTCCTAGCCTTCGTAGCTTCTGAGCCTTAGGTGTGGCCTCTGGCTTCAACTCAATTTTGTGTTGAACAGCATCTACTCCACGCATATCGGTGTAGTCTTTAGCAAAAATCCTAGGAAATTTCCTTACCACACATTTGAACTCCTCTCTTTCCTCCTTTGTAAGTGTTGTTGACAACATACCTTCTAACATTCCTTCATCTTCCACCTTTTGGTTCTCTTGGGAACCTACCTCTTCCAAACCTCGACAAAAGGTCTCTTGGTTGCTTGGCTTAAACCTTACCCCCATGACTTCGATGGAAGACTCCTCTTCAGTAATGCTGCTGCTACTTTCTTCTTCTGAAGTGCTATCGGTCCAACCTTCTTCCGTCTCACTTTGAGATGATTCTTCATGGAGCTCCTCTTGGCGTTGCTCCTTCATGTCAAAGACAACCTTCTTATGATTGTCATTCCTGCAAATTAATTTCCCACTCTCCCAATCCTGCAAAGCTCGCATTTTCATTAGCCATGGTCTTCCTAGGATAAATGGATAACCACTTCCCTTGGTCGACATAACATAAAAATCCACTGCCTTCTTAATGCCAAATGCCTCCACAAAAACATTTTTACAAATGCCTACGCACCTAGCCTTGCTATTGTTTGCCATTTTCACTTTGATTTCAGGTGTCTCATGGATGTGCATGCCTAGTCTTTGCATGAGCCCTTCTGTCATGATGCAAATTTGTGCACCCCCATCCACTAGACCTTTCCTAACCAATCTCCCTTTTATGTAACAATCTAGCACAGGTGTAATATCCTCGTTCATTTCAGCATGTGCAATTTTTACAACAGGAAAACTCTCTTTTACCTTTCTCCTAGTGCTAACTGCCTTTGTTAAATCCCTCCTAACTTGTGGGCATAATGCAAGAAACTGAGGCCATGAGATATCAGGACCCTTACCTCGCATGTCTTCCAACAGGTTGTATGGAGCCATACCATGTCCAAGAGGGAAGTCTTGGAGGTTGATACGACGTCGAGTCCTCTTAGCTTCCTTGGTCTCCTTTGCCTTCTTGCCTTGTCCATGGTCACTCTGTGATGGAACACCCTCTTTACCTTTTCCTCGGCCACGCTTAATGCCATTGGCTTCCATGTCAAACTCATTTGAATTTGTCACCTCTACCACATGCACATTTGGATCTGGCAAAGGTGGAACTCCTTCTACCCCTTGTGGAGGTGGTCTTGGTCCATTTGGCCTTTGTAGAAGCCTTGGTTGTTGACCAGCTCCTTCTCCTGCATTCATCACTGGGTAATTCAAGTTAGGTCTCCCTGGCTCTCCACGGGGCCAAGGACAATTATACATCCCATGTCCAGACTCTCCGCAATTCCAACATTGCAAGACTCTCCTAGGTCGTGGGTCTCGCTCTTCAGACTTCTTTGCTTGTCCCTTTGGACCTACGGCTTGTGCAAGGTGAATTGACAGGCTGCTTAAGGATTCATTTAACTTCTCAATCACTTCAACCGTTACATCAGGAAGCTCCCTAGATGTTGATGCTTGTGACTTACCTTTGGGTCTAAGAACTTCTATTGGAACCTCTCCCCTTAAGCACTTGAGTTTCCTATACTTCTCAGCAGCCCTAGTTTCCGCTGTATCAAAAGTAGCAGGTGCACCCACCTCAACTTTTACCTTAAGGTCAGGAAAGAGTCCGGCTATGAACCTCTCCTTCTTTAAAAATTCTGCACCATCACCAGGGTTAGCAACATTTCGTATCCATAGAGCCCAAAGACGTAGAAACTCTTGCTTGTACAAGTAGTAGTCATCTAAGTCTTTTTGCTTATGAGAAACAATGTCTTGCCATAGTTTTTGAGAGTTTTGGGGATCAAAGAAGTATCTCTTAAAACGATTCAACACTTCTGTGTAATTCCCCTTAACTTCCTCAGGCAAAGAGTCAAACCAAGTACTAGCATCTTTCCTAAGGACCACCTCAAACATTTCTACACGTTCTTGATCGGTTACTATCCTCTTGATACGGCAAGACATCTTGAAATTTGCTAAAAATAATTCTGCATCCTCTCCAGGCTCTCCAAAGAAAAGAGGATATCCAGACATTTGGCGTTGGCTCTCCATTATTATGAAAGATTACAACACGAGTTACAATAAGGGATACAATAGAGATTTAGAACCACTCGGCTGCAAATGAAGAAGTGAGAAAATACCACTCTAGGTTTTCTTCTTCAGCTATCCAAGCTTCAATAAGGTCTCGATTTGTTTGATCAAAACAAAAAGGTAGACTATTGATGAGCTCTAAGAAGGGTTGAAATTCTTCAAAGCTAAGGCGATAAACAGAAATCTCTAGAACTTCATTTTCTGGATCCAAAAGAGCAACCACGTCCCAAGTGATAAATTGCACTTGCTCTACAATTCCCAACGCACAAGCGGTTTGTATAAAAACTAGATCTTCATGCTCGTCGAAGGCCGTGAGAAAGTAGCAATTGACTAGGAGCTCCTTTCCTTCGAGTTCCACACAGTCGGAGTGAGGCAACCTTCTCACAATTTCATAAAGAACATCCTCATCAAGTCCAATCAAGTTTGCAAGATTTAAAGACTCCACTTGTGCTACAAAATTCCTGGCCAAAAACTCCTTAGGATTATGGTTAAATCATTCAAAAGCATAAAGAGATTTACAATGTCTCTATGAACAAAGTGTCATAGAAAGTAGAGAAGGATGAGAATTTATACAAATTTGTAATCTTCTCTATGCTCTCTTTATTAAGACAAGCTCTAAATAGCTCCCTATCTCCTTTGTTGAAAGCGAAAGGAAGACTATTAATAAGACGCAAATGAGGGAAAAATTCACCAAATGTGAGTCTATGAAGCGTGAACTCTGGCCGCAAGTTTCCTGAAGAGTCTTCCTCAATGGTGAAATGCACTCGCCAAACGCCAAATTTCACTCTATTTACCAATCTTAGGGCACACACTAGTTGGATGAATGCGCGGTCTTCCTTAGTGCCCAACAACAAGAGGAAAATGGAATCCACGCGTAGGACCTTCCGTCTTAACTTCACCACCCTCTTGTTATGAGGGAGACGCCTTACTACTTGCTCTTGCAACTCAATTGGTAATAGAGCTAGATCTCTAAGGATTGAACTTTCACTGCACACACATTCCCAGTTAGAACAAATGATCGTTTTTTTGTTTCTTGTAACAACTTGGACAAAGAAAAAACAAACATACACACTATTTTGTCGGGCTGCACTTCATTTTAAAATAAAATGAACACATGTACATCAAAAGAAGTGTGGTAGTTGATGAGAGGTAGAATGACAGGGTTTGGTGATGCAAGAATTTCTCCTGCTCTTTGGGCACCAAACATGAACACCATTCGTTGTTGAAAATGGATCTTTCTACTAATTGCAACGTTTATTCTAATGTGTGGAGTAAAATGAAAGGGAAAAACCTCTATTCCTGGGCCATTATCCATGGCCTATGCATGTCCTAATGCTTAAAACAAAACAAAAATATAGACGTCCAAACTAAGGTCGTACCTAATGAGAGGCAAAATAAAAGGATTTACTGAAGCGTTTATCTCGGCCAGCCTAAGAGGACCTAAAATTCTACGAATGACACGTTGAAATTGCAACTTAGTACTAACAATTATGTGTACCTTTTGCCTTGCAATGGGAATGAAGGGATCATACAAATTCTCGTGATTCATGCAAGCTACTTGATTATGCTAAAGGTTGAGCCTTCACAAAACATACACAAGCCTGTCCTCCGTGGGGGCACCAATTTGAGGCGGTCCGGGGCGGGCAACAAGAAGAGTGGCCTCTAGACACCCTTCAAGGCTCCCGTGATGCTCAATGGGGCTAGGGCACAACACAACACAAACCAAAACAACAAACCCACAGCCAAATCCCAACTACACAAGGGGCACCACCTAGTTTAAGAGCGAACTAGGACGCAAAAGAGGAGAATCGTTAGAGCAACCCACAAACAAGCAAGGAATTTACACTAACCCTAACACCAATGGAACACTCTTACACACTAAAACACGATAGAGAGAGAGAGAGAGAGAGAGAGAGACAGAGAGAGGGAGAGGGGGTGCTTGTTGCATTAATACCTTCTTACAAATCTGTCATGACAAATCAAAGTGAAATTAGTATTTGTTCAACATAGCTTGCGTAAATTTCACCACAACACATCACAAGAAAAGCCACCCCAATCACTGTCTTAAAGCCAGAGGAGTCCTCTCCACCCTGTCGCCCTCTTACAGTATGTGGGATTTATGGCTAGATTGATGACAACACCAGAGACAAGCTATCAAGAACTTAACAAAAAACACCAAGACACTTACGCATCATTGTTGTCCATTACTTCACGTCGGAAGGGAGACAAAATATCCAAGCTTAGTCCAAATCCACCCTCCTTGATTCAGCAAATGTTGGGCTTACACTAGTAGGAGAAATGATAGATTTCCTACTCTCAATTGAATGATCACTCTGTCTCTTACAATGGCATAGAGTTCCCTTGCTAATCCCCTATTACAACACATCCACATGCATGAGACAATGAGCTTCCACTCAAAAGCTCCTTCTAGAGAGGTTGAGCTTGGCTTCTCAAGCTAAAGCATAGTGCTCTTGCTTATGGCTCCCCCTTTTGTGCTAGCTACACCCTCCTTTTATAGCAATTTTGAAGGCTAGGGTTACTTCTCTAACCATGGTTGGGTTAGATTTTCAGCAATTTATCTAATTTCTTTTGCTTGGAATTATCAAGAAGTTGGTGGGGAAAGAGAGAGGAGAGAAATGGAGGTGATAGGACTTTTCATAGTGGGTTAGTGTTAGTAGAGTTAGTATTAATTTACAAATGGAATTGGATATTTACAATGGGAGTATCCATGTAGGATACAAATAAGGAAGAAAACTCTTAAGAGGTAAGAAAAGGTGGATTTCTTACAAGGTTGATGCTCCAAGTGTCTTGAGTAGAGCCGATTTTGACGCTTGTTGACGGTCCACTAGCTTTGACGGTACATTTTTTCTCCACTCTTGACCTTACTTGAGAGACAAGGTAATTGAAGCTGAGTAATCAACCACCATGATGCTGTCTTTTAAGAGAAGAGGCTGAATTTTGTGGTTTTTTTGATAGATATGGGCAATTTGGAGGAGGAAAAATGAGACTAGGTGGTCAATTTTGGAATGGAATTGGGTGTGGGAGGTGTGAGTTCACCATGGTTTCTCTCATTCTTCAAGGTTGAAGAGAAGGTAAGTAGGGTGCAGAGAGGAGTGGTGAGAGAGGTGGGGATGATGAGTGGAGAAGTGTGTGTGAAGGAGGAAAGTGATAAAGTGGAAGAGAGAGTGTGGCTGCATAGCATGGGAAAAATGGGGTCCACTAATAAAATCATAGCTCACAGCTCGTAGCTCAAAAAAATATGAAAAAATTTGAGGCAAAAGTTCAGCCCACGAGCTACAACTTTTGTTTGTATCACCTTTTCAAATTCGGAGAGCAAGTGAACTTTAAAAATTCAGCAAAATCGACCGTTTTTTTCCACTGCACAAGGTCTTTGTGGGGTCCTTCTTTAGATGATTCTTTTGAATACCTCCAAGAGTGAGCCCTCCATAGTGCATGTATGCATGCCACCTACCCTTGACCTTATTTGGTAGGTCTATAATTGAAGATATTGTTGAAATTAGGATATAAGTGAATAGTACAACTAAGAAAAGCAAATATTGAGAGGTCTAAAAAATATATACATGTCAAATATAAATAATATAGGTGGAAGAATATAAAGGGGTCAAAATAAATCTCTCTCATTATAAGTCTACCATAAAAAGATGAATATTTTTGGTGGTCTAATTTATGAGAGTAATACAGAATATATGTAGGAAGGAAAAAATTCACAATAGTGAAAAAAATATACACATAAATAGAACTAGTTTTTTTGGATTTTTGTTTGGGTGGAGTTACACCAAATATAAGAGAAGCTTACATGAAAATATTTCTATATGGAATAAAGAGTATGAAAAATGGTAAGAAAAATTATGGTAATGGTGAGGCAATGTACAGAGCATAAATAACACACACCTAGGTAGAAATATTTAAATAAATACCAAAATAATTATGAAAAAATCTTTTATTTAGGCCCTATATACAAAAAAATATTTACATACGCATGGGCCATAATATACTTATATTTTTTATTTTTTTTATTTTTTTGGCTCAACTAGCCCAATGGCTAGCTAATTGAGGGTTTTTTATTTCAATAAGGGAATATGGGAAAAGTCCCCTAACTCACGCACGCCTATGTACAGTGAAATGGTAGGGATAGCCACAGTGTTTGGGTGATTTTGGTAGGGTGAGTTAACTCACTGTGGCAATTACAAAGAGCCGAAAAACGGCTATCAATAGGAATATGACAGGGAGAGAGAGTGTGTGTGTGTATGGTGGAAAATCTGCACACCTCAACATAAGCAAAATAGAAAGAAACAAGCATAAATCTTACTCACAATGAATTATATCCCAAACGACACAAGGTATGGCACCAAGATGGAGTGTATTATTGCTTGCAAAAGATGAATACAATAGGTATCATAGGGCAAGAAGATGAGAAGGATACAAGACCATAGGATGCATAATGGAGGGATGGGAGTTGATGGCGAGGAATATCATAAGTGTATCCATCATTCTTCTTCTTGAAATTGTACCTTCAATCCTTCATTACAAGTGTGTGGAGATATGGTGCTCATTTTGTGCATGGTGATGGTGATGGTGTTGTGATTATTTGGATTAGGGTTCATGCTACTAGCATGTAGCAC
Organism: Adiantum capillus-veneris; assembly: GCF_014529385.1. Lineage (NCBI taxonomy): Eukaryota > Viridiplantae > Streptophyta > Polypodiopsida > Polypodiales > Pteridaceae > Adiantum > Adiantum capillus-veneris. The sequence goes on from NC_140946.1 coordinate 78,615,032, forward strand.
AAGGGTGTGTATGTGTAGATGTGTGGATGTGGTAGTGCGTAGTGTGTAGTGACCCTTTACAAAAGAGAAGGCCTGCTTTTATAGGCCAAGAAAAAGGAGTTATTACAAAGTAACCTTAGCTAGAGGCCTTCCCCCAATGAGAGAGCTCCATGTGCCCTGTTTATATCCTCCTAATCGCCTTCATCATGGCGTGCTTTGTCTCCATGCCTCCTTCCATAGCTTGAGTCCAAGAGCTTCCTTATAATATTTGAGAGAATCTTGATAAAATAAGAGAAAATAGAGCAATAATGGAGAGAAACCTATAAGAAATTGTGTGTGTGGAGCTAAATAATCATGACTTCTTTCCATGTGGACAGATAGGCTCCACCATTTTGTCCATATCACCCAAACCGTAGGTACAAAAATTATTTAAAAGAATAGGGGCAGAAAGACTAGCTCAACGTCTACAACTTTGTTGTTGAAAACTTTTTCCAATTTGAAATGGAAAAAATAGAGAAAAATCCCACAAAAATATGTGTCCGTATTTTCCCTTCTAAAAGTCCTCTAGGTGGTCCCCACTTCACTCCATGTGCAAGCCTTGCGTCCACAAGTGAATTATGCTTAAATTTGATAACATTTTGTTGACTCCAACTCAATAATGCATAAGATTCTCCTTCCTTTAACTATTGACTCTTATTCTTTACCTGTAGTGACCGTCAGGTAGAATCAACATCCAGTGATTTTTCATTTTCATAAGGTCTGTTCCTACCTCTACTTATTTCCGCGATACAAATGTGTCAAAACCATAGATATGTACAAAATATACATAGATTTTTTGTGATTTTTATGCATCTGGTCCCTCCTCCTCTGTGAAGCCTTGAAGCCTTTCCATCAAGTGCATACCAAGAGAGAGGTGGTCCAAAATTTTAAAAGCGGCCCTCATTAGCCCTTTCTCTAAAGCTAGAGGCATTTATGTCTCTAGCTCTGTACTTGATTCTTCTTCAATTGAGGTGGAGGAGTGTCCCTCCTCAAGGATATCCATCATAGGTGCTTGATCAAACTTCAAAAAGTATTGCTTCAGTCTCCATCCATTGATACGTGTTTTGTGGAGCCTACCATCTGCATCCATCAATCGATAACTGCCATTGTTATAGCGGTTTCTAATGATGAATGTCCCCTCCCATCTAGGTGAAAACTTTTTATCCTTCCTAGCGTCAAACTTGTTATCATACCTTAGGACCAACATACCTTTCTTGAGACCTTTTTCCCTAAGTTCCTTCTTGAAGGTAAGTTAACATTGCTATGCTTGTGCTACATAATAGTTGATATCATCTTCTCTATCTAGTTGAAGCCTCTTTAGGTCAAGAATGTGGTTGTGAAGATGAGAATTACGGTGTTCCATCTACCTAGCTAGCACCCGAAGACTAGCACTGTGTAAAATGGCCTCCTTACCATACACCAAGTGATATTGTGTAAACCCAAAAGATGTGCAAAATGAACTGCAATAAGCCCAAAGTGCAGCCATAAGATGCTTGTCCCAATCATGTTTGTGATTGTTTACATGTTTAGTGATAATATTGCACATCACACCATTTACCTTTTTCATCAAATCGTTGCATTGTGGGTAGTAGAGAGTTGAGTGTCATCATGAATACCCAGCTTCTCCATCAGCTCTCCTACCAGGTCTCCTCTAAATCATGGTCCCTTGTCAGAAAATATTTTAAGAGGAGTGCCAAAATGGCAACAAATGTTTTCAAATACAAACTTAGCCACTTACTTAGCTGTAATTCGGGTGGTAGCAACTTCTTCAGGCCACTTGGTCATGCAGTCTACACCCATGATGATATACAATTTACCTGATTGCCTAATGGTATCAATTCCCCATTTATCAAATGGTCCATAAGAGATTATAGGAGTATGTGACTCATATGCGAGCCTCCTATCAACACCAGCTTTCTAACACTCTTTGCATGTCTTCACCAGTGATGCAGATCTCTCTGCAAACTAGGACACACAAACCCGGCTTGTAGAACCTTCCTACTAGTGATGTTTTGCAAAGTGCCCTCCACGAACACCATCATGGCAACTTGAAATTATTTATATGATCTCTCTAGAGAGAGGTACCCGCCTAAGAATTTGGTCCTTACCCTTGCAATAGAGGTCGTCATTGATAAGACAATATCTTGTTGCCTTGTGCACAAGCCACTACTTTTGGCCGTTGGTAAGATCTTTCGGAAACTCATGATGTCAAACATAGCATCACTACCATGGAAGATAGGCAGCTTTATTTTGATCACACCCACTGGAACATCTTGTAGTTTTTCTCTAGCTAGAGCATCTGCTTCTTGATTTTTTTTCTGAAGGGACATGATGTAATTTTACAACTTGAAACTTCCCTAAAAGTTTCCTAACTTGGTGCAAATGGCCTAGCAAGCTATGATTTTTACAAGCCCAAGACATCCCCATGGTGTGATGAAGGTTTTCTTCTTTTGATCTTCTTCAGTGATGCTAATTTGGAAGTAGCCTGAGTAGCCATCACATACCATGTAGCACTCATGTCCTAATACCTCATTGAGAATGTCATCTTGAAAAGGAAGACGAAAATGGTCCCTCTTTGTGGCTGCATCAAGGGGCTTGTAATCAACACAAACCCTCCACTTTCTATTCTTCTTTGGTGTGACTACCACTAGAGAAACCCACTCTGATTCTTCAATAAGATAGATGAAACCCTCTTCTAGTAGTTTCCTTACCTCTTTGAGCAAGGCCTCTTGTTGATTTTCTCCTATCCGCTTGAGCTTCTGCACTACGGGTTTACTTCCCTTCTGGAGCTTGATGTGATGATGAAGTACTGTGATGCCAAATGATTTTATCACATTCATCAATGAAAAATGTGGTAAAATTACTTAGCATCAAAATATAATTTTCACGCTCCTTTCTACACAAATCACTAGAGAGCATTAGATGTAGCTTACTTGCTTCCACCAGAGATTGTATACCAGGTGTCTCCCCTTGGTTTGATGAGATGCATCAAGCTGCTCCATCCTCTTAGGCTCCTTGAGAATGACCCCCATCACCTCAATGCCACTGTCACTTTCTTCAATCACTCTTGACTCCTCCTCTGAATTGTTTGACAAGTCACTACTAGAAAACTTATACCCAAAGGTTTCTAGATCCATGTTTCATTCCCAATCTATCTTTATGTCATAAGTATTCGCTTCCCTTTTCCATCCTTCATCTGGATTATGCTAGTATACCAATCCTGCTTAGCTCTCATAGACATAATCCAAGGCCTCCCTAGAATGCTAGGATAGCCCTACCCCTTGTGTGGCATGACAAAAATATCCATTTCCACCTTAGTGTTGAATGCCTTTATCCTAGATGCATTTATAACACCAACACTGATTGAAATTTTACATTTATTTTCCATTTTTTCTCGGCATGGTGCCCACCTACTCACCTCTAAACCCAAAAGGTGCATCATTTTTTCACTCATGATGCATATTTGTGCGCCACCATCGATGTGAATATTGGAAATGTGTTGCCCTTTGATGTGAGAATCCATCACTGGTAGTATGTCATCTAGATTCCTCCCAAAGATAGTCCAGCTATCTTTGGCTTCGATCATCTCGTGCTAACCAACTTTGTCCCATTGTCTCCTCACCGGCCAGGTGATTTTTGGGCCCTGCACAAAAACATCTTGAACCAAATCATATGATTTAGAACATTCACTCAAAGAGAAATCTACAATGTCAATTTTACATTGTGACTTGGACGGCTTTTTGCTAGATTCCCCTTTAATTTTCATCTTTTCTTCCTTTTGGGAAGATTCGCTATGCCTAGCGCTCTTTGCCCCCATGGAATATACTACTTTAGCCTTGGTCTTACCTTTCACCATTCCCTTGATATCCTCCTCCACTTTCTTCTTTCCCTTACCTTCAAGACTAATGACACTTACTACCTGGTTGCCAACTGGTGGTGGGGGTAAGGGTGGAATGAAAGGTTGTGGTGGTGGTGGTGGATGTGGTTGAACGGTGGGTGGTTGTAGGATTTGCACGGGTGGTTCTGGTTGTGGTGCCCTTGGTGGTGGTGGTCTTGCTCCATGTGGTGAAATCTGGTTTTGTATGGCTCCTTTGTTGAAATTTTGCCTCCTTGGGTGTGGGCAATAATACATGCCATGGCCATATTTCCCAAAATTATAGCAGTGGTATTCTTGGTTTTTCCTTCGTTGTCCTCTCGCTTGCTCTTGATTGCGGTTGTGTGCATGTCCTTGCTGCACCAAATGCACGGATAGATTCTCAAACTGAGTAGTGATGTGATTCAAATGGCCTTGCTCCTCTTATGATGCCTCTTGTGGTTGGGTTCTCTAAGCGGCTCTTGCAGTTACTGGGGTAAGTTGGGTTGAGTTTGATTCCTCTGACTCGTTGACACTTGCTTGCATGCACAGCTTCTTTTCTTTAAGATGGGCTACTTCCACTGCCAACTCATACGTTGTAGGGAATCTCCCCTTCACCTTCTCCTTAAGCGGCGACCACAAGCCAAAAATGAAATGGTCCTTCTTCATGAAATTAGGTGCTCCCTAACCTTCCTCCAGTCAGGCAACCCATTGCTCCCACAAATCCACAAACTTGGATTCATAAGTAGCATACTCTAGCAGACCTCCCTCCTTTAACTTTGTCAGCAGTAGCTGCCATAACTTTTATGAGGTTGTGCCTCCACCAAACCTCACAAATGCAACACGTAATATGTCCCATGCATCCTTGGTAGTGATAGCCAGAAATGACATGCCATATGGGGTGGCCTCTATACCACACATAGCCTGAACATCCCCAAACATCATCTCAAGGTAGGAATTAGTCTACAACTATAGAGGGGCACCACCTAACATAAGTGCGGCTAGGACGCAGACATAGATGACTGAGGGTAGCAAGAATGAGATGCCCTCTAGGTAATCAGCATGAAATGGTGATAAACAAAAGTCCGCATGTAAAATTCCTAGTCAACAGTCACGAGTGTGTGTACGAGAGAGGTAGTGACAAGGTCGAAATGGAGCATATTGACTGACTGGAGGGGCCGCACGTGATGAAGCACAAATGGAGTGATATACAAGAGATGAATTATCCCGGAATGTGGGAAAAAGAAAGCTAAGGAAAACAAAGAATGGACTCAAAGATCAAGAGAGCATTGCACACTTTATTGATGATGATGATACTTACAAAACGGTGTCTTGACTGTTACCAACCTTGCTCATGGCACTAGATATGCATGATGGAGTGCGAGCGCCATATGGTGCATGGCGAGGTTAGTACGTTAGTGGGAGGTTAGTTGAGGGAAACATCAAGACAATGCAGCCACCGATGACATCAATCACTAGCGTCGAGAGTGGTCCGAGATAGCATGGTGCCATTGCATTCAATCCTAGCATGCTCATGTTGCCTTCTGTGGGGAAATAGTGAATGCCTTATGTGCATGGGGGTGGTCGTGACTAGTAACTCAACCATGGTATGGGTGGATATTGGTGATCATTGTGACGTTTCTAATGCTGAATGCCCATGCTTGCAACAAAGCATGATGCCATGAGCTCCCTAGCTTGGGAGGTGCATTATGTGCTTAGTGGTGCATGAAAAAAAATAGAGTGCATGGAGCTAGTGTGTTCCTCCTTCACTTCGTGTCTCCTTTGTGCTTAGCGGAGGCCTCTTTATGTAGGCTTAAGAGGTGGTCCTTACCTAATGGTCCTTGCAAATATCCACTGGTCGTTGTAGAGAGTCTAGATGCCTCTCTAGTAAGAGCGATAGAGAGGGAGAGAAGGTAGAGATAGAGAGAGAGGAGGTAAGAGTGGGGTGGGGACAGTTTTTTTTACAATCCACTAGGCACTGTCTAGATTATTAGGGAAGAGTAGGGGTTTTGTTGATGGTTCGGGTGGCCGATGTGAGGTTTAATGTTGCCGGAATTGGTATTTTGTTGCGTGATGCCGAGATGCTACATGTCACTTTCTTTTGGTGCCGGCCCAGGCATTCCTTCGACGTCTTTCCTTCATTTGGAGTCGGCTTTGCGTGAGTTGGCCGTCTTTGTTTTTTGCCAAAATTCATATGTTACATTATATTCTTGTGCCTATAGTAATCCTAGATGCATTGGTGAGATTTGGTCAAATTTGGGGTAGTTAGACAAAGTTACGCTCATTTTTCATTTTATGGTTAAGTTTGCAGCTTTTAGAAAGTTTTGATCAATGGCTAAAACGTGGTTTCATTGCTAAAATTGACCACGGGATGCCTTGAAGAAAAGAACAAAGGGAGTGGAATGTTGCACCTGATGAGATAACAGATATCTCCTCCAATGAGAAAGCTCATATCACGGAACAGGTACTCAAAGCAATACCGTCTAACATCTTCATCGGAAGGTTTCAAGCCGTAGACAAAGAAATAGTAAAGGCCACTATCTTTCCATGCGGAATGTGGACACTACACCAAAAGTCAGAAGTGCAAGCAAGGGACAGGTGCCTTTAGTTACACAGCTTCCTACGATTGCCTCCTTGGGGAATGGACTTTAGACAAGCTCATGAGCTCATAAGTTCAATTCAGTACAATGGGGAAGCAACTCTAACTAACAAGGATGGGGTAGTAGTTAAGGTAAAGATCACAACAGAAATAATCAATGAATCCCTCCACCTGCATCAAGGGACGCACAATCTATTGCAAAAGACAAAGGAAATAGATAATGATAAATCCTTCCTGAAGCGAAGAGGCCACAAGCTGACATATCAGAATTTGATATACTCAAAAACTAAATTGCCGTTGCGCCTTATCTCACAACACTTCAAAGTGCAAAAGCCACCCAGATATACATAACCATTGTTACACATGGCAGTAGTAATGGCAATGGGCTTGGCAGAGAGAAGAGTGTTCAGCTGTGATTTTGGGAATTATCTCCTCGACAACATTGTTGAAGCAAACCTAAAGGGGAGCCAAAAAGCAAGGCCTACATGAATGAGGGACCAATGCTGACGTGGATTTCCTATCAGGCACTGAGGATGATTGATGATCTACCACCCGCCGAAGGGCAGATAGATCTGATCCACAGGTCTAAAAGAGTAGTAAGACATGTGGCCGAACCTTCCACCAGGCCGAAACCAGAAGTTAAACAGATGAGGCAAAGCTCAACTTTAAGAGATTCTGATAGCAAAAAGACAAAGTCAGATGCTCGGAGTAGCCAGGAAGCTGGGTCTGAGCAGAGAGACTCCTTTGCAGTACCAATCTTTAGAGGAGGAGCACGATAGTCAGCATACTCTAGGATATACACGATTGAGAAAAAAAACTACGCATGTGGCATAAGATATTCTAATTACTCATGCCAAGAGGATAATGGAAGAAGCGCAGGCATTGAGGGAAAGGCTCTGTCAACAGAATCATGAAGAAAAAAGAACCCAAGGAACGAAAGTTGATAATGAAAAGGAGGAGGAGGAAGAAGAAAACATTCCACTGCTACGCAGGCAAACAGCTGCTCTAGAAAGGATCAAGCAGCAGAAAAGACAGGAAGCTGACAAAAAACATGAGATTGCCAGTGCCATGCAGCAACAAATTCATAACAAACTCAAGGAAAAAATAGAGGAAAGGGAAAAAGAAGAAGCAAAGAAGCCACACGTCGATGATGTTGAATCACCTGCGGAATCTATTCAAAGTAAAAAAGAGGAAGACAACTCACAAGGGGAGGAATAGCAAGACACACAGGACCAGCACAGTCAGGAGTTTAGTTCTACCAAGGATACTGGGGCACCTCTAGAGACTGCGATAAAAGAGAAACAAAAAGTTGAAGACTTGCCAGAGCAAGGAGCAGAGAAGCCGCAATCGTGACTAAACGCAGATCAAGAAACAGAGGTAGCACAACCAAAGCCCACCACAACTTTTGTAGCTCTAGAAGATCAGAAACTGAAAGAAAAGAAAATTGATGAGGATGAAAAATCAGATCAGGGCCAAAAAATCCAGTAGAGGCCAAGATCGCCTTGGTCACAAGCTATAATAGAGGAAGGAGAAGAGATAATTGAGTCACTTGATGTTGATGCTCACTTAGAGCAGATCAAGCTCCAGTTTCAATGTCGAAGGACTCTTTACAACCTGCACAAACCGGAATTGGAAGATACCGAAAGAGACGCATCAAAGGCAGTAGAAGATGCCTTGTAGGTAAAGCAAAGAATAGAGGCATTAGAGAAAGCACATCTCCAAGCCCATTTAGAGTTGCAAAGGGAACAAGAAAATGTAGCCTACTATTACAAGGAGGTGCAACAGTTTAATGAGGCAAACTCCACACTGCAAGTTGGGCAGCAATGCCTCAAGGAGGAGCTAACCAAAGAAAGAGAACAAAATGAGAAGTTGCAAGGCTCCTATGTTGTGGTTAGCAGGACTCTGACTCAGCTCCTTGCCATACAAGAGACACCCTCCTCAATGGCAACTGCAAGATCTACCTCCTTGAACAAAGAGATTAAAGATTTAAAAGAATCCCTGGCTCAGGAAAAGTATGATAGACATATCATGACAGCAGGACATAGGGCCCTACAATGAGCCAAAGATGAAGAAATCAATGAATTAAGGAAGTAGTTGGTTGAGGCAAGAGGGGACTTAGAGACATTGAGGGCCAATCAGGCAAAGCATCAACAAGCCCCAGTAAATTTTGAGCAAGAAGGAGGTTTTGAGCATTCCACATTTGAGGCTCATCAAATAGAGGTGCCCACCACCAGCACGCAAAAAACAATGCAAGAATCTGTAGATCCAGCCACAACATCCAATTCGGATTCGACCAAGGACAAAATTCAGCACTGGCTCTCAAAAGTAAAGGATCCCTCGCATAAAGCCTATCTACAATATGAACTGAAAGTGTTGGAATCAGCTACCCTCCTCATGATTACTCTAGATGAGGTGGTAAAGAACCTCGGGCATGAGATGATCACCCGGCCACTGATGTAGCAAGAGGCTAGATTATGGTAGTAAAAAATGCTACCAAAATTTGAACCAAACAGTAGAGGGGATTACACGGAGGTTCGTATCACGACAATTCAGATTCAAACAATCATTGATAATCAACCCCTCTGGCGAAAGAAATGGTTTGAGCAAAGACCAACAGATGAAACTTATTACAGGAACGCTCCCTAGCATCTCACGATCGGCCCAACTTACTGTCCCATCAGCAGACGGCGATCCTGGGACAACTTTTACTCTTGGCAAAGCAAAAGGCCAGCGGTGCTGAACTACTCGATTATCACAAAGCCACTCAATAACAACCCACCATCCAAGCAGTATATGGTTCAAACTCTTAAAGGGGTGATTAATATGATGAAGGAGATCCCGAATCTGGCATGCCAGATGCTTGTGAAGATAGCCAAAATGCTCATCACTTGCATTATAGCTTTCAATTGATACATAAGCAGCAGAGCATCCCTGGGAAATCTTTGTGGAAGGCACGAGAGGCATTTGTTGGAATATGGAGACAGAAAATCCAAGCAGGAATGTCATCATCAGATTATATGCAAGAGTCATGTTCTTGCCCTCTCATTAAATGCAGACCTTTGAGGAGGCATTCATGACCGGCTTCTTCGAATTGGACTCCTCCATATTCAATCCCATGACAAAATATCTATCAGCACGTCATATTGCATATCAAAGTACTCTCGGAAACAATCCTTCCAGAGAGTAGGCCACCAAAGAAGAGATTGAAGTAATAGCGTAGAAGTTCAAAAACCTCACTGCAACACTCGAGAGAAGATAGTAGACTGCACTCAGAGACGATTTGCACGAGGAGGTGCAATGAATAGGAAGGGGGAATGTTTGGTGGATACAAACAGATGCACACCAAACCCTGTAAACACTCACTCAATTTTTCAAAAGAAGCCATGTAATTCAACCTATGATGATTTGTGATTGTAATATAATTTGACATACCCTCTCAGCCTCTCTGAGTCTACACCCTTGTAAGTGGCCGAATGGCCGTGGGAAATCTCCCTTAACCTTTAAGTCAAAACCCTTAGTTTGGACTAAAGAGATATCATTAGCTTGAAGTATTTGAAATTGTTCACTGTGAGAGCTTCTTGTTGCTACAAATTGCAATCCTCTTTTCTCCTGGACTGGTAATCAGAATTCATTTCCAAATAGCACATTGTGTTCCTTGTCTCTTGCTCTACAATCTAAGTATAATCATTTTCAATTTTTTTTGTGGTTAGCAACGCTTTGCTTGTGAGCTAGATGCATTGATTTGAAGGTTAAAATGGTTGTTTTTTGATGTTTTGACCATGGATAAATGTTTTTATGCTTAAGGGGGACCTTTTTGAGTAGTTTTGTTTCAGTTTTTTGCACATTTTTTGTGATGGATTGTGATTTATGTACCTTCCCTGATGGTGATAGAGCTTGGTAGGATTGTTCCCCTAGGTGTTGTGATACCTCTCCTTAAGTTTTGTTGCATTCCAAATTTGTTTGGATGCCGAAAAGGCGTGATGACCTAGAGTTGTGAGATTGGACGCATACTAATTTTTTGACTAGGAAGTGGTTGAATTGCTTTTGTCGTAGAATGAGTAGCCGCCTGAGTTCTCTTTGAGGATATTGACACTCTCATTAATTCTTCGGGCCCCATCCCGAGTCGCTTTCTTACATAATGACATTATGTTAGTACAAAAGATCTATGCTGCAGACGTCCATCGCGGCGACCTGCTAACACCTCCTTATCAAGTTTCTCAAGCTCAACAAGAGGAGAGTATGCGGCAAGTTCATGAGTTGGTTGTTGAGAAAGGCATGGTTAGTCCTAGCTCATCTCCATTTTTCTCCAATGTTATTAGTGCAAAAGAAAGATGGAACATATCATATGTGTGTCGACTATAAAGCACTAAATAGGATCACTCTCAAGAACAGGTTTCCCTTTCTATGGGTAGAGGACCTATTGATAAGCTACAGGGCTTGACCTACTTCAATAGGATTGACCTAAACATTGGCTACCATTAAATAAGGATAATTGATCAAGAAATTGTAAAGAGCACACTTTGCACTATGTTTGGTCTTTACGAGTATATTCTCATGCCTTTTGGCTTGACCAATGCACCGGCCACATTTAACCGCTTGATGGAGAAGCTATTCAGGCCTCATCAAACCTTTAATGGAGTGTTCTTTGATGATATAATCATCTACTCTAATTCATTAGACGAACACAAGCAGCACCTCCATGTAATATTTTAAGTTTTACAAGAGAATAAACTTTATATTAATAGATAGAAAGTGAATTTCTCTTACAAGAGATTCAGTATTTAGGTCACATTATCTCGCAAGATTGCATCCAAGTGGATCCATCAAAGCTAGAGGTAATAAAAGGATGGCCTAATCGAAAGAATTTGCATGAACTTAGAAGCTTTATAGGTATTTGTGAATACTATAGACGCTCTCACAAATAGTGGGACCATTACATGACTTAACAAAGAAAAACATAAGGTATATATGGTCCACCAAGGAGAACAATGCTTTTTGTGCGCGTATGTCGCACGTGTCAATGCAAGGAACTTGCCGATACACCGTGTGCGAGCCACAAATGGCTCCAAGCACACAACAAGCCTAAACTAGTAAGCTCAAAGAAGGCGATGGTGTGTCACTCACCGCTCTACGCTTGCTTAGTGGAGGATTCCTTGCCGCGAAGAAGAAGGAGACGCTGCTACGCCGTGCTCAACCGCTTCACCGCCGTCGTGCCTTCGTAGTGCTCGATCGCCCACACACTCCCTCTCTCTCCCTCTCTCACTCTTTCTCACACACACACACAAAGACATGAAGAAGAAGAAGAAGGAGATGGAGCAAGAGCACTCTTCTATTGCACAAATGAGAGAATGAGAGAATTTTAGGTTTAGTTGACTTTTATATGAGCTCGTCTCATTCACACTTGGACACCCATGCTTAGCCAACTAATCCCATGAATGTTCTAGTTAGAGTGCGCCTCTCATCCGCGATCACTCTTACCCGTTTCCTATAGGACCGACAATCTCGGTACCTGACTCTACCAAATAAATAGTACAATGTCCGCCGTAGGTTACAACGTCCATCTCGTAGAGGTGATAGGGTGTCCATGAGCCGTGAGGGTTAACATGCCCCCTTCCTGATGTAGATTCCGTCCTCGGAAGCTATTGAGTTGAAGCTCGTTCGTCAAGGTGGAGGAGCATTTGAGATGAATGTCCTTAGCCTTCTTCAGTCACTGCAAAATCAAACAACAATGACACAGTAAGTGCATTCTCATAAGCGATTAAAAAGCATATGTAGTTTTAGGCAGACAAATTGATTGGTAACAGAATTTTAAACAATTTGTTAGCACAATAAACATAAACTTGCAATATAATCAAATGCATAAACAGATGTAAAGGTAAAAAATTAAACAAGTATGGGGTTGCTAATTTAACGGTCGAAAGGCACTAGAGATCGACTATTAATACCATGGGTAAGCTTCTTAATTTTCTCAGGTCAATTAAGTTGTTTAATCGCGAGAGCCAAGTATTTCACATTCGAGGGCTGACTAGAGGCTATACCTAGAAGACCTTGTAGTTAAGCTACGATAAAAGGAATTTCTCATGAAATCATCGCCTGACTGATTACCTTTTCTTTGACCCCCCAAAGTCTTTTCACAGTGATTCAATTTTGATGTGTGTGCTTATTTTGTATGCCTTGGGTTTTTTTCTTTTCAAGGAAAAGGGCCCACACTGGGAACCTCTAGGGCTCTAGTACCATAGGCGATACATGTGAGTGAAGTACCCAATCAAGCTGAGATTTCTCTTCCAGCTTAAGATTTTACAATGTGGCACTTTGATTTTTTGTTTGTTCATTTTCAGCATTTTAATTTTGTAACTTTGGGGGGTCATATAACATTGATACACCTCCCCAGGCTCATCACACTATTAAACTCCATTTATAGTACTTAACCGAAAGGTCAATAGGGACTAAGCCCACTAGAAATCCCTAGTACATTTCACACAATGCTACCTAAATCGGATTAAGAACCTAAGTAACCATTGGAAGGCATTCCCCATGGTATTAAGAGAAGATCTCTAACACCTAACTTGGTCAAACTAGCTTAGTTGAAATTTCTTGATTTTTAAACCTAGACAAGTGATTATGACAAAAAATTACATTGAATTAAATGTTTGATACTAAGCAAATGTGCTGGATATTATGCTATCAATCACAATCAAAGCAGACAATCATAGATTCAAAAAAGATAAGGGGCAATGCTAATGCATAAGAAACACCTGTTTGTGTTGATGGTCGCGCTTGATTTGAAGAGTGAGTCGAGATAAAGATTCCATGAAGGTCGAAATCCTAACAACAACAACACGCTCCTCTACACACTAGGAAACACAAGGAATACCTCCAGGAGGCACATCAGTGGGAAAAGGTACCAACACTTATTGAACACAACAAAAAACATAAGGAACCCTAACCTAATTATTTGCACTCTCCCTAGAGAGTCAAGGGAATAGGATATTGTAGAGATTGGGGGGAAACCCTAAGGCTAAACCCCTATCCTCGTCGTCGAGATAAACAAAGTCATCATCCATGAGACCATATGTTCCATCCGTGTAGTCATGTAAATCTTCTTCTTCATCATAGGTACCCATGTTTACTAAGAAGGTCACTAGACACCTATAGCCATCTTGGTCAAAAGGATAGGCTTGTGCAATGGGAGAAACGCTCTCTACTAAGTATGGATCAGTCGTGGTCAAGAGACGTATCAGCCACTCTAACTCCTCAAAATTCCTCTCACATGCTAGCGTACTTACCAAATCCCATTCACATGCAAGCACCGGAAAGACCATGTGAAACATTTGTGAAAAGTAACGAGGGTACCTCTCACCCAAGGCAGGAGTGGATGACTCTAGCGTACTAGCCATATCTGTACACGCAAATAGATGATGATTAGAGTGCAAATATTACAAGGATCGTGTTCTTGTGCATAATGTGTACCTCTCACCCAAGGCAGGAGTGGATGACTCTAGCGTACTAGCCATATCTGTACACGCAAATAGATGATGATTAGAGTGCAAATATTACAAGGGTCGTGTTCTTGTGCATAATGTGTTTTTATGATTTTGTGTTATTGCTCTTGCTCTTTTACTTTTTTATGTTGTTTTTGTGAGTATAAGGCTTTATATATACATTCCCTAAGATTGGAGATTAAGAGGTCAGGGAGAAAGGTTGAGAGGGAATCAAGTGAAAGATGGATGTCAACAAACACTCCCCCCTTCCTTGGGTAGATCATACCGTTTGAAATGATGTTGTCACCCTTTGAAACCAGTTTTTCCAAGTTGTTATAGGTGAAGGCTTTAACCAATAGTTTTCGACCGTTCTATGCGTTTCATCTAGTTGCAAGGTGGTAAGGTACTCTCCCAGGATTTTATTTGCAAAATCGTTGTAGGTGGTGAACTTACAACAGGAGGTGTAAACTCTTTCTTGCTTGTATGGATATGTACAATGGTAGGTGGAGGTTGTGTCGAAGCTCCTATTTCCATATAGGAACTACATGAAGAGCAAGAAGGTTCATTTACTTTCCCTGTTCCTGAGCTAGGTGGAACAAAACGTTCTTTCTTAGGTACCCAAACTAGCTCTGGAGCAGGTGTGTCGCATTCCGTGATTTTTTCCTTTCCACGATCTTCAATTTTTGGAACCATAGGATTGAGCTCACATGGGCCCGGTGACAAATAAGAGCACAATTTACGTTTTGGCACCCAGATTTGATCATTTCCTTCATAGTTTTTTAGGAATCCAACGCAACATTTCTTTACATTTCTTGGGGCGAATGGAATGTCTCTTACCAGGCTCGTGTCTTTTAGCATTGGCTATGGTTGCTAAAGAAGCTTTAGGGACCCACTTGTATGTTCTCTTTGCTATATTGGGATGGTTCTTGTGTGTCTCAAGCTTTATTTCAGCTACATGAGTTGAAGCTTTAGAGACTTGGGCTATGGGGACATATGGTTCAACCTCTTGGACATGTAATGTTTTGGGTTTTATTTCCTTAAGAGGCAATATCTTAGGGACTATGGCTTGCGTGGCAAGGTTAAGAGTTGGTTTCTGTGTTGTGACACCCCCTGTCCCCCAATCAATAGTGCATTTGGTATCTATCATCCACATGCATCCTAGGTTTATATTACCCTCCATAGTTCCAACAGGCATGACCAAAAAGTCTTGAGCTACAACCCCATTGTCATAACTGACAGAAGTGTGCCAGATTCCAAAAACCGTAATTTTTTTCTTGTTGACACCCTTGACTTGGATAATACTCTCAAATAGAGGTGGCTTCCCTAGCTGACACCACACCCCATATGATAGCAGATTATATTTAGCACCCGTGTCCAATAAGGCGTTATATAGCACTTTTCCATAGGTGCTGTTTAGCTCAATATGGTATCGTAGAGGTATGTCAGAGTCCAACCAATCCTCGTCAATTTCAATGTGGAATGCATGCGTGACTCCAAGGTTAGCCTCTCGTTTTCGTCTTATACGTTGTTGTCGCTCCTTAGCCTCAGCTTGAGCTTGTATCTTCTTCAATTCTATTTGTGCCTTGGCTTCCTTTTTCGTATGGATGGCACGCAACTCCTCTTGTCTTAAAGGATCATAGTATCTTTTAAATTTTCTCCCATTGAGGAATCCAATGGTTTCAACTCCATCAAGAGTCTCCACATGAATGGTTCCTTGTGGGGTGATCTCACATACTCTATATGGTCCTTTTCCCACATATTTCAACTTTTTCTTTTCGTTACGCACTCCACACATAAGGACTTTATCACCAAAATTGATATCTTTGTTCTTTAGATGACAGTCAAACCATTTCTTCCTCCTATCTTTCTCCACAAGTGCATTTTTCACAGCTAATTGCCTCTCTTCATCTAGCCTTTCAAGGATATATAATCACTCAACTAAGGGGTTACCATCCCAACCCTCTTGAGAAGCTACTCGAAGACTAGGAACAACAAACTCCCATGGCATAACCGCTTCTTGGCCATACACCATCTTGAACGGTGTGCAGTTAATGTCAACTTTATACGTAGTACGATAAGCCCATAGAGCTAATGTAAGCTTTAAATCCCAATCTGTGCGATGAGCTTCCACTGTTTTGGTTAAGATAGAGATTAAGGTCTTATCGGTGCTCTCAGCTTGGCCATTTGCTTGTGGATAATAAGGTGTGGACTTATGGTGAGCTATCATAAAGTTAGTAGTGAGTTCTTTTATTACTCCATCTATAAAATGAGTACCATTGTCACTCACAATCTCAAAGGTACAACCAAATCGTGTAATAATGTTCTCAAAGAGAAATTTGGCAGTTGACCTTGCATAGGCCTTACGTGTCGCCCTAGCTTTCGCCCACTTTGTCACATAGTCAATGGCAACGATAATATATCGAGATTGAGTGCTACGAGCTGCCGGACTAATTGGGCCTACAAAGTCCAAACCCCGTTTTTCAAATGGTTGAATCACTTTAACAGGATGTATGGGCATCCTATCCTTTTGTTGTGTGATGTTGTAACGTTGGCATTCATCACATCCTTTTGCAAAAAGTGATGCATCCTTAAATAAGGTTGGCCACCAATAGCCTGATTGTAACACCTTTCTAGCTGTTAGTTCCCCTGAGAAATGTCCTCCGGCTATACCCATGTGGGCTTCTTGCAGTATGTATAAATACTCATCCTCACGGGCACAACGTTGTGAGTGGGATGAAAACACACACAGCGCCTCTATAACAACCCGCCACACACTCTTGGGAAGATACACTCGCACACTATGGGTCACCACTCGCCTTACACAACACACCTGACGGAGACAGGGAACACACCTATGGAGTGAGAGGAGAGAGACTATCCACTTGCACACTCCACACTGAGAGATACACACACACACACCCAAGAAACTCAGCTCAAAAGAGGAGAATTTCTGATGTCTAGATACAAATGAGCTTGGGCCAACACCAATGGGGCAAATAGCTCACACAATATGGGTAAAATAAGCCAGATACAATCACAAACTGGAGCAGAAACTTCGCTCATAGGAGAAACTTACACAACCAAAAGAGCAGAAAAACAGTGAGGAATTTAGCGAGATGGATAGCGCCATTGCATCCGGAACAGCCCAAAACCCCAGTCTACAATGTCAAAGTGCTCAAATCCGACCTCGGATGAGTAGTTTACAGCCAAAACAAGCTCCAAAGACCCCAAAAACACACCTGCGGCTGTTCCTCCTCTCTTCTCCACGTTTTTTCTGGTCTTCTCTCTGTTTTTTCAGTTCCCACACTTAGCTTTATTACTTGGGCACCCTTGGCCTTTTAGATGACCTCAAATGGACCCCGAACAGGCCAAAAACTGACCTCGCAGTGCATAGTTGTCACCTTTTTGCATCAACCGCACACCTGGCACTCAGCTTTTTCCAATAATGAGTCTCTCCACCACATGAAGTGGCCCCAAAATATGGTCCTCATGATGACCTTTTTGCATAATTATCACAAGAAAACATCCACGTCGTGTCTGTACTCATCCACGTGCAAATATTGACCCCATTCGACGTCCTAACGCCACTAGATGCCATCTGACGCACCTGCTTATCTCATGTCATCGGCCCGTGGATAGATTTCTCGAGAATTTTTACACGCTACCAACTCCTTATTATTGTAGAAAAAACACACTGGTACTGGTAATAGTGAAAATCGATGCACTATGTACATGTTGTCCTACCTGTACACATGTGGGCCCCACGTAACCACCTGGCTATGGAAAATGGGCAAACCTTTATTCGATGCACCATGCGTGGATATGTACATATGCTCAATTACTTGCTCCAAAAAACTCCTGACAACGTCTAAGAATACCATCCTTCCCTAGCCTGTAGAGAGTCCCCGCAATGAAAGAGTAAGGTTCACATTCTTTTAACAGTTTTCGAGCTCTGTCTTTATGAAGCTCTTTGGGTGGAAAACCATTAACTAGAAGGTTCACAATCTTCTCACTCCATTCAGGTATGGTTTCGACTAGGAACAGAGAAGTATCAGACAATTCATCATCGACTCCAATAGAGGCTTCACCATTGGGTATGCGAGACAAATGATCAGCCATGATATGTCTTTTACCAGGTCTCACCACAACGGTAAAATCAAACTCAAGGAGAATTTACAACCATCGTGTAATTCTTCCCATGGAACAAGGTTTATTTACTAGATACAACAAGGCTTGATGATCAACATAGAACACAAACTTGTTGGCTAGAAGGTAGTAGCGAAATTTCTTCACTGCATAAATCATACCTAAACCTTCTCGCTCTATAGTGGTGTAGTTTCTTTTGGCATCATTCAACTGACAACTTGCAAAGCTAATGGGTTAGTCCAGTTTATGTTCTCCTAGTTGAGCTAGAACACACCCAATAGCAAAGTTCAATGCATTGATATGCACATGAAAAATTACATTCCAAGCACTCGTAGAATAGGAGTGCTAGTCAAGGTCTTTTTCAATGACTCATAAGCATGGTCACACTCCACAGTCCATTGGAACTCAATAAGAAGCTTGTACAAAGGACTAGCTATCTCGGCAAAGTTTAAAATAAATCGGTAATAACCAACATGGCCCATAAACCTTTGAACTCCTTTATAATTTGTAGGTGGTGGCAATTCAGCAATGGCTTTAATTTTGCTCTGATCTGTGGAAATCCAATTTTTGGAAACTATATGCCCTAAAATGACTCCATGTTTAACCCAAAATTGGCATTTGAAAGGGTTTAAGGAGATGCGATACAATCAACACTTCTCAAACACTTTTCGTAAGCATGATAGATGTTCTTTCCAAGAGGAATAAATACAAAGGTCATCTAAGAAAGCTTCACAAAACTCCCTCAAATATTCTATAAAAGTAGTGTTTATTAATCTTTGAAAGGTAGCAGGGGCATTGGTTAAACCAAAAGCCATAACATGAAATGCGAACACTCCAAATTCGATTATAAAGGCTGTTTTAGCTTGGTCCTCTAGCGCAATTGTGATTTGATTGTAGCTAGAGTACCCATCTAAAAAGCTATAAGATTCCTTCCCTGCAACTCTTTCAAGCACATGTTCTGAATATGGCAAGGGGTAATGGTCCCTCCTAGTGGCGGCATTGACCTTCTTGAGATCCACACACACTCTGAGTTTCCCATTCTTCTTTGGCACAATCACTATTGGAGACACCCATTCTGAGTGCTCAATAGGGTATATGAATCCACATTCCACAAGCTTTTCAATCTCTTCTTGAACGATTTTTGCAAATTTAGGATTCATTGGGTAGGGTCGTTGCTGAACTGGTTTAGCCATGCTATTCATAGGGATTGTGTGTTGCACCATGGAAGGTGGAACACCTTTCATATCATGATAAGTCCAGGCAAATATATCCTTGAATTCCTTGAGAAGTTCTTTAAGTACACACTCCTCAGTCTCGGTCAGATCTTGGGCAATGAAAACAGGTTTAGACTCTTCTCCTAGGTCTGCTAACTCTATTTCCTTAACTATCGATGATCCATCATAGACTCCATTACTCCCATCGATAGGTTTTCTTTGAGTCTTTGTATACACAACCTTACGTTCCTCTGTGGTATAGGATTTGAAATGTTCAGGTGGAGGGTGTTAGTCTGTGGGGTCCTGTTGTTATGTGGACTGTGATTTAACTTCTGATTCCTTTTCTTGTTGAGCTAACTCTCGATTTTGTCGTCTCCTTACGGTACGGCTCAACTTTGGCTTCTCTGTAGCCTCTAGTTGTGTGATGTCAATGGGTTCTGGACTACACCACATAACGCTTTGAAGGTATTCACCCCAGTTATCTACCAACTTTCGATGAGCATCACATGCCCCTATATAATTAAGCCATTCTGCGGTAGATTTCTTTTCATTTATTCTAGCACGCATATTTTCTCGATATCTTTGCCTCTTATATCTCTTACTCTTCTTGTTTAATTCTCGATTACGGTCGATTTCTAGTAAAGACTCACTAGATGAATCACTACTTCTGTCTTCTGCTCCCTTGGATAGATTATCATCTAGGTTACCACTAGGCCCTGAATGGTTTGTCCCCACATTTGCACTAAGATCTAACTCAGATTCTTCATCTTCAGAGTCAATTTCAACTGATGATTCTGACCCCAAATCGTGTGGTCTATAGTCTTGTGAGGTGCTACTGGTTTCAATGCCAGTCAAACTTTCATCTTGTAGATCATCAGAAGCTATATGCATTGCTTCTAGCATGTTTAAGGGTACGAGTGGTGGTATTTCATCCCCCTCGGGTATTACCCAGATCGTCCCCCTATTTCCCCAAGTGTCTATGGTTGCTGCTAGGTGGACCCAATCCACATTGTCCGACTCAGTCATCCCAGGTAGTACATCCATATAAGGAGAATCTTCCCCAACATCAGTGTCTGCTTTACATGTGTAACAATACTGCAATGGGGCCGAGTGAACTGTGGTGTCAGATCTATGATCAATTATAAACCTGTTTCCTAGAGGATGTGCTCGACCCATCACAAGATCCACTCGAATGACAGAATCTTGGAACTGCAAGTAGACATGGTTTTTAGACCAGTCATGCACCATTTTTGCTTCCCTCATGAAAGGACGTCCTAAGATCATCTTCGATGCCATAGTGTGTTTGGAGAAATCCATAACAATAAAGGTAATCCTTATTTTATGTCCAAATACCTTGATCTTGAGATCTTCTAGCATCCCAATAGGTTTAACAATAGACCCATTGGCCATCTTCACTACTATGGTTGTGGTCGCAAGGTGAGGTCTTCCCATAGTTTCCCAGCAATTTTTAGTCACAATGATAACCACACCGCCACCATCAAGTATTCCCTTCACAGTTAATCCCTTAGTAGTGATTGGTATAGTCGCATTGGTATAGTCGCATTGGATTCATCACCCTCAAAGTATTGTCCCAACTTGTTAATAGGTATTTCCATAACAAGGTTCTCATCCAGGTTGGGTTGTGGATCTATGTATTCCTCCTCTATTGGCATCTCCCCAGCTCCATCCATCTGTGCAAATTGTGGTAGCCCAAACTTCAGTTCTCCATTGAGGAAGGCTCGAAGAGCTGAGACTAGCTCAGGGTCTTTATATAGTTTGGACATGATGGTGGTTCTAACTTTTGAAGACATGAAATCCATCAATTTGGCAATCTTTAACGGCACCTTTTGGGCTTGAGTCCCTTGACGTGGGAAATATGGGATCTCCATTTCTTCGATAGGATCAGGTAGTCCCTCTGTAAACATTATTTCCATCAAGAAGTGAGTACGCCCACTTTCCCATGACTTTAAGTCACTTTCTTCTTGGATGACACTAGGTATGTCCCAGGGTCTATGGACTTCGAGAGGTTGTTGTTGCGTAGGGAACACGGTGTCTGTAATCTGGATCTTTCTAGGTACTGGTTCTAGATCCCTTTGGGTATCTTCTACCAAACTCCTTAATTGCTTGACTCGCTCAATCTCCTCTGTAGAGTTTGGGTAAGTTCCTATCTTCTTTTTGGATCCTGGCCGTTGTGGCTCATGAAGATCTTCCTTGTTGGTTTCTATGTTAGTGGTCGTTTTGGTCTCCATGGTTTCACCTGAATCAGAATCCTCTTCAGCGTCATTCATATATACGGGGTCGTCACAAGTTCCTATGTTGGTCTTTGAACTGGGGTCTGACTTCGCTACTTTTTGCGATCTCTTTCTTCGTGTTTTCTTCTTTTTCTAAGATTGGGCAATTGATGCCGTGTCTCTTTCCTCAAGAATATAATTTTGTTTTTGGAGCATCGACCGTGTGAGTACGTTTTACTGGTACCACGGGTGTACTTGGTGATGGATCCTCGGTAACTTCAATCAAGTTTAATGGCGTGATCTTCGGTGCATTTGGATTATTTGGACATTGGGCAATCAAATGATCTATGCCACATCGATTACACATGAGTATCGGCATTGTAGACGTGCTCGCTTGATTGGTTTGCATTAGTGTGGCGTTCTTTTGTAGCCTAATAGGACACTCGGCTACACGATGTGGACCTCCACACTCATAGCATTGAAGAGGTGGTCTCTTAGTAGTGTAGTTGATATTTTGGCCTCTTGCCGCAAGAGCAACTACTTGATATACAGGTTTGACTTGTCCCCAATAGTCCTCCATGTAGTATTGTGGACTTTCTTCAAGCACATCCATCCCATAGGCGATATTAGGATCTATATCTTCCTCACAGCCTTCCAAACAAGCAATAGATGACTCACAACCCACTTGATTCACAGAAGTGATTCTTGAATGTGGTGGTTGTGGTCCTAGAACTGGAGGTGGTAAAGGTGTTGTTTGAACAACATTTTGGGCCCTAGGGACCATGAGTTGTGATGTTTGTTCAAGAGGTGGGGCCGGCATCAATGCAGGCACTTGAGGTGTCTCTGTCCATGCTAAGGTTGGTCTATTGGCCATCGCGTGCTTAAATACTATGAAATCCTTAGCTTGATGACCATACCTTCCACATGCATTGCAGTTCCCATTGAATTTTACTCTAAAAGTAGGGAATTCACTGGTACTATGCGGTCCATAGCATACTGAGCACCATTGTTGCTCCCTTCTTGGATACATATGATTGTTTTGCAGAGATCGATTGTCTCTAAGACTCTCTTGAATAGCCTTGGTGAGATCTGCTAAAGTCATGTGAGATATCTTTGGCTCCTTAGCAATAGGCTTTAGGGTCATTGGCTGATGCCGTGATGCTTGCGAGCTAATAGATTTAGGCTCAACAGACACTCTTTCTCCTTGAATCATTAAATTATCCTCCAATTGGATCGCATTGGTGGTGACTTCTTCCCAAGTGGTGATACCTCTAATGACTAGGCCATTGTAGATATCCTCATGTCGTAATCCCCTAATGAATCTATCAAGCAATTGGTTATTGTTGAAGCGCTCATTTGGATTACAACGAGAATTCAAATGCTTCAAGCGACTTATAAAGTCTCTCACCGACTCTCCTTCCTCTCGTTGGGCTTTCTGGAGCTGAGAGGCTATACCCCAAAGCACTCCCTCTCGTATGTATTCTTTTAAGAACAGTCTCCTAAGAGTAGGGTAAATCCTTTTTTCTTCCACCCTTAGGGTTCTATACCAATCCCTAGCCTTTCCACTCAAGGTTAGGCTTAAAGCATTGGTCTTATGTAGGTCATTGTGTTCTCTTAGAGAATCGCATATTTGTTCAAACACTTCGATATGCTTTCTCACATCCCCGTCTCCACTAATTTTTTGTGTGAGCTTGGCTATTTGTACGGCCTTACTTCTAGGCTCTCTATCGGGCGTGTTACGCATATTCTCAGCAATAGATCGACCAATAGCTTGAGAAAATGTTGCCAAATCACCTAAGTGAGCAGGCACCGTGGGTGAAGGTCCTCCAAAGACTACATGTGGAGTAGGTATTGGCATTGGGCTTGGTGCATAGGAAGCCATTGGGCTCCACGTTGGGTACGATGTTGTGCCATGTGGTGGTCCATAGTTCATATGGGTGGCCCTAGGCATAGCAGACATCGGATGTGACATGCTAATGCTAGCCAGTATAGTCCCATGGAAATAAGAACTTGTGTATTGTGGTTGTGGAGCATAGGTAATTGAAACAATGGGAGGGGTAGGGACTATATGAGTGTGATGACCCTTAGGTGCATACGGTTGGTACACACGTGTAGGTACTATTGCAAGCATTGAGCTACCATGAAGTGGTGCTGTACTAGTAGATGAGGTCCATGGCGTGTTTCTCGACATGTCCATCATTGGGGTAGGCATGGTAGCCATGGTGTCATCAAGGGAAAGATGAGCTAGACTTGGAAAGGTGAAGCTATCACTTGTGGGCTCAGATTGCACTGAGACCCCTAGAGAAACAACATATGGGGGATCCATCGGACTTACCGAGGGAGTCTCGATTTGCGATAAGGTCGGTTGTTTAGCCTTCCCTGTATCCAAGAATCTCATGAGGCCCATTGAAGGCATGTTGATCCCCTTGTTCTATCTCTCTAACTCAATGACCCTATGGATGACCTCACAAACTCTTTGTTGTTGATCCTCCACACTAGTAGCACCCATTGTGGATTGTAGGACATCTAACCAACCCACATGATAAGTTTGACTTGTGTATAGGTCGGTCAGAGTCTCTGTTTGTAATTCGTACTCCCAGTTCTCATTTAAGAACACTTCATCTAGGATTGAGGTGCTAGGGGTGTCCTTTGAGCTAGATGCAATGTTGCTTTCAAGGGGTTGGCCCTTAGCGGTTGCTAAATCAGGAGCACTTGATTGCTCTCTTAGCAAGGATATTGACATAGGAGCTTTCGCTTTTAACTCTCTTCGTTGCTCCGCCTCGCGTAAGATCTCGACTTCCTTTTACCTCGTGCTGCAAGGATATATCGCTCAACCTCTTGCACTTCGGCAAGGCTTCTACCATCAGGTAATATGACCTCGGAGGGAAATAACTCTGAAGAGTCAGGAGGTGCAGTGAATGAAGTATTCGCGTGCACATTCTCTAACGGTATAGGGTCTACGTTTGTCATGAATGGAGAATTTACTCCCCCCCCCCACCTCATTTACATCATTAGCTCCATGTTCAGAGCGAGTGGCTCTACTAAAGGTTTCCTTTAGGCGGCTAAGCACACTCGGCCCGGACCGAGGACCCATGGCATGCATGTCTTGGCTCGAGCTATCAGGATTAGGCATTGGGAAACCCTCCATGATGTCGTAGTCAGAGGAAGAGTCACTAGCCGCTATGTTCGGCTCTTGGTTTGTACTACCTTGGGTCCCCACTGAGGGTCCAGAACCTAAAGTAGGTGGATATTGAGAACTCGTGTAAGTCAAAATTCTCTCTAGTTGCTCCGTCTCTAGCACACGACCAGAGTGCAGATGCATGTGCCTTTGGTACCCTACAAACGTCGGCGAATAACCTCGAAGGTTAACCGCTTACCCTTTTTAAGCGTCCGTTTTCACTCGTGTTTTTTATATTTTTAATGTTTGATTTTTTTTATTAAAGTGTGTGATAGCTCGAAATGAGTGTATCATTTAGAGGGTCGTTGTGTGCTTTACAGCACAATTTTCGGGCATCTGACGTTCCGTTGGTCCTCAAAAAATCAATTTTTAGCTACGTGTGAAGCTAAAATTCGTTTTTTTTAAAGGAAATTGAGGCTTAGGCCTGAGCGTAAGATTGGGCTTGGGTCTGGGAGATATTCTCGATCCCGGTCCTACCTTCTAAATTTATTTATTTTTATTTTTTTAAAGGATAAGGTCACCGCGGCCTGCGCGAGAGCACACACACACACACTCTATCTACCTACTTCTAACTAATACACCTACTCTCACACACTAACACACTCTATTAACTCTCACTAATCTACTTCCTACTTACTATACACAGAAAACTAACTACCTTAATACACAGAGAATAAACACAGTACCTTTGAAATCTTCATTAACAAAGAAAACTAACAACCTTAATATGCAGAGAATAAACACGGTACCTTTGAAAACTCCATTAACAAAAAAAACACACAGTATAACACCAAATACCTCTTCTCAACACACACACCCTCCTTCCTTACCTTTCCTACAATAGAAATTGCACCACGGAGAAGCACAAAGTGCTACTCGAGCTTAATGCACGGCATTCCCCGGCAACGGCGCCAAAAATGTGCGCGTATGTCGCACGTGTCAATGCAAGGAACTTGCCGATACACCGTGTGCGAGCCACAAATGGTTGCAAGCACACAACAAGCCTAAACTAGTAAGCTCAAAGAAGGTGATGGTGTGTTACTCACCGCTCTACGCTTGCTTAGTCGAGGATTCCTCGCCACGACGAAGAAGGAGACGCCACTACGCTACGCTCAAGCGCTTCACCCCCGTCGTGCCTTCGTAGTGCTCGATCGCCCACACACTCCCTCTCTCTCCCTCTCTCACTCTTTCTCTCACACACACACACACAAAGAGATGAAGAAGAAGAAGAAGGAGATGGAGCAAGAGCACTCTTCTATTGCACAAATGAGAGAATGAGAGAATTTTAGGTTTAGTTGACTTTTTTATGAGCTCGCCCCATTCACACTTGGGCGCCCATGCTTAGCCAACTAATCCCTTGAATGTTCCAGTTAGCCTGCGCCTCTCATCGGCGATAACTCTTACCCTTTTCCTATTGGACCGACAAGCCCAGTACCTGACTCTACCAAATAAATAATACAATGTCTGCCGTAGGTTACAACGTCCGTCTCGTAGGTGATAGGGTGTCCATGAGCCGTGAGGGATAGCACTTTTGAAAAGCTTAAAGATAATCTTATCTCTCAACCTATGCTTACACTATCGGGTCCCTCAAAGACATTTGAGGTCCAATGCGTGACGCTTGTGGTGATTGCTTTGGAGTTGTTAATGAAGTTTTGCTCCAAGAAGGGCACGCCATAGTCTATGAAATTTGAAGGCTCGACTTTGTTGAGCAAGCTCTTAGCACTTCTACATGCTCTAGACTCATGGAAACACTATTTATTGGTACTCCTTTCATTCTACGAACGTATCATCGAAGCCTTAAGTACTTCATGACATAGCCCAAGCTCTCTGACAAAAAAATGAGGTGGGCAAATTTCCTTTTGTAATTTCATTTTCATATTGTTCCAATTGCTGGCAAGCATAATCAAGTAGCCAATGCACTCTCAAGACGACCGAGAGTGAATACGGTATCCATAGCAACTCACAATGATCTATCTTCTATGATGGATGAGTACGCTATCAATTTCGATTTCAAAGATGTAATTTCAGCCCTTGATCTAGGGAAGAAGGAAGAACCATTTACTTTACAAGATGGTTATCTTCTCTATGTCAACAGACTATGCATTACTAACTCACTACGTGAGAAAGTAAGGTATGAATCCCATGCTCCTCCTTATGTGGGGCATAGAGGGCTTCAATCTACCCTACAAGGGATAGAAACATACTGCTATTGGCCTGCCATGAAAGAAAACATACAAGAGTATGTTTCAAAATGTGTGGTATGCCAAAAGACAAAGTTTGATAGAGGGAAGCAACCTAGATTTCTTCAACCTTTGGTAGTCCCTAATTCACCATGGGAGAGCATATCCATGGATTCTATCTATTCATTGCCCAAGTCTATCCATGGGAATACAAGAATATGGACGATAGCAGACAGGTTTAGCAAACAAGCACATTTCATACGTGTCAAAAAGACTATCAAGGCCCATCAAATGGTAACCCTCTTTATATCACAAATCTTCAAGTACCAAGGCTTGCCAATGTCTAATGGCATGCTCATCTCCTCTACCATGCTAATTACTAAGCTAAGCTATGCTATTAGAGTGATTATGTGAGGAGAATACTTCTTTCTCCTAAGATACATCTTCTTCCTCTCAATCTTTCCTCATTCCCTGCTAGTTCTCACCATTTTTGAAGGTGTGTGAGGTCTTGGGACTGAGGCTAGGGACATCAAGTATTTTTTTCAAGCATAATTTGGTGCATGAAGCTTCCATCTTCATTGCACCAACGAGTTTTGTCAAGGAACACAAAGATTGTATTGTATAAAAGTCTCCTTTGATGGGAGAAGCTATAATACAAAGCCTTTTTGGAGGGGGGACCGGCTCCATGTAAATCCGGTTCTCAACTGTTGTCAATTGTCTTGTTTCTCTCTCTTTTCAAGTATTGTCTATGCTAAACTAGCTAGGTGTAAATTGCTATGCTGCTTTCTCAAACTAAGTACTCTCTCTATGCGCATTAGGAACTTGTTCTTAACGAAGTGCCCATTATGTTATCAATTCCGCTACACACAAGTTACTAGAGCATTAAATGTTACACAAAGCATACTTTTAGTGCATTAAAATCATGTGCATCCACAAAATTTTCATCATTTGCTACCCTATCATCTCCTGTGACATTTGGCATGCGAACACCAATAGAAGAATCTATAGGCACATGATTAATAGATGTGTTGCAAACTAGGGAAAGCAATGATCACTTGACATTTTTGATGCCATGGTAAGCGTGTGTGCACTTTAAAAATATTGTGAACTAGGGAACCTTATTCAAAATCAAAGCAACCATCACGTGACATTTTTTACTCCATGAGATGGCAAGAGTGTGTGCATTTTAAGAAAATTGATACATGGTCACTTCTAAGAGAAAATCGTCAATAGATCTTATCAAATTAGAGAGGATGAATTTGAATTCAATTTCTAGATTCGCTATCAATTTCTTGAGAAAGGTTCTCCTTGGAGGAAGAAAGACCACCTTGGTTTCATGAGAGAAGTTGCCATTGAAATTGTGTGTAGGGGAAAAAAAAATCTTTTTTTGAGACGATGCCAATCTTTGGTATAATTTGGACTATGTCATGGACTCTTGAAGATTGGGATGTATTTCCACTTGAAAAGTGTTGGCTTGGACAATAGAAGATTGCGCTCATAAAGGGCCCCTTGTGGTGGCCTTAGGGCTACCCTTGGGTGCCCAAACTTGACAATGAATGTGAAATCTCAAGAAAAATCATGGGCAGGAGTGGGGAAATCTTGACCATGGAGAGAGAGAAGATTATGCTGAGCTGCAGAGGAGGAAGTGGAGGAGGAGGTAGAAGGAAAAATTCATCCCCACCCTAAGGTGCTCTTTCCAAACCCAATATTGAGTGTTTTCATGCAGGTCAAGGTTCGAGTGGTTTGTGTCACGTGCAAGAAACCAAGCTCTCCATGAAAACTCTGCAAGCACGGTTCTCCTCATTCAGAACATGCACAACTTGCCTTATTAGAAAAATATGATTTTTCTAAAATTAGTTCTCATGCAAAAGCATGTACAACCTAGTCTAGAGAAAGAAAGTGTGGGATCCTTGCTCTATGTGGCAATGGAATAGGGAGATTGAACTTTTCTCTGACACCAAAAAAGACAGGAGGGAAACAATCATTCCAAACTCCATCCAACCATCCACTTACATAGCCCTTTTCCCAAGAGACCCTTTAACCACATGCTTACCATGTGGTAGAGCCTTGCCCTATGGACCTTACCCACCTAGACACTGTGTCATACCTCATTCAAATCATCCCTAGACCTAGTCTAGGACGTCCATAAGACCTATGTCCTGAAACTAGCCTTCCTAGTTTGATTGCTCAAATGGAACTACTACTGAGAGTCATGCTAATGTTGTATGTAGTAGGAAGCAAACTATTGCATAATCTACTACATGGCTGCCTCTTGGAGTGTGGACATCATTGCAATTAAAATTTCCCACCATAATTCGCTTTGTGTTGGGTTCACCAAAGATGTCAAGGACTAAGCGTTTTGAGAGATGAGCCAGCATTGGGCCCTAGATGTGGGAATAGAGAAGGTGCATGACAAAAGAAACATTGTACAACTGATACACTAGAACCAAGAATTGTTTGCTAACTTAATTTGAGACCAAGTACAAGAATGAAGTGCAACTGGGGCACTGTATCCTTTCTCCTTCTTGACCCAAAGTAGAAGAGAGAGAGAGAGAGAGAGAGAGAGAGAGAGAGAGAGAGAGAGAGAGAGAGAGAGAGAGAGATGATACCCTTAATGAGAGAGAGCATTAGAGAGGGCATAGGCTTCCTCCTCTTGTATCTTGCTCTTCCCCTTTCTCCAAGAACTTGCTTCTCTTCTTTGTCTTCCCTTGTTTCCCAAAGTTTCTTCAAAAACATGTACACATCCAAAGATAGAGAGCAAGAGAGATATGGAGTGTTCTCCCTTTCTATCTTTCACCTTCATTGTCCACTCCACCTTGAGAGAGTAAGAGCCAAAAAAATAGAAAGTCTGAGAGATATAATTTCTTTAAATTATCCCTTTGCCAACAGAAAGATAGAGATCAAGCGAGAGGGATGGAACCTCCCCGTTCAAGATCGCCTTCTTCTTCTTTGTCAATTAAGAGATCAAGAGTGTGAGAGAGAGGCCTTGTCTGGATTCATCACCTCTCCTCTTTCTTCTTGACCCACACATAAAACAAATGATTCATTTCTCAAGAGACCTTCCCCCTTTTCTTTCTCGCATGCACTATTGGGCAATCTCATGATTCTCAATAAGCTACAAGATTTGGCAAGGCCGTTTATCTATGGAAGATTGACAATATTGATTGTCTTTTTCTTTGACATTTAAGTGTCAACCCAAGCACTTGTTAGCTAAGAGCAATCAGATGTTGTTATGTCTCATCTCCACAATGAACTTATGCGAAGCAAGGCTTCAATTTAGGGCATATTTCCTAGAAGCCTCCAAACTTTGGGCTATTCTAGTAGCATAGGAACTTTGGCAACATGTCTACCTACTTCTTATTGGAGGCCGGTATGAAACAAGCCATGAGGGCATACAAGGTACAACCAACATCTCTATATTTTTCTAGTATACATAGCTATGAGCTAGATTCATCAATATAGATGGCTATGAGACTGCTTCAAGTACAAGGACAACAAATGTAGTATGAAATTCACTCCCAAATAAGCAAGTGCTTTAATAATTTTAATGAGAAACAAGGCTTCCATTTAGTACCAAAGTACTATCCATTGATTTAAGATCAAGGATCATGGCACACAAATTTGGCAAATTGGCAATAACAGAATATAAGTTCATAGCTATATTGGGCAACAACAAACTGTGATGTATCCATGCCATTACAATTCGTGCAAGGCACGTATTCTACCCGCTCCAACTGTTGAGACCATCAATGATGCCAAGGGCTTATCACACTATTGTTTTGATATGCATGCATGGCATGCCATTATGGTGGGATTCTTTCCGCGGACTCAATATTTACGCTACCACTATAACATCAGTTACTCAAATCAAGAAGAATTGAGGGTGGAATATTAGCTTGTGATTGATGTATATGTCTACAATGCCAAGCACTATACATTATTGGCTTTATGCAAAAGGTGCAACCAATATAGATGATGCTTTACCGTGGTTGCAAGTTGGCATGGCTACCTATAAGGCAACTAATTCATGCAACGACATGAATAATCTAAGAGCACCTCAATGTAGGGGATCTCTTGTTTGAAAACCCAAGGAAATTCAGTATGGATACCTTCTTGGGAGTGGTAGACATCTTTCTCTTCTACTCATAGCAAGAGAAGATTATTTCAAGATCTAGTTGTGAATAAGATTCCAATTTCAGAAGCTCTGTTGTTTGTTGCAACAATGATTATGTATCTAGGAGTGGTATTTTCAACAGGGATATGACCTAGCTAATATACAATCACTTTGTAGATGGTGATGAGTGCACTTTGATCTCATCAGGGATGTCCTTTCAAGGATTTCAAGGAAAGAAGTCCGCAATCTACCAAGGGTTAGTGGACAAGTCAAATTCCCAAGATGATTTCAATCACTATTAGACACGTTGGACTGTGTTGGTCACTGTTGGTTGCCATTTTGAGCAGTTTTTATACAGAGTATAACCAAGGGGTTTAACATTATAGATTTTAACCAAGGGGTTTGGATTTCAAGGGCAACACCTAGGGTTATCAGCACATTATTACTTGTTTTTCACTAATCTTTCAATTAGTGCTGAGATTCGGTCATGTGCATTTGACTATGGGTAAGTGAACACTATGTTCAATCTTCAAGTACACATGTTATTTGGTCTCATTCCATTTTTGAATATGCTTTGCTTGCATTTTCAAATTGGGATGTGTTATCTTAAATGCTTTCATTCATTTTGCTCTTCAGAGACATGACAAGGTCATGTAGGAGCAAAGTATTTTGGGTCGTAGTGTCCAAAATACATTTCTACATTATGCAGTTATGGACTTGCATGTAGGGAATTGTTTGGCATATCTTGTCACAAGAGGATCAACATGCTCTAGGAACTCATGGAGTTTGGTTTAGTTAATTGTGGAGCAATGTTTACAAGGGTCCCTCTCACTAATGTCGCTGACTATTTGTAGCGATCTCCATGTACAGGTACATTTTGTACTTGAAGGATTTATTTTTATTTTTTACATCCTTATATGAGACATATTCTACATGTGGAGAATATAAGTCTCTGGGACTGACACTTGCGCCCGTTATTTCAATTATGTGTCATGAAAAAGTCCCTAGGTGCTGGTCAAATACATTCATTAGACCATCTTGTGCACATTCTATCAAGAACAATTTTAGTGGCAAAAAATTGTCAAATACCTAGTCAGGATTATTAAGGTTTCAAGTACAGCTAAACAACTATAACAGATGGTTGTTTACACATGAAACAAAATTATGTTCTCTTAATGAATGACTTGATGTGGTACCTAGATGTGATGGATTTTCACATGCTATTATGGTCCAAATATGTTAGCACGATTTTCACATGGAAAGTATTTAGTTCTTTGCCTGTGAGCCATGAGCATAACATTACCCATAAGCATTGGTAAGTACGCTTATGGATATGCACGTTTGGATCTATTTTTTGCTAAATGCATGCACACTAGGTGTTATGGGCACTAATGTTTAGCAAAAGCTGATTTGGAGCGGCATGACATTCATAGATTCTAAAGCATTTTGCACTCTATGTGAACTATCTCTTTGAAATTAATTGTAGATTTACCAATCATCAATAGAGGTCATGGCTCGATTTTGGTGCTTGTAGATCAGCTCACTACAGCTAACCAAGATGGTTGTTCCTAAAATTATTGATTAATAAGCAATAATCCTAGGAATTGTGATTCATGTTTACCATTCGTTTTGGAGGATTGTATGTACAAACGGTGGAAAAATATACCTCATTATTGTTAGTTATCCAGAGAGGATAGGTAGTTTGCAAGTATTGATTTTGTACTAAAGGATCTGTTGATGTGTACATTAGTAAAAACCAACCTAATTAGAAGGATTATCTCTCTACTTTAAGTTTGCTTACCTTCACAAAAAGCAAGTTGTGACTAAGTTTAGCCTCTTCTTATTAAATCAAGTTCTCAACCTTAAACATTGTTTATGATGGGTTTGTTTATTGAAGAAGAATGATATTAAGTCAAGGATTTATACTTTGTTGATGAGTTACGTTAGCCATCTACTTTCATGAAAAGTGAAAAGAGGTATACTTTTTAGATACGTCTTACTTGTAATAACTCGTTTTGCATACTCAAGTGAGTTCTAATTGGATTTTTTAGGCTATGTTGGCAGATATGGGCCAGTTACAAAAGACGCTTGCAAAGGGACAACAATGTGGAAAATCAAGATACTCTCATGATCTCATTGAACCTCCTTTTGAACCGTGTTCCAATCAAATGGATAGCTGGATCCATGAAGGATGCCACTACAGAAGGCATTAGTGTTCTTTATGAAGATATCACCACTTTTGTTTTCGAGGACTAAAATGCTTTTTTAAGGGGCAGTACCCTCTATCTTATAGACACGTCTCAAAATGAAGAAGCACATGGTGAACACAAGCTTCAATTGACCAATGGTATGTGACAAGGGTTGATTCTCCTCTTTATTTGGGAAGGCAATCTTTGGAGAGGGAAGAAGAGTTTCTACAAATAGGTATTCTCCCATTAGATTTGGAGAAATTAAAGAAGTATGCCTTCATTCATTGTGCCAAAAGGGAATGTTCGTTGTTGGTTGGTGATACCTTGTATATGAAAGGGGTTGATCTTGTGATGAGATGGGTGCCATGGAAAGTGAAACTTTACATAATTTTAGAGGATAATCACGAGGGTTCTTGTGGTGGTTCTTCAAAGATCACTTTGCATAAAATCTTACAATTAAGAGGGATATGTGTGGCCAATTATCCAACATAATGTTCATCATTGGTGTAGGTCTTGTGAAGAATGCCAAAGCATGGAAAATAGGGTTCTCAAATCAAAAGTTAGAGGCACCATTGTGGCATATCATGTGTTTGATGTTACCATATACATGTGGTAGTGATGTGTGTGAACACACTAGGACTGCCAGGGCATTTTTTTCCTCTTTAGGAGGTTTTTTTCCCGAGCATTGTATATACGTCCATCACTCTAGGGCTATCTATCTTTCCATTGCACACTAAGTAACATAATCTCTATTGTGTGCCTTGAGCTTCCTTCATCTTCTCCAAGATGTGTGTGTTTCTCTGCAACCCTAATTCCAACAATTGGTATCAGAGCAGGTTACGTCCTCTAGGGGTTAGCTGCCAGCTACTCCAGCACACGCCTGCTCACTTTCTCGGATTACAGTGAGGTTTGGCGAGTGTTTGCAGGTCGACAAATGGAGGTTTGGCAAGCATCCACAGGTCGATAAATATTTTGGACTTATTTCGGCCTCCATTTCCACTAGAGACAGGTCTGCATAGGCAATTTTGTCATTTTGTGCAGAATTTTTGTCAGTGCTGTTATCTGCATAACAGGTTCCTTCAGTCTTCTAGGGTTTGTGCTATATAGCACGTGTTGTTCCCGCTCCGTTTATCCTATTTTCAGGGAGTTTTCACATCAAGTGAAACATTTACCATGGCTAGCAAGAACACAGATGTCTCCAAGATGTTTGCTGCTAAGGACAGGTTGGATGGGGACAATTACCCTATGTGGGCTTATATGATGCAACATGTTCTTGTGTCAAAGGGCATCTGGAATATTGTGCAGGGCATTAATGTACGTCCTGGTTTTGAGGATGCATGAAATGTTGAGGATGTTGCAGGTCTTGCTGCAAGGATTGCTACTAGTAAAGTTGTTTTGCCTCCGACAGAACAAGCTCGTTTGGATGTAAAGGATGTGCAGGCTCATGCATTGATTGTGTTTTTTGTGAAGCGCACCATTGTTCCTCACATTCGTTCAGCAAAATCTACAAAACATGCTTGGGATATTTTGGTTGGTCTTTATGCAAGTCGCAATGAGGCAAAAATTGCTTTGCTACGTAAAGAGCTGAAGTCGAAGATTATGCATGAGGAAGATGATATGGACACTTTTCTTGCTAGTGTCAAGGATATCAATGAGCAACTTATTTCTGCAAGTGAAGTCATTTTAGGCAGTTCTCTTGTGCAGACTGTTCTTGATGCCTTACCAGATTCTTACCAGACTTTTGCTAGTACTTGGAGACTTATGACCCAAGGAAATCCAAAAGTTGTCAAGTTTGATGCATTATGCACATTGTTGTTGCAAGAGTCACTTTCCAGAAAGAATAGGACTAGAAAGCGTGCAGTTGAACAGGATTTTATTGCTTCTCAAAGAAAGGGTGGTAACAGCAATGCAACCACTTCTTATGGTTCTTCTGCGAGTGGCAAAACTTTTGTTCCCAATGCTTCTGCTGGCAGCACTTTGTCTGGAAATTCTGGTGATAAGGGCAAAAAGAAAATGCGTTGCCATTATTGTAAAGCTAATGATCACTTGATCAAGTCATGTCCTAAGTTGAAGGCCAAAGAGGCTGAGAAGAAAGAGGGTGGTTCCACTGAAAATGCTGGCTCCACTACAAATACAACCATTGTTGAGTCTTCTGTAAAAGGAGACTAAAATGCTGATGTTGATGCAGAATGGGCTTTTAGTGCAGAGTGCACTTACAATCCTGCTGTCTATGATGCATGCTTGTTAGTTGGCTGCAAATTCACATGTCTGGTATTTCGACAGTGGTTCTACAAAGCACATTACCTCACATCGTGAATTGTTCACCTCTCTCGAGTTTGTCCCTCATGGGAATTCAGTCACTTGTGCCAACAATGCCTCTTATCCGGTTTAGGGAGTTGGAAAGATTGTGCTTACTGCTGCTAATGGCAGTTTTTTCACACTTGTTGATTCACTTTATGTACCTGGGATCAAGAAGAATCTCTTGTATGTATCCGCACTTGCTAGACTTGGACTTGTAGTCAAATTTGTGGATGATAGATGTACAGTTCATGATCTCAGTTGTGGTGATGAAATTGTTTCATCTGGCCTTTTGTGTCATGGGCTGTATAAGATCACTTTGTATGACAAGTGTGGACAAAATTTTGCAAATGCTGTTGCAAATTCAAGGGTTATTTCAGATGCAAAACTTTGGCATGCACGTTTTGGTCATCTGAATTTTTCCAGTTTGCTGCGTTTGCAGAAATCTGATATGGTTGCTTCTTTGCCGCCTCTTAAAGCACCTGTCAAACATATTTGTGAAGGCTATATTTTGGGTAAGATGCATCATTCAAAGTTTCCAAAGGATGGTTCAATTAGGGCCACATGCAGGTTGCAGCTTGTGCATAGTGATGTTTGTGGGAAATTACCTGTACTTCATGACTTTCATTGATGATTACTCCAGGCATGCATGGGTATTTCCGCTAAAAGCAAAGTCCGAAGTTTTTATGTGCTTTAAACAATTTCTGGCTATGGCTAAAAATGTATCAAAATGTACTATGGGCACCTTCCAATCCAATTGAGGGCGGGAGTATATGTCTCATGAATTTAATGCATTTCTGGATAGTTGTGGGATAAAACACCAATGTACAATGCCTTATACACCTTAGCAAAATGGTGTTGCTGAGAGGAAAAATAGGTCACTTACAAAAATGGCACGATGTATGGTCAAAAGTCAATCTTTGCCGCATTTTTTTTGGCTTGAGGCCATCATGTGTGCCACTTATGTACTAAACAGGTGTCCTACGAAATCTTTGAAGTCTATTACTCCATGTGAAGCATGGCATGATAGAAAGCCTTCTATTGAGCACATGTGTGTTTTTGGCTGTTTGGCATACGCTTTGGTGCCACAAACACAGCACAGAAAATTGGATGATAAGGCTGCCAAATGTATTTTTGTTGGTTATAGTACTGAAAGCAAAGGTTACAGGTTGTATCAGCGGCAAACAAAACGAATTTTGGTTTCACGGGATGTAGTGTTTGTGGAAGACTCTGTTTAGCCCTTGCTATCATGTACTAGAGACAATAATGTAAGCTTACAGGACATTTATGACACTTTGTTGCCTCTTTTTAGTGGTGGAAATCCGAATGTAAGTTCCAATGAGGCAAATGTACAGCCTATGGGGGGTTTCGCAAATCATCCTATTACTGATGAAGATGTACATGATGTACTTGATGAGGAAAGGGCTGAAAATGAGCAGGCTAGAGGTATGCCAAAATGGCTGGTGCACACTTTGTGTGACAGTAAATTGGATGCACCTTTGTCTAGTAGTACTTGTTCAGGCTCTCACCATGCATCTTATGCATCAAATTGTTATGCTTTGGTTGTGTCTAGCTTACATGATGTTGAGGAGCCTCTATCTTTAGATGAAGCACAGTATCCAAAAAATTGGATGGATGCCATGCAATCATAATATGATGCACTTATAGAAAATGACACATGGAATTTATGTGATTTTCCTCCTGGCAAAATGGCCATTGGTACGAAGTGGGTTTACAAGTTGAAATGGAAGCCTGATGGTGAGATCGATGGCCATAAGGCTCAACTTGTTGCAAAGGGTTATGCACAACAAAAAGGCATAGATTATGAAGAGACTTTTGCTCCCACTTGTCGTATGACTACTGTGTGTTTTCTATGTGCATTGGCAGCTCATTTTGATTCGGATGTACATCAATCAGACATTGTTACTGCTTTCTTGAATGGTGACATATTTGAGGAAGTTTATGTAACGCAGCCTCGCGGTTTTGTCATAAACGGACAAGAGGACAAAGTGTGCAGATGTAAAAAAAGTAAGAAGGATTTGTGTGGTTTGAAGCAATCTCCTCGTGCTTGGTATGAGAAAGCTGACACTCATTTGGTCAAACGAGGCTTTTGTAACAATCCAACAGAAAGCACATTGTATGTAAAGCATGAGGGTGATGTACTTCTCATTGTGGTTCTTTATGTCGATGATTTGCTGATCACTGGACCAAATGAGAGACATATTTATGAATTTAAGGCTGATTTGAATGCTACTTTCAAGATGAAAGATTTGGGACTGCTGCATCATTACTTGGGTATACAGTTTAAGCAATGTGATGGTGGTATTGCCTCGTGTCAAAAAAGTTACATAGAGACATTGCTATGTAAGTTTGGACTTGAGAATTGCAAACCTATTGCCACTCCCATGGAAACAGGTTTAAAGTTGAGTCTACATGATGCTGGACATTCTGTTGATGTCACTCTTTAGCAAACTGTTGTTGGCTGCCTCATTTATGTATGCAACACGAGGCCGGATATTCAGTTTGCAATCTCACAGGGCAACAGATTTATGCAGAGCCCAAGGTCTAAGCATTGGCTGGTTTTCAAGAGTATTTTTTGCTACCTTAGTGGCACTTTACATCTTGGCTTATTTTATACCAAGGGGGGATCATTGCCGCCAGACTTACATGCTTTTTCGGACTCAGATTGGGCAGGTTGTTTTGACATGCGAGTGTCCACAAGTTGTTTTTGTTTCATGCTTGGTAGTTCATGTATATCATAGTTGAGCAAGAAGCAACCTATTGTGGCCACTTCAAGTTGTGAGGCTGAGTACAGGGCAATCTTCACAGCTATGGTTGAGTGTGTATGGCTCAGACGACTTATGGATGATTTGGGTGTTGGACAGGACACTACCAACACTATCTACACTGACAGTCAGTGCGTATTGGCAGTTGCGAGGAACCCATTTTTTCATGCTCGCACACAGCCACTATGTCAGGGAGAGGCGCTGAGCAGGAGCTATCAGCTTGGCTTATCTGCCAACACAGGACAACCTTGCAGATCTTTTCACAAAGGCATTGTCTCGTAAGAAGCTTGAAGCTTTTCGCAAAGATTTGGGCTTACTCCCCTTTGTGGACTGATCATGTCCTCAGGGCATGGCACTTCCCTTTACTCATGTGCCAAATCTCGTTCACCGCATCACTCCAGGGGGGATTTCTTACCATATACATGTGGTAGTGATGTGTGTGAACAGA
Source organism: Adiantum capillus-veneris (assembly GCF_014529385.1). Taxonomy (NCBI): domain Eukaryota; kingdom Viridiplantae; phylum Streptophyta; class Polypodiopsida; order Polypodiales; family Pteridaceae; genus Adiantum; species Adiantum capillus-veneris. Next base: position 78,653,767 of record NC_140946.1, read on the forward strand.
CTAGGACTGCCGGGGCATTTTTCCCTCTTTAGGAGGTTTTTTCCCCCGAGCATTGTATATACGCCCATCACTCTAGGGCTATCTATCTTTCCATTGCACACTAAGTAACATACTCTCTAGCGTGTTCCTTGAGCTTCCTTCATCTTCTCCAAGCTATGTGTGTTTCTCTACAACCCTAATTCCAACATTTGAGAAGTGGGGTATTGATGTAAAAGGTCCTCTACCTATAACAGCTAGAGGTAAATGGTACATACTGAGGCGGTCCGGGGCGGGCAAAAAGAGAGGGGACCTCTAAACACCCCTCAAGGCTCCCGTGCTGCTCAATTGGGGCTGGGGAAACCATAAGCACAACACAACAACCAACCCACAGCAAACCCAAACAAGATAGGGGCACCACCTAGTTAGAGAGCGAACTAGGATGCAAAATAGGAGAATCCCTTAGCAATACAAAGCGAGAAGGAAGGGTACACTATCATTAATTTAAATGCAACAAATACACACACCAAACACACACACACACACACACACACACACAAAAGAGAGAGATCTTTGTGCAAGAATTTAGCTTCAATTTTAATGATTGACGTGGGTGTATGAACGGCTTAGAGGAGAGTCAAGAGACACGATTAAGTTTGATGATGTGTAGATTTATCTTAGGGTTATGGGAGACCTCTCACCATACAACCCTCTTATAATGTTTTTCCAAGCAACCAAAACAAACACAAAAGCTATTGAGTCACATACAAGCAGATACTACAAAAGAATCTCAAAAGGAAAACGCATCACCTTAAACCAAACGAGATGAGGTTTCCAAGCGTGAATTGGAGAGACTCAAGAGAGTTTTGACCCGCGATTTGCACCCAACTTATTGATTAAATTGATGCACAAGAGTAGGTACAAATTTGATTGGAAGTTATCAATCACTCACTCCCTTGCAATGTTACAACCAGCTCAAAGAAGCTTTCCTATACACCAGATGTAATGGTGCATAGAGGGCTCACTCTCACTCCCTAAAACTAATTTTTTATATGTTCTTATGAGAGTGGGGCTCTATTGTCTCTTGAGTCACATGGATGTGGGCTCAAGAGGAGAGAATTATTGAAGTGAAATAGAGAAGATTCTAGAGAGGTCAATGATACTTTGTGTGAGGTTGCCTACTCCATGGTGGAGTAGAGTGGGTGCAATTTACAAAAAAAGGGTTAGCAGTTAGTGTTAGTAGTTTGAAGCTAGTAGGATGGGGTAAAATTACATGGCTTATGCACTCAAGGTGCATTATATGATTTATACAATGATAAAAAGTAAGACAAGGATGAGAATATACACAATTTAGTGGAAACCACAAGATGTAAATGAAATTTTCCACCTTCTCTTCCGGTGAATGAAGCGGTTGTAGAACTTGTCGGTGCAGTTCTTGTGACCATGAGGAAGTTGAATTCTCCATGATCAAACTCCTCCTTTTGTAGGGCTTGAGATTGGTTATTTGCTGATTTTTTTCTCTTTTATGAAAGGATGAAGAGGTTATGGTAATATGAATTTGATTCTAGAGAGAGAAATTGAGCTATATATGTGGAGATGATAATCCTTTGAGCTATGGAGTAAGGAGAGATGGAAATGGTGATGAAGATGACGTAAGCCATGAAAGTTACAGGTTTGAGTGAGGGATGGAGAGGAATGAGTGTATGTGTGTGGAAGTGGGAAAGGAGATGAGAGAAGACTATGGGTTACTTTGTGAGAAAAGTGGGCAGAATTGGGTCCACTCAAAAAATCATAGCTCACTGGTGGCTGCTCAAAAATTTACCAAAATTTTTGAGGTGATTATTCAGCTTTTTTTCCACATTTTCTCTTTTTACCACCATGCCAAATTAGGAGTGGAGATGGGTGCCAAAAATCTCATCAAAAAGCCTGTTTTTTATGCCTGCAAAAGTCTTTTAGTGGTCCCCTCCTTTGTTGAATTTGTACAATGCATCCAAGAGTGAGCCCCTCCTTTGTCATATCATAATACAAAGCATCCAAGTTGCCCTTTACACATGCATGGTGGAGGATTATTGGTGAATAAAGAAATATATACATGGTGGGACTAGTGTATGGATTATTCATGGATTTTAGCTCAATGAGCACGTGGTGTTAGAATAATGAGAATAAAATAAAATAATAAAAAATATGGAGAAATTATGGATATGGAAAGATATTGGAATCATATGATATGGTCCCTCTTTGTATTATTTTGGGTGAAAGAGGAAAAGGTACGTATGCAAGTAAATAATATAATAAACGTGACTAAGAGTGTAGAAATCAATTTTTGTTTTCACAAGAGTGAGGGTGAAAATGTGGGGGTGATTTGTATAAAAGAAAAATATGAGGTTAGAATATGTACACATTGGCAAAAAATATGCTTATGGTATAAGAGGATGAAAGAAGGCATACACAGGTTTAATAAAACACACACCTAAGTATAAATATTTAAATAAAATACAAAAATAATTATAAAAACCCTTAAATTTAGGCCATATATACAATGCAATATTTACTCACAAATGGGACATAATATTTTTTATTTTTTTATTTATTTTTGGTTCAACTAGCTAGCTGAGGGTTTCAAGAAGATATGGGAAAAGCCCCCTAACTCACACACGTCTATGTACAATGAAAAGGTAAGAATAGCCACAATGTTTAGGTGATTTTGGTAGAGTGGGATAACTCACTATGGCAATTACGGAGAGTCGAAAAACGGCTATCATTAGCCCTCCCCCATGATGATGGTATATTCATGTACCATCATAGAGCATCTTCTCCAAAGAGAGTGTTTCAGAGTCCTTGACAAGCTCTTTATTGTTTGGCCCCTTGGAATTTTGGTTTGAGTTACACTCATGCTTCACGGAACAATACTTACATGAGATAGGTGCCTTTTGGCAGATCTTTGGTAGATCCTTTGGTAGAAGCGACTCAAATAAGGCTTCAAGCGATACTCGTTTACCTTCCTGGAGTGCTCTTTCCCATTGAAGTCCATAAGTTGATAGTAACTTGAATTGAAAGACTTCTTGACTATGTATGGCCCCAGCCATCTAGTTTCAAACTTGGCATCAAAACGATTATCGAGTAGATTGTCATACCTTAGCACAAGATCTCCTTCATTGATGCCTTTGTCCTTCAGTTTCTTGTCAATCTTTTCCTTCGTCTGTGTGGCTTTTCTCTTGTAGCACTTGTATGCTGCTTCTCTTTTCCACTCAAGCTCAGCTAAGGTAGCAAGTCGATCCATCCATACTTCTTGATCATCTTGTGTTGCTTTGCCATAAAGTCGCATTGTTGGAATGTTGAGATCAATTGGTTGTAAAGCCTCTTGACCATAGACCAAGTGAAATGGTGTGAACTCCGTGGCTTCCCTATATGTGGTTCGATACGCCCACAAGGCACCATCCAAGAAGTCATCCCACAACTTTGTCTTGTTTCTCACCATCTTTCTAATGATGCCTACAATGACACGATTAGCTTTTTCTACCAGACCATTTGACTGGGAATAGTAGGGTGTACTGTGACGATGTAGAATGTGAAGTTCTTCACAGACTTCTGTGAGCAAGCCCTTTCTAAACCCTGGACCATTATTAGAAACAATCTCCAAAGGTGTGTCAAATCTACAACAAATGTGAGTGTAGACAAATTTTCTCACTGTCCTCTCATTTACCTTTTCCACACTTTGTGCTTCCACCCACCTACTCATATAGTCTACAGCCGCTAGAATGTAGAGTTTACCATTTTTTGTCCTAGGCAGAGGACCCATAGCATCAATGCCCCACTTTTCAAAGGGTCCATTTTCAAGTACGATTTGCCTTGGACCATAAACTAATCTTCTATTCCCATTTACCTGACAATTGTGACAACTTTTACACCAATGTTGGACATCCACATGCAGACTTGGCCAAACATACCCCGCAAGCAAAATCTTCTTCACAGTTAACTCTTGGGCAAAATGACCACCACATGTCTCTTCATGCAAAACTTTTAGAGTGGCTGGAATCTCGTTGATAGTTGGTACTCTTCTGCACACTTGATCCTTCCCTCTTTGATAGAGGGATCCTTCTAGGAAGAGATACGCGCTTGCCTTCTTCATGAGTCTCCTCTTCTGAGCCTTCGTGAAGTCTTGTGGAAACTCACCCTCCAAAATGTAGCTAATAATGGGAGTCAATGACTCCAACCCTGGTATCTCGGTTGCTTGACAACTGCTGCCACCATGATGACCTGCACTTCTTTCTCAACACATGTAACTACTTGTTGTACAAGTAAATCGGCATATTCATTTTGTTTTCTAGGAATATGATATAGTTGCACTTCTTCAAATTGATTAAACAATCTACGAATGGCATGAACTTTTGTCCTTAGGCTTTCATTCTTGCATGCCCAAATGCCTAAAATCTGTTTCAGAATGAGAAGTGCATCTCCCTTTACCATGAGACGTTCTATACCTTGGCCAATGCATATCTTTAAACCATGAAGTAGTGTGTCGTGTTCTACTTCATTGTTGCTAGTTGAACCTGGTAGATTGACCTTCTCTTTCATGACCACCTCTCCACTTGGGTTGAGCAATACTAGCCCTCCCCCTGGTTTTCCTGTGACTCGTCGAAAAGCTCCATCAAAGAACAAGATAAAAGCATTAGGAATACTTTTAGGTGGTGGCAATGGTAGGGTCTTTACTTCAAGCACCTTAATCTTCTTCTCATGTACCCTATAAGTAAGGATCCCTGCCAATTGTGCACGCACACTATCTTCTACCTTGAAAGAGTATTGGAACTCTTGCAATTCCATAATCCACTTTGAGATCCTAGTGCTAAGATTCATTTGAGATGACACCCAAGGAAACAAATTTTTTGCAGTGAGAATTACAAAAGGTTTTGGTAGCAAGTAGGATCTAAACATTCTCACCACAAACATGAGAGAAAGCATCATGAGTTCTGCCTCCGTGTAGCCTCTCTCCAAAGCATTCATGCCCCTACTAGCAAAGTAGATGGGTCGCATCCTGGTACTATGGGGATCTTGTTGTAATAAAACTGCACCAATTGTTTCCTTCCCAACACTAGAGCTAACAAAGATTGTGTACTCCCAACAAGGAGGCATGAGTGTTGGTAGCTCTGACAAAATGACTTTAATGTTACAAAAGTACTCTTCAAGCTCATAAGACCATGCAAATTCTACTTGTTGTGTCAACTTTTTCAAAGGGTGAAGCAACTCCAAAGCTAAGTAAATAAAGCGTGACATATACTTCACCTTTTGAATGAATGAGATGACCTCTTTGAGATTCTTGGGTGATGGGAGCTCAATAAGAGCCTTTGCCTTTGAAGGATCCACCTCAATGACTTTATAGGAAACCTTGTGACCAAGCAAGATCACTTCATCCTCACCTATGTGACACTTGTCGGGGTTGAGTTGACCTCCCATGTCATAGAGCTTCTTTAAACCTTCTTCTACCCTTTGTAGATGCAATGATTTTGAGCAATAAATGAAAAAATCATCAATAAAAACCCTAATGGACTTTCCAAAGAATGCTTGAAACACCATGTTCACGAAGCGTTGGAAAGTTGCAGGAGCATTTGTCAGGCCAAATGGCATGACTCTAAAAGCATAACAACCCCAAGGAGTGATGAAGGTTGTTTTCAATTGGTCCTCCAATGCAATCCCTATTTGAAAGTAACCTGAGTAGCCATTACACACAGTGTACTTCTCATCACCATCTACCTCATTTAGTATCTCATCCTGAAATGGGAAGGAAAAGTGATCTCTTTTTGTTGCCTCATTGAGTGGATGGTAATCCACACACACCCTCCACTTGCCGTTTTTCTTAGGAGTGATAACAACGAGAGAGACCCACTCTGAACTCTTCACTGGATAAATGAAACCTATTGCTAGAAGCTTTCTAACCTCCTTGAGTAGAGCCTGCTCCTTTATACCTCCTAGCCTTCGTAGCTTTTGAGCTTTAGGTGTGACCTCAGGCTTTAACTCAATCTTGTGTTGAACAACATCTACCCCACGCACGTCGGTGTAGTATTTAGCAAAAAGACTAGGAAACTTCCTTAGCACACATTTGAACTCCTCTCTTTCATCCTTTAAGTGTTGTAGATAGCATACCTTCTAACATTCCTTCATCTTCCACATTTTGGTTCTCTTGGGAACCTACCTCTTCCAAACCTAGGCAAGAGGTCTCCTTGTTGTTTGGCTTAAACCTTACCCCCATGACTTCAATGGAAGTGCTATCGGTCCATCCTTCCTCCGTCTCACTTTGAGATGATTCTTCATGGAGTACCTGGCATTGCTCCTTCATGTCAAAGACAACCTTCTTATGATTGTCATTCCTACAAATTAGCTTTCCACTCTCCCAATCCTGCAAAGCTCGCATTTTCATTAGCCATGGTCTTCCTAGGATAAATGGGTAACCATTTCCTTTGGTAGACATGACATAGAAATCCACTGCCTGCTTAATGCCAAAGGCCTCCACAAAAACATTTTTACAAATGCCTACGCACCTAGCCTTGCTATTGTTTGCCATCTTGACTTTAATTTCCAGTGTCTCATGGATGTGCATGCCTAGTCTTTGCATGAGCCCCTCTGTCATGATGCAAATTTGTGCACCCCCATCCACTAGACCTTTCCTAACCAATCTTCCCTTGATGTAACAATCTAGCATAGGTGTAATATCCTCATTCATTTCAACTTGTGCAATTTTTACAACAGGCACACTCTCTTTTACCTTTCTCCTCATGCTAACTGCCTTTGTTAAATCCCTCCTAACTTGTGAACATAATGCAAGAAAATGAGGCCTTGAGATATCAGGACCCTTACCTCTCATGTCTTCCAACAAGTTGTATGGAGCCATTCCATGTCCAAGAGGGAAGTCTTGGAGGTTGATACGACGTCGAGTCCTCTTAGCTTCCTTGGTCTCCTTTGCCTTCTTTTCTCGTCCATGGTCACTTTGTGATGTAACTCCTTCTTTCTCCTTACCTTTCCCTCATCCACGTTTAATGCCATTTTCTTCCATGTCAACCTCTCTTGAATTTTTCACCTCTACCACATGCACATTTGGGTCTGGCAAAGGTGGAACTCCTTCCACTCCTTGTGGAGGTGGTCTTGCTCCATTTGGCCTTTGTAGAAGCCGTGGTTGCTGACTAGTTCCTTCACCTGCATTCATCACTGGGTAATTCAAGTTAGGTCTCCCTGGCTCCCCACGGGGCCAAGGACAATAATACATCCCATGTCCAGACTCACCGCAATTTCAACATTACAAGACTCTCCTAGGTCATGAATCTCCCTCTTCAGACTTCTTTGCTTGTCCCTTTGGACCTATATCTTGTGCAAGGTGAATTGACAGGCTGCTTAAAGATTCATTTAACTTCTCAATCACTTCCGCCGTTACCTCAGGAAGCTCCCTAGATGTTGATGCTTGTGACTTACCTTTGGGTCTAAGACCTTCTATTGGAACCTCCCCCCTTAGGCACTTGAGTTTCCTATATTTCTCAGTAGCCCTAGTTTCAGCTGCATGAAAGGTAGCAGGTGCACCCACCTCAACTTTTACCTTATGGTCAGGAAAGAGTCCGGCTATGAACCTCTCCTTCTTTAGGAACTCTGCACCATCACCAGGGTTAGCAACATTTCTCACCCATACAGCCCAAAGACGTAGAAACTCTTGCTTGTACAAGTAGTAGTCATCTAAGTCTTTTTTCTTATGAGAAACAATGTCTTGCCATAGTTTTTGAGTGTTTTGGGGATCAAAGAAGTTTTTCTTGAAATGATTCAAAACTTCTGTGTAATTCCCCTTAACTTCCTACGGCAAAGAGTCAAACCAATTGCTAGCATCTTTCCTAAGGACCACCTCAAACATTTCTACACGTTCTTGATCAGTTACTATCCTCTTGATACGGCAAGATATCTTGAAATTTGCCAAAAATAATTTTGCATCCTCTCCAGGCTCTCCAAAGAAAAGAGGATATCCAGAAATTTGGTGTTGGCTCTCCATTGAATTGATTCCAAAGTGACGCAGGCTTTTTTTTTCAATAATATTTTCTAAATTGCAATCTATTCTATAACAAAATAAAAATATTTACATCAAATGACCTATGATAATCAATAAGAGGTAGGATGACAGGGTTTGGTGACGCGAGAATTTCTCCTACTCTTTGGGCACCAAACATGAACAGCATACATTGTTGAAAATGGATGTTTTTACTAATTGCAATGTTTACTCTAATGTGTGGAGTGAAATGAAAAGGAAAAACCTCTATTCCTGGGCCATTATCCATGGTCTTTGCATGACCTAATTCTTAAAACAAAACAAAAATATAGACGTCCAAACTAAGGTCGTACCTAATGAGAGGCAAAATAAAGAGATTTATTGATGCGTTTATCTCTGCCAACCTAAGAGGACCTAAAATTCTACGAATTACACATTGAAATTGCAACTTAGTACTAACAATTATGTGTACCTTTTGCCTTGCAATGGGAATGAAGGGATCATACAAATTATTGTGATTCATGCAAACTTCTTGACTATGCTAAAAGGTTGATCCTACACAAAAATACACATGCCTTCCTCAGTGGGGGCACCAAAATTGAGGAGGCGGCGAGGCGGGCAACAAGAGAGGCGACCTCTAAACACCCCTCAAGGCTCCCGTGCTTCTCAATTGGGGCTGGGGCAACCATAAGCACAACACAACAACCAACCCACAGCAAACCCAAACAAGATAGGGGCACCACCTAGTTAGAGAGCGAACTAGGATGCAAAAGAGGAGAATGCCTTAGCAATACAAGCGAGAAGGAAGGATACACTATCACTAATTTAAATGCAACAAATACACACACCAAACACACACACACACACACACACACACACACACACAAAAGAGAGAGATCTTTGTGCAAGAATTTAGCTTCAATTTTAATGATTGACGTGGGTGTATGAACGGCTTGGAGGAGAGTCCAGAAACACGATAGTTTGATGATGTGTAGATTTATCTTAGGGTTATGGGAGACCTCTCACCATACAACCCTATTATAATGTTTTCCCAAGCAACAAAAACAAACACAAAAGCTCTTGAGTCACATACAAGCAGATACTACAAAAGAATCTCAAAATGAAAACACGTCACCTTAAACCAAACAAGATAAGGTTGCCAAGCGTGAATTGGAGAGACTCAAGAGAGTTTTGACCCGCGATTTGCACCCCAACTTATTGATTAAATTGAAGTAACATTTAATGGCCTAATAACTTGTGTGTAGCGGAAATGAGCATGAACATAGTGGGCATTTCATTAGAATAGATTCCTAATGAGAATTACAAGAGTTCTTGGGTGGAGAGAGCAACAAAAAGCATAACACCCAGTTAGATAGCATCGACAATACTTTCAAAAGAGAGAGAAATTCAGCTAATGACAACAGTTGAGGACCGGATTTGCATGGAGCCGGTCCCCCCTCCAAAAGGCTTTGTATTATCGTTTCTCCCATCAAGAGAGACATTGTACAATACAATTCTTTGTGTTCCTTCAAGACTAGCTAGTGCAATGAAGATGAAAGCTTCATGCACTAAGCAAAACACTTAGCAAACACAACTTGAATTATCCCCGTTCTCAGACCCAAGACCTCACACACCTTCGAAGATGGTGAGAGCTAGCAGGGTATCAGAGTAGATTGAGAGGAAGAAGGAGTATCTTACGAGAAAGATGTACATCTCCTCACATAATCACTCATATTAGCATAGCTTAGCTTATTAATTAGCTTGGTAGAGGAGATGAGCATGCATTGAAGCTTGGCTCTTGGTTGGATTTGCATCCACATGCCAAGAGAGTGTTGATGTAGGTTTCTATCTCACAAGCTTGGAGTAGGTGATGAGCTCTCTATTAAAGCTTGGGAAGAGATAGTCTTCTTTGCTTCACACATGAGATTGTGTGAGTGTGTGTGTGTTAATGCCTTGCAAAAATCAGACACCTCTCTCTCTTGGGCGAGCCCTCTTGCTATTTGCTCTTGTTGAGCCCTCATTGGCTCTCCCCAAGTCAAGCCAATGACCATTAGGCAGCATAAGTGATAGCCTTCTGACATGTGTCCCCCTTTCCCCTTTTGTGAGAGCTTTAGGTAATTAAATAATTAAACTAAACTCTCATTGGACCCCTTTTCCTCGTGGACAATAGGAATCAAGCAAGCCATTGGACTCTTGAATGCTCATTGGACCCCTTGGGAGACTTCCCAATAGTCTTCTAGGAGACTTAATTCTCATTGGTTTCTTTTATTAAATATTTTTTAATTAATTAAACTAGATTTACTCTAGATTAATTCTCATTGGTCCACTTCAAGGGTCATCCAATAGAAACTGGGCACACCTTGTGGGCATCTGGCCTAGGGAGCATACATGTGTCCCTCATTCACTTTGTGTAAAGGGAGCCTGTGTGTGTGTGTGTGTGTGTGTGTGTGTGTGTGTGTGTGTGTGTGTGTGTGTGTGTGACTTTATCTCTCATCCCCTACCTTCAGGGCTCGCCCCCTCCCATGTAGGGATATGCAAAGACTTTTTTTACACACAAAAAGCATCCAATTTCCCCTAGGTTTGACCTTTGGACACAACCTTTGAATTTTGGAACCTTAGCATTTTTGAAGTCTTAATGGGCTGAACCTTAGGGTCTTTTTAGCCCATTGTTGCACATGGCTCTTTTGCAGATGGCCCCCCCTTTGGATCCCTATTTTCCCTCCTTTAGATCCCTACTGTGGCCGGTCTGCTAGCTTAACCAATATTCTAGCTTTTTCTCCCCTGGCACTTCCCCACATTAAATGATCAGTTTAATATGACAAAATCATTTAGGAGAATTTAATATTGATTATTATGACATTACCTCTCTCTTGAAATCATAGTCGTCCTCGACTATGGTGTAGAGAAGATAAAGCATATTCATGAGTCCTTTTCTTAGCGGGTAGAGGATCCCTATGTTACCCTTCGACATCATTCCACAATGGATGACTAGTCCATTTGGTGCTTGAGAGCCTGAGGCTGCCGCAAGCATGTCTGCACATTAGTCCTATCAGTCTTCCATAGTAGAGTGACAAGTTCTACTTGGTGTTTGGGAGACGTTGTCAGGAGTGTTTTGCAGCAAGGGATTGCGCATATGTACATACACATGCATGGTGCATCAAATAAAGTATTGCCCATTTTCCAAAGCCAAGTGGTTACGTGGGGCCCACATGTGTACAGGTAGGACAACATGTACATAGTGCATCAATTTTCATCGTTACCAGTACCAGTGTGTTTTTTCTACAATAATCAGGATTTGGTAGCGCGTAAAACTTCTCGAGGAAGTTATCCGCGGGCCGATGACATGAGGTAAGCAGATGCGTTAGATGGCATCTAGTGGCGTCCGGAGGCCGAATTGGGTCAATACTTGCACGTGGATAAGTACAGACACGACGTGGGTGTTTTCTTGTGCTAATTATGCAGAAAGTTCATAATGAGGACCATCTTTTGGGGCCACTTCACATGGTGGCGGGACGCATTATTGGAAAAAGCTAAGTGCCAGGTGTGCGGATGATGCAAAAAGGTGACAACTATGCACTGCGAGGTTAGTTTTTGGCATGTTCCGGGTCCGTTTGATGTCATCTAAAAGGCCAAGGGTACCCAACTAAAAAAGCTAAATGTGGGAACTGAAAAACCTGAGAGAAGACCAAAAAAAAAGGTGGAGAAGAGAGGAGGAACAGCCGCAGGTGTGTTTTTGGTGTTTTTGGAGCCTGTTTTGGCCGAAATTTGCTCATCCGAGGTCGGATTTGAGCACTTTGACATTGTAGACTGGGGTTTTGGGCCGTTCCGGACGCGATGGCGCTGTCCATTTTGCCAAATTCCTCACATATTTTTTGTTGTTTTTCTGTGTAATCTTCTCCGGTGAGTGAAGCCTATGCTTAACTTTGTGGTTGTATCTGGTGTATTTCCTCAATACTGTGTAAACTATTTGCCCTATTGGTGTTGGGCTGAGCTTCATTGAGTCTAAACAACAGAAATTTGCCTTATTTGAGCTGAATTGAGAGTGTGTGTGTGAGTGTTGAGTGGACAAGTGGAAAATCTCTCTCTTCTCACTCCGTCTGTGTGTTTCCTGTCTCGGCCAGGCTGGTTATGTAAGCCGAGTGGTGCCCCATAATGTGTGTGTGTATCATCCCAAGAGTGTGTGTCGGGTCATTATAGAGGCGTTGTGTGTGTTTCCATCCGGCTCACATTCTTTTGGCGCCCCCACGGAGGATCTTCTTCGAGTACCTTCTGCTTCGAGCTTCCAGCTTCGAGATTCGGGATTACAGGTTGCAGGTTACAGGTTACAAGTTACAGGGACAGGGACAGGTACAGGTGATTCACACAGGTACAGGTAGCTGGAGTACAGTGGTATACTAGCAGTGAAGTCACTTGCAGTTGCCGTGGGTATACATCATTGGGCGCTTGCTTGAGCGCATTGTTTGTTGGTATTGTACGTTACTTGTGGAAACTGCCAATTGTACGCCTTTGTGGAGCCATGCTTGGTTTTATTTGGCAATCCCAGCCATTTCTGAGACTTGGTATGGAAGATAGTCATTTCTGAGATTTGACTATACGCGATTTGCATGAGCCTTCGTGTGAGGGTCGATAGCGTGAGGTTTTATTGAGCTGGGGGATTCTCAAATGTGGAGATCCTTTCGGTGATACAGGTAGCTGGAGCACCCTTTTCGTGACCTCGCCATAGGCTATGTACTAGTGATTCCTATTTGATGGTCGGGTTCTATTGTTGGCAGTTTATGCATACATCTACAGTCTATATTTTGGGTTCTCACTGCTCTACTTCTGGGGAAACTCTGTCAAAATTTTTTCAAGTTATGATGGCTGGTTTTTTAGTCTTTTAAGCCATTTATGCAGTTATGCTGCTGAAATTTTGGCAAAATCAGAGGATAAGTCAAGTGTGCCTTCTTGGGAGCTGCATGGTTGGCTTTAATGGATGATCAAAATGGCCCTCAATTCATTCCTTTTCATTTAACTCAGAGAATCCAGATAAATGTTCATGTGTCCAGGAAGATTTTTTTCCAGCAGCGCATAGTCTTTATGTTCGGGCCAAGAAGATTACGAGAGATCTTGGAATGTCCTTTGCCTGTTGTAATTCCGATGATCAACTATGAAAACTCATTTGATGTGCATGTGTTTTTTCTCATCTAAAGCTGAGCTCCATTGAAGTTTCTAGGGATTGGGTAGTGAAAAGTTTTGGGTTCTTGCACGTGTGTTTGAAGGGGTTCTCTAGCCATGGCTTTCTCTTATCCGGAGTTTCATGGAAGAAGTGATGAAGATGTGGAGGACTTTCTGGAAAAGATGGAGGTTGCCTGCATTAGCAACCAAATTCATGAACCGGCGCAAATATTACGTCTTCTCCAAATTTGTTTGAAGAGTGATGCACGAGCTTGGTGTTAGTGCCTGATTTATCAGGGCTTTCAGGGCAGTCAGGCTATCACTTTTTGAACTGTAATTAAAACCTTTATCTTTGAACCTTAGGGATAAGTGAACATGGGTATTTTATATTTTGGGAAAGTTAGTTGTGTGTCTCGTAAATTCTCAGGACGAGAAGTAGTTATGGGAATGCTTGTTGATGCAGTTGGCTCTCTACGGCATTGGTTCCGTGCTTTCTGTTGTATTACTGAATGATGATGATGAATGGCACACTATCTTCTCTTTATCTTTGATGTTACATACCTGTCTTCTTTGCAGTACGGTGTTTGAAGTATGCAGTTTCCTGCTTCCTGTTTGATATGTACTGTATGTTAACTGCATTGGTTGTTTGTTATGGCAATGTGTGCCTAACATTTGGCGATCCTGCTATTGGTTCGAATTTTGCCTAAAACCATATGGGTTCTAAGGAATGAATCACAGTGGCGACCTGCTCCCTGATAGTGACCATTTGCGGGATTTTGCGAACTGGAAAACACTGGGGGAAGAGTCTGAGGAGTATGCATCACAATTCTTGAAAGAATTCTACCCACAACTGCCCAGCGAAGTCAGAATTCTCATTCTCGAAAAGGTAGTTACAAAACTGTTACCCTTTGGAGCCTGTAATTTACCTTCAAACTACAATGTGCATAATCAAAGAATGCTAGCAATATTCTAGACAAGGGAGAAGCAGCAATGCATGAGTGAATCAGGGCAGGGGTCCTATGTACCACAAAATTCATATGGAACAAGGTTTAGACTTAGAAGGGAATTATCTGCAAGAGGAAGACAAGGAGATGAGTTAGATGGTGATGATCAACAAGAACCAGTAGGAGAACTTGCTACAGGGACAGATATTGTTGGGGAGGGTACTGAACTGCATGAACCTGAAAACAGGCTGCAAGAAACCCTACCTGCAAACCAAGAAGGCCAATAAACAACTTATCCCACATCAGACCCACTTTTGGGACCATTGGTCAATGTATTGTTAGCCCAAATAGTTTTGAAGTCTCTGTACATCTTCTGTGCAAATTATGTGCAGTTTGTTGCAGAATGCAGTTTCAATTTTTCAGTTTATAGACTACAGTTTCAGGTATTTCAGTTTGTAATGCAGTTTAAGCAGTTTCAGGGTTTAAAGAGGTATAAATGCTCTCTATTCTTTTGATGGGTGATTAATGGCAAAGAAGAAGAAGAAAAAGTGTGCTATTTGTCAAAAAGATGGGCACTCTACAAAGCAATGTCCTTACGTGTGCAAGCCATGTCAAAAGGAAGATGTATGTGTCAAATACTGTATGCATAAACTGTGCAAGAAGTTGTATCGAATTGTTAGATCTTTTCGAGATGCATCAGATCATGAGGAACTATGTGATGCACAAGAGGATTTGGATGATTTTTCTAATCTTCTTGACAAGGCAGAAGACTGGCATGAAGGTCGTGAAGGAAAAGAAGAAAGTCGTGCTCTAGTATGCGTATGATACAGGTGTTACAAGAAGCAATTGAAGGCTTGACAGAGAAGTATGAAGATCAGTTTCAGGAGGAAGACGAAAGTGATGATGACTGGGGAGTTACAACACCAATGTTACCCTTGGTTGGGAACAATCAGGTACAATCATGTTTAACTTCTCCAAATGCACTTGTTGCAAGTCTCAAATCAATGAAAGAAGCTCAAACACAAAGCCAACCTGAAGAAGTCAAGAAGGTGATGTTGGAAAGGGCAGAAGAAAAGGAGCATCCTGAGAGCCAAAGAAGCCAAAAGGAGCACTTAGTATCCCAAAACCACACTCCAGATGGACTCAAGGGTTTGCACAATGTTGAAGTACCAACAATTTTTCAGGCACCTGCAGTTTCAAAAACTGAAGTTTCAAAAACTGAAGTTTCAAAGCCTGAATTTGAATTTTCAGCACCTCAAGTTTTTCAACCTGATTTTGATGTTCTTGAATATGGGATCAAAGTTGTAGATACTCAGATTATTGAAGAGAAGAAGTTGATTCAGGAAGAAGATTTTGTTCAATGCAAGGGAGATATAGTCCAAAAGATGATGAAGGAAGAAGGAGGAAGCCAAGAGCAACTCATGAGCCAAAGGAGCCAAGAGGATTGCCAGCTATCCCCAAACCTCACATCGAAGAGACTCACCTCTTTACAGGAAGAGAAGGACAGTTGCCCAAAAGAAGAATTATTGGTTGAGAAGAAGGGAATACAAGTGGGAGTGAGCGAGAGAAGACACCAATATCCCATACAAACCCATATACCAACATTTGACATCAATTTTGAAGATGTTGAAATTCAGGGAGACATCAGATTTCAGCGTAATGCAATGGAAGAGTTGAAGATACATAAATACATAATGTGTGCTAATGATGAGGATGATGTGATGAATCAGTTTTTGATGAATCTTGATGAGGAGTATTCAGCAGCTGACAATTTGAAAGGTGTTTGTGTTGATGGAGAAGAGTTTTTTGGAGTTTTGAAGAGTGAAAGCCAATTTCCGAAAGCGGATATGAATTATTCAGGTTGTGAAGACAAGGATCTTCAATTTCAGATCCCTGAATTACCAGTTTTGATACCAAAGGTTCTTGATTTGCAAAGTTTCAGAATTCAAGTCCCTGATCTGTAGATTACTGATTTGCAAAGAATTTATGTACCTGAACTTGCTGAATTTCAAAGTCTTTTTCTTTCTCAAGTGAAGATGATCAATAATCTCTCATTCGAGCTAGAGAATGAGAGGCATTCAAGTATGGTTGCGGCAAATGAAGCGCTTTCCAAAATCAATCAACTTCAAGAAGAGAAGACATCATTGATGGCGGAGATTTCTCAGGTTCAAACTGAAGCCGACTTGCATATTTCTTACTGTTATGAAGTTCATGATGCTCTTAAGCAAGTTGTTTTGAACAAGGATAATCAAATTGAGGACTTGAAGCTTCAACTTACTCAAATCAAGAATGTGGAGTTTTCTTCAAATCTTGATGTTACAGAAGGTTTCTTGAATGATGATGTTGTTATCAATGATCTGTATGATGTTAGTTCTTTTACAAATTCAGTCATGGATATTGGAAGTCCGTCGTTTTCTAGTGAAGTTCAGTTTCTTGATGATTTATACCAAATTTCTGATGTCAATGGTTTTGTTGATGCTGAGGAGATGGTTTTGACTGATGATTATGCAACTATTTTGGAAGTTCTTGATGATGGTGAAGTGGATTTTCTTGGAGATTGTTCTACATTTCTATGTGATGTTGTTGATGAAGGAGATGATGTTGATATTCTTATATCTCATTGGTTTTATATCTTCATGCTTGATAAAATAAGGGAAGTTTTTCAAGGAGCAGAAGTCAAAAGTTTTCAGTTTCAGGGAGATATCACTGAGTGGACAGTTTTGCAGCTACTACCAAGTGGATTTCTTTCTATTTTCAAGCAGAAATGTGAGCAAGCCATCTTGGTGGTGTTTTTTATGTGTAAAGGAGAGTTCAATCTGTTATTTTTAAGCCTTGAATCAAATCAGTTTGATGAAGAAGTAGATCAGTTTGATGAAGAAGCATATCAATTTTGGTTTTTCTTGAATCAAGATTTTCAAGGAAATCAATTGATTTGGCATGTGGATTCTAAATCAGGTCTTCGAGTGTTGCATCTACATGCAGAGATATTGGATGTGTTCAAGAGACAGTGTCTAATGGTTGCAAAGTTTGCATCCTACCTTGAATCTTTCTTCATTCTTCTTGAAGGGAAACCTGAACCTAAACCTAACCCTACTACTGAATTTGGATATTCACTTGAATATGAAAATGGGCCTAAAGACCTGAAATCACTTGAAGAAGAGGAGATTTTTCTACTTTGTAGAAGGTATCTCAATTCAACAGTTGTGGAGAAAATGAAGACTGAAGTGATGGAGTACATGAAGGGAGTTTGGGAGAAAATGAAAGTCATGGTGTATGATGTGGTGAGTAAACCATATCAAATGTTTGTAGAGGAGGAGAAGAAGGAGGAAAACTTGTTTATGGAGAAGCAGAATACTGAATTCAAGCAGTAGTATACTGACCTAAAAGAGCAGTTTGAGGACTTGAAGATGCAGCTGCAGCAACAAGAAGGCCAACAATCTGAGCAAGTGTTTGTTAAAAAAAATTATGAAGTGTTTGCAGGAACTGACGTGGCAGCAGAAGTGCAGGAGCATATTACTGAAGACACAAGGAAAGGTGTAGCTGCAAGACAGGCTAAAGATGTTGCAGAGGAGGAGACAAAAGATGTAGGAGGAATTCACAACTTAGATGATCCAGTGCAAATGATTGTGGATGAGAAACTCTATCAGGACATTGAAAGTACCAAGGAGATAGTTACAGTTCAGATGAATGCAGAGGTTGAAGAAGTTAACAGGGAAACTTCAACTGCAGCAGTTTCACAACAAACTGAATTCAAGGATCAGCTGGTGGATGAATTTTTTGATCAAGGGATATTGTGGGTTCTCACAAGGTTTGAGAAACCTTGCCAACCAGGTGTGCCAGGTGTTAGTGCTTGATTTATCAAGGCTTTCAGGGAAGTCAGGCTATTACTTTTTGAACTGTAATTAAAACCATTATCTTTGAACCTTAGGGATAAGTGAACATGGGTATTTTATATTTTGGGAAAGTTAGTTGTGTGTCTCGTAAATTCTCAGGACGAGAAGCAGTTATGGGAATGCCTGTTGATGCAGTTGGCTCTCTACGGCATTGGTTCTGTGCTTTTTGCTGTATTACTGAATGATGATGATGAATGGCACACTATCTTCTCTTTATCTCTGATGTTACATACCTGTCTTCTTTGCAGTATGGTGTTTGAAGTATGCAGTTTTCTGCTTCCTGTTTGATATGTACTGTATGTTAACTGCATTGGTTGTTTGTTATGGCAATGTGTGCCTAACACTTGGTCCAAAGCATTTGAAGAGGAGTTGTGTATGGCTGATCCACCTATAAGATTGAGTTGGGACAATCTAAGGCATGGATTGGAAGTGGAGTTTGTGAAGATAGAAGACCCTGACAAAGTGTGGCAAGAAGTACAGGCTTTAGTGCAAAAGGAAAGTGAGCCAGTAGATGCGTATATACGAAATTTTTCATTGGCATGGGAGCGGAAGTGCAAGGCTTTAGCACCACAGGTACCCCCGCCTGACATGATGAAGAAGGACAGGTTCTTGGCTGGTCTTTGGGAGAATATACATTGGACAGTGGAGCTAAAGAAGCCTAGGACATATGAGGATGCACTAGAGGTAGCAAGGAACAAAGAGTGGAAGCTGGGGAAAATGAGCCAGTTAGGGGTGGAGTCTTTGCCCATGAGGTCTGAATTTCAGCCTATGGACTCGTTACAAGGTCGCATGCCAGGGGTTCATCATGAACCAGTGGTTTCTGTTACTCCTCAGGTTATGCCATCAATGGTCATTACAGCAGTGCAAGATGATGGCCTAAGGCAAGACATGAGGCAAGTGGTTGATTTGATGAAGAATCTCAGCCTAAACATGCTGGGTCAAGTGGGAAATAATCAAGGTCGAGGGCGGTTTGCAAATCAGCCAGGAGGTGAAGAAAGACCTAGGAATGGTGTTGGACAAAGTAATGGTAGGTTTTGGAGGCAGACGCGCACATGTTATAATTTCGGAGAGTTGGGCCACATCAGCCGGCAATGTGATAAGCCACCAAGGATGGGGGGAGACATGTATCCATTGCCAAAACAGGTGCTAACTAGGTCGCATGATTATGGCATCGAAATTAAGGGAGATGAAGGAACCAGTGGATTAACCCAGGAGGAAAAGGGAAAGACAAAAGTGCTAAGTGTAGTCACCTTCGGGAAGGCATCAAAGCTAGAGGATACATTAGTGATGCCTATTGGGAAGAGGACGACAGAGGAAAAGGAAGGAAGAAGTGTCCCAGGTCCTAGCAAGAAGAAGGGAAAGAGCCATGAAGGCGAGGATGTCAAGGCCAAGAGGAAAAGAAGGGCTCTTCGCAAGTTTCATGTTTCAGATTTTCCACTAGGGGATGGGCAAGTAAGCTATGACTTAAAGGAGGATCTGACAAGCAGGAAGGCAGATGTTACTTTTGGGAAGATCATAGAAATGGTTCCTAAACTAAAGCGACAGTGGAAGAAGATGGTTAACCCAATGGATAAAGAGCCAGAGAGAGGTTCAGTGAAGGTATTGGCAATGGATGAGCTACCAGACATTTGCCCAATAGTAGATGTGTGGCATAAAAGGAAAAATTTGGGACAAGGTTATGTGGATGGTGGAGCCCAAATATGTGTCATTACCCACGCATGCGTTGAGAAGATGGGTCTTACAGTGACTGGGGTGTTAGGCTTCCAGATTAGATTGGCAAACCATCAAAAAGTAAAATGTTTGGGTGTTGTAAAGAGCTTAGAAGTGGAATCATATGATGCAAAAGCGGTGGTTGATTTTCATGTGATGCCAGCAGGGTTGGGAGCATATCCTATTATACTGGGTAGGCCATGGTTACGTGCAATGGGAGCTGTTCAAGATTGGAGACGTGGCACTATTAGCCTCTATGGAAAGACAGGTGCCAAGAAGCTTTATAATATGGACACAAGGAAACGATTAGAGTAGCTTTATGAAGATGAGGATGAGTCTAGTGATGAAGACTCTTCCACGGTGACAGATGAGGACAGTGATAGCACTACCAACAGTGATGAGGATGCTGATGCTGCATTTCTTTTGATGGATAAAGAAATCCAGGAGTGTGGTTTAGTCGCATTTGCGAATGAAGTTGAAGATGAAAGTGAAGGGCCTTATGAAGTGATTGAAGGGCTGGTGCAAATCAAGGTTGAGTTGTCAAAGAAGCAGGAATTAATGACGCAAATGATTAGTGGAGACCTCTCAGCTATGGAGAAGGAGATATATTTGCACATGCTGGCTAGTTTTCCTGATTTGTTCATTACTTCATATGAAGAGATCAGAGGGTTCAAGGGCGAAGAGATGCATATAGAGCTGAAAGAAGGTGCTAAGCCAGTGAGACAAAGGCTAAGAAGGATGGGTCAAGACCAAATGGAAGCCTTGCGGGAAGAGGTGGACAAGTTATTGAAGGCAGGGTTCATAGTCCCTGTGGAGACCATAGAATGGGTGAGTCCAGTAGTAGTCAGTCCAAAGAAGGATGGGAAGTGGAGGATTTGTGTAGATTTTAAACCCTTAAATGCAGCCACTAAGAAGAACCCATATCCTCTTCCCTTCATTGATCAGATCTTGGATTCAGTGGCAGGTTATGAGAGGTACAGTGTGTGTGATGGTTTTTCAGGCTATTTTCAATTGAAGATTGCTCTTAAAGACCGCACAAAGACAACTTTCATTACGCCATGGGGCTACTATTGCTACACAGTGCTGCCGTTTGGGTTGTCAAATGGACCATCTTTCTATCAAGAAAGAGCAAATTGGGTGCTGGAACCATTCATTGGTAGTTGTGTTAAGGCTTCTATGGACGACTTCTGTGTCTACAGCAGGAGGGCTGAACACCATGAGAAGTTGCAGATGGTATTAGCTCGATATGATGAATGTGGAGGACAACTAAACCCAAAGAAATGTCATCTAGCACAGCCAAGGGTAAAGTTGTTGGGCCACATGGTGTCAGAAAATGGCATTGAGGCTAATCCAGATAAGGTGAAGTCTATTATTCTTCTTCCATCACCTACGAGTACGAAGCAATTGGCAACCTTTATACACAAAGTGAAGTACATGGCACGGTTTATTCCATTGTCTTCGTAGATTCTTTATCCATTATAGCAAGTGGCAAAGCATGATCCATTGCAATGGGATGACAAGTGTGAAGAAGTGTTTCAAGAGGTGAAAGAGGTGTTAGGGGGGTTGTCAGCCCTGCAGGCTCCTGATTGGGAGAAAGCTTTTTATGTAAATCCATCAGTAGGGGATGATGCCATTGGAGCCATGCTATTGCAAAACGGGAAGGGCAGCCATTATATGAGGCCAGTGTATTGTGCAAGCTGAGTGAAGTTGGTAACGGAGAGAAAGTTCTCGGAAGTAGAGCTAGTGATGGCCAGTGTAATATTTGCTTGTCGACGATTTCGTCATTACTTGCTACCACGACCTTTTGTTTTCTTGAGGAGCTATTCTTTTTTGCCACAATTAATTAATGGCACTAACATGTCAAATGTGGTGAAGAAATGGGTAATTGAGCTGCAAGAGTTTGAGTTCTCTTTTCTAGTGGAAGACAGTACAAGAGCTACCCTAGCTGATTTGTTGACCTACAAGGAGAATCCCCTTATTGTTAAGGAAGAGGTGGTGAGAAAGGTAGTTGAATAAGTGCCACATATTAGCAATGCACATGTGTTGTTCTTTGATGGCTCATACAGAAAGAGCCATGATGCGGCTTTAGGGGGTATAGCACTTTATGATCCAGAGGGGAAGCTAGTATGCAAGAGAGGGTTCAAATTGGATGCGCATAGTAACAATGAGGCTGATTATGCTACATTGGAAGCTGGATTACACATTTTTTTGAAGCATGGGGTTAGAAGGTTGAGCATAAAAGGTGATGCCTTGTTAGTTGTGAAGCAAGTGCAGGGTGTGTGGAAGAGCAAGAACACCACATTGAAGGAAATGTGTTTCAGAATTAAAGGTCTGTTAAAAATTTTTGAAGCATGGATCATCAGACATATTGAACGTGCTCTAAACGGAGAGGCACATGAAGCAGCTCAAGGCATGATTGGGGAGCTATTTGTGTTGAGGACCACTTTACCTCTTTATCATGGCCGGGAAAGTTTGGCTCAAGAAGAGGAGTTTTTGCTAACAGGAATCATTCCAAAGGAGATTCAGAAGTCTAAAAAGTATGGCTTTGTGCGTAGAGCATACAGGTACAAATTGATTGGTGATGTCTTATACATGAAAGGAGCTGATCTCGTGTTGAGACGTGTACCTTGGCGAGAAGAGCTTTATAGAGTGCTGGAAGAGAATCATGAAGGCGCATGTGGCGGACATTTTGCTCTAAAGATCACCTTGCATAAGATCTTGCAAGAGGGGTATGTATGGCCTAGTTTGCACAAGGATGTTCACCATTGGTGTAGGTCTTGCAATAGGTGTCAAGCATTTGGGAAGAGAGTGTTGAATCCAGAGTTATGAAAAACCATTATGGCATTTGATGCGTTTGAAAAGTGGGGGATTGATGCAATAAGCCCGTTACCTATCACAAGCAGGGGCAAAAGCTATATTTTGACTACAGTGGACTATCTCTCTAGATGGGCAGAGGCTATAGCAGTAAAACAGATCACTGCAAAGGATGTGGCAAAATTTGTGTATGATGAAATATGTTGCAAGTTTGGGGTGCCATTGGAGCTACTTTCAGATAAGGGGCCAGGATTTAGAGCTAAACTGCTAGATTTTTTATGCGCGAAGATGAAGATTAGGCACCAGCATACCACTCCTTATTACCCGCAGTGTAATGGCTTAAATGAAAGATTCAATGGTGAGTTGGTACAAATTCTTTCAAAAGTGACAAAGCACCAAGGAAAGAATTGGGATCTGGAATTACCTAGTGCATTATGGGCTTACCGTACTTCCATGAAAACAGGTACAGGGTTTACTCCATTTCATTTGGTGTATGGAAAGGAAGCACTATTGCCTGTGGAAGTAGAGTTTCCTGCAGTCAAGATGCTAGAGAAGTTGCTTGGGCCGCCTAGTGATGCATTCAAAGAGAGGCTCTTGCAGTTACAAGAGGTTCAGTTGGATAGGATGAGCGCATTGGAGCATTATGGGCAGATGCAGGATAAGGCTTTGGCAAAGATAAATGAAAAGGTCAAAAGTAAGGGTATCAAGAAGCATGACTTGGTTTTGCGTTACAACAGTAAGCTGGACAACACCTTCCAAAAGAAGTTTCAGATTAAGTGGGAAGGCCCTTTCAAGGTAGTGGAGTGTTTTCCGAATGGTACATATCAGCTGGCTAACCTGGATGGTGTTCTACATAAGTCAAGGGTAAATGGATTGCGTCTTAAGTTGTATCATGCCAGGTTGATGATGGTGGAGCAAGATGAGTTTTCTGAAGAGCAAGTGATGTCTGTGAAGGATGAGGAGACTTGTGACGCTGCGAGTCTCATATCGCTTTTTGCTGCTGCTGATCATGAACGATCTAGCAGGCTAGGGGATGGGCAAATTATGTCAGGAGGTTTTGGAGCAAGGGATTGCGCATATGTACATACACATGCATGGTGCATCAAATAAAGTATTGCCCATTTTCCAAAGCCAAGTGGTTACGTGGGGCCCACATGTGTACAGGTAGGACAACATGTACATAGTGCATCGATTTTCATCGTTACCAGTACCAGTGTGTTTTCTCTACAAAAATGAGGAGTTGGTAGCGCGTAAAAATTCTCGAGGAAGTTATCCGCGGGCCGACGACATGAGGTAAGCAGATGCGCAGATGGCATCTAGTGGCGTCAGGAGGCCGAACGGGGTCAATACTTGCACGTGGATAAGTACAGACACGACGTGGGTGTTTTCTTGCGAAATTATGCAGAAAGGTCATCATGAGGACCATCTTTTGGGGCCACTTCACATGGTGACGGAACACATTATTGGAAAAAGCTAAGTGCCAGGTGTGCGGATGATGCAAAAAGGTGACAACTATGCACTGCGAGGTCAGTTTTTGGCCTGTTCAGGGTCCGTTTGAGGTCATCTAAAAGGCCAAGGGTGCCCAACTAAAAAAGCTAAGTGTGGGAACTGAAAAAAATGAGAGAAGACCAGAAAAAACATGGAGAAGAGAGAAGGAACAGCCGCAGGTGTGTTTTTGGTGTTTTTGGAGCCTGTTTTGGCCAAAATTTGCTCATCTGAGGTCGGCGGATTTGAGCACTTTGACATTGTAGACTGGGGTTTTGGGCCGTTCCGGACGCGATGGAACTATCCATTTTTCCAAATTCCTCACATATTTTTTGTTGTTTTTCTGTGTAATCTTCTCCGGTGAGTGAAGCCTATGCTTAACTTTGTTGTTGTATCTGGTGTATTTCCTCAATACTATGTAAACTATTTGCCCCATTGGTGTTGGGCTGAGCTTCATTGAGTCTAAACAACAGCAATTTACCTTCTTTGAGCTGAATTGAGAGTGTGTGTGTGAGTGTGTGTGTGAGTGTTGAGTGGGCAAGTGGGAAATCTCTCTCTTCTCACTCCGTCTGTGTGTTTCCTGTCTCGGCCAGCAGGCTGGTTGTGTAAGCCGAGTGGTGCCTCATAATGTGTGTGTGTATCATCCCAAGAGTGTGTGTCGGGTCATTATAGAGGCGTTGTGTGTGTTTCCATCCCGCTCACAACGTCTCTGCAAACTTGATCTAAGCATGCATACTACTTCATTTTTGTGCACAATAAAGAAAAAGAGAGTCTTATAAGACAAAAACTTTGTTCATTTTTAACATTTTGTACATTTGCTTACTCTTGGGAAGCATTGACAAGGTTTAGGTTATCCTTTAATTGTATGCCTTGCATCCATCTAGCATCTTCAAAAGGATAATTCTTAAACTTAATAAGATATCGTCGGATAGTCTTACCACCTCTTAGTACCTTGTCTTCATGTCGGAGAATGGACTCGGGCTGCAGCACCTCCTCTTGGTCCTCGATCTCTGGTGGGTCTTCAATAGTTGGTTCTTGAGGTGGCTCTCCTTTGTAAGGCTTTAATAGGCTCACATGGAAAGCATTGTGTATGAGCCAATGATTGGGCAACTTGAGTTGATAGGCCATCTCATTGATTTGCCTAAGAATTTGAAAGGGACCATAATACCTTTTTGCTAGTTTAGCATAGTACTTTTGGTGGCCCGTAGGATTCTTGCCCGTCGTGTGTCTTAATCGAGCCTTGGGAAACTTTAACAAGACCCAATCGTTTTCTTTAAAGGTTTGGGCTCTTCTGTGCTTGTCAGCGGCAGCCTTTTGCCTTTGCTGTGAGATAGAGATAGCATCCTTAATCTTTTGGAAAGATTCTTGTAGGTCTCGGCTATACTCATCTGCAGAGAAGATCTTCCCATGTACCTTAAGTAGCAAGGGACTTTTTGATCCTCCCTCAATTACCTCGAAAGGTGCTTTTCCCGTGGAAGTATGTACAGTATTATTGTAAGCATACTCCACTAAGGGTAAGTACTTCTCCCATTGGGATCTTTGATCTACTTCCGTTACATAGGCTTTTAGTAGATCGAGAATGGTTAGGTTAGCTATTTCACTTTGGCCATCCCTTTGTGGATGATAGGCCGAAGAGAAGTTTAGCCCTGTCCCTAAATTCTCAAAGAGACCCTTCCAGAAACTACTGGTCATTCTAGGATCTCTATCCGACACTATGGACATTGGCAAGCCATGGTACTTGAAGATTTGTGAAATGAAGAGGGTTGCCATTTGATGGGCTTTGATAGTCTTTTTGACAGGTATAAAATGAGCTTGTTTACTAAACCTGTCTACTATCGTCCATATTCCCGTATTCCCATGGATAGACTTAGGCAATCCACAGATAAAATCCATGGATATGCTCTCCCATGGTGAACTAGGGATTGGCAAGGGTTGAAGAAATCCAAGTTGCTTCCCTCTATCAAATTTTGTCTTTTGGCATACCACACATTTAGAAACATACTCTTGTATGTTCACTTTCATGGTAGGCCAATAGAAATATGTTTCAATTCCCTTTAAGGTAGACTGAATCCCTCTATGCCCCGCATAAGGTGGAGCATGAGATTCATACATTACTTTCTCACGTAGTGAGTTAGTAACGCATAGTCTATTGCCATAGAGAAGATAACCATCTTGTAAGGTAAATGGTTCTTCTTTCTTCCCCAATGCAAGGGCTGAAATCACATCTCTAAAATCGGGATCAATAGCGTACTCATCTATCATTGAAGATAGATCATTGTGAGTTGCGATGGAAACCGCATTCACTCTCGGCCGTCTTGAGAGTGCATCAGCTACTTGATTATGCTTGCCAGCAATGTGAGCAATATGAAAATGAAATTGCGAAAGGAAATTTGCCCACCTCATTTGTTTGTCGGAGAGCTTGGTCTGCGTCATGAAGTACTTAAGACTTTGGTGATCCGTTCGCAGAATGAAAGGTGTCCCCAATAAATAGTGCTTCCATGAGTCTAAGGCATGTAGAACTACAAGGAGTTCCTTTTCATATATTCCTAGATCTTGATCAACAGGGTCGAGTCTTCGACTCTCATAGCC
Organism: Adiantum capillus-veneris; assembly: GCF_014529385.1. Taxonomy (NCBI): domain Eukaryota; kingdom Viridiplantae; phylum Streptophyta; class Polypodiopsida; order Polypodiales; family Pteridaceae; genus Adiantum; species Adiantum capillus-veneris. The sequence goes on from NC_140946.1 coordinate 78,680,346, forward strand.
TATGGCATGCCCTTCTTGGAGAAAAACAGCTCCAAGGCAATCACCACAAGCATCACATTGGACATCAAATGGTTTTAAGAGATCCGGTAGTGTAAGCACAGGTTGAGAGATAATCTTTTCTTTAAGCTTTTCGAAAGCATTGTTCTCCTTAGCAGACCATATATACCTAACGCTTTTTTTTGTTAGGTCATGTAATGGTCCCACAATTTGTGAGAACTTTTCTATGAAGCGTCTATAGTATGCACACATACCTATAAAGCTTCTTAGTTCATGAAGATTCCTTGGTTTAGGCCATCCTTTTATTACATCTAACTTAGATGGATCCATTTGGATGCCATCTTGAGAGATAATATGACCTAAATACTGAATCTCTTGCAAGAAAAATTCACTTTTCTTTCGATTAACATAAAGTTTATTCTCTCTTAAAACTTGAAATATTACCTGGAGGTGTTGCTTGTGTTTCTCCAATGAATTAGAGTAGATGATAATATCATCAAAGAACACTCCAGTGAAGGTTCGATGAGGCCTGAACAGCTTCTCTATCAAGCAGTTGAATGTGGTTGGTGAATTGGTCAAGCCAAAAGGCATGACAATGTATTCATAAAGACCAAATGTGGTACGAAATGCAGTCTTTACAATGTCTTGATCAACTATCCTTATTTGATGATAGCCACTTTTTAGGTCAATCCTACTGAAGTAGGTCGATCCTTGTAGCTTATCAAATAGGTCTTCTACCCGTGGAATAGGAAACCTATTCTTGATAGTGATCCTATTTAGTACTCTATAGTCGACACACATACGATATGTGCCGTCTTTCTTTTGCACTAATAGCACAGGTGAGCAAAATGGAGATGAGCTTGGCCTAACCATACCCTTCTCAACTAACTCATGCACTTGCCGCATAATCTCCTCTTGTTGAGCTTGAGAAACTCTATAAGGAGGTTTGTTAGGCGGTGAACTTCCTCGAAGAAGTTCGATTGCATGGTCATCATTACCTCGTTTAGGAGGTAGCTCACAAGGGATGTCATCAATAAAAACATCTTGAAACCCCTTGAGAAAACTGGATAAATCTAATTCCTTTTGGTTGCTTTTATTTTCTTTTGCTAAAGCATTAGGTTCATTTTGAGAGTCTTTAACAAAAATCATGTACACAGAAATAGAGCTCTTTACTGACTTGTTGAAAGCTGGTGTATGTACAATGGGGATAGTGTTACCCATTTCCTTAGCATCTATATACATGTCTTTTTCCCTGAACTTAAAGGAGATTCTCCTTTCAGGAAATTTAACATCGGCAGCCAGGCGGTCAAACCATGGTGCCCCTAGGATTACATCCTCATGCTTGAGAGGAGAGATAAAGAAGTCCTCTTTGTCCACATAGCCTTGGACATGAAGCCTCAATTTCCCAATTAAGGGAGTGACTGAAGCTTCTTGCCCCTTGAAGGCACTGTCTGCGGGTAGGACATCTCCCATCTCGTAGGATTGTATGCCTAGCTTGGTGGCTAACTCCATAGATATAAAATTATGAGTAGAACCAGGGTCAAAGAGAATAAAAGCATCATGTTCTCTTACCTTTCCCCAAGCATGGTATAGAGGAGATCCTTTGTGGTGAGTTTGGTGAGTCTCCTCCTCTTGGATTTCAACCAAGGAAGCTCTAGGAGGATCTTGGCAGTTGTTATCTTGGGGACAAGCTCGGTACGCATGCCCTTGTTCGCCGCACTTGAAACACCGGTTATCCTTACGATAACGCTCAAGCTCTTCAGGAGAGAGTTTATTCTTACCTTTGTAAACTCCCTTCTCTTTAGCTTTGTTGGAGTTGCCCTTAGAAGACTTTTGGACATTGTCCTTCCTCTTAGGCTCATTGGAACCCTTGTTTTTCGGGGGCTTATTATTTCTTTTAGCCCCCGTTTGGAAATTGATTGGAGAGGCCACCATAGTGTGGTGTATTACCGCCGATATGGTACGTGGCCTTTGGGAGTTGACATACTCTGCCATTTCTTCGGTTAATCCCGCACAAAATTGTTGCTTTTGCTCTCCAAAATCCAACTTTTTGAAGACAGTGGCTTTGAGTTGTAGGTCCCAAAACTTGTCTACATATTTGTGGATGGATTCATTGGGAGAGAGCTTTAAGCTTCGCCATTCGGTGAGTACTTTGTCTTTGGAATCGGTGTCCAAAAACTGCTTCATAATGGAAGCTCTTAAATCTTTCCATATTTGTGGAGCTTCACCGTTGGCTCGTAGGCTAGACCGCCATTGTCTGGCGGACTTTTGAAAGTGCATAGCTACATGGCGTAGCTTAGAGGACTCCGTGAAGCCCTCATCTCCAAACACCGCATCGAATTGCTTGATAAAGGCCAAGACTTTGTCCGTAGCACCAAAGGTGCCATCATAGGTAAGGAAAGAGATGCTCTTCCCTCCCTCTTTGAATTTCTTTAGCTTGGACGACCTCTTCCATGCGGCATAGGATTTCCTATGGCCTCTTCTTTTTGATGGTTCAAAAGTTGCACCATCACTTTCTTCAGAAGGTGATGAATTTGAAGAAGGTGGAGAAGAGGGTGACCTCTTTCTCGCCTTTTTCTTGTCTTGATCTTTGTCGTCTTCACCATAGCTTTCATAAGAGGAAGAGGATGAAGAAGATGGAGAAGAGGGTGTCCTCTTTCTCACCTTTTTCTTCTCTTGCTTTTTATCATCCCTCTTTGAATTATGGCGTGGAGAAGAGTATGATGGTCTTCTCCGCTTTGGTGGTGATGGAGAGCGTTTAGCCCGCCATCTTCGTGGAGCCATCTCCGCCGAGGTGGCGGGAGACTCGCTTCTTTCTCGTTCCTTTGGTGGAGGCTCTTGAGTTCTCATTTGGGAAGGAGATACATCGTCAAGAAGTAAATTCTTGAGCCCTTCGTATGGATTCTCTTCTTCTTCCCGAATCGGAGAGAGACCTCTTTTGGTAGTCTCACAAAGAGGCTTCCTAGGTGTTCTCTCGTCATGGTGATGAGCTTGGAGAATCCCATGAGCACGGAGCTGCCGTGCACTTCACTTTGGAGAGATGGATTTCCCATGGCTTGTTGAAGCCTAGAAACAAGATAGTTAACAAGCATTGAAGCATCATTAGTAGCCTGCTCATGAGCAAAATCAAAGTTATCAACATTAATTTCACTCTCTTTACTATTGTCAGCCATTCTAACAACTTTTAGGTGTAAACGTTTTAGGTGTACTTTGGCACTTCAAGCCCTAGTTGATACTCCTCTTTACCCCTTTAGAAAAATCACTCAAGCTACTATACCCGCGGCTCGAATACCATTAATTGCAAGGAATAGAAGAGAGGGTCTTTCGACACCAAAACAGCACCGGCTCCTGTCAAGCTTCTAATAGCTCAATAGTAGTTAAGCCATAGGCAACAAGCCCCGTAGGACTCCACTATTAAGACCATAGCTCTCGATGGTGATGCCCCGTTAACTGCACAACGGCAGGCACACTGCAAGGCTGAAAAATCCCTATTCTACTTTCTCACAGGAAATTAATAATACCAACCATTTGTAGCTAGCTCGAGGACCTCCCTTCTTGAGCAAGAAAAGAGAAACCTTGAACTCTAATACCAATGTAACATTTAATGGCCTAATAACTTGTGTGTAGCGGAAATGAGCATGAACATAGTGGGCATTTCATTAGAATAGATTCCTAATAAGAATTACAAGAGTGTTTGGGTGGAGAGAGCAACAAAAAGCATAACACCTAGTTAGATAGCATCAACAATACTTTCAAAAGAGAGAGAAATTAAGCTAATGACAACAGTTGAGGACCGGATTTGCATGGACCCGGTCCCCCCTCCAAAAGGCTTTGTATTATGGTTTCTCCCATCAAGAGAGACATTGTACAATACAATTCTTTGTGTTCCTTCAAGACTAGATAGTGCAATGAAGATGAAAGCTTCATGCACTAAGCAAAACACTTAGCGAACACAACTTGAATTATCCCCGTTCTCAGACCCAAGACCTCACACACCTTCGAAGATGGTGAGAGCTAGCAGGGTATGAGAGTAGATTGAGAGGAAGAAGGAGTATCTTACGAGAAAGATGTACATCTCCTCACATAATCACTCATATTAGCATAGCTTAGCTTCTTAATTAGCTTGGTAGAGGAGATGAGCATGCATTGAAGCTTGGCTCTTGGTTGGATTTGCATCCACATGCCAAGAGAGTGTTGATGTAGGCTTCTATCTCACAAGCTTGGAGTAGGTGATGAGCTCTCCATTAAAGCTTGGGAAGAGATAGTCTTCTTTGCTTCACACATGAGATTATGTGAGTGTGTGTGCGTTAATGCCTTGCAAAAATCAGACCCCTCTCTCTCTTGGGCGAGCCCTCTTGCTATTTGCTCTTGTTGAGCCCTCATTGGCTCTCCCCAAGTCAAGCCAATGACCATTAAGCAGCATAAGTGATAGCCTTCTGACATGTGTCCCCCTTTCCCCTTTTGTGAGAGCTTTAGGTAATTAAATAATTAAACTAAACTCTCATTGGGCCCCTTTGCCTCCTGGCCAATAGGAATCAGGCAAGCCATTGGGCTCCTGAATGCTCATTGGACCCCTTGGGAGACTGCCCAATAGTCTTCTAGGAGACTTAATTCTCATTGGTTTCTTTTATTAAATGTTTTTTAATTAATTAAACTCGATTTACTCTAGATTAATTCTCATTGGTCCACTTCAAGGGTCATCCAATAGAAACTGGGCACACCTTGTGGGCATCTAACCTAGGGAGCTGACATGTGTCCCTCATTCCCTTTGTGTAAAGGGAGCTTGTGTGTGTGTGTGTGTGTGTGTGTGTGTGTGTGTTTGTGTGTGTGACTTTCTCTCTCATCCCCTACCTTCAGGGCTCGCCCCCTCTCATGTAGGGATATGCAAAGACTTGTTTTACACACACAAAGCATCGAATTTCTCCTAGGTTTGACCTTTGGACACAACCTTTGAATTTTGGAACCTTAGCATTTTGGAAGTCTTAATGGGCTGAATCTTAGGGTATTTTTAGCCCATTGTTGCACATGGCTCTTTTGCAGATGGCCCCCCCTTTGGATCCCTATTTTCCCTCCTTTGGATCCCTACTGTGGCCAGTCTGCTAGCTTAACCAATATTCTAGCTTTTTCTCCCCTGGCACTTCCCCACATTAAACGATCAGTTTAATATGAGAAAATCATTTAGGAGAATTAGATATTGATTATTATGACAATTGATGCACAAGAGTAGGTACAACTTTCATTGGAAGTTATCAATCACTCACTCCCTTGCAATGTTACAACTAGCTCAAATAAGCTTTCCTATACACCACATGTAACGGTCCATAGAGAGCTCACTCTCACTCCCTAAAACTAAGATGGTGTATGGAACGCTCAAAGTAGTGAGAAATAGTGTAGGGATCCTTCCATTTACAAAGGGAGGAGGGCTCTATTTATAGGTGAGGAGAGCCCTAATTAGGATTATACCTAATCAACATTTTCATAGAAAATCATGTTTATGAAATTTTTTATATGTTCTTATGAGAGTGGGGCTCTCTTGTCTCTTGAGTCACATGGATGTGGGCTCAAGAGGAAAGAATTATGGAAGTGAAATATAGAAGATTCTAGAGAGGTGAGTGATTCTTTGTGTGAGGTTGCCTACTCCACGGTGGAGTAGAGTGGGTGCAATTTACAAAAAAAAGGGTTAGCAGTTAGTGTTAGTAGTTTGAAGTTAGTAGGATGGGGTAAAATTACATGGCATATGCACTCAAGGTGCATTATATGATTTATACAATGATAAAAAGTAAGAGAAGGATGAGAATATACACAATTTAATGGAAACCACAAGATGTAAATGAAATTTTCCACCTTCTCCTGCGGTGAATGAAGCGGTTGTAGAACTTGTCGGTACAGTTCTTGTGACCATGGGGAAGTTGAATTCTCCATGATCAAACTCCTCCTTTTGCAGGGCTTGAGATTGGTTATTTGCTGATTTTTTTCTCTTTTATCAAAGAATGAAGAGGTTATGGTAATATGAATTTGATTCTAGAGAGAGAAATTGAGCTATATGTGTGTGGAGATGATAATCTTTTGAACTATGGAGTAAGGAGAGATGGAAATGGTGAATAAGATGAAGTAAGCCATGAAAGTTGCAGGTTTGAGTGAGGGATGGAAAGGAATGAGTGTATGTGTGTGGAAGTGGGAAAGGAGGTGAGAGAAGACTATGGGTTACTTTGTGAGAAAAGTGGGCAGACTTGGGTCCACTCAAAAAATCATAGCTCACCGGTGGTTGCTCCAAAAATCACCAAAATTTTTGAGGTGATTATTTAGCTATTGTTCCACATTTTCTCTTTTGACCACCGCTCCAAATTTGGAATGGAGATGGGTGCCAAAAATCTCATCAAAAAGCCTGTTTTTTATGCCTGCAAAAGTCTTTTAGTGGTCCCCTCCTTTGTTGAATTTGTACAATGCATCCAAGAGTGAGCCCCTCCTTTGTCATATCATAATACAAAGCATCCAAGTTGCCCTTTACACATGCATGGAGGAGGATTATTGGTGAATACAACAACATATACATGGTGGGACTAGTGTATGGACTATTCATGGATTTTAGTTCAATGAGCACATGGTGTTAGAATAATGAGAATAAAATAAAATAATAAAAAATATGGAGAAATTATGGATATGGAAAGATATTGGAATCATATGATATGGTCCCTCTTTGCATTATTTTGGGTGAAAGAGGAAAAGGTATGCAAGTAAATAATATAATAAACGTGACTAAGAGAGTAGAAATCAATTTTTGTTTTCACGAGAGTGAGTGTGAAAATGTGGGAGTGATTTGTATTAAAAAAAAATATGAGGTTAGAGTATGTACACATTGGCAAAAAATATGCTTATGGTGTAAGAGGATGAAAGAAGGCATACACAGGTTTAATAAAACACACACCTAAGTATAAATCTTTAAATAAAATACAAAAATAATTATAAAAACCCTTAAATTTAGGCCATATATACAATGCAATATTTACACACAAATGGGCCATAATATTTTTTATTTTTTTTATTTATTTTTGGCTCAACTAGCCCAGTGACTAGCTAACTGAGGGTTTTAAGAAGATATGGGAAAAGCCCCCTAACTCACACACGCCTATGTACAATGAAAAGGTAAGAATAGCCACAGTGTTTAGGTGATTTTGGTAGGGTGGTATAACTCACTATGGCAATTACGGAGAGCCAAAAAACGGCTATCAATACTTACCGCTATTGACTATCTATCTAGGTGGGCCAAAGCCAAAGCTGTTAAGCAAGTCACAAGTAAAGATGATTTTTAGTTTGTATATGAATATATCATCCGCAAAATTGGCATGTTATCGGAGCAAATTTCTAACAAAGGTCTAGGTTTCAGGGAGAGCTGGTGGATTATCTATGCGAGAAGCTTCGTGTGCTCTACAAGTTTACTACTCCCTATTAACCCAATGTAATGGAATGAATGAGAGTTTTAATGAAGAGCTTATAAGGATGCTTACGAAGATGACAAAAAATAATGTGAAGACTTGGGATTTAGAGCTATCTTGTGTTTTTTGGGCTCACATGACTGCCATCAAATCCGGTACCAGTTTCTCTCACTTCCACCCAGTTTTTGGCAAAAAGGCTTTGCTTGCTATTGAAGTGGAGATACTAGGTTTTAGGCTGATGTTAAAGCTTTAAGATGATCCTCATGATGCACTCAAAGAGAGTATTATGTATTTTCAATGTGCACGGTTTGAAAAGTTTCTTGCTTTTGAGCATTATAAACAGGTGTTGATGAACAATCAAGCAAAGGCAAATGAGAAGGTGAAAGACAATTACATCAAGAAGGGTGACATATTTCTTTGTTACAATAGCAAGCTTGATAATAATTTTCAAAAGAAATTTCAAATCAAGTGTCAAGGTCCTTTCTTGGTTTTAAATAGGTTTTCAAATGGCACATATCAACTTGCTAACTTGGATGGTACCCAAGACAAAGCACCTGTGAATGCGTATAGGTTGCAAGGTTGATGACTGCAGTTGAGGATGAGTCTTTATTTGAAGAATTTTTTGATCATGTGGCTAGTTATGAAGATGAAATAAAAACTCCATCATCTCGTTCACAAGTTCTCTTTTCTATTATTGATCATGATTTATCTAGCAAGCTGAGGTGTGGCAAACTATGTTGCGTGCGTTTTTAAACACCTCTTTTTTTGTGAATTTTTACATATGTACATGATGTTGTGTGTCAAAGGGAGTGTGAATTTTTCTTGGTGGGACTTAAAGCAAGCACATGTACATGCAGGTGCAAGTCGCTAGTGTAGTGCCAGCTGTCAGGTTGCCTTGAGTGCCCATAAGTGAGTTGTTTGAAGTGTCACTTGCATATAACTTGAGCTCATATACAAGCATAAAAAGGTTCAGCCAAATATAAAAAATTTGCAGGTTTTTGCTTGTTGTGCCTTCCTCATACTTTTTCATGCAATTTTTTGCCCTCAACTAGCCTTTCATATGGGTAGTGAGCGGGCCATGGCAGCTTGTTGTTCATGCCGATTTTGCAATGCATAGATTTCAAATTTGTGGTCTTCAAAACTTTTCTTGCAGAAATGCAAACAATTTTTGAGGCTTGAAAGCATTCATTATGGATTTGTGATTTGGAAAATACAATTTGTTTCCTGCAAGATACAGGAATTGGCAGCCCAAAGGCAGTTTTGGTGTAGGGTAAGTTGTGAAATCTTGCTCGGTTTGTGGTGTGTATACACTTCAAGATTATGGTTTAGAAGAATAGTTTGGTACGGGGGAAGGTCCTCAAGTGCATTGGTTGGCATGTGCTGTAATTCCATGCCAGGGCAGGTGCTTCTTAGTTTCCATGGTGATCTTTTGGGTAGGCGTGTGCTTGTAAAGTCCCAAGGGATCACTTACCTTTGAGTTGTAGTATTGTGGGAGTTCTTTTGATACGACTTGTGGTGTTGAATTTGTGCCTTGATCACTATTGGGAGACATTGCTATAGAGGTGCCCCTTGCTCTTGTTTTCCCAACAACGTGAGAACACCAATAAAAGACCATCAAAAAGATCCACTAGAAGTGGAGGAAGAAGCAACTCAATGCGTTCTCAAATGCCCCAAACACAAGGAGCATCTCAACCTAAAGTACTCATGGAGGTGCCTAGAATAGGGAACTACAAGGAAGCAACAAAAGGTAAGGCAAAGGGTCCAACTTACAAACTACAATCGTAATAAAACCAGGGAAAGAGCTACTATAGAGACTTTGACGTACTTACCCATTGATTAAGATCTCGGGGGGTTCAATGTGTGTAAAACATGTGAAATTATAAGAAAAGGGTACATTATATTCCTAACAAAATTCACAGATAAGGGGTTTTACAAACATGTCTTGAACGCACATGATTTCAATCTTGCGTTCTGTTTTGTAAAACCCCTTATCTGTGAATTTTGTTAGGAATATAATGTACCCTTTTCTTTTAAAATCTGTAAGTTTTTTTCAAATTTGAAAAAATAATGCCCTTCTATATATATATTTATGTAAGTTTCAAAAACTTTAAATACCCTTTTGTTGAACTCACGTGATAGGTTACATTTTTATTAGGTGACCTCCCCGGGATTAAGATACTACTAGCCATTCAAAATTAATTGCAAAGAACATTAAAAACCTAGGGTACACCGAAATAGCCTAACATTGGAAAGGTTTTGCATATTAAAGAATTTTTGGAATACCTACTTGAAAAAGATTCATAATTAAATGCCTCCTATTTACACATATTTTTTATCTTCATGAGATTATCCATTCCCCATAATCTTTGGACTCTACAATACATGCATTGATTTGAGTTTACATGGTACATCAACATGAATATAACTCGTATCCTGCTTACAAGCAAGTTGGTGAAGGAGTACGAGCGGAAGTGCGACGCGAGAGAGAGTGTGCGAAGAAGAGCACGACGATATGGTGAACTCGCTCTACTGTAATGTGTAGAGCATAGTGAGTTCTTATTAGGTTTTTACAAAAGAACATGTGTACATACCTGGCGGCCTGCCCACTTACCTTGGCGACCACATTGGGCTTTATACCCCAACAACCTCCCACTTAAAGTCCAATGTGGTACTTTAAGTGTGAGAGAAGCTACTATACAAGCTAATATACAAGAGATGTAGAGAAGTGATGTACTACCCTACACCTAACTGCTTGCGAAAATGCGCAAAGCTCTCTGAGGGAAGTCCTTTTTTAAGTAGATCAGCAGGATTTTCTGTGGTGTGAACTTTGACAAGCTGAAGTTGCTTATCCTCGAGCATTTCCCTGATGAAATGATACTTCACATCCACATGCTTTTTCTTTGAGTGATAAGCTGGATTGCGAGCCAATTGTATAGCACTTTGACTATCACAATATAACACAGGCATCTCTTCTTTGATTCCCAAGTCTATTACTAGTCGATTAAGCCAAATTGATTCTTTGCATGCCTCTGATGCTGCAACATATTCAGCCTCTGTAGTAGAATGAGTAACACAATCTTGTAATCTAGAACGCCATGATACTGCTCCACCAGCCAATGTAAAGACATACCTTGACGTAGACCTTCGGTTGTCTAAGTCACCTGCATAATCTGAGTCTGTAAAACCCTTTACACTTAGCTCCTGACTCCCATAGCATATACGCATACTCTTTGTAGCTTTCAGGTATCTCAATATTCCTTTCACTGCCTCCAAATGTTTCTTGCCTGGGTTTGACATGTATCGACTTACTACTCCCACTGCAAATGCAATGTCTGGGCGAGTAGCAATCATTGCATACATCAAACTACCCACTGCAGACGCATATGGAATCTTATCCATTTCAGCCTGTTCTTCCTCAGACATAGGACAATCTTGTTTGCTAAGTTTCACATATGGTGGCAATGGAACACTCAATGCCTTTCCCTTCTCCATATTGAAACGTTGCAAAACCTTGTCAATATACTCTGTTTGAGATAACCAAATCAACTTCTTTGATCTGTCTCTCTCAATGCGCATACCAAGTATATGACTTGCCTCACCCATGTCTTTCATGTCAAACGATTTTTCCATCTTTGACTTCAAAGCTGAAATTTCTTCCAAGTGCTTGCCAGCAATCAACATATATGTCATCCACATACAAAATAAGGATCAGCCAACTTCCATCCTTAGCCTTCTTTGTATATAGACAGTGATCGAACTCACTACGTTTGTAGCCTTGAGAAAGCATAAACTTGTGGAATTTATGGTACCATGCCCTCGGTGATTGTTTTAAGCCATAAAGACTCTTTAACAACTGGCATACCCAATCTTCCTTGCCTTTCTCAACAAACCCTTCTGGCTAATGCATGTAAATTTCCACATCTAAATCACCATGCAAGAACGCTGTCTTGACATCCATTTGGTGCAACACCAAATCTAATATGGCAACCAATGCAAGAAAGCATCTCAATGTAGTCATCTTGACCACCGGAGAAGACTTCATCAAAGTCAATGCCTTGTTCTTGCTTAAAGCCCTTGGCAACAAGCCTTGCTTTGTACTTTGGCTGACTATCATGAGCGGTGATCTTATACCTGTAAACCCATTTACAAGGTAGAGCCTTTTTGCCCCGTGGTAATTTAACTAGCTTCCATGTCTGGTTTTTATGCAGAGCTGTCATCTCTAACTGCATGGCCAATTGCCAATTCCCGGAGTCCTTCATTTGAACTGCTTCCTTGTAACATGAAGGCTCATTGCAATCAGTCAACATGACAAAGTTCATAGATGGAACAAACCTATCAGGAGGTCGCGTGACACGTCCAGATCTACGCACAATAGGTGGCTGTGGTTCCACTCTATCCTGTCCTTGCTCCTCTTGAGCCCTGACATTTTGTCTTGCACGTGCAGGTCCATCTTCTTGGAAGACAACTCTTCTAATCTCCTCAACCCTCTCTGGTTTAGAATGATATTTGGATTCATTAAAGTCAACATCATTGCTGCGGACAACCTTTCTGGATTCGGGATCCCAAAGTCTGTACCCCATCTCACCAGAATTACCATAGCCTAGAAAGATGCACTTTCTACTCTTTTGCTCAAGTTTGTTCCTAAATTCCTTTGGAACGTGAGTATATGCCTCACAGCCAAAGACTCTGAGATGCTTGTATGAGGGAATTTTGCCTGACCATACCATCTCTGGCACTGAATCCTTCTGCAAAACCTTGCTAGGAGATCTATTTACAAGATGAAGAGCTGTTGATACAGCTTCAGCCCAAAACCCATTTGGCAGCTGTGCATTAGACAACATACTTCTCTTGTATGGTCCTATTCATCCTCTCAACAACACCATTTTGAGGAGGATTGTAAGGAGCAGTAAGTTCATGTTTTATACCTTTTGACTCACAAAAGTCCTGAAAGGCCTTTGAAACATACCCTCCACCATTGTCAGTGCGTAAGCATTTAAGATTCTTGCCACTCTGATTCTCCACAAGTGTCACAAACATTTTGAAAACACTCAACGTTGCATCCTTGTGCTTGAGAAAGTAAACCCATACTTTCCTCGAGTAATCATCTATAAATGTCATAAAGTAAGAAGCTCCCCCTATAGATAGGTTAGGCATAGGTCCACACAAATCACTATGAACAAGTGCCAACTTTGTATCTCTTCTATTGCTTCTATGCTTATGTGGCTGCTGTGTTTGCTTACCATACATACAATGTTCACAGAATTCAAAATCATTAAATGAAAAGCCAGGCAAATAACCAGAACGAGACAGAATTCAAAATCATTAAATGAAAAGCCAGGCAAATAACACTCAACGCTTCATCCTTGTGCTTGAGAAAGTAAACCCATACTTTCCTCGAGTAATCATCTATAAATGTCATAAAGTAAGAAGCTCCCCCTAGAGATAGGTTAGGCATAGGTCCACACAAATCACTATGAACAAGTGCCAACTGAGTATCTCTTCTATTGCTTCTATGCTTATGTGGCTACTGTGTTTGCTTACCATACATACAATGTTCACAGAATTCAAAATCATTAAATGAAAAGCCAGGCAAATAACCAGAACGAGACAAGATTTCCATTCCCTTCTTGGACATATGTCCTAACCGGCTATGCCACAAAGAAACGTTCGGCTGCTCGGTTACATTGATTACATTTTTAGAGACATTTGATACATAAATCATGTAAAGTCCTCCAGACTTTACTCCATGTGCTACTTTCATAGAACCCTTGGATATCTTCCACATGTTCTGTCCAAAAGTGGTAACGTAGCCAACATCATCAAGTAAACCTGTGCTGATCAAGCTCTTTGTAATTGCGGGAACATGTCTCACATTCTTCAGCGTGAAAGAAGAGCCATTCTGAAACTTCAATTGAACATCTCCAACACCTAAGATCTCACATGTCTGCCCATTGCCTAGCCGAACATGATCTTTAGTGGTCACATAAGAGGTAAACCACTCCTTGTTTGGAGACACATGAAGTGATGCCCGTGAGTCTATAATCCAGTCACTCAGTGCATTTCCATCAGATGCTGTAAGAAGAGCTGAGTCCATTGTATTCTTCAAGAAGTAGATGTCTCCTGACACTAGACTGTCATCCTCTACAACAGTGTTTGTCACATTTATTTCTTGAATCTTCACTGAGGACTTGTTCTTCTCACCATGGTCTTCAGCTTTCTCTTTGCCTTTTTCTGCTTTCCATTCTCTGCAGTCTCTTTTCATGTGACCCTTCTTGCCACAATGGTAGCATTCTATGTCACTCTTGCCTTTAGCACTGCGGGACTTGCTACGAGACTGATTCCTCTTTCCACCTTTGTACTTTTCTTTGGTCCTTCCCCTGACAACTAAGGTTGTTCCTTTGCCTTTGTCCATTGTCTTTCTATTGGTTTCTTCAGTAAGCAAACTTCCTTCTACACCTGCTATGTTCAAACCATCTGGAGGTGCAGAATTACTCAAAGCTGTGCGAAAAGTGTCCCAACTTTCCGGCAATGTGATCAACAGGAACATAGCTCTAACAGGTTCATCAAACTTGACACCTTGAGCTGACAACTGACTATAGATTGTGTTGAATTCATTCATATGATTGGACATAGGTGTCCCTTCTTTCATCTTCAAGTCAACAAGCTTTTTAAGCCAGTATACCTGTGAAGCTGCACTCTGCTTCTCATAAAGATCACTCAACTTTAACCATGCTTGATAAGCCGACATCTCGTCTGCTACATTGAAGTAAACGCTTTTTGCCAAAGTCAACATAATGGTAGAAAGTGCCAATTCATCCATTTCGCTCCATTCATCTTCGTCCATATCTTCTGGTTTTATCCCCTTGAGCTTTATAGGTTTTATCTGCTTCTTTTGTACCAACACGTGCCAAATCTGCTTCTTCCACAATGGGAAATTGGTTCCATCCAGCTTCTTGATATTGTAAAGAGCAGTGTCCTGTGATCCAGCCATAGCTACGCTTCACAGTAGTTTACTTTCTTGTGAAAAATTCATCAGAGTTTCCCCTGTAAACTGACCTCTGAACCAATATCAACCTTTCAAATGAACCAAGAAAGCTTCAGATTCTGCAGAAATTTTGGCAGAGTCTCCTTTGTAAAATGGCTCTAGTGTGCTAAAAACAGACCAAAAACAGCTCAAAAAACCACTGTCTCTCTAACACTGTAAGTTGTGGGTAACCTGTCCTGCACCTGTACTGTCTCTAACTGTCCTGTCACTGTCCTGTAAGCATAGACTCCGATAATGCCTCAACGGCAGTAAAGCAAAGATGCAATCCCAACTGTCTAACTCACAGTCAATACATCCTAGCTGCCTATCTAAGGGTGCTCGAGGGATCGCTCCAAGACCTGTATCACCGAAAGGATCTCAACATTCGAGAATCCCCCAGCTCAATAAAACCTCACTCGACCCTCAACAAAGGCTGCAGTAAATCTAACAGTACATAGACTTCCCACAAAGTCATACATCCACAAATTTCCCACTGTATGCTGTAACCGCTGCGGTGGTTGTTTGCTGCGTGACTCACAGCCAGCAAACCCTCAACAAACATACATCATCTCTGACAATACATCCCATGTGGAAGTACCTGCAATGTCAGGATGAAATCTGAAATATCAAGCAGCAAACACAAGCTACCTGATGAACTAGTGGATGTCGCCTACAGTCTGTCTGTGAATGCGCCCGTGTCGTATGTGACACGCCTCCAAGAACTGTGAGCCATCCTTCGATGTGTAGACAGCCACAAATCAACACTCTGGGAGTGTCGATATCCTCAGCACCTGCAGTCGTAGGCCGAAAACCCCAAATTTGCAGAGTCGGATCTGCACCCGCCGAGACCACGTAGTCGAAAATGGCATGTGCACAACTTTGTCGAAGCCGAACGGTGGCCGAGATGACCTCAGAATGAAATTCTGACAACACCAAGGCCTCCGGGTTCTCCCACGAGATTTGGGGCCGTGTCTTCGCCTGTCGAATTTCACTCCAATCTGAGTTGGTGACTCTAGCCTCCTGCAGTGCTGCCCCGAGCCTCGATCTGAGCTCTGATACCAGTTGAAGGAGTACGAGCGGAAGTGCGACGCGAGAGAGAGTGCGAGAAGAAGAGCACGACGATATGGTGAACTCGCTCTACTGTAATGTGTAGAGCATAGTGAGTTCTTATTAGGTTTTTACAAAAGAACATGTGTACATACCTGGCGGCCCGTCCACTTACCTGGGCGACCACATTGGGCTTTATACCCCAACAGTTGGAACTCAATGGTTGTACATATGAACTAAAAAATGTGTAACACAGACCACACATGTTTTGAGTAGACTATGGGAATGCCACTTAAAGTAGGAATACAAGTTACAAATGACACAATGAATGCACTTGATGCAAATGAGACTTAACGGTCTACTTCATTGGTAGGTGACAAGAAGGGAATTAGCCACAATTGACTTAGAACTTGTAGTATGCTATTTATGGCATGGCAAGCACGTAGAAGACTAGATTTGCTAAATGAAATCATGCTCCAATGCATTTGTGTAATAATAAGTCTTGTAGGCAAGATGGCTACCATGAGCAATTATTAAATAGACCAAAATTTAGATGAGTTTGAGTTTTCAATATGGAGGTTGATTTGTACAAACTAGAGGAACTATGAAAAATCAAGCCATCCTACTTTGTGCTTGAAAGCATAAGGAAACATTCGAGTGGTAAGCTTTTATACCAAGAGATTATTGTTTCATATTCGGTCTCTAATAGGTCTCACATGTCTGATACAATTTATTCATTCTTCCATAGCAGTATATGATAAAAAATTAGTTCTTTTAAATAGTTAGTAAATTTTGATATAGTAGAGGTTACACAAGAAACGTGGAGAAAGCAATGAGTGCCATGAAAACAATATCCAAGGATATAATATAAATGTAGTAGTTCTTTTAATTAGCTAGTAGAAGGACGTGGAGAAAGCTATGAGTGCATATGGTTGTCATGAAAACAATATCCTTTGGATATGGTATCAGTGTAGAGTGTGGTGGCTCTAAGATTTTTGTTATGAGCTTAGATAGTGACTTTAATGAGTCCATGCATGAGTGAATTACTTGACGATCCTACCATGTGTAGATAGGTTGTGTGCAACATTAGGTCCTGACACCTGATATGGCTTAAGTTGTGAGTATTTTGAATCAAGTATCTATAATAGGTGCATGTTCGTCTACATGAAAAAGCTATGCACTTGGTCCTATCAAGACAATGATCGTTATATAGCAACATCTCAAAAGATAAACTATATACATCACTTTAAAGCTCATTTCTTATGAAACCCTTAGTAGCTTTCAATGGCATGGAATATATTACTTGGAATAAGGACAACCCACATGCTTATACTATGGCATCTTGGTGGGGAGTCTAGTTGGCCATATTTGTGAGGATGGATTCAAATGCTTTCTATGTGCAAATGGATCAAGACACTGCATATATCTTAACCAAGATCTTGGGAGCAAGCAAGTTGTGGAGATTTCTAGAAATGCTCATAGGTGAAGGGTATTACCTTCAGAGAGATTGTTGACAAGTCGAAGATCAACAATTCATCATAGTGGCTTCCCAATTACACTTGACTATGGCTGTGAAATATCTTTGGCCACTAAAAATAGAGTTGTGTGCTATGGAATTCCTAGAACAATAAAAGTGTGTGACTATGTCTAGGAGGGAGGGGTAGTTGTAAAGCCTTTTTGGCTTGCTAAAATAAGCCATAATTTCCAAAAGAAGAAGGTTTGAAGGCAACACATTTCCTCGCTGTGTCTTTTGAGAGTGGCTTAAGAAGTGCATCCCCTAGTGTTGAACATGGGTCTACCATACAATATTTTGAAGGGCTAGTTCACATAAGGCTGAGGAAAAGCATGCAACTAGTTGTGAATTTTTCAAGTTCTCGTGAGAGATTGCCAAAGAAAAGCACGCAACTGGTTTGCAACCAGCTGCAACGCTACTTCAAGGGGAGGGGGGTCGAGCCAGTAGAGAACTGCAGAAGAAGAGTAGAAGCTAAAAGGCGCACTTCATTTTCACCCAATAAGCTTGATGACATGCATTAAAGGCAACCTTGTACATTAAAACACTCTTTTCTAGGAGGATTGTTAATTGCAACATGTCTACGGTCTACCACAAGAAGTTTTGGATAAATTCTCACAATAATTCCCGCATTGTGACTTACCTTAACATCATGAGCTTCTGCGAGGGAGGCACCATATACCTAGCTAGGTACGATTGGGGGCAGGGGACCGCCGGCTCCCTACGCTTGGGGGTAGGGGACCGCCGACCCAGTGGAGGGGCCGGCGATCCCCTGCCCCCAATCGTACCTAGCTAGGTATGCGGTGCCTCTCGAGCAGAAGCTCAAGATGCTATGCATTGTATGAAAAACATTGAAAAAGACTTTGTTTTCCTACATGAGGAAAAGTCTAAATCTTCAATATTCGACCTATTAAGATCGCAGAGTCTGAAGAGCTCAAGCACCTCATGTTGGAACTCACTCTCTGTCTCTCTCTCTCTCTCTCTCTCTCTCTCTCTCTCTCACTCTCTCACTCAAAACACACAAGCGCACAATTGCAAACCTTGGGACACGCCATGTCAGCTGACCAGACTTCTTTTGAAAGCCTAACTTGTCCACGAATGCTATTTTCTGCACATTTTCATTTTCATTTTCATATTGGTCTACATTTTCATTGAGCTATAAAGGAAACAGGCCGACTTAAGAGACGCTAACATGCCTACTAATTATACGCTTGCAATAAAAGCTATCGCTATCCCATGCATGTACATATATATATTCACTTAGGGCTACCTTTGTTTTGCCCATTACCATTATGCTCAGGAGAAACTAAGGTCCTGCTAGGAGAAGCGCCATCGGCCCTTCCCCTATCTAGGGAGCAATTCTCCTCCTCCAAAGACTTAGATACTTCCACAGATATGTTCGCGTAGAGCTGCACAACTTGCCCCATGTTGCTATTGAGCTCCCTTATCAGACCTACATTCCTTGCCAACGACCCGGCGTTGGCTTTTCCATTCTCCTGATTGCGGCTTATCTCTCGGATCAGCATGCTGTTCTGATTGAAGATGGTTTGCACCTCTTCGAAGCTCTTCTGAAAGGTCTCCAGCATTCTTGCCTCTCTCTCTGCATTCACTGGAGGAGATTGCAGCACATTCACCTCCTCCATAAAAGCTAAGAGAGACTCTTCAAATAATGCCACACACCATCAAGCAAGGGCATTTTGTGCTGTATGAATGCAAATGCACACACTCCGTGATCGCGGATTCACCTGAAAATTGAGCAGAGACGCGTCGCAATTGGTTTCCCCCCCGTTGTGGAAGTAAAGTCACAATTGAGTAACCCATACAATTTAAAAGCATGAAAAAAGAACAGTTCAAGCAGGTTTCTGATACCATGTACCAGAAAAGCAAATAGCAAACTCAAGACAGCGATTTCGTCAGCGTAAGGAGGCAGCCCCCACCCCACTTCATATAAAACTCTGGCATCTGACCATATTTACTTACATGTACTGGCTAGCGGCTCTGTTCCCAGTCCCCTAACATGAATGAGCTCCCTGCAGAAAAAACATGAAGTGTCTGTTCATGCTAGTTAAAGAGGACAAGCTCTCTGTTTCAATTCTTGGAAAGGTATTTCTGTATTTCTGCTCAAAAACACGGCGCTCTCTCTCTCTCTCTCTCTCTCTCTCTCTCTCTCTCTCAAACATACACACACACACACACACTCTTACACAAAAACGCACAATTCACATACATCACTCACACGCAACGTAAACGCACATCCCAGAGATCTCTCTCTCTCTCTCTCTCTCTCTCTCTCTCTCTCTCTCTCTGGACTAACAGGTGCATGAGAGCCCTTCAAATGGCACCATTTACTCACAGCAACTTGCAGTAGTATAGTTTCAAAGCCTCAGATCAGGACGACAAGGGCGACGCCACAAATTCTTGCACTAATTTGAGAGTGTGTGTGTGTGTGTGTGTGTGTGAGAGAGAGAGAGAGAGAGAGAGAGAGAGAGAGAGAGAGATGGCAGCTTACTTGTTGGGAGAGTGGGTGCGGGCGTTACAGAATAAGAAGAGGGCGAGCTGTGGGGCGGGCGTCAGAGTTAACGGTGCCGTCGAAACCTGACGGCGAATCGGCGATCTCTGATCAAAACTCTCCCCTCTCTTCAGAAACTGATTCCGTGGGGGCCTGGTCAGAAAGATCGTGTGACCTTTCCTAAGCCCACCATTGGTCCACGTGTCTTCTGTTGGCAAACCAGCCCCCTCTAAAGAGATACGCCCAACGTGCTTCGGTTCCGAGCCTGGCAGCCGAGGCTTCACCTTCAAGATCACAATTTGAACCTTTCCGATAATTTTTATATCGCTTGTCATCGTACTTTTGACTTTGTATTATTTGCCGTCCTTTCCAAGAGATTCGTCTCCCTGTCTACCTATTCTACTATACTACTCTCTAATGTTTTCAGGATGCGCCACGTGGCAACATATCTAAACTATAAATAAACTTTTAGCAATATTGCTCTCAAAACACCCACACACATGCACACACACCCTGGTCACTATATGGCACGGCTCCAGCCAGGGGGATCTATGGTGGGAAAGAGAAGCGGAAATCACGATGCAATCTCAGCCGTCCGTCAACTCGGTGAACTAAGGGTGAACTCGGGGCAAAAATGACGCCCCGAGTTCACTCCTAGTTCACGCGCCTCGCGAGGTGTGGGTCGAACTCGGGACGTCTCGGTTGCCACACAAATGCCCTAGCACCACGCTAGCGTGCAAAACACACACACACAGGCACATCCTCGTCACTATATGGCACGGCTCCAGCCAGGGGGATCTATGGTGAGAAAGAGAAGCGGAAATCGCAATGCAATATCAGCCGTCCGTCGACTCGGTGAACTAGGGGGTGAACTCGGGGCAATATTGCTCGCAATACACACACACACACACACACACACACACACACACACACACAAGGGTTGCACCATAATAAGGCCCGTGTCACAGAGTTGTCCAATAGGAACAAAAAGGGTCAATTGGGTGTTGTTGCATTGATTGTAGTCACACATGGGAACGAAGACAACATTTAATTCAAAAAATATGTTTCAGTTTGTGTCGCGGGGAAAAAAGTTCAATTCGAGTACCTGCTCTTCCTCCCTATTGGCTCAATTGGACGGGAAGTGATCGGTTTTATTCTGGGCACAAAAGGTAGTTGATCATTTTGCAACAACTCAAGTAGCACACGTCTTGGCAGACATGTGTGTCACTAACCTAAGGCCACTCTAGCAAGTTTGCAAGGGGCCATTACTCATGAGACCAACTAGAGTCTAGCACAAGCCTTCAAACTTTGAAGTGGAGTACCTCCATGAATCTTCATCGTTCTAAATAGCATAACCCGACTCTATGAGAAAATTCGATAAACACGCGTCCAATGGATTGGTAATAAGGGGGGTCTCATGCCCAAACATTGTGCTCTATTATAGCTTTGTGGAGTGTCATCTCTCTCTCTCTCTCTCTCTCTCTCTCTCTCTCTCTCTCTCTCTCTCTCTCTCTCTCTCTCTCTCAGAGTCACATACACACACATGCGCGACAATGGAGCTTTGTTGTTTTTTTTAATCTATCTCTGGTGGCAACTTCAAGATTCCCTCGATGTTCTCATGGATGATGAGGTAGCCAATTTGCTACTCACCCAACGTTTCATTGAGAATGAACCTTTAAGCTACTTGCCGAGTTTGGATCCTCAAGAAATAAACAATCTGTTGATGATCATAACTCTCCATGTCAAGCTCTCTTAAATTTGAGATTTTTAACTTTTAGGCATCAAGATTCTAACCTCTCATAGTTTCGGTTTGGACTAGAGAAGGTATGCCTTGGGACCTCAACGATTGCATTTTAGTTGCATTTTCTACACTCGTTTTTGTTTGTGCTGCAACTAAAGGTGCTAATTATCATTGCATATTGAGTGCATTTTCTTAGTGTTTTCTCTGTCCTCCTTAGTACCAACACGGTATGTATTCTTTGGCTAAGAGGTTGAATTCTTCAACATGACCTTGGATTAGAGGTTAAACTCACTCACAGCTTCAACATCTCCCTTTTCTATGGACTCAAAGGTTGGACATTGAGCCATGGCTCTGATACCAATGAAGGTACATGGGGGCAACAACTTCCCGAGAGGTCACCCATCTCAGTATTGTTCTTGTGCATCCGCACTGAACTGCGATGTTCCACAAACTGTTCTAACCATCCAGGCCCCTACACCTTAAGATGTTAGGGATAAGGGACCTCCAGTTTCGCAATTTATGCAAGCCTCATAGCTAGGCGCCACTAATTGTTCACAAGCTAGGATTAACCCAACAGTTATTACCCCATTTTTTTGTATTCTAGATGTCTCCTCATCAACCCCACCATGTTGGCACCCCCCCCCCCCCCCCCCCCCCCCCCTTTTATGTATCTTATGAAGGCAAAGAGCATCCAAGACCTTACAATTGTTGAATTGTATATATAGCTAAACACTAATAACTTTCTCTTTGGGCCTCTCTTTCCACATGTTCACAGACTTTATTGGGGATGTTTCTACATGGATCTCTATCTCTCATGATTTCTCCCATTCATGCTTTGTAATCTCTTTGTAGAACCCAGGGGACTAGCTTAGGAGATCCACCTTTCTACCACCCTATATATAGATTGTGTGGCTCATAGCCCTAGTCTAGCTGGATCCTCGGTCCACATATCAAGCCGTCCAGACCCTTGGCATAGGTTTGTGACCCCCTGGGTTGCAGTTGGCCTACATTACTCCCCCCTTGAAGAAGTGTATTCTTCCTTGAAAACAAAAGTGGGAAAA
Organism: Adiantum capillus-veneris; assembly: GCF_014529385.1. NCBI lineage: Eukaryota > Viridiplantae > Streptophyta > Polypodiopsida > Polypodiales > Pteridaceae > Adiantum > Adiantum capillus-veneris. The sequence continues at coordinate 78,702,668 of NC_140946.1, forward strand.
TGCTTCTTTAGAACACAAATGTTTTCCCAAGTGGCAACTTCTTCAGGTCGAGCTTTCCACTTGATTAAAGCTTGTCGACATACATGATGGTGGCGAGCCCCTAAATCATGATAGCCTAAGATGCATTCAAGTTCATGCGGTTGGACTAGAGGTTCAATGAAATCAACCAAATATGTTGGTCAATGACATTGTCATCCCCATGCAAGTGTTTGCATAAATGATTTACATGAAACATCGGATGGATACGAGAGTACACAAGTAATGAGAGTTTGTAGGCTCGATCACCAACTCACTTGAGTATCTTGAACGGCCCACAATATCTCGGATATGATTTAGGTGTTGGCCCAGTCTTCTGACTTTAAGAATGCTTTGACACATGCAAAAAGACCTCTTCCCCTTCTATGAAGGTAACTTGCAAACATTTCTTATTAGCATACTTCTTATACCGATCTTGTGCTTGTCAAACATTTTGAGGATCGAGTCTCGCATTTCCATATGGTCTTGGAGAAAATCGTTGACTTGTTGGAGCTTTTTAGTTGCCAACCCCATCGTAACCGGTGACCTAGGTTGAGAACCATACAAGAGCATGAAAGGATGAAATACAATCGTAACATGCTTAGCACTATTATAAGAAAATTCACAAATAAGAAGATAATCTTCCCAACTTGATTTCTTCTTGCTAATGTATGCTCGTAGCAGATCCTCTAGCACTTGATTGACTCTTTTATTTTGACCATCCATTTCAGGGTGATCTGCAGTACTTAGACTGAGTTGTGTACCCAATAGTTTAAACACAACCCTCTAGAAGTGATTGTTAAACTTGGGATCATGATCACTCGCAATGTTACTTGGTAACCCATACAATGGGTAAAAATTATCCACAATTAACTTTGCTGATTTCGGAGTCTTTATTGTTGATTTGGTTGGAATAAACTTTGTAAACTTTAGTCAGCCGGTCTACGACCACCCAAACGGAGTCATGACCTCGACTAGTGGTTGGTAAACCCACGATGAAATCCATAGAGATGTTCATTTATAGTAACTAGATGCATGAATCATTCAATGATGACAGTAATTCAAGTATTTTGTGGATAAACGTGGTGTTTGTGGGAATCCAAATGCCCTAAACTACTTTTGTAGTTTCCTCCAAAAAAACCTTGCAATTCCTTGAATTATGTCAAGAGGCAATTTAATAAGTTCATTCTTGAGAAATTCCTCTATGTACTTGCTAGATTCCTCCTCTTATATCTCCAATGTCGAAGCTCGTTAGATGTTTCTTTCATAATCACGCATGTAATGTTCCTGTGGCTAAGATCATATGTAACAATTAAAGCAAGGTCGCCAAAGTCTTGAGATTAACTGAAGCTCCTTCAACAAAAGTTCCCCAACTTATCCTATGACAGAAACATATAGCTAGCTATTCTCTAAATTTAAACACTTTTTTAGATTATTATTCTTTTCAATAATACACAATAACATCTTCAATATAGCACTACTACAAATTGACATAAGCACCACCAGACATTTCCTCTTGACAGGAAAGTCTACCTATAGAGAAAATGACATCATTATGTAGAGAATATGCATATAGGAGCAAATGTAACCATATAGGAGCAAATGTAATTGGCAATTTTCATACTCAAGTGCATGTTTAGGTACAAATCCAAATTGCCTCTTCAAATTGAGTTAGATGATTTTTCATATCATATTTTCCTAAAGTTAAGAAGATGTTCAAAATTATAGTATGCATACTATATGTATTCTTGGATCTTAGTCAAGGCTCAACTCATTACTAACCTCTACTATTTCCTTGTTGGGGTTAAGGGTTGTACAGCAAGTGAATAGGTTATAGGATTGATAAAAGGTTGCATTTTGATTTAGGCATAATGACTCTAATCGATACTCATTTCATTATTAAGACTAGGGTAAAATAAGACTCTAATTAGGGGGCTTTTAGTTATGCTAAATTTTCATCAATAAAGAAACTGTAAGGGTTTATGACAACTTGACTCCTTTGAGTCAACCTAGTCAAAAAACGATCAAAGCGGATCGTACAAGACTAAAGATAGGGTTTGGAATTTATGCCATTAGGTATGGCTCTTGAATCAATTGCTAGGATTTAAAGTGCACAAGTAGAAATTATAGAATTGGGAACTTTGCAACATTGTCTTACAAAATTTGGCTAAAAGAGCTCCTCTTATAGAGGTGGATGGAGCCTCATAGGCTAGCATCCAAGTGACTAGATACCAAGAATCATAGGACTGATTGCACATGCTTTGAAAGGTGAATGGGGAAATTTCCATTAATGAGTAGAGCTGGAACCTTTGCTTAGGAGCACATGAGTAATGGAATGATGATGACCATACTAGCTAGAGGGGATACATACCAGGTGAAAAACAAAAGTGAACCTTTCCTTATGGTGGGATTATGTTGGTACCTTTGTAGAATTCACTTCTTGATTCAGAAGGAGAAAATTAATTTAAAGAAGTATTGACCTTTTGGTGTGCTCCCTCCTATTTCCTTACTATGCTCGTTCTCAAACTTTGAAGCCCTATTTTCCTCAGCAACTTTTATATGGTTGTTTTATCTCTACAGCTTCTCCCATTGGCAATGTCAGGTGTAAGGTTTGCATTCAAAATGAAAAAAGTGGACACTTAACCTCAAAGAATATAAGTTTGTGCAAATTCTTTGATATGTACTCGCACATATTGGGAGCAAGGAAAATCCATAATGGTCAAAGTTTATGATTGGATTGCTGTTATACTCTAATGTCAACTAATTATGATTTTTTTAATTCTGCAAATTTGATGCCAAATTTCTCTTTTATCTGACTTTTGAAGACTATATAAAAAGCTCTCTGGTCGTAATATCTCAAGTTCTATCTTGCTTTCTAAGACGATTAAGCGACATTACCTCTACGATTTTGGAAGTGTTCATAAATAGGATCTTAATTATTGAGATATAAACTATGCACCATTATTCTATTGGCGTGTACTATTTGTTTTTTGTAAGATTGTGCAAGTATCTTAAGAGAGCCTTACCATTCTCAAAATGGCTATTCAATTTTTTTGTTATTTTAAACTATTTTTGGAGGAAAAGTAGCTCAATGTGTACCTTGGAAGGTTTGTTTACAAAGCAAACCCCCAGGGAAGGGACACACTAAGATTGAAAGTGTTGAGGATCTAGAAGTGTTCCAATATTCCTGCTTGATTAAAATCGTGGATTTCGCTTTTCAATTGGCCATGTGTATGCTGGCAAAAGCTCTTAAGAAAATTTCACAAGGCTAGAAATCTTTGGTTACAATCTTGTTGGATGCAAGAAAATTTATAGGTAGAATTCAACCAAATGGAGTGACAAGATGAGTCACAGTTGAGAAGAATCTAGTGAGCTCAAAGCCAAAAAGGAAAGAGAGGTAAGATTGAAAGAGCTTATTGCTACATAATAAAAGAGAATAAAGCTCCATCAATGGGAAACAAAGGAGACCTAGGTGGAAATGAAAAGTGTCAATAATGGAACGAAGTCAGCAGGATGAAGCCTTATATACACAAAAGGAAGACAATATGTAATAGATACTAAGGAAAGAGTTGCGTTTTTCACCTAGTGGACCAAATACATACACGGAAACCACTCAGTCTAGTTGCAACAAATAGTCATGCATATCAAGCTATGCCACCCACCAAAGAAGGAATTTGGTAGAATTCAACCAAGGGTAGTGATAAGATCAATCAAAAGTGAGAGAATCTAGTGACGTCAAAGCCAAAAAACAGGGAAGGTTTAAAGAGCTTAGTGTTGGATAATAAACGAGAATAAAGCTCCATCAATGGGGGAAAAAAGAGAGATAGGTGGAAATGGAAGTTTCAATGATGGAACAACATGAGCCATAGATACAAAAAGGCAGACAATATGTCATAGAGACTAAGGAACCACATGGACCAAATGCATACACACAAACCATTTGGTATATTGCAACAAACACTCATGCATATCAAGCCATCGCACTCACCATGTATCTAAGTAGCACATGATGGTTAAGAGGGCATTGTGGGTGAAGTTAGACATCACATATTATGGATCATAAATTGGTATAGTGGTCAAGTGACAATGAGCTAGATGTGGCCTAGTTCGCACCATCACAACTTAATTCACTCATAGCTCATCTTTTGATCCAAAATCCATGATTCTTGCATAATTTTCCATGTCAAAGTTAGAACCATAGATCCCATATGGAGGGTCTCATGTCCAATAACATGTCCAATAGAGAAAAGGAAACACAAACAACTAAGAATGGTGAAGAAGGCTGGAGATTAATAACATAGCTTGTGGTTTCTAAGCTCATATAACTCAATTGAAAATATGGTTGTTGGTTCTTGTTTAAATATATTTTCGAGATGTAATACATGTCCTATTGGAATGGACTTTTCAGCATGCTATGTGTCTTCTTCTTAGTGGGTGCACCAAGGCTATAAGCCTTAGTGTATAGACCGTGTACAAGAGTGTATAAGGATGAACCTAGTAAAGCTTCAAGATGGATAAGAATCTAACTTGATACAGCTACTCTAGTAAGTTTTCACTATAGATTTGGATCGACATGACAATAATAAAACTTGAAATCTTTGTTTGCACTAGTATGTGTTGCAATTACAACAAGGCGGTCTCACATTGGCATTCTAAATTTCTAAAACAATCAAATGAAGAGGTTAGCAAGTCATGTAAGGCTCTGAAAAGGAAGGGACCCATTGGAAAACCACAACCCCCAACCCAAAAAAAAGGATTTCAATGCTTTCACATGAAAGATAGGTCCAATCAATGTGTGAAACTTGCCCCTTCGCAATCCTAAACAATTAAATGATCCAATCACTGTATGAGACTTGGAGCTTGGTATCCCAAAACAATAAAATGAAAAAGAAGTCAAGTCATGTAAGGCTCTAAAATGAAGAGACCTTTGCCAATCTAAAAACAACAAAGATTTCAATGTTTTCACATGAAAATGTAGGTCCAATCACTTGTACAAATAATAGAATTTCAATTGTACGTCTAACTGTATATTTCACTGGGGTCTGTTTTAGAAAGCCAATGAAATAATCTCAAATGTATACCCAACTCCAATATTCAGCCCTCCAATTTGAAGGATGAATCCACGATCTCTACCTTTTCATTGTGGAGGCTTTAAAGAAACTTCCCGTGGAAGGATGTTGCAACCTTCTAAGTTTAGGGATATCTAATTATGTTTTTGGACTACCTAAGGAGTCCCTAGTGAAAGCTTGATTTTTTTTGGTGCAATTGTGGATCAATGGATAAAACTTGCCGATCGGTGTTTCGTTTTTTTTAAGAGGAATCATGGGAGATGCCTCGCTAGGCCTTTGAGGAGAAAATGGGACGAGATGGCACGTGTTGGAGAGAGAGAGAGAGAGAGAGAGAGAGAGAGAGAAGAAGAAGAAGAAGAAGAAGAAGAAGAAGATTAATAAATTTTGGCATCCGTGTTTCGGGTATGGAAAGTGGGGTAGAGCACGACATCTGTGCAGTGGAGGATGGGAAGGTGAACCGAGGAGCAGAATGTCCAGGACAAGGGTCTGTGACTGTGTGTGTGTGTTTGTGTGGTGCCTATGATCAGGCTGCTCAGAGGATGCGGGTAAGTTCGCTGCGAGACAGGATGACTTCGCTGCTGAGACGGCCAGTTCGATGCTCAAAGGATGAGTTCGTTGCTGAGAGGGTGAGTTCGGTGCTTATAGGGTGCATCCACGTCCTCCGCTCTGTGGCGTGTCTGCGAAATGGAATATCCCTCTCGTTTGAGTAGCCTAGATGCACAGACGACTTTGTCGCTCTTGGTGCAATGGAAAATGCCAGTGATTGGCATGATGGAGACACGACGATCAAGGAGAAAGAAGCGACGATCACAACCGAGTAGGGGAAGGAGGACGCAATGGGGTGAGGTGAGGAACAAAGCATGTGCATCGGCTCCAGCTGAACCCCTGGTTTTGAAAGTTAACGTCCTGTGAGAATCTTGATGGTTAATTAATTAATGGATGACCGAAAGACCCAATATATGAAAAAAAAAATTTGATTTTTGAATATTTTTTTAAATCTTTGTGAGAGGTGTTGACATTTATGTACCTCTCTCTTTAAAAAGAGCCATTGAATATATGAAAAAAATTTATTTTTGAATATTTTTCTATATCTTTGTGAGAGGTGTTGACATTTATGTACCTCTCCCTTTAAAAAGAGCCATTGAATATTGGGTCACACACAATCTTTCTTGTTCTCTTTGGCTTTTTCTTTTCTTCAATTTGCTACAATGCTTCCAAGTGGTTTTTGAGTTTTTTGAAATATATTATAATCTAAATAGTTTATTGTTATATTTTTTCAAAAACATAATATTCATTTGCGATAACAAATTATCTTAAAAGTTAGCATCACTTTCTTGTTTCCTCTCACAATAAATTTTTTATTGTGAAATTCTTCTCCCTGTCTTAACCTTATGTAGGCCACCTTGTTCTCTATGGCTTGTTTTAAAAAGCTAATGACAAAATTTCAATTGTATACCTAACTCTCTCCAACAAGTGACATACTGGGTCGTTTTGCATTTCATGAATTAATTAAGCAGCAAGATTTGCACCCAGTCTCTGAATTCAAAAGCAAAAGAACACTAACTGTCGCCATCAACCTCCCCCCCCCTCGACGGTGCCTCGCCATGACCCTGTCTGCATCTCTGCATCTCTCTACGCAAGTCCACCATAGCCCAGTGCACCATATCATGTCCGAGAAGTCGAAAGAACACCAGCCCGCCAGCGCTCCTGCGTAAGACACGATGAAGCTGGAAGCAGCAGCTACTGTGATGCTGTGTATAAGGAGGGTAGGGAGCCAGACCGGAGGAAGTGGATGCACACGATCACCATCACCCTATCTACTCGTATCCGTGTACCCTCTCCACACCTCGCTCTGTGCCCGTCCTTCTTGCAGGCTGCGCTCTGCCGATCTACGTCTCACAGCGGCAAGAGAGATAGACAGAGAGAGAAGAACGCCTGCTGTCAGCATTAATTTTTTTTTCAAAATTTGTCTTTCATCTTCCCTACACATGTCACGTCCATCTCTCTCTCTCTCTTCCACGTGCAAGCAGTGTGTAGACCACTCTCGGCTTTTTCTCTTAAGCCAAAGAGCATCTTCCTAGATTTTGCCCAACGTGACCTGCTTCCAACGTTAGAGAGACATACTCCTTCTTTAAGAGGGGTGACTTTGTACTTTCCATTAAATGGATGGGCTTAGTTTTTTTATTTGCCTAATCAAGTTTGCAATTGTTAATACCAAAGATGCAAACTATAATTGTCCTATTGCTTTTTTAATCCAAAAAAAATCAATGTCTAGAACATTCCTATTGTTTAAGAAAAGCTATGAGTGGGCTTGGTGGAGCTAGAATAGTTTTACAACGACACAAATATGCGGTTTTGTGTATTTAAAAGGTTTTTGGCTTTTTAAAACAAGCCTTAGCCATGCGCTAAAGCTTGTTTTAAAAAGCCAAGCTTCAAAGAAGAATAGAGTTAGAGTTAGAGTTAGATAGCTCTAAACTTAAGAAGAGGCCTAGAAAAGGCTACCGGGAACTTTGAGAAGATAGGTGTAAGCCCTTCCCTTCTAGACATTGATCATTTTGGATTTAAAAGCAGTAGGACAATTATAATTGGCATCTTTGGTATTAACAATTGCAAACTTGACTTGGCAAATAAAACTAAGCCCACTTATTTAATGGAAAGTACAAAGTCATCCCCCTCTAATTAAAGTGTTAATGTAATTCAAGTCAATAGGTACGGATAATGCTCGACAAGGAAGAGACGTAAAAATACAAACCTCATGGGGCCAAATGAAATAGCGTTATTGTGGACTTTAATCCTCCACAGTAAAGATGTGGAAAGGGTACCATTGAGATGGCTAGGGCTAGAAAAATACATTTTTCGTGACCAATGAAAATAAAGGCAAACTTGAAATTCTCCTTGTTTTTAGGTCAAAATTTGAAGCTTTTGCCGGTAATTACATTAAAACTTATGGAAATTTCTCAATTTCCTTAAAGGCAAGCTCAAATTCTAACCAAGACTTTACAATTTCAACCGGTTAAAATACACTGGACCCCATATTTTTCTAACACTCGATATGGCACCTCATGTAGAATGGTGCTTGAATTCTCCCACAAAGTTTTATGTGTGTGTGTGTGTGTGTGAGAGAGAGAGAGAGCATGTTTCTCATCTCCAACTTTAATAAAATACACAATGCATAGAGAAAATGTTAGTCGAAGGGCACGTACGCGCTTTCTCTCCAAGTTTAGTAAAAGAAACAATGCATAGAGAAGAAGTTGGTGAAGGTTTTTTGTTTTGAGTGATGTAAGATATTTTTCCCACTATTTATTTAACTAGTATATGTGTTTTACATGTCCTAGATGGCACATGGAAAAAGTGTGAAACCCAACAAGTGGAATGGTGGGGGAGACATGATTGTGTGCTAATATTTTTTGGGGGGTCGAGTCACAGTGTTGAAGAATCACACTTTGGCACTATTTCTTGGAATGATGTAGTGGAAGGAGTCAATCATGTAAGAGGGTCACAAGGTGCATTAGCTTTAGAGTATATAATATTGGGACTATGGGAGCTTAGATTAACATGTTGGGGAAGTAGACGAGAAGAATATCTATGCAACCTTACTCAAGTCGGATAGTGTCCCACATTTATCAACAAATCTTTCCTGTTATGCTTGTCCACGTCTTGGTTTCTTTTTCTTCTACGTATGGGCGAGCAATCATTTCAAAGGTGTTTAGATCACAAAAGTGGTTTAAATATCAATTTGCTTTCAAGGTGGGCTTTCTATTTTCCAAATAATTACACAATTATATTACAAATTAAATGCCACTTTTTGCTACGTGTGTGGCTTAGATATCTATCTATATATATTTACCTATATATTTTTATGAAAGCCATCTTGCTTGAGAGAGAGAGAGAGGTCTTGCAAATATCCACTCATATGTATATTCAAGCCAAATCATCAAACATCATCGAGAACTTGATAGAGAAAGGTTTATTCAGTAGTTGAAAGATTCTATTCCTACCCAACTGGTCTCTGGGTCATGGTAGTTCCCCTGATGGGGTGGCTCACATGTCTATGTATTTGTTCGGCTTAGTTTTTGGATGTATAGAGTCTACCGTGATTGGATCTTTGCTAAATATCGACAAATCTCTTGGCCATAGTAGTCCCCATGGCAGGGTGGCGTGCATGTCTCAATGTTTGTTCGGCCTGGTTTTTGGATGTATGGAGTCTACTATGGTTGGATCCTTGTTAAGGCTATGATGTGAGGGTTATGGGCTTCCCTCTAAAAAGCCCCATCTTATGGACTCATATGTACCACACTATATACCTATTATCTTCAACTGGCATCCATGGTTCGATTCTTAGTGAACCCATTCTCTAAGAATGGAGGTGCTGAAATTCTTTTTGCTAATATGCTAATAGATTCTCTCCACTCACATTCGTGAGAATGGCTTTTTTATTATAAAAAGTATTCTTTTCGTTGAATTTGCACTAACGATAGGTTTTTAAGTGTCTCACTTTTTGGGTTTAAGCATTTGATGCGGGAAAAAAGGTCGAATGTTTTTTTACTACATTAGACACCTTGTATGAAAGTAACTACTTTGATCCTTTTCACACTTGACTCCTAGAGGATTGTGTGACCTTCTAGACCAAAGGTTTCTATTTCAAAGTTTCTTTTATGGAATTGATAAATGATAGAAGACATTAACATATTGCAAAAACTTTGCCACATATGGAGGGGGAAAATGCGGATCAAATGGGCATGATCTGACTCTCAAGTTGTAGTGGAGGTTGGGGTAGAGTGATTGCTAAAAATGACTTTGTTAAAGGTCTCTGCTCTTGTGTTAAAAATTACATAGAATCCATCTACTCCATGGGTCTCTCTCTCTCTCTCTCTCTCTCTCTCTCTCTCTCTCTCTCTCATTTCTTGTAAATGGGATGGGATTCACGATCTGTAATACACTCCGGATGCAGTCAAGGCACTACGAACAAGTTTGAATACTGCATAATAATCACGTGCCTGCCACTACACATGAAAATACACGCAAAAACATGGGCACAATAAAAGAAAGTTTTTATAGTAGCTGCATAGGAGGCCTCTAAGAAACCCAAGGGTCACTTCAATGACTGCATTACTCTTCAGAGACTGAAGAGGATCTGAAAATTGATAATTCATAAGAAGACAACATGAAATAGGTAACCTTCTTCTTCTCCTTCATTCATGCATCAGACATGCTACAATCCCCAATCAAGAGGTATCTCCCTTTCATACTTTAGGTACCTGCTTATGTCCTAAAACTATTATGAGAGTTAACTAAAAATTAAAATTGCTTTAATTATTATAGAAAGGAAAGGGATGATCCATGCCCCTCTTTATATTTCTATTGATTAGAACTAAAGTTACACATATACAATAAAGATAATTAGACCTATTGATTTACCAATGGCATCAACTATCTTTTCATATTAAAAAGAGATGGAGCTATAGAAAGCTCATCTGTTTTCAATATAGTGTAAGACCAAAAGGCAAAAATCAGTGTTTCCTACATTCAAACTACATTAAAGGGGAGTTTCGATTTTGCAAGATTTCCAATTCAAGCCGTTTGAGATTTTAATAAACTCTTTCATTGTGGAAGATTATCTTTGTAGAAAACATGAAAGTGTAGACAGGTTCATGTAACAAACATCAACCAAGATTTTTATGGGAATGTTATACATGTCTACTTGGTAGATTGAAATTTTGGTATTTGGATTCTGGACAATGCTCCTGACGAATTTCCTTTCATCGCTTCTTAGAAGGAGAGTATCTCGGCCCAGGGCTCTTTACCCAAGGGTCATCTCAAAAAACTTCCAACTTTAAAGACATGTAGTCAATCTTACTAGCTTCCACTTTGCTTTCGCAATTTCAAATTGGTCACACAGCATGACTTCCAAATCAACTCTTGACAAGAGGAGAAAGCCTCAACTTTGACAATCATCCCCTAAAATTCACCTACTAAATGATCCACCTCACCTCCTTATTTCTTCTACAAAAGGCACCAAGGGCTATTTCTAATGGCAATTGGTCAACTTTAACTTTTGGATGAAGAAAATCATAGACCTCTCAGTGTTTGATTCACAAATGGGAGGACATGGGCATCATCAAAAGACAGAGACTCTCCAAATCTAAGAGTTTGTTCTATGAACTTGGGGTTCAACTTTGATCCGAGGACTACTCTATCAAGTCACTAATAGAAATTACAATTCTATATATTAAGGTAGTCTTAACTTTCAACATTGTAGGTAGGGTGGGCTAGGCTATGTACAACGTCACTTAAAAAGTAGTTGTAACACTTATCTATAAAATTGGGTAGCCATTTCCAGGCATGGAGACAATTTTCTAAAGAAAATGTATGAACTCCCATAGAAAATCAAGGAAACTGTTCTATGAGGAAGAGAGAGCAAACTGAAGATGTCTAAGCTAATGTTGAAAATGGGGTTTATAGGAGATGGTTAGAGAGGGGGCCTATTACCTCTAGGGTTGTCAACCTAATGCTAAGGAGGTGAGAGAGGGGGCCTATTAACCCTCTTGGATATCAACCCAATTCTTCCCTTCTTGGAGTGATTTGGTCATGGCCATGATGCAAGGAGTCATTAACTAGATGTCTAGTTAGCCAAGTGTGGAGAAGGTGTTCTTTTTTTTTGCAAAAGTCACAATTGTGAGTAGATAGTATGAAGAACAGAAATATACACCAATCCTCGAGCTCAGACCGAGCCTTGAGGGTCAAAGGATTACAAGTTATCTGCTTGGCAGAGAAACTACTCCTACTCCTCGGCTTTACTTATTACAAAATGTTATGTATTGTTCTAGAGCAGTCCTCTGAGGCTTGTTTGCATCTGATCATGTGGATCATCAATCTTCTCTCTTGTGTGATTTCACAAAAGCTTGCCACCGCTAGATCCCCCTCAAACACACGGCGGTTCCTTGCTTGCCAAATATGGTGGAAGAAGTAGTACCTGATTACTTGAGTGCAGACGAGAAGAGCACGACTTCCCATCCTATTACTACCAAAGAACTGATCACTCTTGAAGAACTTAATTTTCCATGTCCTTTGAATCCACTTGCATATTTTTCCAGCCCTCCCCGTGATTTCCTGGCATCCCATGAAAAGGTGGGCTAGGTCTTCACTGGCTATTCTGCACCCCGAGCAACGATCGGACCCGATGCCTCTTACTTGTATCTTTACGCCCATCGGCAGAGCATCCCACATCACTTTCCACAGAAATATCTTCATATACTGAGGCCATCTTGGCTTCCAAATGTTCTCCATGACTCCCTCCCACCGTTTTTTCGTCCAGTGGCTCTTCCATAATTTGTTGAAGGGGCTACACCAATTAGCCTCGTGCATTAATGCATGGTAAATGCCTTTAGAGTGTGGTTTCCAAAAGAGGCTACTCCCAGGCCATCTCCAAGTGTCCCATTCAAAGTTGGATTCACAAATTGGCATCACCACCTTTTCAAACTCTTTAATCACCCTATAGACCAGTAAGATCTGAAAGCCATCCAGTTGAAATTGTATGGCTAAAGAGTCAGCAATTTTCCATCACTTCCTGTTGCCATCCCAGAATTGCTCTAGTCGAACGAGCCCCTTATTATTCACCTTCCTGGCCATTTCTATCGAGTAGGGGCTTTGCGGCAGCCCCAATATTTTAGATAGCCAAGGGGACCAGTGCAATATGAAGTTCTTAAAGTATCTGGTTATTTCTCCCCATTCCAAAATCTCAGTAGCACTTTTGCACTTCCTCATCAACTCCCCTGAGAGTCCACCAGATCTAAGATAAGACCACTTCGGGGCGAGAAGTTTGTCATGCATCACAACCCCCTTCCACTTTCCCCCTTTCGATCCCAGTTTTGCTGGATCAAATCATTTCCTTGGTCATGATAGGCCAAGCTTGGTCCTGTTTAGCCAATGAGACCATAAATTTGGCACAAAGGGCCTCAGCATGAGATACAGGGTTAAGAATGCCGAGCCCTCCTTGGTCTACCGGGTGAGCAACTACCTCCCATCTAACCCACTACCATGGCCGGGAGGTTTTCATACCTTTTTACTGGTTTTAAGAATTCTTCCCTGTTACACTTAGCCATTGTCATATTAATCAATATCTAATTCTCCTAAATGATTTTCTCATGTTAAACTGATCATTAATATGGGGAAGTGCCAGGGGAGAAAAAGATAGAATATTGGTTAAGCTAGCAGACCGGCCACTGTAGGGACCCAAAGGAGGGAAAATAGGGATCCAAAAGGGGGGGCCATCTGCAAAAGAGCCATGTGCAACAATGGGCTAAAAAGACCCTAAGGTTCAGCCCATTAAGACTTCCAAAATGCTAAGGTTCCAAAATTCAAAGGTTGTGTCCAAAGGTCAACCTTAAGGGAATTGGATGCTTTGTGTGTGTCCCAAAAGTCTTTACACATCCCTACATAGGAGGGGGCGAGCCTAGCTTGTAGGGGATGAGAGAGAAAGCCACACACACACACACACACACACACACACACACACACACACACACACACACACACACACACACACACACACACAAGCTCCCTTTACACAAAGGGAATGAGGGACACATGTCAGCTCCCTAGGCCAGATGCCCACAAGGTGTACCCAATTCCTATTGGATGGCCTTGAAGGTGGCCCAATGAGAATTAGACTAGAGTAAATCTAGTTTAGTTAATTTAAAAACACTTAACTAAAAAGAACCAATGAAAATTAAGTCTCCTAGATGACTATTGGACAGTCTCCCAAGGGGTCCAATGAGCATTCAGCAGCCCAATGGCTTGCCTGATTCCTATTGGCCAGGAGGCAAAGGGGTCCAATGAGAGTTTAGTTGAATTATTAAATTACCTAAAGCTCTCACAAAAGGGGAAAGGGGGACACATGTCAAAAGGCTATCACTTATGCTGCTTAATTATCATTGGCTTGACTTGGGGAGGCCCAATGAGGGTAGAGGAAGAGCAAATAGCAAGAGGGCTCGCCCAAGAGAGAGAGGGGGATGATTTTTGCAAGGCATTATCACACACACACTCACAAAATCTCATGTGTGAAGACAAAGAAGACTATCTCTTCCCAAGCTTTAATGGAGAGCTCATCACCTACTCCAAGCTTGTGAGATAGAAGCCTACATCGACACACTCTTAGCATGTGGATGCGAATCCAACCAAGAGACAAGCTTCAATGCATGCTCATCTCCTCTACCAAGCTAATTACTAAGCTAAGCTATGCTAATATGAGTGATTATGTGAGGAGATGTACACCTTTCTCGTAAGATACTCCTTTTTCCTCTCAATCTACTCTCATACCTTGCCAGGTCTCACCATCTTCGAAGGTGTGTGAGGTCTTGGGTTGGAGACCGGGGATAATTGATGTTGTGTTTGCTAAGTTTTTTTCTTAGTGCATGAAGCTTTCATGTTCATTGCACTAGCTAGTCTTGAAGGAACACAAAGAATTGTATTGTACAATGTCTCTCTTGATGGGAGAAACCATAATACAAAGCCTTTTTGGAGGGGGGGACCGGCTCCATGCAAATCCGGTCCTCAACTATTGTCAATAGCTTAATTTCTCTCTCTTTTAAAAGTATTGTTCATGCTATCTAACTAGGTGTTATGCTTTTTGTTGCTCGCTCTCCACCCAAGCACTCTTGTAATTATCATTAGGAATCTATTCTAATGAAATGCCCACTATGTTCATGCTAATTTCCGCTACACAGAAGTTTTTAGGCCATTAAATGTTACATTGGTATCAGAGCATAAGGTTTCTCTTTTCTTGGTCAAGAAGGGAGGTCCTCAAGCTAGCTATAAATGGTTGGTATTATTAATTGCATGTGAGTAAGTAGAATAGGGATTTTTCAGCCTTGCAGTGTGCTTGCCTTCGTGCAGTTAACGGGGCATCACTGTCGAGAGCTATGGTCTTAATAGTGGAGTCCTACAGGGCTTGCCTACGGCTTAACCACTATTGAGCTATTAGAAGCTTGACAGGAGTCGGTGCTTTTTTGGTGGTGAAACACCCTCTCTTCTATTCCTTGCAATTAATGGTATTCGAGCCACGGGTACAGTAGCTTGAGTGCTTTTTCAAAAGGGGTAAAGAGGAGTAGCAATTAGGGCTTGAAGTGCCAAAGTACACCTAAAAAGTTTACACCTAAAAGTTGTTAGAATGGCTGACAATAGTAAAGAGAGTGAAATTAATGTTGATAACTTTGATTTTGCTAATGAGCAAGCTACTAATGATGCTCTGATGCTTGTTAACTATCTTGTTTCTAGGATTCAACAAGCCATGGACAATCCATCTCTCCAAAGTGAAGTGCAACGGCGGCAGCTCCGTGCTCATGGGATTCTCCAAGCTCATCACCATGACGAGAGAACACCTAGGAAGCCTCCTTGTGAGACTCCCAAAAGAGGTCTCTCTCCGATTCGGGAAGAAGAAGAGAATCCATATGAAGGGCTCAAGAATTTACTTCTTGATGATGCATCTCCTTCCCAAAGGAGAACTCAAGAGCCTCCACCGAAGGAACGAGAAAGAAGTGAGTCTCTCGCCACCTCAGCGGAGATGGCTCCACGAAGACGGCAGGCTAAACGCTCTCCATCCCCACCAAAGCGGAGAAGACCATCACACTCTTATCCACACCATAATTCAAAGAGGGATGATAAAAAGGAAGAGAAGAAAAAGTGAGAAAGAGGACACCCTCTTCTCCACCTCTTCCTCTTATGAAAGTGATGGTGAAGACGACGAAGATCAAGACAAGAAAAAGGCAAGAAAGAGGTTACCCTCTTCTCCACCTTCTTCAAATTCTTCACCTCCTGAAGAAAGTGATGGTGCAACCTTTGAACCATCAAAAAGAAGAGTCCAAAGAAAATTCTATGCCGCATGAAAGAGGTCATCCAAGCTGAAGAAGTTCAAAGAGGGAGGGAAGAGCATCTCTTTCCTTACCTATGATGTCACCTTTGGTGCTATGGACAAAGTCTTGGCCTTTATCCAACAATTTGATGCGGCGTTTGGAAATGAGGGCTTCACGGAGTCCTCTAAGCTACGCCATGTAGCTATGCACTTTCAAAAGTCCGCCAGACAATGGTGGTCTAGCCTACGAGCCAACGGTGAAGCTCCACGAACATGGAAAGCTTTAAGAGCTTCCAATATGAAGCAGTTTTTGGCCATCGATGCCAAAGACAAAGACTCACCGAATGGCGAAGCTTAAAGTTCTCTCACTATGAATCCATCCACAAATATGTAGACAAGTTTTGGGACCTACAACTCAAAGCCAGTGTCTTCAAAAAGTTGGATTTTGGAGAGCAAAAGCAACAATTTTGTGCAGGCTTAACTGAAGAAATGGCGGAGTATGTCAATTCCCAAAGGCCACGTACCATATCGGCGGTAATACACTATACTATGGTGTCCTCTCGAATCAATTTCCAAACGGGGGCTAAAAGAAATAATAAGTCCACCGAAAATAAGAGTTCCAATGAGCCTAAGGGGAAGGACAATTTCCAAAAGTCTCCTAAGGGCAACTCCAACAAAGCTAAAGAGAAGGGAGTTTACAAAGGTAAGAACAAAATCTCTCCTGAAGAGCTTGAGCGTTATCTCAAGGATAACCGGTGTTTCAAGTGCGGCGAACAAGGGCATGCATACCGCGCTTGTCCCCAAAAGAACAACCGCCAAGATCCTCCTAGAGCTTCCTTGGTTGAAATCCAAGAGGAGGAGACTCACCAAACTCACCACAAAGGATCTCCTCTATGCCATGCTTGGGGAAAGGTAAGGGAACATGATGCTTTTATTCTCTTTGACCCCTATTCTACTCACAATTTTATATCTTTAGAGTTGGCCACCAAGCTAGGCATACAAGCCTATGAGATGGGAGATGTCCTACCCGCAGATAGTGCTTTCAAGGAACAAGAAGCTTCAGTCACTCCCTTAATCGGGAAATTGAGGCTTCATGTTCAAAGCTATGTGGACAAAGAGGACTTCTTTATCTCTCGTCTCAAGCATGAGGATGTAATCCTAGGGGCACCATGGTTTGACCGCCTGGATGCCAATGTTAAATTTCCTGAAAGGAGAATCTCCTTTAAGTTCAGGGAAAAAAACATGTATATAGATGCTAAAGAAATGGGTAACACTATCCCCATTGTACATATACCAGCTTTCAACAAGTCAATAAAGAGCTCTATTTCCGTGTACATAATTTTTGTTAAAGATTCTCAAAATGAACCTAATGCTTTAGCAAAAGAAAATAAAATCAACCAAAGAGTTATCCAATTTTCTCAAGGGGTTTCAAGATGTTTTTATTGACGACATCCCATGTGAGCTACCTCCTAAACGAGGTAATGATGACCATGCAATTGAACTTCTTCCAAGAAGTTCACCGCCTAACAAACCTCCTTATAGAGTTTCTCAAGCTCAACAAGAGGAGATTATGCGGCAAGTGCATGAGTTAGTTGAGAAAGGCATGGTTAGGCCTAGCTCATCTCCATTTTGCTCACCTGTGCTATTAGTGCAAAAGAAAGACGGCACATATCATATGTGTGTCGACTATAGAGCACTAAATAGGATCACTATCAAGAATAGGTTTCCCGTTCCACGGGTAGAAGACCTATTTGATAAGCTACAAGGATCGACCTACTTCAGTAGGATTGACCTAAAAAGTGTCTATCATCAAATAAGGATAGTTGATCAAGACATTGTAAAGACCGCATTTCGCACCACATTTGGTCTTTATGAATACATTGTCATGCCTTTTGGCTTGACCAATGCACCAGCCACATTCAACCGCTTGATGGAGAAGCTGTTCAGGCCTCATCGAACCTTTACTGGAGTGTTCTTTGATGATATTATCATCTACTCTAATTCATTAGACGAACACAAGCAACACCTCTAGGTAATATTTCAAGTTTTAAGAGAGAATAAACTTTATGTTAATAGAAAGAAAAGTGAATTTTCTTGCAAGAGATTCAGTATTTAGGTCACATTATCTCTCAAGATGGCATCCAAATGTATCCATCCAAGTTAGAGGTAATAAAAGGATGGCCTAAACCAAGGAATCTTCATGAACTAAGAAGCTTTATAGGTATGTGTGCATACTATAGATGCTTCATAGAAAAGTTCTCACAAATTGCGGGAGCATTACATGACCTAACAAAGAAAAGCGTTAGGTATACATGGTCTGCTAAGGAGAACAATGCTTTCAAAAAGCTTAAAGAAAAGCTTATCTTGCTACAACCGGATGCGTGGCCGCCTTGCCAAATACCGGAAATAACACAATAAACAACATAAAACAAACTAATCGGCATACCTGGCACAATCACATGATCACATGATCGCAAGATACACGAACAGAGAAAGACAGAGTGGAAGAGAGAGTAATAGAGCGCGTGCAGACGCACCTCCTAAAGCAGAGTGCTACGCCGGCACGGCGAGAGAGAAGAGAGGAGAGGTGAGAAGAAGAACACAGATACTGGGTGCAATCTCCCCCCGTGCAAGAGTGACCCTTTCCCTCT
This sequence comes from Adiantum capillus-veneris, assembly GCF_014529385.1. Classification (NCBI taxonomy): domain Eukaryota; kingdom Viridiplantae; phylum Streptophyta; class Polypodiopsida; order Polypodiales; family Pteridaceae; genus Adiantum; species Adiantum capillus-veneris. Next base: position 78,721,252 of record NC_140946.1, read on the forward strand.
TGCACGTATTTGTTTTATAGATTTCTTGAATGGTCAAATTGGTTACAAACTGGCCGGCCGGTCATAATTGGCCAAAGCTCATAAAAGAGCACTTGAATAATAAAATATACATGATATACAAATACATTTGCATAGGCCAAGCTGGGTCTAGTCTTTTCCACCTGTCAACTGCAATAAATCATAAAATATCATTTCTATAACATATCTCTCAACCTGTGCTTACACTACCGGATCTCTTAAAACCATTTGAGGTCCAATGTGATGCTTGTGGTGATTGCCTTGGAGCTATTTTGCTCCAAGAAGGGCACGCCATAGGCTATGAGAGTCGAAGGCTCGACCCTGTTGAGCAAGATTTAGGCATATATGAAAAGGAACTCCTTGCAGTTCTACATGCCTTAGACTCATGGAAGCACTATTTATTGGGGACTCCTTTCATTCTGCGAACGGATCACCAAAGTCTTAAGTACTTCATGACGCAGACCAAGCTCTCTGACAAACAAATGAGGTGGGAAAATTTCCTTTCGCAATTTCATTTTCATATTGCTCACATTGCTGGAAAGCATAATCAATTAGCTGATGCACTCTCAAGATGGCTGAGAGTGAATGCGGTTTCCATAGCAACTCACAACGATCTATCTTCAATGATAGATGAGTATGCTATTGATCCCGATTTTAGAGATGTGATTTCAACCCTTGCATTAGGGAAGAAAGAAGAACCATTTAGTTTACAAGATGGTTATCTTCTCTATGGCAATAGACTATGCGTTACTAACTCACTACGTGAGAAAGTAATGTATGAATCTCATGCTCCTCCTTATGCGGGGCATAGAGGGATTTAGTCTACCTTAAAGGGAATTGAAACATATTTCTATTGGCCTACCATGAAAGTGAACATACAAGAGTATGTTTCTAAATGTGTGGTATGCCAAAAGACAAAATTTGATAGAGGGAAGCAACTTGGATTGCTTCAACCTTTGCCAATCCCTAATTCACCATGGGAGAGCATATCCATGGATTTTATCTTTGGATTGCCTAAGTCTATCCATGGGAATATGGGAATATGGACTATAGTTGACAGGTTCAGTAAACAAGCTCATTTTATACCTGTCAAAAAGACTATCAAAGCCCATCAAATGGCAACCCTCTTCATTTCACAAATTTTCAAGTACCATGGCTTGCCAATGTCCATAGTGTCGGATAGAGATCCTAGAATGACCAGTAATTTCTGGAAGGGTCTCTTTGAGAATTTAGGGACAAGGATAAACTTCTCTTTGGCCTATCATCCACAAATGGATGGCCAAAGTGAAATAGCTAACCTAACAATTCTCGATCTACTAAAAGCCTATGTAACGAAAGTAGATCAAAGATCCCAATGGGATAAGTACTTACCCTCAGTGGAGTATGCTTACAATAATACTGTACATACTTCCACGGGAAAAACACCTTTCGAGGTAATTGAGGGGAGATCAAAAAGTCCCTTGCTACTTAAGGTACATGGGAAGATCTTCGCTGCAGATGAGTATAGCCGAGACCTACAAGAATCTTTTCAAAAGATTAAGGATGCTATCTCTATCTCTCAGCAAAGGCAAAAGGCTGCTGCCGACAAGCACAGAAGAGCCCAAGCCTTTAAAGAAAATGATTGGGTCTTATTAAAGTTTCCCAAGGCTCGATTAAGGCACACGACGGGCAAGAATCCTACGGGCCACCAAAAGTACTCTGCTAAACTAGCAAAAAGGTACTATGGTCCCTTCTAGATTCTTAGGCCAATCAATGAGATGGCCTATCAACTCAAGTTGCCCAATCATTGGCTCATACACAATGCTTTCCATGTGAGCCTATTAAAGCCTTACAAAGGAGAGCCACCTCAATAACCAACTATTGAAGACCCACCGGAGATCAAGGACCAAGAGGAGGTGCTGCAACCCAAGTCCATTCTCCGACATGAAGACAAGGTACTAAGAGGCGGTAAGACTATCCGACGATATCTTATTAAGTTTAAGAATTATCCGTTTGAAGATGCTAGATGGATGCAAGGCATACAATTAAAGGATAACCTAAACCTTGTCAATGCTTACAATGCTTCCCAAGAGTAAGCAAATGTACAAAATGTTTAAAAATGAACAAAGTTTTTTTTGTCTTATACGACTTTCTTTTTCTTTATTGTGCACAAAAATGAAGTAGTATGCATGCTTCGATCAAGTTTGCGGAGACGACGTCTCCCAAACACCAAGTAGAGCTTGTTACTCTACTATGCAAAATTGATAGGACTAATGTGCAGACATGCTTGCGACAGCCTCACGCTCTCAAGCGGCAAATGGACTAGTCATCCATTGTGGAATGATGTCTTAGGGTAACATAGGGATCCTCTACCCGCTAAGAAAAGGACTCATGAATATGCTTTATCTTCTCTCACCATAGTCGAGGACGACTATGATTTCAAGAGAGAGGTAATGTCATAATAATAAATGTCTAATTCTCCTAAATGATTTTCTCATGTTAAACTGATCATTTAATATGGGGAAGTGCCAGGGGAGAAAAATCTAGAATATTGGTAAGCTAGCAGACCGGCCACTGTAGGGATCCAAAGGAGGGAAAATAGGGATCCAAAAGGGGGGGCCATCTGCAAAAGAGCCATGTGCAACAATGGGCTAAAAAGACCCTAAGGTTCAGCCCATTAAGACTTCCAAAATGCTAAGGTTCCAAAATTCAAAGGTTGTGTCCAAAGGTCAACCTTAAGGGAATTGGATGCTTTGCGTGTGTCCCAAAAGTCTTTACACATCCCTACATAGGAGGGGGCGAGCCTAGCTTGTAGGGGATGAGAGAGAAATCCACACACACACACACACACACACACACACACAAGCTCCCTTTACACAAAGGGAATGAGGGACACATGTCAGCTCCCTAGGCCAGATGCCCACAAGGTGTACCCAATTCCTATTGGATGGCCTTGAAGGTGGACCAATGAGAATTAGACTAGAGTAAATCTAGTTTAGTTAATTTAAAAACACTTAACTAAAAAGAACCAATGAAAATTAAGTCTCCTAGATGACTATTGGACAGTCTCCCAAGGGGTCCAATGAGCATTCAGCAGCCCAATGGCTTGCCTCATTCCTATTTGCCAAGAGGCAAAGGGGTCCAATGAGAGTTTAGTTGAATTATTAAATTACCTAAAGCTCTCACAAAAGGGGAAAGGGGGACACATGTCAAAAGGCTATCACTTATGCTGCTTAATTGTCATTGGCTTGACTTGGGGAGGCCCAATGAGGGTAGAGGAAGAGCAAATAGCAAGAGGGCTCGCCCAAGAGAGAGAGGGGGCTGATTTTTGCAAGGCATTATCACACACACACTCACACAATCTCATGTGTGAAGAAAAACAAGACTATCTCTTCCCAAGCTTTAATGGAGAGCTCATCACCTACTCCAAGCTTGTGAGATAGAAGCCTACATCGACACACTCTTGGCATGTGGATGCAAATCCAACCAAGAGCCAAGCTTCAATGCATGCTCATCTCCTCTACCAAGCTAATTACTAAGCTAAGCTATGCTAATATGAGTGATTATGTGAGGAGATGTACACCTTTCTCGTAAGATACTCCTTTTTCCTCTCAATCTACTCTCATACCTTGCCAGGTCTCACCATCTTCGAAGGTGTGTGAGGTCTTGGGTTTGAGGCCGGGGATAATTGATGTTGTGTTTGCTAAGTGTTTTTCTTAGTGCATGAAGCTTTCATGTTCATTGCACTAGCTAGTCTTGAAGGAACACAAAGAATTGTATTGTACAATGTCTCTCTTGATGGGAGAAACCATAATACAAAAGCCTTTTTGGAGGGGGGACCGGCTCCATGCAAATCCGGTCCTCAACTGTTGTCAATAGCTTAATTTCTCTCTCTTTTGAAAGTATTGTTCATGCTATCTAACTAGGTGTTATGCTTTTTGTTGCTCGCTCTCCACCCAAGCACTCTTGTAATTATCATTAGGAATCTATTCTAATGAAATGCCCACTATGTTCATGCTAATTTCCGCTACACACAAGTTTTTAGGCCATTAAATGTTACAGCCATCTTGAGCACGGGGATGAGGAAAGCAATATATGGGATCATAAAAGCATTGATCACTTTGATCCAGCTTTGGAAGGGTAGGAGAACAAACTCCCAGCTTCTCATTTTGGCGCTTATTTTTTCCATGACCCGTTGAAATCTTTGACTATGGGTTACGTCCACCCCTACGGGGGCTCCCAGGTGTCTAAATATACTCCCTTTTGAGATAATCTCTCTTGTCCAGGCTGCAGGGTCAAAAGAGTCGTTCTCCGACAGGGAGATTAGTCTTGACTTCTCTATATTGCACTTGAATCCCGAGGCCAAGAAAAATGTTTGCACAATCTCCAGAGCTCTCCTAACAACTTTAGGGCACGCCTTCAAGAACAGGAGCAAATCATCTACGAACGTTTTGTTGGTCGTTGCCCGACAATGCCAGACCTTGAATCTCTGCCCGCGCAGCACTGGCCCTGTGGAGAAGGTGTTCTATCAAATGTGCATGGCAAGTTGAAAGATGCAAGAGAGAGTTGGGTAAAGAGAAAGTAGCCACTAGTGTTGGTCATGGAAGTTGAGAAATTAAATGAGCACAAGGGTAGAGTACCGCCAGGAAAATTCTTGGCAAATGCTTGGGTAAAAAAGCTACTTCCTCTTACGTTGTGGTAATTATGGCTTCGATGGAACAAATGATTTCTTTAAGCACAAGGGTATCCCCTTCCTTGAGAAGAAGTTGATCAAGATGGGTGAAGTTGGAAAATTCTTTGTTAAACGGTAGCTACCTTTGTTATGTGTATTAAGGCCTAGATGGAATGAAAGTGGCACACTCCTAATGGTAGTCTAGTGGCAAGCAAGATGTACAAAATGTCTACCTCATCAAGTATTCAAATAGCAAAAAATATTGTGGATTCATAGGAAGTTTTGGACAAATTCCCACGATAATTCCCCACATTGTGACTTACCTCAACATCATGAGATTCTATGAGGGAGGCATCGCATACCTAGCTAGGTACGATTAGAGGCAGGGGACTACCGGTCCAGTGGTCCCCTGGGACTGCCGGTTCGGTGGTCCCCTGCCCCCAATTGTACCCAGCTAGGTATGTGATGCCTCTCGAACAGAAGCTCATGATGTTATTCATTGTATGAAACAATGGAAAAGACTCGGTTTTTCTACATGAGAAAATTTCTAAATCTTCTTGTGAGTTATTTAAACTAGTACGTGACCCGCGCGTTGCTGCGGTCAAAAAGGAGTATCATTCAATTTTGGGTAACCCCCCCTCCCCTTTTCTTAAAAGGGATAACATGTGTCGATATTTTTTATGCATCCAATTCAAGGTAGTGACAACCATATCTTAAATGTTTTATTATGTGCAATAAAGTTTTAGATGCTTTATGACATCAACCTAAATCACATCGACTTTGTGCAACAACAGAAAGTACACAGAGAATTGAATGAACATAACAACTTTAGAACATAAATTTAAAAGACTGCACGTTTGGGGGGGGGAGGAGAGAGAGAGAGAGGGAGGGGGGGACTAAAAGAAAAGCAACAATCCACTTCCATTATTGTAAGTAGTCTTTGTAAGAATAACCTTATATTCTTCTTTAAAGAAAAAGTTTTTTGAAAGACACTAAATCTTAACTAACAAAATTGTTGCAATTTCAAAATGATAACCTTCGGGATGTTGGATTTGGTACTCGTCAAACCCATGGACCCACACAACGAATGCTCCTACCAAAACGATGATGCCCCTCATGCAAGGTGTACAATACAATCCTCAAATTCTCATACCTATCCCTATAAGAGCATTATGCATTGGTCAGCCAACGATCTTCGAGCTCGTGAACCCTTATGCGAGCTGAACCTGCATTACGATTCATAGCCACACTAATGTGAAAGTATCATTGGAGTCCTCCAAAAACTCATGCACTTCGATTAAAATGTTATCACGATAATAGTGATTCCTGCAAGCCAACGGGTAAAGTACAATAAGTTCAATAACCAAAAAAAATATAAAAAATCATCGTGCTTCATTGATCTTCCTTACCTAACAACTTCCAAGCTTTCAATAATGTGTACTACATCGTGCGTAGTGAGTGGGCCTCTCCAACCAGGTGGATCTATATGAGAAAATTGTCAGTTTGAACACCAAGCTCAAAATTTTACAAAGGAAATACTTAGATGTTACCATAGATATGAAATGGTGGATGATGAAGCATCCATCTAAATGTAGATAGTTTCCAATGCCTTCTTTGATGTGGCATCTATAAATAGAACATTTCAACCTCATCCAAGAAACATCATAACATCCGCTTTTCATGAAAATCAAAGTTGAATCAACATAACAACTATAGTATGTGACCCATATGTTGGTGCAAACCAAAAGAGCATAGTATCAATACCACTGCAACTCTTAAATTTGTAACAATATCTTAGCTCTCAATCACTCGCGAATATGCATAAAGAGCTGCACAAATCTACTCGTTTATGATATGAGAGCGATAATATTTCAAAATTCCCCCATAATGAGTCAAACACCACTGCTAAGAGCCTCTCTCTCTCTCTCTCTCTCTCTCTCTCAATTATTGCGCTCCTTATGAAGGGAGAGGAGGTTCATGAGGAGAGGATGAAGACACACACACACACACACACACACACACACACACACACACACACACACATGATCTGATTGGGTGTTGTCTCTATTGTTGTAAAGTAAAAGTAGGTTGCATCTAAAATTTCTCATATGCACATTTTTCAAGTGTCCAAGAAGAAGAATAGTGTATGTGAGTGGGTATCCAATTGCTTGTGTATCTGAGTGGGTATCCAATTGCTTGAAATTCTCATATATTCAATTTTGAAATCTACCTCTAAATTCTATGTTCGATTTCAATTTCGGATCGATTTAAAGATGAGAAACCAACAAAGTTTAGGGGAAAAACATTGAAACACAATGAAGTTGCCGTAAATTTTAAATTTTTTCATCTGTCAATTTTTAAACTGGAAGTAAACTTAGGGTTAGTGAAATCCTAGTGATAAATTTTGACATTTATCTATTCATTGTAATTACTTGAAGGTGAGATAGAAGTAAATCTAGGTTTAGTGTAATCTCATCGCGACAGCTATTCATTGTAAGTTTAAGGCGACCAAATCCTAGAGAAATTTATTGTAAAGACCTTCAAATAGTGTCAAGATTTTTTGTCCATCTCGGGCCTTTGCCACCTCGGATTTGGTCATTCCACTGCAAGCAAGCATTATGTATCTAAGTGGTGTCTGATTGCTTGAAAAAACATTGGTTTTGTGTATTTCCACATTCTCAATTTTAAAATTCACGGTTAAATTTCTTTCCCGATTTTGATTTTGATTCAAAGATGAGAAAACCTGCAAATTTTAGGGAAAGAACCTTGAAACACAATAAAGTTGATTTTTTTTTTCATATGTCGGTTTTTAAACTAGAAGCAAGCTTAGGTTTAGTGTAATCCTACCAATAAATTTTGAGATTTATTTATTCATCGTAACTTGAACGTGAGATGGAATTAAACCTACTTTTAGTGTAATCGCACCGCTAAATTTTGAGAATTAGCTATTCAATGCAACTTAAGGTGAGAAAAAAACCCAACTTTAGCACAAATAATAGAGAAATTTATTGCAAAAGAACCTTTAAACATCGTCAAGTTTTTTGTCCATCTCTCGCCTTCGCCACCTCGGATTTGCTTGTGCCACTTCGGGTCTACCTACACCGCATTGGGGCCGTTCCTCATCCGTCTTGGTTTCACTTGCCTTTGATGGCCCATGATGCACATGCACACACACGCACACATGGTTGATATACACATGATTCAAAGGTAGACAACGTTCGAAAAAAATGTGTCTTAGCTTAATGGCGTGTCGTTTCCAATTTCAAAAATGTCAATTGAGGGCAAGGGGAAAAGGAGAAATTCCACCCCAAAATAGAAAAAAATAGTTCAAAAACCCGTGTGTCAAAAATGCCGGTTGAGAGCAAGGGGCAAAGGAGAAATTCCACCCTAAAATAGCAAAAATAGTATAAAAATTTGAAAAAATACTCTCACATCTAAAAATTTGAAAAAATACTCTCACATCTACGGTTGATTTACACATGATTCAAAGGTAAATATTGTTTTGGAGAAATGTGCCTGGGCTTAATAGCGGGCGTTTCCAATTTCAAAAATGTCGATATGATTCAAAGGTAAACAGTGTTCGGAAAAAAATGTGTCTTAGCTTAATCACGTGTCGTTTCCAGTTTCAAAAAGGCCGATTGAGGGCAAGGGAAAAAGGAGAAATTCCATCCCAAAATAGAAAAAAGTAGTGCAAAAACCCGAATTTCAAAAATGCCGGTTGAGGGCAAGTGGAAAAGGAGAAATTTTGTCCCAAAATAGAAAAAATAGTGTAAAAACCTGTAAAACACCAGTAATTTTTTAAAATCTCCTCTTGGCAAACTCAATGAAAGGAATTTTGTATGTTTGGAACAATGATTTTTCCCTGAGTAGAGACGTCCAAAAAAAAAAGGGAGAAATTCTGCCCACAATAGGAAAAAATAGTGACTTGAAGGAAAAGAATTATGTATGTTTTGGAACAATGATTTTTCTAGAGGTAGAAATGACAAAAAATAACGATGATTTTTTTGGAGGTAGAAATGGCCGAAAATAATGATGTGTCATAAAGCTTCTCTCTATGTCTCTCTCTCTCTCTCTCTCTCTCTCTCTCTCTCTCTCTCTCTCACACACACACACACACACACACACACACACACACACACACACGCACCTTTGATAACTGCGCAGTGCGAGTTGCACGAAGCTCCATCAATTATTGTGAGCGAAGTAAGTTGCAGGGACAAGTGCCACCTCAGTACTATCTCACACGGGCATGGGCAGGAGAGGATCAATGGCCCACGCCTATTTCTGGGAGCGTGTGCCGTCCGATGTTGCAACGTGTCCGAATGTAACAATTTGCCCGAATTTACTAAATTGACCCAAGTCTACACAGTGGTGGGTTCATCATAAGGGAACCCCTTCTCCCAATACTTTCAACAAACATGCACAGGTGAGGTGGTTAAGGTGATAGGCTTACAAAGCCAATGTTCTGGGTTCGATTTCGGGGGCGGAGAGTAATGGAGGGAGGGGGACACCCGAATTTACAAATTTTGCTCCACGCGAATTTACCTATTTTCCCGAATCTACACAAACCGCATCGGACGGCTTAGATCGCACCTGATCCCCAAAATGGGCGTGGGCCATTGATCCCCTCCAACTCATGTCGCATGTCGCATGTCGCGTGTGAGATAGGGAGGATATGTCGCATAAAGCCTCTCTCTCTCTCTCTCTCTCTCTCACACACACACACACACACACACACACACACACACACACACACACCCCTTCGATTACTGTGAGCGGTCGGATGCAAGACAGTTTCAAATTGTAGCTCTCTCTCTCTCTCTCACACACACACACACACACACACACACACACACACACACACACACACCTGCAACCCCATATCAAAGACTTGCTCTCTCTCTCTCTCTCTCTCTCTCTTTCTCTCTCTCTCTCACGCATGCGTGCACACACACACACACACACCTTCCAACTTCAATAGTTGCAACTCAAGTGTTGTCTCTCTTTGTCTCGCACACAATCGCTCATCATCATTGAGTCAGAGTCCTTAGAAGCGAGCAGGTTTTTGTCTCTCTCTCTCTCTCTCACACACACACACACATGCAAAGGGCACCAGTAGCCAACCGTGCTATCGAACCTCTCTCTCACTCGCATAGCCTCGCCAACTCCCATGCAATGCTATTCAATTTCCTAAGAGAATCCTCCCCAATGCAAGTCACTGGGATTGAGGCCTTCCTTTTTTGTTATCCAAGATTCCAAGTCAAGTTGAAGTGAAAGGAAGGCTCCAATAAGCGGCAGAGTGCATTGAAGAGGTTTTTCTTTTCCTAAAGAAGTTTCAGTGAAAAGATGATTTTTTTCTATACTCTAATGAAAGTCTCCCAATGAGAGACACGTGGATACCTTATCCTTGCTCAAAATTTTTAAGCTGCATCAATTTCCTCCGAGAATCCTCCCCAATGCAAGTCAGTGGGATTGAGGCCTTCCTGTTTTGTTATCCAAGATTCCAAGTCAAGTTGAAGTGAAAGGAAGGCTCCAATAAGTGGCAGAGTGCATTAAAGAGGTTTTTCTTTTCCTAAAAAAGTGAACTGAAGTGATGATTTTTTTATATACTCTAATGAAAGTCTCCCAATGAGAGACACGTGGATACCTTCTCCTTGCTCAAAATTTTTAAGTTGCTAAACTATAACATTGCATGTTGCTCTTCCTCGGGAGGTACAATGACACCTTGCAATTTTTTTACCATGACTGAAGGTGCTTGCCAACTCATTGTCATATACTCGTTGAAGGTCTTTTCTTGAAGCACATGTTCACAAAGTGGATATATGTAGTAAAATAACAGTTGATGTAAAAACCCATGGGTGCTCCATATGATCTTGATGACTTTCTTGAAAAAGTACATCAATCTCTACACTCAATATTAACAATTGCATTGTAATGGTCTCCATCCAACCAGGTAACCAAAAGGTGCATCTTATAGCACGGTGTTGGGATTGGGTGAAAAGATGATAAGTTTTTAGTTTTCAAAATAGGGATTCCTTTTATTTTTTTAATATATTGAACAACCCAAAATAGGGATTCCTATTGGGTCATGCTCTAGTGAAGACATGTTGGTTCTAGCAGTGGAGGAGCCAAAAGTCATAAAAGAGCTTGTTTTTAGTACACTCAAGCCACCCAAGTGGACCAAACATTATTAGAGTAGCCCAAGAATTTAACAGTTTCATCTAGCATTGGAGTGCCATTGCTAGCATTGCTACCTTTTTTCTACCTATTGAGGGACTGAAGGGGTCACTTGGCAATTATGTGACTATCACATAAATACAGCCAAAGGGGTCTGTAAATTTTAATTTTTTTCACATTTTCACATAAAAAAGGGTATAATAAAATGAGATTGGAAACAAAGTTTACAGATTGAATAGGAAAAAGATGTAATTCATTCGATACAAAAATTATAGATAAAAACTATTAAAAATAATCCTTGAATGAAAATGATATACACAATGGGGGAGATAGTTGAGGGATTTGCTTCTTTTGGATACAACATAAGCTAGAAGGAAGGACTGGATCTCTATACATGATTCGTGTGTGAGAATACCATGCCATTGGTCCTACCTCTACTCATTCAAGTGCCGCAGCTCCATAGCCAAAAAATAAGTTTCTAGTCTTCATACACTTTCACCCTCTACACATTACATGTGTTGTACATACAAGGATTGGGAGAGCAAGCTACCTTATGTTGTAATGGCAAGTTTCCGAGTAGCTGGATGAGGGGTTGCCATACATTGCACGAGGCTCATATCTCTCATGTCGAGCGGGAGGAGGGGGTCTGCCCAAGTGAATGCATGAGGAGGAGCCACCATGGAGGCTGACTGCCTGAGAAGAAGAGCGAGTGAGAGAGAGCCATTGGGGATGTATTTGAGCATACATAAGTGAGCCTCCAAGGAAGGAGATACTTTGCTATGAAAAGATGTGAATCAGATCATCAAAGGGAAAATAGAGCTAACAAAAAATCACGCTAAGGTTGTTTATGGTGTGAGTATTCTGAGTTTGTGGATTGAAATCATTGAGAATAGTGCTTTTAAAAATTTGCCTCATCTCTAAGTGACAGTGGCAAAAGACTCAATGGATCTACGGTGGGGGAAAGATCTCCAAAAATTGAGAGATCTTGGATGTGGAATGGCAAAAGCGCTAGTTGTCTCAACTTGTATTGGTTATAAAAACTTGCACTAGGCAAGGTGAATAGGTAATCTAATGAAATCTGAGCATGCCTCTCTTAGACACACAGAGTACACAAAAAGCACAAGATGAGAGAGAGACATGTAATGATTTTATTTTCTTCGTGTTGGAATGGTTAGTTTTATAGTTGTTGTGACCATTCATTTTCACATTTGATCGTTATGGGCATTAGTTAACACCATTTGCAATGGATGGGGTGTTAGAGATGACCTAGTGGGCATCTCCATTTGTGTTAACATAGATGGATGGGGGTGTCAGAGATGACCTCGCCACAAGGATGCTTCATAAACATTTTTCTCATCAAACGCTTGTTGGTATTGTTTCTTTTGGGCAGAGAAAGAGGGGGGCGGGGGGGGGGGGGGGGGGGGGGGGGGGGGGGGGGGGGGCATCTATCTACGTTAAATGGATAGCACCCCCTTTTTTAGTTTTTTGGATCCAATCTAAAATAACATGAAATTTGAGACACTTTCACTCATCCATAGGTTTTCTTTTTTTAAAAAAGGTTGTCCGTCACCTTGATATAGGCTTAAATCAATCCTTGCCATTATAGTCATCAAATCCATTAGATTGAATGATATTGCTACATTGAGTGTTATTGTTGTAGTTGATGAAATCGGTAGATCAAGTATCCAAAGAAGTTGAGGGAAAACAAGGGAGGAAAATCTCTCTTGTTTTTTCTCATGTTTGCTACACAGAGAGACTCTCTCTCTCTCTCTCTCTCTCTCTCTCTTACATATGATTATCCATTACCTTCAACTCATTTTATTGCCAACACTTTTGAATACAAATTTGGTTGGATTGCAAATCCTTAAGCTATTTTCTTATAAACATAGCAAGAATCACAAACATAATCATCAATCCATGGGTTGAAGTTGACAAGACTAGTGCATGGAGGATACAAGAGATTGCCAATGTCTCAAAAGATACACTCAATCCTTTTCTACTTCAAACTCTACACTTAAGTTGTATGGCACACAACAAAAGGTAGTTCTGCATTGGCAAATAAATCATTACGAGCGCTAATCCTCACCAAACTTATAGGACATGTAGATATAGCTCAGAAACACATGCCTAGGGTTTCAAATCCACCATAAAAAAACCTACAAAATCTCGATTAGTATCAATATGCTTAGTTTGACCTAGCCCACTTTTGTCTAGACTGTAATTGGGAGCTTAGGTTTAATGCCAATCAACAAGAGGATTATCAACCTTTATAAGATATGAGCTAGAGGTTAGAAACAAAAAATTCATAGAACAATCACTACAAATTTGTTGCATAGAGCTTTCACTTGTAGACGTGTAGATGTTGACGAAAATTCACAAGATAGATACAAGCATCAAAATCAAGAGGGAGAGTACACAAAACTCTAAGTCAATGACATGGTTTTCATTATCCAAAAATTAAAATGTTTTGTACAAAAAGTGGCTCATATACCTTAGCCAAAAGTTTTGTGATAAACAAATATTTAATTTAATATTTGTAATAAATAATCAAGGTGATAAAACTAGGAAGCACTTAGCTCCAATGCACTTAGCTCATAATTACATAGATAGCCTCAAGAATTGACATGTTACAAATATCAAAATTTACAACAATGGCTCATAAATTTAGTTTATCTCCTAAGTTACATAGGCAGCTAAAATCTCCCCCCTCCTTGCTATGTCATCTACAACATAGCTACCTTTGTGGTGTGGTATTGTGTGGGTTGACATGCTTTATTTCACCTTTGGAGATACTCTAACCTATGCTGATATATATTTCAGAGCTCTTTCTCAACTACTGTGATAAATTATATGCACTTTGTTCTCTTTTTATCAATGTCAAATTAGGCAATAAATCTTGCTCAAAGATTTGTGACTACTAGGCCGAACATCTTTGAGCGATTAGTTTTATAGTTGTTGTGATTTGTGCCCTTTCACATTTGGCGGTCATGAGCATTAGTAAATGCCATTTTTGTTAACATAGTGGATGGAAGTGCTAGAGATGATACAATGTGCATCTCTATTTGCGTTAATGCAGATGGATGGGGTATCAAAGATGACCTTGTAGGAATGCTTCACACAACGTTTGCTTAAAATCTTGTTGGTATTGTTTGTTTTGGGCATGGGGGGGAAGGGGTGCCCATCCATCTACACTGAATGGATGGGCAAACCCATTTTTACATTTTTGAATCCAATTTGTGTTGGGTTCAAGCCTCGTGTCATTTTACCCAGGGGAATTAAAACTTATTCACAAGGTAATGTAGGCCGCTCCTTTAGCGTGGAGTGTGCATTGTAAAACGATGAAGCTAATATTACCCCAGACTATCTATATATACATATGTAAAAGTTCAATGGAATATAGTGTTTTTCTATTGCTTGCAAAGAGGTCTCTGATCTCTCTCTCTCACCTCTCTCTCTCTCTCTCTCACACACACACACACACACACACAAGTTCTTTCCCCTCTCTTGCGCCATGGTCCTTCCTTGACATCACCCTCCATAGACACTGCAAACTCAATGCATGGTATCAAAGTTCCCAAGTGATTGTGGGGAGCATATCAAAATGCTTCTCTCTAATTTCCTAGGTGGAGATGAAGGTGGCAAAAATCTCTAAGCGTTTTGACATGCTGCAATAAGCCAAGGCCAATAAGTTTTTTTTTTGGTTCTCTGTAGTGTAGTGGTTAAGCTAGTCAATAGGGATCTCTACACAACATGTTGAAATGTTGTTTGGAAGAGAGAACCCCACACCAAGAGGTGCCTCTAGCGTTCTAAAACGTTGATGGGTAGTGGTACCAAATGGCGATGCACTTGTATCTCTAAAAGGCTGCATGGTGGTGGAAATTACACATTATCCAAGAATCATTTCAAAATGCTATCATTGTCATGATGCTTCGTGTCCACAAGAGGAAACTCAGACATGATATAATGTTTTTGGCATTATCATCACTCATGTAAATTATTGGTATGTTCTATCGACTTGGATGTAGGCTATTGAGGAAAATTTTTGTGCTTGTCGATGCTTTGGGTGATATACATGCCAGACGCGCAAAAAAATGGTCAAAAAGTATGCCCAACGTGGTACCCTTACCAAAGCACATAGAGTTTTTGATGAGCTTTTTGTTCAAACTGTTGTTACTTGAAACATGTTAATTCCAAGACATGCCAATATGGAAGTGGCAAGGAAACTTTGAGTCAATTCTTTTAAATCAAGGCCATTGGAGAAGATTCTCTACTATTCCTTGGTCGATATGTGATCCAAGTGTTTTGATTCGTGATGCTTTGGCAAATATGTATGCAAATTGTTGTGCTCGACAATGCTGGGGCTGATATCTAAGCTAAATGTGGTGGCACAAAGTGTGCTTAAGGATCTTCTTCTCTGAGAGATTATCTCTTGTGTCACGCCAAGGGCCAAGACACACATGCATTAAAGGGGTCTGTATATAGCCATGGCCAAGGGCCTATATAGAAGATGGTTGGGTGGAGATGATCATGCAATAGTCTCTATGTTCTTACATTGGTATCAGATCTCCTCTCTCTCTCTCTCTCTCTCTCTCTCTCTCTCTCTCTCTCTCTCTCTCTCCACCCATCGGCATTCCTGATGAGGAAACACCATCAACCTCCACCTTCGATGACAATGATCAAATGAATGAGTTAGAGGCATAAATGCCCTAACCTTAGGGGGAGGGCTAATGATACCGGATTAGTTGCACCACCCTCTAGCCCGGCCAAAGAAACTGAAGTTGGCCGGTTTTTGAAACTAAGGCAGCAGGAATCAACCCGTTAGGGGAGCCGAAGGTAAAAAAACAAAAAAATAATGTTTTTTTGTATTATTATTGCCACCACCAACCCGCGTCCGTGAAGTAGGCCGCCACGCCTCCTTTTGGCACCACACACTCCCTCTCATCTTTTATTTTCCCTCTCTCTCTTCCACCAAGCCCCGCAGGGCGCATAAAATATCACACTCTCTCTCTCCCTCTTGCGGGCCGCCAGGCCACCCTCTCCTCTCCCCTCTCGTCCACACTCCCTCGTCTTCACCAAGCCCCTCTCTTCCGCTCTGGATTCTCCCTGAGGTGGGCCATTTCCCTTTTCTCTTCCCCTCATCCACTTTCTCTCTCCATCACCCACTCTCACTGGTCTGCCAACCCCTCTCTCTCTCTCTCTCTCTCTCTCTCTCTCTCTCTCTCTCTCTCTCTCTCTCTCTCTCTCTCTCTCTCTCTCTCTCTCTCTCTCTCAGCCACACACCCTCCCCCTTGGCCCGCTACCCCCCCATTCCGTTGACCTCCTTCCTTTGTTGGCCAAGCCACGCGCACCGCCCGTGATCCCTCTCTCTCTTTCTCTCTCGCGCTCTCTGTGTTTAGCCCAAGCAGGCGCAATACAGAAGGTATCTATCTCTATCTCTTATTCATACCCCACACCACCCTCAACACTCCCTTTTCCCCATCTCACTCCCACTCTCTCTGTCTCTCTCTCCCCTCGTCAACCCCGCAGGCACCGTCGATTTCATCATGATCCATGTTGGGAAGAATTTTGAAATTTCAACTAGGGGAAGTTGTTCCTGGGCATATAGAGATGCTACTATGAAATTTTCTTTGGATTTAGGATTTGAGGTACATGGCTCGGGATCCATGTTGGGCAACATTTTGGAAATCTGATGATTCCATTTGGTAGGGTTTATCTAGATGATGCCTTGGTCCAAAAGTTTTGGGATTTGGATCAATAATTTGACACTTGGGCTAAATTATGGGACTTCTTTGCAAACTTGAATATTTTTGGCATTTTGAAGTGGATTTTGGAATTCAAATGTCTTGAAACTCATGGCTTGGCTTTCTTGAACATACTGGATCAGATGGCATGATTTTTTCTTTGATTGGGCAAAAAGGTACATGGATGTTGGGAGGAATTTTGACGCAGTTTCCCTACACATATGTTCCTATAGGTTTTCCTAGTACACTAGTGAAATATTTTCAAATTTGGACATGTTTTTCCTTAGTTTGTCCCATTTTCTAGTTTATGGTCATGTTTTTTTGTTTTGACCATATCTGTTTCTTGCAACCATTTTTGGGCACATGTTTTGCATGATATCTATCATTGTCTTGATTCTCAACGATTTAGGTTTGTACTTTACAGCTTTGCCTGGCTCCCTGTCACATTCCACCAGAATTTGAATCCTTTTGAGGAGACACATTGATTCCGGTAATTTTCACCATTTTGCACGTAATGCTTTTCTTGGTTTTGATCCTACAACCATCCTTAAGTTACATTTCCTTGTTGATAGGCTCCGAGGAGAGTGTGAAGTCTCCCAATTGACTTAAGCAACAATTTCAAAACTTGTCAAGAACTCTGCTTTTAGCTCTTCTTCATAAGTTTTGCTGGCATCCCACCATTTGACCTCTCCCTGAGTTTTTTTTGGGATCCTACGCTTTTTCCTTTTGAAAATGACCAAAAGACCATTTTTAGACTGAAGGTAGCAAACCACAAGGATTTGATGATCTTAAGAGCAATTTTTGTGATTATTTTTGCAGCACCAATACTATTTTTGCATTCCCCAGCTAGTGAGCCACTCCTGCCCTGATTTTGGCAAAAAGAAACATGGATTGCGATCCATGTTGGGATGCAGTCTGAAAATCCAGCTATAGGAGTCTGTTCCTAGCTACCTGTGGGTGCTCCTACACCAATTTATCTGATTTTAGGGTTTGAGGAACATGGATCGCGATCCATGTTCCACCACCTTTTGCTGCTAATTTTGTCCTGCCTGATTCTGCTAGCTATTTGGGGGTTTACTCGTGAAAGATTTTTGGTTTTTGATGAGTTTTGGAATTCCCCATTGGCCCTGTTAGTTTGCCGATTTTGTGACTTTGTACTACTCTGATATGTTGTTTTAGCAATGTTGATGCAGTATGTGATCTGTTGTTTTGGCAATGTTGATACAGTATGGGGCACACACACATGTTCTTGCAAGGTGAATGATCATACCTGTCAAATCTCGCGTAGTAAGATCTACCGAGGTGGTCACATCGGTGGGACAGAAACAAATCCAAAAACTCTATGCTTTTGTGGCTCTCTCTCTCTCTCTCTCTCTCTCTCTCTCTCTCTCTCTCTCTCTCTCTCTCTCTCTGAATGCAAATGAGCTTATGTTGCCCCATTTGACTACATGTTCCTAGTATACCCGGAATGCCCCATTTATACTTACCTCCATTGATTATATCTTGTTGTTCATATCACCTGTGGTTTGAACCATTCATCATTTTGATGCTCGATTGACAAATGGTGTTCGAACTGCAGTTTTGATCCTTTAGAAGCTGGCTCAAATTCCATCTTGTGTCAAATATTTTCATATTTTCCATGTTCAAAGTCCTTGCTTTGAAGCTTTGGCGTTTTCTTTCAAAAGTCAAATTTGACTTTCCTGGTTCGACTTATCATTTTTTGTTGATTATCTGTCGTTTTTTACCTTTTTGTAAAAGAAAATTAATTACAATTATCATTAGTGAGCCACAAATTAGCCAAAATTAGTGTAACCTCCCCTACATACATATTCTTATCCCGGTATTAGATGGTGACGGTATGGCTCATAATTATGCCTGCTAAGAGTTTATAAGGCTTTGAAAAGAAAAGAAATAATATGATAATAATAATATATACAAATGATAATCCTGCCGCATTTCCCCCCCTTCCTAGAGTGAGTTGTCCCAGACGAACATGTGTTAGAGTGCATGAGAACAAAGCACGTGTCTATGCATAGCCATATAGTGTGGCTCTATGATGTGGATGGAGGATATGCATGGGGAAACAAAATGTTGTGCAAGAGAGGTGCTGAACAATATGTTCAGTGGCTGCTGGTGGCGAGGTCGCATTGAAGTTGCATGGTCCAAACAGTACTAATTGTAGAAGACGCGCCGTGTGTTTGACGGTGACCTGCAGAAGTTGGGTGTTGTTCCATTGGCCTAGGTTGTCTGAAAAAAGACGTAGGCAATCTGGTGAGGTCGGATTTTTGTGGAGGCAATGTAGGTGAACTTGTATTGTTTTGTCGTTTTGGTATCCACAATTGCTTAGGATTGGTTTGCATGATGGATTCTTTAACCCATATTTTCTTGACCACAGTTATGGAATATCACTGAACTGGTGTATATGGTGATGGTAGAGGTTTCCTTACATGTTCTGTTTGTACGAAGGGCGTGGAAAAAGAGTGGTCCTCTTATTTGAGCAGTAAGGTATTGTCCTGCCAGTTTGGCGTAGCTTGATAAGTGCGCATCCATGGCTCTCCCAAAATAGCTACTTCGTTAAGATGCTGATTGTCGAATACATGAAACTGATGTGGATAAACTGTTCCATCAATGGTGATTGGTAAAGTTATGTGGCCCAAACTGTCCATAGTGCCTTTATTTGCTACTTTGAATCCCATCGTGTTTGGCATAAGAGGTTCCCGCGTGATTTTTTTGAAAGTGGAATAGTTTACAACATTAGCTCTGGTCCCCGTGTCCACTAATGCTCCCTCGGTGGTGCCATCAGCATGTTGTAAATTAATGTGTATATCCATTTCTCCTAACCATGTAGCTGCCGTTTGTATGGATGCTATGGAAGTAGTATCGATAGTATCATTCTGCTGTGCTTTTGTCTGAAATTTGCTTGCTCCTTGCGCTTTAATATTTTGATTTTGGCTTTCTGCTGTGCCTGTTCCCCCGAATGCTATGTGCTTGACTTCTGCGCTGAGTTGCTGCATGTATTGTTGCGAGTTATTCTGGTGTAAGTGGAAAATATATTTCTTTAATTTGCAACCACTCGTCCAATTAGGCATCTCCTCACTTGCTAATGTTGCAAGCTTGATGGTGCCACTTTGTGATATATCATGTATTACAAAAGGCCCCATCCCTTGCTTTTTGAGTTTTCTGGAGTGTTGTTTGAGGGTATACATTAAAACATAATCCCCTTTTTGGAACTCCTTGACAATCACGTGTTGATCATGGAAAACCTTCATTTGTTTTTTTTTGAGCATATATCCCAGCTATCACTCGAAGTGGGGTTTCATCTAATTGTTCTAGGGTGTCTAGTCTCTTCGATAGCTCATGGCCCATCCATCCTAATTGTGTTGCCACTCTTAGGGTTTTGATTAAGAATTCCAATGGTAGGATCGCATTAATCCTGAATACCAGGTTAAAGGGAGTCGTGCTGATGGAAGTTTTAAAAGCTACTCTGTAAGCCCATAAGGCTGTGTGTAGCTTTTGATCCCAATCATTTCTTGAGTCACTGACTATTTTGGTGAGTATAGTACATAAGATTTTGTTGATACTCTGCTTGTTGTGGATGATAGGGTGCCGATTTGCGATGGACCACCATGAATTCGTCAAGGAGGCTTTCAATGATGTCGTTTAAAAAGTGTGTTCCCCTATCGCTCACTATTTCTATGGGTAGACCATATCTCGTAAAGGAACTGAGCTGTAGTTCTTGCATCGTTTTTTTTGGGTCGCCTTTGCTTTCACCCATTTCGTCATGTAGTCTATTGCTACTATGATGTA
Organism: Adiantum capillus-veneris; assembly: GCF_014529385.1. Lineage (NCBI taxonomy): Eukaryota > Viridiplantae > Streptophyta > Polypodiopsida > Polypodiales > Pteridaceae > Adiantum > Adiantum capillus-veneris. Next base: position 78,741,646 of record NC_140946.1, read on the forward strand.
TTGTGTGTGCGACCTATATTCTGGAGGTATGATGAGACCAATGAAATCAATGCCCCATTTGGTGAAATCATGTACCCCCATCATTGGCCTTAGTGGCATTTCATCTCTCCGTAAGGGTGGTTTTGTGCATTGACATTCATCACATTGTTTGACATAGGTCTCTACATCCATAAACAGGGTTGGCCACCATATGCCCGAGTGTACTACGAGCTTTGCCATTTTATCAGTAGAGAAATGTCCCTTGGCTGTCCTAAGTCTGCTTGATCTAAGATAACGTAATATTTTCTTTTTGTAGCACACAGCCATAGTTGTTTGTCCTTTCTCTGCCCATACAACTGGTTGGCAGATAGTGTTTGGCCTCTTCTTCTACAATTTTTTGTTCTTGCCTTGCCCCATTCCTCTGGGAAGGTACTGTATTTTAAGTACTCAACTATGTGAGTACTCCATTTGGGTGCTTGTACTACTCAAAATAGGGTGGCATGTTCCACTAGAGGTTGTTTTGTACAACTGTCACATGATTTTACATATATATGGACACCATGTTCCATGTTTAGCCAATAGAATCCCAGTATTTTTAGTCGTCGGCCTGTCTATGTTTCTCCTTTGTGAAATCCCATATTTAGTATATGAGACTATTTGAGGTAGTAGGTGGATTCTTTGGGCTGTACACATAGTCTCAATATCCCATCCTTACCGTGTTTGTACAGTCTTCCTGCTAAAAGCTGGAGATTTTGTGTTTGATGTATAATTGATGGCTGTCTTTCTATCTATAGTGACCCGATTGTGAGTAGAGGAATGACCTCTTCACTCCATCCCGGGATCATTTTGATGTTAAACAGATACAAATCAGGAAGATCATCATCGACACCCTCAGGTGCTTCTCCATGAAAAAGTCGTGAAAGATGATCTGCTTGTGTGTGTAGTCCCCTTTTTTACGACCATCGTGAAGTCAAACTCAAGCAATAGTATAAACCAACGAACAATTCTTCCAATGTTGCAAGGTTTCTTTACTAGATATAGCAGTGCTTGGCGATCCACGAAGAAAACAAACTTGTTTGCAAGAAGGTAGTGCCTGAATTTTTTGACAGAATATATCATTCCTAGACCTTCTCTTTTCATAGTGGCATAGTTTTTCTCTGCATTGTTTAGTTGTGGACTAGAGTAGCAATTGAAAAAATCCATTTTCTTCTCTCCTCGTTGGGCTAGTATGCATCCTATGGTGTAGGCTGACGCATCGACATGAACATAAAAGATTTTGCTCCAACCAAGGGCTTGGAAAATTGGAGAAAAAATCAATTGCTGCTTCAGTTTTTGGAAAGCCAGCTCGCATTCTTCCGTTCATTTGAACTTAGCAATGAGGGCGCACAACAGCTTAGTTATCACAGCATACATATCTATGAAATTCTTGTAGTACCCACAATGCCCCATAAATGATTGCACTTCCTTCATCTTTGTTGGTCTTGGTAGTGCAACAATTATTTGTACCTTCTCTTGATTAGTTGAAATTCCGTTTTTGGACACAATGTGGCCCAAAATTTTACCTTGTCTTACCATGAAGACACATTTTTTCGGGTTTAAGTAAATACGATATGTTATGCATTTTTTAAAGACTTTTCCTAGATGAGTTATGTGGTCACTTCTTCGATGAGAGTGAACACAAAGATCATCCATGTAAATCTCCAAAAATTGTTTGAGATATTCCTTGAATGCGTGACTCATTAATCTTTGAAATGTAGCAGGGGCATTGATCAGACCGAAAGGCATTACCCTGTAGGCAAATATACCCCACTCTGTTGTAAAAGCTGTCTTATGTTGATCTTCTACTTTAATTTTCAATTGATTGTAGCCTAAGAACCCCTCCAGAAAACTATAGGCCTCTTTCCCTGCTACCCTCTCAATAACATGATCCGTTATTGGTAGTGGATAGTTATGGTGGCTGCATTTACCTGTTTGAGGTTTACACAAAACACGCAGTTTGCCATTCTTTTTGGGTACTACCACAATAGGGGATACCCAATCCGTGTGTTCAATCTCGTAGATAAACTCGATATCCTTCAGTTTTTCTATCTCTTCCTTAATTTTCTTAGCAAAAGTCTCGTTGTATGTATAAGGACGTTGTTTGCATGGTTTGGCATCACGCTTAAGGGGTATTGTGTGCTGACAGATATTAGGATCTATCCCCTTTAGATCTTTGTATGACCATGCAAAGACATCTTTGTATTGTCTGAGCGTATCGACTAGAAGTCGCTCTTCTTCGTCAGTAAGGTCCATGGCGATGTACGCCCGTTTAGGCTACTTGCCTGGTTCTGCTAAGTTGATGCATTTGGCTTTTTCAGGTCCATCATATGAAGTTCCTCGTTCTTTGGGATCTCGTTTGGGTTTCTACACCACACTTTTCCTATCCTGTATAGTATACTTTTTATATTGAGTAGGTGCATCAAATATATCATCGTTCGATACCTCGTTAGTTTCGATTTCTCTTGTCCAAACTTCCTCCAAGGCTCGTTTTAGTTCACTGTATGTGATTTTGCGCTCAATTTTGGACAACTTCGTCAATTTCTTGAAATTGCTCTCTTTTTTTGGTTTTTGTGTGTTCTCCGTTTCTGATTCTGTTTTGGTTGAGTCAGGTTTCATGTATCTCTTTGATATCCCGTCTTTGAGGCAGTCCGTTGCTTCTACTATCCTTAAGTACTGCATTTTGTTGGTTAACAGAGGTACGAATTCTTTGTTGTGCGATTGTTTGTGCGTTTATCTCAATATTTGCATTGTCTTCGAGGATTTTGGTTTGGGAAATCATAGTAGATCACCCGTGGATCCTTCCGTTTGATGTTCTAACTTAAGCTATTAGACAGCTCGTCGTCTGCGTTGTCCTCTAACAACTTATCAATCGATTCTTGGAAATCATCTTCGTCTGTTTGGTCAAGATCTCTTACCGAAATTTCATCCACTATGTGTTGGCATTCAACAATCCCCTCCTCGTCAGGGACTTCCCACTCTAACTTTGAATTTAGGCTGATACCCAATATCTGGAATGGAATGATATCATATCCTTCCTCATCGCAAAATTTGGTGAGGGTCACCTCATTTACACAAAGATCACGAGTGGCTAGTATCTGTTGCCATCCAAAAGGTTTGAACATCTCTTCTGGAAAAGGCTCTGGTATATATGCCTCGTCTTGTGTAGTCCTATCAAGAATGCAATTTTTCCTTTTTAAACTTCCACCTTCGGAAGCTTCTCCTTTCCAAACCACTGGTGAGCTTTGTTATGCAGCCAAGTCGGTATTCCCCCTTCTTGGTCAGTTGTGGAGTTCAACTCTTCTCCTAGGGTTCGTTCTATATCTCTATAGCTATGATCTGTGACACTAATTTTCTTACTGACATCCTTGTTCCTTAGATGGATACAGTCGTAACCTCAATCTTGCACCATTTTGACCTGACGCATGAGTGGTCTGCCCAATATGATATCGAAATTGCTGCTATCATCGAAATTCATAATAGAAAACTTGTGTTCATATGAAATTCCACAAGAGGTCACCACAATCTGCTCCAAGATGCCAATTGGTCTTTCTAAATACCCATCTTCCAATTGAAGTTTCATTCTAGTCTTTTGAAGAGCAGGTTTCCCCAATTTTTTCCACATTACTTAGGTAGCTATGGCTATTCCAGCCCCACTATCCAATATTGCTATTGACTTAACCTCTTTGTACTCCATCGGCAGGGTAGTATTTCTTTCTTCACCTTCACAACAATCCCCTACCTTGTTCACTGGTACTGGCTCATGTTAAGTTTCTTTCGAGGGTTGTGTCTTCAGTGTGTTTGGAGAAGCATTGGGTGGCAAAATTATCAGCCATATTTTTTCCAATTTTTTTCCGACCTCATCCCAAAGATCCGGTGTGATTTGTAGTAACTCTGAAAGAGTTAGTGTACAATAAATAGGGGATGACATCAGCTCGTGAAGAGTTTTAGTATCCATCATCTTAGGATTGTCTTTCCATTGAGATGATACTTTCTTCACCTCCAATCGAGTTTTATGGTTACCAGTAAATGAAGGTAAAGTCTTCAACGGCTACGGTTTACTATCTTCTGATATCGCTATACCTGCGTCACCATACAGTGATCTAATGTCATTTGGCTAGAGCTCATGCTCCAAGTGGATCTCTAGGATGGGAGATGACAGAAGTGTAGCACTTCCATCTTTTCTATTCCTGATTTGTTCCCATATCTCTTGAGGCCATTGTTCTTCTACTTCCGGAATTGGTAGTGGTGCTTGAGAATACATTCCATCTGTCGTATTGGCTTCCACCCTCGTATCCAATGGTGTTTCGTTTACAGAATATGGTTCATCTTCCTTTTCAATTCCCCGTCCCTCTAGCTCTTGAATATTTTTTGGGATTAATACCTCAGTTTTTGGAGCAGTAGGAACTGGTGGTCCCATAAGCGCTTGAGCGGCTTGGATGAGCTCCTTGCACATCTTTAGACTCTCTTTCTCATAGCCTGGATGAGGGTACATTCACCATCTATCCTCTTTGGGTTTGGTTAGGCTTTAGCCTTGCTTCGTAAGCTTTTAAAATTGCATCCAAAGGTTCGAAAACCTTGTCTACAAAGATAGATCCTCCTGATGGTATAACCGATGGTTTTTTTATCTCCTTGTTTTCCTTAAGGTCTCTTTCCCTTTGCAGTTGTTCCTCTGTTTTTAGTAATTTGGTTTCTAATGACGTTTTTTCTTTCTCTCTTTTGGCTTTCATGTTGTCTCGTTTTGCCTTCCATGATTTCCTAGGGGTTCGGACAGACAAATTTTCTATCTCTGTTTGGCTAGCTGGGATGTTCCTTGCGGCCTCATGTGCTTGAGCTCTAGTTATCGGGTTTATCAGAATGTTTATTTCTGTTTTTGATCCACTTGAGCTTGGCACAATCCCCATCTTGTTCATGGTTGCTTTCTCTTTGTTGTCAGGGATTTTTGGATAGTGTGGAATGAGATGGTCAGTGGTACAATTCCATCACAGAATCCAAAAAGTTTTACCCATTCTCCTTTTTTTGGACGAAATCTTTCCTATTGATAACAGCCATATTCATAGCATGGTCCTACAGGTGATGAAGAAGCTTGTGGAGCGCCCATCAGTTGTCCTGCTCTAGGAGGATACACCCTAGGTTTGTAGCCCTGATTTGCCATGAACATAAGCATATTTTCACCGACCAAGTAATGGTTTTTAGTTGGTTGTGCTATGTATGAAGGCTTGGGCATCTCTTCAGGACTTATCCATGGAATGTGTCCCTCTTGAGCATATGCATTCCCATCAAATCCTCTCTTGTAAGTATTGTTTGAATCTTCCCGATATGAGACTATTTGGACCATACTCTAATTAGAAGGTGGTTCTATGGGTTGAGAAATCCTTACCATAGTCCTATTCTCCTAGGGTAAGGGAGGTTGATGTCCTAGCACAGGTTGAGGTTTTTCCTAGCCTAGGATTGCGTTATTTGGCCCTACTTGGTACCTTGGAGGGGGCACAAAATTTTTCCCTCCATGTGGTCATTATTGTCTATCTCTAACATAGTTCTGATTATAGAAACATTCATGAGTTTCATGGTTTGTCCATTTTGTTCGGTAGCATGCCACTTCAGTACTCAGTGTGCGTTTACTCTTGGCCTTTGTTGAAGGTTGCACCACTGAGTTGGATGATCTCCTCCACAAGTGTGTCATTTTTTTGGTGGGCGGTTGTCATGGGTTTGAATTTGTCATGTTTTCTTGGTTTATTCATCTGACCACTTCCTCGATCATTTGATCAAAGTCCGGCATAGTTGGGTTTTGCCCACCAAATTTTGTGGTGGACTCACTAGTGGTTGAAGAGGTGCTACTTGTTCTTTGATCTGTGTCTTCAGTCCCCTCCCCATATACCTTGCAAATATTGATAGCCGTTTTTTGGCTTTCCATAATTGCCATAGTAAGCTACCTCACCCTATCAAATCACTCAAACATTTTGGCTATCCCTACCATTTCACTGTACATAGGCGTGTGTGAGTTAGGGGACTTTTCCCATATTTTCTTAAAAACCCTCAGCTAGCTAGTCACTGGGCTAGTTGAGCCAAAAAAATAAAAAAAATAAAAGAAATAAAATATATTATGGCCCATTTGTGTGTAAATATTTCATTGTATATAGGGCCTAAATAAAATGATTTTTCATAATTATTTTGGTATTTATTTAAATATTTCTACCTATGGTGTGTTATTTATGCTATGCACATTGACTCACCATTACCATATATTTTTCTTACCATTTTGCATACTCTTTATTCCATATAAAAATAATTTCATGCAAGCTTCTCTTATTTTTGGTGTAACTCCATCCCAACAAAAATCCAAAAAAACTAGTTTATTTATGTGTATATTTTTTCACTATTGTCATTTTTCCTTCCTACATCTATTCTCTATTACCCTCATAAATTAGACCACCAATGGTAGACTTATAATAAGAGAGATTTATTTTGACCCCTTTATATTTTTTCATAAATATTCATCTTTTTATGGTAGACTTATAATGAGAGAGATTTATTTTGACCCCTTTATATTTTTTCCACCTATATTATTTATATTTGACATATACATATTTTTTTAGACCCCTCAATATTTGATTTTCTTAGTTGTACTATTCATTTATATCATGATCTCAACAATATCTTCAATTAAAGACCTATCAAATAAGGTCAAGGGTATGTGGAATGCATGCATGCACCATGGGGAGCTCACTCTTGGAGGTATTCAAAAGAATCATCCAAAGAAGGACCTCACAAGGACCTTTGTGCACTGGAAAAAACAGTCGGTTTTGCTGAATTTTTCAAGATCACATGCTCCCCGAATTTGGAAAGGTGATACAAACAAAAGTTGTAGCTCGTGAGCTGAACTTTCACCTCAAATGTTTTCATATTTTTTTGAGCTACGAGCTGTGAGCTATGATTTTATTGGTGGACCCCTGTTTGCCCATGCTATGCAGCCACACTTCCTCTTCCACTTTTATCATTTTCCTCTTTCACACACACTCCTCCCTCTCCTTCCCACTCCCAAACTTGCAACTCCCATGTCCTAATTCACCCTCTTCACCATTGCCACATCTCTCACACCTCCATAGCCTTCATCTTCCATTTCTACACCCTATGTGTCCCCCTTTCTCTCTACATATATGTCCATATTACCATACTCTCTTAAGCTTTGTAAAGAACTTCAAAAATCAACAAAAATCCAAGGATAACCTCTGCAAATGAAGGCTTTATCATGAATTTTCCAAGGTTTGAAGATAACATAGCTTCATCGACACGCGCTACTTCGCCATGCTGACTGCTTCTTCTACCGGTGCTGTAAAGAGGTGAATGTCAACTTCTCCAAAGCTTCAACCTCTCTTTACAAGCTCATCCCTTCTCTAACTTTTCTCATCATATATCTCACCATTTGGTGAATGATTTTGTAAATATTTTTTAGTGATAATTACTAACTACTAACCACTAACCTTATTGTAAAATGCACCCTCTACTAGAGTAGGCACTCCCAAATTATTCACTAAATCCTCTCTCCTATCATCCTCAATAATTCTCTTCCCTTGAGCCCACATCCATGTGACTCAAAGGACAAGAGAGACCCACCCTCATTAAAAAAATAAATTAAAAAAATGCATAATCTTTTATTCCTTCAAATAAACTTGATTAGGCCTAGTCCTAATCGGGGCTTCCAATACCTATAAATAGAGCCCTTCTCTCCCTTGTAAATTATCACATGATCACACTACACCACACCATTCTCAACACATAACACATCACTCTTCAAGCTTAGTTGTGTAGAGTGTGTGCATTGTGAGTGCTCTATTCCATCACTACACATAGGTGCATGGAGAAGCTTGAAGTTAAGTATGCTATCTAGAAGAGTGGAGTGATGCTATATTCTGCATCACTCTTGTAGCCTACTCTTGTCCATAAATAAGATTTATAGTTTTGGGTGCAATTGTATGCTGCAACTACGACTCTTCTCTCCAAATTGACTTGATAAGTTGGGTCATCAGGCGGTTGAAGGTATATTGTCCTTGAAGTTTGTTGTGCCATTTCATGCTTGGTGGTTTGAGGGCTTGTTGAATTGTTTGCATAAAAAGTCAATTGTAAGAGGGTGCTCGGTGAGAGGGCTCCGGTGACCCTAAGACAATTTGTGTATTGGCAACAAGGTCAAGTTTTGTGTTGTCTCTCTATTTCTCATCAAGCTTTGTGTGCATCTAGTCTTTAAGGCTAAGATTGAGTTGCTCAAGTTGATTCGTGCTCTTACCTCTCTCTGGCATGGTGAATGTTTGTGTTTGGTGTGTGTGGCTATCTTGCATTCCCCTCTCTTTGTGCGTTTGAGTACAAGGAGATATCAGGTGCGTCCTAGTTCACATCTACAACTAGGTGGTGCCCCTTTTCTTGTTTGGTTTCTGGCTGTGGGTTGTTGTTGTCTCTCATCGTGTTTGCCCCAGCCCTAATTGAGCAGCACGGGAGCCTCGAAGGATGTTTAGAGGTGGCTCTTCTTGTTGCCCGCCCCGGACCGCCTCAAATTGGTGCCTCCACAGAGGACTGACTTTGTGCTTATTGTTGTTGTATTGCATGAATGCTTGAATTTTAGCATAATCAAGAAGATTATATGAATCATGAAAACTTGTATGACTGAGTTTAATTTCAATGCAACAAAAATTGATCTAGAATATGGTTTGGATTAGCACAACATAAGAAAGGAAAAAAACATTTTCACATAAGAATCTAGAATTCATGTTGAAAGACCTTTCAAAACTTTGTGTAGTTAGTTGATGTCATGAGAGAAAATGATTGTTTGGAACTAATCTTTGGGTGGTTCTAGCATTTGGAGACTATGACACGCTATACCTTTGATGATATCCCAATCTTCTTCGGAAATCTAGAAGAAGATGTTGATGATTTTCTTGCTGATTTTAGAATGGTTTGTCGTATCCTTGGTAAAAGGGATGACATTGAAAAAGGGGATTTTCTATTGCTATGCCTTAAAGGCAACACTGAGCAATGGTTTTGGAGTATGTCTTCTCAGATTGAAGATGGGTATACCCAAATTTCCAAAGCTTTGAAGACCAGATTCTCTAAATTTCCAACAACAGAGAAAGCATGGGCTTCATTAGGGAGACTTCAACAACATGGTGAAGACTACTATGCTTATGAGGATATTTTTTCTCATCAATGGGGAGGATATGGGTTTAGTTCTACATTTCCAGATTATGTAAAAATGGAGCAATTTATTTTGGGTTTGTCTCCTTTCCTAAGGACTAAGGTTACTTGTAGTTGACCCTCTACCTTTGAAGAAGCGGTTGCTATTGCCTGAAGGAAGTTTCACAAGTACTTCTACATCAAAAATGGTTTCCATCATGCTGGAAGAACCAACCATCATGAAAGTTTTTCTATCAAGGAGTCATCTCCTTTGCCATACTTGTCTCCTTCTACTCTGACAAATGTTGAAGAAGTTACTTACATGCCAACTGATTATTCAAGTGCTAAAGTGTGTGGCCAAGATTCAAATGTGGAATCTCTTTCTTCTACCTTTATCACAAGCATGCAAAAATCGACACAAGATATCTCAAATGGCATTGATGATTCAATAATGGATACATAAAACCTTTTGGAGGAGGATCAATTTCTAGTCAACACAGGAGGAAGAGCAACCAATCTGTTATATCACATTCATAGTGATCGATGCAATGATGGACAACAATAGAATCTACAAGTCTCTTCAACCGAAATCAGTAAGTGATTCCATACCATTCATCTCTCTTTGGGAAATATATTTCAAGATCTTTGATCCTGGGGGGTGCTTATGGAAACTTTCTCAATGGAGGACGTTTACTCCGTCACTTCATTACATCCTGCTATTGGCTCTTAGAACCTTTCATATCACACAAGGTTTTTTAATCATACAACAAAGGTTCTTAAAAGATAAGAGCAGACAAAGACAGACGTTACACAATCTACATGTTGTATGGTCGGATAAATGGTACATGAATGTACCATTATCTAAGGGGGGGGGCTAATGATAGCCATTTTTCAGCTTTCCATAATTGCCATAGTAAGCTACCTCACCCTATCAAATCACTCAAACATTTTGGATATCCCTACCATTTCACTGTACATAGGCGTGTGTGAGTTAGGGGACTTTTCCCATATTTTCTTAAAAACCCTCAGCTAGCTAGTCACTGGGCTAGTTGAGCCAAAAAAAATAAATAAAATATATTATGGCCCATTTGTGTGTAAATATTTCATTGTATATAGGGCCTAAATAAAAGGATTTTTCATAATTATTTTGGTATTTATTTAAATATTTCTACCTATGGTGTGTTATTTATGCTATGTACATTGACTCACCATTACCATATTTTTTCTTACCATTTTGCATACTCTTTATTCCATATAAAAATAATTTCATGCAAGCTTCTCTTATTTTTGGTGTAACTCATCCCAACAAAAATCCAAAAAAACTAGTTTATTTATGTGTATATTTTTTCACTATTGTCATTTTTCCTTCCTATATCTATTCTCTATTACTCTCATAAATTAGACCACCAAAAATATTCATCTTTTTATGGTAGACTTATAATGAGAGAGATTTATTTTGACCCCTTTATATTTTTTCCACCTATATTATTTATATTTGACATATATATATATTTTTGGACCCCTCAATATTTGATTTTCTTAGTTGTACTATTCATTTATATCATGATTTCAACAATATCTTCAATTATAGACCTACCAAATAAGGTCAAGGGTATGTGGAATGCATGCATGCACCATGGGGAGCTCACTCTTGGAGATATTCAAAAGAATCATCCAAAGAAGGACCTCACAAGGACCTTGTGCAGTGGAAAAAACAATCGGTTTTGATGAATTTTTAAAGACCACATGCTCCCCAAATTTGGAAAGGTGATACAAACAAAAGCTGTAGCTCGTGAGCTGAACTTTCACCTCAAATTTTTTCATATTTTTTTGAGCTACGAGCTGTGAGTTATGATTTTATTGGTGGACCCCAGTTTGCCCATGCTATGCAGCCACACTCCCTCTTCTACTTTATCATTTTCCTCTTTCACACACACTTCTCCCTGTCCTTCTCACTCCCAAACCTGCAACTCCCATGTCCTAATTCACCCTCTTCACCATTGCCACATCTGTCACACCTCCATAGCCTTCATCCTCCATTTCTACACACTTCTCCCTCTCCTTCCCACTCCCAAACCTGCAACTCCCATGTCCTAATTCACGCTCTTCACCATTGCCACATCTCTCACACCTCCATAGCCTTCATCCTCCATTTCTACACCCTATGTGTCCCCCTTTCTCTCTACATATATGTGCATATTACCATACTCTCTTAAGCTTTGTAAAGAACTTCAAAAATCAACAAAAATCCAAGGATAACCTCTGCAAATGAAGGCTTTATTATGAATTTTCCAAGGTTTGAAGATAACATAGCTTCATCGACACGCGGTACTTCGTCATGCTGACCGCTTCTTCTACCGGTGCTGTAAAGAGGTGAATGTCAACTTCTCCAAAGCTTCAACCTCTCTTTACAAGCTCATCCCTTCTCTAACTTTTCTCATCATATATCTCACCATTTGGTGAATGATTTTGTAAATATTTTTTAGTGATAATTACTAACTACTAACCACTAACCTTATTGTAAAATGCACCCTCTACTAGAGTAGGCACTCCCAAATTATTCACTAAATCCTCTCTCCTATCATCCTCAATAATTCTCTTCCCTTGAGCCCACATCCATGTGACTCAAAGGACAAGAGAGACCCACCCTCATTAAAAAAAAAATAAAAAAAATTGCATAATCTTTTATTCCTTCAAATAAACTTGATTAGGCCTAATCCTAATCGGGGCTTCTAAAACCTATAAATAGAGCCCTTCTCTCCCTTGTAAATTATCACATTATCACACTACACCACACCATTCTCAACACATAACACATCACTCTTCAAGCCTAGTTGTGTAGAGTGTGTGCATTGTGAGTGCTCTATTCCATCAATACACATAGGTGCATGGAGAAGCTTGAAGTTAAGTATGCTATCTAGAAGAGTGGAGTGATGCTATATTCTTTATCACTCTTGTAGCCTACTCTTGTCCATAAATAAGATTTATAGTTTTGGGTGCAATTGTATGATGCAACTACGACTCTTCTCTCCAAATTGACTTGATAAGTTGGGTCATCAGGCGGTTGAAGGTATATTGTCCTTGAAGTTTGTTGTGCCATTTCATGCTTGGTGGTTTGAGGGCTTGTTGAATTGTTTGCATAAAAAGTCAATTGTAAGAGGGTGCTCGGTGAGAGGGCTCCGGTGACCCTAAGACAATTTGTGTATTGGCAACAAGGTCAAGTTTTGTGTTGTCTCTCTATTTCTCATCAAGCTTTGTGTGCATCTAGTCTTTAAGGCTAAGATTGAGTTGCTCAAGTTGATTCGTGATCTTACCTCTCTCTGGCACGGTGAATGTTTGTGTTTGGTGTGTGTGGCTTTCTTGCATTCCCCTCTCTTTGTGCGTTTGAGTACAAGGAGATATCACGTGCGTCCTAGTTCACATCTACAACTAGGTGGTGCCCCTTTTCTTGTTTGGTTTCTGGCTGTGGGTTGTTGTCTTCTCTGATTGTGTTTGCCCCAGCCCCAATTGAGCAGCACGGAAGCCTCGAAGGGTGTTTAGAGGCCGCTCTTCTTGTTGCCCGCCCCGGACCGCCTCAATATCTACCAGATACAACGCCTCTTTCGTGACTTGCTGAAAAGTTATACATGCCTTCAAGTGCAAGTCCTTTTTGAGCGTGTCATTTTGCAATCCTTCTATGAAAAGGACTGATAGTATTTCATCCTAAGGTAGTTCTCCATCATGGCATCTTTCTCTATATTGCTTGAAATGAAGTGATGCTTTCTTCACTTTGTATTTCCCCTTTTGCCTAAATGCATAGATCTGGGAGACAGTGTTATGCTTGATCCCCCTCTTTGAGAATTCCTCAGTGAACTCTCGAAGAAATTGCTCAATACTTGGGAATTCTAAGCTGTTTAATGGTTGGAACCAAGTCAAAGGAGTCCCTTCTAATGTCAACCTAAAACCTTCATATTGAGTATGGAAATCAGTTACATGATCCGCTCTCAACACTTGTTGGAAGATCAAAACATGGACATACGGATCTCCTGATCCATTATACTTTTTGGGTACGCATTTTGCCACTTGAGATGGTCGCATACGTCTGGCCTCTGCAACATTCTAACAACACCTGGTCCTCCTCGTGTGGTTTCTCTAGGTTCAAAATATCCTCTTGGTACTACCACTGGTATCCTATTCGCTACACGTTCGTCAAGTCAATCTTGTGTAATAGCCAAAGGGATTCTAGTGGTGTAAGTGACATCAGGAACATTACTGCCCCTATGTGTGTTCATGGAAGCCCTAGACCACGTTGGTCCTAAAGGCCCTGTGTTTGGGAATTTTTCATGTCCAAAAGACTCCTCCACCTTGGTTCTCAGTGGGCTTACATGTACAGTCTTAGGTCTTGTGTGAGTAGTCGTGGTATTTACCTCTCCCGGATTTACATAGTACTGGTGGAGTGGTCCCCCAAAATATGTATATCTCCATAATTCTTTACGATCCATTGGAGAGTACTTTCAGCCATCCTTGTTTATTATGACCACCTGAATACTTCTCCCCTCTGTGTACGTGTAAATATACAGGTTTTTACAATCAGTCAGTTCCTTGATGTGGGGTTCGTCACATCTATAATAGAGTGTTTGTTCTACATTAATGAACTCAAATAGCCCCACATACGTGTTGTATGTATTAAGGCGCTCGGTCTCATTGGTGCATTTGAGTACCACATTTTGTTTCTCCATTTTTGGGTGGCTCATCGGCCAGCTTGCTATCTACCTTGTCCTTGGTGCTAGTCATTCCCCATTTATCCACGATAAAAGGGTTATGAACCACTAGATACATCATTCCCTCTCGGTCAAAATATCTATCCCCGTCATAATCAACATCTACAAGGTCTCTGAACTTGCTCGGCTTATTTTCCAACTTAACATAGTAGTGGTCCATTCCATCCTTATAGATTTTCGCCTTAAGCACATTTTCAAATTGGAACTTCAAATACAACAATTTTACATCAGATGCAGGCTGAGAAGGACCTGCCCCCATTGAAGCTGTTCCCTTAGGGTTCAACTTGTTAGAATCCTTAGTCATGAGGCTGTATGATCTCTTAACGAAGTGTCAAAGAAGCTCTCCTCTAAAATGGGTTCTAAAGGCGGCACTCGTCTCTGATTCACGCTTTCTTCCATTGAGTGATTTCTCCCTTGGTCAAAGATGCTGGGATTCCTATTCTGGTACAATCTTCTTGATCACAAATTCATGAATAATTGGTAATGCAAAATCCAAACCGGGTTACCTCGTTAGATAGTTTGAATTCCCCGTTTGATCTTGCTTGCTCGGAAGTATCCTTTAGTACCTGAAACCTGTCAAAAAGTTGCTTGATAGCTATGAGCTTACAGCCGTTCTTGTTAGTTCTTGCTTTTAATCAACAAAATTTAGCTAGGTTTTTCAGTAGCACACAATTCCTCACACAACATCCACAATTGGGGTCCAATTTCAATTTTGAAAGAGCCACTGTGGACTGGCTCTTTGTGTGGTGAAATTTTGCTTCTGTTATGACTCAGAGGTACATGGATCACGATCCATGTTTGGAAGCCAAATGAACTTTTGTTCATCACAATTAAGAGGTCTTATGGTATTGATAGCCGTTTTTCGGCTCTCCGTAATTGACATAGGCAACTTGGATGCTTTGTATTATGATATGACAAAGGAGGGGCTCACTCTTGGATGCATTGTACAAATTCAACAAAGGAGGGGACTACTAAAAGACTTTTACAGGCATAAAAAACAGGCTTTTTGATGATATTTTTGGCACCCATCTCCACTCCGAATTTGGAGCGGTGGTCAAGAGAGAAAATGTGGAACAAAAGTTGAATAATCACCTCAAAAATTTTGGTGATTTTTGGAGAAACCACCGGTGAGCTATGATGTTTTGAGTGGACCCAGTCTGCCCATTTTTCTCACAAAGTAACCCATAGTCTTCTCTCACCTCCTTTCCCACTTCCACACACATATACTCATTCCTCTCCATCCCTCACTCAAACCTGTAACTTTCATGGCTTACTTCATCTTCTTCACCATTTCCATATCTCCTTACTCCATAGCTCAAAAGATTATCATCTCCACACACATATAGCTCAATTTCTCTCTCTAGAATCAAATTCATATTACCATAACCTCTTCATCCTTTCATAAAAGAGAAAAAAACAAGAAAATAACCAATCTCAAGCCCTGCAAAAGGAGGAGTTTGATCATGGAGAATTCAACTTCCCCATGGTCACAAGAACTGCACCGACAAGTTCTACAACCGCTTCATTCACCGGAGGAGAAGGTGGAAAATTTCATTTACATCTTGTGGTTTCTACTAATTTGTGTATATTCTCATCCTTCTCTTACTTTTTATCATTGTATAAATCATATAATGCACCTTGAGTGCATATGCCATGTAATTTTACCCCATCCTACTAACTTCAAACTACTAACACTAACTACTAACCCTTTTTTTGTAAATTGCACCCACTCTACTCTACCGTGGAGTAGGCAACCTCACACAAAGAATCACTCACCTCTCTAGAATCTTCTCTATTTCACTTCAATAATTCTCTCCTCTTGAGCCCACATCCATGTGACTCAAGAGACGAGAGAGCCCCACTCTCATAAGAACATATAAAAAATTTCAAAAACATGATTCTCTATGAAAATGTTGATTAGGTATAATCCTAATTAGGGCTCTCCTCACCTATAAATAGAGCCCTTCTCCCTTTGTAAATGGCAGGATCCCTACACTATTTCTCAATACTTTGAGCGTTCCATACACCATCTTAGTTTTAGGGAGTGAGAGTGAGCTCTCTATGCACCATTACATGTGGTGTATAGGAAATCTTCTTTGAGCTAGTTGTAACATTGCAAGGGAGTGAGTGATTGATAACTTCCAATCAAAGTTTTACATACTCTTGTGCATCAATTTAATCAATAAGTTGGGTGCAAATCGCGGGTGAAAACTCTCTTGAGTCTCTCCAATTCACGCTTGGCAACCTCATCTCGTTTGGTTTAAGATGACGTGTTTTCATTTTGAGATTCTTTTGTAGTATCTGCTTGTATGTGACTCAAGATCTCTTGTGTTTGTTTTTGTTGCTTGGGAAAACATTATAAGAGGGTTGTATGGTGAGAGGTCTCCCATAACCCTAAGATAATGTGTAGATTGCAACATCATCAAACTTAATCGTGTCTCTTGACTCTCCTCCAAGCCGTTCATACACCCACGTCAATCATTAAAATTGAAGCTAAATTCTTGCACAAAGATCTCTCTCTTTTTTTTGTGTGTGTGTGTGTGTGTGTGTTTGATGTGTGTATTTGTTGCATTTACATTAGTTATAGTGTACCCTTCCTTCTCGCTTGTATTGCTAAGGGATTCTCCTCTTTTGCGTCCTAGTTCGCTCTCTAACTAGGTGGTGCCCCTATCTTGTTTGGGTTTGGCTATGGGTTGGTTTTTGTGTTGTGCTTATGGTTGCCCCAGCCCCAATTGAGTAGCACGGGAGCCTTGAGGGGTGTTTAGAGGTCGCCTCTCTTGTTGTCCGCCCCGGACCGCCTCAGTATCAAAATTTTTAGAAATGAACCTTTGGATTGGAAGCTAGGTTAATTTTGTCACTTTGCTAGGGCTCCTGTCAGTTTTGGGCTTTTGGGATGGTTTTTTGCATCCAAATTCAATTTTGGAAGGACCACTAGACTCTCTATGATGCCCTCTAGCTATGGTGCCAATTTGGTATCAAAATGTGTCAGGGGAACATGGATCATGATCCATGTTTATTAGTGTCGGTATGCAACACTGAAACTTGACGCACAACTAGTCCTTGGCCTATTGATGTTGGCTATATGGTTTTTGAATGTTCTGGAGATTTTTAGGTCAGCCAAAAGTCAGTTTTAGGGTTTGTTCTTTTGGTTTCCCCCTTGATATAGTTTTTGCCCCCTTTTGCCCTCTTTTTAAACTTTTTTGATAAGGGTCCCTTGGGAGAAAGTGCTTCAATTTTTATCACTTTTCTACTTGCCCATTATCAGCTCAAAATTTCAAAAGGTACATGGATCGTGATCAATGTTTGGCAAGATTTTGAACTGATACTTTGTGAGTTGGTGACACAAGGTCTCGTGATGCTATTCCTCAAATCTTTTTTGGATTTGATCAGTTTTTTCCAAGTCAAAAGCAAAATTTTGTGTCTATTTTGCGGTTTTTTGCAAACTTCTTTTTTGGTATTTTGACCAGGTTATTTTACACTGGTCAAATCTTACGTCAGATGTCTACTTGGAACATGAATCGTGATCCATGTTGGGAAGAATCTGGTTACGATTTTTGATTCTATTGGTTCCCTGCTTCTAGTTGATCCCAATTTTCTTCCCTTTTTGAATTTGGACAAGTAGAAGTTCAAATTTTTCCTATTTTCCTCAATTCCCAAGGTTTTTGCTCTGCTCACCCCAAATTCCTGATTTTAGTGATCTTTTAGCACTCTATTACTGACAAAACTCAAGGTTCTGATGCCTGAGAGACTGTTCTAAGCAAGGGAAACAGTTTTACCAAATTTTTCCAAAAAGGTACATGGATCACGATCCATGTTGGACAGGAAAATTGGAAATTTTTTGTACACTCTTTTTTAGCAAGTGTTTTTATCCCCTTTTTGAAGGTTTTTCTGGGTTTGGTTCCGTTTTGAAGCTCTAACCATCAATTCTTCAACTTTTCAGAGTTATGGTCTTCAACACCAAAATAATGTTTTTGATAGTTTTTTCCTCGATCCTTTTGGCCCCAAATGATGATGTAATTTGTCTCCTAACCTACTCCTATAAACTAAAATAAATCTACAAACATAAATGAACTTAACATTACAAAAATGAAAACCAAGTGTATGGTGAAATAGTCCTTTCCAAGCATGGAAAAATCAAAGAACAAAATACTATATTGTACTTCACTCATAACTTTCTTTTCTCTTAAGAAGTAGCACTGGCTAGTTTTGGACTTTAGTCGCGACCAAGCACTAAACCTATATCTAGCTGCTTCACTGTCTATGTGTAAGCAGGATGGGTGTCAAAAGATTTGAAGGGAGATTTTTTCATACACTGAGTCACTCACCACCTAAGGATCGGTTTTCCCGGCAGTGGCACCAATGTTAGCGGGTCGCCGCGACGGACATTTGCAGCATAGCTCTTTTGTACTAGAATAATGTCAATATGCACGGACGCGACTCGGGTTGGGGCACGCAGACTTAATGAGAGTGTTGATCTCACCAAAGTGAACTCAGAGGGCCACTCATTCTATGACAAAAGCAAATCAACCACTTCCTAGTCAAAAAATCAGTATGCGTCCAATCTCACAGCTCTAGGTCGTCACGCCTTTTTGGCATCCAAACGAATTCGGAATGCAATGAAACTTGAGGAGAGGTATCACAACAACTAGTGGAACAATCCTACCAGGTTCTGTCACCATCTGGAAAGGTACATATATCACGATCCATCACAAAAAAATATGCAGAAAACTGAAATAGAGCTACTTGAAAAGGTCCCCCTTAAACATAGAAACACTTATCCATGGCCATGGTCAAAACATTAAAAAAAAAACCGTTTTAACCTTCAAATCAATGCATTTAGCTCACAAGCAAAGCATCGCGAATCACAACAAAATTGAAAATGATTATTGTTATATTGTAGGGCAAGAGACAAGGAACACAATGTGTTATTCGGAAATGAATTCTGATTACAAGTCCATGAGAAAAAAGGACTACAATTTGTAGCAGTAAGAAGCTCTCATAGTGAACATTTTCAAATCCTTCAAGTTAATGATATCTGTTTAGTCCAAACTAAGGGTTTTGACTTAAAGGTTAAGGGAGCTTTCCCACGGCCATTCGGCCACTTACAAGGGTGTAGACTCAAAGAGACTGAGAGGGTATGTCAAATTACATTACAATCACAAATCATCATAGGCTGAACTACACAAATTCTTTCAAAAAATTGAGTGAGTGTTTACAGGTTTGGTGTGCATCCGTCTATATCCACCAATCAGGAGGTTTATTAAGCAGTGAGCTTCCAAGAATGACTTCAATTACATGGTGATCATCCCCTCGTTTGGGAGGTAGCTCACTAGGGAGAATAAAAACATCTTGAAATCCTTGAGGAAATTGTATAACTCTAATTCCTTTTGACTCTTTATATCTTCTTTTGCAAAAACATTAGGTTCATTTTGAGAATCTTTAACAAAAATCATGTACACGGAAATAGAGCTCTTTATTGACTTATTGAAAGCTTGCTTATGTACAATGGGTATGGTGCTACCCAACTCCCTAGCATCTATGTACATAATTTTTTCGTTGTACCTAAAGTAGATTTGTCTTTCAGGGAATTTAACATTGGAAGCCATGCAATCAAACCATGGTGTCCCTAGGATTACATCCTCATGTTTGAGAGGAGAGATGAAGAAATCCTCCTTGTCCACATAGCTTTGGACATGGAGCCTCAATTTACCAATTAAGGGAGTGACTAAGGCTTCTTGTCCCTTGAAAGTACCATCGGCAGGTAGGACATCTCCCATCTCATAGGCTTGGATTCCTTGCTTGGTGGACAAATCTATGGATATGAAAATGTGAGTAGAACTAGGGTCAAAGAGAATGAAAGCATCATGTTCTCTTACCTTTCCCCAATCATGAAATAGAGGAGATCCTTCATGATGAACATCCTCTTCTTGAATTTTGACCAAGGTAGCATTAGGAGGCTCATTAAGCTGTTAGGAGTTTTTTTGGAAGAAGTGATTGCACATATGTGCATCAGAATTGCCCATTTTCCAGAGCCAGGTGGTTACCTGGGGCCCACATGTGTACATGTAGGATAGTGTGTACATAGCACATCAATTTTCATTATCAGTATCAATGTGTTTTTCCATAATAATGAGGAGTTGGTAGAGCGTAAAACTTCTCAAGGAAACTATCAGCGGGATCATGCCATGAGGTAAGCAAGTGCGTCAGAATGACATCCAATGACGTCAAGAGGTTGAATGGGATCAAGACTTGCACATGGATAAGAGAGGACACAACGAGAGTGTTTTCTTGTGATGAATTATGCAGAAAGGTCATCATGAGAACTATATTTGGGGGCCACTTCACGTGTATGCGGGATGCATTATTAGAAAAATTTGAGTGCCAGGTGTGTGGATGGATGTAGAACGGTAACAAAAACACAATGCGTGGCCATTTTTTGGCATGTTCGGGGTTTGTTTGAGGTCAATCAAAAGGCCAAAGATGCCAAGGGATAAAGTGAAGCATGGACACTAAAGAACCTAAGAAAAAAACTAGAAAAACATGGAGATACAAGGATGAAGAGCGCTGGTTTTGGAGCCTGTCTTAGCATAAACTGCTCATCCGAGCTCGGATTTGAGGGTAAAAGCATGTTAACATGTCACACTTTTCATGTCCCGGACAATGCTAACTAGCACATTTTTTAAATATGCTAACTAGTACAATAACATGAGCTACATATCCAAGATCTATGACATATGATATATTGATAGAAAGCTCTTGAAACAAGATCCGAATGTACAACCTCCGATAGATTTTGATATTATTTGGAAAAATTGTACCAGACGCCCAACTTTTTAAAGATGTGCTAACTTGAAAATGATAACTAGCACAAAAATCACGACACGCTGGAGAGGGGGAATGGGTAACGATGCCCGGCACGACCAGAAGTGCCTCTCTATAGCCCAGGGTCAACGCAACACCCCAATCCACTCGAAAACACCTTCAAAACAACAATTTGCACATAATCCGCTTCACTTGCACAGTTCCCAAGCGCATATGCTCTTCCAAGATTGCAGAATGAGTCCACACCTCACTGCACCTGCTCTGCCTCCCTTCCCACATCCACTTACACTCTCTCTCTCTCTCTCCTTTTGCAAAGCACCAACGATCCGGGCGTACACACGCTTCACCGGCACCGCGGCTAGCAACAGACGAGACGACAAAGAGAAAAGGGGAAGGGGGGAGCGACACGGTACAATTGACCAAGAGGATTATTCATTAACAGCTTCCCAACTCCATTACAATGCTCTTCTGAGCTTCCCAGTCTCTCTCTCACTTGCTCTCATACACATACAATGCAAAAAAACCAAAGAGCTCCCTTGTTACAAAAAGTTTTGCCCCTTTATTGGGCTCGTTTTTGAGTTTTTAGGCATTTTTCATGGTAGGCCGACATGTGGCACTCCCTTTGGGAGGCTCAGCTTGAATTTGATTAGTTTGGTGCTCGTCCCAAGGCCTCACACTTTACTCTACACTCAAGTACTCTCTAGGCAGCAAGGATGGCGCGGTCGTTGCTCCTAGGGATTCACGTTGCCTTCAAGAAAGGTTGTGGGCGAATTTGGTCCGTGGGAAATGGCCCTGGCCCTGCGGGGTGCCACATCACCACCTTCAACAACGCCGCCCATATGGGGCGCCTCCGGACTGGCAAAAATCTGCCACGGACTACCACCGCAGCACCGCCAAACGCCACACGCAGCGCCCACGGCGCATCTGCCATAGCCAACGAACGCTAGGAGCTCCCCACGCCCCTTTTTATGCCAATGGAGTGCCCACGATTCATCCCATGTTGCATGCACACCCAACCTCCACTGCGCATATGGTTTTTCTCCAGTGCCACGTGGCAGCTTTGTACTGAGTGGCCTCCAAGGCCTTAAAAAACCTAACTTTTAAACTTAAAAAAAAAACTCTTTTTTGCCTTGCAGTGGGTACTCTGTTATGTCTTGTCCAGTGGGCCTATAAACTGGCTTTGGAGCCCCATTGAATCCCACCATGCCAGCCTTCAAATCATTCGCCTTTTGCCCCCTTTTGAGATCTTTAATGCCCTCATCCGAGGCCGCCAAAAACTAGGAAAAAACATCTGCCAGCCTTTCACTATCAAATGATCCTAACTTCGTCTAGCTGTATCTGACTAACCGAATATCCGACTGATGTACAGTCGATTTGTGCTAAACCCATAGGGTGCCCAATTCCACCAAGAATATTGGCGAGGCTAAAATGATGTCAGATGGAACATTTTCCAATGCGGTCAAGTGGGCTCAGACCCGGCCCCCCGAAAATCTTCTAATGGCCATAACTTGCTATCCAGAGCTTCGATTCACAATTCGAGAAGACAGGCATGCTCCACAACTCAAGCACTACACACATATGCACTGACATCAGCCCGGGCCACCTATTCCCATCTGCCCTGCCCTTCGGGGATCTGTTACACACCCTTTCTTTAAACTGCCATATCTAGATCCCCGGGGCTCCATTTGACGAGCCGTTTGAACCGGCCTAGGAGCACACTGAGGACCACACTTTGGCACATGATGGCCGCCTTCTGGATTCCTTTTGACTGCTAGCCCTGCTAGCCCCCGTATGGAGCCTTCTTGGCCTAAAAAACTGCATTGGACATACATTTTCGCTTCCACTTGGCCACAACAGCTTTAGACACATGCCCTAGCACCATCACGTGCAGCTGTATGCATCCATACCCTTGCATGAGCCTATATCTGGCATTGACATGTTTTGGGGGGCACCATCATTGCCCAACCCTCTTGTTGAGCATTCATGCTCAACTAAAAGCACACTTTTGAACCTGAAAACTGCAACACTTGACAAGCACAGAATGAAGCAAAAAACCACAGCTGTATGTACATGCTATGTACAGAGTATGTACAAGGTGTCCTCTCTCTTCATAAGCTCCATCTGTCTAGGTTGGTTGTGCAACCCCCGTAGCTACAATCTGGTGTACGTCAGGCACTAACCCCTTGGCAAAGTACTGTTTGAGCCGCACACCATTCACCCTATGCCTCAAATGCTTGCCATTGGCTCTCACCAGCTGATAGGTCCCATTCGGAAAGGCTTTATGCACTTTGTACGGACCTGTCCATTTCTTCTTAAACTTCTTTTGGAAGGTAAAGTCCAAGTAGCTCTCATACTTCATCACCAGATCTCCTTCTTGAATCTCCTTGTTTGGCAAGCTCTTGTTGAAATTCGCCACTCGCTTATCCCTCTGCTTCACATAAAAATCTGCAGCAACCTCCCTATCCATTTGTAAAGCCTCCAAACTAGTGATCCGATCCTGCAACATGTCTTGCTGAGTGGCACTGACATGCCACATACCCTTCAATGCACTAAGCTGTGCATGCACTGGCAAAACCGCCTCTTTACCATAAACCAGATCAAATGGAGTGAAGTTTGTGGCCACCTTGTAGGATGTGCGGTAGGCCGCCAAACACTTCTCCAAGTTCACCTCCCACTCTGTCACCTGCTTATAAACATACTTGGTCAACATCTTCACAATCTGCCCATTGGCACTCTCTACCAGACCATTGCACTGCAGGTGATATGGCGAAGAGTAGCGGTGTTGGATACCCAGCTTTTCCACTAAAGCCCGCACCAATTTGCTTCGAAATCCTTGGCCTCTGTCAGAGATCAGCACCCATGGAACACAAAACGGCAACAAATGCTGTCAAACACAAACTGAGCTACCACATTTGCATTTACCTCTTTGACAGCCTTGGCCTCGACCCACCTCGTAAGGTAGTCAATCGCCACTACAATGTATTTTTTATCGCTTGACGACTTCGGGAGTGGACCAATGGCATCCAAACCCCACTTCTCAAAAGCATCTTGGGCAATGATAGCTCCCTGTGATTCGGCTATTAGCCTCCTCTCACCCATAGTCTGACATTCATGGCAGGTTTTGCACCAATAGTGCACATCACGTACTATCGACGGCCACCAAAAACCTGCCAAGATTCAAAACAAAACCTGGTCTTTACCTTGATGCCCGCTTTCCTCATGACATTGCTGCAACACCATACCGATTTCTTCCTTATAAAGTACCCTCTGCAACACTTCATCCCGTCCATAGGTCATAAGATCCTCCCCTATCAGTGTAAACTTGCGAGATTTTTGTACTACCCTCCGCTTTTGTAGCTTTGACAATCTCTCAGAGCACTGACCGGTATCCAAAAAGTCTTCAATCTCTTTCAAGGTTTCCCGACCAGCATAGGTGGCTGGGGCCACATATATACCTGCAACCTGCACTTGTACTTTGCTGCTTGCAAGCTGATCTGCTTCTTGGTTCTGCTCTCTTCTAACATGCTTGAACTGAACCTCCTCAAAAAATTTCAACAATTTCTTGATAGCATAGAACCAATGCTTTAATGAATCTCGCTTCACCTGCCATTGGCCCAATAACTGCTTGATGACTAACAATGCATCACCTTTCACCACCAACCTCGATATACCAAACTCGACACATTGTTTCAAACCTAAATGGAGGGTAAGATACTCCGCCTCATTATTGGTATGCACATCCTCCAAGTCGTAGGGTTTTGAAAAGATCACCCTATTGCGTGGATCTCGTATCACCACACCTCCCCCTGCTTTTTGTATTACCCTTCTATATGCTCCATCAAACCACATGGTAAAAGCTTCCGCTAAGTCAGGCTCCTCCTTGGTTTCATCCCGCACCACCCTGGGATAAATTGGCAAATCAACTGCCTTGATGACTAGAATATCTGCCAGGTGAGATCGACTTGTATGATCTCGTATCACCACACCTCCCCCTGCTTTTTGTATTACCCTTCTATATGCTCCATCAAACCACATGGTAAAAGCTTCTGCTAAGTCAAGCTCCTCCTTGGTTTCATCCCGCACCACCCTAGGATAAATTGGCAAATCAACTGCCTTGCTGACTAGAATATCTGCCAGGTGAGATCGACTTGTATGGTCAACTTTGAATTCAAACTCAAATTCTTGTAGCTCTATCACCCATTTCATGATCCGTTTCCCTAGTTTCAAGTGCAACACTACTTCCGGAAATAAATTATTGGCCGTTAGCACAAAAAACTTTCGCACGACAAGATATACCTTGAACTTCCTGCAAGAAAAAACTAAGGCCATCACCCACTGTTCGGCTTCAGTGTAGGTTGCCTCCCTAGGACTTATCACCCTACTTTCAAAATAAATAGGTTTATAGCTCCTTCCTACCTTTTGCAATAGTACTGCCCCAATGGCTACAGTGCCTACAGTCATGGCCACATAAAAATTATCTTCATGATTGGGAGAGCACACCGTAGGCAGTTGACACAAGATTTCTTTCACCCTGTCAAAAACTACTTGAGCCTCTTCATCCCATTTAAAACCATGCACTAGCTATGCCCTCTTTTGAAGGGGGTATACATACTGCGACAACATCCAAAAAAACCTTGACAGATACTTCAGCCTATGCATGAACGATGCCAAAGCCTATGCATTGGGAGGAGGCTCCATCAAGACTAGAGCCTTGACCTTTTCTAGATCCGCTTCAATCCCATTTTGTGACACCACATGGCCCAACAATGATGCTCGGGGCTGTGCTAATTTGCACTTCTTGGGGTTCAACTGACCTCCTTCTTCATCCAGCCTCTGAAAACACGGTCGTAGCTTTGACAAATGATCTGCCCTTGAGCTATAACATCCAATGTCGTCCATGAAAACCCTAATGAACCTACCCAAATAGGGACCAAACACCTTGTTCATCCAATCTTGAAACGTGGCATAGGCATTCACCAACCCAAAAGGCATCCTGCGATAGGCAAAGCAACCCCATGGAGATATGAATGTCGTCTTCAATTGGTCTTCAAGAGCAATCCCTATTTGAAAGTAACCTGAAAACCCATCCATAATGGAATACCTCTCGTGGCCAACCACCTGATTCAAAATCTCATCCTGAAACGGCAATGGGTAGTGATTCCTCTTGGTCGCAGCATTCAATGGCTTATAGTCGACACACACCCGCCATCTCCCATTCTTTTTAGGAGTGATAACTACTAGGGAAACCCACTCTGATTCCCTTACAGGGTATATCATACCTACATCCAGTAGCTGATTAATCTCCTGCCAAAGGGCTTCCTTTTGAATTTCACCCAATCTCCTTAGAATCTGCGCCTTAGGTTTGTATCCTTCCTTGAGGGCTATTTTGTGCTCAACACCCTTGGCTCCTCTCAAATCTTTATACTCCTTTGCAAATAGGTTTGGAAAAGATGCACACCACTCCACATAGCTTTCTTTTTCCTTCTTGGTCAAGTCTCCACTTAGCATATTGACCACCTCTTCAGTACCCATGGCATGCACCTGTGCTTGCACCTCCTCTTTCACACAAGGTTCTTCCACAGTGACCCCAAACAAGTTAGCATCAATCTTGAGCATGTCATCCTCGCTTTCTTCTTCCTACGTATCTGTATAGCCCTCATCATAGGCCGTTTCAATCTTATACTCGTAGCTAGTGGTGTCCTCTTCGTCTCTAGCCGCTATTGGATGAAAATGGCTTTCCTTGGTCTTCAAGTCTAGCACCACTTGTCTTCCTTTCTCTTTATCAGGTAGGGTAAACACTTTACTTTCCCAATCCTGTTTGGCACTTATTGCCAACAGCCAAGGCCTACCCAAGATGATACGATATGCGTTATCCCCATCTTTCATCACAAAGAAGTCGATCAGGCACTCTATGCCCATCACTTTCACTTTCACATCCTGGGCCACTCCCAAACACCTAGCTTTAGCATGGTTAGCCATCCTCATGCGCACATTCGACTTGGATACCGCCTTGACCCCTGTTTCCTTCATTGCAGCTTCTGTCATGACGCAAACCTGGGCTCCGCCATCTATATAGGCTTGAACCTGCATCCTTTTCTCGATGACAGCATCCACCAAAGGAAGAACATCCGTCGGGCTACCTTCCCTGAGTGCCATATTTTGCATTGCCTGCACATTTCCTTTATTCCTTGGTAGCCTAGTGCTAACACTGGTCAACCACTACCATCTTAACGTTGGGTTCAATGCTAACAACTATCCAAAAGTAATATTAGCTCTTTGATTTTGGACATCACTCACCAAATCATACTCTGGATGGCCGCGTCCAAGCTAGAAATCTATTTGTTTAATCCTGCGATGCCTTCTTTTCTTGCTAGTTTCAGGCTTTTCTTTCCCCTCGTATACCTTCTCTTTGCCATTACGAGCTCTAGTCTCCCGCTCGGTTTCCGCCTCCCTTTCAACTCTAGCTCTTTTGTTAGCCAACACTTTGACATCCTGTTTATCCACCCCAATGATGTTCACCCGAGGGACTTCACCGCCATCTGTTTGAGCTGCAACACTGGATTCTTGACTACCTACTCCCTCGGGCCATTAAACTGTGCTTGGACTCTCCCTCTACCAAACAATGGGTAGATACCACCTCTTTCCCTCACCGGATGGGGACAGTTGGGTGCATAATGGTCTTCTTCGCCGCAATTATAGCACCTTCCAGGTAGAGGTCTTGCCCTTCCCCTTGCTCCTCTCGGCTGTCCCCTGTCCATTACACTCAATTGAAGCTCTTACATCTGCTCTGATAGATCCTAAACCGTACGTATCCACTGCTGTGGAATAGCAACCGTAGCCCTATTCCCTTGATTTTCCTCTTGAGTCGACTCTCGAGGGCTTTGGGGTTGAACAGGTGCCATTGCTTCATAACCTGCTACACCCTGCTCTATCTTTTTTTTAATTTTTATACTTTTCGACCTTACAATTGCCACTGCCCCATTGTAGCTCTCTGGGCTTTCAAAGTCCACTTTCTCTCTCACCTTCGGATGTAAGCATGCCATAAACTTATCCAATTTGAAGTACTCACCATTGGCTAGCTGTATAGCTGCTGCTAACTCTGCCCAACATGCTTCAAAACGATCCAGAAACAAGCTGAATTCCTCACCTACATCCTGCTTTAGAGCTTTTAGCTTCGCATCCATCTCGACTGGAGAAGCTTCTTTATGAAAATCATGTAAAAATCTTGCCCGTAGAGCTAGCCATGCCTATCTCGGCTCAATCTCCAAAGCTTCGAACCACAATTTGGCCTTTCCGCGCATCACTAAAGGGAAAGTTTGCATCTTGCTGTCCTCATTAGGCATTCGCAAAGACAACATGTACAATTCAAAATCTGCAAGCCATTCGTCTGGATTCTCTTCACCTGTAAAAATCCGACCGTAACTTCAAGACGCCATCCTTACTTATGCGAAAACCTGTATTTCCTTCACTAACGGGAGCAATCAACGTGCTCCTCAGTGGGGGCACCAAAAGATGGAGAGTGGGAATGGGGAACGACGCCCAGCACGACCAGAAGTGCCTCTCTATAGCCCAGGGTCAATGCAACACCCCAATCCACTCGAAAACACCTTCAAAACGACAATTTGCACAGTTCCCAAGTGCATACTCGCTTTCCAAGATTGCAAAATGAGTCCACACCTCACTGCACCTGCTCTGCCTCCCTTCATACATCCACTTACACACTCTCTCTCTCCTTTTGCAAAGCACCAACGATCCGGGCATACACACGCTTCACAAGCACCGCGGCTGGCAACAGACGAGACGACAAAGAGAAAAGGGGAAGGGGGGAGCGACACGGTACAATTGACCAAGAGGATTGTTCATTAACAGCTTCCCAACTCCATTACAATGCTCTTCTGAGCTTCCCACTCTCTCTCTCGCTTGCTCTCATACACATACAGTGTAAAAAAACCAAATAGCTCCCTTGTTACAAAAAGTTTTTCCCCTTTATTGGGCTCGTTTTTGAGTTTTTAGGCATTTTTCATGGTAGGCCGACATGTGGCACTCCCTTTGGGAGGCTCAGCTTGAATTTGATTAGTTTGTGCTCATCCCAAGGCCTCACACTTTACTCTACACACAAGCACTCTCTCGGAAGCAACGATGGCGCGGTCGTTGCTCCTAGGGATTCACGTTGCCTTCAAAAAAGGTTGTGGGAGGATTTGGTCCGTGGGAAATGGCCCTGGCCCTGCGGGGTGCCACATCACCACCTTCAACAACGCCGCCCGTATGAAGCGCCTCTGGACTGGCCAAAATCCGCCACGGACTACCACCGCAGCACCGCCAAACGCCACACGCAGCGCCCACGGCGCATCTGCCATAGCCCACGAACGCTAGGAGCTCCCCACGCCCCTTTGTATGCCAATGGAGTGCCCATGGTTCATCCCATATTGCATGCACACCCAAACCTCCACTGCGCATGTGGTTTTTCTCCAGTGCCACGTGGAAGCTTCGTACTGAGTGGCCTCCAAGGCCTTTAAAAACCTAACCTGTAAACTTAAAAAAAAAAACTCTTTTTTGCGTTGTAGTGGGTACTCTGTTATGTCTTGTCCAGTGGGCTTATGAACCGGCTTCAGAGCCCCATTGAATCCCACCATGCCCGCCTTCAAATCATCCGCCTTTTGCCCCCTTTTGAGATCTGTAATGCCCTCATCCGAGGCCGCCAGAAACCAGCAAAAAACATCTGCGAGCCTTTCACTATCAAATGATCCTAACTTTGTCTAGCTGTATTTGACTAACCGAACATCCGACTGATGTATAGTCGATTTGTGCTAAACCCATAGGGTGCCCAATTCCACCAGGAATCTTGGCGAGGCTAAAATGATGTCAGATGGCACATTTTCCAATGCGGTCAAGTGGGCTCAGACCCGGCCCCGCGAAAATCTTCTAATGGCCATAACTTGCTATCCAGAGCTCCGATTCACAATCCGAGAAGACAGGCATGCTCCACAACTCAAGCACTACACACATATGCACTGACATCAGCCCGTGCAACCTATTCCCATCTGCCCTGCCCGTCGGGGATCTATTACACACCCTTTCTTTAAACTGCCATATCTAGAGCCCCGGGGCTCCATTTGATGAGCCGTTTGAACCGGCCTAGAGAGCACACTGAGGATCACACTTTGGCACATGATGGCCACCTTCTGGATACCTTTTGACAACCAGCCTTGCTAGCCCCCGTCTGGAGCCTTCTTGGCCTAAAGAAGTACATTGGACATACATTTCCACTTCCACTTGGCCACAACAGCTTTAGACACATGCCCTAGCACCATCACGTGCACCTGTATGCATCCATACCCTTGCGTGAGCCCATATCTGGCATCGAGATGTTTTGGGTGCACCAACGTTAACATGCTTCCACCCTTGAGCACTTTGATATTGTAGACTGGGCTTCTTGGCCGTTCCAAATTCAATGGTACTGTCCATTTTCCCAAATTCCTCACTACTTTTTTGCTATTTTGGTTGTGTAAGTTTCTCCTACGAGCGAAGCCTCTACTCAAATTTGTGATTGTATCTGACATATTTCATCCATATGGTGTGATTTATTTGCCCCTTTAGTGACGGTCCAAGCTCAATTGTATCTAAAAACCAACAATATTCCTCCTTTGAGCTGATTTGTGTGTGTGTGTTGAGTGGAAAAATGGAAAGTGTCTCTCCTCTCACTCCATCAGTGTGTTCCTTGTCTTGATCAGGTGGGTTGTGTAAGCTGAGTGGTTCCCCATAGTGTGTGTGTGTGTGTGTGTGTGTGTGTATGTATATTATCCCAAGAGTGTGTGCCAGGTGATTATAGAGACATTGTGTGTATTTCCATCCCGCTCACATTCTTTTGGTGCCCCCACTGAGAGAATCTTCTTTGAGTACCTTCAACTTCAGGATTACATATTACAAACTACAGATTACAGATTACACGTTATAGATTAAAGGTGACAGGTTACAGGTTATAGAGTACAAGTACAGGTACAAGTCCATGTACAAGTGATTCCCACAGGTACAAGTAGCTAGAGTAGAGTGATATTCTGGCAAGTGGGAGTCACTTGCAATTGCAGTGGGTATGCATCATTTGAAGCCTATTTGAGCGCATTTTTTGGTATTGTATGTTACTTGTGGATACTACCGTTGTATGCCTTTGTGGAGCCATACTTGGTTTTATTTGGCAATCCCAACCATTTATGAGACTTGGTCTAGAAGATAGTCATTTCTGAGGCTTGACTATACAATATTTGCATAAACCTTTGCGAGAGGGTCGTGGTGGTGAGGTTTTATTGAGCTAGTGGATTCTCAAGGTTGAAATCCTTTCGGTGATATAGGTGGCTGGAGCACCCTTTTTGTGACCTTCTCATAGGCTATGTACTAGTGATTCCTACTTGATACTTGGGTGCCATTGTTGGCAGGTTATTCATACATATACAGTCTATATTTTGGGTTTTTATTGCTCTAATTTTGGGGAAACACTGCCAAAATTTTTCCAAGTTGTGATGACTAATTTTTTGATCTTTTGAGCCATTTATGTTATTATGCTGCTGAAATTCTGACAGAATTAGAGGGTAATTAGTCAAGTGTGCTTTCTTGGGAGTTGCATGGTTGGCCTTCAATGGATAATCATGATGGACCTCAGCTCACTCCTTTTCATTTTGCAAAAAGAATCTAGATAAATGTTCATGTGGACATGAATTTTTTCTACCAGCAGCGCATAGTCTTTATGTTTGGGCCAAGAAGATTAAGAGAGATACTGGAATCTCCTTTTCCTGTAACTCTGATGAGATTAACTATGAAAACTCATTTTATGTGCATGCGTTCATTCTTTTCTAAAGCTTGAGCTCCATTGAAGTTTCAACGGAATGAGTCAGAAAAAGATTTGGGTTCTTGCACCAGTCTTAGAAGGGATTTTCAATTTTCAAAGCATTGAAACTTGGGTAGCCATGGATCTCTCTTATCCGGAATTTCATGGAAGAAGTGATGAAGATGTGGAAGAATTTTTTAAAAAGATGGAGGTTGCCTACATTAGCAACCAAATTCACGATCCTGCGTAGATGTTACGTCTTCTCCAAATTTGTTTGAAGAGTGACGCATGAGTTTGGTCCAAAGAATTTGAAGAGGAGTTGCGTGCGGCTGATCCACCCGTGAGATTACATGGGACAATCTAAGGCATGGTGGATTAGAAGTTGAGTTTGTGAAGACAAAAGATCCTGACAAAGTGTCGCAAGAAGTACAAGGTTTGATGCAAAGGGAAGGTGATTTAGTAGACGAGTACATACGTAAGTTTTCAATGGCATGGGAGTGGATGTGTAAGGCCTTAGCACCACAGGTACCCCCACCTGACATGATGTAGAAGGAAAAGTTCTTGGTTGGTCTTTGGGAGAATATACGTTGGAGAGAGTGGAGCTAAAGAAGCCTAGGACATATGAAGATGCACTAGATGTAGCAAGGAACAAAGAGTGGAAGATGAGAATAATGAGTCAGTTAGAAGTAGAGTCTTTGCCCAGGAGGTCTGAATTTCAGCCTATGGATTCTTTGCAAGGTCGCATATTAGGGGTTCATCATGAACCAGTGGTTTTTGTTACTCCTCACGTTATGCCAGCAGTGGTCACTACAATCACTACAACAATGGAAGATGATGGGCTAAGGCAAGAAATGAGGCAAAAAGAAGATTTACTAAAGAATCTCAGCCTAAACATGCTAGGTAATGTGGGAAATAATTGAGGTCATGTGAGGTTTGCAAATCAGCTAGGAGGTGAAGAAAAACCTAGGAATGGTGCTGGAAAAATCAATGGTAGGGTCTGGAGGTAGACGCCCATGTGTTATAATTGTGGAGAGTTTGGCCACATTAGCCCACAATGTGATAAGCCACCAAGGATGGGGGGAGACATGTATC
Source organism: Adiantum capillus-veneris (assembly GCF_014529385.1). Lineage (NCBI taxonomy): Eukaryota > Viridiplantae > Streptophyta > Polypodiopsida > Polypodiales > Pteridaceae > Adiantum > Adiantum capillus-veneris. Next base: position 78,774,316 of record NC_140946.1, read on the forward strand.
CACTGCCAAGATAGGTGCTAAGTAGGTCAAATGATTATGGCATTGAAATTAAGGGAGAAGAAGGAGCCAGTGGATTACCCCAAGAGGAAAAGGGAAAGAAAAAAGTGATAAGTGTGGTCACCTTGGAGAAGGTAGCAAAGCCTCTACTTCTCAATGCTTGCAAAAGGAGATGGAGTTCTTGTTCAACACATATATTGTGTGTATGTGTAGCAAAGTGAGTTAGACTAAAAATGCCAACTCTCTCTCTACTTGGTCGATCGCTCTTGATTTTTGCTTTTGTTGGCTTCCCATTGGTTCTTGTAGGGCTTAGCCAATAACATATAAGAAGCATAATTAATAGCCTTGTGACATGTGCCCCCCTCTCCTTTTGTGAGAGCTTTAGGTAATACAGTAATTTATTTAAACTCTTATTGGACCTTTTAGTCTTTTGGCCAACCAATAGGAATCAAGCAAGCCATTAGGCTAGTGGATGCTCATTCAAGCCCTTGGTAGACTGTCCAATAGTCTGCTAGGGAGCTTGATTTCTATTGATTCTTTTATCAAGCATTTTTTAATTGATTAGACTAATTTTACTCTAGCCTAATTATCATTGGTCCACCTCTATGGCCATCCAATAGGATTTGAGGGGAGATTGGGAGCAACTAGGCTAGGAGCCTGCCATGTCTCTTCCCTTTGGGGAGAGCTTGAGAGTGTGTGTTCTCTCTCATACCCTACCATTAGGGCTAAACCCTTCCTTCCTAGAAATGTCAGAACTTTTGAGTCTTCCCCTAACCATCCAATTTTTCCCCACCTTTGGCCATTGGACTTTATAATTAGTTTTTGGAACTTTAGCCTATGGAAGTCTTAATGGAGATGAACCTTAGGTCTTTTAAGCCCCATTGAAGCACATTGCTCTTTTGCAGACTGTCCCCTTTTGGATCCGTATTTTCCCTCCTTTGGATCCTTGTAGAGACCGATCTGGTAGCCTTACCAATATTCTAGCCTTTTCTCCATTGGTACTTCCCCAGATTAAATGACCAGTTTAACATGAAAAAATCATTTGGGAGAATTAGATATTAGTTTTGTTGACACTTTGAAACATTAGATAGCAAGCACAATGCATTGAATAAAAATATGAATGAACCTCGAGATTTGCTTATGAATTTTATCAATATGCATGACGCAAGAATTCCACCTATAGGAGTGGTTTCGATGGGGGCTGATACTTTTGACACCATAGTTAGATCTAATCCACTATTGGCAACACTTTTCTCTTGTACTCTTGACTCAAACAAGGCTGTTGAAATCGTTAAGAGCATGAAACCACCCAAAATTTGAGACGAAGACAAATACCGTAACAAAGACACAATGAATCTTTACTCAAAAACTGGGCTGATATTTAGCACATGCGTCAAGTGAAGGATGAAGTCAGGGATTTACAAACTAGTCTATTACTTGAAGCCAAGGCCTACAAGTGGTGGACGGCATACCAAACACCTACTCGGCTAGAGGTTTCTTTTTAAAAAGAGTCTCTAGAAGCACAAAAACTGGAAAGCTTGGAATAAGTGTAAGCAAAAACATTGCACACACTAACCTAGTACATCTTTTTATATCAAGATACAATTCTCAAGCTTGATGATTTTCAGTAAGTATGTGGGTTTTTGAGAGGTGTTAATCCCAAAATAGAAAATAATGTTGAAAGTAAGGATCCCAAGATTCTTGACGAGGCAATCAAGCAAAATCACATTTATGTTGATGACAAGACACTACACCAATCCAACCATTCACATACTTTTGCATGAAAAAAATCATCCTTTTTCAGCACGTGCATCACAAAATAAGAGGAAGCATACGCATGGAGATAATGACAACAATGAACCACCCAGGAGACCCAAGGAGCCTCATGGACCATGCTCAAACAAAGAGTTTGAGCATGCAAATAAATAAAACCTACGTTTTAATTGTCCGAAACATCATCGTAAGAAGGATTGTCCTCAACTCAAACAGTTAGGAGGAGAGAGGACAAGGTAGTGCACATGATGTAAGTTCTTCTGATTGATTCATCCTCAAATTATGCTAGTGTGGAAGTCTCCCACACTGAGGAAATTCATGAATGCTATCTTATTGCCTCTATGTGGTAGAATAATTTTGGTCCACATAAATTTGTTAGGATTCATGGTTCCATTAAGGGGCACATGGTGTGTATCTTGGTTGATGAGGGTGCCTCCAATAAGGTAATGTTGAAAGTAAGGATCCCAAGATTCTTGACGAGGCAATCAAGAAAAATCACATTTATGTTGATGACAAGACACTACACCAATCCAACCATTCACATACTTTTGCATGAAAAAAATCATCCTTTTTCAGCACGTGCATCACAAAATAAGAGGAAGCATACACATGGAGACAATGACAACAATGAACCACCCAGGAGACCCAAGGAGCCTCATGGACCATGCTCAAACAAAGAGTTTGAGCATGCAAATAAATAAAACCTACGTTTTAATTGTCCGAAACATCATCGTAAGAAGGATTGTCCTCAACTCAAACAGATAGGAGGAGAGAGGACAAGGTAGTGCACATGATGTAAGTTCTTCTGATTGATTCATCCTCAAATTATGCTAGTGTGGAAGTCTCCCACACTAAGGAAATTCATGAATGCTATCTTATTGCCTCTATGTGGTAGAATAATTTTGGTCCACACAAATTTGTGAGGATTCCTGGTTCCATTAAGGGGCACATGGTGTGTATCTTGGTCGATGAGGGTGCCTCCAATAACTTTCAAAATAACAACTTGGTTAAGAAGTTGAAATTAACACAATCTCCCATCACTCTCATAGCTACAAGCTAGAGGTGATTTAGGATAAATATGTTGAAGTCTAGGATACTTTTTCTCATGATGTTGCACTAGAAGTGCAAGAAAATATGGACCGATCCGATGTGGTATTAAGTCAAGAGTGGTTGCATGGGCTAGGATCTTCTTTGAAATGAAGCTATGAGCATAATTATTTCATGTTTGATGCGAATGGTACACCTATGTTTCTCTTAGGAGAAAAAAATGCACCACAATCTTCACTCATATGTATAGATGAGCTTTCCCAGCTCTCTCATAAAAATGGGATAGAGGAAGGTTTTCTTTGTTATTATTTTTGTCACTTGTTGTTTAATTAAATTTTTGATGTGTATAAAGATGCTTCTCAACAAATCTCCTCAATGTTTCAGTCTTTTCTCTCCTCTTTTGTTATGGCTTGTGAAAAATTAAATGCTAAGAGTACATATGAGAAAGCTACAAGCACATTAAAGCCAAGAGTAAAAATAAGAATGTTGCTAGCACTCTCCACCACAATTATCGCACTAAAAACAAGAGCATGAATTATTTTTAAAACATTTTCTTACTTACACAATAAATTCTAAGAACCTTCCTAGTATAGGTCAAGCTAAGTTAAGTAAAGATAACCGTCTACATATTCAGGAGTTTTTACAGGGATACAAAGATGTATTTCCTAAAGATTTTCCAAAGGGGCTACCTCTTAAAAGTCTTATAGATCATTCTATAGATATTGTTCCAAATACTAAGGCTATAAGTAAACCACTTTATATAATTAGTCAAAGTGAAGCTGCTGAGGTGGAATGTGAGTTACTAAGACTAAGGCTTAGTAGAGGTTTCATTAGACCTAGTTCTTGTCCATGGGCATCATCCATTTTATTGGTGAAGAAAATAGATGGTTCAATGCACATATGCATTGACTACCATGATCTCATTTTGGTTACTTTTAAGAATAAGTATCCATTGCCATGTCTTGACGAGTTGTTTGATCAACTCAAGGGAGCACACTATTTTACAAAGATAGATCTTTGCTCCAGATATCATGAAGTTTGCAGTACACTTGTTGATGTTCCCAAAAATGCTTTTTGAACACTTTTTGGGCATTATGAGTTTTTGGTTATGCCATTTGGATTAACCAATGCTCCAACTATTTTCATGACACTAATGTATAGTGTGTCTTACATCCCTTTTTGGGTAAATTTATCGTTGTATTTTTTGATGACATTCTCATTTAGTGTGCTTCCGGAGAAGAGTATTTGGAGAACCTTTGTTTGGTATGTAATTAAATCCAAGAACAAAATCTCTATGCTAAACAATGTGGTTTTCTTAAGACAAAAATTTCACTATCTTGGACATATTATATGCTTTGAGAGTATACAAATGGATACATCCAAGGTGGAATCTATCTTAAGCTTTCCACATCCCACTAATTTGGAAGAACTCCAAATTTTTCTAGGTTCATTAGGTTTTTACTGTAAGTTTTTTCAAGATCACGTGAAGATTGCTATCCCTACGATGGATCAACTAGAAGTCCAAGGTAAGTCTTTCCATTGGAGTTATGATCAAGGATGTAGTTTCAAGAAATATGAAACAGCTATTGTTGTTGTAGTCCCTATTTTGGCTATTGATGCCAATGATAGGGCTATTGTAGCATTTTTAATTTAACATGGAATCTCTATTACGTTTGAAAGAAAGATTCTTGATAAAGCACAAAGTGATGAAGCATACTCTAAGATGTGGAGTCATGTTTTAATGAGGGATCCTTCTCACATCAATGTTGGTCATGCATCAAGTTTCTCCATAGACCGTTCTACTATCTTGACTGAGGAACTTACTTGATGGATACTTTTCTCTCAAAGATGAGTACTTACTCCACAAAGGGAGAATATGTGTACCAATGGACATAGACATTTTTCGTCACATTTTATATGAATGTCATGATAGTCCAAGTGTAGGTCCCCCCTAACATAATAAATACTTATGCACTTGTATGCCAACACTTTTACTCGCTAGGTTTACATTGCAATGTTCAAGAGTATGTTCTTTATTGCCAAAGTGTCAAGTTCACAAAGTAGAGTGCATGAAAGCAGGAGGACTCCTGCATCCTTTATAGATCCCAAATGGTAAGTAGGAAAGAACCTCTATGGATTTTATTTCTGATTTACCTTCTATTACACAAGGTCATGTCTCGGTGTGCATGATTCTAGATACGTTGACTAAGATGTGTAGGCTTATACCTACCAAGTCAACTATTAAGAGTCCCAAATTAGCATGTCTTTCATCAAACATGTTTTTTGGCTGTACAAATTTCCTAGTAGCATACTAAATGATCACGAACCTAATTCATTTCTTAAGGGTTGGTTTTAAGAGGTTGGGAGCTCAACTCAACCTAAGTACTACAAAACATCCACATACATATACCAGTGTTGACAGACACACTAGTATGTCAGTTATTTGGTCAATTGGATATGGTATCCTGGTCACTTAGATATCCTTCTATCAGATTGTAGTGGATTAGATTATGGTTAAGTGGATTGTGATAAATCAAATATTTATAGCTAGTTTGTATTCCAAGACTTGGGTTGTTATAATCACATTCTAGTGGAGCAGCTCATAAGATCACCGTGCGCTTTGTATGGATCCAATTGGGATTCATGAATCCATAGTTCTCTTCTTGATGGATATACTCGTTTTGAGTTATGTTTTTAGTGAATTTCTTAGTCTCCCTAATCTAGTCTGCGTGTTACCTTGCAGAGTCTGATTGTAGTCTTCAACAGTGTAAGAATATGGAGTAGTTGTGTAGCTTACTTTTCTCTATGTTGAGCCACAACACATTTGGTGATCCTACTGTGTTAGGTCCTCTTTTTTGAGGTCGTACTTAGCTGTTAGGTATTCTTTCTTAGGTTATGGAAGTTCTTTTGAGATGATGCATGTACGAGAGGGGCAGGAGAGTCTCCCAAATATATTATACAAGTGCTCAAGCAGAGGCAGGCATCATAGATCCATTTCATTATAACTCTGCCGTTGAGGATGATGAAATTGACCCACCACCTATAGACCCACTTCTAAATTCCGGTGTGGAGAGTTTTGGTGTAGCTGATGGAAGGGCAATGAGGCAATTGGTTGGGGTGTTACTCTTGATAGGAGGACATGCAAGTAGTAGAAGACAACTCCACTTAGCCCCACTGAGGGTTTCAACCAGACAAATACCTAGGAGAATCCCAAATCCTATCTCCATGGCCCAACCACCTCCTAATCCACACATTAAAGCAGCAAAGTTCAAAGGAAGGTCTAAGTAAGGTGCAGATTGTCACATGGTGCAATTTGAAACAAGATGGGAAGCTAGTGGATATCAAGTTATGTACACGGATGCTATCAAATTACATCAATTTTTAGCCACATTGGAAGTTAAGGCCATGAACTAGTTTAGCCAATATGGTATGGCTCACTTTGCCACTTACATTGCACTTAAGGTATCATTTTTACAAAGATTCATAAAGGAGAAGACTCCTACCGACATTCTTAGAAAGTTGCATCATATCAAACAAGGTACCATGCTTGTAGAGGATTTTGGTAAGATTGCATGGCACTGAAAGACCCACTAATGAGATGTTGGCTGGCTATTTTCTGAAAGGTTTAAGGAATTCTATTAAGAATGTTGTGGCCAGTATTGATATTGCAGGTGGTTTTAACAACTTGGTACATGTTGCATCGAGAGTTGAGAAAAGGCTAGGCATGACCAAGTCCAGCAAAAGAGGA